>NC_142462.1:65092567-66342567 GCF_049115385.1 Moschus berezovskii
ATAGGAAAATGTAAAAGAGAATGTAGGAAGAAATGAAGCACAGCTACTCAAGTGTCTCTTGAGACACTATCTTCCTTTTTCACACATCTTTTTTGATGGCTGAAACTTATTTTGATTTTAAAAGGTTGGGGGAAGGGGCGGGGGGAGAACTTCCTGAGTTCTAGTCCTGAAACCGAAAATATAATGTTTTCTTCTTGCCTCTGTTTCACTTGATCTTCTCTAGTCTAAAATACCTGGTTATTTCATTTTGACCAGTCAAGAGCCCCATTTAATCATCACACTCCTTGGTAATTCTAGATGTCTTTTAGAAAGAAATATAATGGGAAAACAGCCTTTGCCACCATACCATTTTAAAGTCCTTTGTTCATTCATTTGTTAATATGTATTGAG
Organism: Moschus berezovskii; assembly: GCF_049115385.1. Lineage (NCBI taxonomy): Eukaryota > Metazoa > Chordata > Mammalia > Artiodactyla > Moschidae > Moschus > Moschus berezovskii. The sequence continues at coordinate 65,092,958 of NC_142462.1, forward strand.
TGCCTCCTGCATGCCAGACGCTAAGCTTTGTGTTGATCGTGTGAAGAGCTGGCCCGTGGATGCAAGGAGTTCAGTTATTAGACTCTATCCTTTGTTACCAGCTGCCATTTTAACTGCTGCTCCTTTCTCATCAGCTCAGATAAGGCGAGCAAGACTAAAAGTGAATGAATAATGACATGCTGTGGCTGGTACCTGCCTACATGTAGCCTGGAAAATAGCAACTCCCCTCTTTCTGTCCTGTGGGTGACATCTTGCTGGTCATGGGCCTGCTTCAATACAGCCCTGAAATGTACCCCAAAGTTCCATCTCCCCATTCCGCTGCTGTCATTGCTATTCTGCCAGTTTTTTTTTTTAGTTTATAATTTTTCTTTTAAATTAGGGGATAATTGCTTTTCAATGTTGTATTAGTTTCTGCTGTACAACAGCGTGAATCAACTGTATGTATACATAAATCCTCTCCCTAGCCTCCCGCCCCACCCCTTTAGGTCATCACAGAGCACCAAGCTGAGCTCCCTATGTTATACAGCAGCTGCCAATGTTTTTATCTTATATACTAAACACCTATGGGCATGTGCACGCACTCATCTATTCCCAGAGGTGTGTTAAAGGGGCATGGAATCAGGGCTTTGCGCTTTTCCCCCATCTGTGTGCTGTATGAAAGATAAGGTAATCAGGTGAGCATTTCATACAGTTCCTTTGGCTGTTTGCTTCCATAGCCTGGTAAGATTTACACCTCTGATGTTTAAGTGAATGGATTCATTTTTGCAAGACTTGACCTTCTATCGACATGAGTTTTTCAGAGGGTGAAATGTTTGAGCAAGGATAGTTTTGCCCTTGACCTAACAGTTTGGGCCCTGGTGTGAGCGGTCACCATTCCAACTGACACTGTTACTGGAAACTAGAAAACAGTGATGTAATTTCTAAACTTCAGATTAGCCAGGAATGCAGCGAATCAGTTCTAATAAGACAAATAAGGCCCATGGAATCTTCTTGGGCCAGAATCATGACCACTCATCCTCAAAAGTAGTGTTCCCATCAGCATCTACCGACTGGAACAACCATGAATTCTCCTTGGACAGAGAAAATTTTTTTAAATTGCTGTTTTCTAGACACCAAGAACTGGCTGGTGTTAAAGGTCACATGACTGCAATCTTGTGAATTTGAGGCGTGGAGGTTAATTCAATTTTTGTTTCTTAAAACAATAAAACTTCTAGAAATTACTTGGAAAAAATAAAACTTGGCTTTTCTGGAAATTACTAGGGCATGCTCTGATGGTAAGCCTCATTCTTCTCACAGGTCAGAGAATTGGCTTGTTAAGTCCATGGGGTGTGATTTGAAATGAGGAGGTGGTATCTTCATCCTTCCCCACAACTCCTTTTGCCTCCAGCTGAATATTTCATCCAAATTAGGATTTCACTGGGAAGGAAATCCTAATTAGCAGTTGTCCAAGATTGACCATGGCAGTCAGATTCAGACACTCCCCTGGCCATAGTCTTTTCTTCTGATATTTTTGTTCACCCGCTGGAAGCATGACCAGAAGCAGCAGGGCTCATGGAATATGTCCAGATTCAAAGGAATCTCTCTGGGAGGAAATGTTGTTTCTCTCTTCAGCTTCAAAATAGGAGTAATGATGTTGATATGCAGACTTTGTAAAATTATCATATTATAACAGTTTGACAGAAATATGAGAACTGATGGAAAATGATGCCTCCTTGTGATAAAAATAAGCATTTGATTTGTTGGCTTCTAATTGAGAATGAGACCAACTCTACCTTCTGCACATTTCCCCTGTATTTTAGAGATCTCATCAAAGTACTCAAGTGGTATGTGGACCGGATCACAGAAGCAGAGAGACAAGAGCACATCCAGGAGGTGTTGAAGGTAATGACATGCTGTGGATAGCACATTATAGCCCAACAGTGCTGCTGCGTGGTGATGCCTACGCTAATTGGTTTCCTCTGCACAGACAGTAATTGCTGATGATGTATCACTCACATTCCAATTCAAAGATCTTAATCTGTTTGTGGCTGCTCCAGAGATGATGAGATTTGAAAAGAACTTTGCCAGACTCGCCCACTGGAACCTCCCTGGCATTAAATCCTTACTCCTCCAGGCTCTGAACACTTGAAATCTAGAAGGGAAGGGTTGAGAAGACAAGACTGCAGATGAGCAGTTAAGCTTAGAAGTTCCCTGTTCTTGCTTCTACCACTCTGACAGAGACCATCTGAGAACCATTTGTCTTACATTTTAAGGGCTTCCCTGGTAGGTCTGCTGGTAAAGAATCTGTGTGCAATGCAGGAGACCCTGGTTCAATTCCTGGGTTTGGAAGATCCCCTGGAGAAGGGATAGATTACCCACTCCAGTATTCGTGGGCTTCCCTGGTGTCTCAGATGGCAAAGAATCCACCTGCAATGTGGGAGACCTGGCTTTGAACCCTTGGTTGGGAAGATCCCCTGGAGGAGGGCATGGCAACCCAATCCAGTATTCTTGCCTGGAGGATGGCTTAGCAGGAATCATGATGAGGAAACCTGAGGTTTTATGGGGTCTCGTGGTTTAACACTGCCCATATCTCTGGGCCCTACAAGCTCTGTGTATATGAAGATGTTGATACCTTTCTTGCAACATGTTTGTAAAGCATCTACCAATAGATTCTTTTTTAAATTAATAAATTGATTTTAATTGGAGGGCAATTACTTTGCCATACATCATCATGAATTGGCCACAGATATGCATGTGTCCCCACTTCCCGAGCCCCTCTCCTACCTCCCTCCCGTCTGTCAATAGATTCTTAAGAGGATTGTGCATTAACAGCCTTGGCAGCCTTTTGATTTCTGTAATTGAGTACATAGTATTTGATGTCAGTAGATAAAAGTAAACAGGTGTACATTCTAAAAAACAAGCATTTTACTCATTATAAATTTGTCATTTGGGGCTGATTGAAGGTAAAATGCAATTGGCAAGAGAACCTACCAGCAAAGCAGAATTATTTTTGAAAAATAGACCACTGTATCTTTGTTAATTATATTTAAAAAAATCATCTGAGGATCAAAAACATTTAATGTTCATACCTCTTTAAGATTTACATAGAATTTAAAAATTATCTATACATTTCCTCTCATTAGGTATTAGAGAAAAACAACTCTTTTGCTATGAGTAAATACTGTTCAAAAATCACACAGGGCCTTAGTACTGAAATCAATAGTTTAAAAGTCTAATGTTGTACTATAGTTTTGTGTTGTGTCATTGTTAAATAAATACCTTTGATTTTCTTTGAAACTAACATTTTAAAAATTTTGTTTTAAGGCCCAAGAATATATTTTTAAGTATATTGTTCAGTCTCGAAGGCTGTTTTCCCTTGCCACCGGAGGACAGAATGAGGAGGAATTTCGCTGCTGTATTCAGGAACTGCTCATGTCAGTTCGTTTTTTTCTTTCACAAGAAAGCAAAGGATCTGGAGCATTATCTCAATCACAGGTAATTGTTTTTTCATCTCTGCTGAATAGAGGAAAATATGAGTCCAATTTATTTATTTTTACATAGCCACCTAAGTGAATATTTTCTCCATCAGCATTTCATAGCTCCAGTTATATTTGTAGCTTAACTGACTTGGAATAGCCTTTTAAAAAGTCCCCCAGCTTCTGAGCACCAACAGAGCAAAAGTTAGGTAATGTCATTCTTTGGACTGTTATCACCCTGAATGGAGAGCCTGTTGGTTTGCATCGGCCTCTGTTCCAGTTTCTAGGACTCACAGTGATGACTGGAGACACCCTGTCGATGTCACCTGTGGGGAGGAATTTTTCTCTAGCTAGTCTGCTCCTGGAAGGACTGATGCTGAAGTTCCAATCTTTTGGCCACCTGATGTGAAGAGCTGACTCATTGGAAAAGACCCTGATTTGGGCAAGACTGAGGGCAGGAGGAGAAGGGGGCGACAGAGGATGAGAGGGTTGGGTGGCATCACTGGCTCAATGGACATGAGTTTGAGCAAACTCCAGAAGATAGTGGAGGACAGAGAAGTCTGATGTGCTGCAGTCCATGGGGTCATAGAGAGTGTTGTTTTGAGCAACAAAAACAACCATCTGCTGCAGTTGTTTCCCCAAGCCTGCCTTTTTTTTTGAAATACTGTGTGAGCAGTTCCCCAACCAGGGATGGAACCCAATCCCAGCAATGAGACTGGTGAGTCCTAACCACTGGACTGCCAGAGAATTCCCTCCTGCTGCATTTTAATCCATGCCCTTGAGGCTCATTGTACTGGTCTCAGCTAAACTGCATGTTGTTTTGTTTTCAGTTGACCCTAATCATCCTGGGAGTTATTTTCTATCACCAGTGCTCAGCAGTTGCTGCCAAAGTATATTATCAGGAGTAGCTCTCATGTTTTGTTTAAGAACAGGATCTATCTACTTTTCAGATAGTGTGCTGAGAGGTCATTGTGCTGAAAGATCATTCTGAATATCTTTCTCTACACTTTCTTAATACTTCTTGTACCTTTTTCATTCTAATAAACTTGATTTAAAAACCTGTCAGATGGAGAAGCAACTTCTTTATTACTCTCCCCTGGAGACCTGAGACTTAACAATCACTGTGAATTTGGATACAAAAAGGGATATTAGGAGACTAGATCCCTAGGAGTATTGTTGTAACTTGGTGTCGTTTGCCATTTGGAAGACATTATATATAAAGGCAAAACACTAGAAATGTACAACCCCCCTCCAATAATAATGCCATATTTTTCTGACTGTTTGGGAGCTGTTCTTGTTACTTTCTTCTTTGCAGAGGTTGACTTATCTTCCGTCCGGGTAAGGATGTTGTTGTTTAGTCACTAAGTCATGCCCGACTCTTCTGTGACCGCACAGACTATAGCCTACTAGGCTGCTCTGTCCATGGGATTTTCCGGGCAACAATACTGGAGTGGGTTACCATTTCCTTCTCCAGGGGATCTTCCCAACTCAGGGATAGACCCGTGTCTCCTGAATTGCAGGTAGATTCTTTTACCACTGAGCCACTGGGGAAGCCCCTGGGTAAGGATACAGGCTCTTTTCATATCATTTTGGCTTCTCTTGCCAATGGTACAATCACTGAACTTTAGGAGACTTGCCAGAGATCTCAATCTCAAGTTGCCAACTAATCAAACCTTATTTATCTGCTGGTGATATTTGAAAAGGATATTCCAACAGGTTAACCATATATTCCTTTAGATCAAAATTCTCATAAGTTCACTATTTTATAACAACTGTTGAAAATTTCAGTTTTCATTTTGAAATGTTTCTTAAAAAAAAAAAAGAAAACCTCTATCAAGGATATAACGTACCTAATTCTTAACTGAAAAATATTCTGCTACTCTCAAGAGTAACCTTAAGTCGTGGTTTCTCAAATGAGACTGTCTTGCTATGGACACATGAGATGTTTTTTTTCTTCTTTAAAGTTAGAGAAACATTCTTTTACCTTAGTTGTGTTACACTGAATCCTAGCTGTCTGTCTGAGAGATTTGGGCTCTGAGGTACAGCCATGATATAGAGCAGCTTCCTTTTCTATATTTAACCTCCAACTGCTTTTAATTCTCTAAATTCTACCCCTCTATCCGGATAGTGAAGCAATTGGGACTTCCCTGGACATGCAGTGGTTAAGACTTCACCTTCCAATGCAGGGGGTATGGGCTGTATCCCTGGTTGGGGAAGTAAGATACCCAATGTCTTGGGGCATGGCCAAAGAAAAATTAAAATATTAAAATAATTTTTTTTAATAGTGAAACTTTTGTACCTTCAAAGAATCATATTTGATTCTTCTTTTTTGACTGTTAGCTTTTTATCAGGAGATAATATATAAAATATGTACATAGTTTCTTAGTTTGGTGCTAAGAGAAAATTTATATAAAGAAGTTGTTAGTTTTCTTCATTAAGCAAGGAGGACTTTGTCCCTCTATATTTTGGGAGGAAGAATTTTAAACAATTCTTCCCATTCCAAGTCCCCCTTGAACCCCACACTTTCATAGCTCTCTCTTCTAAGATAGAAGGTGTCACTAATCTGATTGATCCAATATGTTAGGTTTCTGTCACTGGACAGCAAGTGACCATGATGGTGTTAGATGACACCCATTTATCAGGTAAGATTCTATAGATCAAAAGACGTGGTCGGATTTTTGGCTTAGGGTCTCCTGTAGCCAAAAGCAAGGGGTTGGCATTGACGGCTTATCTGGAGGCTCTCGGGAGGAATTCATCTTTTAGATCTTTCAGACTTTGGACAGGAATCAGTTTCCTTATGAGTGAAAGTCCCATTTCCTTGCTGGCTGTCAACCAGAGGTGGGGCAGGAGCTGGGTGCTCTTAGTTCCTAGAGACCACTCACATTCCTTGGTGTATGGCCCCTCCGATCCTCAAAGCCAGGCACAGTTTATCAAATCTTTCTCATGCTTCAAATCTCTGAGTTCCCCTACCATGTGTCAGAGAACACTTCTGCCTGGGAACAGCATCAGGGGACAAATTTCTTGGAGATCATCTTGGAACTCTGCCTACAGTGTCCAGAGCCAAGGGTAGCCATTGGTCCAGAGTCTTGCCTTAAACACAAAAGTCCCAGTTTCCTTGCTCCATTTTGGATGTTTTCCATGTGAGTTACAACTCAGCAAATTCTGTCTCCTGGAGGCAGAATAGGCCATCCCAGCAATCCTTCCAATTGGATCAGTAGGCTGATGCTCTGTAGAGCTGATACTGCTAGGAGGTTTATTTGGTCCTCCTGGCCTAAGCCCAGCCTGCTAATAATTCTGTCCTTGGGAGCAGACAGAGGCTAACTCAGCTGTCTATAGTCCATTCCAAGGACAGCTCTCTACTACCCTGGGAACCCCAAGAAAGGAAGAATGGTGGAAGGCATTGAGCCCTGAGACCGTGCCCTGAATTCCTGTTAATTATCTTTTCTCTTTTTGTCTTGGATACCAGGAAGATCAAAATAATATCATGTTTTTATTTGCAGTGAAAATCTTTAGCTTAGATACCTGTGCAAGTCTCTTTCTGCCCTCATCACAAGGTCCTTTTTCTTTATCCTTTTTAATAATTGCATCTTACACTGCAGGCACAAATATCTTTTTGAAATAAAGAGGTGTAAATAAAGAATTGATGCATACATTAAGGGATTTCTGAGGAACATCAAGATAGGTGACTTTTTAGTGATCAGAAAGCTGGCCTCATTTAATTTTTTAAACTTCATCTTAGGATTCAGTTCTTTGCAGAGTGAAATGAAGGTTATCTAAATATAGTCTTTACCAAAAAATATCAGGTTATTAATTTTAAAAGCATTCAAGTAGATCTATAATTTCTAAAAGTCAAAGGGAGAACATAGCTGTTGACCCTAGCACCTTGAGCATTCTGATGGTTCTGACATCAGAAACAGGTCTCGGCTCTTCAGCATAATTCTGCTACTGCTATATAGTTAGATACCAAAGTCCACAAATTTGAATTCGATTCTGTGTTTGAATCATCAGCACATGTAGACTTGACCCACTTTCTGCTGGTGTCAGATCTCATTGGTAAATCTGACAGCTGTTGAATCTCAGCATATTAGAAACATGTGCCTCTTCCTCCACCAGGTGGTTGATCAATTTTTCTTTCCACTGCCCTCCTTTTGTGGAATTTTAAAAGGCTGAGTTCGTTTTGATGTACAGTCTTAGCCCAATTTTTAAAGTATGCCCTTCAGGGTTTGATGTTAGTATCTATTTTTTTTCTTTTAAAAAATAATGATCAGGTTTCTTTATTTATGTAAACAATATTGTTCTTAATACACATGGTTTTGGATTTTCATTAGATCTTGAAATAACCCGAGGGATTATTCTAATGACCTTGTCATTTTACAGGTGATGAAACTGAAACCTAGGGGATTAAAATAATTTGCCCAAGGTCACAGAGTTGATTAGAAGTCAAGCTAGTCCTACATATAATCTAGGTCTTCTGATACCTTCTGATGTCCTATATTTTTTCTTTAATCATAAATTGAGTGTTTTAGGGAATTAATGTGTTTGGCTTCTTAAAGGTAAATGAGATTTAAATGAGCACTTCAGAAAGCTTCTCCAAAAAGAATGAAACATAAACAATTACAATCCAGGTCTTGGCTGAGTATTCCTTCCATTTGATCACGCTGCCTTCTGCTGAATCTGTGGGGGGTTTGTCCATCAGTTTGCTAATGTCAGTTGTTTTACAGGATTTCCCAGTTTTTACTATGTTATACCTTTGCATATTTTAAAAAATTGCTCTGTTTTGGTATACCTTTTTCCCCTAAATTTTGCCCTTTTAGTCTTTTTAGATTTAGGTACCAGAAGCATTTGATATTCTATTTCCTACCATTTAAAAATATTTGTCACAGTCTTAAACTCACTGACATTTTTATAGCTGATTTCTCAGGGCATATCTGGGAATTGACTTAAATTTCTTCTTTCAAAGGCTGTGTTTCTGAGCTCCTTCCCAGCTGTGTATTCGGAGCTGTTGAAGCTCTTTGACGTCCGGGAGGTGGCCAACTTGGTCCAGGACACCCTGGGCAGTCTGCCAACCATCGTGCACGTGGATGACGCCCTGCAGGCCGTTAAACTGCAGTGCATTGGCAAGACCGTGGAAAGCCAGCTCTATACCAACCCAGGTAAGGTGTTGGGTCTCTCAGATGAAACAATGTCTCTCAAAAGCCATTACTTACATTTTCTAGTCATAGGTCAGCAGAAGCAATTTAAAAAGGAAACTTAAAAACTTTTTTCTCAGAAGCATTGTGTATTTGTATAGTAGAATAAGTTTATTATATAGTCAGACACAAAAGTATGACTCTTAAAACTTTATTTCTGGAAAGAATGAAAATTCTAATAATTGTTAATTCAGATCACAACAAGTTGTAGTGTATGGCATGCTTTTTTCCTTGCTGTAGATTTTTTTTTCTTTTAATGTTCAACAAAATTTAAAATTTTCAGGGACCTGCTATAATCCTTGTTTGTTTATCTCCTTTGTCCTTAAAAGTTTTCCATCGATTTGTGTTCTGAAAGTGGGTGAAGCTTTCAGTGTGTTGTCATTTTTTATATATTTTATCCTAATAGCAAGTGACTACTTACTAAGTTGATTTTGTCATAATTTTTTTTTTGGTTTAGTCGCTAAGTTGTGTCTGACTCTTGCGACCCCATGGATGGTAGCCTGCCAGGCTCCTCTGTCCATGGGATTTTCCAGGCAAGAATACTGCAGTGGGTTGCCATTTCCTTTTCCAGGGGATCTTCCCAACCCAGGAATCAAACCCGGGTCTCCTGCACTGCAGGCAGATTCTTTACTGACTGAGCTATGAGGGAAGCACATCTTGTTTTCCTCTAGTTTTTTTTTTTTTAAATAATAAAATGCCAGTCTCATTTTAATTTTTATTTTTAAAAGTTTCCATCATTATCACTGAATCCAAAACTTTAAAAAAATTATTTTGTGAGAAACCTCTTTTCACATGAATACATATATGTGTGTGTTGTATTTTTGAAATAGGTCTAAAATATAGTTAAGATACCTTTTTTACATTATTTTATTGTGAAATGCTTTAAACATAGAAACTAGACTAGAGCATAATAAATCTCAACAATGGGAGATATTTACTTTAGATCTTTTAAGAGATTTGTCATTATAGAAATAGGCCCTCTTGTATATACTGACTTCCTTCATATATGTTTCCACTATCAGATTTGTTTCTGTTTTCTATGCCTTTATTCTGTAGCTATAAAAACATATCATTTTTTACCTTTAAAAAATTTTTTCATCTTTTAGTCTTTATATAATATTATATTGAATGTCATTCTGTAGAGTGCTTCTTTTTGATTAATATTACACTTTTTAATTTTTCCATGCTATTAGATATAGCTCTTATTCTTTTTTACTGTTGTATAGTAGTCCAGTGAATATTTGTATATCATAGTTAATTTATCTTTTCTCCTGTTGATAGGCTGTTAGTATGCTTCTGATTTTTTTTCTGAGATAATGTTTCAATGTGAAAGAGGCTTCAATCTTCTGATTTCTCTCCATGAAAACACATCTCATCCTGGAAAAAAGAATGCTTCTTGTAGTAGTTTTCAGACTGTACCCCTCAGAGCCCTAGGATTCTGCTGCAATGATTAGGGCTTCCTTGAGGGTGAAAAATAAGTGGTATGAAGTAGAAAGGATGAAGGTCCCAACAAGACATCCAAATTTGACTAGAATATCAATTCTGTCAATATCAATTACCGAACTAAGAAGAGTTCATTCTCCTATCAGAGGAATTGGTGATTTTTACTATATTTCTCTTTTACTGGCTAGATAATTCTTTGTTAGGTTAAAGTCTGACACAAAAAGAGCAACATAGATAATGAAAACCATCTTTAAATATAAGGAAGCTATTTTTGTTTGTTATTGCCCCTGGGAGATGTGTTCTGTCTGTGGACTCAGTTCCCTGTTGATTACTGATGCTCAGGAGGTGGTAGAGAAATCATGCTGGGTCTCTGTGGGAGGTGGTGAAATTATTTACTGGGGCCAGAATAGAAGGACTCAAGAGACCCAGGGAACGTGGACCTCGTAAGACCTGTGCTCGTGACCTAGAGGAGAGACTCGGAGCCAGTGCTGGGGATTAGTGATGGTGACACTGATGTGGGAGAGGGGGAGGGGAAGCCTGCCTCACTTGTTATGTGGGACACTCCTTGTGGAGGGTGATTATGGGGAAACATAAACTTGTGAGAAACAAAGTGACTCCCCGATCAATGGAACACATTGAAGCACATGCACAGATGCTGGTAAGAGGCTTGACTTCCATCAGTGCCCCCAGGAAGATGGGATTAGCTTGCTGTTTAGTGACTCACTGAGCTTCCCAGGTGGCACTAGTAGTAAAAAAGTTACCCAGGAACCATAACAACAACAAGGGAAAACCATGAATAGCATCACCAAACTATGGTGAAATCAGGTCATGTTTTAGGTAAGCTGTGACCTGTTAGTTTCCTGCTGGTACCACAGCGACTACCGCAAACTTAGTGGATTAATGCAACTCAAATTTCTTATGTTACGTTTCTGTAGGGCAGAAGTCCAAAAGGCTTCTCACTGGCCTAAAATCAGGGTGTGGATGGAGCAACATTCCTTTGTGTAGTGTCTAGGGAATAATTTGTTTTCTTGTCTCTGACAGCTTCTAGAGGCTACCTACATTCCCACCTCCTTCATCTTTAAAGCCAGCAGTTTAGCATCTCCACATCTCTGACTCTGTCTAGCTGCTTTCACTTGTAAGGACCTCTATGTTTACATGGGTCCCACCTAGATAATTCAGGATAATCTCCACAGCTCAGCATCCTTATTTTAATCATTTCCAAAATATCTCTTTAACGTAATCTATTCACATAACATATTTACAGGTTCTGAGAATTAAGATGTAGATTTCTTTGAGGGGAGCAATTTATTCTGCCTACTACATAGGGGTCAAACGAACAGTTTAAAAGCAGTGTGATGGTGTAGCTCCATATACGAAAGGCAAAAACATTCAGGAGTCTATGAATTTTATTTACTTGTTGGAAGTAAAATAAATGGAACATGAAGTCCTACAGTTATATCAGTACACACATCTTGGCCAGATGGAAGTTACAAATGATACTTTGCTGATTAAAATTGTAAATCTGAACAAGGGAAAATAAAATAGGGATAAGTACATTACAGGGTATCAGCTGGCTATGTATTCAGCTGAAGACAAAGTATTTAATTCTTGACGGCCTTAATGACAGCTCCATTTCTCAGAACACTGAGTATGGCAGAGATAATTGCTACTCTGAGCTGAATTCTGATCAACAAGGATGAACTGGTTAGTGATAGAGAAGTGAGAAGGATCTGAGAAAGTGACCTCATTTTCTGGGGCATTCATATTAGCCAGAAAGGTGTACAGAGTACAGTCAACCCATGCTTTAAGAAAATAGATTTCAAAATATTTTGGAGAACAAGACTGTAGATGTTGCAAGCTCCTTAGGAGAGATAGAAGGTTCTGAAAGTTGTCTTTGTACTAGAATCCTCTATTAGGCTTCTCCAGAGAAGGAGACCCAATAGTGTGTGTGTGTGTGTGTGTGTGTGTGTGTGTGTGTAGATTTATTGTAAGGAATTGTCTTATGTGTTTATGGAGGCTGAGAAGTCCCAAAATCTGCAGTTAGCAAGCTGAAGATTCAAAGTTGGTGACATAGTTCCAGTCTGAGTTCCAAGACCTAAAAACCAGGAGAGATGTTTGTATAAATTCCAGTCAAAATCTGAAGGCAGGAGAAGGTGGATATCTCAGCTGAATGACAGGCAGAGAGTAAACTCTTCCTACTCCACCTTTTCTTGTATTCGGAGCTTCAACGGATTATGTGAGGCCCACCCGTGTTGGGGAGGACAGTCTGCTTCACTTAGCCTACCAAATCACACATAATTCTCATCCAGAAATACACTGGCACTCCAAAGATAGCATTTAACCAAATACCTGAGCTCCCATGGCACAGATTGACATATAAAATTCATCAATGCAAACCCCAAAGAGAAAAAAAGTGGAGGAGATACACAAAGGAAGCAGTATGGCTGCAGAATACTTCCAGTTGAGCTTACATTAGAAATTAATACTCACAGAAGGCAAAGAGGGACACACAAGATCAACACCACAGAAGGGAACAAAAAAAGTGGTGGGAAGGTTCAAGCCATCTTGAGTTAAGGGTCAGGGGGCCGCTTCAGGGCTGGAGGCATTCCACAGTCAGGCAGAACTGAATCAGTCCCTTTGAGTCCTGCAAGGTGAGAGTCTGGAATATCTGACCAGACCTGAAAGACTTAGCTCAGATTTGAAATTTAAGCAGGTTGTTCCACATCTAAATCATCCAGGTTCCAGGCAGGCTTATTTAAGGTATAAAAGTTGAGCTGTTCACTTTTCCTTTTCTCCCCACAATTCTATTCTTCCTGTTTTTTGAAGGCCAGGAAAAGGTCTCAGTGATGCTGGAGAAGACAGCTTGCCGTGAGTAAAGAGCAGATTTGAAGGACAGAGGCCGAGGCAGGGGGAGGCAGAGGCATGGAGAATGGGAGCTGAGTGGCAGCTGAAGTTGTGGGAATGAGAAGGTGGACGCTGAGTCTTCTCAGATCACAGGGCAGGCTCTGGGGGACTGTGGTTTTGCCTCAGTTTTCATTGGGCCCCATCGCTTGGTGCTTGACTTGTTCAGCAGAGGACTGCAGTCATTCCCAAGCTGTTTGCTTGCTAAGATAAGATCATCCATGTTTTTACTTTGGGATAATTGAGCAGTTTCTCAGGCAAACCACAGGGTAGATAATAGAGGTGAGCATAAATGCACTGAGCATGTAGTGATGAGAAGCATGCTGGTGCTACTTCCTATTCCCACAAACTGAAAAACCAGGTATCTTAGGGATTTCATAAGAAAGTACCCAGAAGTCATTGTTTTTTCCTTTTGCCAGAAACTCCCCAGTTCCCTATTTTGAAGGACGTCTTTGTTGGTATTTTTAATATTTGGCTGCACTAGGTCTCAGCTGTGGCCTGTGAGATCCAGGTCCCTGAGCAGGGATCAAACTTGGGCCTCCTGCACTGAGATCGTGGAGTCTTAGCCACTGGACCACCACAGGAAAGTCCCCATAGACTGTTTCTAAAGTTTATTCTGGGAACGAATGCCTCTACCTGTCCATCCCACCCCCCATTTTAGGCCACAATATAAAAAACAGATGTGTGATGGTGTATCTATTAATTTGACAACTTGAAGAATAAAATCTTACTACAGTTGATGAGTGCCTGTAGCTTTTCTTTCTTTGAACTTTAGGTAAAGCCTAGTTGAGTATCGACTATTCTTGCACTATAATTAAATTTCTTTCACATTAGAAAATGCCACTTGCTCACAACTTTTCTATTAACCGCAGCTTACACTGTAGCCTTGTAAAGATGCACAGAGTTGCAGGAATGAAGAATGCTCTTTTTCCCCTCAAAGTAGAATGATAATGCCCTGCTGACCCACCTGGTCCCATCTCAGTGTTACTTCACTCTATTGGAACCGACTTTCTCCTGTTCCTTTCTGAATCAAGTTGACCCATCTTTACGCTTCAGTTGAACTCTCATTTTCTCAAGAAATCTCTTATCTGCCTCACCCATCCCATCATCAGTCTCATTCTTTGGCTTTTTACTTCTTGGATAACCTAATGCATCCATAATAACTGAAGAATTGGTGATTTAGTTGTTTCAAGTCTGTCTCTCCCCCCTCATCCCAGAAGAAGAGCCTGAAATAACATGGGTTGTATTTATCCTGACCTGAAGACAGTTTTGTCTCTAGCTTCCCTAACAGTGTCTGGTGCATAAGAGACACTTGATAGATGCTTCATGAATGCTATGTACTAGGTCATGACCAGGATCAGGATGGAGCAGGAATTGTTGTTCAGTTGCTCAGTCGTGTCTGACTCTTTGTGACCCCATGGACTGCAGCACACCAGGCCTCCCTGTCCATTACCAACTCCCGGAGCTTACTCAAACTCATATCCATTGAATCAGTGATGCCATCCAACCGTTTCATCCTCTGTCATCCCCTTCTCATCCTGCCTTCAATCTTTCCCAGCATCAGGGTCTTTTCAAATGAGGCAGTTCTTTGCATCAGGTGGCCAAATTATTAGAGTTTCAGCTTCAGCATCACTCCTTCCAGTGAATATTCAGGACTGATTTCCTTTAGGATTGACTGGTTCTCAGGAGTCTTCTCCAATACCACAGTTCAAAAGTATCAATTCTTCGGTGCTCACACGTCCATACATGACTACTGGAAAAACCATAGCTTTGTCGGCAAAGTCTCTGTTTTTTAATATGCTGTCTAAGTTTGTCATAGCTTTTCTTTCAAGGAGGAAGTGTCTTTTAATTTCATGGCTGCAGTCACTGTCTACAGTGATTTTGGAGCCCAGGAAGAGAAAATCTGTCACTGCTTCCCTGCTTTTCCCCTTCTATTTGGCATGAAGTGATGAGACTGGATGCCGTGATCTTAATTTTTTGAAAGTTGAGTTTTAAGCCAGCTTTTTCACTCTCCTCTTTCACCTTCATCAAGAGATTCTTTAGTTGCTCTTCACTTTCTGCCATTAGAGTGGTGGTATCTGCATATAGGTCATTGATATTTCTTCCGGCCGTCTTGATTCCAGCTTGTGCTTCATCCAGTCCAGCATTTCTCATGATGTGCTCTGCATGTGAATTAAATAAGCAGGGTGACAATATACAGCCTTGTCATATTCCTTTCAGAATTTTGAACCAGCCAGTTGTTCTGTGTCAGGTTCTAACTTGCTTCTTGACTTGTATACATGTTTCTCAGGAGACAGGTAAGGTGGTCTGGTACTCCCGTCTCTTTAAGAATTTTCCACAGTTGGTTGTGATCCACACACTCAAAGGCTTTAGCACAGTCAAGCAGAAGTAGATGTTTTTCTGGAACTCCCTTGCTTTCTCCATGAACCAGTATATGCTGGTGTTTGATCTCTGGTTCCTCTGCATTCCTTAGTATTTTGATTTAAGGGTGGGAGATTGAAACCACTCTATAAGAAACCTGGGCCACACAGAGATCATCCCTAGCCCTGGGCTGTTGTCTACCTGTGTGGTACTGACTTTGTGTGCATGGCAGGAAGCCCCTAAATCATCATCAGTCCTGTCCATTCTGAGCGTTTTCTGTCCACCAGTGTCTGAAGGGCTTGTTTGCAGGTTCTGTTGCTGTCTGTGACATTAGCAGTTCATTTTCTGGTATCTTGGATCACAGAGGCCTAAACCAGCTCTGATTTCAGGGCATTCTGTCCTGCTAGTGCTTCCCTGCAGCCAGCAGCTCTGCTCCATTCAGAGCTGTGCCACAGCTGGACCCCCTGCCCCCCTGGGGTACCAACTCTGCATCCTGAGGCTGCCACGGAGCAGCTGCTTGGAAGTCCTGCTGGTGTCCAGCCTATACTGGGACAGTTGGTGGAGAGTGGCTGGAAACCCTGCATGCCCCTACAGGACTCACAGCCCTCACTCACTTGGGGACAGAGGACTATAAGGATGATTGTCTAAAGCTTTGTTGCTAGAGGAACAAAGATGAGAACTTTCCTTGAAATTAACCTCGAGGAGGAAGTTTATCAGCATTTCTTAGCTGCTGCTTCCTCTTCCTAGGCCCACATCTATTGGAAATTGCTAATGGGAGCTGGCTTTATCTTTTCAAGTGTGTACAGACAAAATAAGACAAAAAGTAAGACACACCATACTGTGAGCTTTATCTGAGAATCTGAATCTGTTTTGACCCTTTCAAGGACAGAACCTGCATAACAGATTCTACTGTTTAGAAACTTCCTGTATGTTCAAGTCCTGGTTTTGTTTTTTCTTTGAGCCTTTTTCTTTTTTTCCTTTGAGCCTTCTTGATGATTCCAGGTGTTTTGTTTTCAGTTCAGTTCAGTCGCTCAGTCGTGTCCGACTCTCCGCGACCCCATGAATCACAGCACGCCAGGCCTCCCTGTCCATCACCAACTCCCAAAGTTCACTCAAACTCATGTCCATTGAGTTGGTGATGTCATCCAGCCATCTCATTCTCTGTTGCCCCCGTCTCCTCCCGCACCCAATCCCTCCCAGCATCAGAGTCTTTTCCAGTGAGTCAACTCATCGCATGAGGTGGCCAAAGTATTGCAGTTTCAGCTTTAGCATCAGTCCTTCCAATGAACACCCAGGATTGATCTCCTTTAGAATGGACTGGTTGGATCTCCTTGCAGTCCAAGGGACTCTCAAGAGTCTTCTCCAGCACCACAGTTCAAAAGCATCAATTCTTTGGTGCTCAGCTTTCTTCATGGTCCAACTCTCACATCCATACATGACCACTGGAAAAACCATAGCCTTGACTAGACAGACCTTTGTTGGCAAAGTAATGTCTCTGCTTTTTAATATACTATCTAGGTTGGTCATAACTTTCCTTCCAAGGAGTAAGCGTCTTTTAATTTCATGGCTGCAATCAGCATCTGCAGTGATTTTGGAGCCCAAAAAAATAAAGTCTGACACTGCTTCTGCTGTTTTCCCATCTATTTCCCATGAAGTGATGGGACCAGATGCCATGATCTTTGTTTTCTGAATGTTGAACTTCAAGCCAACCTTTTCACTCTCCTCTTTCCCTTTCATCAAGAGGCTTTTGTGTTCCTCTTCACTTTCTGCCATAAGGGTGGTGTCATCTGCATATCTGAGGTTATTGATATTTCTCCCAGCAAGGTCCCCTGAAGAAGGGAATGGCAAACCACTTCAGTATACTTGCCTTGAGAACCCCATGAACAGTATCAAAAGGTGTTTTGTTTTAAAGGTAAGAATTAGCATTTTAACCAGTCAGCTCTTTTGGCATTTATCCCTCGATTCTATCTTGTGCATTGGCTGATATTGCCCTAGTAAAGGAGAAGCAGCAAATCTTCAGGCAACTCATATAATTCTTTTTACACACACCACACACCAATTATTTGTCTGCCTTACATTTTGGCAGTAGAGATTTCCTTAATAGTTGGTTGCAAATTGAATTTTTAGGATTCAAACCCCACTGGCTGCAGGAACATATCAGATAAGCTTTATCTTCCTTTCTAATTAAGCATCACTAGGCAGTGACTTGGAGAAGGCAATGGCACCCCACTCCAGTACTCTTGCCTGGAAAATCCCATGGACGGAGGAGCCTGGTAGGCTGCAGTCCATGGGGTCACGAAGAGTCGGACACAACTGAGTGACTTCACTTTCACTTTCATGCATTGGAGAAGGAAATGGCAACTCACTCCAGTGTTCTTGCCTGGAGAATCCCGGGGACAGGCGAACCTGGTGGGCTGCTATCTATGGGGTCGCACAGAGTTGGACACGACTGAAGCGACTTAGCAACAGCAGGCAGTGACTCCTGTCATTTAAGTTTTCAGGTTCCTTTTCTTGGTTCTTTTTGTTAAGCAATTGTTTTATAAGTAAGTATCCGGCTTCCCTGGTAGCTCAGCTGGTAAAGAATTCACCTGCAATGCAGGAGACCTTGGTTTGATTCCTGGGTTGAGAAGATCCCTGGAGAAGGAATAGGCTACCCACTCCAGGATTCTTGGGCTTCCATGGTGACTTAGGTGGTAAAGAATCCGCCTGCAATGCAGGAGACCCCGGTTCCATTCCTGGATCGGGAAGATCACCTGGAGAAGGGAAAGGCTACTCACTCCAGTATTTCAGCTTGGAGAATTCCACGGACTGTATAGTCAATGGGGTCGCAGAGAGTCTGACAGAACAGAGTGACTTTCAGTTTCATTGAAGTTTCCTGGTCAGGCTTCCCGCTGCAGGGAAGCCTGCAATGAGTGCTACTGAATTTTAACCCTTAGTGTTCATTTTCTGAAAGTGAAGCATGACTGTGGCTTACGTGGTTTGTTTTGATGGTGAACCTCAGGCTGCACGTCATTGTGTTGGTAGCCTGGTGGCAGGCATTAAAAGAAATATAACTCCCAACCTCACTACTGAAGGAAATCAAGAAGACAATAAAGGCGCTTTCCAAATTGTGAATACTTAAAAATTTTATTAGGATACAGGATCATACATTTTTTCACTTATGGATATACCTTGTTATACTGGCTAGGAATCCAGTGCAGTGTTGAATTGGTGAAATTGACCTTCCTTGCTTTATTTTTGATCTTAAAGACAAAGCATTCAGTCTCTTACTATTATGTTAGCTAACAGTAGGTATTTCATCAATGCCCTTTATCAATTTGAGAAAGCTATTATTTTTAACTATTCTTATCACTTTTTATCATTAATGGATGCTGAATTTTTCACATTTTTCATACATCTGCTAATATAGTGAATCACGTTGATTGATTGACTTTCAAATGTTAAAACGATCGTTCATTCCCAGAATAAACCTACTGAATCACTATATGTGTGTTATGCTAAAATGTTATAAGAATTTTTGCATCTATGTTGATGCTGCTACTGCTGCTAAGTCACTTCAGTCGTGTCCGACTCTGTGTGACCCCATAGACGGAAGCCCACCACGCTCCCCCGTCCCTGGGATTCTCCAGGCAAGAACACTGGAGTGGGTTGCCATTTCCTTCTCCAATGTGTGAAAGTGAAAAGTGAAAGTGAAGTCGCTCAGCCATGTCCGACCCTTAGCGACCCCACGGACTGCAGCCTACCAGGCTCCTCCATCCGTGGGATTTTCTAGGCAAGAGTACTGGAGTGGCTTGCCGTTACCTTCTTCTTCTTCATCATCTATGTTGATGAGAGATAGCAAATCTGTAGTTTTGTTTTAAAATGTCTTTGACTAATTTTGGCATAGATAATGCTGGCCTCATAAAATGAGTTAATTGTATTCCCTGTTGATTCTATTTTCTGGGAGGATTTATGTAGACTTGATATGCTTTCTTCTAAGTATTGCTTCATAAAACTCATAGAAGCCACCTGGGTCTGGACTTTTCCTTGTATGCTCCTAATAGCAAGTTGAGTTTCTTTAAAAGGTATAGAGTTATTTAGCTTATCCAGTTTTCCTTGAATGAGTGAGGTGGGATTATAGCTTATACAAGCTGTCTATAAGACAAATGGATTTTTATAAACCAGAATTAATTCATTTGAATTGTTTCACAGATGACATCTTATAGAAAACCAAGCAGGATGGGCTGGGGTATTGCAAGTGGGCACATCCTATAAATAAAATTCCCATTATGGGCCCAAGATAGGCAGTAATTTTGTGTTTTTGACATCACATTGAAAAATAAACCTTCAGGACAATAGGCATATTCACTGTTACTTTTTCAAAATATTGGAATATATACTGCATATAAGTCAATTTTTAGATTACTTATCACCTTACTGTTTCAAGTTCTTATGGCAAGTTAGAGATCAAAAATATGAAAAAATATTCAAGAAAAGAGGAAGATAGTTTAAGATATTCATGACGTGAATGTAGTCAAAGTTCCAGACAGAGGACAGAAGAACTAGCAGTAGCAGGAAGGAAATAATACTAGAAATAATTCAAGGCAAGTTCCCAGAACTAAAGGGCATGAGTTTATAGAGTTTAAGAGCCATGACAAAGTATATGAATTTAAAGTTTTGAATTGCAAGGAGTAATTTCCTGAAAGCTTTCAGAGAGACAAAACAAAAATAAAACAAAAATCTGATCATGGAGAAAGGGTTGGAAATCAGAATAGTAGGAAATGAAAAGTGTTAATTTAGCCAGAAATTGTGATATAACTCTCTTAAGAGGCTGGAGAGAAGAAAAAGAGGTTAAACACAAAACAAAAAACTAAATTCTTATCTACCATAGTAAGAAGTGAGTTGATGATCCATCTCAATGAAAAGTCTGGAGATAGCAAGAAAAGCATGCCATTTAGGTATTTGGTAGTACAAACAAAAAACCTATTTCAATAAAAGAGTGAAAGGCCTTATGAGTACAGTAATCATGGGTTGGGGGAGGGACTACTGTTTTTCAGTATCAACTTTGTAAAATGAGTACTTTTCTAACTATATGTGTTAATAATTTAGCAATTAAAATTAAAGAGTAGATAAGGATTTGCATGAGGTTTGCGTGGGCCTGTTAAATATGACACTAATACTTCTTCTCCCTCCAGATTCCCGGTACATTCTCTTACCTGTCGTGTTACATCACCTGCACATGCATTTGCAAGAGCAGAAGGACCTGATCATGTGTGCACGGATCCTTAGCAACGTATTCTGTCTCATCAAGAAAAATAGCTCAGTAAGTAAACACAGGTCATAGGATATAGTGCCCATCAGATGGCTTCTGGAAAGAAAATTTTAAGTCTTCTGAGAAAGCACACCAAAGAATTATCCTTTGAGACTCTCACTTTCATTTCCATCTGTGTTGGATTTTTTACTTTTCTTCTAAAGGAATTTTTTTTTTAACCTTGTAGGATGGCTGTAGCCCCAAATAACCCGCATGTCTTAAACTTGTATTTCAAGAAAGAACTGAATACCCAATGAGAAAAATTAGAAATCTCAAAGCCTCCCACATGTGTCTTTAATCTTGATAAATGCTCTGTGGCAAGAATAAATTATTGCTTTCAAAGACAGTCTGTTTGGACCCATTCAGTGAAAGACTGGGTGATGATGGTCAGAGCTTGGCCACAGGCCTTGGGCCAATCCCTGTGCAGATAGTGAAAGCTAAAGAGAGGCCCAGGAGCCTGGTGGTATCTTGCACCACAACCATTACTAATCACTCCATTGTCATGGCTCTAGGAATTCCTGTCAATGTTCCTGACTCTTGAGGAATTGCAGTTTGTATTAGACGATGCAGTGTCAAAAGAGAAAAGTCGCATGCTTGCTTATAGACGGGGATAACCCCCTGCGTGCTCATGGTTCAGAGGTCTGGTGTGAAGTCCATGTGCAAAGGATGTCCTACTTTAGTTCCATCAGTTTGCACCTGTTTACTGTGCAGCCTCACCCGTAACAACTTTTACAAATCAGGATTGGCAGTGAATATTGGGATGCCTGTTTCTCTGCCTCCCACTTACTAACATGCTATCATTTCCCCATTTTCGTCCCTTGGAGTTATGATCACCTTCTGAAGAGCTCCGCAGTCAGTTGGCATGTGCTTCCAGTAGAAGTCTTGGACATAGGACTCCAGTACCATGGGAACAGTTGTTGTTGTTCAGTTGCTAAATCATGTCCAACTCTTTGTGACCCCATAGACTGCAGCACACCAGGCTCCTCTGTTCTTCACCATCATCCGGAGTTTGCTCAGACTCATGTCTATTGAGTCAGTGATGCTTATCTAACAGTCTCATCTTCTGTCACCCCCTTCTCCTTCTGCCTTCAATCTTTCCCAGCATCAGGGTCTTTTCCAATGAGTCAGCTCTTTGCATCAGGTGGCCAGAGTATTGGAACTTCAGCTTCAGCATCAGTCCTTCCAATGAGTATTCAGGGTTGATTTCCTTTAGGTTGACTAGTTTGATCTCCTTGCTGTCCAAGGGACTCTCAAGAGTCTTCTTCAGCACCACATTTCAAAAGCATCAGTTCTTTGGTAGGAACAGAGTTGGCCCTTGAGAGAAAAAGGCCGGAAACTCTGTGTCTGAAAGTATGGTGCCAGATACCTGCATAGGAGGGACCACTGCTTTTTACACACCCAATTCAGTAAAGTATAGCTATACCGTGCCTAGTGAGAGTGTTTTTGCTAACTCTCATTGCTGAGAGTGAGAAGTAAGTTTAAAAGGTTACTGCAGAAAACCAAAAACGTCAGATGTTAGTGGAGATGATTTTTTTTTCCCCTCCTGTTTCATTGTTGAAGTTTTGGTCAATTTTTGCACTTATCTGATAAGGAAGTCAGAGCAGAAACTCTGTTCTGGGGGGATATCTTTAGTAGTTTTCTTTCCAGTGTAAGAAAGTTTATCATAAAATTCCAGCCAAAAGGGTCTTTCAAACTCATACTTTCTAGAAGTTTTCTTTGCAAAAGTAATCTTCTTGCTACACAAAGCATTTGTCATCATAGTCCGTTGTCTGGTGCAGGTATAATAAGAACTCAAATCCGGTACCTTTAGCCAGTGCAGAAAATTTCGCGCTCTTTCTCAAGTTCTGGGCCTTAGATAGTATTCATTTTGCTTTGGGAGAGCAGTCCCACCACGGCCACTGACATTAAGTCCAGTCTGTAACTAACATCATTCATTCAGACTGAATGCTGTTTTGCTAATCTTTACATGTAGGGATTTTTAAAAATCACTTTATAGGAATAGTCATTTGCACTTAGGAGTTTTGGGAAATGACCCATGCAGCTCCAGTGATGAGGAGGGTAAATGTAAACACAATCTGAAATCAAAAGATTACAAACTCTTAAAACCACAAGGGATGTTTAGTGAACTGTCAGGCCCAGAGAGGCAAACTTAACTCACAGAGAGACACACAGCATGTTAGTGGCATAGCTGGTGTTCTGAATTAGTTTGGGCTGTGTTCCAGACCATCACCCCACCTTTTTACTTGCATCTCAGGTTCCCACTGCACTGCAGAGTCAAGTACTCTTGGGTAAAGTGTTAACATCTCCGTGCCTTTTGTTTTCTATGAAAGGTCACTCACTTAGATAAATTAGGGGAGGTCCAGGACTGACAAGCTCGAGTCCTTTGTTAAGACTCTTATTTTAGGCCACAATTTCCTGAGCACATTTTTTTTTTTTCCTTTAGGAAAAATCTGTGCTGGAGGAAATAGATGTGATAGTGGCCAGCCTGCTGGACATCCTGCTGAGAACCATCTTGGAGATCACCAGTCGTCCGCAGCCATCTGGCTCCACCATGAGGCTTCAGTTCCAGGATGTCACGGTAAGGCCATGGCGCAAAACTGCGTAGCTGGGCTTGTTAAAGCCTCAGTTTCTTTGAGGGTGGGTTGCTGTAAAAATCTAGGGAATCTGAACTTGGGAGGTTGATCTGTGTTCATTTCAAATGTATGTAAGTTTACCTTCGTTTTACCAGAGGATGGGAGTAAGATGCATGTTTGTTAAAAGATCTTGGATTAAGATATTTCTAATTGCAGAAAGGCCAAATTGGCCCAGTTTTGTTTTTTTATTTTCCCGTTTTGCCCAATTCAAGTTAATCTGTGGCTCTATATCCTCAGGCTCTTTGTTAACTATCCATTCTCTTTTCATTCATCAAATTGCTTGAGAAAGTTAGAACAGTGAAACAGACCAATAGCAGTCTGTTGGGTCCTAAGTTTTGATTGTGAATTTTTCACTATGGCTAGTAAGGATCTTAATTTGGTGGCAGATTGGTGGGGGAGGTCAGTTTCCTCAGCTATAAATTGCGGAAGTTTGACTTGGTGATTTTGAGATATCTTCAAGCTCCACTATTTATGGATCTAATGTAACGTGAGTTATAAATATTAAGACATAATTTATGTGATAGTTTATTTGTATATATATTTATATGTGTGTGTGGAGAGAGAGAGATGTATAGATGGATGGATGGATGGGTACATAAATTTTCACATTTGAAACACATTCAGTTGACCAGTGTGGGCTTTTTTTTTTTTAAGGTCTGATTCAGAACATTCTTCTAAATACCACTTGCAGAAATAGCAGTAGATGCTATAGTTTTCATGGTTATTAACCAAAATGTTGGCCTTTTGCTATTATTTTTACAAATTGTGCGCTATAGAACCACTATCATAAGAATGTTTGCCTAGCTCCTGATGAAGATAATTTTTTTTCTTTTACTTAAAGAAATAGAGGGTTTCCCAGGTGTTTGAGTAGTAAAAACCCCACCTGCCAATCCAGGAGATACAGATTCAATTCCTGGGTCAGGAAGGTCCCCTGGAGGAGGAAACAGCAACCCACTGCAGTATTCTTGTCTGGGAAGTCCCATGGACAGAGTGGGGTACAGTCCATGGTGTCTCAAAAGACTTGGGCAGGACTTAGGGACTAAACAACAAACAACAACAAAATAGAAAGCCCACCCTGGGTGTCCTGGCAGGGTTGAATGCCTTAAGGATGGCCATCTTATATTGCATTTTATTTTCTCTGCTTTCAGAGCTGAAATTTACCTGGTTCTTCCTGCCAAGCTCTGAGTTTGGGAAGTAAAGTTACTCAATTTCTTTTAACAAACAAAGGTTAAAGATTGTATGAAAAAACTTCCTAATATATGTAATAATT
Organism: Moschus berezovskii; assembly: GCF_049115385.1. Taxonomy (NCBI): domain Eukaryota; kingdom Metazoa; phylum Chordata; class Mammalia; order Artiodactyla; family Moschidae; genus Moschus; species Moschus berezovskii. The sequence goes on from NC_142462.1 coordinate 65,117,500, forward strand.
GTACTGCCTCATTAAAGATAAGAAGAGCAAGCTATTAATTTCTCATGATCTGGTGGAATTTCATATGTAAAATGCCACCTACCTCATAGGATTAGCTTTGTGTATTTGGCAACACTTTGGTCCATAGTAAATGCTCAAAACATGTTGTTTTTTCTTAAAACCACCGGAGATCATTATGGGTCTGACAGTTTGCGGGAGTTTGTTTTGAATTTTTTTGTTCTGTCTTCTTATGTTTTTCTGAAATTTTTATTTTGTGATAATTTGAGTCACATGTGGTTTTGAAAAATAATACAGATATTCCATGTTCCTTTTTTCCAGTTTCCCTACTGGTAACATCTTTCAGAACTATAGCACAGTATCACAACTAGGATATCGACAGTAATGCAGTCAAAATGCAGAATATTCCACCACGCCGAGAATCCCCGTCTTGCCCTTTTATAGCCAAACTCAGTTTTCTCCCATCTTCACCTCCTTCTTAAGCCTGTCAACCACAAAATTTGTTCTCCTTTTCATGTTATTTTGTCGTTTTAAGAATGCTGTACTTGAGTCACTTTGCTGTACAACAGAGAATTGGTACAACATTGTAAATCGACTATGATTTTTTTAAAAATTTTTTTAAAAATGTTATACAAGTAGAACCATACAGTACATAACTTTTGTGACTGGCTTATTTTATTTTATTTTTTTTACCTCAGCTTAATCTCTAGAAATTCATCCAGGTCATTGTGTATGTGTATACATACATATATGAAAATATACATATCTGTTCCTTTTTCTTACTCAGTAGTTTTCATGGTGTAGATGTGCTATAGATGTGCTGTACCGAAGGCCATCTTGATTGTTTCCAGAATTTGACTGTTACTAACAAAGCTACTAGAGACATTTGCATGAAAGTTTTTATGTATGCATAAGTCTTCATTCCTCGAGGATAAACACTCCCAGGAGTATGGTTGCTGGATTGTATGATAATAGCCTATTTTGGTTTTTAATAAATGGCCTTATCTATTTCCATAATGGGTGTATAACTTTACATTCTCATATATGCAGTGTATAATGAATGATCCAATTTCTCAGAACCTCATAAGCATTTAATGTTGTCACTCTGGGGAGTGGGGAAGGGATAGGGACACTCTGATAGGTGGTAGTGGTATCTTATCGTGGTTTTGACTTGCATTTCCCTAATGATTAATGAGGCCAAACATCTTTTCACATACTTTTTTGCCGTCTATATATCGCTTTCAGTGGAATGTCTTTTTATGTCTTTTCTCCTTTTTCTAATTGGATTGCTGTCCTTGGTTGAATATGTCATTTACAAATATTTTATCCCACTCTGTAGCTTGTTTTTTCATCCTTTTAACAGGATCTTTTTGTTGTAGAGCAAAAGTTTTTAATTTTGATGAAGTCCAGTTTATCAATTTTTCCTTTGATGGATCATGCTTTTGATGTCAAGTTTAAGAACTTTTTTTGTCTAGTCCTATATTCTGAAGGTTATCTCCTAGGTTTTTTTTTTTCCGTTTTCCCTAAAAGTGTTATAGTTTTATGTGTCACATTAAAGTCTGTGACCCATTTTGAGTTGATTTTTAGATTCACTGTGTCAGATAATTTTAACATCTCTATTATCTCCTTGTTGACATCTCTTGTCGCTTTTCATTCACTTTGAGATCTTCTTGGGTTTTTGTATGACGAGTGATTTTCAGTTGAAATCTGGACATTTTTGTATTATAAGACTCTGGATCTTATTTCAACCTTCTGTTTCACATGGCTTTATGTGACACTACTTAGCAAGGAAGGGGTTAGGATGCCAACTCACGATGGGCAGTTGGAGGCAGAAATCCAGGCTCCTTACTTTGGCTTCACTGACACAGACAAGTGGTCATGAAAATACCTGCCCCCTATTTGACTCTCCATTCTGGAGACAGATGTTGGAGTATCCTATCACAGCCTTGTAAAGATGGAAATCTGGACTCCCCATTTGGCTCTTGCAGGTTTGAAAACAGCCAGATTTTTGTGATGTTGAGCTACAGTAGAGAAGTGACTGCTACAAGTTTTGTCTTGTTAAACTTCTCCTTTCCTGGTGCTTTGGCTTAAGAGAGCAGGCTTTCTGGGAGGTGCCGAGCGGAGGCGGTGGCGGGGTGGTTAGGGAGATTGTTGCAATTACTGTTATTTCAAGGAGGCCAGCTTCTTCAACTCCAGTGGCAGGATATAGGGGGCAAAATGAAAACCCAGAGAACACAGCACCCTGTCCTTCCTTGGGTCTGAGGTCTCCAGCAGGCCTGTTCTCTTCTTTCCACTTTCAAGAGTCATCTTGTTTGTTTTATATATAATGGAGGGGTTTTTGTTGTACTTGGCAGAAGGAATTGGGAAAAGCATATATATTCCAGCTTCCCAAAAGCAGAAGAAAGTCTCCTTCATTTTAGTTTTGCTGGTGACATTTCAACTGCTTCCTGGCAATACAGCTCCAACACAGTCCTAAAATTATAATGGCCAAGCAAACAAAATCACAGGAAATGCTCCATGTGGTCAAAGACTGCTTAAGGTCAAAAGCTAAAACACTGTCAAACTGCTTTGTATCCATCAACAGGGTTGAAACTGTCAAATTTTTCTGGGCCATGCATGACCTGTAGGTCTTCACAGTGTAATGTCGTAGTTTAGTTGCTCAGATGTGTCCAACTCTTTGCAACCCCTTGGACTGTAGCCCTCTAGGCTCCTCTGTCCATAGGATTTCCCCAGCAAGAATACTGGAATGGGTTGCCATTTCCTCCTCCAGGGGATCTTCCCCACCCAGGGATCGAACCTGTGTCTCCTCCTTGGCAGGTGAATTCTTTACCAGTGAGTCACCTGGGAAGTCCTCACAGTATAATAATCAGTGCAGATTAAGAGACTTGAGAAATCAGTGAGTGATGCTCATGGGTGGGTTTGGGCAGACAGGGGTTTTGTCCAGTTTGCTACAATTTTAGGAAAACCACATAAAGTGAAACCTTTCCTGCACGTATTTGTTTTGTGGCCCTTGCCATGTACCAAACCAAACTCTGGGTATGTGGGATGAAGTTTGCAAGAAATGTGCATTTAAATAGTTTGGTATCTAAGATTTTATAGATTTTATGCTTCAAGGTAGTTTTTTTTTCGAGTCCTCAAGCAGACCTGGTCTGAATCCTACTCTGCCCTTTGATTAGTTGTGCATGCTCTTGGGCAAGCTTCTGTTTAATTGTCTAAGAGAAAGTAATTGTACTTATCTCAATGTGAGTTTGAGGGTTTCATCAAATCTATAAAAGTGTTTAAGCAAATTAGTACATTTAAGCCATTAGTAATTGTGGTAGCAACACCAGTCCATAACATTATTATTATTGTAGAAGTAATATCTATGTTGTTATTGTTATTGAGTGAATTGAGTTCAGCTGCTTCCCATTTACAAGATCAATTACACACTCACAAATGGTAGAAAAGAAAGATGCCTTTAATCAAAATGCCAGCTATCTGGGGAGATGGTGAACTCAGTATCCCCCAAAACCACCTCCAAAGATGCTGCTCAGCAACGAAAGCTTTTAAAAGAAACAAGAAAGTAACCTCAGTTCATCATTACAATAGGGTGTCAGAATCACCACCATTCTTCAACTGTGTGCAGGCTTGTCCAACCCTTGTGATCATCCTCTAGATGTTATCTTTTTCATACAGTTCGGTCACACATTTTGTTCAGATTACTGAAGGGAAAGCTAGAAAAGAGACCTGGTCATTTGTTCATTACTTATTCTTCATTTATACTTCTTTGATCTACAGAAAGAACGGATAAGTTAGGCAAAGTATTGTGTGATTAAAAGATTTGAAAGATGTGTTGGGCTGGAGATGAGTAGAACATGAGGGTGCCTGGTTTAAAAGTCAGTTGTAGTGTAGCTCTGCTGAAGTGACAAGGAAAAGGGGCTTCCTGCTGAAGGCAGTTTCCTATAAGAGCTGCTTTTTTATTGTTGTTTAGTTGCTAAATCGTGTCCGACTCATGACCCAATGGACTGTAGCCCGCCAGGTCCTCTGTCCTTGGGATTTTCCAGGCAAGAATACCGTAATGGGTTGCTGTTTCCTTCTCCAGGGGATTTTCCTGACCCAGGAATTGAACCTGCGTCTACTGCACTGGCAGGCAGATTTTTACTACTGAGCCACCAGGAAAGCCCCTTAAAGAGCTACTTACTTTTTAACTAATTCTAAGGTGAGAAATAGGTCCTGATCACTGGTAAGGTTATTTCTCTGGGCACTGAAGACCTATTTAATTTCTCCCTCTTTCTGAATTAGAGAACAGGCTCTCTGAATAGGGAGAGTCCTACCCTGAGCACCTTTCTGTCTTTACAGAAAAAGTGCCCACTATAAGCGGACGTGCTGTGGGTAAAAGCCGGTCCCACCATGTGTCATGGTGAAGTGTTTCAGCTCCCTGTAAGTGCCACACCTGTCTCCTGGTAACACCAACAGGACGACTGGCTTCCACTCTTGTCATAATTCCAGATACTAGTAGCCTTATTTTTACCATCTAAATGAGTTGTACTTTTTGATTTTCTACCAACTGCTGTTTAAGCTTTAAAATACTCTCACTAGTTGGGAGGAGTTGGGGGAGGGTAGAGCACCATTGTAATCAGTTCCTTTCAAACGTCTAATTGTGCATGGAAGCAGATTTTATAAAGAGGCATATATGGCCATTTGTTCACACCTGCAACTATTGGACTCCAGAGTTCCTTACAGTTGGTAAATGCATCTGTGTACATAGTTCTGTTCAGCACCACTTATAGTGTAGGCGACTCAGTTCAGCAGGAGCCATGTCTCAGACGTAGCTCTACATTTGTCTACAGTTTTTGTGTGCTATGGACTGTGTTTAGGGGAAGAAGAAAGCAGAATTCTGTAAGGGGGAATTCTGGGGGAAATTTGGGTATATATAGTGGACGGTTTCTTGAAGACCTTATAGCCATCTACTAACCTTATTCCCAGTTATTGGTGGAAATGGCCATTATACTCAATCTAGTTGTAATATGAATGCAACCACTGTGGCATGGAGTTCTTGCTAAAGATGATTTGTACTTAAATTCCAACATTAATGTGAATTGAACCTTGGCTGACAATAATTTTTTATTTTTAACAAATTATGAGTCTATGGCTTTTATGCAGACACTTAAAATCTCTTAAAATTATAGGTGAAAAATATGTCAGTGAAATATCGGACATCTTGGCCTCTTAACAGGGTTAAATGTCCCTAAACTGATGAAGTAAATAAATAAAATGGCATTGTAAGGTAGATATTGGAATTGACAACATGTCTTAAATGTGCCAGGATGAGATATTAGCCTGACAAGTTGTTTGCATTGGACCTAAACTGGATGTGACAGAGATAAATAGTCAATAATATGGATTCAGAGAGAGATTCTCTTAGTACAGTGACTGTAAAGATTTAATGAAAATCTTTTCATTTTTGAGTAATTTTTATGATTCACTAAAATCATTAAAAAATAATGTCATTTAAGATACATCACTATTCATAGACAAAATGTATGTTGAAATAAATAGTCTAAGAATGTTAATCTCACAGATACATTGGAGATAGTGTGGCTAAGATGTAGAAAAACGGAAGATGAAAAATTGAATGCATTCCCACTAACTAGATTTGTGTTTTCAGGTAGAGACATAAGAGCAGCTAAAAAGTGCAGAATTAACAAAGTAATATACTGAGCTTAGAGGGTATTTCTGCTAGCCCATACTGGTGAGGTCTTAAATATTTGCCTTAAAAAGTGTGTTAGGAATATTAATTTGTCATATCTATGTGTTGCAAATTATTATACACATGCAAGGAGTCCACTTGCATCTCTGATTACTGTGTGTGTGTTTGTGCACGCGTGCGCGTGCAGGCAGTCACTCAGTCATGTCTGACTTTTGCAACCCAGTGGTCTATAGTCCACTAGGTTTCTCTGTCCATGGGATTTTCCAGTGAAGAATACTGGAGTGGGTTGCCATATCCTCCTCCAGGGGATCTTCCCGACCCAGGGATCGAACCTGAGTCTCTTGCATCACCTGCATTGGCAGCTGGATTCTTTACCACTAACGTGACCGTAAAGTAGCATCCTTGGGCCTCCCATGGGCTTGGTGGCTTTGACTGTCTTGACTTAGCTACTGCTATTGGTAAATTCCATTTCTCAGAGCTTTTAGTCTCAAGTTGTACATATGGGTCTATAATATTTTCCCATGTAAACTAAAAGAATCCAATTCCCAATTAAACTCCATTTCTTTAAATCCACATTCACTTACCACTGGTTACCTCTCTTGTTGTGCTTATACTGTTTTAAATGTCCTTGCTGCTGCTAAGTCACTTCAGTCGTGTCCGACTCTGTGTGACCCCATAGACGGAAGCCCACCAGGCTCCCCCGTCCCTGGGATTCTCTAGGCAAGAACACTGGAGTGGGTTGCCATTTCCTTCTCCAATGTGTAAAAGTGAAAAGTGAAAGTGAAGTCGCTCAGTCGTGTCCGACCCTTAGCAACCCCACGGACTGCAGCCTACCAGGCTGCTCCATCCATGGGATTTTCCAGGCAAGAGTACTGGAGTGGCTTGCCATTGCCTTCTCCGTCCTTAAAAGTAGGTAAATATTTTAAGTGAGAAATGCATCAGGAAATGCAGCAATAATGATTTTGTGTGTGTGTGTGTGCTCAGTCACTCAGTTGTGTCTGACTCTTTGTGACCCATGGACTGAAGCCCTCCGATCTCCTCTGTCCATTGGATTTTCCAGGCAAGAGCACTGGAGTGTGTTGCCATTTCCTTCTCCAGAGGATATTCCTAACCAAGGGATCTGGCACCCACATCTCCTGTATCTCCTGCTTTGGTGGGCGGATTCTTTTCCCTCTGAGTCACCAGGGAAGCCTGATAACAATTTTATAAGTCCTCAAATCTATGGATGCTATACATTTTTTTTCCTTTTCGTTATTAAGATTTGGATTTTATAGGAGTCAGTTGCATAGCACCCAAGCACAAAAGAATCACAATTAACTTTATTCTTAGACTTGTGGTTGCTGGGGGAAGAGGGGGTGAAAGGGGAGGGATGGATTGGGAATTTGGGATTAGCAGATGCAAACTAGTATATGCAGGATGGATAAACAACAAGATCCTCCTGAATAGCACAGTGGACTATCTTTAATATCCTGTGATAAGCCGTAATGGAAAAGAATATGAAAAAGGATGTTTATACGTTCTATATAACAATCACTTTACTGTACAACAGAAATTAATACAACATTGTAAATCAACTATATTTCAATAATATTTTTAAAAATGAACTGGTCTTAAAAGGATATTGAAACCAAATTATGCAGTGTATGGCTTTCTCTACACCCAGCAAGTTAGCTGATAGGCCCTGTAATGAACTGGAGAAGATCATAGGAATTCAAATATTGAGCAGGAAGTTATAGGAAGAGCTTTGGAGTATAAAAAGCTGGAAATAACTCCAATTCTTCCAATTTCTTTTTAGCCCACCAAAACTATATTTTACTTTATTTCAATTAGAATTCCCTGTGCTGTACAGCAGAAATTAACACAACATTGTAATCAACTATACTTCAATTAAAAAAAAAGAAAGAAAAAAATTAGTATTATATTCCCTACCTTATAGCACTGATATGAGGCTCAAATGATACAATGAACCAAGGCACAGTAAATGCCTAATAAATAATCAGAAGCCTCATTGCCTCACCTTCGTTAAGTGTATGTAGTTACTGCCCTACTGAAAAGCTTCCACCTAAGTTAAAAAAAAAACACTCTAAATTTTAAAATGCATGTGTACCAAGTAAATGATCATCATCACAGGGAGAAATTTTGACTGTAATATCATGGTTAATTTAGATTCAGACAATATCATAGGGTAAATTTGGATCATAGTGGGTATTTTCTTCAAGTGTTCTATTTGAGAGCACTTTGAGAGTTGAAAGTAAGTTGTTGATGTTGTTTTATGTACTTGCTAAAAAAATATGCTTGCTCTTTTTTTCATTAGGGGGAGTTTGTTGCTTGTCTCCTGTCCCTGTTACGGCAAATGACAGATAGACATTATCAGCAGCTTCTTGATAGTTTCAATACAAAAGAAGAACTAAGGGTAAGTGACATTTTATGGTGTTCTTTAGTATATCTTTTTAGTTTCTCTTTTTCTTATTTATCATCATTCAGATAATTTTTTGACCATTGCTTTATCTGATTCCATTAAATTCTGTTTTTTATCAGATTTATCCACAGATTTGCTCTTGTGTAATTTGACTCTTTAAAATTTCTGTACCCAAGCCAAGAAATTAACAAACATATAAGATTTGAAACACCTATCATCAAAGTCCAATAAAGTAACCTAGAAACAGAATAACAGAACTAATGAGACAAAATCAAATAGAATAAATCTAGTAGTGGTAATGCTGTCTTAATAGAAAATAAAGAGAATATATTATCTTAATAGAAATAACCTTAATATAAAATAAGGAAGAATATATTTTAGCTGGTTTCATCCTGCTAAAGCCACAGTGAGAAGTTCTGGCTACAACGTTCTGACTAGGGAGGCAGAGTTTATATTTGATATTCTCTATAGGTTGTAGTCTAATCACTATGCTATGCTACTCTGACAGTCTGACATTAAATAGAAAATATTGATGTCTGGTTTGTAAAAGTCTGATCTTTGCTAAGATTTAGGGAACCTTAATGCTTCCTTCCTTTAAGGCTTCCTGGTGTGCTACAGTCCATGGGGTCACAAAGAGTTGTATACAAATGGCAACTAAACAACAACAATGCTTCCTTTATGGTGTTCACTAAAATCTTAGAAGTTGATTGTCCTCTGTCATTAATTATGTTTATTTCTTTTAAATTGCTTCAGTTTCCAGACAACTTCATCCATAAACCATCAAAATGGAAGGGTTTGTCTGGTGCAAAATGGAAGGGTTAGGGTAGTGAAACCACCCTCCTTCTCAGATGGGACTTGAACCCACAATCTCTGACTTAGGAGGGGACTCAAACCCCGTCTTTTCTATTGAAACTGCTCACCTTCTCACCTGAACTTACTGAAGCTCAGGTTCTTTTGTTTTGTCACAGAATTCAGCAAGAGGCGAAGTGATAGGCAAATAGTGAGCTCATTAGCATGGGACTCTTGTGAGAGATACAAATGGGCCGGCAAGAGAGTGCAACTCCAAGAACAAAGAGGGCTACATTTTTTACAATCCAAGAAAAAGTGGGGAAAAACCGCCTTCTTCCTTGTTTGGGGGTAGATATAAAGGGTTAACATCATCTGTTCTGCCTTTGAACCCCGTGTGGTGTGAGACTGTCATGGCACTATTTAAGTCACATGTAGTTTAGCAAAAGGGTGTTGCTGCTGCTGCTGCTAAGTCACTTCAGTCGCGTCCGACTCTGTGCAACCCCATAGACAGCAGCCCACCAGGCTCTCCCGTCCCTGGGATTCTCCAAGCAAGAACACTGGAGTGGGTTGCCATTTCCTTCTCCAGTGTGTGAAAGTGAAAAGTGAAAGTGAAGTCGCTCAGTCGTGTCTGACCCTCAGTGACCCCATGGACTGCAGCCTTCCAGGCTCCTCCATCCATGGGATTTTCCAGGCAAGAGTACTGGAGTGGGTTGCCATTGCCTTCTCTGGTAAAAGGGTGTTAATATATACTAAAATATAGTAATTCATCTCAGATTTTGGTATAATATCCTCTTTCAAATAGTTTCTTTCCCCTTTCACCTGTGTTCCTGTCTTGACTACATACAGAAATGCTGCTCTTCAAAGACCATTAATTTCCTGACTTCGTGTAACGTATCTATTGTCTTGTGTTTTAACTATCATGACTTGTTCACAAGTCGAGTGTGCCTTGCACTTAAATACACCTGATCTTCCTTAAAGGTGGTATAGATTGTTGCTAGGTTACTGTCTTTTTTTGAGTGATTAGCCAATCCCAGTGGTCATGTATGGGTGTGAGAGTTGGACTGTGAGGAAAGCTGAGCACCGAAGAATTGATGCTTTTGAACTGTGGTGCTGGAGGAGACTCTTGAGAGTCCCTTGGACTGCAAGGAGACCCAACCATTAAATCCTAAAGGAGATCAGTCCTGGGTGTTCATTGGAAAGACTGATGCTGAGACTGAAACTCCAATACTTTGGCCACCTCATGCGAAGAGTTGACTCACTGGAAAAGACCCTGATGCTGGGAGGAATTGGGGGCAGGAGGAGAAGGAGACAACAGAGGATAAGATGGCTGGATGGCATCACCGACTCAATGGACATGAGTTTGGGTAAACTCCAGGAGTTGGTGATGGACAGGGAGGCGTGGTGTGCTGCGATTCATGGGTTCGCAAAGAGTTGGACACGACTGAGTGACTGAACTGAACTGAACTGAGCCTATAACAGTCTCACAAACCCTCTTAAAATTCTGTTTGTCTTTAATCCTCTAGTGAGATTTCTAAACTATTTAATTTTCCTCCTCTGTCCCTATCACTGAGGGATGAAGAATTATAAGACAGTGGATATAGTTACACCATAAGAATTGCATGGTTAAAAGCCTTAATGGTGTCGATGGATAGGGAAAAAGTGAAAACAATGTCAGATTTCATTTTGGGGGGCTCCAGAATCACTGCAGATGGGGACTGCAGCCACGAAATTAAAAGATGCTTGCTCCTTGGAAGAAAAACTATGGCAAACCTAGACAGTGTGTTAAAGAAGAGAGAGATCACTTTGGCGACAAAGGTCCATATAGTCAAAGCTATGGTTTTTCCAATAGTCATGTATGGATGTGAAAGTTGGACCATAAAGAAGACTGAGCACTGAAGAATTGATGCTTTTGAACTGTGATGCTGGAGAAGACTCTTGAGAGTCCCTTGGACAGCAGGGAGATCAAACCAGTCAATCCTAAAGGAAATCAGTCCTAAAAGCTCATTGGAAGGACTGATGCTGAAGTTGAAGCTCCAATACTTTGGCCACCTGATGCGAAGAACCGACTCATTGGAAAAGACCCTGATGCTAGGAAAGATTGAGGGCAAGAGGAGAAGGATGCGATAGAGGATGAGATGGATGGATGGTATCACTGACTCATTGGACATGAGTTTGAGCAAACTCAGTGAAGAACAGGGAATCCTGACGTGCTGCAGTCCATGAGGTTGCAGATAGTTGGACATGATTTAGTGACTGAACAGTGATGTCTTAGAGTAGTATTCATAGTTTTAATATAGACAGTACATAAGGATCACTTCTCTTTGACTTTAAAATGTCTTATGATCTTAGATGAATTTTCAGTTACCTTGGATCAGTTTACAAGCTGAGTCATGTGAAACAAAGAATAGATTTGGGCAGGTGCAATCTATTTGACAGTTGATTAGCATATGTCCAAGCCTGAAAATATCATGTTTTTCATGCTTGTATTCATATTTAATCTTGAGGTTAGAATTTAAAATGGATAGATGGGTCTTAGAGCTTATCTACTCTACATACAGAAATCCATGTGATTAAAAAGGAAAATAATTGTGCAGTTATGAACTATCATCATAAATTGAATATTTAACACAGCTGAGGAATTATTAGGTTTTACGAAGTTTATTACTTCGTATTTCAAAATTCACATAGGAAAAGATTACATATTTTCACAGAGCCTGAGAATAAAAAAAAATAGTGGAAAAGCATAAGCCAAAAAAGCATTGTTTAATCTCGGTATTGAGTTTTATGCTTTAATATTCATGTTAACAATAATAAAGCAAATGAAAATAATGAGTGGAATGTTTCATGTGACTTTTCCTTTGGTCAGCCACATACTTTTTCAAAAGACATATGTCCCTCTTCAAAATAGTGGGGCCTAAAAAACCAAACAAAACTGGACTTTCAGGTCAGGAAAATTATTTAGTGATATTACTTCATCTATCCTTTAGGAAATACAGATTGAGCAATTCAGGCATACCAAGTGCTATCAGTGTTGTTATGTAACCAGCAACAAAAAGGCCAGTTCCTTTTGGGGGTGAAATCTAACAGATAATGCACAGTGACATAGGCAAATGAGAATGCTGAAGACACGGACTTAACACACAGTGCTTCGGAGCATCTGGGAATTGCATCCTGCCCAAACTCAAGGCTAGAAGAAAACCTACCGAAGGAAGTCTTGGCTGAAAACCAAGTAGGAGTGTGCTGGCCATGTTTGGCTAAGACATTCAGTTCTCTCAACTGTGTTGTTACTCGTTCACGAAGCTGTGTCTGACTCTTTGTGACCCAATGGACTGCAGCACAACCAGGCTCCTCTGTCCTTCACTGTCTCCCAGAGTTTGCTCAGATTCATGTCCATTGAGTTGGTGATGCCTATCTAAACATCTCATCCTCTGCCGCCCCCTTCTTTCAGCTGTAATGTCACCCAGATATCCTGATATACCACATCTGCCATTCTACTATTATAATAGTTACTAGAATCTGGAATATTCTTGTTTATATATATCCCAACTCCTAGCTACTAGGTTATATAATCTTCTTGATGTCTGAAACTATTGCTAGTTCACTGCTGTATCCTTAAGCCCAGAAGTTGCCTAACACATTGTCAGTATTCAGGCAACATCTGTGAATTCATGGACTGACTATAGAGTTTAGAAGACAGTTGTAAAACATAAGCCTCTCTGAATGTATATAGACTTTATTATGAAGACATTGGAAAACTATGGAGGGTTTTAAGAAGGGACAGATATGATCACATTTGTGTTAAGAAAGACCTATCTGGATGCACTATGGAATTATTGGATATTTGGTAAACTTGATGCATTGGTAAGAGTGGGAAGCCAAGGTGTCACAGACTGAAGGATTAAAAAAGAAAAAAGAAAAAGCTGTAGTGGATGTAAACTGTATTTCAAGAAGAGGAGTATATGGTGTCTACTGAAGGAGAGCTTGGGCTATTAGAGGAATATTTATCATGGAGAAAGCTTAAACATGTTGAAATATTAATAATCAGAGCTGGTAGAAAGGGAGACACTAAAAATAAAAAGGTGCTAACTCACCAGGGAAAGTCCCTAAGAAAGTAGCAGGAGAGACCTAATTAATCTTACACCTTGCCCAGTGTAGGACCGGAAGGGAAATAACTGGAGTAAAGGCAGGCTGAAGGGCATTTATCTTATGAAAGGCTAATTAATCATCTGGTTTTCATCTGTATTTTAAAAATTCAGATGCCACCTTTTAGCATATAAGTTTTTCATGTTCTCAATTTTTTTCAAAGTCAGATATCTGTATTCATGCCAATGAAACCTATGTTGCAAGACTTTCCAAAGATGATTGCAGTGGTCCACAGTCCCTTAACTAGAGTCCTCATACCACATGTATTTCAAAAATCAGAATGTTTGCTATTCCATAAAGATGATGTGGCACATGTTCTGTATAGTATCATTTATAGCATCTCCAGGAGTACTAGCAGTAGCAACTACAGTTTGACCCTTGAACAATGTGCAATTGAAAATCCACATGGAACCTACGGTCAGTCCTCTGTGTATGTGGTTCCTACCTGTCTGTATTTTCTCTGTATCTATAGCTCCACATACACTGATTCAACCAGCTACGATTGCGCAGTATTGGGGTATTTACTATTGAAAAGCTGAAACTCCAATACTTTGGCCACCTGAAGCAAAGAACTGACTCACTTGAAAAGACCCTGATGCTAGGAAAGACTGAAGGTGGGAGGAGAAGGGGATGACAGAGGATGAGATGGTTGGATGGCATCACCGACTCAGTGGACATGAGTTTGAGCAAGTTCTGGGAGTTGGTGATGGACAGGGAAGCCTGGCGTGCTGCAGTCCATGGCTTGCAAAGAGTTAGACCTGACTGAGCGGCTGAACAGAACTGAATTGAACTGAACTATTGAAAAAAATCTGTATAAGTGAACCTACACAGCCAAACCCATATTGTCAAGGGTCCACTGAATAATCAAACATTTCATTGTTTCTGCAGCTAAACAAAATATTCACTCTAAGTGGGATACATAAAGACCTAAGTAGTTTGGTTTTGTTGCCAAATGGATCCTCAAACCAAAAGTCTTAAGAGGACTGTGGGCTTTGTATTCTCATAAAGGAACTGAGGACCTCAAAAAGCAAACATTTAGTCTCATGGCACTGAATCTTATGGAAACCTGAACAAACTTTATGACCAATTCAATACATACCCAGCACTGTTCTAAGAGGTTGATTAGCATTGACTCATTTAATCCTGAAAAGAACCCCATGAGGTAGGTAGGCACTATTATCATTTTATTATATCAGTCGCTTGACTCAATAAATATTTGTTGAGCACCTTGACTAGATGTCTGGGATATCAAGGCTAATAAAACAGTCTCTATTAATGCCTTGATGTTATTAGGGCGTGTAAATCACTCAGTTATAAATGTGTGTGATATGTATTGATATCAACAACAGTGATGATGGCTAATAGTTATGGAGTCCCTCCTTACCTTCACCCTCACAGCCATGAACCAGATACAATGCTAAACTCTTTTCTTGCAGAGTCTTATTTCAACAACCCCTGCAGTGAAGATTGATACTATTTCATTCCCAAGTAACTGGGAGGGCTAGGAATTCTATTAATGTCCCAGCTCTTGACTTAGTCAGCAAAACTCAACTTTCCCCCTTACTTTCATAACCCAAAATCTTTGATCTAAAATTGTATAACCTTTTCCTTTATCATCTCTTTGAAAGAAATGAGCTACTTCTAGTCATGAATTGCAGGTGTCTGAAACACCAAAGTAGCAGTGGGAGAGTTTGGGGAGATTTTTTTTGGTTAGGTTAGAAATTGAATAAATAAGGAGTATCAGTAAGGAAAGATAAAGCTTCATTGTTGTTATTGTTCAGTCCCTTAAGTCACGTCCAACTCTTTGTGACCCCGTAAGCTGCGGCATGCGAGGCTTCTCTGTTCATCACTATCTCCCTGAGTTTGCTAAAACTCATGTTTATTGAGTCAATGACGCCATCCAACCCTCTTATCCTCTGTTGCCCCTTTCTCCTCTTGCCCTCAATTTTCCCCAGCATGAGGGTCTTTTCCAATGAGTCAGCTCTTCCCATCATGTGGCCAGAGTATTGGAGCTTCAGCATCAGTTCTTCCAATGAATCTTCAAGACTGATTTCCTTTAGGATTGACTGGTTTGATCTCCTTATAGTACAAGAGACTCTCAAGAGTGTTCTCCAACACCACAGTTCAAAAGCATCAATTCTGCAGCACTCAGCTTTCTTTATGGTCCAACTCTCACATCCATACATGACTAATGGAAAACCATAGCTTTGACTATACGGACCTTTGTTAACAAAGTGATCTCTCTGCTAACTTTCTAGAGTGATTAATGAAGAATCATAGCTGATACTGGAATTAGACACTGAAAATTCCAATAACCCTACCAGTTTAAAGTAATAAAGCATATATCCTCTTTTCTTTCACACATATGTATTCTAATTCCCAGAGATAACTACTGTTAACACATCAGGGTGTATCTTCATAGACTGTTTTCTTTGCTGCATCCGCATGCCTATGGGTCATATGTGTTGCACTGTTTTTCACACAATAATGTATCATGGATATTATAGCACCCGCTGCATCATTCATTTTTCTGAATCTCATTACATAATGTTCCCGTTTTGGTGAGCATTCAGTATGTTTATGACTTTTTCCATTAGAAAGGATCCTTCATGGGAATGTAAATTGGAAAGCTATTATGGAGAACAATATAGATTCCTTGCAAAACTAAAAAATAGAGCTACTATATTGTCCTGTAATCTTAATCCTGGCCATATATCTAGACAAAATTCTAATTTGAAAAGCTATGTGCACTCCAATCTCATAGCCTCACTATTTACAATAGTCAAGATATGGAAGCAACCTAAATGTCTATCAATGGAGGAATGCATAAAGTTGCAATATGTATATACAGTGCACACGTGAAGCTAACACAGCATTGTAAATTAACTATACTTCAGCAAAAAGATTAAAAAATGAAATAACTAACTTCTATCAAAAAATATACATATGTATACATTAATATAAAGAAGGGATCCTGCCATGTATATCTTAATGTCAATACATAGATCTCCACGGAGTTGTGTCCTTATTGCTGTAGAATGAATTTCTGGAATTTGAACTGTTGGATCATGGGATATACACGTTCTAAATCTTATTTGGTGCTGACAAATTATATACTGAGATTTTCAAATTACTGTTTTGGTTGTGCATTATTTTTTTTCTTCTTATCAATTCAAAGAGAGATTTGGCCTAGCGGTTCCCCACGAGTCTCTAAATCAAAATGATTGTTGAAAGTATGTAGTTCCCAAGTATCTGCTAAGCCTCCAGTGTTTGAAGTCCATTCTTGCTTGGAGAACTTGGGTGTCTCCAGAGTTACTATTGGAGTTTCTTCCAGCATCGTGAACAGTAGGCTGTTTCTTCCCCTTGGTCTTCAGGTCCTTGTGTGTGAGTCATAGAGTCAGCTGAAGTGTGTAGGAGCATCACCTTCTGTGCTCGTCCTCTGTAGTGTTTCTTTCCTTCTCTAGAACCTGCCATTATTTTAGAAATGAACAAAAGCAAAAACTAAGCACTGATCAGAGTTTTTTTCCTTCTTCTGTAGTCAGTAATGTTTTATTTTAACCCACCCTTTATATTACACCCACCTTCTACTGTGGGCTAAAGTTTTGTCCATATCCCTGACACTTTATGTATATAGAGAGCAGCAAAACTCCTGTTTTTTGTTGATTATGACTTTTCATATAGAGCTGTGAGGATCTTGCCCTCAGCTTGAGAGTATACACATTCTGAAAGTTAGATACAGGACTATTATTACCTTTCCTTGTCTCCCTTATATTAGCCACTAGCTTCCAACAGTCATTGATCAAGTCTCAAGCCATATGTAAACCTTTGAGGCCTTAACATTATCTGCAGGACAAAACCCAGTCTCTTTGTCGTCTTCCTTATTCTAAATCTTCCTTCCACCCTCACTGTCTTCCATCCCTTTCCAAACACCTTTCGTTCCTGTCACTTAAGATTACTGTGATTACTTGTATATTCCTCACAAACTGTATAGATAATTTTAAATTCCTGTTTCACCTCCTGCTTTAAATCTGGCTCAGGAGTCACTTTTTACAAACTTTTATTTTACGGTGTGCCGGGTCTCCGTTGCTGTGTGGGCTTTTCCTAGTTGCAGTGAGCGGGGCTCCTCTCCAGCCGTGGTGTGTGGGCTTCTCATTGCAGCGGCGTCTCTTGTTGTGGAGCACGGGCTCTAGGGCACTGTGGGCTCAGGAGTTGTGGTTCCCAGGTTCTAGAGCATAGGCTGAATAGTTGTGGTGCAGGGGCTTAGTTGCTCTGTAGCATGTGGGATCTTGCCGAATCAGGGATCAAACCCACGTCTCCTGCATTGGCAGGTGCATTCTTTACTACTGAGCCACCAGGGAAGCCCCAGATGTCACTTTTTAAAAATGAAGCCTTCACAGACCACAGTCCCTCTCTGTGAGAACATGTGCATTTGTTTTCTTGTATTCTTGATGACTATGAGCTCTCTGAGAGTAAGGACTCTGCATCCTAAGCATTAAATATTTTTTGAGTGAATCAACCCTCATAATAAATGTCTGATTGCTTCAGAAGCCATCTTTTTCCATGAAGTTATTTCAACTTTATTTTATTGAAAAAAACATTCTGTAGTTCTTGAAGAAGTTATTTTTGCATAACCTACTTAGTAAGTTGTAAGGATATAAGTTTCAATGTAATAATTTTGATTAACACTCTTTAATTGAGTTCAGACCCTAAATCAATGGTGTCACATGTTTGAAATTTGTGGCAGACTTTTAAAATAACATTTGACTATAGTCTGAATCATGTTGTTACTGTTCAGGCACTGAGTTGTGTCTAACTCTGTTAGCCCATGGACAGCAGTGCACCAGGCTCCCATGTCCTTCACTGTCTTCTGGAGAGAACTTACTCAAATTCATTTCCATTGAGTCAGTGATGCTATCTAATCATCTTATCCTCTGCTACCCTTTTCTCCTTTTGCCTTCTGTCTTTCCCAGCATCAGGGTCTTTTCCAATGAGTCGGCTCTTTGCAAGAGGTGGCCAAAGCATTGGAGCTTCAGCTTCAGCATCAGTCCTTCCAATGAGCTTTCAGGACTGATTTCCTTTAGGATTGACTGGTTTGATCTCCCTGCTGTCTAAAGGACTCTCAAGAAGCTTCTCCAGAAACACATTTCAAAAGCATCAGTTCTTCAGTGCTCAGCCTTCTTCATGGTCCAGCTCTCACATCCATACGTGACTACAGGAAAAGCCATAGCTTTCACTATATGGACGTTTGTCAGAAATGTGTACCTAGAAGGCTCTGTCCCATTTACATGAGGAGACAATGTCCCAGGCTATCCAGTACCTCGTGAGGCCTTTTCCCCCAGATTTCTTAACTCAGGTTTCATGATCTCCAAAGGCCTCCTTCTGTGTCTCACCAATTCTGTTTCATATACAGCTGATTTCTATCTTGTGTTGTTCTGATACCATAGTATATTTAAGCACAAAACATTGTGTTGTATATTGTAGTCAGAAAATCTTTGTGAAACAGGTGTGTTGTCTTCTTACATGTGTGTGTAAAGTCCCTTAGTGTCTCTACATTGTCCTCAGGGTAAATTCCCAAACTGCTTACCAGGGAAAAGGTAGGAGATTCATTTGTCTTTTATTTGTTTATTTATCTTTGATCCATATTTATTGTTATCTTCCTGTTTATCTATCTATCCATCTTTTATGTATCCCTACCCACCTACCATTATATCTACTACTGTGGGCAAGAATCCCTTAGAAGAAATGGAGTAGCCATCATAGTCTACAAGAGAGTCCAAAATGCAGCACTTGGATGCAATCTCAGAAACGACAGAATGACCTCTGTTCGTTTCCAAGACAGACCATTCAATAATACAGTAATCCAAGTCTTTGCCCTGACCAATAATGCTGAAGAAGCTGAAGTTGCATGATTCTATGAAGATCTACAAGACCTTCTAGAACTAACACCCAAAAAAGATGTCCTTTTCATTATAGGGGACTGGTATGCAAAAGTAGGAAGTCAGGAAATATCTGGAGTAAAGGACTAATTTGGTCTTAGAGTACAAAATGAAGCAGGGCAAAGGCTAACAGAATTTTGCCAAGAGAATGCACTGGTCATAGCAAACACTCTCTTTCAACAACACAAGAGAAGACTCTACACATGGACATCATCAGATGATCAATACTGAAATCAGATTAATTATATTCTTTGCAGCCAAAGATGGAGACACTCTATACAGTCAGCAAAAATAAGGCTGGGAGCTGACTGTGGCTCAGATCATAAACTTCATGTTGCCAAATTCAGACTTAAATTGAAGAAAGTAGGGAAAACCTCCAGACCATCCAGATCTAATGAGAGAGCTAAGTCAAATCTCTTATGACTATACAGGGGAAGAGAGATCTAAGTCAAATCTCTTATGACTATACAGGGAAGTGACAAGTAGATGAATTCAAGGGATTAGATCTGATAGAGTGCCCAAAGAACTATGGATGGAGGAGGTTCAGAACATTGTACAGGAGGTAGGGATCAAGATGATCCCCAAGAAAAAGAAATGCAAAAAAGGCAAAATGATTATCCGAGGAGGGCTTACAAACAGCTATGAAAAGAAGAGAAGCAAAAGGCAAAAGAGAAAAGGAAAGATGTATCCGTTTGATTGCAGAGTTCCAAAGAATATCAAGGAGAGATAAGAAAGCCTTCCTCAGTGATCAATGCAAAGAAATAGAGGAAAACAACAGAATGGGAAAGACTAGAGATCTCTTCAAGAAAATTAGAGATACCAAGGGAACACTTCATGCAAAGATAGGCTCTATAAAGGACAGAAATGGTATGGACATAACAGAAGCAGAAGATATTAAGAAGGGGTGGCAACACTACACAGAAGAACTGTACAAAAAAGGTCTTCAGGACCCAGATAGTCATGATGGTGTATTCACTCACCAATAGCCAGACATTCTGGAATGCAAAGTCATGTGTGCCTTAGGAAGCATCACTACAAAAAAAGCTGTACGACTTTTTTCTTATAGGTGATGGAATTCCAGCTGAGCTATTTCAAATCCTAAAAGATGATGCTGTGAAGGTGCTGCACTCAATATGCCAGCAAATTTGGAAAACTCAGCAGTAGTCACAGGACTGGAAAAGGTCAGTTTTCATTCCATTCCCAAAGAAAGGTAATGCCAAAGAACGCTCAAACTACTGCACAATAGCGCTCATCTCACACACTAGCAAAGTAATGCTCAAAATTCTCCAAGCCAGGTTTCAACGGTATGTAAACCGTGAACTTCCAGATGTTCAAGCTGGATTTAAAAAAGGCAGAGGAACCAGAGATCAACTTGCCAACATCTGCTGGATCATCAAAAAAGCACAAGAGTTCCAGAAAACATCTACTTCTGCTTTATTGATTATACCAAAGCCTTTGACTGTGTGGATCACAACAATCTGTGGAAAATTATTCGAGAGATGGGAATACCAGACCACCTGACCTGCCTCCCGAGAAATCTGTATGCAGGTCAAGAAGCAACGGTTAGAATTGGACATGGAACAACAGACTGGTTCCAAATAGGAAAAGGAGTACGTCAAGGCTGTATATTGTCACCCTGTTTGTTTAACTTATATGCAGAGTACATCATGAGAAATGCTGGACTGGATGAAGCACAAGCTGGAATCAAGATTGCCAGGAGAAATATCAATAACCTCAGATATGCAGATGACACTACCCTTATGGCAAAAAGCAAGGAACTATAGAGCCTCTTGATGAAAGTGAAAAAGGAGAGTGAAAAAGTTGGCTTAAAATTCAGTGTTCAGAAAACTAAGATCATGGCATCTGGCCCCATCACTTCATGGCAAATAGATGGGGAAACTGACAGATTTTATTTTTTGGGGCTCCAGAATCACTGCAGTTGGTGACTCCAGCCATGAGATTAAAAGACGCTTGCTCCTTGGAAGAAAAGTTATGACCAACTAGACAGCATATTAAAAAACAGAGACATTCCTTTGCCAACAAAGGTCCATCTAGCCAAAGCTATGGTTTTTCCAGTAGTCATGTATGGATGTGAGAGTTCGACTATAAAGAAAGCTGAGTACCGAAGAATTGATGCTTTTGAACTGTGGTGTTGGTGAAGACTCTTGAGAGTCCCTTGGACTGCAAGGACATCCAACCAGTCCATCCTAAAAGAAATCAGTCCTCACTATTCATTGAAAGGACTGATGCTGAAGCTGAAACTCCAATACTTTGGCCACCTGATATGAAGAACTGACTAATTAGAAAAGACCCTGATGCTGGGAAAGATTGAAGATGGGAGGAGAAGGGAACAGATGAGATGGTTTGATGGCATCACCAATTCAATGGACAATAGTTTGAGTAAACTCCGGGAGTTGGTGATGGACAGGGAGGCCTGGTGTGCTGCAGTCCATGGGGTCTCAAAGAGTCAGACATGACTGAGCAACTGAACTGAACTGATCCACCTACCCACCCCATTTCTGAGCACTCCCTTTTGCAGCCTGGGTGAGTCAGTGTTCTGTTTTGCCTCTGGGGCTGGGTGGTACCCTTGCCTTGGTGTGAAATACCTGTGAAAGTGAAAGTGTTAGTCCCTCAGTCCTGTCCGACTCTTTGCAACCCCATGGCCTGTAGCCCTCCAAGCCCACCAAGCTTGTCCATCCATGGGATATTCCAGGCAAGAATGCTGGAGTGGGTTGCCATTTCCTTCTCCAGGGGATCTTCCTGACCCAGGGATCAAACCCGGGTCTCCACATTGCAGGTCTGCAATGCAGGTCAATTGCAGTGACCTGCAATATGGTCACTGCAATTAACGACCATATTAATTATTTTTAGTCTCTTCTAACTACAAGAGACTTTAAAGTGTTAGTCACTCAGTCATGTCTGACTCTTTGAAACTCCATGGACTGTCGTCTAACCATCTGAGATATCAGGGAAGCGGTGAAATAACTGGCCCACAGATTTGTCCTAGTTTGTAACACATCCTTAAATAGATGAGCACTCATCTCTCCCTCAAAACTGAGTTTGAGAAAAGCAAAAGTCACATTCAGCTAACTCATTACAGTGTGGCCTGTTGCAGGTACTGTGTAAATATCTTGCATGAATAAATGGAAGAATATATTTTATCCCGCTAGGTGTCCCCAGCCTCCTTTACAGTGCCGAGCACATATTAAAGCACCCAATATTTATGAATGAATAAATGTTAATGATAATCTAACACCACAGCAATTACTTCTGCTTTATTTTCTATTTGAATGTGAGACTTTTTACTGTTTGTGAAGGTTTTCACCTGAACCTTCTTCTTTGAACCTCTTGCACTGCAAAAAAGAAGCATTGCTGTGAAATAACACCTCCCTATTTTTTTAAACTTTTGATCCCTTATTTGAATAATAACCAGTAATGCAATTAAATAACTATGTTGTGCTATTTGAAGTTAACAAACAAAAAAGAAACTGCTACCAGGCTGCCAATTTTAAAATAATGGCATATGAAACACTTATGTGCTATCCAAACCAGAGTATGATTGCAACAGTGTTCTTTTTTTAAATTTTAGAAAGAATCTGTTACTTGTTGTTCATATGTGCAAAATAATTTCACTTATCTGTGCAGACATTCTTGTTTAGTGAAAAGTCCTTAGAACAGACAAGGAAATACCCTTATATTTGGGGAGGGATGGGATGTTGAGCCTCACATTCAGGTCTTAGTGATTTAAATATTGGAACTGAGTTTGAAACGTAACCTGTCACAAGGCGGTTGACAAGAATACTTGCTGAACCCGTATAACTACCACAGTGGAATGTGCTTGTGTTACTATCTACTGAAACATTAAACTACAGTTTAGAAATACAAAGTTTTGCATATTGCATGAAGAGATGAGTGACTGTGTTAATTATTTTTAGTCTCTTCTAACTACAAGAGACTTTAAAGTGTTAGTCACTCAGTCATGTCTGACTCTTTGAGACTCCATGGACTGTCGTCTACTAGGCTCCTCTGTCCATGGAATTCTCCAGACAAGAATACTAGAGTGGGTACCCATTCCCTTCTCCAGAGGATCTTCCCAATCCAGGGATTGAACCTGGGTCATGCATTGCAGGCAGATATTTTACCCTCTGCTGCTGCTGCTAAGTCACTTCAGTCATGTCCGACCCTGTGCAGCCTCATGTACAGCAGCCCACCAGGCTCCCCTGTCCACCGAATTATCTAGGCAAGAATACTGGAGTGGGTTGCCATTTCCTTCTCTATTTTAGCATCTGAGTCACCAGGAAAGCCCAAGCCCTCACATTATAAAGCCTCAGAGCTCAGCTTCAGAGAGGTTAAATAAATTATCTAGGTCATTGAGTTTGTTAATGACAGAGGCAGGATTAAAATCTAGATTTTCTGATCTCAGTATAATGTTCTTTTATTTTTCATTATAAGATTTCTACAAATGACTGTGTTTGGTTCCGCAAAGGTAGATGAAGCTTAGAAAGCTACCTGAGATTGTGAGAGGTTTTCTTCAGGGAAATAGAGGTTAATGTCAGTTTGTAGGCATTGGCCCAAGGCCCCATGCTGCCACGCCTTTTATTTTGTGAGATAAATGGGAATAGGGAAATGAGATGGTACAGAAACAGGTACAGTTCAGTTCATTTCAGTCGCTCAGTCGTGTCCGACTCTTTGCCACCCCATGAGTCACAGCACGCCAGGTCTCCCTGTCCATCACCAACTCCCGGAGTTCACTCAAACTCATGTCCATCGAGTCGGTGATGCCATCCAGCCATCTCATTCTTTGTTGTCCCCGTCTCCTCCCACCCCCAATCCATCCTAACATCAGAATCTTTTCCAGTGAGTCAACTCGTCGCATGAGGTGGCCAAAGTATTGGAGTTTCAGCTTTAGCATCAGTCCCTCCAATGAACACCCAGGATTGATCTCCTTTAGAATGGACTGGTTGGATCTCCTTGCAGTCCAAGGGACTCTCAAGAGTCTTCTCCAACACCACAGTTCAAAAGCATCAATTCTTCGGCTATCAGCTTTCTTCACAGTCCAACTCTCACATCCATACATGACCACGGGAAAAACCATAGCCTTGACTAGATGGACCTTTGTTGGCAAAGTAATGTCTGCTTTTTAATATGCTGTCTAGGTTGGTCATAACTTTCCTTCCAAGGAGTAAGCATCTTTTAATTTCATGGCTGCAATCAGCATCTGCAGTGATTTTGGAGCCCAAAAAAATAAAGTCTGACACTGTTTCCACTGTTTCCCCATCTATTTCCCATGAAGTGATGGGACCAGATGCCATGATCTTCGTTTTCTGAATGCTGAGCTTTAAGCCAAACTTTTCACTCTCCTCTTTCACTTTCATCAAGAGGCCTTTGAGTTCCTCTTCACTTTCTGCCATAAGGGTGGTGTCATCTGCATATCTGAGGTTATTGATATTTCTCCCAGCAATCTTGATTCCAGCTTGTGCTTCTTCCAGCCCAACGTTCCTCATGATGTACTCTGCATATAAGTTAAATAAGCAGGGTGACAATATACAACCTTGACGTACTCCTTTTCCTATTTGGAACCAGTCTGTTGTTCCATGTCCAGTTCTAACTGTTGCTTCCAGACCTGCATACAGGTTTCTCAAGAGGCAGGTCAGGTGGTCTGGGATTCCCATCTCTTTCAGAATG
Organism: Moschus berezovskii; assembly: GCF_049115385.1. Lineage (NCBI taxonomy): Eukaryota > Metazoa > Chordata > Mammalia > Artiodactyla > Moschidae > Moschus > Moschus berezovskii. The sequence goes on from NC_142462.1 coordinate 65,142,158, forward strand.
TTCCACAGTTTATTGTGATCCACACAGTCAAAGGCTTTGGCATAGTCAGTGAAGCAGAAATAGATGTTTTTCTGGAACCCTCTTGCTTTCTCCATGATCCAGCGGATGTTGGCAATTTGATCTCTGGTTCCTCTGCCTTTTCTAAAACCCTCTTGAACATCTGGAAGTTCACGGTTCACATGTTTCTGAAGCCTGGCTTGGAGAATTTTGAGCATGATTTTACTAGCATGTGAGATGAGTGCAATTGTGCAGTAGTTTGAGCATTCTTTGGCATTCCCTTTCTTTGGGATTGGAATGAAGACTGACCTTTTCCAGTCCTGTAGCCACTGCTGAGTTTTCCAAATTTGCTGACATATTGAGTGCAGCACTTTCACAGCATCATCTTTCAGAATTTGAAATAGCTCAATTGGAATTCCATCACCTCCACTAGCTTTGTTCGTAGTGATGCTCTCTAAGGCCCACTTGACTTCACATTCCAAGATAAATGTGAGTGACCTGGATGAATGTTCCAGGTGAGTGATCACACCATCGTGATTATCTTCTTCGTGAAGATCTTTTTTGTACAGTTCTTCTGTGTATTCTTGCCACCTCTACTTAATATCTTCTGCTTCTGTTAGGTTCATGCCATTTCTGTCCTTTATCGAGCCCATCTTTGCATGAAATATTCCCTTGATATCTCTAATTTTCTTGAAAAGATCTCTTGTTTTTGTTGTATGTCACCAATCCTACACCTGGAATAACTTTGCCTTTGTCCACTGTACTACAAAACAGCAGTCAAAGTTGCTAGCCCTGAAGATAGATATCTTGCCTCCTGTAAACCAATTTTTCAGCCATTTTTGTTTTCCTCTGTACAACAGACATCCCTCTCTCCTATTCCCTACTGTGAGGGGTGCTGCCTCCAATTTCCAATTCTATTTAATGATTAGAGGAGAAAAGATGAAGCATCAGCATTTTAGAACCTATAGTGGTAAAGATTCCACCTGCCAGTACAGGAGAAGCAACAAGAGATGTGGATTCAATCCCTGGGTCAGGAAGATCCACTCGAGAAGGAAATGGTAATCCACTCCACTTTTTTTGCCTGGAAAAGTCCATGGATAGAGGAGCCTTTGGGCTACAGTTCTTGGGGTCACAAACAGTCGCGACTTAGCAACTGAGGGTGCGGGCACACACACACACAAGTGCATGTGTGCTAAGTTGCTTCTGTAGTATCTGAGTCCTTGCGACCCCGTGGGCTATAGCCCACCTGAAGCCTCAGTCCATGGGATTCTCCAGGCAAGAATACTGGTGTGGGCTGCCATTTCATTCTCCCAACCAAAGTACTTGTAAACTATGAAAAACAAGTGACTCCCCACCTTCAGGATTTTCCTTTAATGTCTATCTAAGCAAATACATCAAGACAGAAAACTAGAGTGAGGTATAACACTTTGAAAGGTAAATGCAAACAGTTTTTGCAAGGGTTATATGTGTTCATGTCTGCAAAACGCTGAAAAATGAACAGGAAAACTGAAAAAACTTTTAGAAGTGTATTATAAAGAGCTTCTCACAGTTTTGGTGTGCTAATGACCCCCTATCCCAACAGAGGGCTAGAATAGGAGGTTGCCCAAAATTATCTGACCTGAAGGAGAATACGTTTGGGAAACTGTCTGTGGTAATTCTGCCAAAACAGGAAGGGTCTGTCTCACCATTTAAAGACAGATGACCTAGTGGGCATGTTTCCACATGGAATGGACTACATATAAGTGTATGTGTGCTGATGCCAAAGAAACTAAATTAAATCCTTGTCAAAATATTTATGGGTTTGATCAAAGCTGTTAGAATATGTAAACACACACGTCCAGCTCCCATGTGTTTCTAGCTTTTTAGGATATTTCTGTCGACTGATGGTATGGGTGACAATGATAATCTTATATTCAAGTGGCTTACTTATTTAACCTAATGTGTTGTTAGGTTTGATAAATAAAACTCTTATATTTGGGGTGTTTTTCTAAGCAACATCATACTGTTACCTTCAGTGAATTGTGAAATATATTTTCCTAGCGGTAAGTTACAAACTATCTTTAAGTTTTCTAGTTAACAAATCTAAATCATAATTAGATTGAGCCGATCTCTTTTTGAGTAGGGCAAGCTCCATTTCATTCATTACCTGCAGTATGTTAGTTTCTTGAGTTCTTATTAAGTATAATGTGCTCCAGCACTTTGGGTCTGTTTCTTACAATGTTTTAAGAAATGGTATTTCCATGACTGACAATAGCTTTTTGTCAAGAGTGTTTCCAGGTGGTCGGCTTAAAGATATCATCTCCGTAAATACCAGTGCCCCCTAGCATGGCATCTCTGTGAAGAATACCTTGACATACTCTTAGTTTCTAAGGACTTGTCACTGGGCTCAGCTTCATACACATCCCTCTCTCTATTTATTCTGCCTAGGACCTTCAGATTCTATAAACCTCCATGTATCCCATTAATCCTGCATTTTTAGAATGCCCTTTAAGAAACATGGATTTTTGCTTTTCAATGAGCATAGCTTTCTAAATTCTAACACCCACTTAAAGGAAAGCATAATTGAACTAATACCCTTTGCAGTTCTCTTGAACTGAAAAGTTCTGAAGTTTCAGTTCAGTTCTGTGTTATTTCTCAAACCTAAATGTTTAGAGCTTGTGGAGAAAAAGCATCATTTCCACTATGCATGAGAAAGAGAAAGAAGGAGGAACGTTTGGGAAGGGTAGCAAATCAACTGGGCACTGAGAATGGGAAGGGAGATGATTTTTTCTCCTGGGTAAAGTATTGAGTATGGGTCCTTTCTCTGTAAGTGCTTTGGAAATGGTAACAATAGCTCTGTGTGTGTATGTGTGTGTGTGAACAATTTCTATAACTCAGTAATATGGTCTCTTTCCTCCCTACCCAAGGATTTCCTGCTGCAGATATTTACTGTGTTCCGAATATTGATACGCCCAGAGATGTTTCCAAAGGACTGGACTGTCATGCGCTTGGTGGCTAACAAGTAAGACATTTACACTGATGATAATTGCAACTCATTGAATATGGAAAGTGGAGAATATGAAATGATACATTCACTTTGATTTCAAATTTGAAACCTCCAAATCCTGGAGTTCTTTTTCTTTGCTTCTGAGTTAACTTGTCTCACTTGTTTTGTTTGTCTCTTTGCTTGCTTGCTTGCTTTTCCTAATCATTACTATTTGTTTTAAATAGATAATATATTAACATAGCTCAAAAATCAAACAGTATAACAGAGTATGCCTTAAGAAGTCCCTCTCCCACCCTCATTATTTACCCCTACTCCCAGCCTGCAATAACCACTTTTATTTGTTTCTTGCATGTCCTTCCACTGTTCCTTTATGCAGAACTTAGCAGGTAGCAGAATAAATGAACTGTCCTGCAGATCTTTCTTTTACATAAAAATCCTGGGAATCTTTCCAAATCAATATGTGGAAAGTCCCTCATTCATTTATGGTTTCTTTTTCTTTTGTGCTGCTGCTAAGTCACTTCAGTCGTGTCCGACTCTGTGTGACCCCACAAACGGAAGCCCACCAGGCTCCCCCATCCCTGGGATTCTCCAGGCAAGAACACTGGAGTGGGTTGCCATTTCCTTCTCCAATGTGTGAAAGTGAAAAGTGAAAGTGAAGTTGCTCAGTCGTGTCCGACCCTTAGCGGCCCCACAGACTGTAGCCTACCAGGCTCCTCCATCCATGGGATTTTCTAGGCAATACTACTGGAGTGGCTTGCCATTTTCTTTTGTAGCTGTATAATATTCCATTGACTATATGTACCATAGGTTATTTAATATCAGCTTTGTTTCTGGACCCTTGAGTCATTTCTGATCTTTCTTAACTCATTTTAACTCAGAGAATACATTCAGCATCTCCCATGTGCTGAGCACTGGAAATAAGATAGGACCCCTGAGTTAGGCAGGTGAAGATTGAAGTTCCTTTTACACACCTGAGTGATGTGACCAACAGAAGGCTGAAAATAGTGCTCTGAAAGAAGTTCAGGAAGAGATACAGACATTTGGGGAATTACTGATATTGACAAAATTAGCTTATATTAAGTATATTGGGGGTAAAAAGTAAAATGATCTGAGGTCAATAGTTGAATGAGTAGGAACCAGGAAAGGAGAGTAAGGGGTGGTCAGAATGGCCTTCTATTCCAGGAGCTATTCCTGGAGGGCACAGCGTCATGGGTTTATCTGCTCTCACACTTTGGCCTCTGTTATCTCAGGATTTGAAATGAAGATGAAGTGGGGATTTTTTTGTTTGTTTCTTTGTTTTTAGGAAAGTGGCATGATCTTTACCTCCACACTTATAATTTACCCTGTTTCATAAGCATCCTTTCCTTCCAGCCCACATTTGCCTCCCTCTCCTTCCTCCTCTTCTTCCATCCCCTAAACCCTCATGCTCAGGGTACAGGTTGGATTCTTCAGGTAACTGTTCGTGGGTCAAAAACACCATTTGTCCTCCCCAGGTACCCAAATATGATGAAGGTAAGAGCCCCAGGAAGATAGGGTTTGATGTTGATTAGAGATGCCTAATATGGCTTCTGCTGCAGTACACGTTTAGAGACGAGGAGGTGTTAAAATGCTGTGTTAAAAACTTTGTGAAGTAACAAATTGTATAATATGGCATATTATATTTTACATAAGTACAGAAACAGCTTTTCCATTTTGAAGACTAATTGAGAATCCTGAAATAGCTCTCTTTAGAGTTTAGCATATTTAGTTTGATATCTGTGAGTAGAATCAAATATCTCTTCATCTGGATGTCCAGATCCTACAGGTTTAAGTGGGAACCACTGGTCATGTTTCTGGCCTCGTTACCAAACAGCAAATATTCTGGGTACCTGGGGAGGGTGTTAAGTGGTCCAGGGAGCCAGCATAGAAGGGGGTCTGTGCTGTTGACATCATCATCACACAGCATCATTATTTGGTTATCCTGCCTGCCCTGTGTGCAGAGGGATATTTTGACTTGAATTAGAATTTCCAGTGGCAGACATTCAAACTGAAAGTGAATTTAACATTTTTTTTCCTTTTGTACAAAGGTGGTGGTTGAGCTTCTGAAAACCATGACAGTCATGTGGCTTATGATAGGAAATGCCATCTCACTCTGCTGCCACCTAAAAATCTCTACTACACTTGGGAAGACTTTATGGTCATGTGAGTGGGGAGCAGACTTAGAAGTCAGATTCTGTTTTTGAGTAAACTTACAATGTTTAAGATTTCCATCCCTAATGTTAGCTAAATAGGAGCATGGCTCTGTTAGAGATGAGCTCTGTGTAATGTGTTTAAACCAAAGATTAGTCCCATAGCAAACCTAAGAAAAAGTTCGTAAGACTTTGCTGAATGCAGTACCATCATTCCATTGACACCCAAGTCAGTGCTGATAGGAATCTGGCACTACTTTTCCCCTGGTGATGTCTGGCTGTGGTATATCCAACCTAATTCATAGACAGGACTCCACAGCCTGTGAACCACTTGCCAAGTTGGAATAGACCCCCTGATTTCTGCTGTTCACAGTTTCCTCTCCTCTCCTCATTTAACTGTCATAGTCATTTCCCATTCAAATCTTGAAAGCATGTGGGATCTTTCTTGTGTGATAATGGTTTTTCCAATAGTCATGTATGGATGTGAAAGTTGGACTATAAAGCTGAACACTGAAGAACTGATGCTTTTGAACTGTGGTGTTGGTGAAGACTCTAGATCCAACCAGTCCATTCTAAAGGAAATCAGTCCTGAATATTCATTGGAAGAACTGATGCTGATGCTGAAACTACTCCAATACTTTGGCCACCTGATACGAAGAACTCATTTGAAAAGACCCTGATGCTAGGAAAGATTGAAGGTGGGAGGAGAAGGGGACGACAGAGGATGAGATGGTTGTATGGCATCACCGACTCAAAGGACATGAGTTTGAGTGAACTCCAGGAGATGGCAATGGACAGGGAGGCCTGGCGTGCTACAGTCCATGGAGTCACAAAGAGTCAGACATGACTGAGCGACTGAACTGAACTGATAGTTCAGAAATAACCCTTCAGCTATTTGTGTCTTATCTGTTAAAAAATATAAACATCAATAGTATTGACAGAGAAATAAATCTCTGAAAGATATTTTAAATATGTTAAAGAGCCCACACCAGAAATTGAAAGGTTTTTACTTCATTAAATTGTATGGAAGCAAGTTTCAGAAGCTAGATCTAGGTCCCTGAAGTTGACGACATTTTCTTCCATGACACTAAGTTTGATAGAGAAATATTTGAGAAGTGCCCCTCAAAGAGGCATTTTCACCTAAGCTTCCACTTTTATTACCCACTTGTATGCTCGATACATGTCAAATTGATGGTAACTGGCCCAGAAGTCACCATTGCCTAGGCTTGAACTCAATTGAATAGCTCATCCCACAAAGTATGTGTTCTTTTATATGTTGGTCCTTTCTTCCAGTGTTTTCAAGTCAGTTAAATGCTATCTTTAAACTGTGCTGTCCCAAATCCTGTAGCTTCTCTGCATTATGTGAAGTTCTACCAAAAGCTGTGACTATAAATACCTGGCTGTTAGTATGGTCTTTTGTTTTTTTCTACCTGAATGTCTCACATTGTGTGTTCAGGCTAAATTTCCCAAGGATAAGAAAGCTGACTTCTGCTTGCCTTCAAAGCTTAATTGTGCCTGGCCACTGTAAGTTCTTGGTAGATGTTTCACATGAGGACAACTGCTCAATCTGAGAAAGAAGGAACATAAGGAAGATGAAAATTGAATACCAAAAATACAGGACACGTTGAGACAGGCTTCTCTCCACCCTCTTCCATACACATTGCAAAATACAGTACAAAAATAAAGTCACAGCTTTATACATATTTTCAACATTTGCTTAGTGAGGAAAGTAAAAATTCCCTAACCCTGCAGTTAAAATTTCAGACCCTTATTTTGTTTATCTTCTCTGCATGTTGGCTTCAAACATTTACTTTTGTGTGTGTGTGTGTTTTCCCACCAAACACTGAATTGTTTAGCTGATTATTACCTTCACCAGTTTATGTTCAAATGAGATATATATAGCAAATAAGTGATTTATGGAGTCAGAGATTCTTAGGGAAGATCATCCATTCCTTCACTGACTCCTTCATTCAGAAAATATTTTCTAGTGCCTAATCTGTAAAATAAATGTCATCATGATAAAAAGCACAGTTCTGAGAGGGGGGCTATGAAAGGAACTTTGCTCTGGACTGGAATAGGAGGAGTTTTTATGAAGGAGTGAAACTTGAGCTGAAGTCTGTAGCAGGAGTTAATAGGTAGACAGCAAAGGAAGACTTCTTATCAGCAGGAATAGCATACACACAGGCCCTGTGGTCAGAGTCAAGATGGCACATTCAAGGATCTGGAAGACTGTGTGGAGAAAATGAGGAGGGAAGGAACCAGTAAAAACGAGGTTGGAAGAAGACAAGGTCCAGATATTAGGGGGGTGAAGAGGAACTCAAAGGCCTCTTGGTGAAAGTGAAAGAGGAGAGTGAAAAGTTTGGCTTGAAGCTCAACATTCAGAAAACGAAGATCATGGCATCTGGTCCCATCACTTCATGGGAAATAGATGGGGAAACAGTGGAAACAGTGTCAGACTTTATTTTGGGGGGCTCCAGAATCACTGCAGATGCTGATTGCAGCCAGGAAATTAAGAGATGCTTACTCCTTGGAAGGAAAGTTATGACCAACCTAGATAGCATATTAAAAAGCAGAGACATTACTTTGCCAACCAAGGTCCGTCTAGTCAAGGCTATGGTTTTTCCCGTGGTCATGTTTGGATGTGAGAGTTGGACTGTGAAGAAAGCTGAGCACCGAAGAATTGATGCTTTTGAACTGTGGTGCTGGAGAAGACTCTTGAGAGTCCCTTGGACTGCAAGGAGATCCAACCAGTCCATTCTAAAGGAGATCAATCCTGGGTGTTCATTGGAAGGACTGATGCTAAAGCTGAAACTCCAATACTTTGGCCACCTCATGTGATGAGTTGACTCACTGGAAAAGAGTCTGATGCTGGGAGGGATTGGGGGTGGGAGGAGACGGGGATGACAGAGAATGAGATGGCTGGATGGCATCACTGACTCGATGGACATGAGATTGAGTGAACTCCAGGAGTTGGTGATGGACAGGGAGACCTGGCGTGCTGTGATTCATGGGGTCGCAAAGAGTCGGACACGACTGAGCGACTGAACTGAACTGAACTGAAAGAGACGAGAGAAACCAGAAAAGACCAGTTAGGATCTTAATACAGCAATGCGGGTAAGAGATGCTGATGACTTGAACAGGTGGATTGCAATGAAGGTAGTGAGAAGATCAATTTTTTTTTTAATTTTTTATTTATTTTTTTATTGAAGGATAATTGCTTTACAGAATTTTGTTGTTTTCTATCAAACCTCAACATTAATCATTAATCAGCCATAGTTATACATATATCCCCTCCCTTTTGAACTTCCCTCCCATCTCCCTCCCCACCCCACCTCCCTGGGTTGATACAGAGCCCCTGTTTGAAAACAGAGATGACAAAACTTGCAGATGGCTGGATGTGGGCAGGTGAGAAAAAAGTTTGAAGATGGCTCTTAGAATTGTGTTCTCAACAGAAGAATAAATGGTGGTAACATTCACTTAAATGGAAGATACTGAGAGAGGAATGGGAGAGGTGAGGGATCCTTTATTGAGCAGAAATTTGAGATACTGTTAGATACCCAAGTGGAGTTGTAAGAAATGAGGCTGGACATGCTTGTATGGAGCTCTTAAGTTAAGACTAGCGACATGCTAATACGTTTGAGGTCCTCAGCATTGGGTAGTATTTGAAGTCATCAAACTGAATGAAAGCACTCTAGAGGAAAGTACAGATTGAAAAGAGAAGCCTACTTAAGACTGGGCCCTGCAACATGCCAGCCTTCCAAGGTCAAGATGTTTGGAAGCCACCAGCAACAGAGATGGAAAAGGAGTAGCCTATGATGTAAGATGAGAACCAGAAGGGCATAATATTAACCATATGAAGAAAATATTTCATAAAGGAAGGAGGTAAAGAGCTTCTGGGAGGTTGGAGGATGAAGACTGACAATTATCCCTGGGTTTTGGCAGTGGGATGCAGATACTGGTGACCTTGACAAGTGCTATTTCAGTGGAGTGGTAGAGATGAAATTCTTATCAGAGTGAATTTGAGAGCAGATGGGAATTGAAAAAATGAAAGCAATAATTATCAGCTCTTTAGAAGATTTTTCTGTAAGAAGGAGCAGAGAAATGTGGCTATATCTGGAAGAAGATATGAATGCTCAGATTCATTTCTGAATATGGAATATTATGCATGTTGGTTTACAGATAGGAAGGGCACAGAAAAAAGAAATATTGATAGTGCTAAAGAAAACAGGCCTAAGTGAAGAAACAGTGTCCTTGGGTAAGCCAGTCGGGGTGAGATCAAGTGCAGGATTTCTCATTGTGCCTGTCTGATAACACCTTTTCTGAAGGTAACGCTGTCCACTGTCAACTTGCACTGGAAATTAGGTCAGCTGCGTAAGCATACAGTTTAGTTCCATTGACATTGTTTTTTGTGGTGAGACTTTCTCAATGAAGGAAGCTCACCACACTTAGGGTAGCACTGATAAAGTACCCACCAGGAAGCTTGGCTTTAGCTAGGAGCATTGATCCATTGTAACAGGAAGGAAGACAAAGTATGTGATACTGACTATGAAAAGTTTTATGTTAGAGTAGATGATCTGTTGAAAGTGAAAAATTGAAAGTGTCAGTCGCTCAGTTACGTCTGACTCTTTCCAACACCATGGACTGCAGCCATTCAGGCTCCTCTGTCCATGGAATTTTCCAAGCAAGAATACTGAAGTGGGTTACCATTCCCTTTTCCAAGGGATCTTCCCCACCTGGGGATTGAACCAGTTCTCCTGCATTGCAGGCATATTCTTTACCATCTGAGCCACCAGGGAAGCCTGAGGTCTGCCAGGCTTCTCTGTCCATGGAATTTTCCAGGCAAGAATAACTGGAGAAGGCAACCATTCCCTTCTCCAGATGTTCTTCCCAACCCAGGGATTGAGCCAGGGTCTCCTGCTTTGCAGGCAGATTCTTTATCATCTGAGCCACCAGGGAAGTCCACCATCTGCTGAAGACACATTGAAAAATAACTACTATTGTTTTTTGTTGATGGTGGGGTTTTTCTATTAGGGTCATTATCTTTAAATACTTTACTGTGGGGGGGGGGCGTGGGGAAGATAATGATTTTTACCAAAAACTGTATATTACTAAGAGAAATGTGCCATACTTCCAGAGTTATAGCAAATATTTACAAAAGAATTGCCTGCATCTCCTGGTGAGGTGTGAGGAGTTAGTAGAATGAATACATAAGGAAAGACAAGAATACATTAGGATTTAAGTCTAACAGGCCAAACAAACAAACGCTGAGGCTGTTGCCACATGAGTGATTTTGTACCAACACTGCCCAGAGGAGAAGGTCATGGAATTTCTAAAATTCCTTCCATTTCAATCCTTGTTGATTCTTTTGACCTCACCCGCACTGCATACCTCCTTGACTAAAAGCAGAATCACTTCGTTTCCTGCCTTCCTGTTTTGGCTAATTCTGTGACCTCCACTTGGAGTGGCTTTCTCCATCAGCTTTGCCTGTCTTAATCTCAGTCTCTTCAAAATATCTATAGAAACAGTATTGGTTCTTTTACAGTGATAAATGTACCATACCAATAATAGAGGTTAATAATAGTGGAAACTGGGTATGACGTATACAGGAGCTCTCTGTATTATCTTTGCAATAAGCCTGTAAGCCTAAAACTGTTCTTAGAAAAACATTATTAAAAAAAAATAGCTATAGAAAAGTATAAAAAGTTCTACAAGGCTTACATTTTAGAAATATCTAGTACAGCAAATAGTTATCACAAACCATAGATTTAAATACCGGTTTGAAACTACAGTCATTCAGCAAATACTTACTGGGCTAGGCCCTTGGTGATGCAGTGTTTACCATAGACAAATTTCCCAAATGTCGTTGCTTACCAAGTTCCAATCCTCATCTATCTTCTTTTCCATCTCTAACACCAGACCTCACAATGAATGATCACATGCATCAGAATCACGTGGCTGAGCCCTGGTGTGATCTCACCAAGCCATAGCCTCTGGTGAGACCCTAAAGCTTTATGTATCTTTCAGGTGCTACTCATGTACTGACATTTGAGGACCACTAGCTTAGGTCACCGGAGAAGGCAATGGCACCCCACTCCAGTAGTCTTGCCTGGAAAATCCCATGGGCGGAGGAGCCTCGTAGGCTGCAGTCCATGGGGTCACGAAGAGTCAGACATGACTGAGCGACTTCACTTTCACTTTTCATTTTCATGCATTGGAGAAGGAAATGGCAACCCACTCCAGTGTTCTTGCCTGGAGAATCTCAGGGACAGGGGAGCCTGGTGGGCTGCTGTCTATGGGATTGCACAGAGTCGGATACAACTGAAGCGACTTAGCAGCAGCAGCAGCTTAGGTCACGGAGAAGGCAATGGCGACCCACTCCAGTACTCTTGCCTGGAACAGGGACAGCGGAGCCTGGTGGGCTGCCATCTATGGCGTCACACAGAGTCGGGCATGACTGAAGCGACTTAGCAGCAGCAGCTTAGGTCAGTTTCCCCTGATGACTGTCCAGGATTTTGATCTGCCCTCTTAACCCTCCATATTATAGGGAATTTGTCATCCTCCAAGTTTAGATCTCCTTAGTTTTTCAGTGCACAAACATTAACCTTGTTGATGCCCAATTTATCCAAAAACTGGATATTGGAATCCAAAATATTCAGTCCATTTATAATTTATGGAGATGGGCTTTCGCTTGAGCAGATTATCAGGTTAGAGTAGTTTTCAAAAGGACAGTTTATAGATGAGGTTTCTCTGGGGGGATGGCATTGCATAAAAATACTTTCTAAATGCAAGAAATGAGGTGGCAGCTGGAAAACCTGAAGAAAGAGCTTTGATTTCCTGTCTGTGAGTTTCTCTTTTATGTATATATTTATCATGCTGTGCAATAGATTAGGGTTGTCAAAAGTGATCCTTATGCTTGCATTCCTATGGCAGACACCAGTATTTTGACCATTTGTAGTAACAGATTGCAAACCTTTCTTGGCTATTGAATTGGAACCCTGAGATTTGAAAAGTCCACGTATTCAAAAACTGAGTCATGAGTAAAAGAATAAAACCAAAGGAACCACATGGTTTTGGGTAAATTAGAACAAGTAAAGAAAAATCCTTAAACACTACAGGTTTCCACCACAGTGAAGGAGCCATAATATATATGTGCCTTTTTAGCTGATTGAGGGCCTGTATGCCAGGAAACTGTCTTAGTACTGAGACATAAAAAGCTCTGGGAGCTGCCTCTGTGACTTGGGCTGAATATTATAAGCATAAATGAAAAGCAATTGAAATAGTCATTTTAAGATCTTTTTAGCCCTGGGAAGTCATATTTTTGAAGGTCTTATCCCTCATCATACCACCTGCCGCATGCCAAAATGAAAAGCAGTTTTTACATTTTGTTTTTTAAAGTATTGGCCTATGGAATAAATTGCCAGGCTTCCCTGGTGACTGAGATGGTGAAGAATCTTCCTGCAATGCAAGAGACCCAGGTTCGATCCCTGAGTCAGGAAGATCCCCTGGAGAAGGAAATGGCAACCCACTCCAGTATTCTTACCTGGAAAATCTCAAGGACAGAGAAGTCTGGCAGGCTACAATCCATGGGGTTGCACAGAGTTGAACATGACTGAGCAACTAACAAACACACGTAGTTTGTTAGGCCTGAAAAGGCCTGTGCCTTGTACTTCTTATGCCTGATGATAAAGCACCCTTGGTAAGAGGGTGAGATGTTCAGTGTCAAGCAAGGATGCATGTCCTGTTAAAGAGCCACAGTAGTCATTGGCCTAAAATTCTCGAAGGCAGGAAAATGTGAAGCAGTGTTGTTTGGAATGCGTTTCTGACTTGGACCTCTCTAGAGCCTTGCTCTTCAAAAGTTGGATTGTGAATCAACAGCATGAACATTTCCTGGAGCTTGTAAGAAATGCAGAACTTTTAGCCCTATCCCAAACTTGCTGAATCATGATCTACATCTTAACTGATCACCAGGCACCCATGGAAGTTTGTCTAACTTTTAAAAATGTTTGTTTGGAGCAGAGGTTTGTCTAGAGCTCTAGGTGTACATAGGAATCACCTGGGAGTTTTACTGATCCTGAGGTCCACATTGCACCCCAGTCCAATTATTAAATCTTTGGGGTGTGATCCAGATGTCTGTGTTTTTAAAGCTCCCCAGTGATTCCAGTAAGCAGTCAGCTTGAGGCTCACAGGTCCTTCATAAAGCCAGAGAGACTCCTTGTTGTTTACCAGCAAGCGCTATTCAAGAAGCCATGGATTTTGTTCATGTGTTTGGGATCCAGCATATACTTTACAAATGAGTAGTCTTTGCCAAGGAATCATTTCATTTGGAAGATTGAGTTTGTTGGTTCCTTTCCACAGCATTGGGTGCAATAATCCAAATCTCAGATATGTCATGTTTTACTAACACTAGAGGTTACTGTTTCTGAACAACAGTCCAAGCTAGAGTTGCGGGCCAGAAGGTGGTTTTGATGTGAAACTCAGGTATCGTGGTTCTGTGTATGTTTCTTCATTGACTATTGAAGGAAAGCATTTGTTAAGGATGCAAAATTTTCTTCTTTAAACTTAGAAGCCCAACAATGTAATAGGTGCTGGACAAAGAGCCTCTTCCTTGCCTGATAGCGTTCCATTTTCTGATAATTAAGCTTTAGTTTTATATAAGATTTGAATGAACTACCTTAGAAACTTAGTCAGTTACCATCATGGATTTCATCAGTGTCCTTGGACAGTTGTCACTTTATACTGTTTTGATATATGTGGTTTTTCTCTTTGATGTGGCATTCACTGTTGATATCTGTCATTTGGTGATAGAAAAAACCATAGGACTTCTCAATCTCAAAGGCTTTACTTATGCTTGACTTTCATAGAATGATTCATTGGAAGATGTAAATGACATGTTAAAAGGCACATGAATGTAACACAGTGCTGGCTCATGGTAGAGCAAGTACCCAAGAAAATGGTGGTTTTCTTCTCTTTCTTCTTAACACATTATTGACCGGGGGTTTTGGCAGAAACTGCCTGTGGCCAGCAATTTGTTATGTAAGTGAATGTTGAAACATCTCCAGTCAATAACAGGTGACAAAAGATGTATTAATATATCTCTGTCAATAAGTTGTTAACTTGAGTTTCCATATTCAACCATCTATTCCTTAGCCTCGTTAGTCCTCTCCTGCCCCACAGGGAGACTATAATAGTGAGTTTTCCAACAGATTGCAATAATTAACATTTATGTTCTTCAAAAACTATAAATATTCTTCTAATGAGTAAATATTCTTTTAATCTCTATTTTACCAGTAGGATAACCAAGGTGTGAGGTTGATGACATGTTTTGTTTTGTTTGCTGTTATTTTACCTAGGGTCATACAATTACATCCTTCAGTTACAAGTCCTGTAATGAGAACTAGGGCCTCATCACATCACAAGCACTTCCTTATGCATGCATCTTAGAAAATGCCAAAGAGATTTTAAATATCAATCATTTATAAATTGGTGCTTGGTTTCTGGTGGTTTGGGGAGTGACCTATCTTGTTTCAATAAATGCTGTTATCTGACATTAAATGAGTCAATTGGAACTGCATTCAGTTTTGAACATATGCTCTTGTAGCTGTAAAAAGGAGCAGATTTTGAACAAATTGCTTAACTCAAGAGTTAACCAAGGATGCTTACTAAATCTTCCTTTTTTAATCTCCCTTGCAAGATACAGATGACTTCATATGGCCCCTCTGACAGGCTTTCCCTAATTCTCCAGCCCAGAGATGCCCCATTCTCTAAACTGCTGTAACACTGTCAGTTTCACACAGCTTAGTACTAGGATATAGACAATTTCACAGTCTGTAATGGTTTCTTTAGTGGCAATCTTGTCACCATGGAGAGGGAATCTGACTCCCATAGCCCTTACATGCCCGCTAACACCTTAAATAGGGGAGAGCAGAGAGAAGACGGTCAAATAAATACTCAATATAATCTGTTGCTGTAGCCTGCCCATTTCATCTTTGGGCTCTCTCTCTTTTGCTGTATTTTATAAGTTTTTATACTTTCTTCCATGTTAATAAAATATAGACTGTTGTAAATTTATTAAAAAGTTTTTGCTTGGTTTAGAAATTTGAAAATTTTAAAACATCAAGACAATATAATTCTGAGTCATATGAATTTAAAGATTTTTCTGCAAATCATTTCATTGATAGATTGATTCTTTTACTTTTTTTTCTAGGTGTCCTCTTTTTTATTTCAAATATGAATTATCTAATATCATTCCACAGGCTTACTGAAGAGGTTTTCTTTTGTCTTAATTACTTTATTCTTGCCTAATAAATGATTTTCACTAATGTGAAGTTTTCAACTTAAAATGTATTCTTTTTTATCACTAGCGTCATTATTACAACAGTTCTGTACCTGTCAGATGCACTTCGGAAGAACTTCTTAAATGAAAACTTTGATTATAAGGTCAGTATCCATTTAGATGACTATCTTGCTTGAGCTAAAAGGTTTTACATTGTCTCTCAAGAAATTGCCTCATGAATTTTCTTTCTCTTAGTTATAGGAAAATAAAGTTATTTTGGCTACCTCAAATTAATCTTGGAGTATATTACTTTCAATTATGAATAATGTTAAGAGTTCTTCATTCTATTTGTGAGTAAGTTAGGTCTATAACTATGTTCATCAACCTGATCGAAATCATAGTGCTCAAGAGGAAAGAATGTTCTTTACTGTTACTGTAAATTTTAATTCTCTTTTTGATCCCCTGCATGACAAAAAGAACTTAGAGCATAATGTTTTAAAACATCTTTTAAAATAGAGTTTATGTAAAAAGCATATTTACAAAGTAAACTGGTTAGTTCCTTTAGATCTCTATCTTCTTATATTTTAGAATGAACTAGTAAAAAGAAAAAAAATGAAACATTAGTAAGATTCTTTAGGGCAGATCTCTGTAAGTTTGTAATGTAATGTGATATGCCTGGGTCTCTAAGAATTCTCAGTGTACCATCTGTTAAATACAGAATGAAAAATGGTAGATTAAGGATGGGCAGTGCCCATCCTGCTGTCCCATCTTAGTGGTCTTTTATGTTTCGACATCTGAATTTCCCATTCTTTTAAAAATAACATCTTTTATACTAAACATTCAATAAAGTTTCCTTATCAGAGAACTAGAAAATACAAAAAGTATAATAGAAACCAGTGGAATTTTAGTGGTTGCTTAACAAATGTCTTTATAATAAAATATCAAAATTTCATAATCACCACATTACTTTTTAATATTCAATTTGTTTCTACCATTTTATTCTCATCAATTACTTTTTTTATGTATTTCTTACAAAATAAAATTTGACTTATATTCCTAATTGTTTCTTTGGATAGATATTTATAAATGAAAATGTTGAGTTAAAGGTTGTAACAATTATATTTGATGGCCTAGGTGTACACCAGCACTAGAGGAGACCATTCTGGGGGGGCAATTTGATAAGGGGAACAATTTTTTTGCTTTATTTACATTTCTCACTGAGGTGAAGTGAAGTCACTCAGTCATGTCTGACTCTTTGCAACCCCATGGACTGTAGCCTGCCAGCTTCCTCTGTCCATTGGATTTTCCAGGCAAGGATACTGGAGTGGGTTGCTGTTTCCTTCTCCAGGGGACCTTCCCAACCCAGGGATCAAACCCTGGTCTCCTGTATTGCAGGCAGATTCTTTACCATCTGAGCCAAGGGGAAGCCCACATTTCTCACCAGTTATGTTATTAATTATTCATTGGTTATTAATCATTAACTACTTCTGTTGCTAAGTCACTTCAGTCGTGTCCGACTCTGTGTGACCCCACAGACGGAAGCCCACCAGGCTCCCCCGTCCCTGGGATTCTCCAGGCAAGAACACTGGAGTGGGTTGCCATTTCCTTCTCCAATGTGTGAAAGTGAAAGTTATTAGTTATTGACTAATTATTGACTAAAATTCATGTTTCGTGAGGTCTGTTCTTTTGTTCATTATTTTGCTTAGAGTTTTATATTCTTTTTTTTTTGTGAGCACTATTTATGTATAACATATATTAATCCTTTATAATGTTTCTCATATTAATCTTTAATTTTACATGGTGTCAATAGAAAAGTCGTTTCTTTCCCTATGTCCTCTGTGTTTTTGGTTACATTTATTTCTGGAACTTTTATTTTGATCTCTTTCTAATGTGTTTTTCGTGTAAGAGAACTTAGAAGATTTGTCTGGGTGGGGAATTTTTATGTACTCTCTGAATTTAAATCAATTAGCATATCCAAAAGTGTGTATGTATCTTTCTTTTTTTTTTTTTTTTGAGTCCTACATTAAAAGGGGTTCCAAAATGAAATCACACTGAAATAAAATTATCCAGCTTATGCCTCAGCCTCCTTGGAGACACACAGACATATTATGAGAGAAATGAAGTATCTACCATTTAGCATATACCAGAGAGCCCATGAAACTTGGGATACAGCAATATAAAAATATTATCTATTTTGTTAGTTTGCTTCTTTTTTATAGGAAATTTCACAGATGTATAAAAATAAAGAGAATAGTATGATGAATCCCGCATGTACCCATACCCAGGTACAGCTACTATCAACTCAAGGCCCATCTTATTGCAACTCTCCCCCCATCCACTTACCACTTTTGAAGCAAATCCAAGATATCTTGTCACTTCATCTGTAAATATTTTTGTAACCCCATAGTATTTAAATATGTCATTCTCATTTTAGATCTGGGATTCCTACTTTTACCTTGCGGTAATTTTTATAAACCAGTTGTGTCTGCAGTTAGAGATGTTTACACCTTCCAAAAAGAAAAAGGTATTAGAAAAGTAAGTACCAGTGTATAATTGGGTAAGTATATGAGGCAAATCAAATGTTGTGACTTTTAAAAAGTATTTCAGTTCGAGTGATTCATAAATCTGATCTCCATAACTAGAAATCAAAGTGGAGAGGTAATGACCAAGAGGACAATAGGCAGCTTTTCTGGAAATTTCACTGTTTTGAACTTATTTAGAAATCTTTGTCCTCAGTCTTTCGGGATTCAAAAATACTATAGGAGCCAAAAATTATGAGACAAATGTTTCACTCAAGGGTTGATATGTGAATTTAAATTAGAGCCGTCAAGACATGTATTAATACATTGTACAAATTTCCGGTTATTAAATGAATGTCATGGGGATTTAATGTACATATAACACGGTGATTCTAGTTAATAATACTGCATTGCATATTTGAAAGTAGCTAGGAGACTGCATCTTGAAAGTTTTCATCAAAAGAAAAAAACTAGTTATGGTGATGGATATTAACTGGACTTACTGTGGTGACAATTTTGCAATATATACAAATATTCAAAATGTTATGTTGTATACCTAAGTGCAATATGATATTATATCAGTTATACCTCAGTAAAAGATGTGTACATTAAACATTTTCAATTAAGAACATGTTGTCTTTTAATTCAGAATGATAGATTGTGTCCCACAAAGACACAGATAACTTCTTTTTTTCTGGAGTCTTTGTATCAGGTTTGATTTGTGTTCTATTTCAGATATGGTGACATGCGGGTAACAATGGGTTGTGAAATTTTCAGCATGTGGCAAAACCTAGGTAAGTGATGAAAAAAGAAGCCACTCCGTTTTGTAGCTTATCACTGTCCTTGTAAGGAAACAAATGAAGATGGACAGTTTACCACCAACAGCATTTGAAACCAAATGTCTAAATCAATAAAGAAGTCTAGAAAGACTAAGTGACACTTAGGCATTGAATAAGGCTACAACTGATTCTTTAAATTGGTATCTATCTGAAAAATCACCTTTCTTTTGTGAGTTTCATTGAATGGCAAATTTTATAATCTAGCATTATTCCAGTAAGACCCGCAATGAGCTAACCTTTCAGCATTTGGAATTATAGCAAGTCAGAATTTCTAGAACTCTGAATTGAGGCTGTGACTCGTAGCAAATTTAGAATAAGCTTCATGAAACATTGACTTCATGAAACATCTGTACTCTTAAAATCTTGAAACCAATGACCTATATCATAAAGACTATAGCCAAAGGATTTTAAAGCATCTGTAGTTGCTAAGAAATTATTAGATCCAGTTTTGTTAATCTGCCACAGCAGATAGAGCATATTATCCAGCAAATTGATGACACAGATATGGTTCCATAAAAAGAATAATATTTAGAAGAAACATTGCTTGAAAATCTCATTGGCATTGGGTTTCTTTATAGAAAGTCATAGCTTACTTAGTTTGACTTGTTAATTATGCATGTTTATGCTCTGCTTAGTTGCTCAGTTATGTCCCGTTCTTTTCGACCCTTTGGACTGTAGCCCATCAGGCCTTTCTGTCCCTGAGATTTTTCAGGCAGGAATACTGGAGTGGGTTGCCATTTTCTCCTCCAGGGGATCTACCCCACCCAGGGATTGAACCCACATCTCCTGCATTGCAGGCACATTCTTTATCACTGAGCCATCCAGGAAGGCCTAAGTTCATAGCATTCATTTACTATTGTAATTCTTCCTTGTGATTTATTAAAGTGATGGAGCTATTTGAATTGAATATATAATAACCTGAAAGTATATTTTCTCTTGGACTTATCCAAATGCAACTTGAAAATGGCAGAATTTGTTTTCTGTAACTGGAGATAGAACCCTTATCATTTTACTTCAATTCATGTTACAGAAGTGATTTTTAACCAAGATACCCCTCAAATGTAGAATACATACAGGGCAATTTGAAGAAGTTCAGTTCAGTCACTCAGTCATGTCCAACTCTTTGCGACCCCATGAACTGCAGCACTCCAGGCCTCCCTGTTCGTCACCAACTCCCAGAGTCCACCCAAACCCATGTCCATTGAGTCGGTGATGCCCTCCAACCATCTTATCCTCTGTTGTCCACTTCTCCTCCCGCCTTCAATCTTTCCCAACATCACGGTCTTTTCAAATGAGTCAGCTCTTCGCATGAGGTGGCCAAAGTATTGGAGTTTCAGCTTCAACATCAGCCCTTCCAATGAACACCCAGCACTGTTCTCCTTTAGGATGGACTGGTTGGATCTCCATGCAGTCCAAGGGATTCTCAAGAGTCTTCTCCAAAACCACAGTTCAAAAGCATCAATTCTTCAGCACTCAGCTTTCTTTATAGTCCAACTCTCCCATCCATACATGACCACTGGGAAAACCATAGCCTTGACTAGACGGACCTTAGTTGACAAAGTAATATCTCTTGCTTTTTAATATGCTGTCTAGGTTGGTCATAACTTTCCTTCCAAGGACTAAGCGTCTTTTAATTTCATGGCTGCAGTCACCATCTGCAGTGATTTTGGAGCCCAGAAAAATAAAGTCCGACACTGTTTCCACTGTTTCCCCATCTATTTGCCATGAAGTGATGGGACTGGATGCTTCTGCCATAAGGGTGGTGTCATCTACATATCTAAAGTTATTGATATTTCTCCTGGCAATCTTGAGTCCAGCTTGTGCTTCTTCCAGCCCAGCGTTTCTCATGATGTAGTCTGCATATAAGTTAAATAATCAGGGTGACAATATACAGCCTTGATGTACTCCTTTCCTATTTGGAACCAGTCTGTTGTTCCATGTCCAATTCTAACTGTTGCTTCCCTACCTGCATACAGGTTTCTCAAGAGGTAGGTCAGGTGGTCTGGTATTCCCGTCTCTTTCAGAATTTTCCACAGTTTATTGTGATCCAATTAAGGCTTTGGCATAGTCAATAAAGCAGAAATAGATGTTTTTCTGGAACTCTCTTGCTTTTTCCATGATCCAGCAGATGTTGGCAATTTGGTTCCTCTGCCTTTTCTAAAACCAGCTTGAACATCTGGAAGTTCACGGTTCACATGTTGAAGCCTGGCTTGGAAAATTTTGAGTATAACTTTACTAGCATGTGAGATGAATGCAATTGTGTGGTAGTTTGAGCATTCTTTGGCATTGCCTTTCTTTGGGATTAGAATGAAAACTGACCTTTTCTAGTCCTGTGGCCACTGCTGAGTTTTCCAAATTTGCTGGCATATTGAGTGCAGCACTTTCACAGCATCATCTTTCAGAATTTGAAATAGCTCAACTGGAATTCCATCACCTCCACTAGCTTTGTTCATAGGGATGCTTCCTAAGGCCCACTTGACTTCACATTCTAGGATGTCTGACTCTAGGTGAGTGATCACACCATCATGATTATCTGGGTCGTGAAGATCTTTTTTGTACAGTTCTTCTGTGTATTCTTGCCACCTCTTCTTAATATCTTCTACTTCTGTTAGGTCCCTACCGTTTCTGTCCTTTATTGAGCCCATCTTTGCATGAAATGTTCCCATGGTATCTCTTAACCTTGTTATATATAATTGAGCCCAGTGTTTGATGCTCGCTGATAATTTCAGGGGAAAAAAAAGCAAGTTATGACTTGAAAGCAACCTCCAACTGTCTAAAACCAACCCGAGAAGCCCATGAAATATGTTTTGATTCAACTGAAAAATAACCTCAATTTGTCTTATTTGAAGAACACCTCCTCTCAGTCTTCATGTTTCATTGATTCTTTGTGTCTTTGTTTTTCAAAAACAGATCAAGACCCTTGGAATGTCCCTATTGCTTTTGGCATTAATTTAGCAAAGTGTTTTCCAAAGAAGGCTACATTGAAGTGTGGTTGTAGCTTAAGCTCTTGTCAGAGCCCAAATGATAAGACCTGTACGGATTCACTTGAGTTAACAGAATGTGAGAAAATGGCAGGTTAACATCTTCTAGATAAATCTTAGCACAGCCATGTGTGGTTATTTCCACATAAATCTTTCTCTAAGCATACCTGTGTCCTTACGCCCATGACCTGCTAAATAAAACTGGTACCTTTTGTTGCATTAAAGATGTCATTGTTTGCTTCATAAACTTTTCTCCTCTATTTTGTCTTTAACAAAAATATGTCTCCCTCTCTGGGTTTTATTTGTTTTCCTCAGAAACCTGAAGAATGTAAAAAATCTCTAAAGCATGGTGATCCCCATAACGTATTATGATGTTGGTGCTCTTTAGAACAGTGGTCCCAGGTGGCTCAGTGATAAAGAATCCCCCCTGCCAAACAGGAAATGTGAATTTGATCCCTGGGTTGGGATGATACTCGGGGGAAGGAAATGGCAATCCACTCCAGTATTCTTGGCTGGAGAATCTCATGGGCAGAGGAGCCTGATAGGCTACAGTCCATGGGATTGCAAAGAGTCACAACTTAGCAACTAAACAACAACAACAGCACTCAGTAAACAGTGTCACCTGGAAGCTTGGAAGAAATGCAAATTCTTTGGCTTCTCTCAAGACCACTGAAACAAAGTCTCTGAGAACCTCTGAGAGGAGGCACAACAGTCTTGAGTTTTTCCAAGTTCTCCAGGGGGTTCTTAGGCACTTGGCTAAAGATTGAAAAGCACTGCTGTAGACAGCACTCTAGCCTTTCTTTGTTTTTCCAACCCTAAAGTCTAGCTCTAGAACTCTGTTACAAAAGGTTCATTATAATCAAGTGCAAATTCCCAGCATGACATAGTTCAAGTATAAGGTATGTGTACATTTTCACTTCATTCCTTGGTTTCTGCATTATTTCCCTAGAGTTGTGGTCATAGCCTTCCAAAATATGAGACAAATTTTAAAGGTCATTGCTGCCATGCAACCACTGGAATTGGAGACTGTTTAGAAATGTGTAAACCTTTTTTCCAACATATATTTTTATAAAAATGTTAAGAAAAATTAAGTATTCAGGGTACTATTTTAACACCCCTCATAGGGCTTAAGTCAACATGTTACTTGAGAGTATCAATATACATTAGTTATAAATTGGATTACCTATAAATGTGTAATATTGAGTGTTTTGCTTGCTAAAGGAGAATTTATTCAGATAATTAAAGGTTTTCATTTTATACCATACACAAAAATTTAAAATGGATTAAAGACTTGAATGTAAGACATGAAACTACAAAACTCTAAAAAAAAAAAAAAAATAGGCAGTGCAGTCTATCAGTCTTAGCAATATCTTCCTGAGTATGTCTTCTTAGGCAAGGGAAACAAAAGCAAATATAAACAAATGGGATTAAATAAAACTTCAAAATGTCTGCACAGCAAAGGAAACAATCAGCAAAACAACAAACTACCTACTGAATGGGAGAAGATATTTGCAAATCATATATCCAATAAGAGGTTGTTATCCAAATATATGGGGCATCCCAGGTGGCACAATGGTAAAGAATCTGCCCTGTCAATGCAGGAGACACAGGTTTGATCTCTGGGTTCCCTGGAGAAGGGGATGGCTACCCCATTGTAGTATTCTTCCTGGAGAATTCCACGGACAGAGAAGCCTGGCGGGCTATAGTCCATGGGGTCACAAAGAGTTGGAAACGACTGAGCAACTTAGCACTGATACAACTCAACCACAACAAATGATTAAAAAATGGGCAGAGAATCTGAATAGACATATTTTCAAAGGGGACATACAGATGGCCAACAGGCACATGAAAAGATGTTTAACATCACTAATTATTAGGAAAATGTCAATCAAAACCACAATAAGATATCATCTCATGCCCATTAGAATGGCTGTTATCAAAAAGATAAGAAGTAATAGTGCTGAACAGGATGTGAAAGAAGTGGAACCATCATATACTGTTGGTGGTAATTTTCTGTAGTGGTTGCACCAGTTTACGTTAATAAATTGATAAATTTGGTAAACTGGTGTAGCCACTATGGAAAAAAGTATGGAAAGTCCTCAAAAAATTAAGATTAGATCTACCATGTGACCCAGCAATTCCACTTCTGGATATCCAAAGAGTACCAAAATATTAATTTGTACAGATATATGCACCCCTATATTCACTGCAGCATTATTTATTATAGCCAAGATATGGAAACAACCTAAGTCTCCATAAACAGATGAATGGGTCAAGAGATTGGATATACATACAATGGAATACTACTCTGTCATAGGGAAGGTGAAATATTGTCATTTGTGACAACCTAGAGGGTATTATAGGAGAAGGCACTGGCAAGCCACTCCAGTACTCTTGCCTAGAAAATCCCATGGATGGAGGAGCCTGGTAGGCTGCAGTCCGTGGGGTCGCTAAGGGTCGGACACGACTGAGCGACTTCACTTTCACTTTTCACTTTCACACATTGGAGAAGGAAATGGCAACCCACTCCAGTGTTCTTGCCTGGAGAATCCCAGGGACAGGGGAGCCTGGTGGGCTTCCGTCTATGGGGTCACACAGAGTTGGACACGACTGAAGTGACTTAGCGGCAGCAGCAGAGGGTATTATGGGGTGTCCCTGATGGCTCAGATGGTAAAGAATCTGCCTCTGATACAGGAGACCTGAGTTCGATCTCTGGGTTGGAAAGAACCCCTGGAGAAGGGAATGGCTATCCACTCCAGTATTCTGGCCGGGAAAATTCCATGGACTGTATAGTCCTTGGGGTCACAAAAAGTCGGACACGACTGAGTGACTTTCACTGAAACTGAAAAAGTGAAGTAAATCAGGCAATGACAATTACCATATGATTTCACTCATGAAGAATATTAAAAGTAAATAAATGAACAAACAAAGTGAAACAAAAATAAGCATATAGAGAATGGATTTCTGGCTACCAGATGGGAAGGGAAGTTTATTGTTGTTTAGTCCCTAAGTCATGTCCAGCTCTTCGAGACCCCATGGACTGCAGCACACCAGACTCCCTTATCTTTCACATTCTCCTGGAGTTTGCTCAAACCCATGTCCATTGAGTCGGTGATGCCATCCAGCCATCTCATCCTCTGTCACCACCTTCTCTTCCTGCCATCAATCTTTCCCAGCATCATGGTCTTTTTCAATGAGTCGGCTCTTTGCATCAGGTGGCCAAAGTATTGGAGTTTCATCCTCAGTGAATATTCCAATGAATATTCAGGGTTGATTTCCTTTAGGACTGAATGGTTTAATCCCCTTGCTGTCCAAGGGACCCTCAAGAGTCTTCTCCAGCATCACAGTTTGAAAGCATCAATTCTTCTAAACTCAGCCTTATTTATGGTCCAAATCTGACATCCATACATAACAACTGGAAAAATGATAGCTTTGACTATATGGATCTTTGTCGGCAAAGTGATGTCTCTGCTTTTTAATATGCTGTCTAGTTTTATCATAGCTTTTCTCTCAAGGAGCAAGCGCCTTAATTTCATGGTTTCAGTCACCATTTGTGATTCTGGAGCCCAAAACAATAAACTCTGTTACTGCTTCCACTTTTTCCCCTTCTATTAATATTTGCCATGAAGAATTAGGGCTGGATGCCATGATCTTACTTTTTTGAATGTTGAGTTGTAAGCCAGCGTTTCACTCTCCTCTTTCACCCTCATCAAGAGGCTCTTTAGTTCTTCTTCACTTTCTGCCATTAAAGTGCTATCATCTGCATGTGTGAGGTTGTTGATATTTTTCTCGGCAATCTTGATTCCAGCTTGTGCTTTACCCGACCTGGCATTTTGCATGATGTACTCTGTCTGTAAGTTAAATAAGCACAGTAACAATATATAGCCTTGATGTACTCCTTTCCCAGTTTTGAACCAGTCCATTGTTCCATGTCCAATTCTAATTGTTGCTTCTTGACCTGCATACAGATTTCTCAGGAGAGGTAAGGTGGTCTGGTATTCCCATCTATTTAAGAATTTTCCACAGTTTGTTGTAATCTACACAGTCAAAGGCTTTAGTGTAGTCAATGAAGCACAAGTAGATATTTTTCTAGAATTTTCTGCTATGTTTATGATCCAATGGATGTTGGCAATTTGATCTCTGGTTCCTCTGCCTTTTCTAAATCCAGCTTGTACTTCTGGAAGTTCTTGGTTCACATACTGCTGAAGTCTGCTGCTGCTGCTGCTAAGTCGCTTCAGTCGTGTCTGACTCTGTGCGACCCCAGAGACGGCAGTCCACCAGACTCCCCCATCCCTGGGATTCTCCAGGCAAGAACACTGGAGTGGGTTGCCATTTCCTTCTCCAGGCTTGAAGGATTTTGAACATTACCTTATTAGCATGTGAAAGGAGTGCAATTGTGTAGTAGTTTGAATATTCTTTGGCATTGCCTTTTGGGATTGGAATGAAAACTGACTTTTTCCAGCCTTGTGGCCACTGCTGAGTTTTCCAAATTTCCTGGCATATTAAGTGCAGCACTTTCACAGCATCATCTTTTAGGATTTGAAATAGCTCAGCTGGAATTTCATCACCTCCACTAGCTCATTTCTTAATAATGCTTCCTAAGGTTTTGAACTGCGGTGCTGGAGAAGACTCTTGAGAGTCCCTTGGACTGCAAGGAAATCCAACCAGTCCATTCTAAAGGAGATCAATCCTGGGTGTTCATTGGAAGGACTTATGCTAAAGCTGAAACTCCAATACTTTGGCCACCTCATGTGATGAGTTGACTCACTGGAAAAGAGTCTGATGCTGGGAGGGATTGGGAGTGGGAGGAGACGGGGACGACAGAGAATGAGATGGCTGGATGGCATCACCGACTCTGTGGACATGAGTTTGAGTGAACTCCGGGAGTTGGTGATGGACAGGGAGGCCTGGCGTGCTGTGGTTCATGGGGTCGCAAAGAGTCAGACACGACTAAGCGACTGAGCTGGACTGGAAGGTCCACTTGACTTCACACTCCAGGATGTCTGGCTCTAGGTGAGTGACCATACCATCATGGTTATCCAGATCATTAAGACCTTTATGTACAGCTCTTCTGTGTATTCTTGCCACTTCTTAATTTCTTCTGCTTCTGTTAGGTCCTTGCCATTTCTGTCCTTTATTGTGCCCATCCTTGCGTGAAATGTTCCCTTGATATTTCCAAT
Organism: Moschus berezovskii; assembly: GCF_049115385.1. Lineage (NCBI taxonomy): Eukaryota > Metazoa > Chordata > Mammalia > Artiodactyla > Moschidae > Moschus > Moschus berezovskii. Next base: position 65,169,101 of record NC_142462.1, read on the forward strand.
TTTCTTGAACAATTCTCTAATCTTTCCCATTCTATTGTTTTCCTCTACTTCTTGCATTGTTTACTTAGGAAGGCTTTCTTATCTCTCCTTGCTATTCTCTGGAACTCTACACTCAGTTGTGTATATCTTTCCCTTTCTCCTTTGCCTTTCACTTCTCTTCTTTTCTCAGCTATTTATAAGATCTCTTCAAACAACTATTTTGCCTTCTTGTAATTCTTTTCCTTTGGGATGCTTTTGGTCACCGCCTCCTATACAGTGTTACTAACTTCTGTCTATAGTTCTTCAGGCACTTTGTCTACCAGATCTAATCTCTTGAATCTGCTTGTCAACTGCACTGTAAAATCATAAGGGATTTGATTTAGGTCATACCTGAATGGCCTAGTGGGTTTCCTACTTCAATTTAAGCCTGAATTTGGCAATAAGGAACTCATGACCTGAGCCACAGTCAGCTTCAGCTCTTGTTTTTGATTGTAGAGAGCTTCTCCATCTTCAGCTGCAAAGAATGTAATCAATCTGATTTCCGTATTGACCATCTGGTGACATCCATGTGTAGAGTCATCTCTTGTGTTGTTGAAAAGGTACTTACTATGACCAGTGTGTTCTCTTGGCAACCTCTGTTAACCTTTGCCCTGCTTCATTTTGTACTCCAAGGTCAAACTTGCCTGTTACTCCAGATATCTCTTTACTTCCTACTTTTGCATTTGAGTCCCCTGTGATTAAAAGAACATCTCTTTTTTTGTGTGTTATAGAAGATCTTAGATCTTCATAGAACTGTTCAACTTCAGCTTCTTCAGCATTAGTAGTTGGAGCATAGTCTTTGGTTACTGTGATGTTTGCCTTGGAAATGAACTAAGATTATTCTTTCTTTTTTGAGATTTCTCCCAAGTACTGAATTTTCTGCTCTTCTGTTAACTATGAGGGCTACTCCTTTTCTAAGGGATTCTTGCCCACTAGAAGATATTATGGTCATCTGAATTAAATTCACTCATTCCCATCCATTTTAGTTCACTGATTTCTAAAATGTTATCTCCTGCTTTACCATGTCCAGTTTACCTTGATTCATGGGCCTAATATTTCAGGTTCCTGTCCAATACTGTTCTTTACAGCTTTGGACTTTACTTTCACCACCAGACACATCCACAGCTGAGCATCATTTCCACTTTGGCCCAGCCTTTTCATTCTTTCTGAAGCTATTTCTCTACTTTTCCCCAGTAGCATATTGGACATCTACTGACCTAGAGGGCTCATCTTCTAGTATCATATCATTTTGCCTTTTCATACTGTTCATGGGGTTCTTGAAACAAGAATACTTGAGTGATTTGCCATTCCCTTCTCCAGTGGACCCCGTTTTGTCAGAACTCTCCACCATGACCTGTCTGTCTTGGGTGAACCTGCATGGCTCATAGCTTCATTGAGTTACACAAAGCTATGATCTATATGATCCTTTTGGTTAGCTTTCTGTGATTGTGGTTTTCATTCTGGAGGGTGTGGGGCTGTAGGTCTTGCTCCTTCTGTCTGGCCTCTGAAAGGAGATAGAAGAGGGTGAAATAAGTAAAGTGGTCAACAGTTCGATGATGGATGGAAACTAAATTTTTGGTAATGAGCATGCTGTAGTGTATACAGAAGTCAAAATATAATGTTGTACACATGAAATTTATAAAATTTATAAACCAGTGTTACCTCCATAAAAAATGAAAGTGAGCAAAGCATGAAATTCCCTCAAATTTATTTATTTGTACCTCTACTTGCAAGAGTAGTCTACAAAGAAAAAGGTTATTCTCTACTGCTGTGTCCCAGTTTTGCCATTCATCATGCTGCAAGGTTAAGTTTTTTCTTTCTATTTTTAGTTGAACTAGCATCCTTACTAAATATAAAGTGGGCTCCTCTTCCACATTTGCAAACACAGCGTCTTGTAACTGCTGTAGAAAAATCAATACTTCCCTAACAGGCTGCTATGTGTGCATAAATATACAACTCCAGCAGCCCAACTAGCAGGTGCCCCAAATACTTCAAAACAAGACCATGTGGATGACAATTAGAGATGGGAAAAGTATACTAAATCTGTGATCTAAAAAGAAATAATCTAAGTGAAGTTTGTTTTCCTCCTGCTATACATAGCTCAAGATTTTGCTTTGTGGATTGGGTAAGAGTAAAATTTTCTGTGGTGGAAAACTTGTATGGTTGCACAGATTCTTTGTTTCCAAAGTGTGTTCTCAGTAAAGAAGGTTAGCCTCATACAGTCTGCACAATAATTTAAATGTGATGGCAACCCACTCCAGTACTCTTGCCTGGAAAATCCCATGGATGGAGGAGCCTGGTGGGCTGCAGACCATGGGGTCGCGAAGAGTCAGACACAACTGAACAACTTTACTTTCACTTTTCACTTTCGTGCATTGGAGAAAGAAATGGCAACCCACTCCAGTGTTCTTGCCTGGAGAATCCCAGGGACAGCAGAGCCTGGTGGGATGCCGTCTATGGGTCGCACAGAGTCAGACGTAACTGAAGCGACTTAGCAGCAGTAGCAGCAGCATGGCTTCCCTAGTGGATCAGTGGTAAAGAACCTGCCTGCCAATGCAGACGACACAGGTTCAGTCCCTGGGTCAGGAGGACCCCCTGGAGAAAGTGAAAGTCACTTAGTCGTTTCCGACTCTGCGACTCCATGGACTGTAGTCCATGGAATTCTCCAGGCCAGAATACTGGAGTGGGTAGCCTTTCACTTCTGGGGATCAAACCCAGGTCTCCCACAGTGCAGGTGGATTCTTTACCAGCTGAGCCACAAGGGAAGCCCAAGAATACTGGAGTGGGTAGCCTATCCCTTCTTCAGCAGATCTTTCCAAACCAGGAATTGAACCAGTGTCTCCTGCATTGCAGGAAGATTCTCTACCAACTGAGCTATCAGGGAAGTCCTAGGAAATGACTCCAGTATTCTTGCCTGAGAAATCCCATGGACAAAGGAGCCTAGCAGGTTACAGTTCATAGGGTCACAAAAGAGTTGGACACAACTTAGCGACTAAACAAAATGGTTTCTCTACTGTCATAGAAAATCAGGCTACAAAATACTATATGTATTTTGTTTGGATTGTGATTGAAAGAAGCCAACTATAAATGACATGGTTTAAGACAATCTGGAAATTTTTAATATAGACTTTTTTTAGATTAATTGGAAGAATTACTGTCTGCCTTTTTTAAAGATGTAATAAAGGTATTGTGATCCTGTATTTATAAAATGACCTGCCTGTGAAAGATACTAACTGATGTTTATATAAATAGAATGTTATGATGTCTCTGACTTGGTTTAAAATTTCCCAGTGAAAAAAATAGTTGGGTTGATAAGTGAAACAAAATTAGCAAAAAAATATTGATAATTATTGAAGCTAGATGATGGGGATGTGGGGATTTATCTTACTGTTCTTTGTAATTCTGTGTACATTTGAGATTTTTCACAGTAAGAAAATTTTAAAAGAGAAAATCATGTTGTAAAATGTCTATAAATGGGAGAGAGTTTTTAAAAAGATTCATGAATGCTCAAAGAAATAGTGGTAAATAAACTAAGTGCATGCTAATGATGTTCTTTGCTAAGAGGTCAAAGGATTCCAGGCTCAGGGAAGATTAAAAATAAAAATTCTGTAATGGAGCACTTCTGAATATCATTCCACCATAGCAGCAGTGGGAGGACTATCTGGCTGGCAGGAGTTTTCATATTATTCTATATTTGCTGCTTCACTCATCCCCCTCACCCCATGCACACCCCAAAACTGTGCAAAGAATTGGTGTCTTACACAGTGTCAAGGAAGCAGAAAGGTCCTCTTGGTTATTAGTCACATGCCAGGGTGGCCCTTGTCCTGCGTACAGAGTCCCTTCAGTCCGTGGCTCTGCAGAAGCAGAGCATCTATGGCTAGACTCAAGCCCTGCAGCCATCTCCTTGGGCAGGGTCAGAGATAAGAGTAAGGCTGGCTGATCTCAAGACTTGCCAGCCTTCATCTCTGCAGAAATCTCCTTTCCTCTTTTCTCTTTCTTCCCCTTGCTTGCCAGAACATCTTGAAGAAGCAGTGAGTGGGTTTAGACTTTTGCAAATGACAGGAAGAGTGATTGAGTTCAGGTTGCTCTGCATTCTGCCCTGACAAAAATAACTACAGAAAGGAATTGCAAATGCTGGCTGCTAGTTACCTGCTCTAAAGGTGTATGTTGGGAGGATGGGGGAAATGCAGGGAGAAGACCATGAATTGATGTTTTTGTATATTTGGCCACACTGAGTTTGTTGGTCTTGGAAGTATTCATTCTTTTGGAAGAAAATATACAAGGGCAGATTAATAAGGACATTTCTTTTGATGAATAACAGGGAAGTGTTCTTGCTCTGAAGAGGAAAACTAAGTAGTCCCTTGGAAAAGATAAAACATTATCCAGGTAAAGAATAAAGTTAGGAAAGCAAAAAAGAATTACAAGCCTCGTTTCCTCCTCACATGTAATGGATGCCTTGATATATAAGTAATTTAGAGACGATAAGAAACTGTGAAGTTACTTTCAATGGAACATGAGAAAAAGAAGAAAAGACCTTGTGGCATTACTGATGGACAGGGACTTTCAGATACAGAGGGGCTTGACAGTTGTGTCCTGTTATAATCCCATATTGAGTAAAAAGGATGAGAGCAACTTTCTGAAGTCGTCAGAAATATCCCAAGGCGTTTGCAGTCACAAAAACAGTGACTTCACAACACCTACTTGGGTTTGCCCATCCATCATTTTTCTTTTCTTTCCAAATTCTCTTCTTGTTCTCCTTCCTTTAAAAATCCCTCTAAAGTCAATACAAATTTAAATTTTATGTTTGCATCTGGATTTATGTCTGTCCAAGTCTGTGTTCACCTTCATGCCTTCTGCTACAGAAACAAAATAGAGAAAATGATAATTAACGTGAAGATATTTAACTCCAAAATTGGCAAGTAAGTCTAAACAGCAAGATTTTGTGTGTATTCAACACTTACTAAAAAAGATCAAAGATGGAAAAGTTTATAAGAGGGAAATGATCCTTTTTCATGAAGCCAGCTCTCTTCTGCTCAGCCTCCCAGTATCATAGGCTTTCGTCCATGATGCAAAAGGTTGTGCATGTCATGTGCATACATGAAATGTACATTGTACATTTTCCATATTGTGCAGTTTTTTTATTATAAAAATAGATACTCTCTGAGATTTAACATGGATGACTAGGGTAATAGACTGAACTCAACACATATCTGCTAGACAAAATCATCTTTGTCCACCCCACCCTCCACTTTCCTTTGCTCTGAATTATCAACAGTATACTTTTCAGGACTTGCTTAATACCACTTTGAATTCACTATTACTGCATTGTAGTCTTTTCAGAAAATTGTTCTGTTTGTTGTTATTTGGGCCAATGTTTATATTTTACTTAGGCTGTTATGTTTATTATGTAAAGAAGGAAGACAAATTATATAATGCAGATAGGAACCACCTTTTTCATATATAAAAGTTACCAGGAATATTATCACCCAGAGATAACCAATGTGGTTACTATTAGGGGATATAACCTTTTAGACTATCATATATATATACTTTTTGAATGAAAGATGTGCCTTTGCAAATGTGTGGTACTTTGCTTTTACAGTTAATTATATTGAAAAACTTCATCTGTGTTTTTCTTCAACCTCATTTTTAATGATTGCATAATAATTTTAATGTGTGAATGTGCAGTAGTATACACAACCAATTCCTGATGATTTATATAATATTTAATTGTATCTTATGGCTTTTTGAAAACTGTGAAAAGGTAAACCCCTAGGTTTTTTTTTAATTAAAAATGGTGCAGAAGTACTAACACATGGAAATCTGTTTATATAGCTGCTTAGAGAAATATTTTCTTGCTTGAGACAACTATAATCGATCGTGTTCTTGTGACAGTAGTTTTAAACAAGTCATATAATACTGATTTTCTAAAATCTTATTAAAAGTAAATCTACAGAAAGGTAAATATTTCATTCATTTTAGGAGAGCACAAGCTCCATTTCATCCCTGCCCTGATTGGCCCCTTCCTGGAAGTAACTTTGATACCCCAGCCAGATCTCCGCAATGTCATGATTCCTATTTTCCACGATATGATGGACTGGGAGCAGAGGAGGAGTGGCAATTTTAAACAGGTAGGTGGATGTGCTCTCAGAGCAGTCAGAAGAGTCTCAGTTCTCTCAGAGGTGAGTGCGGTGGCTCAGAGATGCTCCGAGTTGAGGAATGAGCTCTGAACCAGATTTCAACCTAGGCTGCCTACTTCCAAGTTGAATACATAGCCTTGGACACCTTTCTGGGACTGTGTCTCCCTGAATCTCTGAGAAGTCCTGAAAAAAAAACATTTCATTCCCTTTCAGCTAAAAAAAAAAAAAAAAAATCCTGTCATTTTCTAGGTCTGTGTTTAAGAACTAGCAGAAACTTTATTTGCTCCCAGCTGGACACAACACAGACGAATCAGAAGGTTAATGATTCTTAAAATCGCTGACCTCTCAGTGGTCTGCACATTGTATTTGGTGAATGGCTTAGCTTCAAGCTCTTTGCTTGAAGTGCTGAGAATTAATTTAAAGGGAAAAGCAGTCAAAATTGTTGTAAAGGAAATTCCAAGATGATGAGCATGAGCCTATCACTTCTCTTTGATGCAGGATCTCTTTGACACAAGCTCCAGTTTTGGAAAGATACTTGTTCTTATTCCAAAACCAGATCTCATAGCAGAAATCAACTGCCTTTGCCAGGGCAAGTCACTCCTATTGGAGACAGCAGGCCAGCTGTTCACACAGTCATGGCACTTACCTGTGTGCACTCTGCTGTGTGAAGGAAGCTTCTTGCTTCTCCCTATGAGCCCTTCTCAAGTCTTAGAAATAATTGTCAACTATACGAACAAGCTGGATGCATACATAGAAAAAGCATGGCATTTCATCTGTATCAAGACCTTCATTTATTTTCAGGAGAGTCAATACATGAATGAAAGTCTATTTAAAAATTATATTGGGGAAAACTCACTTCTCTTCCCTTATCTTTCTACCCATTTATTGGAATTTGATTCAAAGGAAATAATTGTGCTCAGTCCTTTGACATAGTCAGATATCCCTCCATACCCCTAGTTGTTAACTCTCTGGCCTTGCAGAAATTCTTCCTTTTCTGTCCCCTCTGCTGTATCCGAGAGATGATGGGATATTTATTTCTGCCTTCCTGATACTGAAGTCCCAAAGGATTTATGTTGTTGAAAATATAAATGTTTTGACTACAGTTTTCAGGAAATATGTCCTTTCTGTCTCATGCTGCCGATTGCTGACTTAGAATATATCTATGGATCTACCATCTGTACATGGTTAAGACAAATTCTCAACTTCAGCAAAGATTTAGTGCAACCTCAAACTGTTTTGAGAAAGAAAATAGATACAAAACACATCAAAGATTTAACTGAATGTTTGTGGATATAGTAGTTTGCTGATGTTCTTATATGTATGTGTGTGTGTGTGTGTGTGTGTGTGTATCATGATTTGAAAAAAAACAAAAAAGACTTGCCAGTTTTTACAGCTCCTAAAAAAAGAATTCAAACATTTAAGCTGGGCTGCAGGCATTTGTGTTTGAGTCAACAAATAGAAGTCTTTCGCGGCAGCACACACTACCCCACTGGGAGTTTGAAGTCATGTTCCTGCATCTAAATTGGCCCCCTAGAATTCCAAGGGGGTGTCTTTGGTTAACCACAGCTGATAAATTCACAAAATTTACTGTGGCTTTACATGTGCCTAGAAAATCCTTCTTGTGAGAAGTAAAGAAAGAGAGTAACATTTGGGTCTGTTTCAGGTGGAAGCCAAGCTCATTGACAAACTGGACAGCCTGATGTCCGAAGGCAAAGGTGATGAAACCTACCGTGAGCTCTTCAACAGTATGTGAGTAACATGTGTATCTCCAGTTGATTATTTTGGGGGGATTTGGGTGTCAGTGCTAAGCAGCTGAGAGCTGCAAAGACAGCTTGGGTCTCCCCAGAGTGCTTTGTCTTTGTGGAGTGTGAAATAAAGGATCATTGCTTATCTCTGGTGAATGGGTCTTATTATGCTGATGATTAGACATATCTCCTTGTATTAATTTCTGATTAGGACAGGTTACAAGTGTTACATAACAAATCTCACTCTTTTCATGACTAATACTTTTAAAATTGGGGCTGTGAGATAATGATTTTCAATTGGGTAGATAGTGGGAGAGGAAAACAAAATAGTGGCGTGATTGTTGTGTTTGTGTGCAGTGCTTTCCAAGATGTCCTTGGCTGATTTGCTGTTAGGAAAATTAACCTAGTTTGCATCTGTTCTTCAACACTTGATTTAATTTAGCAATACTTATTGCTCATTCAGCATTATTAATTGCTTCCTAAATGTTTCTTACTAGACTATCACAGAAGCAAATTATTTCTAGTAGATTCTGTGATTAGGATTTGTAAGGAGGATAAAGAAGTAATGGAGTGTTGTGAGGAGACTTGAGGTTGTCCTTACTAAGGTAAGACTGTGATCACTGTCCCAGGATGAAGTGCCTGTACTGAGTAGTCATTCACTGTGTAAAATGGCCACAGACAATACACAGGAAGGTTCCAGTGCTTTAGGATTTTAATTCTAGCACTTGTTTTCTCTACAGCTTTCTAAGGCTCTTAGTCATTGTCTAACCTTTTATACTTATGAAGTGTTTCTTTTTGAAGGAAGAACCAGCTCATTGTGCTTGGGAAATGTTTGCAGTTCTTTCAGAAGTGCAAAACAATTTAGCAATATATTTTTCTATTACAAAATATGCTTTTCCTTGTATTTACAACCAAGTAAATCTAAAACTAAATACTACTGCTTTAGCACTGATGGCCAGATAGAAAACTCTGTAATTCATTTATGATCATAAATTTAGAATAGTAGATATATTAACATATAGGGTTGAAAAGTATTATTAATGGTTGATAGATTTCAACTTGTCTGATTTAAAATAATTTTTGATGCTTTTAAGAAAATTATATTGAAGGGAAAAGCCAAGAAGGGGTATACAGATCTCTTGTGGTGGTGGTACGTGATAAAATACATTCTTTGTACTGAGTCCTGAACAATGGCATTTTCTTCTGATACTGTAATTAAACTGGAACTTTTAATAATTATTCACCAAGCCCTCGTTCATTCTAGTGTACAAAGCATCTGTCTTTCATGACAGCTGGAGTTTAGCAAGAATTCTGATTAAAACCTCATCCAGTATAATAAATTACTTTTGAAAACCACTCTCAATTCCGTTACTAGTCTTTGGTTTGAACAAAGAACTAAAATGAGAAAGCACTCAGTGAAATGAATCTCTTGAGATTTGTGATTAATTATTTATAATAAATTCACAAGATTAATAAGCACTCACATAGCTCTGTAGTGCCTCTTATCTACTTTAATAAAGGCCTGATAGGATGCAGTTTGGACTGCTTGTGTGTAAATATGGCTTTGAAATAGGAGATGTACCTTGACATTAAAAATCAAACCAATAATTAAAATATTAAGCCTCTATAATTAGGACTATTTTAAGGTCCCTGATTCATTCACTGGAGATTTTTATTCTTTTCTTGATTTTTTTAGCATATCACTAGAAATCTTATTATAAATGTTTCTCTTTTATACTTTTATGATCAGCATATTGAGAATAAATAAAATCTAAAGTGATAATTAAATGTCATTACTACCTGGGCTCAGAAAAGAAAGGGAAAATCCAACTATATTTCAAGAAACAATAAAATGCTCTTTTGGCAATAGAAATCACAAAGAATTAGGGTAATCACACTGTGTCATTGCACACATTATGAATTGAGAACACCTGCCATTGTGGTACAGATTTTCATTTTTTTTTCTATAATTTATGTCTAAAACTTCTTAAAATTTGTTCAGAAGCTGAAAGTAGCTCACTGGTTCCTTAAAATGCAGTATATGCTTGCCAAAATAGCCTCCTTAGAGTGAAACTGTAAATTTATATAGTACAGTCCTTCCTAAGAACTCATCTTTCCCTGACCCTCATGTTATCCTCATTTTCCCATACTACATCTTTTTGAAATAAATGAGAGTCAGGATTTATTGGTTCTGATAATGCTGAAATTGTGGATCATCGCTGCCCGTGAGATATGCAGAATAAGGTATCAGAATGAAGTTCTGCTTCCCTGCATCCACTTCTTTGACTCATTAGCTTCATTTACTGAGCATCTCCCTGTGCTTGGTGGTCTTCTAAGTCTGAGGGTGCATCAGTGACTGTGCTGTTGGAGCACACAGCGAGGGTCCTGGCAGCCTCGGGGGTTATAAAGGGGATTTCCGGAAGATGTAACCTCCACCTCAGTCCTCCAGTGTGTTTTATTATACGTTGCTCTGAATAATTCAGTAAGGCTCCAAATCATTTCATACAGCTGTGTGTGTGTGTGTGTGTGTATGCACACACACACACACACACACACACATATATATATATTTGAAGTGAAGAAGTGAAGTGAAAGTTGCTCAGTCGTGTCCGACTCTTTGCGATCCCATAGACTGTAGCCTGCAAGGCTCCTCTGGCTTTGGCATTCTCCACACAAGAATACTGGAGTGGGTTGCCATTCTCTTCTTCAGGGGATCTTCCTGACCCAGGGATCAAACCCAGGTCTCCTACATTGCAGGCAGATGCTTTACCATCAGAGCTACCTATATATATAAAACGTTGGCCTCCACACAATCCTGTTAAGATACAGAGAGAGGTAGACTGAGGGTCAAATCCTGCACCCTTCATTCCATCAGAGGGGAAAAGCCTAATGAGCAAGTGTATACTCCCACAGGACGTTATTTATGTTGCTCCTCATTGTCATAGAGTCCAATTGCCTATCATTAGCAATAAAAAATCACCTTGGAGCCAGGAAGTGAGTAGTGGGGAGATAAATTAGGAGTTTGGGATTAACATACACAAACTTCTATATATAAACAGCAAAGACCTATTTTATAGCACAGAGAGCTATATTCAATATCTTATAATAATCTATAATAGAAAAGAAAAAAAAGGAGATATATATATATATGTATCTGAATCATTTTTCTGTACCCTTGAAACTAACGACATTGTAAATTAACTGTACATCAGTTTTTTTTAATGGTTTAAAAAAGTTATAAAGAAATGATGCATCTTTTATGCTCTTGTGACATGTATGTAAAGTTAGTGCATTAGTTTATGTAGCAACCATTTATCATCTTTTTGCCTAAAAAAGAAAATAGAAAACTTTCACTGTTACTAGATGAGTTCCCTGTGTACTCAGCATGGGCACACTGGCGTGATTATAGACCAAATTATAGACCAGTGTCACCCAAGTTATCTAGAAAGACTCTTCTTGTCTGATAGCCTCTCCTTGTCCAGGTGTATCAAGCTTGGAGGGCCAGATTCCCCACAGAAGGAATAATCCTGGCCAAGAAAGCAGATGAATTGGGTTCTAGGCTTGGTCCTGATGATTTGAGTCTCCGGTTAGTCAAGGCAGTAGGCTCTGCAGAGCTGTGCCTCTTTTCACAAGAGGATTCTGTAGCTCTGATTTCTGACTGCATCCAGAGGCTGTGCAAGTTAGTGAAGCTCATGCCTATAAAAGAAGTCTCCCATTTATTTTTAGAATTATTACTTAACTTGAGTTCTTTATTTTTCAGCCTCTAAAGTATATGATGTGTGGGCTGTCACTTGGGAAGATTTCTCCATCATCCTGCCTTGCTTTGGCAGGCAGTTTCATTTGCGTACTTGGTTCAATACCAATTTGGCATTTAAGCTTGAAACAGGTGCTTTTCAGAGGTTTTTTTTTTTTTTTTTTTTTTAAAAAAAAAAAAAAAACACATTTAGAACAAACTAGGGGACTTTTCCCTGGTGGACTAGTCAGGGCAGGCTCCATTCCTTCATGTGTTACCTCTCCCTTCCCTCCCTCTCCTTAGTTTAGGAAACAGTTCAGAATAAGCCAGAAAAACAAATGATCAGGGATACCTAAGCACCAGATGAGGTGCCAAGACAGAAGACTGGGCACTGGAATGGCAAAAAGAAGGGGGAGCAGGAAGGACAATGGAGAGAGAGCATAGCCGAAGGCCAAAAAAAAGAGAAAACTTTGACAAAATAGCTTTTTTTCCTACTAAGCACGATACAGGCGAAGCTGAGATGGTACTTGTGGAAAAAAAAAATGTTTTCTCTCTCTGTTATTTGTGAAACTAGGATAAGAGGGAAACAAGATTTTAGAAATAATCATTAAATTTAGGAGGACAGAGTATCCTCATGTTGTTATGCCTATGTTCTTTCTTTTTTTCTTTTGGGGAAAGTTCAATCTTAAAGGGTTTTTGCCAAGTATATGGTTAATTTGCCTAGAGGTGGGAGTGAAAGTAAAAAGAGATCCTAATTATTATGATTATTTTGTGTTTACCTAGCAGTGCCTCTGCTCCAAAGTGCTTAAGATTAGGGGGAAAATGTAGGAGGAGAGATGTGGTTCGGTACTTGTCATCAATCTGCTGTAACAACCACATAGAAAATCCTCGGTGATTAATGACAAAATGAATGAAACTGTTGAGTGAGTGCACAGATAGTACAATATGTATTGAGTGGGCAAATGTTAAGTGAAAGGAAAAAACGCAAAACGTCATACCGTCTGTACAAGGATTTTCCTGTAGCAGTTGCATTGCAGTAAAATTGCTTGGATGAAGATGCATTCCACTGAGAGGTAGGAAAACATTTTTGTTTGACTAAAGCAAGATCTTGCTTAAAAGTAAACTTTGAGGCACTCCTGTTTTTGCTTTTCTCAGTGTTGTTTGTTGTGGGGGAGGCACAAGCCTCTAATATTGGTGGAAGAGAGAAGCTAGGAAACAATGTCTTTGAGCTGTGAGGTGCTTGCATATTTTGAAAGTATGATTTATATGCTTGTGTTCGTATTTGATGACTTGGATAATCTGAAAATCAATTTGCTTTGTCAATGCTTCCTGGATTAGAATTCCACTCTTTGGTCCCTATCCTAGGTAAGACATTGTTTGCATTGTGCTACTTGTGAGATGTTGCGGTGGTTGCTAAGGCATTTAAGGTACTGATGAAAGTAAAATGGTTGTCATGGTGACTGATAAAAATAAATGTTGAAAATGCCCTGGGTTCTTTCTTTTCCAGTCTACTAAAGAAAATTGAGCGGGAAACATGGAGAGAAAGTGGCGTTTCCTTAATCGCCACTGTAACTCGGCTGATGGAGAGGTTGTTAGATTACAGGTAAGCCCCTGTTTCCCAGATACACTGCGCTCCAGTTAGGAAATCGAAGAGTCAGAACACAGTTGCACTTGAGTTAATCACTCAAAGAACTGATAATCAGACCATGGAACCTTGTGCAGTAAAATAGTGGACTTTTAACTAGCTAGCTCAGTTTCTTCTTTGTTTTTCCTTTTTTAATGTTTTGTTCTGGGTTTTACAGCAGTTCTTTTAAAGTCTTAGTAAGTTGAGAGAGTCCTGTTATTAAAGAAATCTTTTGTTGCTGTTTTTGAAACTCACCCTTCAGAACCAATAGAGAATTGTATAACCACGCTGCTTGCTTATAGAAGTAGAGAGGGAATGAAACTCACACCGTTACCTTTCGGGGACATGATTGTTTGATTTTGAAGTGATCTAAACTGTTGAAGCAGATCATCCTACTTAAATGCATGGTATTTTAAGAAAAAAAAGCCTCATTGTTACTGCTAATGGCCAGGCTTACCAGCTCCTTTTCAGGCCAGTAAAAGGTGTGTCATAACATCCCCTCACTCCTCCTCTTCCTTAGACCCCTCTCTATTGAGAGAGGGCACAGCCCCCCTGGAAGTGAAATCTGCAGCCATGCTGGTGCTCAGGGAGAGTCTGACCACCCCGCCACCCCAAGCCTCTTGGGGCTCTGGCCTCCTTGATCCAAACAGCAACTCTCAAATAACCTTTAGTTTCTGACAGTTTCTTTTTTTCCCTAAAAGAACAAACTGTGTTTGCCCTTAGGAAGGAAGTTCTGAGTTCTGACTCTTGCTTCTTGTTTTTAGGGACTGCATGAAAATGGGCGAGGTAGATGGCAAAAAGATTGGCTGCACCGTGAGCCTCCTGGTTAGTCAATGATTTCCCTCTTCCTCCTTGCATTCTAATGTTTGCTTCTTCTCAGAAATACTGTTTGTTTTTCTGCCGCAGTGTGTCTTTATCTGAGTGTTTCTTAGAAGAGTTTAGAAGTGTTCTTTGCTTTAGTTTGAATTAAATGCTGGAGAGTTCTCAGCTCCCCAGTGTTGCAGAAAGTACCCACTGTAAGATCCCAGGGTGATGCCAGCTTCTCCCTGTTGTATCAGTTTTCGGCCCTGGAGTCCTTTGTTGCTTTCCTAGGTAAAAAGGTTGATGTCCCTGGAAAAAGTTCTTTTCAATTCTGTGTAAACAGTTCCTTTCTACCCTGCTTATATTTATTCTAGATTTTAATAAATATTAATGTTGCTTTCTGAACAAATGACAGTTTCCTGTTTAACACACATATTTTCACTCTATAGCATCTTTGTAAATTAAAGCCATCTGTGGTTAAGGTTTGGACTATAACTAGGATAACCATATAGTTTCTCATCCAAACAAGAAATTTTTGAAAATAAAAATCAATATCGTAAGGATAATAGGCTATAGCAGAACAGTTCTAGGAACACAAAATTTATCCTGAAAGTTCTCATAACTAATTATCAAATATAATGGTATTCTCACTACAGAGCAAAAGAAGGACTATATGTTTACATTCCTTTTTTAAATTTTGGTGTAGAATAAATTGATGCTTTTAATAATTTACATTGATCACATTTAAAATACAGGAATACTCTGTGACTGCTTCTGGTTCTAAATTTGTGTATATCATGGTTTCTTTTTCTTATTTTGCAGAATAGATACACCTCATCATATATCTTAAGTATTTGCACAAACAATTCTAATTCTTACTCTGATCCACGAGTCTCTTACATCCATGCCTTTTTGTTCTCTATTTGCCTGCACCTTAAAATTTTGTTTTTTCCCCAGCCTGATTCTGTCTTGTCTTAGCTCATTGATTTCAGATTGTTTTGTTTTGTTTATTTCCCTCACAGTTGCTCTTCAGAGCTCAGAATTTTTACTTTCTTAGGACTATTTTTTTCCTTAATTTCTTTTCTCGCTGTACTGTTCATCTCTGAGTATATGACTTTATCCTTTTTTTTAACCACACCCACCACTTCCTCCTCATTTTTGCATTTAATTGTTACATCCCACCTCCAATACTCTGCTAAAAATAGTGAGACCTGAGCATCCTTTGCCAGGCCACCTCTTGTTATGTAATTTCTCCATAATTTTTATCATCAGACCCAATAGTAACCTGCAGGCCATCAGGCCAAGCTCATGGGGTCAGCCCATTACCTCTCTTAGCACTAATGTCTAACCTTAAGCACAGTCATTCCCACTTCTAAATTTCCTTTCTGTGCTTTCCCCGCTGTTTGCCAGCCCTTGGCCATGGTCAAAGTCCTCAGCCTGATCTCCTTCCATGTCTCTGCTTATACATCAATATTTGAGGAAAAAAGCCAAGTGCTCTATCGTCTTCAGGTTTTCTCAGTCTGTCTCCTTAATCCTGGCTCTCCCCTAGCTCCAAGCCTGAAATCTCATAAATAACCTCAAAGAAAAGCCTTTACCTTTTCTTGAAGGAATCATCTTCCATTGTCTCCATCTGCTTTCACAGCGCCCTCTGTGACCTTGGGAGGTACACTCTTAAATGTAGACTCTGGGTATCAACTGGTATAAACAGAAGATGTCATTTCCTCAGATGAAAGACTGAATACTCTGACCTAAACGTGTTTACTCTAGTTTCTCAGTAGGAATAAGGCAGAGACAATAAAATTAGTGGCCCCCATCAGTGTTCACATTAGACAAAGAATCTATCTTGTTAGTTTTGCACTGACCAAGAATAGTCCTGATAGGAAATGCTAACATTTTGAACACTGTTTTAATTTCAACCAGCACAGGAATACTTATTATTAAAGGACCGAATATATAACTCTGAAGCTAATCTTTTTAGCTTATACTCCATATGGAAAGTTTTTTGATATTTTCTAACTGCAATATGCTTCTCTTTAATCACTCACTTCCTCCTGGAGATTTTTCTTAACTCTTTGAAAAGATCAATTCCAGATTGTCTTCAGAGGAACTCTGACTTTCTCTACAAGCTCTGAGTTAAACGGTAGTATTAGACTGGTAAAAATGTGTAATCTTTGATATGACTAAAACTAGGAAATTAATTATTGTTTTTTTCTTTCTGTAACTAGTTTTGCCAGACATACATGAAAGAGACTCATCTGCTGACTGGAAAGATCTTTTCTTTCTTTTTTTTTTCTTTTAAAGAACTATTATTCATTTACAAAATGATCACATTTTATTTCCAAAGAAATCTGTTTCTTACCAGAAAGCTATTGAAAAAAAAAACAAAAACATTGTTTAATAATGTAAAGCTCTGCTATTGAGTGGTTAGATTTATGTTTATGGTACAATAATTCTTGATAATTAAAATTATTTTGGTTATAATAAGAGAGATGTGGAGAGCATTGTTTACTTAGCTTTTTAAAGAATGCTAAGATCTACAGGACGCTGTAGCCTACCAACTCCTCTGTCCATTGGATTCTCCAGGCAAGAATACTGGAGTAGGGTGCTATGCCCTCTTCTTGGAGATCTTTCCAACCCAAGAATTGAACCCAGGTCTATTATGTCTCCAGGTGGGTTCTTTACCATTAGTGCCACCTGGGAAGCCACCCAAGATTAGTGCCACCCAAGGCCACTCCAGTACTCTTGCCTAGAAAATCCCATGGACGGAGGAGCCTGGTAGGCTGCAGTCCATGGGGTCGCTAAGGGTCGGACATGACTGAGCGACTTCACTTTCACTTTTCACTTTCACACATTGGAGGAGGAAATGGCAACCCACTCCAGTGTTCTTGCCTGGAGAATCCCAGGGACAGGGGAGCCTGGTGGGCTTCCGTTTATGGGGTCACACAGAGTCGGACACGACTGAAGTGACTTAGCAGCAGCAGCAGCAGCAGCAAGGTATATAGGACACAAGAGGAAAGGGGAAGGATAATGGTACAAATTGGAGGAAATATTTTTTTTAAATGCGTTCAACTACATGTCAAATTCTTGAAGTTAGATGAGTCCTCACATTGAAGAATGGATACCTGTTAGGTAGTGGCCACAAACAACATTGACAGGAGGGCCTCAGGCTTCAAGCCCAAGTACAGTTAAGCAGCCACACTGGCTAGTTTGGTCTGTAACCAAAGCCCTCTCTAGCTAATCAACTTTAGAAATGTTTAAAATTCCTGGCCTTTCCCCCTAGAAAAACCTGTTACTCCTTCAAGTCAACAGATTTGTCTTCCCATCACTATTCATTTTTCATTCTACACATCAAGTAGCATCTGTCAAAATAATAGCAATAGTAATGATAGTAGTTCAGATGGCTGTAAGCAGAGATTTCATAATATCCGCAGTGATATGCTCGCTGAAAGAGCCGTGTACAGAGCTTCACAGCATCACGCTTTTGCTGGATTCCAACTTCTTACACTTTTGCTCCTATGTTTACTAAGTTCAGTGAGGACTAACATATTTCCTAATATGATAAAGAAATAGATGTGGAGGCCTGTAAATAAACATTTAAAATGACAACATAATGTGTTCAGTTAAGTCAAAGTTGAGTTTTTTATTATAAATGTTAAAACATTTTAGAGAAGTTTAAATAAGATCCAGATACTTTGTTTTCATAAACCAAATATTTCTAGTAAGCGTGCCCTTGTAACAATAATTTGAAGTAAATCTCTTACAAATCCCTTTATGTTGTAGTCATAAACTGGAAACCTCAAATTCACCATAAAATAATTTTAAGATGAAAGAAATTATCCTTTGACTATCAGTATCAAATGTAATAAATAGGTTAATATCTTACATACTTTTAATATTTTAGTTGAATTTTTAGACTAGTTCATTGGCAGTTAAACTTAGCCAAAAAACAATAGAAAGTAACAAAAGAAATGTGAGTCAGTGGTAATAACATCCCCCCAGGAGTTACCAGCCTATCCAGTTGTTGATAGGTAATTTTTAATACAGACAGTGTTGAATTAAAGATATGTCACTGTCTTTTGCACTTGACTGGCAGTCCAAAGATTAAGACTGCACTAACAATACAGGGAGTGCGGGTTCTATCCTTAGTCAGGGGACTAAGATTCCACATGCCATGTGGCACGGCCAAAATAAAAGGAAAGAAATGTCAAAAAAAAAAAAAATATATATATATATATGACTGTGTCATTTACTTAATTTTGTAAGACATTTATATAGAAAAATTTGTCTGTTTTCTTGGTTCAAGGCATGAAACTTCAAGCAGAGTAAAGGGTAGATACCTGCCAACTTAACTGTTGTGAAATTATCCATGCTTGTACTCTTTTTTTTTTCTCTTAGAACTTCTATAAGACTGAACTGAACAAGGAAGAGATGTATATACGCTACATCCACAAACTCTATGATCTGCACCTCAAAGCACAGAATTTCACAGGTAATTGTGGCTTTTGACTTGGGTTGGGGGAAGTGGGCTGGTCACTGTTATATTAAACATAGTAATACCTCTGTTTTTTAAATTAGAGCTGAAGACTCAACCATTTCTCCTTTTAAAATTGGAATTTAGAACTGGAATGTATATGTTGTTTTTTCTTTACTATATCTCTTGGCATAGTTTTTTAGGGGTTGGTTTTGGGGTAGTTTATAAAATACACACATAGCTTTTCACAGTGTTTAGAGTTAGTATTTCACCACTTCAAGTTAAATATAGGAAATTTACAGCCTCCCCACTGTACATTGTAATAGTCATAAGCATATATATATAATATGTACATTGAAAAATTCCATCGGATAATGTCATAATTTTTTTGTCATACCTATTTTAAAAAATTTAAGAGGATAAAAATTATCTATTATATTTACTCAGATATTTGCCATTCCTGTTGCTCTTTCTTCACTCATGAAATTCTCAGTTTTCCTGTTAACATTTTCATTCAACCTCCAGAACTTGTTATAGTATTTCTTTTAGAACAGATCTAGTAGTGAAGAACTCTTAGTTGGACTTCATCTTTATTTTACCTTCATCCCTGAAAGAAATGTTTACTGGATATAGTTGGACAGTGTCTTTCTATCAGTACTTTAAAACTTTTATTTTCTTCTGGCCTCCATTGTTTTTGATGAGAGCTATAGTCATTTAAATTGTTCCCCTGTATGTAATGTGTAATTTTCTTTGGTTGCCTTAAAGACTTTGGTTTTCAGCACTTCAATTATGATATATATATTGGCATGATTTTTTTTTAAGTCTATCCTGGTTGGGTTTGCTGAGCCTCTTGGATCTTGAAACATTTCTTTCACCAAATTTGGGAAACTTTCAGGCATTATTTCTTCAAATATATTTTCTGCACTGATTCTCTGTTTTGGGACTCCAGTTTTATGGATGTTAGACCATCTGGTATTGTTCTATAATTTCCTGGGGTGCTGTTTGGGGTTTTTCTTTCCATTTTTTTATTCTTTCTGTTTTTCAGATTGGATAATTTCTATTTATCCATTTTCAAGTCCATTGGCTCTTCTTTATCATTTCCATTCAACTATTGAGCCTTTCCAATGAAGTTTTAATTTGTTTAATTTTTAAATATTTGTCTAAAAGTTTATTTAGCTATTTTTAATAGCTTCAGTGGTTGTGCAAAAATCTGTATTTTCTCATTTCATGAGTGTTCGCTTTTACTTCAAGTAGCACGGTTATAATAGCTATTTCATAGTATTTGCCTATAATTTCAACAACTGAATCATCTTAGAGTTGGCATCTGTTAATTGCTTTTTCCCTTTGAGATTTATTTAGTTTTCCTGGTTCTTTGAATGTCAAGTAATTTTGGATTGTATCCCAGACATTTTGCATATTGTGAGATTCTGGGTTTTGTTAAAATCTTCAAAAAATCAATCCAGCTAAGTTCAGACCTAAAGTCCTGAGTTACCTTTTGAAGGTCAGTTTAGTTTTCAAAGCCTTTGCTGCACTTTCGTGGTCTTTCCTGCTTGTGTGCCACCTGGGGAGAGCTGGGACATGGACAGTTATCTATACTATAGTTCATTTATCAAAATCTTTGTTATGTTTATTCTGATTCATTCTATATATGTACAGCTTAAGGGTGAGCCCAGCAAGTCATACACATAATTTAAAATTTCCTTTCTCCATCTCCTTGCTTTCTCTGATCTTTCTCACTCTTACCATCTCCCAAGGGCTCCTTTTCCTGATACTCTTGCTTAATCAGAGCCTGAGTACTCAGAGCCAAGACTTGATCCTCCACATTATGATCTACTATGTATAGTCAGCCTCCCTGGTAGGGGGAAAGCAGTGAAAGGAAATAGAAAAGTGAAAGCCACTACCGCTGCCACTGTGACTGCCCCTAATGCCACAGTGCGAGTTTGCAGCTTTGTATCTGGAACTCAGAGTGGACCAGAAGAATAGAAAGTTCTCCATCCCACAGAAGGTCCTGCTCCCAGTTCTCTGACTAAAGGAGCTTTTTCTGTTTTCCATTCGAAGTAACAGGAAACAGGGAAGGCTAAGCCTGGAGATACAAAAGGCAAAAAAGTAAAATCAAGGAGCTCACCACTCTGTCATCCTTCTTTGAGTACTGATTTTCCTGTTCGGTCTACCTTCTCATTTACTTTTCAGAATTCTCCAATAGTTGCTTTATGTATTCTGTCTTGGGTTTTTAGGTGAATCAGTGAGAAAAATACACTCAAATGTGCATACTACATCTTAACCAGAATGAGAACCCTTTAATTGGATTTAGAAATTACAAATCTTAGTCTTTTGGCACACTGATCTTCCAAGGAACTCCTGAATCTTGGTTCCTCCCCCAGTTTTGAAAGAGTAAAGGAACGCTTTCTGAAGTGATGCTTATGTTCCCAGGATTTAAGCATGCCTCTAGCTACGGTTCCACTATATCAGTTAAGAACATCGCTTAAAAGTTAAAAGTTCCCAGTTCTTGACTCAGACTGGAGACCTTTATGTTATCTTTGTACCTCTCATTCACGAGGTGCTATTGGTTCTGCTTCCTAAAAACGAAAGCCATATCCTTTCGTATTGTTTCCAGTTTCACTGCCTCAATCAGGCCTTCATCATCTCTCTCTTGGACTGCTTCTTAACTATCCTGAGTTATTCACTAGAGCAGGGATCAGTAAACTTCAGCCTGCAACCCTGTCATTTGATTTTTTAAAGAATGTTTTATTAAATCTCCAGCCACACCCACTTAATTACATATTGTGTATGGTTGCTATAGCGCTCAAATGGCATGGTTGAGTGGTTGCAACAAAGATGGTATGTCCTACAAGCCTAAATTATTGACTGTCTGATCCTTTGAGAAAACTTTGTCACCCTCTTCTCTGGATGTAACTCTGTCAATTCGTGTCTTCTACAAAGTAAAGCTCGGTCTTTATTCAAGGCCCATCATAATTGAAGCAACACCTGTCCATTCAGCCTAATGCATTCTTGTTTACCTCTAATACTGTGTTCCTTCTTTTTATCCTTCAGAGCCAGCTCCTGTATCATCTTTTCCATGAAGTCTTTATCTTTCTTCTCTCTCCCTCACCAACTCCATGAGCTTGCACCCCCTGCCATGGGCTGAATTAATGCTTCCTACTCTTTTCCCATTGCAGTTTTTTTCAGATTTCCATTCAAGTATTTATCATATCATTTTATTCATAGTTATATAACAAATGTGTGTGTGTTGATAAGTAGGTAGGTAGGTAGGTTGAGAGATCTTTAGTTGAAGGGTAAATTCCTTGAGGACAGAGATGATATTTTCATCTTAGTCTTCTCAGTTCTTAGATTAGTGCCTAGTGCTGTGAGATTTAAATAAATGCATTACTAAGAATGCACTCAGATTTTAACACCCAAGAGCAGATTTTTCTCCTTTAATATTGTTAATTCCTTAATCACCAAGGAAGCCCTGGTATCTCTTCACACAGATGTCCTGATAGTTTTGATTAGATAAACTAAGTATTTTTAGCTGACTCTGTTGTCTAGAAGTTTAAATAGTCATTTTAAAAAAGTTTGTAGCTAATATTAGAAAAATGGTGAACCTGGTTTTTTTTAAATCTGTGAAAACAATCTAGTAGACTTGTTTTATTTTGAAACCTATTTAAGAAAAACAGAAGAAATGAGAGAGGGAAGTGAGGACAAGCTCTTGTAGATATGTAACAGATATATTTTGGTTTTCTGAAACTCAAAATCTGTCACCTTATATTTTGAAAGCTGTGTAAATCTTTTTTCTTTAATTTGTTTACTCAGCTTGGAGTTTTTATGTTCCCCAAAGTCATAAGAAAGAAGTTATTTTCCCATATAACATTTTACTCATTTCTCCTTTGTCCTCATTTTTGTGGGTCCTTAGAGAAAGTGGAATTGATGGAAAAACTTCTGTCCTTACAGGATTTGTTTCTTATGGTTTAATCCTTTCCAGCCCTCTGTAACAATGTCCTCCATTGCAGGATTCATCTCTACATTTATCCTGTGTTACTTCTTGCTGCATATTGATATCTTCCCTGTACAGTTCTCAAAATGATGGAATGAGATGGCCCATATATTTAATTATGTGATGATGGCCTCCGTTCAAAATTATAAACACTTTTAAAAACATTGTTCGTAATTTTGGGTGTGAGTCATCTTCTTCTTTTCAGTATGTAATACAGTCTTCTAAAGATACATAGGAATAAACATGCAACATATTGTAATAAAACATCTTCGATATGCTGATATGTTCCAGAAACCTCAGTAGTCTGTTGCTGACACCTCAGAGGAATATGTTTCCTTTAATGAAAATTTTCTGCAGGTTGCTTCACACACACCGTTTACCCGTGATATACATTGTTATCTTCCGGAATCAAATTCTGTTCCAGGTGTAACTTGTTTTCACACTTTCCCACATCACCCTTCGGTCATTTGTCAGCTTGCTCTGCTGGTCTGCAAATTGTTGTTCATTCACTAAGTCATGTCTGACTCTCTGTGACCCTGTGGACTGAAGCATTCCAGGCTTCCCTATCTTTCATTATCTCCTGGAGTTTGCTCAAAACTCATGTCCATTGAGCTGGTGATACCATCCAACTATCTCATTGTCTGTCACCCCCTTCTCCTCCTGCCCTCAATCTTTCCCAGCATCTGGTTCTTTTCCAGTGAGTCAGCTCTTCACATCAGATGGCCAAAGTATTGAAGCTTCAGTTTCAGCATCAGTCCTTCCAGTGAATATTCAGGGTTGGTTTCCTTTAGGATGGACTGGTTTGATCTCCTTGCTGTCCAAGGGACTCTCAAGAGTCTTCTCTAGCACCATAGTTCGAAAGCATCAATTCTTTGACACTCAGCCTTCTGTATGGTCCAACTGTCACATCCATACATGACTACTGGAAAAACCATAGCTTTGACTAAACAGACCCTTGTCAGCAAAGTGATGTCTCTGCTTTTTAACTCACTGTCTAGGTTTGTCATATCTTTTCATCCAAGGAGCAAGCATGTTTTAAATTCATGGCTACAGTCTCCATCTGCAGTGATTTTGGAGCCCAAGAACATAAAATCTGCCACTGTTTCCACTTTTTTCCCATCTCTGTACCGTGAAGTGCTGGGACCGGATGCTTTGATCTTAGTTTTTTGAATGTTGAGTTTTAAGCCAGACTTTTCCCTCTCCTCTTTCACCTTCATCAACAGGCTCTTTAGTTTCTCTTCACTTTCTGCTATGCAGAGTTACAGGGAATAGCAAGGAGAGATAAGAAAACCTTCTTAAGTTAACAATGCAAAAAAATAGAGGAAAACAATAAAATGGGAAAGACTAGAGATCTCCTCAAGAAAATTGGAGATACCAAGGGAACATTTCATGCAAAGATGTATACAGTAAACGACAGAAATAGCAAAGACCTAACAGAAGCAGAAGAAATTAAGGTGGCAAGAA
The DNA here is from genome assembly GCF_049115385.1 of Moschus berezovskii. Lineage (NCBI taxonomy): Eukaryota > Metazoa > Chordata > Mammalia > Artiodactyla > Moschidae > Moschus > Moschus berezovskii. The sequence continues at coordinate 65,193,088 of NC_142462.1, forward strand.
TACACAGAACTGTACAAAAATGCCCATCAGTGGTTACGTCTTTTCCCACCCTTCTCAGGGGCAGCTCACCCACACCTGACCTACCAGCCATCCCTTGGACCTTCCCAGGGCAAACATTACTTGAACAGCAGTTTACAGATTAGAAGCACTTCATTACTCCCCCCTTTTTTCATTTTATTTATTGTGGCAAAATGTACATAACATAAACTTTGCCATCTTACCCATTTTTCAGTGTACACTTCAGTGGCCATTAAGTGCATTCATGTTGTTGGGCCATTAAGTGCATTCTGTCTCCAGAACTGCTTCATCCACCCAATCTGAAACCCTGTACACATTAAACAGTAACTTCCCATTTTCCCCTCCCCCCATCTCTAGCACCACCATTCTGCTTTCTCTCTGTGTAAATTTGACCTTCATTGCCTTTTTGGTCCCTCCCTGTGGGCAGCTGAGATGTGGGAAGGGGTTCCCTCTGCCCTCCCCACTCACTATTCCGCGTTTACACTGTGGCATGGTTAGTCTCAAGGATATTTTTTGAGAGCTCAGGTAGATAAGAAATCTGAGAGGCAAAGATGATCATTCTGGAGCTGTGTCATTAAGAGAAAACAGGAATTATTCAGCAGCTAAAGGCTTGAAGGAACAGGCTGTGAAGGACCCCAGGTGTCGCTTGGTATGAGAAGGGAGAGGAATCTTAGTTTGTTCCGGTGACAGGAACAAGAGTGTGGACAGAAAAACAAAGATGCCCTTGGGGTTTTCTTAGATGCTTGGCATTATAAGGGTATGTGGGTAATTAAAGATTAGGAAGTGATCTCAGGAGGCCTCAGGGAAAATGAGGACGCTGTTCAAATACAGCAGAGCTCTGATGATCTTGTTATCATCATCGTGTGTCTTGTCCCCTGCAAAGCAGTCTTCCATGGCAACCCACATCGTGGCGGATTTGGCTGCTTCTACATCCACTAATTAATCGACACACTCCAGCAGACATTCGCTCTGTCCATCTCACCCCAGGAAAGGTCCTGTCCCGTGTCCATGCAGTGAAAGCTCCTGTGTCCCTGACAGGCAGCCGCCTCTGGATCAGGATGCATCATGTTTCATTCAGCAAAAGTGATGATGGGGTCGAGGGGCTAGAGGCTTTTTAGGGAGACAGTAGCAGGCTCCTTCTTACCCATCATAAGTGGAGATGTTGGGAAAATGTGAGTGGAGGGACCAGATCATGGGCAGCCTTCTGTGTCACCTTCAGTTCAGTTCAGTCGCTCAATCGTGTCCGACTCTTTGCGACCCTATGAATCACAGCACGCCAGGCCTCCCTGTCCATCACCAACTCCCAGAGTTCACTCAAACTCATGTCCATCGAGTCGGTGATGCCATCCAGCCATCTCATTCTCTGTCGTCCCCGTCTCCTCCCACCCTCAATCCTTCCCAGCATCAGAGTCTTTTCCAGTGAGTCAACTCGTCGCATGAGGTAGCCAAAGTATTGGAGTTTCAGCTTTAGCATCAGTCCTTCCAATGAACACCCAGGATTGTGTCACGTTAGGAAGTCTAAATTTATTCTATTGTTAATAGTTGCTGAGAATCATTGACTAGTTTTAATCTTGGGAGCATTGTGATCATTTGCAGTAAAGAAAACTTGTATTAGTAACAGCTTACACACTGAATGCTGCGGGATAAGAGACTGCTGGTGGGTGATGAAAAGTTTTGCTGCAATCATTGAAGTTACTGGGTTGAGCTCACCAAAGGTAATTAAAGAGGAAAACACAGCCAGACCTGTGCCTTACAGGACTTCTACACATAAGAGACAAGAGAATAGTGATGAGGACCCAGGCCTTTCTTATCACAACTATATTTTATACACTGAGATGGCCAGATCACAGTACTGGAACATAACATGTTACTTAGGAGCCTTATGTGTAGTTATCCTTAAAGCAAATAAGTGAAGAAAAAGAATTACCATTTATGGATATTGTATTAAAAGTTACTACTGTGTCTTTTCAGACATGTGTGGGGATGGTAGGTAAATGGATACCTAACATAAGGGTTTTATCATTTTATTCAGTTTAGTAAATAAGTTGGCTGTTATAGTGTCAGGTGAAAAAAATTATTATAGTCTTTCATCAGGGACAGTGAATTCTGGTTCCCATTCTTGATGTATTTTGCCATATTAAGACTCTTGAGAGTCCCTTGGACTGCAAGGAGATCCAACCAGTCCATTCTAAAGGAGATTGGTCCTGGGTGTTCATTGGAAGGACCGATGCTAAAACTGAAACTCCAATTCTTTGGCCACCTCATGCGAAGAGCTGACTCACTGGAAAAGACTCTGACGCTGGGAGCAATTGGGGGTGGGAGGAGATGGGGATGACAGAGAATGAGATGGCTGGATGGCATCACTGACTCGATGGACATGAGTTTGAGTGAACTCTGGGAGTTGGTGATGGACAGGGAGGCCTGGCGTGTGTCAGAGTACATAGCCCACAGTTTGTTCTCTCTCTCTATCACACACACACACACACTTCTTATCCAATACTTTTACCCTTTCTGGTCCTTGCTCTGTTGGCTATGAATAGATTTCTAAAGTTTTTCTCCTCTGAACTCAGCTTTTCTTTAGTTTTCCCCTTTTAATTCTGTCTGATACCCCCACACACATGTACAATAAGTCCCCTACATATGAACTTTCATGTTCTGAACATTCAAAGATGTGAACGTGGTGTTCCATCAATGTCAGCGTGAGTGAAATGGCAACTTGCCCTCCGTCTCCTATTGCTGACGATCCTTCAGCTCTGCCATCTCCCACCTCCTCTCCCTTCTCCAGTGAGTAACTCTTCTTGCCTGTTCACTCAGCGCCAGCCCCTGTGTGCCAGCTGTTGTACTACTACTGTACTTTCAAGGTCCTGCACTTTAGATTAAAGATGTTTATTTATGTGTGTTTTTTTATGTATTATTTGTGTGAAAAGTATTATAAACCTATTACAGTACAGCACTATAAAGCTGATTTTGTTTGTTGGGTACCCAGGCTAACTTTGTGGACTTATGAACAAATTACACTTAAGAACACACTCGCAGAACATAACTCATTTGTATATAGGGGACTTACTGTATCACTTTCACATTTTTCAGCCTTTTATTAGCCAAGAGAATTGAGCTATCATTTTTTTGTTTCTTAAGCATGCCCTTTTTTGCCAACAAAGATCCATATAGTCAAAGCTATGGTTTTTCCAGTAGTCATGTATGGAAGTAAGAGTTGGACCATGAAGAAGGCTGAGCATTGAAGAATTGATGCTTTCAAACTGTGGATTTGGAGAAGACTCTTGAGAGTGTCTTGGACAGCAAGGACGTCAAACCAGTCAATCCTAAAAGAAATCAATCCTGAATATTCATTGGAAGGACTGATGTTGAAGCTTCAATACTTTGGCCACCTGATGTGAAGTGCTGACTCACTGGAAAAGAATCTGATGCTGGGAAAGATTGATGGCAGGAGGAGAAGGGGGTGACAGAGAACAAGATTGTTGGATGGTATCACCGACTCAATGAACATGAGTTTGAGCAAACACCAGGAGATGGTGAAGGACAGGGAAACCTGGCGTGCTGCAGTCCATGTGATCACAAAGGGTTGAAGACAGCTGTCACTGAACAACAACAAAACATGCCCTGTGGAAACTACGCATAGTCTCCTGCCAAGGAATTTACCAGTGAACCTATGTAGCAAACGAAAGCATGTCTCCCCTACATTTTGAACCAGCTACAGAACTATCCTTAAACATTTTTATTATGCCAGTACATGTGAACAGTAGGGGGAAAAATAGATGGGAAGGAGAGAAAGAGAAAATAAAGAGAGCCAAAAGATCAAACACAAGTCTCCGGTAATTCCATCTCCCAGGGCGCTTCTCATTCCTTCACCTTCCGTTGCATATGTCCTGGACATGTGTTCTTCAGTATCGTGAAATTCAGACAAAAAGTACTTAATCCAGCTTGTCCCGAAGCAGCTGCACTGGGGTCCTGTCTTGATCATCGCCTTCCTGCTTATCTTTCAGAGGCTGCATATACGCTGTTGTTATATGACGAGCTGCTGGAATGGTCTGACCGGCCCCTCCGGGAGTTCCTGACCTACCCCATGCAAACGGAATGGCAGCGCAAGGAGCATCTGCACCTTGCCATCATCCAGAACTTCGACAGAGGCAAGGTAAGTGGCCCCAGTCACCTGGGTCCCTTCCCAAGGTGACCGTCACATTTCCTTTATTTCCAGTTCATTGATGGCCACCTCTTCAGGCAGGGGCCCTCAGATTTTCAGTGTGCATTACAACTCCCAAGAGTTGACTGAAATTGAGATTCCCAGGCCCTACTTCTGCAAATTCTGATTAAGTAGGTCTGGCTTGGACCAGAGGGTTCTGCAATTTTAATGAGGACTCTAGAAAATTCCAATGTGTATGAACTTGGACCCCACCTTGAAAGACCCTCATCTAGAGGTCTCAACATCCAGGCATTTTATTACCTGAAAAACCATATCACACCTCCCCTGCTGCTGCTGCTGCTGCTAAGTCGCTTCAGTCGTGTCCGACTCTGTGCAACCCCATAGACGACAGCCTACCAGGCTCTGCCGTCCCTGGGATTCTCCAGGCAAGAAGACTGGAGTGGGTTGCCATTTCCTTCTCCAGTGCATGAAAGTGAAAAGTGAAAGTGAAGTCGCTCAGTCATGTCTGACTCTTAGTGACCCCATGAACTGCAGCCTACCAGGCTCCTCCATCCATGGGATTTTCCAGGCAAGAGTACTGGAGTTGGGGTACCATTGCCTTCTCCTCACACCTCCCCTACCTCCCCAAATTGACACATAGTAATCTGTCCCAGTCCACCTTTTTTAAGGTGAAATAAATGAAACTAAGTTTATTTACAGAATTTTATGACATCCCGTCATATACTCAGAGTTGCCATGGGGTGTTGAAAACCTCCCTGAGCTAATAAAGCAATTCAGCATATCACCTCCCTGCCACCTGCTCCCTCTTCAAGGGTTTGCAATGCTCTTGAAAAAAAAACCTGAATCTGACCCCAGTTGATTTGAACACTTGGATGCTTTGCTGATACACGTCTTAGATTTAAATATATCTTTCAAAGTGCCAAGGTTAAACAGGAAATGAAAATACATCCAGTGGCTGTCATTCTTTTATAAAACATAATTGGGTACTCCTAAAAATTTGATGCAAGGGAATTGCTTCTTTCCTATCCTCTTCTATTATTTATCTAACTACACTGACATATCGTTCATTACGTTAATAGCAAAGAAATGCCTCTGTGTCCTCCTGCAGTAAACTTTCCACCTGTAAGATAAGCTGTTACAGAACCTCTCTTGGCCCATTCCCAGGAGTCTGTGCTTTATGAGGACTTGGAGACTATGGCCCATAGGTCAAACAGCTCACTGCCTGTTTCAGTTCAGCCCACAAACTAAGAATCACTTTTACATTTTCAAATGGTCAAAAGAACTCAAAAGAAGAACGGCATTTGGCCTGTGAAAATTATATAAAATTCATATTTCAGTTGTCCATAAAGTTTTATTGGAACATAGCCAAGCTCATGCGTGTCTGCAGATGTTTTCATAGTTTAATGGCAGCTGTGACATAGTTTAATGGCAGTTGTTATTATATGGCCCACAACACCTAAAGCATTTACTGTTTGGTGGGAAAATTTCAGACACCTGAGCTCAATCAAAGAATTTTTGCATTTCTGCTGAGAGTAACCAGCTGACTTAGACCCTTACAGTTTACAAGTATGCTTGGGCCAACAAGGAATCCACTGAGCCAGCTGTGGATAATTGGTCCTTAGGAGTCAGTGGCAGTTCCCCATACCCCAGCTCTGAGGGGCTGCTCATTCATCTCCTTGGCCATTGTGGAATTGCAGTTATTTCAGCATGATCGTTTTGTTTATTTTTTACTTATAAATTATTACTTTATTTTGTTTTCATTTTATTGAAGTGTAGTGATTTACAATGTTGTGTTAATTTCTTCCGTACAGTAAAGTGACTCATCTGTACATATATATATTCTTTTTCATATTCTTTTCCATTTCGGTTTGTCACGGGATGTTGGATATAGTTCCCTGTGTCACACAATAGGACCTTGTTGTTTATTCATCCTATATATACTAGTTTGCATTTGCTAATCCCAAACTCCCAAACCATCCATCCATTCCTTCCCCACCCCAGCTTGGCAACCACATGTCTGTTCTCCATGTCTGTATGTTTTTGTTTCATAAATGTGTCGATATGTGTTGTATTTTAGATTCTACATAAGTGATATCATATGGTGTTTGTCTTTCTTTGACTTACTTCACTTAGCGTGATAGTTTTTAGGTCCACCCATGTTGCTGCATGGCATTATTTCATTCTTTTTGGTGGTTGACTAATATTCTAGTGTATATGTGTGTGCGTACACCACATCTTCAGGATAATAGTTTTGAGATGATACCAAGAAATGTTGTTTTTACACCATATGTTAATGACTTGTAGGTTATCATTTTCAACTCTCTAAATATTTTAAATAATGAACTTGTTAATTACATGCTATTTTCATGCTTAATGTTGCAGTGGTACTATTAAGGGTAGGTTTTAAAGGTTAAGAAGCAAGGCTTGATCATCTGAGAGCGATCCCCTCTTGACCTCTGGGTGGAAATTAGTAAATGCCATGAGATTGTTAATATTTATGTTATTTACTTGTCCACAGTGTTGGGAGAACGGCATCATCTTGTGCCGGAAGATTGCAGAGCAGTACGAGAGTTACTATGATTACAGAAACCTGAGCAAGATGAGGGTAAGGTACCTGCATGCATCCCAATCAGGTTATGGAATCCCTTTTTAGATTAACTTCCCCGCATGGTGCTAGGAAGTAAACTTTGTGATCGTCTTGATGTGTCTTGCAGAAAGCTTTTGAAAGATACCTTTCCTCTGAAGCATACTCCTCTATTTATCCAGAGAAATAGCATGTTGACCTGTGTGATGCTTTTGATTAATATGCAAAGCGTAAGCTGTTGATCTAAACACTACATCTGAAATATAACATTTAACCCAGGATTAATACTTTTTGTTGGAAGAGCTTATCACTTGCACGCAAATCTTAGTAATATTCCATTCTTAGTCCCATAATCTGTGCAGTAAAATAGGAGGAATGGCTAGCTGACACGTTTTGAAAGATTTGGGGGCTAACTTCTGTAGGTATCAAATCTTTTTAGCTTCAGAAATGTGTTTATTTGCTAAAACTGAAACCAAGGTCTTAGTACCCAAGAGTTCAAGGAGTTTAATATTCTGTGTCCCTAAACTAAATCTTTTATATTGAGGTAGCCAAAAAGTTTGCTTGGGTTTTTGTGAAACATCATACAAAAACCCAAATGAACTTTGGCCGATTCAGTACCTTCTCTTCTTGAAGGTTCAAGCAAGTCCCTCTGGTACTCCACATCCTTATTCTTGTCAGGTCAAACATTTGGTATCATCTTGTTACATTTAAGCTCTTCAGAATTTCTACAATAGGATCATCAGATTATGTATACATATGCACATACATGTATATTTTTAAAAATGATGATATTGCCTTTTCATTCCAAGGTAGTAATATAAGAGATAATACTCATAAACCTTTAACAACCCAGTATCCCTTATACCACAAGTAACTTCTTCCTCTGGCAGGAGCCAGCCCTGTACTTTGGATGTACTATTTCATGTCAGGAGTTCATCGGTATTTCTCCTAACAGGAAAACCAAGGAGGAAAAGCCTGGTTTTAACTTCAGCCCATCACTCTGGCTTTGGCAGGCACTGCAGTTTCATATAAAAATGTCCCTGTGCATCTCTTAGCATCCTGTCCCCAGAACAGAAGCGAGGTTACAGTGTTTACCTGTGAGGGCCCTTAGGTGCCATAGTCACTAAGATTTTTATAAACCCAAAGCTTTGCACTTCATGCCAAGTACTCTTTTGGGTGCTGTTACTGGGGGCAGAGAAAGGGGAGATATTTTCAATTGCAATGTTAGTCTTTCTCTGGAAACCCTGGGGATGATAATACCGTGAATGGAAAACCATAATCTTTATGTACTTCATGCTTCCAACCTCATCAAAGACACACTTAACAGCCTTCAGCCCCCACAGCACTTGCACTATGGGCCCCGTTTGGTTCGTTGGTTTATCCCCATTCAACCTGTACAAGGTTACATCTTCCAGATGTCCTGAATTACCATGACCTAGGTGAACTGAATGCTCAGGTGAGTACAAGAATTCTCCAGAAAGATTTTGCCTCCAAGAGTTCATGTTAATTTTTATTGTGAAGAAAATATTTTGATAGACTATGTGCATAGAAATCATTTCCTCTGGTGAAAACATGTAGTAATATACTCGATCCTTTAAAGCAGAGGTCAGGAAACTGAAGCCTGTGGACCTCAAAGAACTGAGAAGTTATGGCAGGGACTAGGTGACTTGTAAGGTCTGAAATATTTATTGTCTGGCCATTTACAGAGTAAGTTTGCTGATCTCTGCCTTAAAGAATAGAAAAGGAGTCAACCTTCTTTTCTGCAAATGGAACTAAAGTGACGTTCTCTTTTTTTTTATAGAAGAAATATCCTCTTCTATAAAGTGGTGGAGCTAAAAGATGAGATAAAATGATTAAAACACCCCCCTGTTCTTTGCTAGATGATGGAGGCCTCTTTGTATGACAAAATTATGGACCAGCAACGTCTTGAACCAGAGTTCTTCAGAGTTGGATTTTATGGGAAAAAGTTTCCATTTTTCTTAAGAGTAAGTAATATACTACTTAGTTTGCTTTCATGCTTCCAATATAGATATCCCAATCAAGCAAACTAAGATATGAATGACATATTTTCCTTTTAAGGCAGGTAATAACATCACAGGATTCTCTTTTAACTTTAGTTTGCAAACACCATACTCATGCAGAATGCCTTGTTTTGAATAATTTCCCAAGATTTCAAACAATCAGTTGAATTTTCTTCCTACATTTCAAAGCTTATTATATTTTATGAGCAATCTTTGGCAATTACAGTTGTTTCCCTTGTATAATTGGTAGCATTACTTCTGTTCAGCCTGCAGTTTCCATAGAGTTAGTCTTAGAGAAAAATGGCAGGCACTACAGGGCCTGGGAGTTGCAGACCGCAGAAAACACAACAGTTTCACACCTTGTGGAAACTCTGCCTCCAGGCTCCAGAGGACCATTGTTTGTCCTAGTTCAGTTCAGTTCAGTCGCTCAGTTGTGTCCGACTCTCCGCAACCCCATGAATCACAGCACGCCAGGCCTCCCTGTCCATCACCAACTCCCGGAGTTCACTCAAACTCATGTCCATCGAGTTGGTGATGCCATCCAGCCATCTCATTCTCTGTCCTCCCCTTCTCCTCCCGCCCCCAACCTTTCCCAGCATCAGAGACTTTTCCAGTGAGTCAACTCGTCTCATGAGGTGGCCAAAGTATTGCAGTTTCAGCTTTAGCATCAATCCTTCCAATGAACACCCAGGATTGATCTCCTTTAGAATGGACTGGTTGGATCTCCTTGAAGTACAAGGGACTCTCAAGAGTCTTCTCCAACACCACAGTTCAAAAGCATCGATTCTTCGGCGATCAGCTTTCTTCACAGTCCAACTCTCACATCCATACATGACCACAGGAAAAACCATAGCCTTGATTAGACGGACCTTGGTTGGCAAAGTAACGTCTCTGCTTTTTAATATGCTCTCTAGGTTGGTCATAACTTTCCTTCCAAGGAGTAAGCGTCTTTTAATTTCATGGCTGCAATCAGCATCTGCAGTGATTTTGGAGCCCAAAAAAGTAAAGTCTGACACTGTTTCCACTGTTTTTCCATCTATTTCCCATGAAATGATGGGACCAGATGCCATGATCTTTGTTTTCCGAATGTTGAGCTTCAAGCCGACCTTTTCACTCTCCTCTTTCACTTTCATCAAGAGGCTTTTGAGTTCCTCTTCACTTTCTGCCATAAGGGTGGTGTCATCTGCATATCTGAGCTGACTTTGAAAAGATAAATGCGACCCAGCAAAGAGATTCAGCTTATTGCTGCTGCTGCTAAGTCACTTCAGTCGTGTCTGACCCCTTAGATGGCATTGCTAGTAGAAACTTTCTACAAAGGGAAATTTTCAAGACTGTCCAAGGTACCTACCAGATAATAAAATATTTGACTCCATTCTTAACCATTGTTTGCATTCAGCCAAGTAGTCTCTTATGTGCTGAAATAACTTACATAACATTTTAGTTTGTAACATCTCATTTTTATACTCACCTAAAATCCCATGGATGGAGGAGCCTGGTGGGCTGCAGTCCCTAGGGTCATGAAGAGTCAGACATGACTGAGAGACTTCACTTTCACTTTTCACTTTCGTGCATTGGAGAAGGAAATGGCAACCCACTCCAGTGTTCTTGCCTGGAGAATCCCAGGGACAGGGGAGCCTGGTGGGCTGCCGTCTATGGGGTTGCACACAGTCAGACACAACTGAAGCGACTTAGCAGCAGCAAAAGCATTGGTAAGGATGAGAATGCACCTTCTCCAGCAACTAAGGAGGAGTGATTGGAATACTTTGTAACATTGAGTGAATTCATACAGTTTAAATCTTAAATATCTTCCTTTAGCTGTTGGTACTTATGAATAAGACTCCTGAGAGTCCCTTGGACTGCAAGGAGATCCAACCAGTCCATTCTAAAGGAGATCAATCCTGGATGTTCATTGGAGGGACTGATGCTAAAGCTGAAACTGCAATACTTTGGCCACCTCATGCGACGAGTTGACCCACTGGAAAAGACTCTGATGCTAGGAAAGGTTGGGGGTGGGAGGAGAAGGGGACGACAGAGAATGAGATGGCTGGATGGCATCACCGACTCTGTGGACATGAGTTTGAGTGAACTCCGGGAGTTGGTGATGGACAGGGAGGCCTGGCGTGCTGTGATTCATGGGGTCGTGGAGAATCAGACACGACTGAGCGACTGAACTGAACTAAACCTATGAATAGATACAGGATGGGGATACTTGAAGGAGGACAGAAAGGAGAAACATTTGACTTCATTGCTTCTTTAATAATCATTAATGTGTCTGCCTTTCCAAATGAAGGTATGTGTGTGTGTGTGTGTATATAAAATACCTAAACACCATAGGCAAAGATTCACTTAGTAACGCATAAAACAAATGCTCAAATGGCAAATCAGTCGTCTAACTGGTTGAAATAACCATGTATTTGGGTACCACACAGACCTAAGTAAAATCTTTTTGCTGGATTAAGGAGGATCCACGTGATGGACATGTCACATTGTCGGCTCTGCAGATGGACCTGCCTGCAGACAGAGGAAAGCTTGATTCCAAATCAAAACTAGTGGCAAATTCATAACACTTGCTGAATTTGAAAGACTGTGTCTTGAAAGTGGACACACTGGTCCTGGGCTGTCATCAGCCACCTCCTGCAGAGTGCAGGGTCTGCGTCCAAATTCTGAGGGGAAGGAGGGACATTCTGGAGCTGTGAGCAGCGCAGAGGGCTGGATACCCCACAGTAGGACTCAGACGTGATTCTCATGCTGCAGACCACCCCTTCCTGTCTTAGCTCAAAATAATGCAATGTCTCTGTTTTTTCCCATGTCATACTCAGGGCTACCTGATCCATTATGCACAGTAGATACAGTGCCTAATATTCTTAGATGGTTCATAAAACTGTTTTCTTTTAAAAATCAGAAGAAAACAGTAAACTTTCAGGTTAAAGAAAATGTTAAAACAGATACTATAGTGTATATTATGGGTGTTAGTGCATACTGTCATGCCCGACTGTTTGCGACCCCATGGACTGTAGCCTGCCAGGCTCCTCTGTCCATGGAATTTTCCAGGCAAGAATACTGGAGTAGATTGCCATCTCCTCCTCCAGGAGATCTTCTCAACCCAGGGATTGAACCTGCGTCTCCTGCATCTCCCGCATTGCAGACAGATTCTTTATCTGTTGAGCCATCAGGGAATCCCATAGTGTATACCATACACTAGGTTGTTATTTAATAGTATTAATTGAACATTCAGTTATTATTGATATATTTGTCTTTATACCAAATGAGTCATACAGTATGATTTTTAATATTTTTAATAGGGAAAGCATCCCATAAAAGTTTTATTGTAGCCCTGATCAAATTCTGAATTCAGCTAACAAGTGTATTATAAAGTACCCTAGATCTCTATCATGTATGTGTGATTAGTGTTAATTCAAAGTGTCAAGATTTTTAAAAGTCAGAAGTAGTTCAGGAGCCATAACTTTAAAGAAACTTTAGCAAATTAGAAAACATATCAGCTAATAAAATGAATTTTGTTAATATATCAATTGGAATAAATCAATATACCATCTTTCTTTTGAAAACAGCTTTTCTAGAAATAAATGGCATTTCCTTCTAAATGAAAGAGAAGTGTCACCCTCTATTGGTTTCTAAATGGCACTGCATCCTTCAGAATCATGGGACTAGACTTTTTAAGAAATCAGGTTCTATCTAGTCTGTTCTTTGATTTAAAAACAAATATCAACTTTAAAAATTTCCTTTAATTGTGTGATCAATTTCCAGATAATTTTTAAATCTCAAATAAATTGATACGTGTGTGTTATTGAGGTTGCTTTTTTTACCCTTGTGGAAAATGAGTTCTTTATTGACAGTGTTTAAATGTATAAAATATCTTTGAATAGTGATTTGTCTGAGAAGGATGACCGAGGTCAAGGATGGGAAAGATACTTACTTTTTATTGTATGCTTATACCATTTGGGAATTTTTTATCCCATAGGTATTTATTTCCTTTTTAAAGACAATTTTAAAAATTAACTATTAACAAATTGTTGTTGTTCAGTCACTAAGTCCTGTCCAGCTGTTTGTGACCCCATGGACTGCAGCATGCTCTGCTTCCCTGTCCTTCACCGACTCCTGAAGTTTGTTCAGACCCATGTCTGTTGAGTCAGTGATGTCATACAGCCATCTCATTGTCTGTTGCCCCCTTCTCCTCTTGCCCTCAATCTTTCCCAGCATCCAGAGCCACACAAAGACATATACATGAGTATTCACAGCAGCATTATTCACAATTGCCTAAAAGTAGAAAAAGTCCAAATGTCCATCCGCTGATGAATGGATACACAAAATATGGTATAGCTATACAATGGAATATTCAGCAATAAGGAAGGAATGAAGTACTGACAATGCTACAAAATGGGTGAACCTTGATAATATTATTAAGTGAAAGAAGCCAGTTACAAAAGGCCACATGTTATGTAATTCCATTTATATGAAATGTCCAGAATAGGTAAATCCATGGAAACCGAAAGTAGATTAGTGGCTGCCAGGTGCCAAGGGGAGGGGGAGCTGGGGAGTGACTGCTAATAGGTACAAATTTCTTTTTGCAGCAATGAAAATAATCTGAAATTATATAATGCTGATAGTTGCACAACCCTGTGAATAACCAAAAACAACCGAATTGCATACTATAAAAGGGTAAATTTTATGGTTTGTGAACTATATCTCAAAACTGTGGTTTTGAAAACTAATTGATGGAAAGAAAGCTTAACTCCTTTTTATTTCTCCATAACTCATATATCAGGCCCTAAATTTGTGTTTATTCCAAAATGATTTCTTACTACCTTTGAATGATCTTACACTTAGAGGCATTCCCCTGATTTTACAAACTGTTGTGACGTATAAGCATTGCTTTAGAACTGTTTCAGTTTTCAGATACTTATTTGGGGACTTCAGTAATATGCAAGAAGATATGTGTTGTCTTATTTTATCAAGAAAATTTATTATATTTAAATTTTTTAATTTTATATTGAGTATAGTTGATTTACAAAGTTGTGTTAGTTTCAGGTATACAGCAAAGCAATTCAGTTACATGTATACATGTATCTGCGGCTCAGATCGTGAACTCCTTATTGCCAAATTCAGACTTAAATTGAAGAAAGTAGGGAAAACCACTCGACCATTCAGGTATGACCTAAATCAAATCCCTTGTTATACAATGGAAGTGAGAAACAGATTCAAGGGATTAGATATGATAGACAGAGTGCCTGAAGAACTATGGATGGAGGATTGTGACATTGTATAGGAGGCAGTGATCAAGACCATCCCCAAGAAAAAGAAATGCAAAAAGGCAAGATGGTTGTCTGAGGAGGCCTTACAAATAGCTGAGAAAAGAAGAGAAGCAAAAGGCAAAGGAGAAAAAGAAAGATATAAGTACCTGAATGCAGAGTTCCAAAGAACAGCAAGGAGAGATAAGAAAGCCTTCCTCAGTGAAGAAATAGAGGAAAACAATCAAATGGGAAAAACTAGAGATCTCTTCAAGAAAATTAGAGATACCAAGGGAACATTTCATGCAAAGATGGGCTCAATAAAGGACAGAAATGATAGGGACCTAACAGAAGCAGAAGATATTAAGAAGAGGTGGCAAGAATACACAGAAGAACTGTACAAAAAAGATCTGTACAACCCAGATAATTACAATGGTGTGATCACTCACCTATAGCCAGACATCCTGGAATACGAAGTCAAGTGGGCCTTAGGAAGCATCACTACGAACAGAATTAGTGGAGGTGATGAAATCCCAGCTGAGCTATTTCACAAAGGAGGTGGGAAGGAGGTTAAGGGTGGTTAACATGTACACCCATGGCTGGTTCATGTGAATGTATGGCAAAAGCCACCACAATAAAATAAATAAAATAAAAGATGATGCTGTGAAAGTGCTGCACTCAGTATGCCAGCAAATTTGGAAAACTCAGCAGTGGCCACAGAACTTGAAAAGGTCAGTTTTCATTCCAGTCCCTAAGAAAGGCAAAGCCAAAGAATGCTTAAACTACTGCACAGTTGCACTCATCTCCCACGCTAGCAAAGTAATGCTCAAAATTCTCCAAGCCAGGCTTCAACAGTGTGTGAACCATGAACGTCCAGATGTTCAAGCTGGATTTAGAAAAGACAGAGGAACCAGAGATCAAATTGCCAACATCCACTGGATCATCAAAAAAGCATGAGAGTTCCAGAAAAACATCTACTTCTGCTTTATTGACTATGCCAAAGCCTTTGACTGTGTTGATCATAACAAACTGTGGAAAATTCTGAAAGAGATGGGAATACCAGACAACCTGACCTGCCTCTTGAGAAATCTGTATTCAGGTCAGGAAGCAACAGTTAGAACTAGACATGGAACAACAGACTTGTTCCAAATAGGAAAAGGAGTACGTCAAGGCTGTATATTGTCACCCTGCTTATTTAACTTACATGCAGAGTACATCATGAGAAATGATGGGCTGGATGAAGGACAAGCTAGAACCAAGATTGCTGGGAGAAATATCAATAACCTCAGATATGCAGATGACACCACCCTTATGGCAGAAAGCAAAGAACTAAAGAGCCTCTCAATGAAAGTGAAAGAGGGGCGTGAAAAAGTTGGCTTGTAACTCAGCATTCAGAAAACTAAGCTCACGGCATCTGGTCCCATCACTTCATGGCAAATAGATGGGGAACAGTGGAAACAGTGACAGACTTTATTTTGGGGGGCTCTAAATTCACTGCCAGGAGAAGGCAATGGCAAACCACTCCAGTACTCTTGCCTAGAAAATCCCATGGATGGAGGAGCCTGGTAGGCTGCAGTCCGTGGGGTCGCTAAGGGTCGGACACGACTGAGCAACTTCACTTTCACATATTGGAGAAGGAAATGGCAACCCACTCCAGTGTTCTTGCCTGGAGAATCCCAGGGACGGGGGAGCCTGGTGGGCTGCCGTCAGTGGGGTCACACAGAGTTGGACACGACTGAAGTGACTTAGCAGCAGCAGCAGCAAATTCACTGCAGATGGTGTCTGCAGCCATGAAATTAAAAGACGCATGCTCCTTGGATGAAAAGCTATGGCTAACCTAGACAGCATATTAAAAAGCAAAGACGTTACTTTGCCAACAGAGGTCCGTCTAGTCAAAGCTATGGTTTTTCCAGTAGTCATGTATGGATATAGCTGCAATCAGAAGGCCTCTTTGGCCAGTCTTTCTCCGAGTTGGACTATAAAGAAAGCTGAGCATCGAAGAATTGATGCTTTTGAATTGTAGTGTTGTAGAAGACTCTCGAGAGTCCCTTGGACTGCAAGAAGATCCAACCAGTCCATCTTAAAGGAGATCAGTCCTGGGTGTTCATTGGAAGGACTGATGTTGAAGCTGAAACTCCAGTACTTTGGCCACCTGATGTGAAGAGCTGACTCTTTGAAAAGAGTCAATCTTACCCTGATATGGGTTAGATTGAAGGCGGGAGAAGAGGATGACAGAGGATGAGATGGTTGGATGGGATCACCGACTCAATGGACATGAGTTTGAGTAAACACCGGGAGTTGGTGATGGACAGGGAGGCCTGGTGTGCTGCAGTCCATGGGGTCGCAAAGAGTCGGACACGACTGAGCGACTGAACTGAACTGTTACATGTATCTATTCTTTTTTAGATTTTCTCCCCATATAGGTTATTACACAGTAGTGAGTAGAGTTCCCTTTGCTATACAGTAGGTCCTTGTTGAATATCTTTTGAGCAAAATAAATAACACAGCATCAGACTTTAATCAAGAAATTTTAAATATAGGATTATTTGTGGGGAGGGCAATCCTGATTCCTAAGGAGTCTGTCTTAGCTTGTGTTTCTCAGGGGATTATTGGTTTATTGAGTGGCTTGTGGGGCACTGTGGCAGGTTCTCAGAGCTCAGTTTTGCTGTTGGTTCCTCTGCCTGCAGCTGCTTTTTCTCAGCTGCAACCCTGAGCCCCTTTCCCAGAGTGGTTTCTGACTTCCTCACTCTGACCCAGAGTGCTTCCCCAGTGCATTTGGTGCAGTCACAGAAACCTCCCAGAGCTGAGAACTGCTGAGATCTTTGAGCCTTAACTCCCCAGACCACGAAGCACTTTACTCCTTAAAGATCTTCAGGGCATCTTATCCCACAATCTTTCTTGGTCTCCATAGCTCTTAGGAGTTTTTCCACATACCAGGCCACATTCAGAACAGAGGGAGCTAAGGCCTTGGACTCAGACCTGAGCTTGAATTTCATACACGTGGACAAAGTTTGTAATGATCTTGATCCTCAGTTCCCAGCTACAAAATGGGGGTGGGGGACACCCTCTCAAGTTTCTTTGGGTTAAATAAGTTATGTGCTGGCTGTGCTTAACAATTATAATTTCATTATCAGTAGACTATCATTAAACTTCCCTGGTGGCTCATGACAGTCAAGAATCCGCCTGCACTGGATTTGGGTTCGATCCCTGGGCCAGGAATACCCCCTGGGAAGGGAATGGCTATCCATTTCTATAGTCTCACCTGAAGAATTCCATGGATACAGGAGGCTGGTGGGCTACAGTCCTTGGGGTTGCAAAGAGTAGGACATGACTGAGCGACTAATACTTTCACTTTAAACTGTCAGGAAGAGTTGTTCCATATCGATAACCAGATCATGAAGGTACTTATTGAGAAGGTCCCCATCCTGCCAGCTCTGTGCCTCCATCAAGAATAACCTTCACCTTTTTTACCTGAATGAGAGAGTCCTAACTAACAGAATATTTATATGTATTGTAAAAACAAAAAGAAAATAGACAAAGATTTGTCCAACATTTAGCAAGACCTTAAAAGGCCCCAATCTTGGCTTTACTCAGTTAACAGAGGTCCTGGCTACAGGACGCTGGGTGGAGTCAGGGATGGCAGGGATGTCTCCAGCAGCAGCCCTGCTGAGAGCTGGCATGCAGGCAACTTGGCCTTCCTCTCCATGGAAGCATCTACAAGTGAAAGGATTAAGGCCGATCTATGTGACCTTTATAGAAAGGATGCATAAAATGTATTTTTAGGGATTGCACTTACTTTGCTTTCTTCCAAATTGAGAATTTGCCCACTTGACTTTGTTATACAGTTTTTAAACTACTCTGTAACATGTGTCCACTAACATTTGGAGGGAACACGATTGCTTAGTTTTGTACTTTGGTGCTCTGATAATCAGACACCCCTTTGCACCTCATGCAGGTGAACCTGGAAAAGTGAGGCATGCTGTGGAACTTACTAGAAGCAATAGAGAGTGATGCTTATGACCTTTGCCCTGTATTTTTAATATTTAGACAAATTCTCTAGGCTGTTCCAGTGTGGCGTTTTTGGTTATATTCTATTGATGTTGGGCCTACACTTAGTTACTGCCAGTGTTGCATATTTTGGCTTCTCACTGTAGTATTTGCACTCAATTACATAGTCCTAATGTTTCTTTTTCTGATTTTACCTCCAGAATAAAGAGTTTGTGTGTCGAGGGCATGACTACGAAAGACTGGAGGCCTTCCAGCAGAGAATGCTAAACGAGTTCCCCCACGCCATCGCCATGCAGCATGCCAACCAACCCGACGAGACCATCTTCCAGGCAGAAGCTCAGTGTATCCACACCTAGAAAGGCGGGTTCTGACGAGGTCCCATTGGCCTTTGGCTGTAGAGTGTTTCTGTGCAGGTGCTTCAGGCACTGGCCCCTTGTCAATAGCCCTGTTCGCATTCTCCTTTCTCATCATCTTAATTTTAGCTTTGGTTCAGTTCAGTCACTCAGTTGTGTCCGACTCTTTGCGACCCCATGAATCACAGCACGCCAGGCCTCCCTGTCCATCACCAACTCCCGGAGTTCACTCAAACTCATGCCCATTGAGTCAGTGATGCCATCCAGCCATCTCATTCTCTGTCGTCCCCTTCTCCTCCTGACCCCAATCCCTCCCAGCATCAGACTCTTTTCCAGTGAGTCAACTCGTCGCATGAGGTGGCCAAAGTATTGGAGTTTCAGCTTTAGCATCAGTCCTTCCAATGAACACCCAGGACCAATCTCCTTTAGAATGGACTGGTTGGATCTCCTTGCAGTCCAAGGGACTCTCAAGAGTCTTCTCCAACACCACAGTTTAAAAGCATCACTCCTTCCAAACAGAATTATGCTAGGTATTCTCATAATGTCAGTTGAAAAAAAATCCCTTAAGGATTCTGTTAAGAGAATTTTTTTTAAAGGTTGCAGCTTTTCTATATCTCAACCCTGCTTTTAAAGCTCTTTCTTAGGGATTTCCCCTAGAATAATTTTCCTCTGGCATCCCCTGTAGAAATGGGCTTCCCAGGTGGCTCACTGTGAAGAATCCACTTGCCACTGCATGAGTCGTGGGTTCAATCCCTGAATCGGGAAGGTCCCCTGGAGAAGGAAATGGCAACCCACTCAAGTATTCTTGCCGAGGGAATTCCATGGGGTCTCAAAGAGTCAGATGCAACTGAGTGTGTACACACACACACACACACGCACACCCTGTTGAAACTACTTCACTTCAAGGAAATGATAGTGTTATGTTTACTGGCATATATCACTTACCCACTTTTCCCTTGATATTTTTATTCTGGATGAAACGGAAGAGGAAGAGGTAGCCCTATATCTTTCAGGGACTCTTAGCCATGGCATTCCGGACAGCATTTAACAATTGTCGTGTAATTGACACTCCCATTGTGCAAACATAAACAACTCAACTGAAATTACACAGGCATTAGAGACAAAGGGAATTCACCCCAGCACTCCTTTATGAATTGTTCTCTCTTCCTGAAATTGACAATCTTAAAGAAAATCAGAAACTTCCCCCTGAAAATTACAGATACCATTCCAAAGTAGAAACTTAAATGTACCAGAAGCAAGCAATTACTTAAGGGAAAAGATTTTGCTATCTTTCTTTGAGAAGAAATGATGGTAAATTTATAAGTAAATAAATCCCTTTAATTTATAAGTAATTAAATCCCTTTAATGCAGTCTTCAAAAATACCAACTATAACTAAACACTCTGCTTATCAATACAAGGTTTGGGAGAGTGGATACCCCAGATGTGCAAAGGCTAGAGACAGGGAACATATGAGTTTTTATCAGTACCGGTTGCAGTACTGTCTTTGGTTGCATAGGTATTTATACATTATTTTACAAACAAACACATTTTAAAAGGACCATACATGCACTAAAGATAAGCCTCATATGGGTTAAAATGAATACAATCCTTAGTACCTAGGATCCAAGTCATTCAAACCCACCCCCACCCCAAAAAATAATCTATGATAAATGAATTCACAGGACATAGAAATTTCAAACTGATACGTTGTCAGAATGACCTCTGTGAAGCTATTTTAAGGCTTGTAGTTTGAGAAGTGATTTGCTATGAACTGAGTTCTTGGTACCTTCTTGGCAGTTTTGACTTTGCCCCAATAGAAACACTCTATTGTTCACCATCCCTTTCTTTCTGCCATAGCTCAGGTCAAGCCAGACGCCCCAGGGAGTCTGCCAAATCAGGTTCCCTCCTTGACTCTTGAATTCTAGATTTGCAGATATACGCTGTGACTCCCATCCCAGAAAGCCAGGAGGTCCTTCAGAGAGAAGGTGTCCCAGACAACATCAAAAGCTTCTATAAAGTGAATCACATCTGGAAATTCCGCTACGACAGACCGTTTCACAAAGGCACGAAAGATAAAGAGAATGAATTCAAGGTACTGAGCAATTCTTATGACACATGGTTTCCTCAAATAGACTGAGAGCTTTTTTTTATCAAGATGCTTGTTAAGTATTTACTCAAGATACAGTCAGGTGATAAAACTAGAAGGTGATATAATTATTCTTAAACTCTGCCATGTATCAGGGTGACGTGAGGTGTTTTCTAACCAAGCAGGTTTCTTGGCCTGGGAATTCTGACTCATTTGGGTAACAGAGGAGGCCCCAAAGTTTATGATGATTCTATGGAAGTGGTCCTCTGTCCAGTTTTTGAGATCTCAGGGTTCAGCTCAGTCCTCCATTCATACATGTTGAGCCTTAGCTTTATTCTCAGATACAGGAGATTAGCATGAGGGAAGGAACAGGTGATTCTGAGATAGAACCACTGGGGAAGCTCCTGGCCCAGTGAGAGAGATTGTGCTATCTTTTGCTGCTTTTTCTCAATAGAATGATGTGTAACTCAGACTTCTGAGAGGACCAACCATAGATTCTTTACATGGGTTGAGTTTTCCATCCTCAGTTCTGATAAGCCTTGCTAGTTCTCTCTCAACCAGAAGGAGCAAGTTTTCTCACAGCCCTACTGGGGGAAAGGCGTGAAATTGTTCCACAGATAAATTATAATCTGCCCTTTCCTTGAGAACAGTGACAGAGTGAGACCATACAGATCCCCAGTATCTCCCCCCAAGCAAAAAAATGTAAAATGAATGTAGAATCCTGGGTGACTTGGCTTAGCTTCTTTCATCGCAGTGAAGTGAAAGTCGCTTAGCATGTCCGACTCTTTGTGACCCCATGGACTATACGGTCCATGGAATTCTCCAGGCCAGAATACTAGAGTGGGTAGTCTTTCCCTTCTCCAGGGATCTTCCCAACCCAGGGGTCAAACCCAGGTCTCCTACATTGCAGGCAGATTCTTTACCAGCTGAGCCACCAGGAAAACGCAAAAATACTAGAGTGGGTAGCCTATCCCTTCTCCAGGGGATCTTCCTGACCCTGGAATTGAACCGGGGTCTCCTGCATTGCAGGTGGATTCTTTACCACGTGAGCTATCAGGGAAGCTGGGAAATGTTCTTCTAACGCTATCAGCTGTGATTGTCTGATGTGAACTCGCTTGTCATTCCTACCTAAGTTTCAGTCCCTGGTGCTCCTCACAGTAGCTCCAGAATTGCTCACAGCCGAGTGATCATAGGGAAAGCTGGATAGTTGTGCAGTGTTATGATGAGACCGAACAAGGAACAGTCCTTTGGTCAAGGACGTTGATGAAAGGTTAAACATCAAGGCCAGGAAACCACTGGAAAATAACAGTACGATGTTACTGAAAAGATCCATAACCATTTTCTAATCCCTCTGGATAATTTTTCTTTCTGCCTTCCAAAACTGATTAAAGATCATTAGTGTATAATATAGTTTTCATTGCAAGTTTCCAGTAGATAAAAAGTCCAAGGACTCCAGGATCAGGCAGGTGACTTGCTCAGAATAGCATTCTCACTACCCCAGACCCTGCATTAGAATGAACATCTTCTGATGCCTTCTCCATTGCTTTTTCTGTTGCACCACATTTCCTTTTGGCCATCACTTTAAATATTTATCAATGGTATAGCAACCCTCCTTTAAAAAAATAATAAATCTGGCTCCTTTTTCATGTGCTCACAGCCCTCAGCATCTGTCTCCAAACTGCCCTTCCAGAAGCCTCATCTCTGCTGCAGCCCACTCACCCACTCTATCAGCTCTGGCAGCACGGAGCTCTCCCTCCATCTCCTGCCGTGCCCTTTCACAAGCCGCTTGCGTCTCTGCTTCCTGCTGCCTGCACCGCCTCCCCCGCTCTCCGCCTGGCAAACTCCTACTCACTCTTCAAAATTCCACTCACGTGTCACCTCCTCAGTGAAGCACAGTCCTCCTCCCACAGGATGCCTCGTGTGCCTGCTTCCTCCTGTTTTCCCCCAGCACCTGGGCCGTTCCTCTCTCTTCTCCCTGAGCCCTTCTTTTTTTTTTAAATCTGCTGGGTCTTCGTTGCCACTCAGGCTTGTCTCTAATTGCAGCAAGCGGAGGCTACTCTCTAGTTGCGGTGCTCGGGCTTCTCATTGCGGTGGCTTCTCTTGTTGCAGAGCACAGTCTAGGGCATGTGGGCTCAGTAGTTGCGGTTCCCCAGCTCTAGAACACAGGCCGAATAGTTGTTGCACACTTGATTAGATGCTCCTCAGCATGTGGCATCTTCCCGGATCAGGGATCAAACATATGTCTCCTGCATTGGCAGGCAGATTCTTTTCCACTGAGATGCCAGGGAAGCCCCCTGAACCCTTCTTGATCTGCTTCGTCCCTCATCACCAGCGGAGTGCTCTGGCCTCCTGTCACAGGGCTGCTGCCATATTCATCTCATTAGATCTTGGCTGGCACAAAGAAATCCTTCGA
This sequence comes from Moschus berezovskii, assembly GCF_049115385.1. NCBI lineage: Eukaryota > Metazoa > Chordata > Mammalia > Artiodactyla > Moschidae > Moschus > Moschus berezovskii. The sequence goes on from NC_142462.1 coordinate 65,215,980, forward strand.
TTTGTTGTTGTTGTTGAATAAATGGCAGTGTTTCAGGAACTTTTTCAGGTTTACTACACATGGGAATATGCTTTGTTTAACCAGGAAACATGAGGCAGATATGCAGAAGCCTGTTCACGAGAGAGAGACCCATTGTCAACAGCAGGTCTTACCAAAGGCACCTGTGATTTCATGTGTCATGGGGATGCTCATCCTGGCCAGAGGGAGGCCCAGTTCTAAGTACAGATTCTCCTGGATCACAGCAGTGCAGATGGAACAGTAACTGTAGCCATGGGGGAGTCAGACATTCTAGTGCAGGGGTCCTGGGGCTGGCAGTACAGGTGTGAGAATGTAGCTTTGAGCAGGTCACATGCCTCTTGGGATTCCCTGGTAGCTCAGCTGGGAAAGAATCTGCCTGTAATGCAGGAGACCCCGGTTTGATTCGTGGGTCAGGAAGATCCCCTGGAGAAGGAATAGGCTACCCACTCCAGTATTCTTGCCTGGAGAATCCCCGTGGACAGAGGTACCTGATGGGCTACGGCCCATGGGGTCATAAAAAGTCAGACAAGACTAAGCACAGTACACATGCCTTTAGAGGCTAATGTCTTTCATCTTTAATACAGAAAGATTAGGCTATGAGATTCTTAAAGCCCTTTCCTTCTTGAGGATTCTGTTATTCTAATCTCATGATGATTAGCTGATACTATATCCCTTTCCAAGTAAAAATGGCTAGACCCCCTTGAGGAGTGGAGAAACTTTAAATTAGCAATTTAGAGAAAAAGGAAAGAATGTGATGACCTGTTTTTACATTTTTAAGATTACTGTCTGAAGTAGATCATGTATTCTGCACAGAAAAAAGTTTCAGGTTATATAGAGTGAAATTAACGTAAGCTTCAGCGTGTCTTACTGAGATAGCTTCCCGAGTGCAAGGAGATTCCTGAAGCACTGGAATGAATACTAAAGGAAAGCTGACAAAGACCGAAAACTTGGTAAAATTGAATGGCAAACATTAGTCATCGCTCCGTAACTGGAAAGAAGGTAACTTGGGGACTTAAATTGTTTTGTATTTCGTAGAGTCTCTGGGTGGAACGAACATCACTATACTTGGTGCAGAGTTTACCTGGAATTTCCCGCTGGTTTGAAGTGGAGAAGCGTGAAGTGGTAAGGATCAGAGCTTATTCTCAAGTATTGACCACTTGCTCAGCACAGCTGTTCACCTGGAGTCAGGCCATGTATTCACTGCCCTGGAAACACTCACAGTCAGTTAGTGAATGTTTGTGATGTTGACTGCTATGATGAAAGCTGGAAGGGGACCCACTGGCCTAGCCCAGCCAGCCCAAGTGACCCCTCCAAAATAGCCCTGACTGCAGTATGTCAACACCTCAGGCCCTTGAGTTAGAGAAACTGGAATTCCAGCTCCCCTAACCACTCTAGCAATGAGACCTTCACTGTTTATCTTCAGTGGAAGAAAGTTATCTACATTATCTTATTTAATCACCATGTCAGAGCTACAAGGTATGTATTCATTTTTGTTTTGTTATTTGCATTTCTTTATTTTATTTTTAGGTTTCACATGTAAGTGATAACAAAGAGTGTTTATCTTTCTTTGACTTATTTCACAAAGTATAATACCCTCTAGGTTCATCTACATTGTTGCAAATAATACAATTCAATTCTTTTCTATGGCTGAGTAATATTCCATTGTGTGTGTGTGTGTGTATGCAATCGTATACATCACCTCTCTCTTCTCTATCCATTTATCTGTGGATGGACACTTGGGTTGTTTGCATATCTTGGCTGCTGTACACAATGCTGCTATGAACATTCAGGTGCGTGTATCTTTTTGAATTAGTATTTTCATTTTTTTTCTCTGTATAGCCAGGAATAGGATTGCTGGATTACATGGTAATTCTGTTTTTAGTTTTTTAAGGAACTTCCATCCTATTTTCTAAGGTGACTGAACCAGTTTACATTCCCACCAACAGTGTGCTGTGGTTCTCATTTCTCCATGTCCAAGGTACATGTTCTTACTGCTCTTTTCACAAGTTTTGACATGAGGTTAAAAGCCTTTGCCACAGATCCCGTAGCAAGATACTGAAAAAGGATAAACTCAAACCCAGATTTTTCTGACTCCAAAGCTAGGTATATTTTTTTCTTCTAGCATTATAAGCAGTGTGAGGCCAGTGTCAAGCCCAGCACAGTATCTGACACACAGTAGGTCCACGGTGTAACAGTTCACAGTAGAAGGATGCCTCTGTGCTGTTCTCCCTGCGCACCAGTGGAGCGATCAGTGGGTGTCATTGAGAATGTGGAAATCACAGCAACCAAAGAGCAGTTCAGTTCAGTTCAGTCACTCAGTCGTGTCCGACTCTATGTGACCCCATGGACTACAGCACCCAGGCCTCCCCGTCCATCACCAACTCCCAGAGCTTACTCAAACTCATGTCCATTGAGTCAGTGATACAGCCAACCATCTCATCCTTTGTCATCCCCTTCTCCTCCTGCCCTCAATCTTTCCCAGCATCAGGGTCTTTTCTAATCAGTCAGTTCTTCGCATCAGGTGGCCAAACTATTGGAGTTTCAGCTTTAACATCAGTCCTTCCAATGAATATTCAGGACTGATTTCCTTTAGGAGGGACTGGTTGGATCTCCTTGCAGAACCGAAGAGCCTTTGGTTGTAAAACATGACCCCTGCTGTGGGAAGGGAGAGAGTATTTGTGGAAAGCAGCCATGTCTGGAGTGAGAACCCCTCCCCAACAGTTATCAAGGCCCCAGCCCCTTGCTGTCAGCCACAGATCTATGCCCCAAAGAATCCTCCCTCCCACCCCTGGCATATCCATTATGGCAGGGGCCAGCCCTTTGCCATAGTCCTGATGGAAAAATGTGCCAATTGTGAAAATGTAATATATCCCCTTCCTTTTTTAGGTAACAAGCCCACCCTGTCAATGAGTCCATAAGAGCAGATCCCACCCAAATTGTCTTCCAAGAATGGCTTGTCCTACCTGCGGTCTCTAAGCATCGAAACCACCCTCAGCTTATTCTGTTCAATCACGCTAGGGATTTAATGGCATTTTCATTTTGCAAGGCTAAAAAATTCATACAGCTCTCTTAACAAACTGCACTCCATCCAGCAGATTACACCAGTGTGGGTGTGTTCTTGTCAAGTCTGAATCAAGGGTCCACAGAGTTGGTTGCTTCCATGGTGGACCCTGTGGCCTCCTGTGGAAGAGGCTGCTGAGTTCAGTGCTCAGAAAATCTTAATATTTTGCTTCCTGCTGAATGGCATGCGCCCAAACCACAGGAATGTTCTTAGTCATCCTTGCTGCATTAATGATTCAGAGAGCCTTCTCAGCTACTTACTACCCAGAGCAGTAAATTCTGTGAAGTCTTACCAGTGTTCCTAACCTTAAAAATATACACACACACAGAGCCTGCTAATAAAAAGCAGCATGCTGGTAGTGATTAAGGGAGAGTTACTAAACACAACCTTTCAAACAGCAGCTGCCTACTTTATTAGAATATGCAATCTTATACTCTGTCAAACAGAACAAATCTAGCTGGGCTGTTTTGTTCCCTGAACACAGCCCACTTCTGACAGCCTCGTGTCTTTCTCTTATTCCTGCTGCCTGGCATATCCCCACCTTCTATTAGTGTTGTTGGTTTCCTGCTTTAATTGCCAGTGTAGAAGGTCCTGATGATTGGGGCACTCAAGACGTGTGTGCCACACTGAATTGAAATTCCTTTTGGACCTTACCAAACTCTAAAAGATTCTGAATACCAAAAGATGTGTTTATAAGTCGGGCTCCAAAATTCAGTTGTTAATATACCTAACCCAATCTCAGACCATTTATGATATTTATCACACTTAGTATGACTATTCATGTACTTTACTACAGAAATATTAACACATTTGATTAAAGGAAACTTCTTCAGATCCTGCCTGAGGATGGTGTAATATACTATATGTGCCCTGTGTTACCTTTCTGAAGTCAGAAAAATTCTGAGTTCTGAAACATCTGGCAGCAAAGATTTCAGATGAGATCAGTCAGTTCAGTTCAGTTCAGTCGCTCAGTCGTGTCCGACTCTCCGCGACCCCATGAATCACAGCACGCCAGGCCTCCCTGTCCATCACCAACTCCTGGAGTATACTCAAACTCACGTCCATAGAGTCGGTGATGCCATCCAGCCATCTCATTCTCCGTCGTCCCCTTCTCCTCCTGCCCCCAATGGCCCTTTATTCTGTGAATCATAACCCCAGAACATTATTAAACATATTGTCCCATTCTTTCAAAGATGATAAGCCTCTTTGAACTACTGTTTCCTCAGTAATTGTTTTTAAAACAAAATATTTTTGATTAAAAATAAGCTCATTTGAAACATTTTAAACATGGTGAAAAAACTATAGAATGTACAGATAATGATATTTCTAAGCCTTAAAGATAATGACAGTATTCTCATGTGCTGTGTGCTATGCTAAGTCGCTTCATTCGTATCTGACTCTTTGTGATCCTATGTACTGTAGCCTGCCAGGCTCTTCTGTCCATGGGATTCTCCAGGCAAGAATACTGGAATAGGTTGCCATGCTCTCCTCCAGGGGATCTTCCAGACCCAGGGATCAAACTTGCATCTCCTATGACTCCTGCATTGACAGGAGGGTTCTTTACCACTAGTGCCACCTGGGAAGCCCCAGTATTATGATGTGTGTGCTTAGTCGCTCAGTTGTATCTGACTGTGACCTCAGGGACTGTGGCCCTCCAGGCTCCTCTGTCCTTGGGATTTTTCAAGAATACTGGAATGGGTTGTCATTTTCCTCCACCAGGGGATCTTCCCCACCAGGGATCGAACCCACCTCCTGTGTCTCCTGCACTGCAGGTGGATTCTTTACCCACTGAGAATATTATCATACTTCACATCAGATCCATCAGAAAGTTGTGTGGCTCTAGGTACTTTCAAAATTGCCCAGCATCTGAGTCCTGCTCGTCTCCCTTCTGATAGCGCCATCTACTGCCTGATTTCTTTTTAAAATTTTATTTATTTTAATTGGAGGCTAATTACTTTAGGATATTGTGGTGGCTTTTGCCATACATCCAGTGCCTGATTTCTGAAGTAGTCTCCTAAGAGATCACCTGCTTCTGCCGTTCTGCCCTCCCCCTGCTGCAGCCACTTCTGTATACAGCAGCCAGTCTCCTTTTTAAAACTAGAGTTAAGTCATATAAAAATAGAGAGAAGATATAATAAACCTAGTTACCCATTATTTTACTTCAACAGTTATCAAAAAGGCCAATTTTGTGTCATGTACAGCTCCCTCCATTCCCTTTTACACTGGATTACTTGGAAGTCAGTCCTAGACACTATAAGAATATTTCAGTCTGTATATTTATCAGAAACATAAACACAGTACCATTATTATGTTTACATTTTCCATCTAAAAATTTTAACAGTAACTCCTTGATCATTAAATATCCAATTTATTCACAATTGTCTAATTCTCCATTTTATAGGTTTTTGTTTGTTTTTGTCATCTGTTGTTTGAACCTGGACCCAGATAAGGGCCACACATTCACATTGGTCGAAATGCCTCCTAGATCTCATTTGATCTATAGGTTCCCCCCAATTATTTTCTCCTTGCAGCTTTTTTGTTGAAGAAATCAGGTTGTTTATCCTGAAGTGTTTCCTTGAGTCTGGATTTTGCAGACTATAAATCAGTGAGATCATTTAATGTGTTTCTTTGTTCCTATATTTTTTGGTAAATTGACTGCTAGATCTAAAAGCTTGATAAAATGGGTTTTTTTGTCTTTTATTTTTTGCAAGACTACTTCTCAGGTGTTATATGCAGTGGTTGGCAAGCAGCGCTGATCATTGCCCCTGCCCAGGAATCTATTAGAGGTTACGAAAGGGTGATATTTTATCATTCTTTCTTCATTTATTGATTAGAATACTTTTATAAAGAGAAACATCCCTTCATCGACAGTCTGATTACCCTCAGGTATACGAAAGGAAGTCTAATACTTTTTTCTTTCCTTTGATTTACCAATTTTCAAAATAATAATTTGGTTTCCTAACACCCTATAAGGGCTTCCCAGGTGGCACCAGTGGTTAAGAACCTGCCTGTCAATGCAGAGGACGTAAGAGATGTGGATTCAATCCCTGGATCAGGAAGATCCCCTGGAGGAGGGCATGGCAACCCACTCCAGTATTCTTGCCTGGAGAATCCCGTGGACAGAGGAGCCTGGTGGGCTACAGTCCATAGGGTCATAGAGAGTTGGACATGACTGAAGCGACTTAGCACCCACAACACCCTATAAATGTGACCAAAGAGGGTTTTATTTTGTTAGTTTTGTTTAGCATTGTGGATTTAAACATATTTGTTTTGTTCCGGTCCGCTGCAGTTATTAATCATTACTTTCACATTGTTGCATTTTGCCCATTGAACGCATTTTCAGGTTGGCGCCTCAGTCCTTTTGACGGTATCCAAGTTGTCTTTGTCACTGAGCTAATACACAGGCCAGTTGTCAAATCAAGCATAGGAATCAGCATCAAACTTTACTAACAACTTTTAGGCAGGCAAGAGGCTGGGATGAAGCAGAGAGATATCTGAGACCTCAAGTTTTGTCCTCCATGTCCTTCTTTCCCGTATCACTAATAATTCAGATCTGAAGACAGAGTCTCTAAGGGACGTTCACAGAGTCCCTCATACAGAGAGTACATTTGAATCATAAAATTTAAATTGTGAAACATTCCAATTTATACTCCAGAGAGTTGTCAGACTTCTCTGGGACATTCTCTAGAGAAGCATGCCTGAGGGACTCTGGGTTTATTTACTGTCAGCAATCTTGTAGCTGGGGACTTCCTGCTAAGGGCATTCTGTAGATACCATCTCTTCCTCTTAGCAGTTGGTCTATATTGAAGCTTTAATTGACAAGAAGATAAGACCTCAGTCACCTGCTTTCTTTCCTGTTCCCCAAGGACATCCCTCCAGTAAGGAGAGTGGATTGACAGCAGGCCAGCTGCTTTGATGAAGCCTTCCTTGCTCTCTGGGTAGTCCAGACTCACTTGTGCAATCTTGCCACAGACCTGAAAGCAACCATTTCTCCTATGACTCCTGATTCTTTTCAGTGGTGGATAGTAATTAAAGATCACAATCTGGGACCAATGGAAAATAATTTATTGATAAACATTTCTACACATTATTCTTTATGCACTTCTTTGACCATCTCCTTAGAATAATTTCACCAATATATAATCAGTAATATTGACTCATGGATCAGCAATGGCATGTATCAACTTATGCCCTGTCTGGAGGAGATAACTATTGTTGGGAATAACCATTTTCCCAGAATTCTCTTCAACACGGGGTGCTGTATATTATTTTTAAATTTCCAGATATTAGACCAAAAGTGGTCACAGTAGGGTTGGCTTTTTTTGGCATTTGTTGAGTGCTAGTGAAGATGGTATGTTTTCATATATTAACTCACTTTTTGGTGAATGCACTGATTGTATTCTTTGTATAGTTTTCGTCAGTATTTGAGATATATTGATAATATCATCTGAAATATATGTTGGAAGTATTTTCCTAGGTTATTATTTGTCTTTTGTCTGTATTTACTGTATTTTATTTTGCTTACTTGTAAAATTTCTTCATATTACTAACATTTAAAGGGTAAGCATGAATTTTTTTAAAATGGTTATTAAAAAATACAAGTCACCATTATAACCATTTTAAAATGTATAATACAGTGGTATTAACTATATGCACATTGTTTTTCAATATCCATTGAACAGCAATTTCCCTTTTCCCCCATCCCCCAGCATCTGGCAACCACTGTTCTACTTTCTGTTTCTAAGAGGTTTTGTTGACTTTTTAAGTTTCAGTTCATCAGAACTCTCAGACTTCTTTGTGAGTTAGCTTTTATGATCTCAAAACAAAAGTTTAATGTCATAAATAACTGGAAAATAAAACCCTGTTTACCACCACTCAGGTAAAGAAACAGCATATTGGCAATAGCACCCTACTGGCCTCTTGTGCTACTCCCTCCCTTATCATAACTTTTATGGTACCCATTCTCTTGCTTTGTTTATTACCTATATATATATGTCTTTAAACAAGTCAGTTTAGTTTACGTGGTTTTAAACTTTATACAGGCATATCCTGGAGATGGTGCAAGTTCAGTTTCAGACTATCACAATAAAGCAAGTCACCCGGATTAGTTGATGTCCCAGTGTATATAAAACTGATGTTCACATTATACTATAGTGTATTAAGTATGTAATAGCATTGTCTAAAAAAACAATGTGTATACCTTCCAGAATGTGAAAATACTTTATTCCTAAAAAATACCACATCAGTTATAACAGTAGCATCAAAGACCACTGATCACAGATCACCATGACAAATATAGTAATGAAAAAATGTGACATATTGTGAGAATTATCAAAGTGTGACACAGAACATTAAGTGAGCAAATGCTGTTGAAAAAAATGATTCCCATAGACTTACTCAATGGAGGGTTTCAATTTATGAAAAATACAGTATCTGTGAAGCACAGTAAAGCAGAGTACAATAAAAAGAGGTACACCTGTGGAATAATGTACTCTGTATATATTCTAGTGTAACTGCATCTGTCAGTATTATTTACATTAGTCCATGTTATTACATGTGACTTTTTTCATTGTTGTATAGTATTCCATTTATACTACAATATGTTTATGCTTTTTTTTAATGGATGTACAGATTTTGGAGATGAGTATGAATATTTTATACATGTTTCCTAGTACACATGTATACAGATCTTCTACTCTACTTCTCCTCAGATATATGCCTAGGAGTAGAATTATTGGCTCACAAAATATATAGATATCTTCATCTTTAATAAATAATCCCAAAGTGATTGAACCGATTTGAACATTCAGCAGCAGGAATTAAGAGATCCAGTCCCTCACATTCTCACTTCATTTGCCACTGTCATACTTATTTTGCCATTCTGGTGAGTGCTTAACAGTATATCAGTGTGGTATTATTTTTCACTTTTTAGATCAAAAATGCAGTTTGACACTTTTCATATGTCTACTGGTCATTTGGGTTTCTTCCTTCATAAAATGGTTATGTTTTTTGTCCATATTTAAGTGAGCTGTTTGCCTTTCTCTTAATGGCTTATAAGAGTTCTTTATATATTCTGGACATAGACTGATGATTTTTACATGTTACAAATATCTTCTCCTACTTTCTGGTTTATCTGTCCTCTTATATAATGTCTTTTGATAAATGTACATTCAGAATTTTGACATAGTGAAATCATTCTAGTACTTTTCAGTATTGGTTTAAGATGATTCAGGTGACCTTTAGAAACTGTTGCCTTAACTGATAATAATTTCCCTTCCTTACTAATCCTTAAGCTTAGATTATTATACAGATGAGAGCTCGGCAGACCTTCTCCTCAAAGAGTATGTCAGTGTCAGTAACAGTCACAGTGCTGTGCCTTTGAAGAGCAGTTTCATCACTTTCACAACGAGTCTCCCATTAAAACTCAGAATGGAAAAGTCGTTTTGATTCTATTTGGCTCTCCTGGAACAAGTAGATTCTGCAGCATATCTGATTATCTTATTTTCTATAACTCATAACTGTGTGCCATCCTGTGCCACCTTATGGTACTGTTATATATGCATATGGGGTCCATATGGGCCTATGTCCCATCTTATCAACTGGGCCAAAATTTCCTTGACATCAGAGGATCTGTAAATGCATTTTGTTATCTCCTGTGGTACTTCGCATTAAGTATCTAGAAAGATGCTAAGAATATGCATGGTCCTTGAACACTTAGCCTTCAAAAGAAAAGAAAAAATAAATTGTGAAATACATAGGCTTGAATTTTATTTCAAGGATTAAATTAATTGTTTTAGTGCTAATGTATAATTGGTGATTGCTGATTATTCGAACCACATTTCAGCCAGTGAATATAATCACCTTCTCTTCCCAGGCCTTACAAACAGCTAATTTGTCTTCTCTATCCTTGTCTGTTCTGTACTGATGGCCTCTGGCAGAGATACTGAGGGGAGCACAGATAATTCAGAATGTGGATAATCGACTTTGTCTTTCTTCTTGAATGTCACAAAATCCAATATATATTTATGCTCATTTGTTCTTAGGTAGAAATGAGTCCTCTGGAAAATGCCATTGAAGTGCTGGAGAATAAGAATCAGCAGCTGAAGACTCTGATTAGTCAGTGTCAGACAAGACAGATGCAGAATATTAATCCCCTAACCATGTGCCTGAATGGAGTTATAGATGCTGCGGTTAATGGTGGAGTTTCCAGGTATCAAGAGGTAAGGATTTGCTATTGTTGTGTGAAAGTTTTCATTTGTGATTTCTTAATGTTTCAGAAGAGTCTTTTTTCAAGATATGCACATACATCAGCCTGCTGACATAGGGCTACAATCAATACAACCAGATTTCTTTGCTTAATAGAGCAAATGTATAATCACTGGGGATGCATACTTACTCTGTTTCCCAGAATGTGATATTTTGAGGTTAAAAGTATGTGTGTGTGTGTGTTTTCTTGAATAAAAGTAGTGAAGATATCACAATTGTTTAATAAATGGCTACCTAAACCCATTTCCCTCAGCAAAGAGTGATTCTTGGACATAAAAGAATCTAATCTTGTTTGGAAGATGAGGCTACCATCTTGATCATTCTGAGTCTTTAGGCAATTTATTTTAGGATAGCATGTCATAAGCAGATGTTTTTCTGGAATTCCCTTGCTTTCTCTATGACCCAACAAATGTTGGCAATCTGATCTCTGGTTTCTTTCCCTTTCCTAAACCCAGCTTGTAAATCTGGAGGTTCTCGATTCAAGAACTGCTGAAACTTAGCTTGAAGGATTTTGAACATAACCTTACTAGCATGGGAAGTGAGCTCAATTGTCCGGTAGTTTGAATATTCTTTAGCACAACTTGGGCAAACTCTGGGAGACAGTGAAGGACAGGGAGGCCTGGTGTGCTGCAGTCCATGGAGTCACAGAGAGTCGGACACGACTGAGCGACTGAACAACAACGTGATGTCATAAAAGCTTATGGATTTAGATTTGCTATCTGTTTTACCAAAGATACAAAGTTCATGCAATCTCTGATCTCCTGTTATCACCTCCTTATATTCCCTCTGACCAGCTGCCATACTTTGAATCATTCCATCTGGCCCCCAAAAGTGGTGTATAATGGAGTCATTTCTTTAAAGAAGCCTTAGAAACAATAAGTGTGTCTTCTACTTCCTTTGTAACCCTCTTGAAGTAAACTGTCCTTTTTCTTACCAGGCATTCTTTGTCAAAGAATATATCTTAAGTCACCCTGAAGATGGAGAGAAAATCGCACGGTTAAGAGAGCTGATGCTTGAGCAGGTAAGGAGGGCAGAAGCCCATCACCTTCCCCCTCTTCCAGGCACACAGGTGCTTGTCTACCCAGGGTCCCATCTACATGGTTTTCTCTGGGTTGGCCAAAATGTTTGTCCGTGTTGTTCCATAAACTGTGTCAAAAACACTTTTTTGGCCAGCTCCATATGTCAGTGATCTAGCAGTCACAGGTTACAGATTCACTTGTGATATATCCTGACTTGCTAATTTCTACTTTTTCCTCCCACTTAGATGCAGGGGGGGAAACAAAAAATTTAGTAGACTATGGCTGCCCCTTAGAGCGAACATGTCACCCCTTGGAACGGTCTTTGAATGTTCTGTCCCCAAAGACTTGATGCCAACTTTTCACTCAAGATTTTGGGATCAACTTAACACGAATGATTCAGTAAATGAACGAATGAGATTCATACTTAAATGATAGACTAAGGAAGTGGGCACTCAGTAATACCCTTTGCTTTAAAACAGTATCACACTGTGCAGACAAAACCTGTAGATCATATGACATAGACAGAACTAGATACAATCTCATTTTCAATTCTACAGAAGCACATTGGCTTTTATTTCTTTGGTTCCATCAAATAAGAACAACCAGGGTGAATAATCTGTTGCTTTATCTTCCCCTGTTGATAGCTCTTGGCCTGAAAATGGTTTGAAAACCTCTGCAGTGGGAGACATTATGGTGGAGAGGCTGGGTTCAATAGGAAATCAATAGGAAACATTTTATATCTATGAAAAATGGAATACATGTGATAAAATGTGACAGAAGTATCTCTTTCCATTTGATAATGCCAAATTAATAAACAAAGCATGTTCTGTTGGACCTGGAAATGAGGCGGCTGTAGTTGGTTTTAGTCCATATTTTATGCTTTGTAGGCTTAGTCCACAAAATGGATACTGAAGGGAGAGAAGTGGCCGTGGACCAGGACCATGGGTGGAAGAGTCAGTTGGACAGCTTCTGGAAAAGAGGGATTACTTGAAGTTGACCTGCAAGGAAACAGAGGAGAAGTTAAATTCTCATTGTGGCCCTAGGGGTGATGTAGAAGCTAGAAATGAAGTGAGCAGCTTAGGTCATCAAGTACTTAGGATTATGGAATGCCTTTAGCCTTTGTTGATTTTTAATTCTCTTGTGAGTGGTTTGTCTCACCCCAGGATTCTTACCTGCTATATTCAGTCTGACTGAACTCTTTCCCTCGAGTTAAAATCAAAAGGGTTAAAAAGCCTCTCAGTATGCCAGCAAATTTGGAAAACTCAGCAGTGGCCACAGGACTGGAAAAGGTCAGTTTTCATCCCAGTCTCTAAGAAAGGCAATGCCAAAGAATGCTCAAACTACCGCACAATTACACTTATCTCACACGTTAATAAAGTAATGCTCAAAATTCTCCAAGCCAGGCTTCAACAGTACATGAACCGTGAACTTCCAGATGTTCAAGCTGGATTTAGAAAAGGCAGAGGAACCAGAGATCAAATTGCCAACATCCGTTGGATCACTGAAAAAGCAAAAGTGTTCCCAAAAAACATCTGCTTTATTGACTACGCCAAAGCCTTTGACTCTGTGGATCACAACAAACTGGAAAATTTTTAAACAGATCAGAATATCAGACCACCTGATCCATCTCTTGAGAGATATGTATGCAGGTCAAGAAGCAACAGTTAGAACTGGGCATGGAACAACAGACTGGTTCCAAATAGGAAAAGGAGTACATCAAGGCTGTATATTGTTACCCTGCTTATTTAACTCATATGCAGAGTACATCATACAAAATGCCAGGCTGGATGAAGCACAAGCTGCAATCAAGATTGCTGGAAGAAATATCAACAACCTCACATATGCAGATGACACCACCCTTATGGCAGAAAAAGTGAAGAAGAACTAAAGAGCCTCTTGATGAAAGAAGAGTGAAAAAGTTGGCTTAAAACTCAACATTCAGAAAACTAAGATCATGGCATCCAGTCCCATCACTTCATGGAAAATAAACGGGAAAACAATGGAAATAGTGGCAGACTTTATTTTCTTGGGCTCGAAAATCACTGCAGATGGTGACTCCAGCCATGAAATTAAAAGACACTTGCTCTTTGGAAGAAAAGCTATGACCAACCTAGACAGCATATTAAAAAACAGAGATATTACTTTGCTGACATAGATCCATCTAGTCAAAGCTATGGTTTTTCCACTAGTCATGTATGGATGTGAGAGTTGGACTGTCAAGAAAGCTGAGCACCGAAGAATTGATGCTTTTGAACTGTGGTGTTGGAGAAGACTCTTGAGAGTCCCTTGGACTGCAGCGAGATCCAACCAGTCCATCCAAAAGGAAATCAGTCCTGAATATTCATTGGAAGGACTAACGTTGAAGCTGAAACTCCAAAACTTTGGCCACCTGGTGCGAAGAGCTGACTCATTTGAAGACCCTGATGCTGGGAAAGATTGAAGGCAGGAGGAGAAGGGGACAACAGAGGATGAGATGGTTGGATGGCATCACCGACTCAATGGACATGAGTTGAGTAGGCTCCGGGAGTTGGTGATGGACAGGGAGGCCTGGCATCCTGCATTTCATGGGGTCACAAAGAGTCAGACACAACTGAGAAACTGAACTGACTGAAGAAGTCTTTCAAGAAAAAGATTGAGAAACCTTTGTTTTGTCTGCATCATGGGACCCTGTGGAAAGAGCTGTGGCCTAGGAAGCATTAGGTCCATCAAGTTGTGCACGTTATAGCCTTGTGACCTTGGGCGAGTCAAATGTCTTTGCAGGACTGTAGGAAGCTGGGAGGGCTGGAGAGGGATGGTCCTCTGGGAAGCAGTTCAGAGACCTGTTGGTGCACAGCCCCAGGGCTCCTTCCAGAAAGGACCTGTGGCCCCACCTGCTGGAAGACACCTTGGCCTCTCATATCCTCCAGCATTGCCGTTGCTTCAGAGTGTCACCTAGCCTAATATCCCTACCTTCCTGGATGACCTGCATCCAGTAACTGGGAAGGAGAGGCCCAGCCTGGCCATTTGGGGCACACACAGTTCAACTGTGACAGATCATTCAAGATCCAGAGCTGCCCTGGGGTTGGCAAAGGCTTTCAGGCTGCCATGCAGGTTCAGTTTCCTTTTTGGTCAAGTCCCACACTGTCCCTCCCTCCTACAGGCAGTGATCCCAGGGATACTCCCCAGTGAACAGCCCAATCTCCATGCTGAAGCCTACCTCCAGGAGAACCCAACCTGTAGCGTTACCTGCACAAAAGGGCGGGCCCTTCACAGCCAGTGTCTAACATGCAGAGGACCGAGGGCCCTGCCCGTCGACTCAACTCCTCCATCCCTCCTCCCTCCCCACAGAGACCAGGCTTGCTCTTTGTGCCTCAGACAGACTTCACCTGCCATTTATTTCAAGGTGTTTTTATCTTTATGCAAATGTTCCAGGCGAAGTTGCCACAGTTCTGACCCTTAGGAAGGTACTGGATGCTCTCACCCTCCCCGAGTCACTCATGTCTGCCCTGAAGCTTTCAAACTTGAACCACCATGGGCTGTAAAGATAGAGGACCGTCTAGTAGTGATGAGTGATTTCTTTTCCTCTCAGCCTCTGAAATTGTTCTTTTGACCACCGTAGCATGGGGCATTTTTTAAAATGTAAAAGATGTCTGCTATTCCCATCAAAGGAATTAAGCACTTTTGACCTAGCTGTACAAAGAGGAAACTTGAATGTTTACATTCATCTCAGTTTAGGTTCTCTGAGTAGGAAACCTTTTTTGAAAATAGGAACTGTTCCTTTTTGCATTATAATAAGAGAACAAGAATAATATTTTTTAACAAAAATAAGAAGCATCGCAACTGTTACAGAATACCCTCTCATTTGTTCCTTCCTCCCTGACAGATTCTGAAAATCTGAGAGAGGGAGGGGTAGGGACAGAGGAAGCGATGGGAGAGAGAAGGGCAACATGGCTGAGAGAGTGCCATCCAGAAAAGAGGTCCCTTGGGGAGTACCACGTGGTGCGTGCTAAGTCACTTCAGTCGTGTCCGACTGGCTCCTCCGTCGATGGGATTCTCCAGGCAAGAAGACTGGAGTGGACTGCCATGCCCCCTCCAGGGGATCGTCCCGACCCAGGGATTGAACCTGCATCTCTTACACCTCCTGCATTGGCAGGCAGGTTCTTTATCACCACGGGGAGAACCACCTGACCCTCCTAACAGGGAGCCCTCATCCCTTGCCCCCTCCTGAGAAGTGCAGGAAGGGGCCAAAGGGACCCTTAACTGTTTAATATGGTTGTTGTTATAGATTGAAAATACATGGGAAAGAAACTTGGGGTAGTGGGACAGTTAAGTCTTTGGAATCAGACATAAGTTCAGACTCCCATTTGTCCTTTAGTACATGCAGAATTTTCTTTTTTCTTTTTTGAAATTATGTGTAATTGCTTTACAATGTTGTGTTAGTTTCTGGTGTACAGCAGTGTGACTCTGCCATATGTGTATATATATCCCCTCCCTCTGGATTCTCCCTCCCAGCCCTCTAGGTCATTACAGAGCACTGAGCTGAGCTCCCTGTGTTATACAGCACTTCCCACCAGCTAGCTGTTTTACACAGGGCATTATAATGTATGTCAATGCTACTCTCTCAATTCGTCCCATCCTTTCCTGCCCCAACTGTGTCCACAAGTCCATTTGCTACATCTGCACATGCAGAATTTTCTGATCCTCAGTGTCCTCCGCAGTAAACTAAGGATTGCTCCAATCTTGTCAGATGGGGAGGTTAACCGTAATGCATGCAAAATGCAGGGCACCATGCTTGAATCCCCAGCAGGCACTTAAGGCGGTACTCACTGATGTGGATATTTTCCTTCTAATACTCTCAAGGCACAGATTTTGGAATTTGGCTTGGCCGTGCATGAGAAGTTTGTTCCTCAGGATATGAGACCCCTTCACAAGAAGCTGGTTGACCAGTTCTTTGTGATGAAGTCCAGCTTGGGAATTCAGGTATGTACACAAAGTGTCCACCAGGGGGCAGTCTGACCTCTACTATTTGCTTTTTGTTAGCGGGACCATGACATATACAACAGTGACATCTTTTGGTTTGTCTGCCAAACTGCACCAAAATTTTACCAGAGATCTCTCAAAAATTAAAATTGCATTAACTTCGGTTTGCCACACTTAACTTTCATGAAAACAAAAAAGTAAATGAGGGAAGGCTTAATAACTTACATTCCTAAGTGCCTATATAAAGGTTTTATGACCATCAGAATGCACATCTAGTACAGCACAGCACCTTTCGAGTGATTCTGCCCTTACCGTTACAATTCTGAAATATTTTCTTTACTACCTCTTTAGGAATTTTCTGCTTGTATACAAGCCAGTCCAGTCCATTTTCCTAATGGAAGCCCTCGTGTGTGTAGAAACTCAGCACCTGCTTCCATGAGCCCAGATGGTACCAGGGTAATTCCTCGACGCAGGTAAGTCATATTCTGAATTATCTGACAATTTGGCATTCCCACAAGATGATCCGGAACGATTCTCTCGTTCTTTATGGCACAATTTGTCAAATACGCGGTTTCTTAATGAAATAAGTAACCCTAGAGGCAGCTGCAGACATCTGCCACTGGTAAAATAGCAACAGCACGAGAAATAAACTCAGACGTTTGATCACATTGAGGCAAATGGGAGGCGACAAAATAGGATGTATATATATTTTTTCCCTTTGGTTTTTATACCATGCCAGCATGTGATAAAGTGCAATGTGAGACTGAGTTAACGACCATTTCTTTTTCTCCCTGAAAACAGCCCATTAAGTTACCCAGCTGTCAACCGATACTCTTCCTCCTCACTGTCCTCACAAGCGTCTGCTGAAGTAAGCAATATTACAGGGCAATCAGAAAGCTCTGATGAAGTCTTTAACATGCAGGTACTTGATCAGCTGTTTTCTTTTTGTCTGGTCCTGTTTATTCCCTTTCTGTCTCAATCATGAGTGTTTCCATTCACTCTGCTGTGCTTAGGAACAGACCTGCGAGCGAGAACTTGACCCTAAGGACAAACCTTTACACACCTGTATTGCCTTATTGGTCCCTGGAGTCTGCAAAGCTGATTCTCTCAAAGCTGCCCCGGCCACTCTAGGAAGACCTTAGCCAGCGGTGGGCAAGCCCGGCCAGGCCCTCGAGGGGAACTTTGAGCTCTGCCTCTGAGTCAGGTCTTCAGTTGGGTGTCCTGGAGCTTGTCACCACCGATCAGCTGCCTCTTAGCATTCCTGAGTGTTTTGTTCTTTTCTTTAAGAAGATACGGTTTAGGGGCCCATGCTAAGATTTCTCTACTTAGGTATATGTTGGAAATTTCCCGTAATAAAAAACTGTTTACTAAAGAAAAACAGGTTTTTAGGGATTTAAGTGTCAGTGTAACTCTTGCAACAAAAAGTTGTGTTTAGATACAGCAAATAGGACATTGATAATCACTCGGTAAGACTCAGCTGAAATTTTCCTCACCTCTGTCTTTGGAAAGGGGGCATAGTACATATTGCCAAATTCATGCTTTGAACATACGACATTGGAGAAAAGGCACAGGCATGTTCTCTGCCTTTTACAAGCACTCACCTGTTTATCTGCCCAAGGCTGGGAGCCTTTCTGCTCGTGCTTTAGTCAGGGAGCCGCTGCTGACTGGTCTTTAGTCATAGGCTGTATGGAGCTGAATTGAACACAAAGGCATTCCTTTGGCAGGTGTCAAAAATCTCAGTTTTTTTAAATTAATTCAGACAAGCATCCTTATTGGTCTGAGTTAGTGAGATTTTTCCATAATTCTTAATGGGCTTTTTTTTTTTTTTTTTCTATTTTGAAAAAAAAAAAAAAATGGTGATTTTGTTTCAAATGTGTCAGTGTAGTCTGCAGCCTCTAAGCCATGTGTGATAACAGCTCCTGTGTTTTCCAGCCAAGTCCATCTACCTCAAGCTTAAGTTCTACTCACTCCGCCTCACCTAATGTGACAAGTTCTGCTCCCTCGAGTGCCAGAGGTCAGTGCCAAGGTGTGGGTGACTGAGGGTGCCCAGAGGACTTCCCAGCCTCCCGCAGGCTCAGGCTTTCTCCTCCAAATGGTCCCAGCTCACCACCGCCAATGAGCCTCTCTTTCCATCTCTCCCCAGCTTCTCCTTTGTTGTCTGACAAACACAAACATTCCAGAGAAAACTCTTGCCTGTCCCCGCGGGAGCGGCCGTGCAGTGCCATCTATCCGACACCTGTGGAACCTTGTCAGGTAGTGTTTTGGGGATGGAAATTCTAGGAAACAAGGAAAAGTCTGGATGTGACTCACAGGGCTGTGGAAAGTCATGGTAGCTGCCAGAGACCACCAGATGGGCCGTGTTGACAAGTCCAGCTGGGTGAAGTCCATTCCTCGGCCCTGGGCCTGTTGTTAGGAATTTCTGTATGAACTGTCAAATCTGACGTGGATACCTGGTGGTTGCCTGAGCAGTAAAGCTGGGAGGGAATTGGGAAATGATTTTACCCATTTTGATCTATTTTGTTGCTGCCACTTGAACATTAAGAGACGTCATGGGTGAATGAGTTAGGGGCAGGGGTGTCTGTTTGCATGTGTCTGTAGCAGAAATTTGGAGGAACTCCTTGTCCTTCGTGTTAGGTTGCTTCGGTCATGTCCAATTCTTTGTGACCCCATGGACAGGAGCCCACCAGGCTCCTCTGTCTGTGGGATTCTCTAGGCAAGAATACTGGAGTGGGTTACCATGCCCTCCTCCAGGGGATCTTCCCAACCCAGGGTTTGAACCTGCATCTCTTATGTCTCCTGCATTAGCAGGTAGGTTCTTTACCACGAGCGCCACCTGAGTCTGCTTGCATGTGTCTGTAGCAGAAATTTGAAGGAACTTCCTACATTAGCCAAAGATCCTTGAGGAGAAGCATGGCTGCCACAGATTGCTTACCGAGGTATCTAAAAGTGAAGAAGGTGTCCTTTTGCCGCTGCTGTTCTTAAATGCACTGCGGAGGGAGTGGCTAAACCCTGGGGCTTCCCCCGCAGCCTCTCCACCCCACTCAGAGCTGCTGCTCTGCAGTGGTCTCTCTCAGCCTCAGTGACTGCAGGGCCCATGTTTTGACCCTCTGGGCCCTTTAAGCACTTTGAGGTGGGGTTTCAAAGGTAAAGATTCCTATGGAGCCCTGAGTTTTATCAGTTAGGAGCAGAGAATAATCGTTATTTATCCTCCAGCTCATTTTCTGTTTTTCCACACCATCCTGGCAGAAGGCTGTAGTTGCATCTGGAAATGGATGAGAATGAGGGGGATTTGTCTGGATTGGTTTCTCTTTGCTGATTGTGTGATCTTCCCAAAGGTTCCAGGATACCCCATCCGCACAGCACTGACGTGTTGCAGAAACTGTACCCAAGTGCATTTTCCTGAACCACCTGACTGGTTTAATTTCCACTTGTCACTTGATGTTGCAGAGGACTTTCAGTTTGTTCCCTCTGCTCCTGGAGAGCAGGTCACCAGCGTGGGGGACTCTGAAAGACTACCTGATTAGCCTCTCAAGTTTTCTGCTTTTGGTAAAATTTGAAGCAGTGTGTGTTGCCAAAATTTCCATAATACACATTCCTCTGGTGTATCTACTTTTAAGGACTTGGTGCCTTTCATCCAATATATTAGGTAGAACTATGTAAAACTGGCATTTTTGTGGGTTAAAAATTGCAACATACTAACCATTTCATATGTTTTAACCTAATCTAGGATTTAAAATGTAAAGTTCATTGACTAGAGAATTTTTAAGCTAATATTTCTTCTTTCTTACTTACATTTTATATTGCCAGTCTAGCATTTGTATTTATAAAGAGCACTGTAGTTTAACTGCTACTTACTGTTTATTTTTTCCATATTTTGTTACAAAAATTTATTTGCCAGTTATATTGGGTTGGCCAAAAAGTTCATTTGAGGATGGTATGGAAAAACCCAAACGAGCTTTTTGGCCAACCCAATATTTGAAATCCTGTATAGACTTTTAAAACACCATTTAGAAACACTGTTTGAAACCTAAGCGCCTTCTCCTTTTTTTCCGTTAAATATAACTGAGTCATTATTGAACAATAATTCAATAATGATAAGCCAATCATCAACAGTGTTAAGCCAGTAACATTTTATATGGCTTATTTTGCCATATGAAACATTTTTTAAAAACCAAAGGTTCAGTAAGGGCTTCCCAGGTGTCACTGGTAGTAAAGAACCCGCCTGGCAATGCAGGAGACACAAGAACTGTGGGTTAGATCCCTGGGTTGAGAAGACCCCCTGGAGTAGCAATGGTAACACACTCCAGCATTCTTGCCTGGAAAATTCCACGAACAGAAGAGCCTGGTGGGTCCAGAGGGTCGCAGAGAGTCGGACACGACTGAGCGCCAGCATACACCATTCAGTAATAAAATAATCATCTCGTTTTCTAGAAGATCTCACCTGTCAGTATCTTGCACCATAAAAATAGATTCTTGTGCCTTTCCAGAGGCTGCTGTTTAATCACATTGGAGATGGAGCCTTGCCACGCAGTGACCCCAATCTTTCTGCACCTGAGAAAGGTGGGTATGAAGCCAGCGTCTTCGTCAGTCATGGAATGTGTAACAGTGTGTTCTGTCTTCATTTCCCCCAGTCGCCCGTGTGTCCCTGTGGAAGGCAGATGTGCAGACCTTTAATGATCAGGACTGATCTTCTCTTTAGGGGATAGATGGAAGACAGTTATTTCTGATACATTCTTCACAAACTGTTTTCTTGTAGGATTTAACAGCAGAATCTGAGCCAAGGTAGGGACTCCTGTTTAATGACTCTTGGTGTCATTCAGTGAGTCACCGAGGTGATCCCTGTGCTACCTGAAACAAAGTGGCCAATTAGGCTACTTGTTCAACACAAGGGAAGTAAGCACCTTCGCAGACGGATCCTTGGTCCCACTTTGTGTCTGCCTTACCAAGCTCATTCAGTCAGCTCATCTGTTGCTTGTGGGTGACTCAGATGCTATGGAAAATTTGCAATCCAGTGCATAATGGAGTGTGCCCTGCCTCAAGGTCACATGAAAAATGAGAAACCAACATATGCATACCAGTTAATAGCCAATTAGCACTGGTCTGTGCAACAGAGCAGAGGAAGAAGAGTGGATTAGATGTGACTTCCTCAGCTAGGGGGATGGGGACTGACAGCCAGGCACTCGCTCACCTTCCAGAGTCAGCCTCAAAAATCAGAGCAGTCCCCAAGCCAGCAAATTAACAGTCACTAATGGCATATCCCTGTAAAGTGCATTCTAATTGTCCCCATTAAGATCTCGACTGCATTGTCATTTGAGTACACAGATACATTAAAACTTTCCTAGGGAGATAGGAATCAGCAAGACTGTAGCCTAAAATATTTTAAAACACACATTTTACTTTACAGCTACAAGTCAAATATTGATCTTTGTCTGGATATCTTAGAAATGTGGTCGTTTTCTCACCGCTTCTACCAAAGAAAACCCACAAAGCACCTCTTAAAGGACCAGAGGAAATGTTTTTTATTCACGAGTGGTGGTTCCATCCAATTAAAGTGGTGATATAATCATAAAACGTTGAAATTCTGGCTACGTCCACCAGATGGCAGTGTCTGCTCAGTGAGCAAGAGACTGGAACTCTAAGGCTTGATTTTGTAAACCCCCTCTCAGAGCAGCTGTTTATAACCTTGTATGTCTTGCCCTTGTTCCTAAAAGGGTTGTTCCATATTTCTGCATCTTACTGAAGTGTGGAGCAGGTAGGTTAAAAAAAAGGAATGATACTGTCAGCATTCCAGATTATTTATTTAGGACGTTCTCCACTATAGTCCTTTGACTTAAGGAACAAGGGCCAACAGGATGGTGTGGTGTGGCTATTCCTTGCCAGTAATTCTGCCAGGCAGTGGAGATATTAGCGTCCACTGCCTTCTCCCTTTTAGGGTGCTGTTTGTCCAGAAAATTCCACTAAAAATCATGTTTTAAAATAGTCGAGTGACTACATCTTCCATCTGTTATCCAGCATCTAAACACATTTGTAAATCTCAAGTTTCTACACTCTTTTGTCGAGATGTGTAGTTATGACTGCTTGAGGGAAAAAGAGAGACATGCTATCACCCAATGAAATGTCAACTATAATTGTGAGATGGCCAATTAAATAAAGGGTTCGCATTTAGGAAGTTTCCTTATTATTATTTTTAATCCAGCTGATGTTTCATTCTGGATAATTCTGACTTCTAAGATCGAGTGCTCACAGGGTGATGTAGACCATGTGATTTTAGCTGTGTTATTCCCTTCCAGCTGTGAACCCCACCCCTAGCAGCTGGAGCCTGGACAGTGGGAAGGAAGCCAAGAACATGGCAGATGGTGGGAAGCTTATCTCTCCCCCCGTCCCTCCACGACCCACACAGACTGGTGGGTATTTGAAGCATTTAACAATCATTTTTATAAAAATAACTTTTATTGACTACTCCGACCTGAATTCCTCAGAAAGGTAGGCATTTGGTGTATCCAAGGTAAAAACCCTAATAGCAGCTACAGATTTCATCTGCTGTGTTCCCTCTTTTTCCTCAACTCCTGTTACACCAAGTCCACAAGTGCACCATTCCTAAACTGTAGAACGTTCTTTTCCTAGGTATCATCCTCAGAATTGGGGAGGGGGGGCACACTAACCTTGCTGAACCACTAGCATTTTCTCCCTTTGCTTGAATCACCTCATTCTTATCAACCTCTGCTAACTCCAGCCACTTTCTGCAGGACTAATGCCCCAGTTTCAGGTTTTCCCTGAGTAGGATTGACTAACTGTGATTTGGATAGGCTTGTGGAGAACATCTAACCAGTACCTTGCACCTCCTGCTTAGACAAGACTGCATTCCAGGGTCATCTTTCTCAAAGGGTTCATTCAAGGCACTGTCTCTCCTAGGGAGGTGGTTTAAGCAGCAGACCTACTGAATCAGAATTTTAGCTATATCTAGGGCCAAAGCTCTAGAATCTGTGTTTTACCAAACCTTTCTAAATTTTGAGAACCCCTGAAAATTATTCTTAAGAAACTTTCTTCTGAGTTTATAAGAGTAATGGACCCCCTTTCCTCTTGAACAAGCCATTGCTGGATGACCTGCATATAAGGGCAGTTTTTAAGAGAGGCTGTTGCTCTTTACTAACTGTATCCTATTTATGAGGAGAGCTTTTTCAACACTTCACCTATATTTAGAGTCGTTTTGAAGCTTTACAAATACAACTAGCCTAAAGGCATGAGAAAATATGACACTGTGTTTTTCATGGATGTTTCGTTTGCTGCATTTTAACATCTTTCTAGCCTTTTTTTTTTTTTACCGAAAAAAGAAAAATGACTCTCTTTTTAAAATATACTGTGTGCTACCCAGTTTGTTTTGTACTTTCCAAAGCTAGAAGTTGCCAGTAGATTTGGAAAGGCATGTGAGATCTTCAAACAGAACAAGAAATAACTGTAGCCTTACTTGATAATATGCATTGCTAGGTCAGTGTGACCATGGAAGTTTAAAACTTACTAACCAGTACTTGGTGTTTTATTCATGATGTTTGTACATTGAAGCAACCTCCAGTTTAAACCTGGTTGTGTCCATAAAGTTGGAAACTTGAAAAGTGTTTTCTAAGGGACAGTAATATTCATGGTATTTAGTTTCCTAGGCTAATTCTACCTTGTAGGCAAGGACAGGGATAGAACTATTTTAGGTCTTTTCTGGAGAAACATCACTCTAAACACGCAGCGGGTGCAGGGGCTGCTGGGTAGTCCACAGTGATGGTGTCAGGGAATGCCTAAGTTGAGAGGAAGAGGGTCCCAGACAATAAAAATACCATTTCCCAATCAAGATGTGCTTCTCTAGACGTCCATCCTTATTCGGTACTCGACCCCCACAATTGATGGGAAAGGAGAACTAACAGTGCCAATGGAACATGGCGCGTGCTGGCAGCACGCCTAGCAGCAAGATGGATCTGCACCACCCCACAGGGTGGGGCCTGGCCACTCTCCCTAGTCCAGGTGACGGCACCACTCCCCGGTTACCTTGGCAGTGCTGCCTTCCCTTCTGCACTGATTGCTGTCACGGTCTGTCCTCATGTCATCCTGTGTGGTCACTGTTGGTGGGATCTGTAACTGTCTTTCTTCCCTTCGACCTTTCTGCAGTTTTCTTATGAGCTGCAAACCCCACTGTGACAGCTGGGAGAATGGCAGCTCATCACAGAGCAGCAAACCCTGAGCCCACTGAAAACTCTGTAGGCAGACCTGGGGAATCTGGCTTATACTTACATGTTGACAGTGTCATGGCTGACTGTAGTATGTGTGGTTACGCTTTAGAGAGCTGGATTTGGTCCACAAGTGCACACACAGAGCAGTGTCATCACACTGGCCTTGTCCCTGGTATAGGGCTTGAAAATCTGGTGGGAGAAACAAAGAGAGGGTTCTTCTTATCTTAATGATGACATCCATAGGGTATCACCTCCGAGAGATAAAGGAAGACCCAAATACAGACATTAGGGAGAAAACTGGAAAACTTCTCACCTTTTATATGGATGTGGCCAAGGGTTTTCTGTCAATTTCAGAAATATTGCGGGGGTGGGGGTGGTGGTGGTGGTGAAAAGGGAGACTAATGTCACTACATTCCCGGGGACCTATTCTAAGCTGCATGGGTGACCTGGGTCTTTCCATTCTTGCTCAGCCCAGAATCTGCTCCCTGGCACTTCATTTGTAAAAGCACCTTTGGAAATAGACCAAGGGGCAGACAAGCATCTGGGCTTTGAGGAAGTGGAAAGGATGCTGGACCAGTCGCTTGGTTAAAGCACCATGTGTGCTCTGTTGACTTTTCACTGATTACCCCGTGTCTTGGAGCTGCCGTCCTTTGTGGGGAATCCACTTGGGGTGGGCACCATTTAGTCTGTCCACCCACACCCCCCGCTTGCCTAGATCCTTGTGCACCGGATCTGTATGGGTTTGCACACACAGAGGGCTGTTTCAGGTAGCCAGCTGTCTGGTTTTCTGAACTGAAATGATCTCTCTCTCTTTACAGCTTCACCAGCAAGACACACGGCGTCAGTATCCCCCTCACCTGCTGGGCGATCTCCACTGAAGGTACAGGCTCTTGTTTAGATGGAAGCTAGAAACTGGCCCCTTGCTTTTTTCCCCTGTTGCATCAATGAGGTGCTTTCATCTACAAAGACCAGGCAGAGATCATTCAAGGGGGAGAGGAAGGTGGGCCAGAAAACAACATTAGACTTTCCCTTTGGGGAGTCTGCCGTTTGGTTTCAGATTAGTAGCCTTTTTCTCCAAATGGTGGCAATGAGAATGTACAAACTAGAGTGAGTATATACACTGAATTAGAAAGAAATGGTCCCTAGGTGTCTTCTAGGACATTTTCAGCCTTATCCTTTAGTTTAAGGCACATCAAAAACAAACACTTAAGTTGAAAAATAATCAAGATCTACTAAATATTCTCAAGTGCCTTTTTCATCAGTCTCACTCATTTTGAAAATGCCAAACCCAACTTTTTCTCTTTTAACATATTGTAGCAAGGCTTTCATTTACATTAGAGATACATACTTGATCATGAAAAACAAGACAATAAAATGAATTTTAAAATCGCTGGGAAACAAACTGGAAAGCTTTAAAGGTCAGACATTTGATTTAATATGAAGACATAGGCTATTTAACATCTCTAAACATACAAAATTCCGCATGAAGGTAAAGAATAATATTTAGTCTCTATCCAAATTGAATCAGACTGGCTGCAAGGATTGTTGATGCATTCAGAGAAAGGTATTCAGAGCTGCTACACCAGAGGCTTAAAGATGAAGTGACTGTGGAAAGAATGATTTGTACCTGAATGACTTAGGATTTGCATACTCTGTGTCCTTTTTGTTGATGAGACATTTCTAACTAAGGTAAAAGAAAAAGAGAAATTAGCTTCTGCAAACACAATCACAGATTGTGATCCTTTGCATCTGTGATACTCAGGATTGTTGCTAATAGAAATTGAGAATCTGGAAGGAAACCTCCCCTCCCCTGCCCCCTCCCTGCAGTGGAGAAAATTGAAAAAAAAAACAAAACATGATTTGCATTGCCGACATTTCTGATGTCAAAATTTGCTAGTGGGTGCAAATTATCTGCTGGTTTGGTTGTCATACTGCCATGCAGCTGTTAATCGTAAAGTGCATGGGACTGCATTCACCCTGGGAGCCATAGACTGTTATCTTAATGTGATGGAAACAAAGCAACATGGTGTTTCCGCATCGTTACATTTCCCCTTACTCGCAAAGACCCCACATGTTGCTATGGTATTCACATATGCATTTTTTAACTTGATTGCGCAAATTAGTAATCAGATAAAATTAAAAAGAATAATTCCTAATAATAGAATCAAAGAGTTGAAAATATTCAAGTGGCCACCAAATAATTAGCAAAGTGGTGTACGCTCTTCTTTCCACAGACCTGCCTGTGTCCTTGCTGGCCATAGGTAGCCTTGTAGCAGTATCTACAAATCAGGCTTGGAAAAGATGAAACATTGTGTTGTAATTCCAGGTGACATTAGAGGGCGTGGTGCTACCAAGTTACTGGCTTTGCTGTGCTTCAGTTCAGTCACTCAGCTGTGTCTGACTCTGCAACCCCATGGACTGCAGCACACCAGGCTTCCCTGTCCACCTACAACTCCCAGAGCTTGCTCAAACTCATGTCCATCGAGTCGATGATGCCATCCAACCATCTCATCCTCTGTCGTCCCCTTCTCTTGCTGTGCTTAGAATGCAAGAAAACTCCTTAAGAGTTTTTTTCAGCAATTAAGCGAGGGAATTAACCCCGTGGAGAAGACTCAGCTTACCTGCCCTATTTTGCACTTGGGGTCTAACTTTTAACAAAAAACACCAGTGAATTTGGATCTTTTAATTGGCCATTCTTGATCTTAGGCTTCTGATAAATGAAAGGATTTGTGTCTATCAGCATTCTCATGTTTAAAAACAGAGACCGAGGTAAAGTTAGTCTAGGATAACATTTCTTGGTTTCATAGGCCATTATGTGATAAATGAGGAGGGGAAAAAAAGGTCTGTGGTGAAATAAGTTTAGCAAACACTGGGCTGAACAAAGTCATTGAGGTTCCTTCATTGTCAGACTTTAATGAGCTAATAGACTCTGAATGAACTCAAGGAGTACATAGGAAGCAGTATTTCCAGGTAGAATCCTGTTTTCACAGAGCCCTGTTAGGGGAGAGGGAGAAAGTGGAGGGGGGGGGGGAGAGTGTGTGTGTATGTGTCACTCAGTCGTGTCTGACTCTTTTCTGATTACATGACTATAGCCCTCCAGGCTCCTCTGTCCATGGGATTTCCCAGGCAAGAGTACTGGAGTGGGTTGCCACTTCCTTCTCCAGGGGATCTTGCCCACCGGGAGATGGAACCCAGGTCTCCTGCATTGCAGGCAGATTCTTTATCCTCTGAGCCGCCAGGGAATCCCAAAGGGAAGTACAGATTTTGCTGCCAGTGGGAACAGACAGTTAACAAATGAGGCCTCTGTGTGATGTGGTGGTGACGGTGGGAAACGGACAGATTCAGGCCCCATCTGAAGGGCCAGCCCCTGCTCAGCAACAAGAGATTCTGTACCGAAAGAGAAATTGAGCCGTGTTGCTAGAACTTCCAGTGCTTAAAGAAATGCACATTTGGTGGGAAACCGTACTATTTTACAAATTTAACAACTGAGGCTTTTAAAACCACTGCAGATGAAACGTCTGGTCCCTCAGGCTACATAGCCCGAGGGCTGCCAATCGGCTTCAGCTTTTGAGCCTGGCATGAGCTCAGAAGTCACCAGGGCAGGGCCTGCCATGCCTTCCCCAGGGGTGTGGGAGAGAAAGGCTTCAGACTCTGGGTTTTGATGGGGGACACAGCGGAGCTCATTGCCCTGACGCTGAACACTCTGCCGTTTCCCCTCCGCACAGGGCTCCGTGCAGTCCTTCACCCCCTCTCCCGTGGAGTACCACTCCCCAGGACTCATCTCCAACTCCCCCGTGCTGTCGGGCAGCTACAGCAGCGGGATTTCGTCCCTCAGCCGGTGCAGCACGTCAGAGACCTCAGGCTTTGAAAATCAGGTGAATGAACCGTCGGCGGCGCCGCTGGGGTCGGGGCCGGGCTACGGCGGCGGCGGGTCGGAGGAGCCGGTGCGCAAGGAGAGCAAGACGCCGCCGCCGTACAGCGTGTACGAGCGGACTCTGCGGCGCCCCGTGCCGCTACCTCACAGCCTCTCCATCCCCGTCACCGCCGAGCCGCCCGCCTTGCCCCCCAAGCCCCTGGCGGCGCGGTCGGGCCACCTGGAGAACGGGACCAGGAGGACCGACCCCGGCCCGCGGCCCAGGCCCCTGCCCCGGAAAGTCTCCCAGTTATAAGTCCCTTTTCTATTTCCCTGCGACGCATTCTTTGCCGTTTACCAGACATTAAGAGGTATGGTGAGAAGACATCTTTAGTGTAGGCACTTTAATAACTTAACTCAGACTTATCTTTAGATGAATGACTCGCTTAATAGAATGTTGCACAATATTAAAAGTTACTGATCCCCAACGCCAGATGTCCCAAGTATGGCTGAATTTCATTACACCGTTTCTCGTTTGAAAGTGATAAATAGTGATAAAGCCTTCTTTTGTATCTTTTTATGTTCACTTTTTTTTACATAGTTTAATCTCAACCAGTAAAATATTGTCGAACAATATGAAGCGTGATAATGTTGTATACTTTTTACTGAATACTTGATACTTCATGAAAGCTTATTAAGTCAGTGCACATCCTAAGGCAGTGGTCCTTCCTTTAGAAGACTTCTGTAAATAAGGTGAGATTTCTGACTATCAACAGACAAATGAATGCACACAATTAAAAGTTAAAGAAGGCTAGTGAGATATACAGTAAAGGAGTTGTAAGGATTGGGACTGGAAGCAGTTTTGTTCTTGAAACATACTTCTCTAAGGTTGTTTTTGACCTTGACTGCTGTCTACATTCTTCAGAAGCTACTCTACCAGTTGGTTGGTAAACCGTTTAGTACCCTGACACCATGGTATCTACTGTATTTCTTTTCAAGGTGCAATTTACTTCCAGAGTTCCAATCGGGTTGATGAAGCAAAAGACCCCAGGAGAAATGTTTACTTGAATCTTGTGCTTCCTTAGATAATTTCTGCTACCCAATTTGTCACTGAAGAAGAGATGTTCATGTATTAAGTAGGCACAAATTAATGTGTCCCATTAACAAGAATTCAGGAATCAATACAGGACAGTATTAAATCAATAGAGTAAATGAAGAAAAAAAGTAGAGAAAATATATTAGCATGATTAAATAGCAGAAGGACTTTCGAAAGGCAAGGGCATTAACTTTCAGTCCTGCACAAAATAAGAAATTCCTCACAAATCCACTGTTACCAGTGGGGCTTGTCTTCTGAACTAATCCTGTTGTCCTTTTGTTGAAGGAGGATGGCTGTAGACGGCTCGAGCTTGAACATTACTACATAGCATCTTAGATCTAGATAGGGATGCTGATGCCACAGTCATAGGAGTGTGAAAAGAGAAAAGCACCTTGTATGTAGTAATGTATTTTGTATCTTGTTTTCTTTACTGACTGTTTATAACACTCAACTGACAATAGATATGAACTGTATTTTAAATCATACTGTTGAATATTTTCCCTCTTTTGTTGGGAAGCTCATTTTAGTTTAACTGTGTTTGTTTTTGTTGATAGCTTACCCAGAAGACAGTGACCACTTTTTTATATTCCCTTCGAAACCATTCAGCAGGTATATGCTGTTGAGACTGGTTATAGAGGTTTTCTATGATAAATGTTCAAGTATTTTTGTACATAACTGGTTAATTTTAATAAGAGATACCATTACGTGTAAAAAAATTAAAAATAAAAGCAAACTGTTGTGGATGCAGTATGATTGTTATAATTATGCCAAATACTTTATGTATGGAAAAAAGAATATTTGTACATATGTGCTTTTAACAATAATTCTGCCATATTGACTACAGTTTTGAATGTCAGAAAAATTAATATATGTTAAAATATTTATGTTTAGTGAAAGTATTCTTAATAGAGAAAAGGAACATGAATTTTAGCTTTGTATCTTGCAAGTTTTTCAGTTGAAAATTTCTTGAACTAGCCTTTGCTTTTGATGATAACACTTTGTGTTTGTAATCACATCCTTAAGTATATATATATCTATATACATATAGGAAGATACATGTTTCTGTTGCTTTAAAGAAGTAAAGCCTTCCTTCCATTTAAATAAGGTGACATGCTTAAGATAACAAAGCTCTGATTTCCTTTTCTTCTGTAATTTAATAGATTTCTTGACTAGTGCTTGGGCACAGTGTAAATCAGTGTTATTTGCTCTTGAATCCATTTTTTAAAAAAAAAATCGGGGCAATGAACAGTCGATCATGTGTGTGTATTTCTGAAGCAGCTATATAGCAGAACATTTCAAGAGATTCTGTTAGCCCAGATGTTCATGTTGGTTGCTGCTGAACGGTAAATATTAAATAAAATTACCTGATTAATCTTGGTATTTCTGTCTTTATTCCGGTCATAAGCATATCCTTACTTGAACAGCAGCTGTGTAGATAACTGCCAAATGTACAAAAGGAATAGTTGAGTGCTGCTTTTGCCAACTGTACAAACTATCTGCATGCCTGCTTTCTCCCTGATGTTCATAAAATGATAGGAACTATATTTCACACTGCAAAGTCTATTGACTACCATTTGCTAATAAAGCCCGGCGTTTAATTTTGTGAGCTGCATCAATGCTGTGTTAGGGTTACAACATTTACGTCACTCAGTGCTAAGCAAACACTGGCTGAAGCCTCTGCTCCGTTCAGCACCAACACTCACTTGAAGGCCACTGTCAGTGTCTTCCTGATTATTTCTCAACATTAAGTGGTTTTAGAGCATTTGGGGGGCAGTTTCCTCCCCACTGAATCCACAAGTGTCTCAATTCTATAAGCTTAATTACAATAAGAATAACTTCTCTACCTTAGAAGTCTTCTCTCTGGATTGATATTGATTGTTCTACAAAATACAACAAAGAAAATAAGTTACACAGCTTTGCCTTTATTTGATCTTTACACATTAAAAGATAGCTCTACCAGAATGAATTCTTAGTTATTAACTGAAATAAACCTTGTCCTCATTACATAATACTGTTAAAAAAAACTTGAAAATTTGACAGTCCCTTAGTAACTGTCTATTGTAATGTAACTACTGTTTTTACATATTCCTTTTGTGTTTTCTCTATGCATATATTGCACACTTTCCCTGCATTGTGAAGTGCTGGTTCCCCAAGTCTCCCGACATAATTTATCCACAATGCAGGGCTGAGTTCACTGCCCACTGACATAACAGAGAACATCACTTCAACAGAGCTTTGGCAGTATCTCAGAGGGGCAAGGGCAAAATCAGATCTTACTGAAATTCTGGAGTTTTGTTTAAGGTAGATCTTTGAAGGAGCAGGGCTTAAGACTGGGTACAGATCACGATATAATTATTGACGATTGGTAAGAAACAGCAGGAGAGACTTAGAAAGTATCAACTTACAGTTACATCCTATTGACAACTTGATGAGTCTGTTGACAAATTGCATCTTAAAAATAAAGTTATTTACCCGGCAAAAAGACTCCTGGAAGAGTAAAGTTATACCAGCAAATGTTGGAATATGGCGGTCATGTTCATGTAAACTGTATGGAGTAGGTGGTTTCAGTTTTCAACATGTATGTTTAACAAAGTCATAGTCACAGGGTACTGGAGACTACTCAGTTTTTTGTTGTTTAATGTTACAGTACAATAAGTATTTTCATATTTTACATGTATATAAAAAGCAAAGTATATATTCCCACCATTTACTTAGCCATTCCCCTGTTAATGGACATAATATTATTTCCAGTTTTTTACCAATGCAAATAATACCATTGGGACATACAGCTTTTTCCATGTTTTAGATTAATTCCTTAACATGGAATCCTAGACTAAAATTGCAAAGGCAAGGGATTTTTGTTGTTACCTCACATACTGGCAAATTATTTCTCAAAAGTATTTTTTTTTTTTTTACTTTCTCAAAATTTATTTATTTATTTATTTATTTATTTTTATATTTATTTATTTTTATAATTTTTTTTTCTTTACAGTTAAAAGTATTTTTATTAAAAAAGCACAAATGCAAAGAAATGAATAGAGGAAAATTTATGCATCGAACCTGGACTGGTCACTTATGATAATATACATGCTACAATTCCATTCTCCCCAATCATTCCACCTTCACCCTCTCCCACAGAGTCCCAAAGACTGTTCTAAATGCCTATGTCTCTTTTGCAGTCTCTTATACAGGGTTCAGGTTACCATTTTTCTAAATTCCATATATATGCGTTAATATACAGTATTGTAACAATTTTAATGCCACCAGCAATATTTTTCCAATGTTGGATAGTGATGCTGTTATTTTTTGCTATGTGGGAAGAAAACATTGCTGCTTTACCTAAAATTTGAGAAAATATTCAGTTCAGTTCAGTTGCTCAGTCGTGTCCGACTCTACGACCCCATGAGTCACAGCACGCCAGGCCTCCCTGTCCATCACCAGCTCCCAGAGTTTACTCAAACTCATGTCCATCGAGTCGGTGATGCCATCCAGCCATCTCATTCTCTGTCGACCCCGTCTCCTCCCACCCCCAATCCCTCCCAGCATCAGAGTCTTTTCCAGTGAGTCAACTCGTCGCATGAGGTGGCCAAAGTATTGCAGTTTCAGCTTTAGCATCAGTTCTTCCAATGAACACCCAGGATTGATCTCCTCTAGAATGGACTGGTTGGATCTCCTTGCAGTCCAAGGGACTCTCAAGAGTCTTCTCCAGCACCACAGGTCAAAAGCATCAATTCTTCGGCGATCAGCTTTCTTCACAGTCCAACTCTCACATCCATACATGACCATGGGAAAAACCATAACCTTGACTAGATGGACCTTGGTTGGCAAAGTAATGTCTCTGCTTTTTAATATGCTATCTAGGGTGGTCATAACTTTCCTTCCAAGGAGTCAGCATCTTTTAATTTCATGGCTGCAATCAGCATCCACAGTGATTTTGGAGCCCCCCAAAAATAAAGTCTGACATTGCTTCCACTGTTTACCCATCTATTTCCCATGAAGTGATGGGACAAGAGGCCATGATCTTTGTTTTCTGAATGTTGAGCTTCCAGCCAACCTTTTCACTCTCCTCTTTCACTTTCATCAAGAGGCTTTTGAGTTCCTCTTCACTTTCTGCCATAAGGGTAGTGTCATCTGCATATCTGAGGTTACTCCACTAATTATTTTACAGAATTGTGTATAAGGAAGTTGATATCTATAAAGAAAAGGAGAGAGAAGACAACATTAGAGTAACAGGCACTAACACTTAAGTATATCACCTACTGAAAATACTTCATCCCAGAGAAGGCACTTTAGATCCTCTGTTTGTATGGAATACTAGAAAATTCCTGACATTCTGAACACAAGCACCATCTCACTTATCCAGTTTATCGCCACCCCCTCCCACCCGCCATCATTCACAACCAGTGAAGAAGCCAAAAACCTAGAAGTGAGGACACTGAACAGCCATAATAAATGTCACCATCAGCTGAGTGAAATGTCCCAAGAAGATGAGGCTGATGAAATGCTTGATGTGTTTGAACTTACTGCCAGGAGATGAAACTTTTGTAAGACAGTTGAGGGGTGGATTAGAGAAGTACCTAGAAATCTATGCAAGTCAACGGGAAAGGAAAAAACTCCAGAGAGAACAGAAAAATGTTTAAATAAGTAAATGTAATTATAGTATATCATGGAGTCACCTCGGCATATTTACATAGTCTTGGAAATGTAAAATATGTAACTCCAAATTATATTGGAAAGATGAGGGTAAGGAAGACGTATATATGCGGTGAAAGTGAGCGAAAGTTGTTCAGTCGTCTCCGACTCTTTGCAACCCCATGGACTATACAGTCCATGGAATTCTCCGGGCCAGAATACTGGAGTGGGTAGCCTTTCCCTTCTCCATGGGATCCTCCCAACCCAGGAATCAAACCAAGGTCTCCTGCATTGCAGGCGGATTCTTTACCAACTGAGCTATCAGGGAAACCTAAACGTGTAACCACCTTGAGTGGTAAGGAGGAAAAGTTCCCCTGACCTGCAGGGGGATCAAATCCACGACCTTGGCGTTATTAGCACCATGCTCTAACCAACTGAGCTAATCAGCCATGACATGTATGTGGAGAATAACAAATTATCTCATATATGGATGTCAATCGGAAATGCCTAAAATTTAAAAACAATCAAAAAGTAGCAATTTAAGATGTTTTTTAAATCTAGGTATAAAAGCAATAATTAAGAAATAACTTGAAAATAATGCCCTCTGTAGAGTGAAATAATGGCTGCAGGACATTTCTGTTTTTCACAGTGGCTTAAACAACTATATGCATATTTTAAGAGATTTTTAAAAAATGATTTCCACAATGTTCACCACACTGGCTTCACTTGTTTTTTTTCCTTCCAAATTTAAAGCTGATCTGGATCTGGAACTCTTTGAGAAGCACATATAGAGCTTGCCAGATTTCTACTTCAAAAGCATGGGTGCGACAGGTTATAGGGAGTTAAAGGGGAGGAGTTTGGCCCTATATAAAACTCCTCTGGGAGAAGTAACTGGCAGTAATACAAACATTTTAATTCCAATCGTGACTTAAGCCTGTCCACTAAGTCATCTGCAATTATTTTTAAGCAGCTGGCTCCTCCTCATTTTTTAGTAGCAGCATGAAGCAGCCAATAGATAAAATTTTTAGGCAGTTCACAAGTTCCTTTCATGTCAATAACATGAATTTTCTCATCCCGAAAAAACACTCAGGTCTTAGTGTGACTGACTTAGGAACAACAATCAACAGTCCCATGTTATTTCCCTTCAAGAGGGAGAATATTAGGTTATTAACAAATAATTAGTTTAGTCTTTTTTTAAAGGTAAAAAATGGTGAGCATTAGAACTTCAAGCCTGAAATTAAATTAGGCAGAGGGTCTCCTGGTACATCCATTGTTCATTCCCTCACTATACCTCAACCTCTTGCCTCACCACCCACAACTTATCCAAATCTTTGTTCCAAAACCAGAAAAAGAAGAAACCCCTTCATTGGAATTAAGTTTTCTACCCTTAAGTTGATCCCACTTCATTTCCCTCTGAATCCTTCTTTATTGATGAGGAAGTGAGGGGAATCTGACCTTTGATCTACTTAAAGCAACGGATCTTGATGAGTAGGTCTGAAGATAAGAACAAACATAAGTAAATGTTTACAAAACTTCAGATAACTTTCCCCTCTTTTCTTTTCTCCTGGGTCAGGCAACTGTCTGAGCTTAAGAATTTATAAGTCGGATTAAATTTCAAAACTTATATAAGTCAAAGAAAAATATAGTCAAGATGTAAGAGCAAACAGACTAAAAGAAATTTTCTCCAAATATGACAGTGTTAATATCCTTGTAAAGAATTAATCTAAATTGATTTTAAAAAATATTAAGACTGTTAAGAGGTATTAGAAAGGAGGGGAAAAAATATGCCAACAGGCAAATAAATAGATAATTTACAAAAGATGAACCATAAACATATGGTAAAATAATTAACTGAACTACTAATCAGAGAAAAACAAATGGAAATAATGAAGTAACATTTGTTGCTTATGAAATTAGCTATATGTATAAAATAATAGCACCCAGTTCTGGGAAGACTATGGTGACAAATAGTCCTCAGTGATATAGCTAGTGGCACTAAATTAGGATAACTTTTTTTTTTTGTAATTTTATTTAACTTTTTATTCTGTATTGGGGTATAGCTGATTAAGAATGTTGTGATACTTTCAGGTGAACAAAGAAGAGACTCAGCCATACATATACATATATCCATTCTCCCCCAAATCCTAAGCATAACCTTTTTGAAATGCAATTTGGCAAAATAGATCCAAAATCTAAAAAATGGTCATGTCCTTTGAACCATAATTCATTACTGGAAATGTATGAGAAAATAATAATTCAAAATGTAATATGGTTATATGGAGAAGCAACAGGCAAAAACTTAAAGTCCTAGAAATGTCAGTTTCTAGGACTTTAAAGGAGATGGTTACATAAAATATAACATCTAATCAAAATAATGGTATATGCTATTTTAAAACATGTATTTGAGGTCAGGTAACAAGGGGGCAAGGCTTCCCAGGTGGCTCAGAAGATAAAGAATCTGCCTGCAATGCAGAAGACTTGGGTTCAATCCCTGAGTTGGGAAGATCCCCTGGAATAAGAAATGGCAATCCGCTTAAGTATTCTTGCCTAGAAAATTCCATGGACAGAGGAGTGTTGTGGGCTACACTCCATGAGGTCGCAAAGAGTTGGACATGACTGAGCAAATAAGCACACAAGCACAACATGGAGGTAAAACTAATAGTGTTTAAAATGCGGAAAAAAAAGATTTAAAGTATATGCACACTGGTGGTATAGTAGAGGAGACAAGATGGCAAAGTAAAAGACTTCTACACACTGCTAAATAACCACCAACCAACAACAGCAAAAATGCTGAAACCTTCACACACAAAAAAGATACCTTACATCCAAAGCCAAAGCAGCAGCCACAAGAGAAGGAGGGGCACAATCACAACAAAATAAAGTTCCATACATTCTAGGTGGCAACTGAAACCTGGAGAACAGTTATACCACAGAAGTTCTACCAGAGGAGTGAAAGTTCTGCCTCCCACATCAGGCTTCCCAGGCAACAAAATGAGGAGTCCCCGGAGAATCTAATTTTGAAGACCAGTGGGGTTTGATTGCAGGAATTACACAGGACTAGGTGAAACAGAAACTCCACTCTTGTAAGACACAAACAGAATCTTGTGCAGACCAGGACCCAGGGAAAAAAGCAAGTGACTGCACAAGAGTTTGGGTCAGACATATCGGCTAATACTCACTAAATACACTGGCAGTGGCAATTCTGGCAAGTACTCATTGGCATGAGCACTCCTGGAGGCTGCTATTTTCTCACCAAACATGGCCCCACCCAACAGCCTGCCTCATCAAGATATGTCCCCACTGCTGCAAAAGTTCTAGGGCCCACAACAGATTTCCCAACCTGGGGATCCAGCAAAGGGATTGAGAACCCCTAGGGAATTTGACTTTGAAAGCCAGTGGGATTTGATTACAGAACTTCCATAGGACTGGGGAAACAGACTCTTGAAGGGCACAACAAAACCTTGTGCACACCAGGACCCAGAGGAAAGGAGCAGTGACCCCAAAAGAGACGGAGCCAGACTTGCCTGTGAGGGTCCTGAACTCTCTGGTGAAGGCGTGAGTTGACAGTGGCCTGCTTCAGGGTCAGGGGCGCTAACTACAACAGTCCTCGGAGCCGTGACATGCTGACATAAGTCCATTTGAAGGTGGTGGCCACTATAGCCATTACCCCTACCATAGTTTGGCCTCAGGCCAAACTACAGAGAGGGAACACAGCCCAACCCATCAGCAGAAAATTGGATTAAAGATTTACTGAGCATGGCCTCACCCAGCAGAGAAAGATCCAGTTTTCCCCAAAGTCAGTCCCTACCATCAGGAAGCTTCCACAAGCTTCTTATCCTCATCCATCAGAGGGCAGACAGAATGAAAACAGCGATCACAGAAAATTAATCAACTGATCACATGGATGACAGCCTTGTCTAGCTAAATGAAACTATGAGCCATGCGATGTGGGGCCACCCAAGACAGATGGGTCATGGTGGAGAGTTTTGACAAAATGTGGTCCACTGGATAAAAGAATGTCAAACCACTTCAGTATTCTTGCCTTGAGAACCTCATGAACAGTATGAAAAGGCAAAAAGATATGACACTGAATGATTAACTCCCCAGGTTGGTAGGTGCCCAATATGCTACTGGAGAAGAGTATAGAAATAACTCCAGAGGAATGAAGAGGCTGAGCCAAAGCTGAAACAATGCCCAGCTATGGATGTGTCTGGTGGTGAAAGTAAAGTCTGATGCTATAAAGAACAATATTGCATATGAACCTGAAATGTTAGGTCCATGAATCAAGGTAAATTGGACATAGTCAAGCAGGAGATGGCAAGAGGGAACATCAACATCTTAGGAATCAGTGAACTAAAATGGACATGGACAGGAATGGGGGAATTTAATTCAGATGACCATTATTTCTACTACTGTGGGCAAGAATCCCTTAGAAGAAATGGAGTGGCCCTCATAGTCAACAAAAGAGTCCAAAATGCAGTACTTGGATGCAATCTCAAAAACAACAGAATGATCTCTGTTTCCAAGGCAAACCATTCAACAACACAGTAATCAAAGTCTATGCCCCAACCAGTAATGCTGAAGAAGCTGAAGTTGAACGGTTCCATGAAGATCTATAAGACCTTCTAGAACACCAAAAAAAGATGTCTTTTTCATCATAGGGGACTAGATGCAAAAGTAGGAAGCCAAGAGATATCTGGAGTAGCAGGCAAGTTTAACTGCTGCAAGTTTAGCAGGGCAAAGGCTAACAGCGTTTTGCCAAGAGAATGCACTGGAAATAGCAAACACCCTCTTCCAACAACACAAGAGATGACCCTACACATGGACATCACCAGATGATCAATAATGAAATTAGACTGATTTTATTTTTGGCACTGGAGATAGAGAAGCTCTATACAGTCAGCAAAAACAAGACCTAGAGCTGACTATGGCTCTGATTATGAACTTCTTATCGCCAAATCCAGACTTAAATTGAAGAAAGTAGGGAAAACCACTAGGCCATTCAGGTATGACCTAAATCAAATCCCAAATCACAAAGTGCTGCACCCAATATGCCAGCAAATTTGGAAAACTCAGCAGTGGTCACAGGACTGCAAAAGTTCAATTTTCATTACAATCCCAAAGAAAGGCACTGCCAAAGAATGTTCAAACTACTGTACAATTGCACTCATTTCACATGCTAGCAAAGTAATGCTAAAATTCTCCAAGGTAGGCTTCAATAGTACATGAGCCAAGAACTTCAAGATGATCAACATGGAATCAGAAAAGGCAGAGGAACCTGAGATCAAATTGCCAACATCTGTTGGATCATAGGAAAAACAAAGGAATTTCAAAAATACATCTATTTCTGCTTCATTGACTACACTAAAGACTTGTACTGTATCGATTACAACAAACTGTGGAAAATTCTTAAAGAGATGGGAACACCAGACCACCTTACCTGTCTCTTTTGAAACCTGTATACAGATAAAGAAGCAACAGTTAGAATCAGACATGAAACAATAGACTGGTTCCAAATTGGAAAAGGAGTGCATCAAGGCTATATTTTGTCACCCAGCTTATTTAACTTGTATACAGAGTACATCATGCAAAATGCTAGGCTGGATGAAGCACAAGCTGGAATCAAGATTGCTGGGAGAAATATCAATAACCTCAGATATGCAGATGATTCCATGCTATGGCAGAAAGTTAAGAGGAACTAAAGAGCCTCCTGATGAAGGTGAAAGAGGAGAGTGAAAACCTGGCTTAGAATTCAACATTCAAAAAACTAAGATCATGGCATCCGGTCCCATCACTTCATGGCAAATAGGTGGGAAAACAATGGAAGCAGTGACAGAATTTATTTTCTTAGGCTCCAAAATCACTGCAGATGGTGACTGCAGCCACAAAATTAAAAGACGTTGGCTCCTTAGAAGAAAAATTATTACCAACCTAGACAGCATATTAAAAAGCAGAGACATTACTTTACTGACAAGTTTCATCTAATCAAAGCTATGGTTTTTTCTTTAGTCATGTATGGATCTGAGAGTTGGACCATAAAGAAGGCTGAGTGCCAAAGAATTGATGCTTTTGAACTGTGTTGTTGGAGAAGATTCCCGAGAGTCCCTTGGACTGCAAGAGGATCAAACCAATCAATCCTAAATGAAATTAACCCTGAATATCCATTGGAAGGACTGATGCTGAAGCTTCAATCTTTCCCACATCAGGGTCTTTTCCAAGGAGTCAGTTCTTCGCATCAGGTGGCCAAAATATTGGAGTATCAGGTGGCCAAAGTACAGAAGGAGAAGGGGATGACAAAGGATGACATGGCTGGATGGCATCACCAACTCAATAGACATGAGCAAGCTCCAAGAGATGGTAAAGGACAGGAAACCTGGCATGCTGCATTCCATGGAGTCACAAAGAATCAGATATGACTGAGCGACTGGACAACAAAAACAGCCTGTAGGCTCCAGTGCTGGGATACCTCAGGACAAACAACCAATAGGGTGGGAACACAGCCCACCCCCCCCACTGCCCCACCACCATCAGCAGACAGGCTGCAGTAAACAACTGCCTGATAAATGTACCTCCTGATGCGACCCTTCCCACCAGTGGAACAAGACCCAGCTCCACTCATGAATGGGCAGGTACCAGTTCCTCCCACCAGGGAACTTGCACAAGCCTCTTAGACAGCCTCATCCACTAAGGGGCAGACAGTGGAAGCACGAAGATCTATAATCATGCAGCCTGCAGAACAGTAACCACAATGACAGAAAGTCTGATAAAATGAGATGTTAGTGGAGTATATCCCAGATGAACGAACTAGATAAAACTCTAGAAGAACAACTAGGTTGAGATAGGTAATCTATCTCAAAAGGAATTCAGAGTAATGAAGATCCAAGATCTCAGGAAAAGAATGGAGGCACAGATTGAGAAGATACAAGAAATGTATAACAATGACCTCGAACAACTAAAGAAGTTACTGAGATGAACAATACAATAACCGGAATGAAAAATACACTATACAGAATCAATACCAGAATAACTGAGGCAGGAAAATGGATAAGTGAACTGGAAGACAGAATAGTGGCAATCATTGCTGTGGGGCAGAAGAAAGAAAGAAGAATGAAAAGAAATGAGGACAGACTAAGAGATCTTGGGACAACTTTAAATGTACACCAGCATTCACATCATAGGGGTCTCAGAAGAAGAATAGAAAGAGGAAGGACTTGAGGCGATATTTGAAGAGATAATAACTGAAAACTTTCCTAAGATGGAAAGGAAACAGTAATCCAAGTCCAAAACAGCACAGGGTCCCAGGCAGTATAAACCCAAGGAGAAAAATCACAAGACACATAATGAAATTAAGAAAAATTAAAGATTAAATGTTATAAGCAAGAAGGGAAAAGCAAGAAATGACATTCAAGGAAACTCCCATAAGATTATCAGCTGGTTTCTCAGCAGAAATTCTATAGGCCAGAAGGGAGTAGCATGAAATATTCAAAGTGATAAAAGGGAAAAAACTACAACCAAGAATATTCAACCCAGTAAGGCTCCCATTCAGATTCAAAGGAGAAAGCAAAAGCTTTACAGATAAATAAAGGCTAAGAGAATTCAGCACCACAAAAACGAGTTTTACAACCAATGCTAAAGGAACTTCTGTAAAGAAAAAGCCACAACTAAAAATAAGAAAATTATGAATGGAAAAGCTTACCAGTAAAGGCAAACATACAGTAAAAGTAGGAAATCATCTGCACACAAATATTATATCAAAGCCAGCAATTTTTTGAGAATAGAAGAACATAAATGCAGGATATTGGAAATGCATTTGAAATTAAAAGACCAGCAAGTAAAAACAATCTTGTTTATATCTAGACTGCTGTATTAAAACCTTGCTTCAGCTGCTAAGTCACTTCAGTCATGTCCAACTCTGTGTGACGCCATAGACGGAAGCCCACCAGGCTCCCCCGTCCCTGGGATTCTCCAGTCAAGAACACTGGAGTGAGTTGCCATTTCCTTCTCCAATGTGTGAAAGTGAAAAGTCAAAGTGAAGTTGCTCAGTCGTGTCCGACCCTTAGCGACCCCATGGACTGCAGCCTACCAGGCTCCTCCATCCATGGCAAACCAAAAGTCTACGGTAGATATATACATAAAAAAGAAAAAGGAATCCAAAGACAACACTAAAATTAGTCATCAAATCACAAGAAAATAGATCAAAGGAGGAAGGGAAGAAAAAACACTTACAAAACCATTACAAAAATGGCAATAAAAATATGTATCTATAACTACTTTAAATGTAAACAGATTATGCTCCAATCAAAAGATATAGACTGGCTGAATGGACACAAAAGCAAGATCCAGACATGTGCTATCTACACAAAACCAACTAAAACCAACTTCAGATCTAGGGGCACATATCAACTGAAAGTGAGGGGATGGGAAAATGTATTCTGTGCAAATGGAAATCAAAAGAAAGCTGGAGTAGCAATACTCATAGCAGATAAAATAGATTTTAAAATAAAGACAAGAGATAAAGAAAAACACTACATAATGATCAAGAGATCAATCCAAGAAGATGTAATGATATAATGGGACTTCCCTGGTGGTTCAGCGGCTAAGACTTTGCACTCTCAATGCAGGGGGACTTGGTTCCATCCCTGGTTGGGAAACTAGATCCCACATGGTGCAACTGAAAGTCCACATGTTGCAACTAAAAAATCCTGCATGCCTCAATGAAGATCAAAGACCCTACATACTTCAACTAAGACCTGGTGCATCCAAATAAAAGATAAGAAGTTTTTAAAAAGAAGATAAAACAGCTTTAAATGTATATGCATCCAACATAGAACCACTTCAATATATAAGGCAAATACTAATAGCCATAAAAGGAGAAATCAACAGTAACACAATAAAAGTGGAGAAATTTTAACACCCTATTTTCATCAGTGGAGAGATCATCCAGACAGAAAAATCAATACAGAAACACAAGCCTTAAATGACACATTAGACCAGATGAATTTAATTGCTATTTATAGGGCATTC
This sequence comes from Moschus berezovskii, assembly GCF_049115385.1. NCBI lineage: Eukaryota > Metazoa > Chordata > Mammalia > Artiodactyla > Moschidae > Moschus > Moschus berezovskii. Next base: position 65,259,121 of record NC_142462.1, read on the forward strand.
TATCCAAAAGCAGCAGAATATACTATCTTCTCAAGTGCACATGTAACATACTCCCGGGTCTTTGCTGGGCCACAAAGTGAGCTTCAGTAAATTAGAGAAAATTGAAATCATATGAAGCATCTTTTCCAACCACAACACTTAAGAGATATTAGAAACCAAATATCAGTAAAAAAAAAAAAAAAAAAACCTGGGGGGAAAAAAAAAACAAAAACACATGGAGGCTAAACAATATGCTAGTGAGAAATCAATCACTGAAGAAATCAAAGAATAAATCAAAAGTATCTACAGACAAATGAAAATGAAAGCACTAAGATCCAAATCCTATGGCATACAGCAAAAACAGTTCTAAGAGAGAAGTTTATAGCAATACAATCTTATTTCAGAAAGAAAAATCTCAAATAAACAACCTAACCCTATACCTAAAGCAACTAGAGAAAGAATGAGTAAAATCCAAGTTAGCAGAAGGAAAGAAATCATAAGGATCAGAACAGAAATAAATAGAAATGGAGTAAACAATAGAAAAGATCAATGAAACTAAAGCTTGTTCTTTGAAAAAGTGTTAATCACATCCAACTGTTTTTTACCCCATGGACTATAGCTCACTAGGCTCCTCTGTCCATAGAATTCTCCAGGTAGGTATACTGTAGTGGGTAACCATTCCCTTCTCTAGGGAATCTTCCCAACCTAGGGATCAAACCCAGTTCTCCCACAGTGCAGGAAGATTCTTTAAAAGATTATCAAAATTGATAAGCCTTTAGCCAGACTTATCAAGAAGAGGAGGGAGAGGGCTCAAGTCAATAAAATTAGAAATGAGAAAAAAGTTACAGAGGACACTACAGAATACAAAGGATCATAAGAGACTACTGCAAGCAAGTATATGAATAAAATGGACAAACTAGAAGGAATGGACTAATTCTTAGAAAGGCACAATCTCCCAAAACTGAACCAGGAAGAAGTAGAAAATATGAACAAACCAATCAGAAGCACTGAAAATGAAACTGTGATTTTAAAATTCACAATAAACAAAATTCAGATTCAGGTGGCTTCCCAGGTGAATTCTATCAAACATTTAGAGAAGAGTTAATATATGTATATCCTTCTGAAACTATTCCAAAAAACTCCTGAGGAAAGAGTATTCCCAGACTCATTCTGTGAGGCCACCATCATTCTTGATACCAAAAACAAAGATATCACACATAAAAGAAAGAAAGAAAGAAAACTATAGGCCAATATCATTAAAGAACACAGATGTAAAAATCATCAACAAAATTCTGGAAAACTGAACCCAGCAATACATGAAAAGGATCATACTTCATGATCAAGTGGGGTTTATCCCAGGGAGGCAAATATTTTTTAATATCTGCAAATCAGTGTGACACACCATATTAACAAATTCAAGAATAAAAACCATATGATCATCTCAATAAATGCAAAAAATCTGTCTGACAAAGTTTCACACCCATTTATGATAAAAATTCTCCAGGGAGTGAGCATAAAGGGAACATACCTCAACATAATAAAGGCCATATATGACAAACCCACAGTTAATATCATACTCAATGGTGGAAAAGCTGAAAGCATTTTCTCTAAGATCAGGAGCAAGATAAGGATTCCACTCTTGCCACTTTTGTTCAACATAGTTTTGGAAGTCTTAGCCATGGCAATCAGAGAAGAAAAATACAAGGAATCCAAATTGGAAAATAAGAAATAAAATTGTCACTGTTTGTAAATTACATGATACTATACATAGAGAGTTGGACTGTGAAGAAAGCTGATCACCAAAGAAATGATGCTTTTGAACTGTGGCGCTGGAGAAGACTCTTGAGAGTCCCTTGGACTGCAAGGAGATCCAACCAGTCTATTCTAATGGAGATCAATCCTGGGTGTTCATTGGAGGGACTGATGCTAAAGCTGAAACTCCAATACTTTGGCCACCTCATGCGATGAGTTGACTCACTGGAAAAGACCCTGATGCTGGGAAAGATTGAGGGCAGGAAAAGGGGATGACAGAGAATGAGATGGCTGGATGGCATCATCAACTCTATGGACATGAGTTTGAGTGAACTCCGGGAGTTGGTGATGGACAGGGAGGCCTGGCGTGCTGTGATTCTTGGGGTCACAAAGAGTCGGACTCGACTGAGTGACTGAACTGAACTGAACTGATACATAGAAAGGGGCTTCCAAGGTGGTGCTAGTGGTAGGGAACCCACTTGACGATGAAGGAAATGTAAGAGATGTGGGTTTGATCCCTGGGTCAGGAAGATCTCCTGGAGAAGGGCATGGCAACCCACTCCAGTATCTTTGGCTGGAGAATCCCATAGATTGAGGAGCCCAGTGGGCTACAGTTCATAGGGTCACAAAGAGTTGAACTAGACTGAAATGACTTGGCACGCATGCATACACAGAAAATCCTAAAGATGCTACCAGAAAATTACTGGACCTCATTAATGACTTTGGTAAAGTTGCAGGATACAAAATAAATACCCAGAAGTCTGTTGGATTTCTATATACTACCAATGAAAGATCAGAAAGATAAATTTTAAAAAATCCCATTTACCATTGTATCAAAAAGAGGAAAATACTTAGGAATAAACTTACCTAACGAAGCAAAAGACCTGTACTCCAAAAACTATGAGATGCTGATGAAAGAAATTGGAGATGACACAAACAGAAAGATATACCATGTTCTTGGACTGAAGAATCAGTATTGTCAAAATGACTGTACTACCCAAGGCAATCTACAGATTCAGTGCTGCTGCTGCTGCTGCTAAGTCACTTCAGTCGTGTCCAACTCTGTGTGACCCCATAGACGGAAGCCCACCAGGCTCCCCTGTCCCTGGGATTCTCCAGGCAAGAACACTGGAGTCGGGTGCCATTTCCTTCTCCAATTCCTATCAAATTATCAATGGCATTTTTCAAAGAACAAAAAAAAAAAAATTCTTAAAATTTGTATGGAGACACAAAAGACTTTGAATAATCAAAGTAATCTTAACAAAGAAAATAGAACTGGAGGAATCAGGTTCCATGACTTCACACTATACAGTAAAGCTACAATCATCAAAACAGTATGGTACTGGAACAAAAACAGAAATATAGATCAATTGGGAAAGGATAGAAAGCCTAGAAATAAACCCATTCACCTAAGGCCCATTAAACTACAACAAGGGAGGCAAGACTATATAATAGAGAAAAGACAGTCTCGTCAATAAATGGTGCTGAGATAACTGGACAACTATACGTAAAAGAAGAAACTAGAACTTACTTTAACACCATATGCAAAAATAAACTCAAAATAGATTAAAGATCTAAATGTACAACTGAATTCTATAAAATTCTAGAGAACAATATAAGCAGAACACTCTGACACAAATCACAGCCTATCTTTTTCCATCCATCTCCTAGAGTAATGGAAATAGAAATAAAAATAAACAAATGAAACCTAGTTAAAATCAACAACTTTTGCACAACAAAGTAAACCATAAACAAAATGAAAAGACAACCCTCAAAATGTGAGAAAATATTTGCAATCAAATGTGATTGACAAAATTTACAAATTGCTCATGTAGCACAATATCAAACCCAAAACAACCCAATCAAAAAATGGGACCTACATAGACATTTCTCCAGGGAAGTCTTACAGATGGCCAACAATTATATGAAAAGATGCTCAATATCTCTCATTATTACAGAGAAGCAAATCAAAACTACAATGAGATGTCACCTCATATCAGTCAGAGTGGCTATCATCAAAAAGTCTACAAATAATAAAATCTGGAAAAAAGAATTCTTTTTTGGAGAAAAGGGAACTCTTCTACACTGTTGCTGGGAGGGTAAATTGGTACAGCCACTATGGAGAACAGTATGGAGATTCCCTCAGTTCAGTCCAGTTCAGTTGCTCAGTCGTGTCTGACTCTTTGCGACCCCATGAATCACAGCACCCCAGGCCTCCCTGGCCATCACCAACTCCCGAGTTTGAGAGAGTTTCCACTCAAACTCATGTCCATCGAGTCGGTGATGCCATCCAATCCTAAAGAAACTAAAAATAGACTGCCAGATGACCCAGCAATCCTCAGTCAGTTCAGTTCAGTCTCTCAGTCGTGACCGACTCTTTGCGACCCCATGAATCACAGCACGCCAGGCCTCCCTGTCCATCACCAACTCCTGGAGTTCACCCAAACTCATGTCCATCGAGTCGGTGATGCCATCCAACCATCTCATTCTCTGTTGTCCCCTTCTCCTCCCGCCCCCAATCCCTCCCAGCATCAGAGTCTTTTCCAGTGAGTCAACTCTTCACATGAGGTGGCCAAAGTATTGGAGTTTCAGCTTTAGCATCAGTGCTTCCAATGAACACCCAGGACTGATCTCCTTTAGAATGGACTGGTTGGAATCCTTGCAGTCCAAGGGACTCTCAAGAGTCTCCTCCAGCACCACAGTTCAAAAGCATCAATTCTTCGGCAATCAGCTTTCTTCACAATCCAACTCTCACATCCAAACATGACCACTGGAAAAACCATAGCCTTGACTAGATGGACCTTTGTTGGCAAAGTAATGTCTCTGCTTTTTAATATACTATCTAGGTTGGTCATAACTTTCCTTCCAAGGAGTAAGCGTCTTTTAATTTCATGGCTGCAATCAGCATCTGCAGTGATTTTGGAGCCCCAAAAAATAAAGTCTGACACTGTTTCCACTGTTTTTCCATTTCCCATCTATTTCCCATGAAGTGATGGGACCACATGCCATGATCTTAGTTTTCTAGTCCTGGGCATATATCCAGAGAAAAATCTAATTCATAATGATGCATAACTCCAGTGTTCATAGCAGCACTACTGTTTAAAATAGCCAAGATATGGAAAAAACCTAAATATCCATGGACAGAGGAATGGATAAAGAACATGTAGTACACATATACAGTGGACTATGTAATGTAAAAGAAGGAAATAGTGCTATTTCCAGAAATATGAATGGACCTAGGGATTCAGTTCAGTTCAGTTCAGTTCAGTCACTCAGTCGTGTCTGATTCTTTGCGACCCCATGAATCACAGCACGCCTAGGGATTATCATACTAAAAAAAACAGTCAGAGGAAGACAAAAACCATATGGTATCACTTAAAAGCAGAATTTTTTAAAAAATGATACAAATGAACTTATTTACAAAACAGAAACAGACTCAGGCTTAGTGAATGAATTTAAGGTTACCAGCAGGGATTCGGAGAAGGCAATGGCAAGCCACTCCAGTACTCTTGCCTGGAAAATCCCATGGATGGAGGAGCCTGGTAGGCTGCAGTCCATGGGGTCGCTAAGGGTCGGACACGACTGAGCGACTTCACTTTCACTTTTCACTTTCACACATTGGAGAAGGAAATGGCAACCCACTCCAGTGTTCTTGCTTGGAGAGTCCCAGGGATGGGGGAGCCTGGTGGGCTGCCGTGTATGGGGTCACACAGAGTCAGACACGACTGAAGTGACTTAGCAGCAGCAGCAGGGATTAGTTGTGGGGAAGGGACAGATTGGGAGTTTGGGATTAACATGTACACACTGTTCTATTTAAAATAGAAATCCAACAAGGACCTCCTGTATAGCACAGGGAACTCTGATCAATACTCTAATAACCTAAATGGGAAAATAGTTTGAAAAAGAATAGATATATGTGTATGTATAACTGAATCACTCTACTGTACATGTAAGACTAACACAACATTGTTAATTAACTATACTCCAATATAAAAGAAAAATATAATGTGTATGCAAACTATGATTACACCAGTGTTTTTAAAGTTGTATACTTTAAAAAATATACCAAAGTGATAATAGTTGTTTTAAGAAGTGAAATTATGGGTGACAACATGTATTTACTTTAAATTTTTTAAATTTATGAACACATAGTTTTATAAGATAAGCAGATAACACCACCCTTATGACAGAAAGTGAAGAGGAATTAAAGAGTCTCTTGATGAAGGTAAAAGAGGAGAGTGAAAAAGCTAGCTTAAAACTCAGCATTCAAAAACGAAGATCATGGCATCTGGTCCCATCTCTTCATGGCAAATAGATGGGGAAACAATGGAAACAGTGACAGACTTTATTTTCTTAGGCTCCAAAATCACGATGGACGGTGACTGCAGCCATGAAATTAAAAGACACTTGCTCTTTGGAAGAAAAGCTATGACAAACCTACACAGTGTGTTAAAAAGCAGAGGCATTACTTTGCCTCATAGGTCCATCTAGTCAAAGCTATGGTTTTTCCAGTAGTCATGTACAGATGTGAGAGTTAGGCAATAAAAAAGCTGAGTGCTGAATAACAGATGCCTTCCAACTGTGGTTCTGGAGAAGACTCTGAGAGTCCCTTAGACAAACAGGAGATCAAACCAGTCAGTCCTCAAGGAAATCAATGCTGAAGCTCCAATACTTTGGCCACCTGCTGACTCATTGGAAAAGACCTTGATGCTGAGAAAGATTGAATGCAGCAGGAGACAGGGACGACAAAGGATGAGATGGTTGGATGGCATCATCGACTCAATGGACATGAGTTTGAGCAAACTCCAGGAGATGGTGAAGGACAGGGAAGTCTGGTGAGCTGCAGTCTATGGGGTCGCAAAGTTTCAGACACCATTGAGTGACTGAACAAAACGAAGTGTATACACACACACACACACACACACAAAGTTTCAAAGGAATTAGAAAAGAAGGCCAAGGAACAACCAACTTAGAGTATCATCTAGAAGTGGGAAAATCCGCTGGGACCAGGAGAAGCAGGAGCAGCCCCAGGCCTGGATCTGGTCAAGTTCATCAGTCTCCTGGAATTGAGTCGGTTAGACTGATTCCTCCTACTCTGTAACGCAGCACAGTCAAAAATAAATAAAATGAAATAAAATAAAATATACTCTTTTTTAAAAACACAAAACAGGTTGTGGGGCCCATCAGGCCTGAGTGGATCCTGAGTAGCAGAGGTAGCCACAAAAGGCCTCAAAGACTGGACTTTACATTAAGCTACTTCCTATTTTCTGCTACAAGTGGTGTCCAGGTCATCTCTGTCACATTTGGAATTACGAGCTTAAATGCTGAGACCATTTTTCGCCCCACGGAACTACAACCATAAATCATGGTGTTAATCAGACAAGGAAGCGGCTGGAAAGAATTAAAGACTCCTATTTTCCTTATCAATTACAACCAGACCACACTCCTTGAGTCTGTTCAGAAGACAGACTCTGAAAAGAAAGCCCTGTCATTACTTTGACCTGTTTCCTGGCCTTAGTGACTTATTATCCATTCATTTAACAATTATTAGGACCCTAATACATGTTTATAAATGTGCATATTCACACAAACAACAATTTCAGGATATTTTAATAAAAAAAAATGTTAGCTTAAAAGCAATTAATTACCTCTGCTGCTGCTGCTAAGTCGCTTCAGTCATGTCCGACTCTGTGCGACCCCATAGACGGCTGCCCACCAGGCTCTGCCATCCCTGGGATTCTCCAGGCAAGAACACTGGAGTGGGTTGCCATTTCCTTCTCCAATGCATGAAAGTGAAAAGTGAAAGTGAAGTCGCTCAGTCGTGTTGGACTCTTCGCAATCCCATGGACTGTAACCTACCAGGCTCCTCTGTCCATGGGATTTTCCAGGCAAGAGTACTGGAGTGGGTTGCCATTGCCTTCTCCATAATTACCCCTGTTGCTGCTGCTAAGTCACTTCAGTCGTGTCCGACTCTGTGTGACCCCATAGACGGAAGCCCACCAGGCTCCCCTGTCCCTGGGATTCTCCAGGCAAGAACACTGGAGTGGGTTGCCATTTCCTTCTCCAATGCATGAAAGTGAAAAGTGAAAGTAAAGTCGCTTAGTCATGTCAGACTTGTAGCGACCCCATGGACCGCAGCCTACCAGGCTCCTCTGTCCACTGGATTTTCTAGACAAGAGTACTGGAGTGGGTTGCCATTGCCTTCTTTGGTAATTACCCCTGCTGCTGCTGCTGCTGCTAAGTCACTTCAGTCATGTCCGACTCTGTGTGACCCCATAGACGGAAGCCCACCAGGCTCCCGCGTCCCTGGGATTCTCCAGGCAAGAACAATTACCCCTAGTGGCTGCTAAAATACAAACTAATATAAATTGAATGCTTTCTATAACCTAGACACTGTGCCAAGCATGTTTCATCACCATTATCCGCATGAGGAAATAAAGCACAGAAGAGCAAAATTATCTACTCAAAGTCTCAAAACCAATACACAACAAAGCTTGAGTTATCAACCAAGATAGTTTCCATGCTCTCAACTCTAATGTTTAATTGCTTTTTCCCTCTAAAGGACAGACAGGAAGAGGTTTCTTGTTCAACAAGACATTCCTCTCTGCACTTTATTGCAACAAAGATTGAGCTGTGAAAAAACTGGTAAACTCTCACACTTTAGCTGTCTCCTGATTTGGTGGACATTGCTGAACTAGAATCCATTTTTTCCTTCTTTCTTGAGGACTAGAACTTGTTTTAGCTGGACTCATGGCAAAAACTTTTTCCAGGCTTCTTTTCAACCAGGAGTGGCCATGTGACTAAATTCAGGCCAATGGAATGTGATCATAAATGATGTATGCAAATTCTGAGGCAACCCTAATGTACAGACAAGCTGTTGAAACATGTATATTACCCTATGTGAAATAGATCACCAGTCCAGGTTTGATGCATGAGACAGGGCGCTCAAGGATGACCCTGAGGGATGGGATGGGGAGGGAGGTGGGAGGTAGGGTTGGGACGGGGAACACATGTACACCCATGGCTGATTCATGTCAATGTATGACAAAAACCACTACAATATTGTAATTAGCCTCCAATTAAAATAAATAAATTAATTAAGAAAAAAAAAAGACAAGCTGTCTGCCCTGGTCCATAGCCTTTCCTCCTACTGCCAGTTGGAAACGGGATGAACTACAGCAGTGGCCTTGGGCCTGGAGATGGAAAACACACACTGAGAGCAAGATTACTAGCCATGGAGTAGAGTCATTTACCCATCCTTGAACATTTGGGTTATTATGTGGGAAGAAAGGGAAAAAATATCAAACTTAATACACAGAATTTAAGCAGCTTAGACTAAACCCTAACTAACACATGTAGAATTTAAATTAGAGAATTGATGGAAGTGTGTCATTAAATTAAATTGTGTTTGCCAAGGGCTTCTTGTTGGATTTTTATACTGCAGCAAGCAGCCATAGGTAGAATTTTTACATATACAGGAAAGATTATTTTCAATGAGTCTCAATTATTTTAAGTGAGTGTGCATGGGTTGAAAATACTTTAACTCCAGAAATATATGATGCCTTAAAAATACTTTTGAAGATTACATTCCCCCTTCAAAATCTAGGCAGATTTAATTCATACCTCAAACCATCTAGACCAAACATATAGTTAAAAGTGACAGCAAAGCAGATATTTATGTGTGAATTTGACTTGATATTGAATCTCTGTCACTTAGTCAAGAAGATGTTATCTAAAACATTCTTTTAAAGTAGACACAAAACATTTAACAAGTTTATGTAGTGTATTTTCTGTTTGGAGATAAATAACAACCTAGAAACCAATCTCCGTTCCCAGTTAGAGGATGCCTCCACTGTGGGTAGTATTGGTAGGAGGCAGGGCTCAGTTTTCCACCATATAAGCCAACAGTGCTAGACCTTATTTATTTATGCTCCCCAGCAGGAAGAGGCCTCTTTAACTGGATAGAGCACCTCAGGATTTTGAGTCTTGCTCTAGTGATGTAAAGACAAAGGATCAATCTAGAATTCAGTTCAGGCTTCCTCTCAAAGTGGCCCAATCTACTAATCAGACCCCAGTCCCCAGCCCTTCCCTGTGTTCTCTAACTTCCCAGCACTGATAAACAATGTTTTCAATCTCTTTCCTGAACATTCCTTTAACTCCCTGTCTTAACTGAAAAGTGACACCTCTGAGATCATCTCCCTTACAAGTTACAGCTCTCTCAAGTGGAGACTATTTTCTCTTATACCCCATGGACTTCAAGACTGAGTTGGTTTAGGAGTTCTCCATAGTCCTTCACAATTTAGTTCAGGAGCCCAACCACATTTTACAAACCTTCCAAGGGCACAAATGACTTCTTGTTGCCAAACCTGTGGATATTTCTTTGTCTTCACTCAATCTGATCTCTCTCAGCAGGCAAAACACAGTTGACCATGACACTTAAAGTGGGAGCATCTAAATTAAAAATAAACTTGGACTTTATCAAAATTAAAAACTTTATGCTTCAAAGGGCATCACTAAGAAAGTGAAAAGACAACCCACAGAATGAGAGAAAATATTTGCAAATCATATGTTTGGTAAGGGACTTGTATCCAGAATATATAAAGAATTCTTACAACTCAATTATGAGAGACAGATACGCCAATTAAAAATCCAGCAAAGGGGATGTCCCTGGTGGTGCACTGGTTAAGACTTTGCCTTTCAGTACAAGGAGTGGTTCCAAATCAGGAAAGGGGTACGTCAAGGTTGTATATTGTCACCCTGCTTATTTAACTTATATGCAGAGTACATCATGAGAAATGCTGGACTGGATGAAGCACAAGCTGGAATCAAGACTGCTGGGAGAAATATCAATAACCTCAGATAGGCAGATAACACCACCCTTATGGCAGAAAGCAAAGAAGAACTAAAAAGCCTCTTGATGAAAGTGAAAGAGGAGAGTGAAAAAGTTTGCTTAAAGCTCAACATTCAGAAAACTAAGATCATGGCACCCGGTCCCATCACTTCATGGCAAATAGATGGGGAAACAGTGGCAGAGTTTATTTTCTTGGGCTCCAAAATCACTGCAGATGGTGACTGCAGCCATGAAATTAAAAGATGCTTACTCTTTGGAAGGAAAGCTATGACCAACCTAGACAGCATGTTAAAAAGCAGAGACATTACTTTGCCAACAAAGGTTCATCTAGTCGAAGCTATGGTTTTCCCAGTAGTCACATATGGATGTGAGAGTTGGACTATAAAGAAAGCCGAGCATCAAAGAATTGATGCTTTTGAACTGTGGTGTTGGAGAAGACTCTTGAGAGTCCCTTTGACAGCAAGGAGATCCAACCTGTCCATCCTAAAGGAAATCAGTCCTGAATATTCATTGGAAGGACTGATGCTGAAGCTGAAACTCCAATACTTTGGCCACCTGATGTGAAGAACTGACTCATTGGAAAAGACCCTGATGCTGGTAAAGATTGAAGGTGGGAGGAGAATGGGACAATAGAGGATGAGATGGTTGGATGGCATCACCAACTCAATGGATGTGAGTTTGAGTAAGCTCCAGGAGTTGGTGATGGACAGGCAAGCCTGGCATGCTGCCAAGGGTCAGACATGACTGAGTGACTGAACTGCACTGAACTGAACAAGGCGTGTAGGTTCTATCCCTGATGGGGGAGGTAAAATCCCACATGCCTCTTGGCCAAAAAAACAAAACATAAAAAGAAGCAATATTGTAACAAATTCAATAAAGACTTAAAAAAAATCTAGCACAGGATTTCTCCAAAGAAAACTGAGAAATGACCAATTAGCACATGAAAAAATACCCAACATCCATAATCCTCAGAGAAATGCAAATCAAACCTTCACATAGACTAGAAAAGCCATAATCAAAATGATGGACAATAACAAATAATGATGAGGATGTGGAGAAATTGGGGCTGTCATTCATTTATGCTGAAGAGAGTAAAATACTATAAATATAAAATAGTGAAACCATTTTGGAAAACAATCTAGCCATTCCTCAAAGAGTTAAACTAGAGCTACTGTATGACTTAGCAATCCCACTTCCAATTCCACTTCTGAAGACCTATATGCACACAAAAACTTCTATATTAATGATTCTAGCAGCATTATTCATAATAGCAAAAAGTCAAACAACTCAAATGTTCATCAACTGATGAATAACAGATAAAATGTTGTACATTTATATAATAAAATATTATTTGGCAATAAACAAGAATAAGGTATTGATAATGCTACACAATTTGATGAATCTTGAAAACATATGTGCATGAAGCTAATCACAAATGACGACATATTTTATGATTCCATTGACATAAGATATCCAGACTAGGCCAATTCATGTTTTGAGGGGACGAAAATATTCTGGAATTAGTGGTAATAGATGCTTAGGGTTTCCCAGGAGGCTCAGTGGCAAGGAGTCTGCCTGCCTGTAGGAGACACAAGTTTGATCCTCAGGTTGGAAAGATCCCCTAGAGAAGGAAATGGCAACCCATTCCAGGATCCTTACCTGGGAAGTCCCATGGACAGAGGAGTCTGGTGGGGTCCATGGGGTTGCAAAAGAGTCGGACAGAACTTAGTGACTAAAACAACAAACAATAGATGCTTAAGTCACTGAGCTGTATACTTTAAAAGTGTAAACTGTATGGTATGTGAATTATTTCTCAATAAAACTGTTGCTTAAAAGACCCTCAGATGACCACACCAGCCCTCTTGAAGTACTCTGGCTCCCAGAATACCACACCCTAATTTTCTCTGTGTAGCTCCTTTTTCTCAGTCTCCTTTTCATTCCTTTCACCCTCTGCCAGGCCCTCTAGAATGAGTTTTCAAGCTCATCATAAGTTCTCTTCTCTCTCTTCCCTCTCCCCCTAGAAAATCCTCACCCCATCCCCATGGTTTCATATAGTACTGTTAGGCTAACATCCATTCCTTCTCCAATTTCATGATTGCTTGATCAAATAGCTTACTTGAAATCTCTTCTTGAATATCTTAGAAGCATCTTAGGTTTAGTTTCACCCCAAAACTGAACCCTTGAAGTACACAAAGTACACAAACTATATTGGGAGCAAAATTATAGCTTAGGAGAGCTGCTAGGAGTTCTAGTGGATGATCATTTGAGGAAGGAAATAGAAGGATGCTCCATAGAAATGGGCAAGCTATAGACAGGAGGCATTCCGAAGTCAATTTGTGCCCTTGAAATCCTTAACTGAGGTATGAGTGCTTCAGTTGTATCTGGGATGAGTGATGCATTGAGAGTGTATATGAATCCAGATGACGTGCAGCCATCACCACACTATGTCCACAATGAAGCACACAATAAAGACACAATCTCTCCTACCCACAGGAAAGAGACAAAGAAATGTAGAGAAAGTCTTATGGCAAACAAAATCAGTGTGGTCCAAGTCCAATATTTGTCTGCAAGCAAGGTCTTGTGACCTAACTGTATGTTATAACTTGAGTGTCCAGGAAACAAACTCTGAGAAAGAGATTTTGGTACAGGATTTTATTGAGGAACTCAGGAACACAGTTGTAAGGAGTAAGGAAAGCAAGATTGGACAGAGGGAGAAGTTGAACAAAGATGCTCCTGCCAAAGACCCTGAGCTAATCCCACTGGGAACTCTGGAGCAGAGGTTATGTAACAGAGCAAGGCATTTCCCTTTGACCAAGCGCAGTTCCTGGGGAAAGGGAGAGAACACATCTGTGAGTCAGCCCTGCCCCAACTCCTAGTGGCTGGGGAAGGAACAGCCCAGTCCTGAAAAGGATTCAAATTGGGTACAACAGGACCACTACTCTGCCTGTTTACTTGTCTCACTGCCATTATTATACCCTATCATCAGCCACCACAACAAAGAAAGCACTTCAAGCCTCAGAATTCTTTGATGTGCAGTGATTTATTGACTGGATAAAAGAGAAAGGGGCTTCATTTACTCCCTTGTTTTGGAGCTAGAAGGGAATTGTTTAGATTTCCATCAACTGATTTTGGGAAATTGTTTTCTGGTTAGGCAGCCATAAACAGGTTGAGAGGTATGGAACCACAGACTATACTGAGAGATGAATTGTAAGCTCTGTGCAGGGCTGCTTGAAAGGGCCTCCACTGAAAAGGGTTAACATTTCATAGGCAATGGATGAAATGCTCTACCCAGGAAGAGAAATGACAGCAGATGGTGAGGTCAGCTTGTTAGCTATATTTATCTAATTAAAGGCTTTATACACATTGTCAGGTAAAAATCAGCTGTCAAAAAGTCCACCTGGTCATAATGGATCCTCATTAATAAGTCTGTTCTAGCCACTGCTGCCAAATCTTTGTTATGATCACATAATCTCAATTAATTAAGAAAACAACTCAAATAACAGAGCTTGGCATTACGTCCCCCAACAGAAGTGAAGTGATGACTGACAGCAGGGAGGGGGATGGGATGGGACTGAAAATGCTTGTCATATGGGTATATTTTGATTCCACAGTCAGGTACCATTATAAATCAGAGAGCTATGGTCAAACTTCTCTGTTGGGACTGAATTTTATTTTGACGTGCATTGTGGGTACAGCAAAATATCGATGAAAACAAATGAGTCCGGAATTTCTATTTGCCCTTTGAAACCAAATTCAGTTTGGGGCATTGTCTTGACCTTTATTTTAGATAACTTCACCTAAAATATCAATTTGCATTAAATCCATCGAGTAAAATTAGCCTTACTTGCTAAGAGAGAAAGCTTGATATCTGGTCTCTCTTCAGAGAAGCAAGAAGACTGATTAAGAATTTTCATTTGAAAGGAATTTCAAGAGCCAAAGGAATGCACGTCATCAGTTCTTAAAGATATCAACCAACTGAAATTCAACCTTTGGTATGGCTTCTCTACCCTCTTACATGCATTTCAAAAGCAATTTATTAGTGCAATAGAGCAAAACCAGAACATATGCATTTTTTTTCCTGTTCATTCTGCCAATGCTGTGGCCTTTATAGTTACTTATATAAGACATACCCTAATATTTTAAATACATATTGGTATATTTTTTAATTAGGTCTATTACAATGTCCATTTTTTCAGGAAGTACACCTACAACTTTTTTCTTAAAAACTAGGCAGTTATGACAAAGTGGAGAGACGTTAATATAAACTAGCATGGGAGTTGCACCTATCCATTAATCCATTAATACACCATCCACCAGAATTTTCAGACATCAAGGAACTAAAAAGAAGAAAGAAACAGGAGATCATATAAGGGTAATATGCATAGAAATATGATCCAGTTTCTAAGATGGGCAAAACTCCCTTTGAAGTCAAATACAGTTTTACTTACCTAAGAAGTAAAGTATTTAGTTCCCAAAGAATATTATATGAAATAATGTTAGCTTAAATTAGCTCTCAGCAAGCAGGAAGTAGATATGTCTATAACTGGCTTTGTCATATTAAAAAAAAATCACATCAACTCAGACCTTCGAGCTCTGTAGATTATATTTTCTTGTAAAGCAAATTTCTCAGCCTCTGGGCCTGTTTTAACCCCATTGGGATAGTTTTGATATTCCCAATGAAAATTTCACTGAGAAGTGATAAATGATTTTAAGTAAAATATTGACGTTTATCTAATACTTTCCAAAAATGACTTCAAAAATATAACATATTTAATTCTTCTTCTTGCTTTTAAACTATATTTTTTTGGTCATTATGTGGAACAAACTTGAAACATTCAAGAAAGTAGCTTAGCTCTATCATATTTAACCAAAAATCAATGTTATATATTAGGAACTGCATATTGAACTCTTGACTTTTTCTTTTCTATAAGTGGGATATTTAGGAGAAAATTATAATAGATCTCTGACATTACCGAGTTTAAAAAGCACAAACTTGACTTGTTAATAGTGACCTTGGACGTCTGTGATATTATAAATTGGAACTTTGCTAAGACAGTTTTTTTTTTATTGAAGTGTAGCTGATTTACAGTGTTGTGCTAACTTCTGCTGGAGAGCAAAGTGATTCAATTATATATATATACATATACATTCTTTTTCATATTCTTTTCCATTATAGTTTATCACAGGATATTGAATATGGTTTTCTATGCTATACAGTAGGAACTTGTTGTTTATCCAACCTACGTATATACTTCCCCCAGTGACTCAGTGATAAAGAATCTGCCTGCAATGCAGGAGCCACAAGTGTTGTGGGTTTGATCCTTGGGTCAGGAAAATGCCCTGACGAAGGGCATGGCAACCCACTCCAGTATTATTGCCTAGAGAATCCCATGGACAGAGGGCGGGCTACAGATCATAGAGATGCAAAGAGCTGGACATCACTGAAGTGACTTAGTGCATACACACCAACGCACACATGCATATACTAGTTTGTATCTGCTAACTCCAAACTCCCAATCCAACACTCCCCACCTTGGCAACCGTAAGTCTTCTCTATGACTGAGACACAAATTTATGGAAATTCCATAAATTTCCAGTTCAGTTCAGTTCAGTTCAGTCGCTCAGTCGTGTCCGACTCTCCGTGACCCCATGAATCACAGCACGCCAGGCCTCCCTGTCCATCACCAACTCCCGGAGTTCACTCAAACTCATGTCCACAGAGTTGGTTATGCCATCCAGCCAGCTCATTCTCTGTCGTCCCCTTCTCCTCCCGCCCTCAACCTTTCCCAGCATCAGAGTCTTTTCCAGTGAGTCAACTCGTCGCATGAGGTGGCCAAAGTATTGCAGTTTCAGCTTTAGCATCAGTCCCTCCAATGAACATCCAGGATTGATCTCCTTTAGAATGGACTGGTTGGTCATAGTTAATATGTGAACCTAGTTCACTCCATACAGAATCCCTATCTCAGGTCAACTTTTTTGCTGTCTATCAGTTCAGTTCAGTCGCTCAGTCGTGTCCGACTCTCCGCGACCCCATGAATCACAGCACGCCAGGCCTCCCTGTCCATCACCAGCTCCCGGAGCTCACTCAAACTCATGTCCACAGACTCGGTGATGCCATCCAGCCATCTCATTCTCCGTCGTCCCCTTCTCCTCCCGCCCCCAACCTTTCCCAGCATCAGAGTCTTTTCCAGTGAGTCAACTCGTCGCATGAGGTGGCCAAAGTATTGGAGTTTCCGCTTTAGCATCAGTCCTTCCAATGAACACCCAGGATCGATCTCCTCTAGAATGGACTGGTTGGATCTCCTTGCAGTCCAAGGGACTCGCAAGAGTCTTCTCCAGCACCACAGTTCAAAAGCATCAATTCTTCGGCAATCAGCTTTCTTCACAGTCCAACTCTCACATCCATACATGACCACGGGAAAAACCATAGCCTTGACTAGACGGACCTTGGTTGGCAAAGTAATGTCTCTGCTTTTTAATATATTATCAAGGTTGGTCATAACTTTCCTTCCAAGGAGTAAGCGTCTTTTAATTTCATGGCTGCAGTCAGCATCTGCAGTGATTTTGGAGCCCCCAAAAATAATGACACTGTTTCCACTGTTTTTTTATCTATTTCCCATGAAGTGATGGGACCAGATGCCATGATCTTTGTTTTCTGAATGTTGAGCTTCAAGCCAACCTTTTCACTCTCCTCTTTCACTTTCATCAAGAAGCTTTTGAGTTTGCTGTCTATAATTGTAATTATATCCTATATAGTTAATCTGAATTTAACATTTATTTAGCATTTACTATGTACCAAGTACTGTGATAAAACCTATCACTTAGGTATCTGCTCTGTTCATTAACTGCTGTATTTCTCTGAGATCTAACTTCTATCTATAAGACAAACCCCGAAACCACATATATAACACACACTGATGAGCATCCAGAGCAGGTATGGACACCTGACCAAGCTCAGCCAATCAAAACCCTTTGTCAGAAGTTTAGAAATCTGGACATGGCTTTAAGCCTGCAGATAGATCTTTGAGGCAGCACAGTATGTGGAAAAGCCAAGATAACTCATCTGCAGACAGAAGAATGAGGCTGTTGGGCTGATTACAGGTATAAAAGGACCATGTGGCCACAGAGATTGAGATATACAGAGAGACAGACAAAGCCATGGAGAGAAACAGAACGGCTGCCTGATGGCTCTCCTAGTCTGGATTCCCTCAGACTTGACTATACTTCCTGCCTTGGATTTTGTGAAACAGCTCTGCTAAAACTTAAGAGGAATTCTACATTGTTCCTATGCTGGTTTGCAATGATTTTTATTTTTTTGATTCACAGACACAAGAGCCCAGTTCTCCAAGCAGGAGG
Source organism: Moschus berezovskii (assembly GCF_049115385.1). Taxonomy (NCBI): domain Eukaryota; kingdom Metazoa; phylum Chordata; class Mammalia; order Artiodactyla; family Moschidae; genus Moschus; species Moschus berezovskii. The sequence goes on from NC_142462.1 coordinate 65,277,059, forward strand.
TTACATGGCCCCAGCTACGGAGGCCAGAAAGCCAGAGTGTCAGGGCACCATGTCAATGTGTGTAGAGGTCTCTAAAGAAGGTTTTGACATTTTTTTCCAAGTTCTGAGTCACTACTAATATTCATCACATAGTAGAGAATGAATAGAGGGAGTCCTTGTTGAAACTTCAGTGCTTAACACAGAATAATTTGTTAATGTAATTGATAAGTGTTGTCACTGAGTCAATGATTCAATGAGTTTCAGACCAGGAAGGGACTTTCCTATGATTTCCCTAGCAGATGGCCACACAGCCGCTACTTGGCTCATCTCACCCCCTCATGAAACATTGTATTCTCTTATGGAGAAGTTTTAGGGCACTTTGACAGAGCCCAAGGCTTTCTTGCTGAATCTTAGCCCACTGGTTCTTTGGGAAACAAGCGTCTCTGTGCCCAAGGACAACTCTTCGTGTGTTTAAATACATCTTAGTCTGGTTGGTGCCAGATTTTACATTCCTCCAAACATTCTGTGGGCCATGGATCCAGGACCCCTTAATACTCTGAGATAAGCTCTAGCAGTTGTCTCCTCCAGTGTGCTCAGAACCAAAGTGAGGTTCCTGTAAGCTCTGTGAGGGTTATACATATACAGTTGGGCACATTTTAAGAAAGATCATTATCTACAAAAATCTGAACTCCAGACATATATACACCTTAGAATGCCTTAACAATTTTTTAATGTACTGATATGATTTAATAATGTGTTTATTTTTATTGTGGTAAAAATACATGAGATCTACTCTTAAAAATTTGTTGAGTATAGTACAGAATATTAACTATAAGCTCAATGTTGCACAGCAGACCTGTAGAACTTTTTCATATTATGTGACTGTAACTCTAAATTCACTGAACAGCAACTTCCCATTTCCTCCTTCCCTCAGCCTCTTGCAATCACCATTCTATTTTCTGTTTCTCCAATTTCAACTGTTTTAGATACCTCATATAAGTGGAATCATGTGGTTTTCACATAAAATGGAAATTATATGTAATTACATTAAAAAAGGGAAATCTTGTCATACGCTATGACTTGAATCAAGTTGAGGATATCATGCTAAATGAAATAAACCAGTCATAAAAGGACACCCAGGACAAATTTTTTCATTGGTGAATTATATCCAACAATTTTAGAAGAACCAAATCCAATTTCTCCCAAATCACTCCAAAAGAAAAAGAAAAAAAAAAAAAATGAAAGAGGAGGGAACACTCCCAAACTCATTTTATGCAGCTGGCATTACCCTGATACTAAAGATAGATAAGGACACTGCAAGAAAAGAAAACTATAGGCCAACATTTCTGATCAATATAGACCAAAAAAGTTCTTGTCAGAATTCTAGCAAACCAAAATCAACAGCACATTAAAATGATCATATACTGTGATCAAATGGGATTCACCCCTGGATACAAGGATGGTTCAGCATGTACAAATCAATCAGCCTGGTGTATCACTTAATAGAATGAAAAATAAAAATCACAATCACCTCAATAGATGCAGAAAAGGCATTTAACAAAATTAAACATCCATTCATGACGAAAACTCTCAAACTGGGTCTACAAAGAACACGCTTCAACAGGAGTAGGTAGTCATTCCCTTCTCCAGGGGATCGTCCCAACCTAGGAACTGAATCCAGGTCTCCTGCATTGCAGGCAGATTCTTTACTGTCTGAGCCACCAGGAAGCCCACTTCTACATAACAAAGGCTAAATGTGAGAAGCCTACATTATACCAGATGTTCTACGGTTAGAACATTATGCTCAATAGCAAAATCTTAAAAGCTTTCAGAATAGTGCTGGAAGTTCCAGCCAGAACAATCAACCCCCACCCCCAAAAAACAAAAAGAAAAGGCATGCAAGTAATCAGGAAGAAGTAAAATTTCTCTATTTGCATATGAAATAATCTTTTATAGAAAAATCCTAAAGCTTCCACCAAAAAAACTGTTAGAATAATCAAATTCAGTAAACTTGAAGATTTCAAAATCAATATACAGGGATTCCCTGGTGGTTCAATGGTTAAGAATCCACCTGCCAATGCAGAGGACATGGGTTCAATCCCCGGTCCAGAAGATCCCACGTGCCTCGCAGCAACTAAGCCCACATAGCCAAAAACACATAAATTGCTTTAAAAAAAATCAGTATACAAAAATAAGTTATATTTCTTTAACAATAAATTATCCAGAGAAGAAATTATTTAAAAAAGCAATCCCCCTTACAACTGCATCAAAAATAGCAAAATACTTAGGGATAAATTTAACCAATTAGGTGAAAGATCTATATGCCAAAAACTTTAAGACATTAATGAAAGAAATTGAAGACGACACAAGAAATGGAAAGATAATGGTGCTTGTGGATTGGGGAAGGCTATAGCACACCTCACCTTTTAAAGAGAACAGTGTCAAATAATTTGTGGCCAGGTTTTTAAACCTCTACAATTGACCCAGTGGCCATAAATATGTAAATATTTACATATGCAAATATACTTTCATTCTTACGACATACAAAACATACTCACTCTCTATCAAGAACTCACAAAAGTCCCATGATTTTACAAGTTTAGGCTTGAGGTCTAGCTATCAAAATCAGGTCTGAATGTCGATGAGACTCCTGGGGTATAGTTCCTAGGATATGATTTCTCCTGATTTAAAAACCTGTGAACTAAGCAGACAGCTAACTGCCCCCTATATAACAAACATATCAAGGCATGACAAATCTAGAATTACTGTGATACTCTTGATCAAAAAGAGGGGAACTAATAAATAAGTCACTTAATGGATCTCAACCTTGTTGTGGCACAGGGGCTTGCCTAACTTAACGAAGCTATGAGTCATGCCATGCAGGGCTACCCAAGATGGACATGTCATAGTGGAGAGTTCTAACAAAACATGGTCTACTGGAGGAGGGAATGGCAAAACCACTATAGTATTCTTGCCGAGAGAACCCCATGAACAATATGAAAAGATAAAAAGATACGACACCAGAAGATGAGCCCCCCAGGTTGGAAGGTGTCCAATATGCTACTGGGGAAGACCAGAGGGCAATGACTAATAGCTCCAGAAATAATGAAGCAGCTGGACCAAAGCAGAAATGGCGCTAAGCTGTGGATATGTCTGATGGTGAAAGTAACATCCAATGCTGTAAAGAGTAATTAATATTGCATAGGAACTTGAAATGTTAGCTCCATGAATCTACGTAAATTGGACATGGTCAAGCAGGAGATGGCAAGAGGGAACATCAACATCTTAGGAATCGGTGAACTAAAACAGCCATGGACGGGAATGGGGGAATTTTATTCAATGACCATTATATCTACTACTGTGGGCAAGAATCCGTTAGAAGAAATGGAGTTGCCCTCATAATCAGCAAGAGTCGGAAATGCAGTACTTGCGTGCAGTCTCAAAAATGACGGAATGATCTCTCTTTCCTTTCCAAGGCAAACCATTCAACATCACAGTAACCCAAGTCTATGCTCCAACCACTAATGCCAAAGAAGCTGAAGTTGAACAGTTCTAAGAAGACCTGCAAGATCTTCTAAAACAGACACCAAAAAAAAGACATCCTTTTATCGTAGGGGATTAGAATATAGAAGTAGGAAGTCAAGAGATACCTGGAATAATAGGCAAGTTTGGCCTTGGAGTACAGAATGGAGCAGGACAAAGGCTAATAGTTTTGTCGGACACATTGGTCACAGCAAACACCCTTTCCCAACAAGTGGTGACTCTACACATAGACATCTCCAAATGGTTAATACCAAAATTAGATTGATTATATTCTTTGCAGCCAAAGATGGAGAAGCTCTATACAGTCAGCAAAAACAAGACCGGGAGTTGACTATGGCTCAGATTATGAACTTATTACAAAATTCAGACTAAAATTGAAGAAAGTAGGGAAAACCACTAGGCCATTCAGGTATGACCTAAATCAAATCCCTTATGATTTTACATTGGAGGTGATGAATAGATTCAAGGGACTAGATCTGGTAGACAGAATGCCTGAAGAACTATGGACAGAGGTTTGTAACATTGTATGGGAGGCAGCAACCAAAACCATCCTGAAGAGAAAGAAATGCAAGAAGGCAAAGTACTTGTCTGAAGAGGCTTTACAATAGCTGAGGGGATGGGGAGGGAGGTGGGAGAGGGGTTCAAGATGGGGAACACATGTACACCCAGGGCAGATTTATGTCGATGTATGGCAAAACCAATACAATCATGTAAAGTAATTAGCCTCCAATTAAAATAAATAAATTAAAAAAAATTACCTACCTTTTTAATTAATCATAAAAAAACCCAAAAACCGGGAGAAAGGGAAGATATACCCAACAGAATTCAAAGTCCCAATGAACAATTCAAAGAAGTAGAGGAAAATAAGAGAATGGGAAAGAATAGAGATCTCTTCAAGAAAACTGGAGATATCAAGGGAACATTTCATGTAAGGATGGGCATAATAAAGGACAGAAGCACAATAAAGGACATAACAGAGGCAGAAGGGATTAATAAGAGGGGTTGACAGTGCAGAGAAGAATTGTACAAAAAAGTTCTTAATGAACAGGATAACCAGGATGGTGTGATCACTCACCTAGAGCCAGACATCCTGGAGTGTGAAGCCAAGTGAGCCTTAGGAAGCATTACTATAAACAAAGCTAGTGGAGGTGATGGAATTCTAGGCGAGCTATTTAAAATTCTAAAAGATGATGCTGTTAAAGGACTGCACTCAATATGCCGGCAAATTTGGAAAATTCAGCAGTGGCCACAGGACTGGAAAAGGTCAGTTTTCATGCCAATCCCAAAGAAGGGCAGTGCCAAAGAATGCTCAAACTACCAGACAATTGTGCTCCTTTCACATGCTAGCAAGGTAATGCTCAAAATCCTTCAAGCTAGGCTTCAGCAGTGTGTGAACTGAGAACTTCCAGATGTACAATCTGAGTTTAGAAAAGGCAGAGCAAGCAGAGATCAAATTGCCAACGTCCATTGGATCATAGAAAAAGCAAGAGAGTTCCAGAAAAAACATCTGCTTCATTGACACTCTAAAGCCTTTGACTGTGTGGATCACAGCAAGCTGTGGAAAATTCTTAAAGAGATGGAAATACCAAACCACCTTACCTGCATCCTGAGAAACCTGTCTGCAGGTCAAGAAGCAACATTAGAACTGGACATGGAATGACAGACTGGTTCAAAATTGGGAAAGGAGTATGCCAAGGCTGTATACTGTCACCCTGATTATTTAACTTATATGCAGAGTACATCATGTGAAATGCTGGGCTGGATGAAGACCAAACTGGAATCAACACTGCTGCTGGGAGAAACATCAATAACCTCAGATATTCAGATGCCACCCTAATGGCAGAAACCTAAGAGGAGCTAAAGAGCCTCTCAATGAAGGTAAGAGTGAAAAAGCTGGCTTAAAACTCAACATTCAAAAAACTAAGATCATGGCATCCAGTCCCATCACTTCACAGCAAATAGAAGAAGGAGAAAATGGAAACAGTGACAAACTTTATTTTCTTGGGCTCCAAAATCACTGTGGATGGTGACTGTAGCCATGAAATTAAAAGACACTTCCTCCGTGGAAGAAAAGCTATGACAAAGCTAGACAGCATATTAAAAAAAAAAAAACAAATTAAGGAAACTATTCCATTCACTGTTGCAACGAAAAGAATTAAATACTTAGGAATATATCTACCTAAGGAAACAAAAGACTTGTAGAAAACTATAAAACACTAGTGAAAATAATCAAAGAGGACACTAATAGATGGAGAAATATACCGTGTTCGTGGATTGGAAGAATAAATATTGTAAAAATGAGTATACTACCCAAAGTAATTTATACATTCAATGCAATCCCTATCAAGCTACCAACGATATTTTTCACAGAACTAGAATAAATAATCTCACAATTTGTATGGAAATACAAAAAACCTCGAATAGCCAAAGCAATCTTGAGGAAGAAAAATAGAACTGGGGGAATCAACCTGCCGGACTTCAGGCTCTACTACAAAGCCACAGTCATCAAGACAGTATGGTACTGGCATAAAGACAGAAATATAGATCAATGGAACAAAATAGAAAGCCCAGAGATAAACCGACGCACCTATGGACACCTTATCTTTGACAAAGGAGGCAAGTCTCTTTAACAAGTGGTGCTGGGAAAACTGGTCAGCCACTTGTAAAAGAATGAAACTAGAACACTTCCTAACACCATACACCAAAATAAACTCAAAATGGATTAGAGAGCTAAATGTACGACCAGAAACTATAAAACTCCTAGAGGAGAACGTAGGCAAAACACTCTCTGATATAAATCACAGCAGGATCCTCCAAGACCCACCTCCCAGACTATTGGAAATAAAAGCAAAAATAAACAAATGGGACCTAACTAAAATCAAAAGCTTCTGTACAGCAAAGGAAACTATAAGCAAGGTGAAAAGACAGCCTTCAGAATGGGAGAAAATAATAGCAAATGAAGCAAATGATAAAGGATTAATCTCCAAAATATACAAGCAGCCCCTGCAGCTCAATTCTAGAAAAATAAATGACCCAATCAAAACATGGGCCAAAGAACTAAACAGACATTTCTCCAAAGAAGACATAAAGATGGCTAACAAACACATGAAAAAATGCTCAACATCCCTCATAATCAGAGAAATGCAAATCAAAACCACAATGAGATACCATTTCACTTTTGGCTGCTACCCAAAAGTCTACATGCAATAAATGCTGGAGAGGGTGTGGAGAAAAGGGAACCCTCTTACACTGTTGGTGGCAATGCAAACTAGTACAGCCACTATGGAGAACAGTGTGGAGATTCCTCAAAAAACTGGAAATAGAACTGCCATATGATCCAGCAATCGCACTCCTGGGCATACACACCGAGGAAACCAGAATTGAAAGAGACACATGTATTCCAATGTTCATTGCAGCACTGTTCATAATAGCCAGGACATGGAAGCAACCTAGATGTCCATCTGCAGACAAATGGATAAGAAAGCTTTGGTACATATACACAATGGAGTATTACTCAGCCATTAAAATGAATGCATTTGAACCAGTTCTAATGAGGTGGATGAAACTGAAGTCTATTATACAGAGTGAAGTAAGCCAGAAAGAAAAACACCAATACAATATACTAACGCATATATATGGAATTTCAGTTCAGTTCAGTCGCTCAGTCGTGTCCGACTCTCCGCGACCCCATGAATCACAGCACACCAGGCCTCCCTGTCCATCACCAACTCCCGGAGTTCACTCAAACTCATGTCCACAGAGTCGGTGATGCCATCCAGCCATCTCATTACTGGGCACCTACCGACCTGGGGAATTCCTCATTCAGTATCCTATCATTTTGCCCTTTGATACTGTTCATGGGCTTCTCAAGCAAGTATACTATGGGATTTAGAAAGATGGAAATGATAACCCTGTATACGAGACAGCAAAAGAGACACAGATGTATAGAACAGTCTTTGGGACTCTGTGGGAGAGGGTGAGGGTGGGATGGTTTGGGAGAATGGCATTGAAACATGTATATTATCATATGTGAAAAGAATCGCCAGTTCAGGGTCGATGCATGTTACAGGATGCTCAGGGCTGGTATGCAGGGATGACCCAGAGGGAGGATAAGGGGAGGAGGGAGGTGGGAGCGGGGTTCGGGAGGGGGAACTCATGTACACCCGGGGCGGATTCATGTCAGTGTATGGCAAAACCAACCAATATAATATTGTAAAATAATTAGCCTCCAATAAAAATAAAAATAAAATTAAAAAAACAGAGACATCACTTGGCTGACAAAGGTCTGTATAGTCAAAGCTATGGTTTTTCTAGTAGTCATGTACAGATGTGAGAGTTGGACCATAAAGAAGGCTGAGGGTCGATGAATTAATGTTTTTGAATTGTGATGCTGGCGAAGACTATTGAGAGTCCATTGGACAGCAAGGAGATCAAACCAGTCAATCCTCAAGGAAATCAGCACTGAATATACCTTGGAAGGACTGATACCGAACCTGAAACTCCAATACTTTGACTACCTGATGCGAAGAGTCGGCTCACTGGAAAAGACCCTGATACTGGGAAAAACTGAGGGCAGGAGGAGAAGGGGATGACAGATGAGATGGTTGGATGGCTTCATCAACTCAATGGACATGGATTTGAGTAAATTATGGGAGATAGTGAAAGACAGGGAAGCCTGGAGTGCTGTAATCCATGGGATAGAAGAGTCGGACATGACTGAGGGAATGAAAAACAACCAGTTTGCCAGCAAACAAGTTTTGTGGTTTTCATCGAGCATTCAGTGTTACTTCTGCTGAACTCTATTGCTGAAATATTCAAAACCTACCCAAATTCCATGAGAGGGGTATAGACTTCCCCTCTTAATGGGATGAGTCTCAAACAATGTGAGGCCAGATTGTAAAAGCTTTCTAAACAACCACAAACTATTTTATCAATTTGACCATAGTTCAGAAACTGAAGTCCTCTTAAGTTTCTTTGCTTGACTAGTACATACTCTTATTTTAAAACACAAAAGCGTATCCAACTACACATGAATGGAATAAGATGTCGTGAACTGGAATTTCAAATGAACAATAAGTATCATCATGTAGCTGGAGGAAACAGTTCAAATAACTTTAAGGAGCTGCTGAAATTAGATCTTGACTCAACATTAACCTCAATAAAAATGATATATAACTTGGGGAACAATTGTATTTAACCTTATGAAGTAAGATCAATGCAATTAAAATGAATTTTCTCTTGAGACTGCCATATGACTCTGCTTGCTCTTATTTCATCTGCCTTTGGTTGGGGGAACAGAGAATCAAAACTCTCCCAGAAAATACTCTAATTTGGAGCAGGTAATTTTAGTTTTCAGGACTGACTTTTTTTTTCTTTTTACTAAGAATCAGTATGCAAATTCTAAGCTTAGAATATTCTAATTATGAATAACTCAAAGATGAAATACTTCTTAGGACTTCATTGTCTTAAATTATGAGTAAGAGTTTTCATAAGGAAAAATCACCTATGCCTTCCCCACTCTAGAACACAAGCTAACAGTTTTAAATTTAGCCATAATAATATGTGTATGTTTTCACTCCCTTTCTGCCAAACATATTCCTTGCTTATATCAAAAATTATATCAGGGAAAAGAATTTTATTTTGTCTGAATATTAGAAAATATGACCTTGTCAGAGGCTCATTGGAAATCTATTTGCCAACTAGTTATCTGAGGTCTCCTTAAGTATTGGTACCTTATTTATTATTTGGTAACTTAAAAACCATAGATAAATTTTCAAAATCACTTTTATTGAATCCAAGTTAACAATTTAAGTGGCAAAACTCTTAAATAATGAAAGATGTTTTTGATCATTTAAACTGGTCTTCAAACGGAAAAAAATTTGATCTATGAAATCAGAAATGAATTATGCAATCCATTTTAGACTTGTTTAATTCAGAGGTAAACAATTTTGGATTTAGGAATCACAATTACAAAAATTGACAAAACCTAATATATACTTTGTGAAATTTATTTTTAGCAGATTATAAAATCCCATGGAGGCAGGCAGTTCTAGTGGTTGTTTCCATGAAGCATGTAAGGCAGAAAAACCTTCCCTTTTTCCGTTTGTAGGGGAACAAAATTTGCCATTCCAAAATATGTTTCTTTGGCATATTTTAAGCTGGTTATTTTCTACGAAATAAGCAGACAGGATAAACTGATAACCATGTAGGAGTTACTGTTTTGTAAGAAACAATTACACTTACATGAGAAATCTCCATTTGTAAGGGTGTCTCATTAGGAACTTAAAGATGGAGAAGGCCAGGACTTAAACCTGCATAACAAATTTACCCTTATTTACTGTGCTTTTCCTGGTAACTTCTCTAACTGACTACCCATGTTCCACATCTTTTGTCCACAGCTGTGTGTGCTTAGGTGCTCAGTTGTGTCTGACTCTTTGAGGCACCATGGACTGTAGCCTGTCAGATTTCTCTGTGAAATTTTCTAGGCAACAATACTGGAGTGGGTTGCCATTTCCTACTCCAAGGGATCTTTCTGACTCAGGTATCAAACCCACATCTCTTGGGTCTCCTGCATTGGCAGGTGAGTTCTTTAACACTGCGCCACTTGGGAAGCCCTTTGTCTGTAGCTAAGGATGATATTCAAAGTGAGAGCTTTAGCTATTTTGCTGAATTACTCAGTTATTGTGAGTTTCTCCCATGTAAACATGTTATTAAGCTTCAGTTTGGTTTTTTCCTGTTCATTTGTCTCACGTCTACTTAATTCATATCTGCAAGAATCTAAAAGAGCAGAGGAAAATTTCTTCCTTCCAACATCCTCTATATTCTTTGGCTGGCTTAATCATTAAACTGACATAAGATGGATTCACAGAAGGAAAACAAAATTTGAGCATACCGGAGTCCTATCAAAACATCAGATTCAAAGTCAGCCAGGCAACTGATGCTCATGTTCATCTGAGCTACAGGATGGGAGAGGAGCCTGGGGCTTCAAAGGAAAGGAAGACAAATCACAGGCAGATGTCCAGAGCATATGTGAGGGAAGCAGCTGTATGACATGACATGCAGGCGAGGTCTTTTCTTTAAAAATAAATAAATCTTTATTTTTCTGTTGCATTCTGGATCTTAGTTCTCTGACCAGGGACCAAACCATGTAGTGGAAGCTCAGAATCTTAACCACTGGACAACCAGGGAAGTCTGCAGATGGATCTTTCTGACATAAAAGTTACCTTTGGTACTAGCTTGTACTGGTCCAGGCCCTCTATACAAATTACTTTAGGCTATTGAGAAAGGCAGAGAGACTTTTCTTGAGTTTGCTGGGTCTTAATTGCCTTTAGCTCAAAGCAGTTCATATGTCAAAAGTGGCACATTTTTGGGTGGCATATTGCTGCTCCCTCTTAGGTACTTGTATTAGTTTATGTTATATCACCTTAGGTAGGTAGATAATACTGGGTTATGTAAAGAAGAGAAATAATAAGGTTTGCCAGCACCTTCACAAAACTGAATTTAAATTTTAAAACTTGGGTGGCCCAAGAAATAATATGAAACCAAAAAGCAACTTTATATTATAAACAAACTGTGAAAATAGAAAGCATGCAAATGCTAACTGGGAAACAACTGAGCACAGATGTATTTCCAGAAAAGATTACAGTAAGCATCACAAATGCATGGTACTTGTGCTGCCACGCCCTGCTCCAGAACCCATGGGAGACATTTCTAATTAATTATCTTTTCCTGAGAAACCTTGAAACTGTGTCCCAAGGCAGAGCTTCTGCTTGTTTTTTGACATTGACATTCAGATGAAACCTATCTGCCATCTCTGAATGAAATGGTCATAGTGATCCCAAAATGAAAATGAGTTAGGGGCATACTGATTTGATTTTATCACTTGGAATATAGCAAGCAGAAACTTCAAGGCAGTGGTACTGTGATGCTCAGCCATGAGGTGACTACTGAAAAAATTCCAACTCATTCTCAGAGGCAGCACCAGTAGGGTTGAACCAACGGGCCAGTTAAATCCCTTGCTCTATAATGGATAGCAGAATTTTCACAGCATCTGTAGAACAGGGATGAGGCCTATTTCTCAAGTTTGTTATGAAGATTAACAGAGATAGACCATGTAAAATAGGTGCTTGCTCATTGACACGACTTAGCGACTAAACAACAACAAATGTCAGCTCCAAATTCTAACAACATGACTTTTAAAGGGACATGAAGAAGGGCCCACTTCCTAGGTGGTGCTAATGGTAACAAACCCACCTGCCAGTACAGGAGACGCAAGAGATGTGGGTTTGATCTCTGGGTTGGGAAGATCCCCTGGAGGAGGGCATGGCAACCTGCTCCAGTATTCTTGCCTGGATTATCTCATGGACAGAGGAGTCCGTGGGGTCACACAGAGTTGGAAACGGCTGAAGTTACTGAGCATGAACGCACAAGAAGGGGCCAGAGCAACACATCTGAAGTTGTTAAAAATGTTGGAAAGTAAAACAGGGAAGATATTAATCAAAATTGTTTCAGGCACGAAAATGAAAAACAATCAGGAATTCCTACTTGACACAGATAGCAACAAGGTTTTCATGTTTTGATGCTGACAACTCCAGCGATGTAATCCAAAGTGTGGTACGCGTATCAGCAGTGGTGCATGACCCATGGTGTCAATAAAAAATTAATAGTTGATAAAAAGAAAAAAATGGGCATTTTTATTTAAGCCAAAATAAGGGTTATAACCTGGGAGACGGTCTCTCAGAGAGTTCTGAGAACTGAACTGAAAAGGCAAAGGGGGAGGTCAGTACATATGTGATTTTGGCAAAGGAGGACAGTCAGTGAAGCACACGTTTCAGTAGAAGGTTGCTGCAAGCCATTAGGAATAGATACCCTAATGGTTTAGTGGTTTCTAAGATACAAGAATTCAGATTCATAAAAAGTAGCTTCTGAAAACATCTGACTATCTGAAGCCCCATTCTTCCAATTTTCCTAGAGCACAGAGGGCTTCATCCTGATCTTTGCCCTGAATTCCTTGCAGGATGTGATGCAAGTCAATGACTACAGTGGCTAAGTGGCTAATGGCTTGGTTCTTGTAGAACTGAATGGTGGGCAACATTATGCCACAATCTCTTCCCTTTTTATCTTAATTTCAACCAAAATTTGGGAAGCATTTCATGACTAATTTGTCCCACAGTGCTGGAATGCTCATTCCCACATCAGGCAAGGATTTCACTGATGGGCCCCTCAATTAGCTATTACTGTACTAGGCTCTGTTAAGAGTAGCCAAAAGCCTTTTGACCACTTGTCTTACTAGTCTGTTATGGTCCAAGAAGTAGTTCCCTTTAGCTGCTTCTTCCCATATCTAGAGTTACACTATTACAATCATTGATCTTATAGAACTACATAGTTGGTCAATTGTTTCAAGTCACCTAATCGTGAATTTGATCTGAGTTTCAGTCACATGTTTAGTAATTCAAGAAATGATCTAGGGCTTCCCTGTTGGCTCAGTGATAAAGAATCCACCTGCTAATGCAGGAGATACCGGTTCGATCCCTGATCTGGGAGGATTCCACATGCTGCAGAGCAACTAAGCCCATCTCCACAAATATTGAGCCTGTGTCCTGGAGCCCAGGAGCCACAAGTGCCATAACTACTGGAGCTTTCACACTTTAGAGCCTGTGTTCTGCAATGGGAGAAGCCACTTCAAGGAGAAGCTCATGCACTACAACTAGAGAGCAGTCCCCACTTGCTGGAACTAGAGAAAAGTGTACGCAGCAATGAAGACCCATCACAGACAAAAATTTAAAAGAAAGAAACAATCTAGTAAAATAGGCAGAATACAGGTAATAAAGTTAGTAACACAAAGAAATCATAATCAAGTATTTATTCTCCCTAAGAACTTCCATTAGGGAGAATCAGTCTCCTCCCCCCAACACCACGCTTGCCCCAAGTCATCTGACCAGTCTGTTCTAAATCAATTGCTGTCCCGCTGGATCATCAAAAAAGTTCCCCAAAAAGCATCTATTTCTGCTATGTTGACTATGCCAAAGCCCTTGACTGTGTGGATCACAATAAACTGTGGAAAATTCTGAAAGAGATGGGAATGCCAGACCACCTGACCTGCCTCTTGAGAAACCTGTATGCGGGTAAGGAAGCAAAGGGTTAGAACTGGACATGGAACAACAGACTGGTTCCAGATAGGAAAAGAAGTACGTCAAGGCTGTATATTGTCACCCTGTTATATGCAGAGTACATCATGAGGAACGCTGGGCTGGAAGAAGCACAAGCTGGAATCAAGATTGCTGGGAGAAATATCAATAACCTCAGATATGCAGATGATACCACCCTTATGACAGAAAGTGAAGAGGAACTCAAAAGCCTCTTGATGAAAGTGAGAGTGAAAAACTTGATTTAAAGCTCAACAATCAGAAAACTAAGATCATGGCATCTGGTCCCATCACTTCATGGGAAATAGATGGGGAAACAGTGGAAACAGTGGCTGACTTTATTTTTCTGGGCTCCAAAATCACTGCGGATGGTGATTGCAGCCCTGAAATTAAAAGACACTTACTTCTTGGAAGGAAAGTTATGACCAATCTAGATAGCATATTAAAAAGCAGAGACATTACTTCGCCAACAAAGGTCAGTCTAATCAAGGCTATGGTTTTTCCAGTGGTCATGTATGGATGAAGTTAGACGTGGACTGTGAAGAAAGCTGAGTGCCGAAGAATTAATGCTTTTGAACTGTGGTGTTGGAGAAGACTCTTGAGAGTCCCTTTTACTTCAAGGAGATCCAACCAGTCCATTCTAAAGGAGATCAGTCCTGGGTGTTCATTGGAAGGACTGATGCTGAAACTCCAATACTTTGGCCACCTGATGTGGAGGGCTGACTTATTGGAAAAGACTCTGATGCTGGGAGGGATTGGGGGCAGGAGGAGAAGAGGACAACAGAGGATGAGATAGTTGGATGGCATCACTGACTCGATTGACAAGAGTTTGGGTGGACTCCAGGAGTTGGTGATGGACAGGGAGGCCTGGTGTACTGTGATTCATGGGGTGGCAAAGAGTCAGACATGACTGAACAACTGAACTGAAGGGGAATGATATATTAGCATTGCACATAAAGTTCAAAGATATCTGCACATGCAATGTGAGGGGTGGGTCATCATTAACCCTTTACAGAATTGAAAAAGGAATGTTATCTTCTAAGGTACTGGCCCCGAAGGAGAAAAAACTGATGTTCATGGTTAAGCAGGTATTTCTACTTCTGAGAAGGTCTGGTTAGCACATAATGCAGATGCACAGTGCATACTGGGGGTGAGGGCAGAGGCCAAAACAGAAAAATTTTATGTTTAAATTTTTCTTGTTGTGCCTTAAAATGGAGACTCGTTAGTAGTTGTTTTAGTTGCTAAGTCATTTCTGACATTTTGCGTCCCCTTCAACTGTGAGCCAACAGGTTCCTCTCTCCATGGGATTTCCCAGGCAAGAATATTGGAGTGAGTCACCATTTCCGTCTCTAGGGGATCTTCCCAACCCAGGGATCGAACCTGAGTCTCCTGCATTGGTAGGCAGATTCTTTACTGCTTCCCCTAGCTCCTAGCTTTAGATAGGATCTGAATGATAATTTCAAACACAGCCTTTTACCACATCCAAAGAAGATAATCAGGGGAGAAACCTCTAGAGGTAGTCAGGACCCTAGGGAGGAACCCCATTTGAATTTTTCTGCTCTGTCAGGGTGGAGCAGATTTCTTGGCAGACTAGAAACCTAGGATATTTTATGTATTTTGGGAGTGACTTTTGGCTCATGACAAGTAATACTGGTTATTGTTTAAGGTAGTCACCTCAAATTTGCCTTTTGTATGCATTAAGAAAAGACACAAGCCACAAAAAATATTAATGGGACATGAGAATGAAAGAAATTTTTAAAGTATATCCTCTGTGGTAATGACTATAATTAGGCAAGGAAGGGAAAATTCTGAAAGAGATGGGAATACCAGACCACCTGACCTGCCTCTTGAGAAACCTGTATGCAGGTCAGGAAGCAACAGTTAGAACTGGACATGGAACAACAGACTGGTTCCAGATAGGAAAAGGAGTATGTCAAGGTTGTATATTGTCACCCTGCTTATTTAACTTATATGCAGAGTACATCATGAGGAACGCTGGGCTGGAAGAAGCACAAGCTGGAATCAAGATTGCTGGGAGAAATATCAATAACCTCAGATATGCAGATGACACCACCCTTATGGCAGAAAGTGAAGAGGAACTAAAAAGCCTCTTGATGAAAGGAAAAGAGGAGAGTGAAAAGGTTGGCTTGAAGCTCAACATTCAGGAAACAAAGATCATGGCATCTGGTCCCATCACTTCATGGGAAATAGATAGGAAAACAGTGGAAACAGTGTCAGACATTATTTTTGGGGCTCCAAAATCACTGCGGATGCTGATTGCAGCCATGAAATTAAAAGACGCTTACTCCTTGGAAGGAAAGTTATGACTTACCTAGATAGCATATTAAAAAGCAGAGACATTACTTTGCCAACAAAGGACGTCTAGTCAAGGTTATGGTTTTTCCCGTGGTCATGTATGGATGAGAGTTGGACTGTGAAGAAAGCTGATCGCCAAAGAATTGATGCTTTTGAACTGCTGGAGAAGACTCTTGAGAGTCCCTTGGACTGAAAGGAGATCCAACCAGTCCATTCTAAAGGAGATCGATCCTGGGTGTTCATTGGAAGGACTGATACTAAAGCTGAAACTCCAATACTTTGGCCACCTCATGCGAAGAGTTGACTCACTGGAAAAGACTCTGATGCTGGGAAGGATTGGGGGCGGGAGGAGAAGGGGATGACAGAGAATGAGATGGTTGGATGGCATCACCGACTCGATGGACTTGAGTTTGAGTGAACTCCGGGAGTTGGTGATGGACAAGGAGGCCTGGCATGCTGTGATTCATGGGGTCGCAAAGAGTCGGACACAACTGAGCGACTGAACTGAACTGAACACTAAAATGTGAAGGAGAAAGAAAGAAGGTAAAAGAGACAAGAATGTAGGGAAGAAACCTCTCATTCAGGTAGCCCAAGGTTTCTTTCATGGGGCCCTGCTTTTGACATTGTAATGCCTGCCCCCTAGCTCTAATCCAGAGTTGAGGATGAGTCTAAAGATTCAGCATGGTCACTTTAAATAATTATCAGGTCATTTAATTCAATTGTTTCCTTCCTTTAATTAAAAGACAATTCATGCTTTGCAATTTAGTCCCTTTTGACATTTAATTAGGGCTTCTCACCTGACTGAGAAGTCATCAATCAAATCAGAGCAGCAGCAATGCTCATTCTCACATAAACAGCACAGAGGTTGTTACTGTCATAGCCAGTCCGCTTTAAACCTGTGATCATTAATCAGGCAGATTTTTTTTCCAGCAAACATTTATGGAGTAGTTTCTCATCAGCCACTACATATATGAGTCTAATAGTGCTTTACTCATTTTAAGGTAAGTAAATGGAGGATTTGTAACACAGTATGCCCAAAATAGTGTGGTAAGTACTCTGATGTAAGTAAACAAGATGCTGAGTTGTGGAGGGGGTCAAGGAAGACTTCCGAAAGAAGGGAAGAGCTCATTTTCAGTTCAGTTCAGTCGCTCAGTCGTGTCTGACTCTTTGCGACCCCATGAATCACAGCACGCCAGGCCTCCCTGTTCAACACCAACTCCCAGAGTTCACTCAAACTCATGTCCATCGAGTCGGTGATGCCATCCAACCATCTCATTCTCTGTCGTCCCTGTCTCCTCCCACCCCCAATCCTTCCCAGCATCAGAGTCTTTTCCAGTGAGTCAACTCATCACATGAGGTGGCCAAAGTATTGGAGTTTCATCTTTAGCATCAGTCCTCCCAGTGAACACCCAGGATCGATCTCCTTTAGAATGGACTGGTTGGATCTCCTTGCAGTCCAAGGGGCTCTCAAGAGTCTTCTCCAATACCACAGTTCAAAAGCATCAATTCTTGGTGATCAGCTTTCTTCACAGTCCAACTCTCACATCCATACATGACTACTGTAAAAACCATAGCCTTGACTAGACATTTTAGTCCTAAGCTAATCTATGGGGCTACCTGGAAGATGAGGTGGGCAAGGAGTTCTGCCCAGATGGTGTAGCTTACGCAGAGAGACCCAGGAGAAAATGGTGCTAATAGTCAGATGCAAGTAGACTATGGGTTGGATTAGGGCTTGTTGGAAGAGTAGCAAAAGGGGAGTCTGGACTTGGACTATGAAGGGCCTTCTGGGAACTGCTAAGGAATTTGGACTTGTGAAAGAAAATGCATCCAGCAGTTAAGGAAATGATTTATTCAGGCAACTGCAATAGAGAGAACATTCATTAATGAGGACAGTCTCAGAAAGGGAGAAAACTGAAGGTTTAATATAACAAGCAAGTCACTGAGAACAGTGAAGGTGGGTCTTATCTGGGAACAGGAAAGGTCAGGCTGGTCCCATAGTGAGTCTTTTCTCAGAGCACAGAGGGATCACAAGGATAGAAGGGTGGTTTCTCTACCACTGCTGGGTCTTGTAGCATATGTGGTGGGGGGTGTGTGTGCGTGCATGCATGTGTGCTCTCAGTCATGTCCAACTCTTTGTGACCCCATGGACTGTAGCCCACCAGGCTCCTCTGTCTATGGAATTTTCCAGGCAAGACCACTGGTGAAAGTGAAAGTCACTCAGTCGTGCCCGACTCTTTGGAACCCATGGACTATACAGCCCATGGAATTCTTCAGGCCAGAATACTGGAGTGGGTAGCCTTTCCCTTCTCCAGGGGATCTTCCTGACCCAGGAATCAAACCAGGATCTCCAGGTGGATTGTTTATCAACTGAGCTATGAGAGAAGCCCAAGACCACTGGAGTTGGTTACCATTTCCTTCTTCAGGGAATCTTCCTGACCTAGGGATTGAATCACATCTCCTGCATTGGCAGGCAGATTTTTTACCATTGTACCACCTGGGAAGCCATGATAAAGTTCAGGACTGTTTGATTTGAAGTCCTGGTTGTACCACAGAGGGTAAGGTGAAGATAATCAAGATAATAGGGATAATTATTAGATAAAAGGATAAAGATAGCTCCTATCTATATAGATCCTAAAAATCCTTAAAAGGATTAGATGAAGAGGATAATCAAGAAGGAAGGGTGCAGGATTCAACCATTAAAAAATGACATATCCATCAGTTCAGTTCAGTCGCTCAGTCGTGTCCAACTCTTTGCGACCCCCTGAATCACAGCATGCCAGGCCTCCCTGTCCATCACCAACTCCCAGAGTTCACTCAAACTCATGTCCACAGATTCGGTGATGCCATCCAGCCATCTCATTCTCTGTCGTCCCCTTCTCCTTCTGCCCCCAATCCCTCCCAGCATCAGAGTCTTTTCCAGTGAGTCAACTCGTTGCATGAGGTGGCCAAAGTATTGCAGTTGCAGCTTTAGCATCAGTCCTTCCAATGAACACCCAGGATTGATCTCCTTTAGAATGGACTGGTTGGATCTCCTTGCAGTTCAAGGGACTCTCAAGAGTCTTCTCCAGCAGTTTAAAAGCATCAATTCTTCAGCGATCAGCTTTCTTCACAGTCCAACTCTCACATCCATACATGACCATGGGAAAAACCATAGCCTTGACTAGATGGACCTTGGTTGGCACAGTAATGTCTCTGCTTTTTAATATACTATCAAGGTTGGTCATAACTTTCCTTCCAAGGAGTAAGCGTCTTTTAATTTCATGGCTGCAATCAGCATCTGCAGTGATTATGGAGCCCCCCCAAAAAAGTATGACACTGTTTCCACTGTTTTTCCATCTATTTCCCATGAAGTGATGGGACCAGATGCCATGATCTTTGTTTTCTGAATGTTGAGCTTCAAGCCATCCTTTTCACTCTCCTCTTTCACTTTCATCAAGAGGCTTTTGAGTTCCTCTTCACTTTCTGCCATAAGAGTAGTGTCATCTGCATATCTGAGGTTATTGATATTTCTCCCAGCAATCTTGATTCCAGCTTGTGCTTCTTCCAGCCCAGCGTTCCTCATGATGTACTCTGCATATTAGTTAAATAAGCAAGGTGACAATATACAACCTTGACGTACTCCTTTTCCTATTTGGAACCAGTCTATTGTTCCATGTCCAGTTCTGACTGTTGCTTCCTGACCTGCATACAGGTTTCTCAAGAGGCAGGTCAGGTGATCTGGGATTCCCATCTCTTTCAGAATGTTCCACAGTTTATTGCGATCAACATAGTCAAAGGCTTTGGCATAGTTAATGAAGCAGAAATAGACGTTTTTCTGGAACTCTCTTGCTTTCTCCATGATCCAGTGCATGTTGGCAATTTGATCTCTGGTGCCTCTGCCTTTTCTAAAACCTGCTTGAACATCTGGGAGTTCACGGTTCACATATTGCTGAAGCCTGGCTTGGAGAATTTTGAGCATGACTTTACTAGCGTGTGAGATGAGTGCAATTGTGCGGTAGTTTGAGCATTCTTTGGCATTCCCTTTCTTTGGGATTGGAATGAAGACTGACCTTTCCAGTCCTGTGGCCACTGCTGAGTTTTCCAAATTTGCTGGCATATTGAGTGCAGCACTTTCACAGCATCATCTTTCAGGATTTGAAATAGCTCCACTGGAATTCCATCACCTCCACTAGCTTTTTTAGTAGTGATGCTTTCTAAGGTCCATTTGACTTAACATTCCAAGATGTCTGGCTCCAGGTGAGTGATCACGCCATCGTGATTATCTTCATCGTGAAGATCTTTTTTGTACAGTTCTTCTGTGTATTCTTGCCACCTCTTCTTAATATCTTCTGCTTCTGTTAGGTCCATACCATTTCTGTCCTTTATCAAGCCCATCTTTGCATGAAAGGTTCCCTTGGAATCTCTAATTTTCTTGAAGAGATCTCTTGTTTTTCCTATTCTGTTGTTTTCCTCTATTTCTTTGCATTGATCACTAAGGAAGGCTTTCTTATCTCTCCTTGCTATTCTTTGGAACTCTGCATTCAGATGCTTATATCTTTCCTTTTCTCCCATTCTTTTTGCTTCTCTCCTTTTCACAGCTATTTGTAAGGCCTCCTCAGACAGCCATTTTGCTTTTTTGCATTTCTTTTCCATGGGGATGGTCTTGGTCCCTCTCTCCTGTACAATGTGATGAACCTCTGTCCAGAGTTCATCAGGCACTCTATCGATCAGATCTAGTCCCTTAAATCTATTTCTCACTTCCACTGTATAATCATAAGGGATTTGATTTAGGTCATATCTGAATGGTCTAGTGGTTTTCCTTTCTTTCTTCAATTTAAGTCTGAATTTGGCAATCAGCAGTTCATGATCTGAGCCACAGTCAGCTCCTGGTCTTGTTTTTGCTAACTGTATACAGCTTCTCCATCTTTGGCTGCAAAGAATATAATCAATCTGATTTCGGTGTTGACCATCTGGTGATGTCCATGTGTAGTCTTCTCTTGTGTTGTTGGCAGAGGGTGTTTGCTATGACCAGTGCGTTCTCTTGACAAAACTCTATTAGCCTTTGCCCTGCTTCATTCCGTGCTCCAAGGCCAAATTTGCCTCTTGCTCCAGGTGTTTCTTGACTTCCTACTTTTGCATTCCAGTCCCCTAGAATGAAAAGGACATCTTTTTTGGGTGTTAGTTCTAAAAGGTCTTGTAGGTCTTCATAGAACCATTCAACTTCAGCTTCTTCAGCGTTACTGGTTGGGGCATAGGCCTGGATTACTGTAATATTGAATGGTTTGCCTTGGAAACGAACATTCTGTCGTTTTTAAGATTGCATCCAAGTACTGCATTTCAGACTCTTTTGTTGACCGTGATGGCTACTCCATTTCTTCTAAGGGATTCCTGCCCACAGTAGTATATATTATGGTCATCTGAGTTAAATTCACCCATTCCAGTCCATTTTAATTCAGTGATTCCTAGAATGTCTATGTTCACTCTTGTCATCTCCTGCTTGACCACTTCCAATTTGCCTTGATTCATGGACCTAACATTCCAGGTTCCTATGCAATATTGCTCTTTACAGCACCGGACCTTGCTTCTATCACTGGTCACATCCACAACTGGGTATTGGTTTTGCTTTGGCTCCATCCCTTCATTCCTTCTGGAGTTATTTCTCCACTGATCTCCAGTAGCATACTGGGCACCTACCGACCTGGGGAATTCCTCATTCAGTATCCTATCATTTATGCCCTTTGATACTGTTCCTGGGGTTCTCAAGGCAAGTATACTGAAGTGGTTTGCCATTCCCTTCTCCAGTGGACCACATTGGTCTGTGGTCCATGTGATCAGATCGACTAGTTTCCTGTGATTATGATTTCAGTGTGTCTGCCCTCTGATGCCCCCTCGCAATACCTACCGTCTTATTTGGGTTTCTCTTACCTTGGGCGTGGGATATCTCTTCACAGCTGCTCCAAGAAAGCGCAGCCGCTGTACCTTACCTTGGATGAGGGGTATCTCCTCAAGGCCGCCCCTCCTGACCTTGAACGTGGAGTAGCTCCTCTCGGCCCTCCTGCGCCCGCGCAGCCACCGCCTACTGGATGTGGGGTAGCTCCTCTCGGCTGCCGGCCCATGCCTGAGGACATATTCATAGGACAGGACAAAAACTGCTTGGAACCAATTAGGTTCAAGATAGTGGAAGATTTGACTTCCTGTGGACCTTGAAGCTCATTGTACACTAACTGTAATACATTAGCATGCTAGATGACACACCCACAAGCACCATGACAGTTCCAAGGCCAACCAAAGACCATAAAATGGATGGCCCAATTCCTGGAAATCTCCACCCCTTCCCCAAAATAATTGGAATAATTTACCCACTAATTAGCCTGTGAAATTACTCAGCCCATAAAAATTAACCACATATTTTGGGCCTCTCTCTCACCTTCTGAGATGGCCCACACTATGCCTGTGGTGTGTGTTTCTCTTAAAATAAATCCACTTCTTACCTATAACTTTGTCTCTCATTGAACTATTGCTGTGATGAGACATCAAGAACCCAAATTCACCGGTAACAGAGGTACTCAAGGTATGTAAGCAGAAGTGAGACCTGATCAGATGAGTGCTATAGAACAATGGTATACACAAGTCAGCTGCCACCACTAGCCCTCTCAGAAAAACTTGCCTCTGGCCCCTGTTCCTTGCTTTTTAAACTGAAAAGAAAGTGAAAGTTGCTCAGTCGTGTCCAACTCTTTACAACCCCATGAACTATAGAGTCCATGGAATTTTCCAGGCCAGAATACTGGCCTGGGTGACATTTCCCTTCTCCAGGGGATCTTCCCAACCCAGGGATTGAACCCAGGTCTCCTGCATTGCAGATGGATTCTTTACCAGCTGAGCCATAGGGGAAGCCCAAGTCCTCTCTAAAACTGAACTCCCTACAGAGTTTATGATTAACCTCTTTCTCAAGAGAAGTAATTATACTAGATCAGCAAGAAGACAATCCTAGCTTTCCTCAAGGAATATACCTAACAATCTGACTCATGTCTTTCAGTTGTTCTGAGAAACTAAGACAGTGGTTCAGGTGGAGGATGGTGGCTACACACTGACCACAAACGTAAAACCCAGACTGGTTGGAACCAGAAGGTTGATTATCAAGATTCCTGGAATACCATTCTGTTGCTTCACCACCAACCAATCAGAAGAAAGCCACGTACTCCTCACCCCTAATGTTACCTTTAAAAACCCTTGAAGGCCATCAAAGAGCTTGTATCTTTTGAATATGAGCTGCCTATTTTCCTTGCTTGGTACCTGCAGCAAACACTGTAGTTTCCTCCACTATAACCTGGTGTCAGTAAATCAGCTTCACAATGAGGCAGGCAAGCAGAATGAAATTCAGTTTGGCAACACTTTCATCTTTGACGTCATCCCTGTGTTCTCTGTATCCCAGTCCAAGCATCATGCCTTAGTTTGATGACCACGGGTCTCTAGTTCCTACTTCTTACCTTGAGACTTGTTCATACCTGAGACGCAACTAAATCATTACCATATTTTTGCCTGTTCTCTTGGAAAACTTTATCTTTTCAATCCCCTCCATTTTCCTTCCTGGTCACAGCTTCCAATCCATTCTAGTAATGTCTTGGATCGACACCTCTTCATGGGTAAAGAAAGATGTTGGCAAATCCTGCATTGCTGCAGCAGCCCATCTGCTCTCCTAACATTTGGGGTGTTGTCCCACAGCCTAGACAAGGGATGGCCCTTGGGATCTAGACTCCAGCTCCTGCAGGTTGGGGTGTAAGCTGACTTGGCTTTGGACCCATGAGAAAACACAGTTCTGAATTTGGCTGCTCAGCATCTGGCCTTTCAAGCCGTGAACCACATAGTAATATGGGTTTGCAAACCTTGGCTTTTATGAATTAGCTCAAATAATTATTCTACTTAATCCATAAGCCCCGAAATGAGAATCAATAGATAAGATTAACCTTGTACCATAAAATGGACTGGGCTGGGGGTGAAATTGTGTTACTAGATAAACAAGTTCAGCTCAGATGTCCCATTTCAAAAAAACTAATAAAATGCTTCTGATGTTGCTGAAGTTTCCCAAGAAGTAATCAAACGGAAATAGGCAGCACTGACAGGCATTCAAGAGATATGTGGAGAAGGGAGGACCTCAAAGTAAATCCAATTATGATCCTGGTGGTTGGGGTGTGTTTCCTGGTTCAGCTTCACAGAAAACTAAAGATCCTCCTGCACAAGGGCTCTTTTAGGAGACAGATAACAAACAGCAGATCTTAATCTCTGTAACAAATGGTTTTAAAGGAGGTGGTTAGGTTTGTACTAATATTATGAATTTAAACAAAATTAAACTGAGCCATGACACTTAATACCTTGGATTTATAGACCACTATTCTTGATAACTCCCTTTATTCCTGGGTGCTTATAAAATCAATTTGCTTCTGTCTGACATAATTTTCAAAGTAAAGCATAAGATTTACCAATTAAACTCCCTTCCTCTCCCAGTAAATTTTACTAGCATTTTCCCCTCAAAGTAATCTTTTACAGTTACATAGTGATTTCTATAGAAGGTCCTCCAAATGTTTTGCAAACATTAATTAAGCTTTGCAATACCCCAGCAAGGGAGAAGACCAGCATCACACCCAGGAGTCCTCCTCCTGCAGAGAAGGTGATTGGAATGACACTTGTTCCTGTCACTCAGAATCAGCACATGGAGCTCTAACCTGTGGGAGGAGAGGATGTGCGGATCCTGCCAGAATTTCAAACGACACTATGATGCCTCTGCTGGCGCTAACAAAGGAAGATGGGGTGACTCTATGAAGTCATTTTACTTATTTTTAATCTATGATTCTGAATAAATGATACTTCTTTTTTATTAAAAGTTTGAAATCAGCTGAAATTCAATGTTCTACCTACCCTGTTTCATTCATAAATATTGTTTGAGTAGCACCACTTTATGTAACCAGCCATTTGAAAATGAGAAATTACACAGAGTATAGCTGGAGAAGTGTCTGCTTCTAGATAACATGGATTTCATCCCACCTTCAAAAGTCCACATACAATCTTAACTTAAAGCAACAGGCAATTAAACAAGAATCTGCCTATAGGTAATAACCTATATGTAGAAAAAAGTCTGAAAAAGGTTATATATATCTGAATCTCTTTGCTGTACACCTAATACTAACACACATTGTAAATCAACTATACTTCAGCTTAAATATATTAAAAAACAAAGAAAAAAGAAAATAAATTAAAAAATCAGCAAAAAAAAAAAAAAAACTAGGCACACTGAAAAAATGAAAAGATGGTACTAACTAGGTAAACTGGTGACTCTTCTCCAGTCATGAGATGTGAGCTGTAGAGATCAAGATGCTTCAAGTTAAACAAATCTTTTAATTTATTAACCTAAGTTAAACTTTCCACGGGAATTTTTGAAAGCCATTTTCTTTCTAATGTCATTTTACCAGTTATTACAGTGATCACCTCTAGCCCAGAAATCTAGGCTGCCTATTTCCCGGTAGACAGACAGCACAGCTGGCCTGCTCCAACCACCAGCACAGTCTTAGCATCTAACTCTGGAGGTGCATGCTTTACCCTCCCATCCCTCATCCAGTCCAGGGTCCTTGACTGCTGCTCAAGTTCCACGGGTGGACACTGTCTGCTAAGTAGGAGGTCTTCTTGGCTCTCAACCCTAACTGCACCTCACAACCACTTGGGGAGCTCTTTGTAAATACATCTGCAACTACTACACACCAATTAAAACACAGTACTTAGGAATGAGGCTGGCGGTGGGCATTTAAAAGTCCTCAAGTGATTGCTACTTGCAGCCCTGGTTAATGTACCTTGGGGAGCAGCTATGGGTCTCATCAGGAATGAGGTGAATCTGCCAAGCTTTCCCTGCAGGGTAACAACAATGTGATCAATTCTCACAAAAGTCTGCTGCTCAAAACTTTGAAAGTTTTTGCACTTGTCATGATGCCTGGTGATTTCCATCTTTCTCATGTTGCAAGTACCTGGTTGTTGGCTTGACATATTGGCCAGTGGTAGGGAAGGACTGCCTGGGTTTGAATCTCTTCTCACCTTTGAGGTCAAGGTGTGTTCCTGCTGATGTGTAATCCTAGGAGCATCATCTGTGCCCATCTCAGGTTTTGCTCACCACCTCCAGGATGATGCTCTAGGCTTGGGTGCCTAGAGTCCTTATCAAGCCAAAGAAGTTTTGCAAAGGAGGATAAACTTAGCTTTGAAGAGTAAAAGGCAGATGCTGTGGTAAGATACAGGTCAATAGATCAAGGGATACACATTACAAATGTTGTTTGCAGAAATACTGCAAAACAGATCAACCAGGATGATCCCAAAGATGTTACCTAGCTTAGCTTTTAGTGAAATAAAGAATTTTTTTACTTCTATTCCATAGTTCGGAGAAGGCAATGGCAAGCCACTCCAGTACTCTTGCCTAGAAAATCCCATGGATGGAGGAGCCTGGTAGGCTGTAGTCCATGGGGTCGCTGAGTGTCGGACACGACTGAGCGACTTCACTTTCACTTTTTACTTTCACACATTGGAGAAGGAAATGGCAACCCACTCCAGTGTTCTTGCCTGGAGAATCCCAGGGACGGGGGAGCCTGGTGGGCTTCCGTCTATGGGGTCGCACAGAGTCGGACACGACTGAAGTGACTTAGCAGCAGCATTCCATAGTTAAGTCTTCTCATAAGTCAGATTTTCTGCATGAACCTTAGTGGAGGAAGATGTGCAATATTAGCTGCTTCACAGCTGTTGGATACTTCTGATGGTTTTAGGTGGTGCCACAGCAACTGCATTATGTATATGTTGAACTATTATAAGGAAATGTTTTTTCTATTCTTTTTCAGTTTTCTTTTTTTGTTTTGGTAACAGTGAAAGAAAAGTTATTGGATATTTAATGGGAAATTGGCATAGTGTACACGCTCAGATGAGAAATCAATTTTGAAGCATCACATATTTTAAATTCATAAACCTAGTCAATGCTTTTCTACTCTAAACTTTGATACATCATCTAAAAACACCTTTTCAAAGCCCACACCCTCATGAGGCTTTCTTTGATCCTTCACCCGGAAGACTCCCCCTCCTTTTTTTTAAATTGAAATATAGTTGATTGACAATGTTGTGTTAGTTTCTGGTGTATACAAAGTGATCCAGTTATACATACATATGCATATTCTTTTTCACTACAGGCTATTTCAAGATACTGAATAAGGTTAGTTCCCTGTGTTACAAGTAGGACCTTGTTGCTTACCTATTGGTATTTTATAAATAATCGTTTGCATCTGCTAATTCTAAACTCCTAATTTATCTCTCCCCACTCCCTTTCCCTTTTAGGAACTAGAAGTTTGTTTTCTGTGCCTGTGAGTCTGTTTGCTTTGTAACTAAATTTGCTTTGTACCATTTTTTTTAGACTCCACATATAAATGATATATATTTATCTTTCTCTGACTTTACTAGAACAGCATGACCTAGTAGCCTGGTTGGTCCAGGGAGCAGCAGGATGAGCGACACTTGGGACGGAGCTACCCAGCCAAGCCGGGAATCTTCGGTGAGAACCCAAGCCCACCTGAGGTCACTGGAGTTTCAGCTGACCTGCAGATGCATGAGTGAAGATGAATGCTTGTGGCCTCGAGACTCTGCTCCCTGGGGTGGCGTGTTTGGTGGGGTGATTATGCAGCAGATCCCTGATACAATGGGATATGATATGACCCCTGCGTGATGTGGATCCCATTTGCAGGAAGACTGAAAGTTTAGTGATGGTGGTGGGAGGGCCAGGACAAGATCAGTAACTCTCCAGGGTAGAGAAACTGCTAAGTGCCCTCAGAAAGGACTTGATATGAGGGGAGTTTAAGGGGGGAGAGTCTTCTGTTAATTCAAAAAGATGCATGTACCCCAGTGTTCATAACAGCACTGTTTACAAAACATGGAAGCAACCCAAATATTCATCAACAAACGCTGATAAAGAAGATGTGATAAACACACACTCCATGGCATATTAGTTATAAAAAAAGAATGAAATAATGCTATTTGCAGCACTATGGATGAACCTAGAGATGACCATACTAAGTAAAGTCAGTTTTCTTAATATTCAAAATTCTTTTAATTTTCACCAAGTCTCAGCTTGGTGTTATTAAATCTTTAAAATCTTTCTGGTACTGATAATATATCCAACAAAAAAAAGTGAGAAGTAATGGTAACCAGATGGAATTTAACGACAATTTTTATTTGCATTTATCTTTTATTCATGGCAAGCAATAATGTTATCCAGTTTATAGTAGTGATTTAAAGCTTTATAAATTACATTTAAACTCTGAATTGTTTTAAAGAGCTGTTGCTAAGTCACTTCAGTCGTGTCCGACACTGTGCAACCCCATAGACGACAGCCCACCAGGCTCCTCCGTCCCTGGGATTTTCGAGGCAAGAGTACTGGAGTGGGGTGCCATTGCCTTCTCCATTTAAAGAGCTAGTTTCACATATATAGCAAAAATTGTGAAAGGGAAAGCTAAAAAGTATCTTACCATCACTTTTTTTTTTACAGTGGTACATGATTTTAAAACAAATATCATTGCTAACTTGTCCCTAGGACAAATGTAAAAAGTGTCAGGCCTAATCTTTAAAAATAATTAATACTTTAAATTTAAACATACCTACCCTAGATGTATCATGCACACCTATTCCTAAATTTGTTTTCAAGTGGAAGCTCTGGTCATATTTGACCACGCAAAAATCCGCAACAAATATTGGTGAACTGAATTCAACAATACATTAAAAGAATCATACACTATGATTTATTCCAGAGAATGCAAAGATGACTCAACATCTGAAAATCAATAAATGTGATACATCATATCAACATAACGAAGGATAAAAGTCATATAATCCTCTCAATAGACACAGAAAAAGCATTTGACAAAATTTTACATTCATTGATGATAAACTCTCAATAAACTGGGTATAGAGGAATTTACTACAACATAGTAAAGGCCATATATAAATCCTTGGCTAACATTATACTTAATGATAAAATGCTGAAAACTTTCAAGACAAGGAACAAGATCAAGGTAACCACTCTCATCACTTTTATTTGATATAGTACTGGGAGTCTCAGCCAGAGCAATTAGGCAAGATAAGGAAATAAAAGGCACTCAAATGAGAAAAGAAAAAGTAAAAGTTGTCTCCATTTGCAGATTACAGGACATTTAATCAGAAAACTCAAAAGACAACACCAAAAAAACCTGTCGGAACTAATACATTTGATAACATTGCTGAATACCAAATCAAATTAACATCACTTGCATTTCTATATACCACCAAACAGAAAGATAACAGTTCCATTTACAGTAGCATCAAAAACAATACCTATGAATAAATTTAACCAAAGAGGTAAAATATCTGTGCTATGAAAATTATAAATGATGAAAGAAATTGAAGAAGACAAAAGTAAAAGATGTTCTGTGCTGGTGGAGTGGAATAATTAATAGTGCTAAAATGTCCATATACTCAAAGCCACCTACAGATTCAATGCAATTCCTATCAAAATTCCATTGGTATTTTTCACAGAAATAAAACAATTCTAAAACTTGTATGGAATCACAAAAGAATCAAAATAGCTGGAGGAATACTGAGAACGAGGAACAAAGTCAAAGGTATCACACTTTGATTTCTGCTTTACAAAGCTACAGTGATGGTGGCTCAGATGGTAAAGAATTTGCCTGTAATGTGGGAGACCTGGGTTCCATCACTGGGTTGGGAAGATCCTCTGGAGAAGGGAATGGCTACACAGTTCTCCAGTACTCTTGCCTGGAGAATCCTATGGACAGAGGAACCTGGTGGGTTACAGTCCACGGAGTTGCAAAGAGTCAGACACAAATGAGTGACTAACACACACAGAGAGATCAAAACAGCATAGTCCTGGCATAAAAACTGACATATAGATCAAGGGGCTAGAATAGAGAGCCCAGAAATAAACACATGTATATATGGTCAGGGCTTCCTTAGTGGCACAGTGGATAAGAATCCACCTGCCAATGCAGGGTGCACAGATTCAATCCCTAGTTCAAGGATATTCCATGTGCTGCAGAGCAACTGAGCCCATGTGCCGCAGCTACTGAGCCCACATCCTAGAGCCCATGAGCTGTGACTACTGAGCCAGTATGCCACAACTACTGAAGCTTGTGTGCCACGACAACTGATGCCCATGTGTCTAGAGCCTGTGCTCCGCAACAACACTGCAACAAGAAGCCCTCACATCACAAAAAAGACCCAGCACAGCCAAAAGTAAATAAAATTTAAAATAAAAAAAAAGCAGTGTCTACAAAAGCAAAATAACCAAAGTAGGACTACATCAGATTTAAAAGTTTCTGCTCAGCAAAGGAAACCATCAACAAAATGAATAGACAACCAAGAAATGGAAGAAAATTTTTCCAATAGCAAACCCAGAGATAAACCTACCACATATGACCAACTAATCTACAACAGAGAAGGTGAGAATATACAATGGAGAAAGGACAGCCTCTTCAATAAGGGTTATTGGACAGCTAAGGTTAAAGAATGAAATTAGAAAACTCCCTAACACCATACACAAAAATAAATTCAAAGTGGATTACAGACCTGAATGTAAGACCAGACACTATAAAACTCTTAGAGGAAAACACAGTAAGAAAACTTTTTGACATAAATTGCATCAAAATCTTTGACCCACCTTCTAAAGAAAATAAAAACAGAAATAAACAAATGGGACCTAATTATACTTAAAAGCTTTTGCACAGCAAAATAAACCATAAATAAGACAAAAAGACAACCCTCAGAATGGGAGAAAATATTTGCAAACAAAGCAAATAGTAAAGATTAATCTCCAAAATAATACAAACAGCTCATGCAACCGAATATCCAAAAATACAAACAACCCAGTGAAAGATGGGCAGAAGACCTAAATAGACATTTCTCCAAAGAAGACATATACAGATGGTCAACAAACACATAAAAAGATGCTCAACATCATTAATCGTTCAGTTCAGTTCAGTCGCTCAGTCGTGTCCAACTCTCTGCTACCCCATGAATCACAGCACGTCAGGCCTCCCTGTCCATCACCAACTCCCGGAGTACAATGCAATTTGGAATTTAGAAAGATGGTAACGATGACCCTATATGCAAGACAGCAAAAGAGACACAGAGGTAAAGAACAGTCTAGGACTCTGTGGGAGAAGACAAGGGTGGGATGATCTGAGAGGGTAGTGTTGAAACGGGTATATTATCATATATGAAGCAGATCACTGGTCCAGGTTTGATGCGTGAGACAGAGTGCTCAGGGCTGGTTCACTGGGATGACCCTGAGGGATGGGATGGGGAGGGAGGTGGGAGGGATGTTCTGGATGGGGAACACATGTGCACCCATGGCTGATTCATGTTGATGTTTTGCAAAAACCAATACAATAAAGTAATTAGCCTCCAATTAATAATTTTAAAAAAACTACAAAGAGGTATCACCTTGCATAGTCAGAATGGCCATCATTAAAAAATCCACAAACAATAAATACTGGAGAGTATATGGAGAAAAAGGGACCTCCTTGCACTGTTGGCAGGAATGTAAACTGACAGACTCTATGGAGAACATTATGGAGGTTCCTTAAAAAAAACTAGAAATAGAACTAACGTATGACACAGCAATTCCTCTACTGGGTATATAGCCAAAGAAAATCATAATTCAAAAAGACACATGCACCCCAATGTTCATTGCAGCACTATTTACAATAGCCAGGACATGGAAGCAATCTAAGTGTCCACTGGCAGATGAATGTATAAAGATGTGGTATGTATACACAACAGAATATTACTCAGCCATTAAAAGGAATGAAATTGGGTCTTTTGTAGAGAGTGGATGGACCTAGAGACTGTGATACAGTGTGGAGTAAGTCAGAAAGAGAAAAACAAATATTGTGTATTAGCACATATATGTGGTATCTAACAAATGGTACAGATAAATTTATTTGCAGGGCAGGAACAGAGATGTAGACATGAGAACAGACATGTGGACACAGGTTGGGGGAAAAGGGGGATGAATGGAGATATCGGGGCAGATCCATGTCAATGTATGGCAAAACCAACCAATATAATATTGTAAAGTAATTAGCCTCCAATAAAAAAATTAATAATAATAATAAAAAGACCATAAAAAAAAAACAGACACTAATGGGAATATGCTGCATAGCACAGGAAACTCTACTCAATGCTCTGTGGTGACCCAGATGAGTAGTATGGGGGATGGGGTAGGAGGGAGACTGAAGAGGGAGGGGATATTTGTATACATATAGCTGATTCATTTCATTGTACAGCAGAAACAAACACAATATTGTAAAGCAATTATACTGCAATAAAAAGTTAAAACCATATATCTGATAAGGAGTTAATATCCAAAATGTGTAAGGAATACAGTTCAATAGCAAAAAGTCAAGTAATTTAAAAATGGACAAATGATCTGAATAGACATTTTTCTAAAGAAAATATACAGGTAGCCAATAGGTGCATGAAAAAGTGCTCAACATTGCTAATTATCAGGGAAATGCAGAATAAAACCAAGGTGACATCCCCTTATACCTGTTAGGCTGTCAATTATCAAAAAATGATAAAGCAAGGCTGTAGAGAAAAGGAAATCCTTGTATACTGTTGGTAGGAATGTAAACTAGAACAGTCATTATGGAAAACAGTATGGAGTTTCCTGAAGAAATTTTATCTAGAACAACTGTATGATCCCAGCAATTCCATTTCTGGATATATATCCCAAGGAAGTGAAATCATCTCAAAAAGCTGTCTGCACGTCCATGTTCATAGCAGCATTATTCACAATGACAAGGTATGGAAACAACCTACGTGCATGGCGACTGATAAATGAATCAAGAAAATGTGGCACACATATATGTATGTACGTGTATATACATATATGTGAATATGCACATACTTACATATATAATAGCTGAATATTATTCACTTATAAAAAGAAATCCTCTCATTTGTGACATCATAGACAAAGCTGGTGGGTATCACACAAAGTGAAATAGACCAGGCAAAGAATGCCAAATGGTATCATATTTATGTGAAATCAGGAAAGAAAGTCAAACTCAAGTTTACAGTATAAAAGTGCTTGCCAGGGGTTGGTGGATGGGAGAAATAGGCAAAGGTTTGTAAACAGGTACAAATTTTCAGTTATATAGCTATAAAATAAGGCCTGAGGGTATAATGTATCACATGGTGACTACAGTCACTAATACTGTATTATATAATTGAACTCTGTAAATATTTTCAACAAAGTAAATATGTGTATTGAGGGATGTATTAATTGACCTGATGGTGGAATTCTTTCACAGTGTATACATTTATCAGATGCATCAATTCCTCACACTGTACACTTTAAAAACCTTATTTCACTTGTGAAATATATCTCAATAAGCCTGGAGAAAAACTTGTTTGTAAAAACAAATTAAATAATCATATCTGTTTGAAG
The DNA here is from genome assembly GCF_049115385.1 of Moschus berezovskii. Lineage (NCBI taxonomy): Eukaryota > Metazoa > Chordata > Mammalia > Artiodactyla > Moschidae > Moschus > Moschus berezovskii. The sequence goes on from NC_142462.1 coordinate 65,310,536, forward strand.
AAACTGAGGTTTTTTTTTTTTTATTCTGTGTTTTTGTGATTTAGACATTGAATTGAATCAAAGAGTAGATTTCACAGCAATAACACTCTTGGCATTTATCCCAGATTAACAAAAATGTATTTCATGCAAAAGCCTGTACATCAGTGTTCACAACATTATTTTCAATAGCTCCAAAATGGTAATAACTCAGAATACAATTTCAACAGGTAACAGTCAAGCAAAATGTAGATCCATACAATAGAATGCTACTCAGTAATAAGGCATGAACTACTGACACATGAAAAAACCTAGATGGACATCAAGATCACTAAGTTAATGGGAAAAAGCCCATCTTAACAGGCTTACTTTGTGTGACTCCATTTAGATTGTTGTTGTTTAGTCACTAAATCATGTCCAATTCTTTTGCAACCCCATGTACTGTGTCAAAGCCTTTGACTGTGTGGATCACAATAAACTGTGGAAAATTCTGAAAGAGATGGGAATACCAGACCACCTGACCTGCCTCTTGAGAAACCTGTATGCAGGTCAGGAAGCAACAGTCAGAACTGGACATGAACAACAGACTGGTTCCAAATAGGAAAAGGAGTACGTCAAGGCTATATATTGTCACCCTGCTTATTTAACTTATATTCAGAGTACATCATGAGGAACACTGGGCTGGAAGAAGCACAAGTTGGAATCAAGATTGCTGGGAGAAATATCAATAACCTCAGATATGCAGATGACACCACCCTTATGGCAGAAAGTGAAGAGGAACTAAAAAGCCTCTTGATGAAAGGGAAAGAGGAGAGTGAAAAGGTTGGCTTGAAGCTCAACATTCAGAAAACAAAGATCATGGCATCTGGTCCCATCACTTCATGGAAAATAGATGGGAAAACAGTGGAAACAGTGTCAGACTTTATTTTTTTGGGCTCCAAAATCACTGCGGATGCTGATTGCAGTCATGAAATTAAAAGACACTTACTCCTTGGAAGGAAAGTTATGACCAACCTAGATAGCATATTAAAAAGCAGAGACATTACTTTGCCAACAAAGGTCCGTCTAGTCAAGGCTATGGTTTTTCCCATGGTCATGTATGGATGTGAGAGTTGGACTGTGAAGAAAGCTGATCGCCGAAGAATTGATGCTTTTGAACTGTGGTGCTGGAGAAGACTCTTGAAAGTCCCTTGGACTGCAAGGAGATCCAACCAGTCCATTCTAAAGGAGATCAATTCTGGGTGTTCATTGGAAGGACTGATGCTAAAGCGGAAACTCCAATACTTTGGCCACCTCATGCGAAGAGTTGACTCACTCGAAAAGACTCTGATACTGGGAGGGATTGGGGGCGGGAGGAGACGGGGTCGACAGAGAATGAGATGGCTGGATGGCATCACCAACTCGATGGACATGAGTTTGAGTGGACTCTGGGAGTTGGTGATGGACAGGGAGGCCTGGCGTGCTGTGATTCATGGGGTCACAAAGAGTCGGACACGACTGAACTGAACTGTATTGAAGCCTGCCAGGCTCCTCTGTCCATGAGATTTCCAGGCAAGAATACTGGAGTGGATTGCCGTTTCCTTCTCCAGGGGATCTTCCCAACCCAGGGATCAAATCTGCATTTCCTGAAGTCCGGGTGGAATCCTCAGCACCTCGCCACGAGAACTATTACAAATCACCAATTTGTAGGTGATCCTCACAAGTTCATTTCAGATTCAATAATTTGCTATAATGATTCGCAGAACTCAGGGAAACATTTACATACATTTACAGGTTTATATTAAAGGATATGATAAAGGATACAGAAGAACAGCCAAATACAAAGGTACAGAGTGACATTGTGTGTCCTTTCTCTGTCTCTCTGCAGGATCCTCCTTGGCCCTGATGGGTCTACAATAATCTTGGGGGAAGAGTAAAACATTTCTCCTTTCTCCCTTGGGAAACTGATTACAAACCTAAAACAAACAGTTGTCAACCACAGTGAAACTTGGATCTCCCATCCCACTACAGCCAATTTTCTTGTTTTCATTTCCTGGCCTTTGTCTAATCAGCCCCTCAGCATGCAATCACTCTGTTAGATTGGAAACAGGTATTCCTGTGTATGACCCTCCCTCCACCCCCGACTCAACCCCTCAATGAACTTGAAAATTCTTTTCATTCAAAACCCTTGGACTTCAAACTCAGAAATCAAGTCTGAAGGAAAAACAATAAAGGGAGCTTAATATCAAAGCAGACTCTCATCATTTCAGGTGGCATCACCTGCAAAAAGAAGGGAAGAATCTGGAAATGAGCTTTGTTCTGTGGCGTGAATTGTGCTTTGGGGATCCTGTAGTTGTTGCAACACCAAGAATGAGCTTCTCTTGGCTCCTACCTCTCAGTACACTGGAAGGTCTGAGGGTTACATTCATGTATACATCAAAACAAGAAGAATTGAGGTTCATACCTGGATAATTTGGGCCTTCCCAAACCTCTTACCTGTTTTACCTCTCAGACACAGGTGTCTTAGGCTTAAACAGCTCACTTTACACTTCCATGTGGCTCCATAAAGCAATTAGAATATTCTGGTATCTGAGGAGCACTAGCCACTCCAATACTCTTGCCTAGAAAATCCCATGGATGGAGGAGCCTGGTAGGCTGCAGTCTGTGGGGTCGCTAAGGGTCGGGGACACGACTGAGCAACTTCACTTTCAGTTTTCACTTTCCACTTTCACACATTGGAGAAGGAAATGGCAACCCACTCCAGTGTTCTTGCCTGGAGAATCCCAGGGAAGGGGGAGCCTGGTGGGCTTCCGTCTATGGGGTCACACAGAGTCGGACACGACTGAAGTGACTTAGCAGCAGCAGCAGCAGCGTTTTATTGGCTTCCCTGGGGGTTCAGCAGTAAAGAATCTGCCTGCAATGTGTGAGACCACCTGCAGTGCAGGAGACCCGGGTTTGATCCCTCAGTCATGAAGATTCCCTAAAGAAGGAAATGGCAACCCACTCCAGTATTCTTGCCTAGAGAATTACATAGACAAAGGAGCCTGGTGGGTTACAGTCCATGGAGCCGTCAAGAGTCAGACACAACTCAGCTACTAAGCGCACACATTCATCAGATGATTACCTTTATCACACACAGATTGAACACCCATAGACATGAGTGTGTGCAATCCAGTAATAACTTTGGTGCTCAAATGATGTGCTGTATATCAATGACCTTGTGGTTCAGTTAGTGATTTTTTGGAGTTTGGTTCTTCTATTTACCTGTGGCCAAGAGTTAGGCTATTAGTTCTGGGACCATTTCTCAAAGACTACCCTCCCTGATTGTTTTACATCCAAAATGAAATGTTTTCTAATGATGAGGCAGATATTAAAACAACAACAGTGTGAATCATCAACCTACTACTCTCAAGTGATGCTGGTATGCAACTGAAAACAGCTTCTACCCTAGAATTTGAATATTTTCAATCGATGCTTAAAGATTAACGTGTGGAGCTTTTGAACACCTTGGCGTCAGTCATCACACATCCAGAAATGTATGTACTGAGAGGCTTATTTCCTAACCCAAAACAAAAAGATGAAGGGCCTTGTATTACTTTTCTATTTCTGGCCTAACAACCAACCATAGCCACTTAAAACAGTACAAACCTAACTATCTTATAGTTCTGTAGACCATAAATCCAGTATAATTGTCACTGGGCTAAAATCAAGGTGCTGGCAAGAGGAGGCTCGGGAATAGAATTTCTTATCTTACCTTTTCCAGTGCCTGCCCACATTCCTCAGCTCCCAGCCTCCTACCTCCATTTTTCAAACCAGCAAGAGTGATTCAAGACACCCTCCTACTGCGGTCTCTCTGGTTCCTCACAGCCAGAGTGGTTCTCTGCTTTTAAAGACTTGGTCGAATATATTGGCCTCACCTGGATAACTCGGACTACTCTCCACACCTCCAGGTCCTTAATGTTAACCATCTATGCTGAGTCCCTGTTGCCATGTAAGAAACAGTCAGAGGTTTGGGAATAAGATGTGGGCATCTTTAGGGGGCATTTATTCTGCTGACCACAGAATTATGATGACAACTGAATTATTTAATTCAGGCTAAGATTTCACAGTTATCTGAAGGCTAGAAGTCTGAGATAACTGTGCCAACTTGGACAAATTCTAGTGAGAGCCCTCTCCTGGGTTTCAGACTGCCAATTTCTTATAGAAGAAGCACGCTGTCTCCTGTCTTTTCATAAGGTTATTAACCCCATTCGTGAGGACTTCACCCTTATAGCTAATTACCTCCCAAAGGCCCCACCTCTGATTATCATCACACTGGAGGTTAAGATTTCAAAGCATGAATGTGGGGACACAGCAGTTTAAAGAACATAACACAGTCTCCTAGTGCTCCTGTTTTACTAAAACACAGGTAATCAAGAGCTTATAGGATGACTGCTGTCTACTCTCATCAGCTGTTACTGTTAGAGATTTACACTCCAAATCACATACAGCCTGATGAAAGCCCTGTTGCCTTGGTGACAAAGCTGTAGACCTTCTCTCAACAGTACAACCTGGGAATTTTTAGATCATGTGTTGGGAAAGTCACGATGCACAATCCAAGAGGAAGAGGGGTTTACATTCATTACATTTCTACTCTTAAAAAAGTTTCACCTTTATGGACTGTACCTCATGGGTGCCTTTGCCCTCTACCTTAGGGTTGAGTTTGTACAAAAAGATGCAATATATGCTAGTGACTAGCAGATCAGAGGGCTTGAAGAGTTCAAAGAGTATATTCTGTCAGTCTTCATCCTTTTGGGCCTCAATGTGGTAGTATCTGCTTTCCTCTCCCTAAGATGACAGCGTCTATCGGGTACCCCCTCTCCTGTGGCTGCAGGTCTTTCCTGGTTGCAGGGAGTGCTCCCTGCTCTTGGCCTTGGAGGCCTTGGGGTGGTCATCTTTCCCATTGCTGATTCTGCCTGTCCCTGCCCACACCTCAACAAGCAGATCCTTTATAAAACTAGCCCCCATTATCTTGTTTAAGTGTACCATGCTTCTCTGGCCAGGACCCTGTCTGATACACCTGAGGGTGATAGCGTTTCATGATCTTAGACAAGTTACTAAACTTTCTCAAACCTCAGGATTTTCATATCTGAAATATAAAAAAAAATAGTTACCTTGTGGGGCGGTGATGATAACTGAATTATTTAAATCATATATATCTTAACACAGTGTTTGGTGCACAAACACTTAAGTGCATTTTTTTTTTTTTGGCCAAAATAAAGGGATTGGATTCTCTGAGGAACTGAAAGTTCCACCTGGATCCAGATGTTCCACCATTTTTAACTTTACACAACGCACTTTTTACTCCAATGAAAAAGAGCTATTTTGAGCAACTATTAGACTAAGGTCTTGGGATTTACTGATAAACAGTTGCTAGTGATACTGCTGGAGGTACCCAAACAGTGCCCACTTGCTTACTGAGAGATGTTTAAATTCAAACATCTTTACTTTATAATTTGATGTTTCTGAAATTTTCTAATTCAATACTGAGACTCTGCTTTCTAGTATTCTGGATATAGAATGATTTTTAAAATGTAAGCAGAGAACTATTACAGTAGAATAGGTAGTAATTGTAATAAAAGTCTGTCTACAACCCAGCTCAGATACATTAACTACTTCTCAGCTTACAAAGAGTCTACACCATGATCTGCTTATAAGAATATAAAGGTAGAATTTTTCAAAGCACATTCAATTTTTAAAAGGGAATGCTTATTGCAGAATCAGGAGAAGGATAAAATTGCAAAAAACTGCAGGAAGTCTTTAGTATTTTGGTGCATGAAGATCCAAGTTCAGAGACAGAAGTAGATTTGGATTTGGAACTTTCCATGTCACCTTTTCAAATATAGATGGAAAAACGAATTTAACAGCTGGCACCAGACCCTTTAGGCAGTGTTGCTGTTGTTGACTTAAGACTACACACTGAAAGATCACTCTCAGAGGGAAGATAAGAAGACTAAATTACTCTGAATAAAAAAAAAAAATAGAAATTTGGTGGTGAGGGAAAGCAGAGAACAGAAGGAAGCAAAGATGGGAGTAGGAGATAAAAGAGGAAAAAGCTATGCTGGATGCTAGACCTGTGGAAATTTAAAGTTGCTTGCCTTGTTGAGGTTTAACCACCCTTTCCCCAAATCTTTGATAAAGACTAGTCCCCCCATCTATGTGCTTTTCTCAAGAAGGAAATGGGGCTATCATCCACATCTGGGTTAGCACTTAGCAGAGAAAAGTGGAGAAGAGGCGAGGATGGGGGCCCGACAACAGTGACACTGAGAGGTCAGCAGAAGTGAGAACTCAGACCAGGTACATCCATAGAGATGTGAGCTCCAAGTCCTTCGTGAAAATACCAGGGACAGCATTAGCCTTCCCACAGGGCAGAACAAAGAGACTTAGACCAATTTGATTTAAATTTGAAAGGGCAGGATGACCTCAGGTGATCCCTGAATTACACTTTATCAGGGATCCAAGTGAACAAATAGAAATATGAAATTGGAGCTACTGGTGTCATTCTGTTAAGAGAGCTGTATTCATCTATCAATCACCTGCTCTCCTGAAAATCAACGTGCCCAGAGAGCTGATAGATCATTGAAGAGACAAAGGAGGCAAAGCCAATATATATATATATATGGAATAACTTACCTCTGAGGTCTAATTTTATACACCTGCGATGTCAACTTGCTGGACCTAGATTTTGGTCACATACTTCTGTGAAAGTTTTGTGTGTGTGTGTGTCTGGGTGTGGGATTAACAATAAAGCTGGTGGACTTTGAGTAAAGCGCATTGCCCTCTATAATGTGGGAGGGCCTCAACAAAAAATTGAGCCTTAATAAAACCAAGCCTGATCTCTCCTGAGAAAGAAAAAATTGTGCCAGCAGACTGCCTTGAAACTCAAACTACAACTCTTCCTCAGTTTCCAGCCTACTTTGCCAAGCCTCCACAATCATATGAGCCAATTCCTTAAAATAAATCTCTCTCTCTCTCTACACACACACACACAAATCTGCTGGTTCTGTTTTTTGGATAACCCTAATGAATATACTACCAAAGCCATTTTTTATGTCTTAATAGAAGTAACACCCACGATAAAAGTCTTGGCCAAGAATTCACACTTATTTTGCAGAATTATTCTAGAGACAGAATTGAGTGTTACAGAATTATTTTTTAAAAGCATCCCAACTAGTCCTAGTTTCAGTTCAATCTCCTGAAGCACAGGTTGTAGTTATGAGTAACTGTCCTAGGCCGTACTTATGTGACAATACCTATTTCATGCAAAGCACTGTTCTAAATGTTGAGCATAAAATGGAGGATGTTGTTGTTACTATTTAGTCACTAAGTCGTGTCCAGTTCTTTGCAATTCCATGGATTGTAGCCTCCAGGCTACTCTCTCCACGGGATTTTCCAGCCAAGAATACTAAAGTAGGTTGGCATTTCCTTCTCCAGGGGATCTTTCTGATCCAAGGATCAAACCCATGTCTCCTGAATTGGCATGCAGATTCTTTATCACTGAGCCACCTGGGAAGCCACAAAGTAAAGGATAAAGAGACCAAAATCTTTGCTTTCATGGAGTTCATATCCTAGTGGAGGGAGGTAGAAGGAAACAAATTTCTATTAGTCAGGTGATGATAAATGCAGAGAATTAAGCTAAAATAGTCACCCTGCTTTAGGATGGAAAGTGAGGAGATAAGGTGAGTCTGTAAGATTTTATATCAAGTGTTTGGAGTAAGTGACATTTTAGCAGAAATCTAAATGATGTGAAAGAGAGTCATGAGTGGGAGAAGATCCCAGCACAGAAAGCACCAAAGGAAAGGGCTGTGGGAAAGAAATGTGTCCAGGGAATTAGGGAAACACAAGGAAAGCAGTGGGTCTGAAGAGGAGTGAGCAGGGGAGTATGGTAGGAGATGAAGCCAGGAGTTCCCAGGACTTGACCACGTAGGGCCTTGTAGGTCATAAAGAAGACTGAAGATTTTGTTTGGAAGGAAATGGAAAACAATGGGAAGGTTGTGAGCAGAAGCTTTGCATAATCGAACTTAAGCTTTAGCAGGCTCCCTTAGGCTACTCTAGAGACTAGAGTGTGTGTGTATATAGAGTACATGCAAAGGTTAGGGAGAGAAATGGTGGAAGAGCAATAATCCTACCAGGAAATGATGGCAATGGAACAGTAGAGTTGGATATCTTTCAAAAGTGGAGCTGGAAGAACAGAAAAAGAAAGTGGGGAGTCAGGGATGACCCCATGTTTCTTCTCTTAAACAAGTAGAAGAATGGAGTTGACTTTATTCACATGGAAAAATCTGGGTGAGGAAAAACGGAGGGTGTACAGGGGAGTGAATTAAGGAGCTGGTTTTGGACACGTTGCACTTGAAGTGTCAATCAGACAATTAAGCAGAAAGGTCAAGAAAGCAGCTAGATATATTAGTGTGGAATTCAGGGGTGAGATCTCTGCCCAAGACATGTATTCAGCGATTGTTAGTGTTTCAGTTCAGTTCAGTCGCTCAGTCTTGTCCAACTCTCCGCGACCCCATGAATCACAGCACACCAGGCCTCCCTGTCCATCACCAACTCCCAGAGTTCACTCAAACTCATGTCCACAGAGTCTGTGGTGCCATCCAGCCATCTCATTCTCTGTCGTCCCCTTCTCCTCCCGCCCCCAACCTTTCCTAGCATCAAAGTCTTTTCCAGTGAGTCAACTCGTCACATGAGGTGGCCAAAGTATTGCAGTTTCAGCTTTAGCATCAGTCCTTCCAATGAACACCCAGGATTGATCTCCTTTAGAATGGACTGGTTGGATCTCCTTGCAGTCCAAGGGACTCTCAAGAGTCTCTCCAACACCACAGTTCAAAAGCATCAATTCTTTGGCGATCGGCTTTCTTCACAGTCCAACTCTCACATCCATACATGTTTAGGTGGTTTATAATGGTCATGAGATTGGATGAAATACCCCAGAGGGTAAACATAGAAACTGAAGAGAAGTCTGAGGTCAAAGTCTTGGGACACTCCAGTGTTTAAAGGTCAGAAGAGGAGCTGGGCCAAGGTAAAGAGACTAAGAAGGAGCAGCCAGTGATATAGAAGAAAAAGTCAAATAAAGTGAGGTCTTGGAGGACAAGTGAAGGAAGTGTTCCAAATAAAGGAACATGATCAACAGACAGGTCAAGTGTGATGAGGACTGAGATTTAGTGACTGGATTTACCAATGTGGAGGTTTATCAGAGTCTTGCTAACAGGAGCTTGAGTGTAGTAGAGAAAAGAAAAGCCTAATCAGAGTCTATTCAAGAATGACTTAGAGGAGAAGAGTGTAGATAAAAACTTAGGTGACTCTCTTCAGAGTTTTGAGGTTTGGAGAGTGGGGGACTCTCTTTCGACTGGCCAGTTTATTTCAATAAAGTAAAAGCAATAAGCAGAGAGTGAAGATAGGGGAAGAGATGTTAAATGCTGGAAGCTTTCTTTTTTGACAGTGGTTATCTATTTTCTTCAGTTTAATTTAAGGAATTGGGAGCAGAGACTATCTTATCCTCTACAAGCAGAAGATGTTTATAACAGAACATCTTTGAGTTTATTTTGGAAAAGAGTTGGCCAAGACCATCTACCAGCTTTTTCATTGCCTAATCTGCTGCCCTTCCACGGCTATAGGCACCAGGGTCTGTTTAGAGTCATTATTAATGGGAATACAATCTTGAATTTCTATCTCAGCCTAGATAAGAACTTATGAGTGGTCCTGTTAGCAGTCCCTTCCTGATGGCTAATAATTTTGCTCTAGTAAGGGCTGAGCCTTCAAGCACGTCTGTCATTTAATACAGGTATTGACCAAAGATGAGTTCATTCAGCCCTGGAAACGTAAGTGGTGTGCCACTGATATGTCTTAATGAAATTCAAGCAGGCTATCTTTTCATAGCAGTAAAGATTGAAATATAGCAGTACAATTCATGATAACCAAGGCATGGAAACAACCTAAATGTCTGTTGACAGATGAATGGATAGACATGTGGTACATACATACAATGGAATACTGCTCAGCCGTAAAAAACAATGAAATAATGACATTTCCAGCAACATGGATGACCCTAGAGATTATCACACTAAGTAAGTCAAAAAGAGAAAGACAAGCACCATATAATACCACTTATATGTGAAATCTGAGATATGGCACAAATGAAGTTATTTAGAAACAGACTCACAACTGAGAATAGACTTGTGGTTGCTGAGGCGGAGGAGAGTTGGGGGGAGAGATGGAATGGGAGTTTAGGGTTAGCAGATGAAAACTACTATATATAGAATGTATAAACAACATGTTCCACTATATAACACAGGAAACTGTATTCAATATCCTGTGACAAACCATAATGGAAAATAATACAAAAAAAGAGTATATATATATATATATATATATATATATAACTGTATCACTTTGTTGTGCAGTAGAAGTATAACACAGCACTGAAAATCAACTATACTTGAATAAAATAAAATTTTAAATGGAAAAAAATAGTTTATGAGTAAAACTGTGTTCTAGGTACTGCACTGGCTCTTGTTACCAGTCCTCCATTCTCAAAGAAAAGTCTAATCCCCAAAGGTATTAAGAACACCTGCTTTGGAATTACTATTAAGCACTGATTTTTAAAAATCATTTCTCTGACAACTTACAAGGAATATAAAACAAGTACCTATTGAGTATCCACTATATGCACGATCCTAAGTTTTTGTAAGATCCATGATGCAAAAGAAGCAATAATTCTCTGATTCCTATAACTACTGAAGGTAAATGTCTTAACACTCTTATAACTACTCATATAATTTTGAATAATCCTTGAAAAAGTATTTTACCTGATGGTTAAGATAATGTTAAGGGGAAACCAGAGGGCATTTTAAGGTTCAGTACATGAGAAGGCAATGGCAAGCCACTCCAGTACTCTTGCCTAGAAAATCCCATGGATGGAGGAGCCTGGTAGGCTGCAGTCCATGGGGTCGCTACAAGTCAGACATGACTGAGCAACTTCACTTTCACACATTGGAGAAGGAAATGGCAACCCACTCCAGTGTTCTTGCCTGGAGAATCCCAGGGACGGGGGAGCCTGGCGGGCTGGCGTCTATGGGATCGCACAGAGTCGGACACGACTGAAGTGACTTAGCAGCAGCACATGAGTTTGAGTGAACTCCAGGAGTTGGTGATGGACAGGGAGGCCTGGCGTACTGTGATTCATGGGGTCGCGGAGAGTCGGACACGACTGAGTGACTGAACTGAACTGAACTAGTATTTATGTTTCTAGGAAGATCCCTTTTAATTTTTCTGTATCAAATTCTAGGCTTTCCCTTCCCACAGCTGGTTGCACTATAACAAGGATAGGAAAACACGGAGGAAGAGGGAAACTAACATCTTGCATCCAATATCTCCCTGGTGGCTCAGTGGTAAATAATCCACCTGACAATGCAGGAGATGTGGGTTCTATCCCTGGGTTAGGAAGATTCCCTGGAGAAGGAAATGGCAACCACTCCAGTATTCTTGCCTGGGAAATCCCATGGACAGAGGAGCCTGCTGGGCTACAGTCCATGGGGTCACAAAGACTCTGACATAACTTAGTGACTAAACAACAACAAATCTGTCAGGCATTTTCCAGGAGTTAACTAAATTTTAAAAGAATATGGTGAAATTCATGTTGATGTATGTATGGCAGAAGCCAACGCAATATTGTAAAGCAATTCAGTTCAGTTCAGTTCAGTCACTCAGTCGTGTCCGACTCTCCGCGACCCCATGAATAACAGCACGCCAGGCCTCCCTGTCCATCACCAACTCCCGGAGTTCACTCAAACTCATGTCCACAGAGTCAGTGATGCCATCCAGCCATCTCATTCTCGGTCGTCCCCTTCTCCTCCCGCCCCCAACCTTTCCCAGCATCAGAGTCTTTTCCCCTTCAATTAAAAGAATATACATTAAAAATAAAGAATATGGTGAGACATGTCTTTGAGTTTCCATTTTGCACATTAGAAAACTAGTGCAATAAAAGTAGCTCTAAACCACTTGGCATCATGGAGAGTTGTTAATTAATTATCGTGCCTTAGAAAATTTTGGAAACAAAACAGTGCTGCCATTTACTGTAACATTCCATAAGCCCTCCTGCATAGAAAATCTGCCCACTGTGTCTTGGCCTGGCATCCTGGCTTTGAGATTGTTCCACTGTACCAGCCTGACTTAATCAAGGTCATTGAAAACCGTTCCTCTCTTGCCAGGTGTAAGAGCCTGCTACAGATTGGTGTTATCAGCAAATTTATTGAACTTATGTTCCCTTCCATCACCCTGTGGATGACTCTGGCCCTCAACCAACCCTTATGGATGGACACTACTTGATAAATGTCCTCAGGATGACAAGAAGTCACTGATAGCTCCTCTTTGATTGCAACTCTTCAGCCACTTGACAGCACTGTAAGCCAAGCTATGTATTACCAGCTTGTTGAAAAGAAATGTCATGTGATATGGTAGCAAAAGCCTCACTGAAGTCTAGATATATGATATCTATTACTCGTCCTTTGTCAATGTGTTAAAGAAAGAAATTAAACTTTCTTTCCTGGTTGCTTCCTAAAGATATGTAAGTGACTATCCAACACCTCTTATTTATTAATTTGCCAATCAATGGATTGTTTGTATCTTACCGGAAGTTTTTGCATGTCAACTGCAAGCATCCCTAATTCAATGCTTTAAAAATCTTCACACTTTTAGACTGTCTTTCACTAGATTTCTATTCTGACTCTAGGCAGTATAGAACTAAGCCCTTAGGACCCAGGAGTAGTGAAAAGATTCCTTTTGCCCACTCACAAGTCCTATTGTTGTTTGTTGTTGTTTAGTCACTAACTCATGTCCAACTCTTTGCAACCCCATGGACTGCGGCCTGTGGTTCAAAAGCATCAATTCTTTGGCGTTCAGCCTTCTTTTATGGTCCTGTCCAACTCTCACATCTGTACATGACTGCTGGAAAAACCATAGTTTTGACTATATGGACCTTTGTCAGCCAAGTGATGTCTCTGCTTTTTAATACGTTGTCTAGGTTTGTCATGTCTTTTCTTCCAAGGAGGAAGCATCTTTTAATTTCATGGCTGCAGTCACCATCCACAGTGACTCTGGAGCCCAAGAAAATAAAATATGCCACTGTTTTGACTTTTCCCTATTTGCCATGAAATGATGGGACTGGATGCCATGATCTTAGTTTTTTGAAAGTTGAGTTTTAAACCAGCTTCTTCACTCTCCTCTTTCACCTTCATCAAGAGGCTTTTTATGTTTAAGGTCATTTCAAACAAATAAGTACTGGTCACTAGAGAATGGTTGTCTTTATATTCCACTTCTGACTACAGAATCTCAGGGCAAAGTGTCCCTATTTGAATGAAATCAGTTTAGTGAGACGAGGAGGACTAAGGGTGTGAGTCTATGTGTGCTTGTGAAAGATGGTACACAGGAAGGAAGCAGTCACGCTTTTCAAGCAAGGTAAATTCTTTCTTATCACTCTGCTTTGCTTCCTTTCCTTAAATAAACTCAGATTTCCTCCAGATTTTCTATATCACCAATGAGTATAATCCAATCCATAATATAGAAAACTAAACTCAGTGCACTTATATTTTGAACGATAGGCTTGATTTTCTTAGTTTTCTATCATCCCCATGAGGAGTCATCGCTTTTTCCTGACACCACTTCCTGCTTCCTTGCTACCAAGTCTTCTTACTTATTATTCAATATTCTCCTATTTCAAGTGGAGATTATTAGGCTCTGGATTTGATACTGAAGCTACTCTTCTCCATGGGCTTCCTGGGTGGCGCTAGTGGTAAAGAACCTATCTGCCAATGCAGGAGAGAGGCAGGTTTGATCCTTGGTTCGGGACATCCCCTGGAGAGGGCATGGCAACCCACTCCAGTATTCTTGCCTCGAGAATCCTATGGACAGAGGAGCCTGGTGAGCTACAGTCCATGGGGTCGCAAAATGTCAGACATGACTGAAATGACTTAGCACAGCACTATTTGTTTCCATTTCATGCTTCCCATCATGATATTCTGTCTTCTGGGCAGGGTTGATAAAATATATGGCACTCCTCCCCCATGAACATAGCAGACATAAAAAATCAATCTCAGCATTCTTTCCTTCTAGGACTAGTTGAGGCCTTCCCAACATAATACTCCAGACAGCAGTCTTCCCAACATAATACTCCAGACCAAGAATCACCAAACATTTTCTGTAACAAACTAGACAGTAAATATTTCAGGCTTTTGAACCATACAGTTTTTGTTGCAACTACTCAGCTCTGTCCCTGTAGGGTGAAAACAGTCACAGACAATAAGGGATGAATGAACATAGCTGTGTTCCAACAAAACATTTGCAAGCAATGAGTGGCTGGCTGGATTTGGCCTATGGGCTGGAGTCCAGTGGGTTTGTTGGACATAGTTTGCAGGCCCCTGCTCTAAATACCTACCACCAATCAGAGTTGCCATCTAAAATTGGAACCTACCTGATGTTCCTGGGCTGAAGTACATGATGCTACAATGTTTCAGGTTTGACTCCCTTCCCGTGTCGATTTCCACCTGAGGAGCTGATTTAACTGAGTTTGGGGCCCTCAGCTCTGAGTGTCTTGAAATTAAAAGTCATTTTGGGACCAAGGAGAACAAGTTTCAGGGCTTTCCTGGTGGCTCAGTGGTAAAGAATACCTGCCAAAGCAGAAGACTTGGGTTTGATCTCTGCATCAGGAAGATCTCTTGGAGAAGGAAATGGCAACACACTTCAGTATTCTTACCTGGGAAATCCCATGGACAGAGGAGTTTGGCGGGCCACAGTCCATGGGGTCGCAAAGAGTTAGACATGATTTAGTGACTGAACAGCAACAACATTCTCATTCTCTTTAGCTTTGTCATTGCTGGGGCTAGCACTGGATTTCTTTACATTCTTTTCTCAGAGATATGAGAAGAAATTACATGAAACACCTCAAAGCCTTTGCCTTAGGATAGGTACTATCATATATAGCTGTCAATAACAAAAATCATTGCTCCTGAAGGATTACAAAAAAGGAAAAGAAAAAATAAAAAGCCTAAACAAACCTAAATTACATTATAATGGGATAGGATGAAATCAACTGCAGCCTAGCAACCATCCATTTTATCTCAATTACTTATGAGACTTAAAATGTGTGGAATAGTTTGAGAACTGTTTTCTGTCAGCTGACTCCTTAGCCAAATGAATGTCTGAAGAGTAGGTAGGTAAGGCTTTGAAAACCTAATGGGATATTTCAGGCAAGAAATAACATAAAATAATAAAAAAAGAGAGACGTTAATTATTCTGAGAAGAATATTGGCTGAATGGAATTTATATTTTATTGTCTTCTAGTAAGGATAATTAACAAATGTCTTAGAACTGTTAGGTATTATTATGTAGTACATCTTTATATTTTAAAAAGGAAAATATGATTTAAATGATAGAATGTTAACATGGGCCCTCTTAGGAAGTAATTTAACAGAATTTATTCTCTTCTCTCAAGGTTTTACTTCTCCCTTACCTGTTTTTGTTTTTGTTTTCTCTTCTTTTCTTGACATCATTGCAGCAGAGGTCATAAATGTCCACTTCTCGGAATTACTATCCAGAAGAAAAAGTACAAAATACCTCATTTGATCCTTTCAAGTCCGACATTATGTGAAAAGACAAGAAATCTATTTTTATATTCACTCATTACCTTCAAACTCTCTTTAATGTAACTTTATCAATTTGGACAATAAAATCTTGTTAATTTGTACTTCAGCACTTTGGAATTTGAGATCATTTGGGCAGGGCTAGCTTAAAGATGATCTATTCAAAATTATTCAAGCTCCTGATTAATGCAAATAACTTACCAAAGCAAGATAAAGTTTGACTGAGAGTGTTAAAGCCTAAGTGCTTTGAACTAACCAGAACATACTCTCCAGCTTCATAAACCAACTCCATGTAGTCTCTGTCACTGTTGCTTTTGTTCAGTTGCTAAGTTGTGTCCAACTTTTTGTGACCCCATGGACTTCAGCTTGCCAGGCTTCCCTGTCCTTCACTATGTCCTGGAGTCTGCTCAGATTTGTGTCCATTGAGTCAGTGATCCAACCATCTCGTCTCTTGCTTGTCCGCTTCTCCTTTTGCCTTCCATTTTCCCCAGCATCACAGTCTTTTCCAGTGATTCATCTCTTCACATCAGGTGGTCAAAGCATTGGAGCTTCAGCTTCAGTATCAGTCCTTCCAGTGAATATTCAGGGTTGATTTCCTTTAGAATTGACTGGTTTGATCTACTTGCTGTCCAAGGAACTCTCAAGAGTCTTCTCTAGCACCACAGTTTGAAAGCAGCAATTTGTTGTCACTCAGCCTTTAAAGCCAAAGATCATCCTGTATTCTCCTTTTTCACGCCTTCTTTGTACTCTTCTCTGTATTGGGAATGCTCTTTTCTTCTTCTATTTATTTATTTCAAAATTCTATTCAGAGGTTAGTCCCATGATGGCGGAGGAATAGGTCGGGAGACCACTTTCTCCCCCACAAATTCATCAAAAGATCATATGAATGCTGAGCAACTTCCACAAAACAACTTCTGAACGTTCGTGAAGGACACCAGGCACCCAGAAAGGCAGCCCATTCTCTTCAAAAGGAGGTAGGACAAAATATAAAAGACAAAAAGAGAGACAAAAGAGTTAGGGATGAAAACCCATCCTGGGGAGGGAGTTGTGAAGGAGAAGAAGTTTCCAAACAGTAGGAAACACTCTCACAGGTGGGTCTGTGGGGAGTTTTGGAATCTCAGAGGGCAACATAACTGGGAGAAAAAAAAAAACACAAAAACCCCACAGAATATGCACCTAATCGCAACTGCCACCAGAGAAGCAGCCCAGAGGCTCGCTTCTGCCACCAGTCAGTGGAGGCTGGACAGGGAGGCACAGGCTGCAACACTGGTGCTTGGGGTAAGGACTGGGTCTGAATCCCCTGAGGACAATCTGAGGGAGCTGACATGAGATAGCAACCCAAACTCTGGGATCGCCAGAGAGGGAAAAAAAAAAGAGAGAGAACTTTCCTGTGAAAGGCTCTAATGCGCAGCCTGGCCCCCTCACAGAACAAAGGATTGAGTGAATACCAAAGGAGAGCTAACCAGTTACATACAGGTCCCTCCCCCCTGCCAGAGACAGAGAGGCAGGCAAGTGACAGCCAAAGGCTGAAGGCAAGAGGTTGCTGCAATCTCAACCGGAGACCAGCATTCTCCACCAAACTGTGAGCAGGCTCCCAGTTGCTAACCACATCTTCCTGGGATCCTGGATAGTTGACATCTGCCAGGAGGTAGCAGCCTGAGATCAGCTCCCCAGATGAGACACATGGCACACCTGAGACAGTGCTGTCACAGCGTACCCAGGAAACCGAGCAGCCAGGACCGGGGAGGTGATTAAGACACATGGTTCACCTGGGACAGTGCACTCGCCAAGCACCTGGTCACCTGAACTGCTCGGACCTGTGAAGGGCAAAAAATGCATGCCCAACCGAGTCTGTGCCGCTGTGGAGTACCTGAGAACCTGAACCTGAGCAGCTTAGACCTGGGACATGAACGAAATGCAGGGCCCACTTTGGATGGTGCTCCTGCAGAGCACCCTGGAGCCTGAGCAGTGTAGACCCGGAAAGCACACACCAGCCAGCTGGGGCAAACCCAGTGTGGGCCATACACCAGGAGCACTCCCCACATACCAGTGATATTTGTTTGCAGTGTCCCTCCCTCCACACAACACAACTGAATCCGTTCCGTTCCGTTCTGTCGCTCAGTCGTGTCCGACTCTTTGCGACCCCGTGGACTGTAGCCTACCAGGCTTCTCCGTCCATGGGATTCTCCAGGCAAGAATACTGGAGTGGGTTACCATTTCCTTCTCCAGGGGATCTTCCCGACCCAGGGATCGAACCCGGGTCTCCCGCATTGGAGGCAGACGCTTTAACCTCTGAGCCACGTGGCTCAGAGGTTAAAGCGTCTGCCTCCAATCCGGGAGACCCGGGTTCGATCCCTGGGTCGGGAAGATCCCCTGGAGAAGGAAATGGTAACCCACTCCAGTATTCTTGCCTGGAGAATCCCATGGACGGAGAAGCCTGGTAGGCTACAGTCCACGGGGTCGCAAAGAGTCGGACACGACTGAGCGACTTCACTTCACACAACTGAATAAGTGAGCCTAAATAAGTGACCACCTTCGCCCCCTTGTGTTAGGGCAGAAATTAGACATTGAAGAGACTTGCAAACAGAGGAAGCCAAAATAAACAAAGAAGAGGGAACTGCTCTGGAAGTGACAGATGCAACAGATTAAAACCCTGTAGTTAACATTAAGCATTAGAGGGGGGCCTATAGACCTTGAGAACAAGTACAAGCTGGAATAAGGAAATATCTGAAACTGAACTGACCCCACACTGCTCACAACAGCTCCAAAGAAATTCCTAGATAAATTTTTACTATTGTTACTTTTTAACATTTTTACAATTTAAGTTCTTTATTACTCCTTTAATTTTCATTTTTATAACCAAATATTACCTTGAAAAAGAAAGACCTTATTTTTAAAGCAAATTTCATATGTATATTTTATAATTTTTGTGATTGATTTTGTTTTGTATTTTAATGTTGTATTTTTGAGAGTCTAACTTCTATTCTAGATTTTTAATCTTTGCTTTTTGGTATTTGTTATCAATTTTGTACCTTTAAGAATCTAATCTATAGTACCCATTTTCACTTAGGGGTGAGATTACTGGCTTGATTTTCCTCTCCTCTTTTGACTCTCCCTCTTCTCCCCCAGCGGAGAAGGCAATGGCAAGCCACTCCAGTACTCTTGCCTAGAAAATCCCATGGATGGAGGAGCCTGGTAGGCTGCAGTCCATGGGGTCGCTAATGGTCGGACACGACTGAGCGACTTCACTTTCACTTTTCACTTTCACACATTGGAGAAGGAAATGGCAACCCACTCCAGTGTTCTTGCCTGGAGAATTCCAGGGACGGGGGAGCGTGATGGGCTTCCGTCTATGGGGTCACACAGAGTCGGACACGACTGAAGTGACTTAGCAGCAGCAGCAGCAGCAACTTCTACCCCAGGGATTCCCTGGTGGCTCAGAGGATAAAGTATCTGCCTGCAATGCAGGAGACCTAGGTTTGATCCCTGAGTTGGGAAGATACCACAGAGAAGAAAATGGCAACCCACTCTGGTACTCTTGCCTGGAAAATCCCATGGATGGAGAAGCCTGGTCGGCTAAAGTCTGTGGGGTCACAAAGAGGTAGGCCACAGTCCGTGGGGTCACAAAGAGTTGGACATGACTAAGTGACTTCATTTTCACTTTTCACTTTCTCCCCCAGGCCACTTCTATCTCCCTCCTCCCTCTCCTCTTCTCTATATAAATCTGTGAACCTCTCTGGGTGTTCCAGGCTGTGCAGAACATGTAGGGAAGTGATTGCTGGCTAGCTTGCTCTCTCCTCTTTTAATTCCCCCTCTTCTCCTCCTGGTCACCTCTATCTCCCTCCTCCCTCTTCTCTTCTCCATGTACCTCTGTGAACCTCTCTGGGTGTCCCTTACTGTGGAGAATTGTTTTACCATTAACCTAGATGTTTCATCATATGTGCTGTACAGATGGAGAAGTCTTGAGGCTACTGTAACAATAAGACTGAAAGCCAGAGGCAGGAGGCTTAACTTCAAAACCTGAGAACATCAGAGAACTCCTGATTCCAGGGAACATTAATAGAGAAGAGCTCATCCAAAAACCTCCATACCTACACTGAACCCAAGCTCCACCCAAGAGCCAAGTTCCACAGCAAGACATACCACAATAATTCTCCAGCAAAGCAGGAACACGGCCCTGAGCATTAAAAGATAGGCTACTCAAAGCCATGCCAAACCCATAAACACCCCAAAACCCACTACTGGACAATTCATTGCACTTCAGACAGAAGAGATCCAGCTCCACCCACCAGAACATAGATGCAAGCACCCCTAACCAGGAAACCTTGACAAGTCACTAGTCCAACCCCACCCACAGGGAGCGGGCTCCACAATAATGAGAAACAACACACTTCCAGCCTACGGAAAGGGCACCCCAAACACAGCAATCTAAACAAAATGAAAAGGCAGAGAAATATTCAGCAGGTAAAGGAACATGATAAATACCCACCAAACCAAACCAAAGAGGAAGAGATAGGGAGTCTACCTGAAAAATAATTCAAAATAATGATAGTAACGATGTTCCAAAATCTTTTAAAAACAAAATGGAGTTATAAATAGACTAGAGACAAGGATTGAGAAGATGCAAGAAATTTTTAACAAGGACTGAGAAGAAATAAAGAAGAGTCAATCAATAATAAATAATGCAATAACTTTAGTTATTGTACCAACAGTAGAATAACTGAGGGAACAAACAGTAGAATAACTGAGGCAGAAGACAGGATAAGTGAGGTGGAAGACAGAATGGTGGAAATAAATGAAGCAGACAGGAAAAAAGAAAAAAGAATTAAAAGAAATGAGGACAACATCAGATACACCTGGGACAATGTTAAATGCCCCAACATTCAAATCATAGGAGTCCCAGAAGAAAAAGACAAAAAGAAAGGGCATGAGAAGTAGCCACCAAAGTCCAAGAAACCCAGAGAATCCCAACCAGGATAAACCCAAGGTGAAACACCCCAGTTCAGTTCAGTTCAGTTCAGTCGCTCAGTCGTGTCTGACTCTTTGAAACACCCAAGACACATATTAATCAAACTAATGAAGATCAAACACAAAGAGCAAATATTAAAAGCATCAAGGGAAAAGCAGCAAATAACACACAAGGGGATCCCCATAAGGATAATAGTTGATCTTTCAATAGAAACTCTTCAGGCCAGAAGGGAATGACAGGACATACTTAAAGTGATGAAAGAGAAAAACTTACAACCCAGATTGCTATATCCAGCAAGGATCTCATTCATATATGAAGGAGAAATCAAAAGCTTTACAGACAAGCAAAGGCTGAGAGAATTCAGCACCACCAGGCCAGCTCTTCAACAAATGCTAAAGGATCTTCTCTAGACAGGAAACACAGAAAAGGTTTATAAACTCGAACCCAAAACAACAAAGCAAATGGCAATGGGATCATACTTATCAATAATCACCTTAAACATAAATGGGTTGAATGCCCCAACCAAAAGACAAAGACTGGCTGAATGGATACAAAAACAAGACCCCCATATATGCTGTCTAAAAGAGACCCACCTCAAAACAAGGGACACATACAGACTGAAAGTGAAGGGCTTAAAAAAGATATTTCATGAAAATGGAGACCAAAAGAAAGCAGGAGTAGCAGTACTCATATCAGACAAAATAGACGAACATAAAGGCCATGAAAAGATAAAGAAGGACACTACATAATGATCAAAGGATCAATCCATCAAGAAGATATAACAATTATAAATACATATGCACCCAACATAGGAGCACCTCAATATGTAAGGTAAATGCTAACAAGTATGAAAGGGTAAATTAACAGTAACACAATAATAGTGGGAGACTTTAATACCCCATCAACTGATGAATGGATACGAAAGCTGTGGTACATATACACAATGGAATATTACTCAGCTATTAAAAAGAACGCATTTGAATCAGTTCTAATGAGGTGGATGAAACTGGAGCCTATTATACAGAGCGAAGTAAGTCAGAAAGAAAAACACTAATACAGTATATTAACGCATATATATGGAATTTAGAAAGATGGTAATGATGACTGTATATGCGAGACAGCAAAAGAGACACAGATAAAAAGAACAAACTTTTGGACTCTGTGGGAGAAGGCGAGGGTGGGATGATTTGAGTGAATAGCATTGAAACATGTATTTTATCATATGTGAAATAGACCACCAGTCCAGGTTTGATGCATGAGACAGGGTGCCCAGGGCTGGTGCACTGGGATGGCCCTGAGGGAATGGATGGGGAGGGAGGTGGGAAGGAGGGTCGGGATGGGAAACACATGTACACCCATGGCTGATTCATGTGAATGTATGGCAAAACCCACCACAATATTGTAAAGTAATTAGCCTCCAATTAAATTAAAAAAAAATACTTACAAAGGGAAAAAAATCAAAATGTAGTTCATACTGCTGGAGTGGAAAGTGCAAGGAGAGGACTGTAGGAGTGAGAGGAGGTGACACTAGATAGGAGATGGCATTAGGTAGGAAGGTGCTATTAGATCATGAAAGGTCTTATTTGTCACACTCAGGAGCTGAGTGCAATACTATGTGCAATAGGGGAACAGCCAAGGATTTTCAATGAGAATGCTGCATAATCAGATCTTCACAAAATTGGATGGATTTGAAATACTCTAGTTCACAGATAAGGAGACCCTGATGAGCTACAGCAATTGTGGCATTAGGTATGGAGATGACAGGACTCTCCATCGGTGGAACTAGTAAGTCTCAGCAATTGATCAGATTGAGAGACAGGGAGAAGGAGGAATTTATGATGTTACCACAATTTCTGGCTTGGGAAAATGGTATCTGGTAGTATCATTCTTTGAACTAGAAGTTAATGAAAGCGGAACAGATCTTTTCAGAATCTCTTTCAGATGTTCTCAGCTTTATCAGGACCCAACACACTCTTTTTACAACGTTGCTGCTGCTGCTGCTAAGTCGCTTCATTTGTGTCCGACTCTGTGTTACCCCATAGACGGCAGCCCACCACGCTCCGCTGTCCCTGGGATTCTCCAGGCAAGAACACTGGAGTGGGTTGCCATTTCCTTCTCCATTTACGTTAGGTTGGTGCAAACGTAGTTGCAGTTTTACATTGTTGAAATTTGTCATTTGATATTGGAATACAATTCTTAATAAATGTGCTTATGTTATACTTCACTTTAATGCTAATGACTTGTTACTTGCTGTTTATTTTATATTTATTTTAGACTATGGAAACGATGTTAGACAAAAAGCAAATTCAAGTGATTTTCTCGAGTTCAAAATGGGTCATAAGGCAGTAGAGACAACTCACAGCATCAACAATGCATTTCATCCAGGAACTGCTAACAAATGTACAGGGCAGATGTGGTTCAAGAAGTTCTTCAAAGGAAACAAAAACTTTGAAGGTGAGGAGCCTAGTAGCTGGCCATCAAAAGTTGACATCAACCAACTGAGAGGATCATCAAAGCTTATCCTCTTACACAAGAAGTTGCCAAAGAACTCAACGTCTATCATTCTCTTGTCCTCTAAGATGTGAAGCAAATTGGAAAGATAAAAAAAGCTTGATAAGTGGGTACCTCATGAGCTGACTGAAAATCAAAAAAGTCATCTGTTTGAAGTGTCATCTTCTCTTATTCTGCACAAATCATTTCTCAATCAGATTGTTACTTGTGACAAAAAGGGATGATCAGCTCAGCGGTTGGACTTAGAAGACACTCCAAAGCACTTCCGAAAGCCAAACTTGCACCCAAAAATGGTCACGGTCACTGTTTGGTGGTCTGCTGCCAGTCTGATCCACTACTGCTTTCTGAATCTCGATAAGACCATTACATTTGAGAAATATGCTCAGCAAATCATTGAAAACTACAACATCTGCAGCTGGCATTGGTCAACAGAAAGGGCCCAAGTCTTCTCCACAACAATGCCTGACCACACATCACACAACAAATGCTTCAAAAATTGAAGGAATTGGATTACAAAATTTTGCCTCATCCTCCATATTCACCTGACCGCTAGCCAATCCACTACCACTTCTTCAAGCATCTCAACAACTTTTTTGCAGGAATAATGCTTCCACAACCAGCAGGAGGCAGAAAATGCTTTCCAAGAGTTCATCACATCCAAAAGCACAGATTTTTATGCTACAAGAATAAATAAATTTATTTCTCATTGGCAAAAATGTGTTGATTGTAATGGTTCCTGTTTTGATTGATAAAATTATATTTGAGCCTAGTGGCTCAGATGGTAAAGCGTCTGCCTGTAATGCAGGAGATCTGGGTTTTATTCCTGGATCGGGAAGATCCCCTGGAGAAGGAAATGACACTCCAGTACTCTTGCCTGGAAAATTCCATGGATGGAGGAGTCTGGTAGGCTATAATCCATGGGATCGCAAAGAGTCAGACACAACTGAGCATCTTCACTGGTTCACTGGATAATGATTTAAAATCCACAGTCTGAAACATCAATTACATTTGCACCAACCTAATAAAAAAGAATGTGTAATATCCCCTGCATACACTGAAAACTTATGGATAATATAACTTACTTATATACAAAATTCTTAAACTTTTAACACAATGGCCCAGTGGTAAGAAAAAGTATAAATAAAAGGAAAGTAAGTGAAGGCAAAGAATATCAATATGTAAAAGTTCTGAAGTGATCAGATGTTTAAACCTATAGGTGAAGTCAGTGTTGGTGACCAAGACACAGATATAGATCAACACCATACCTCCAACTACACTGCCCTGTCTGTGAATGTTAGAGGAGGGTTTATTTTGCTGCAGTATTGGAAAAGGCTTTGTAATGCTGGAGGCATTTCAGTTTGGCTTTAAAAGGATGAATAGAATTTTCAAAAATTTAATTTCTTTTTATTTTTTACATTTATTTTAATTGGAGGCTTATTAATTTACAATACTGTGGTGGTTTTCGCCATACATTGACATGAATCAGCCATGGGTGCACATGTGTTCCCTATCCTGAACTCCCCTCCCATCTCCATCCCTATTCCATCCCTCTGTGTTGTCCCAGTGCATTAGCTTTGAGTGCCCTGTTTCATGCATCAAACTTGAATTGGTGATTTATTTCACATATGGTTAAATACATGTTTCAATGTTATTCTCTCAAATCATCCCACCCTTGCCTTCTCCCACAGAGTCCAAAAGTCTGTTCTTTATATTTGTGTCTCGTTTGCTGTCTCACATACAGGGTCATCATCACCATCTTTCTAAATTCCATATATATGCATTACTATACTGTATTGGTGTTTTTCTTTCTGACTTACTTCACTCTGTATAATAGGCTCCAGTTTCATCCACCTCATTAGAACTGGTTCAAATGCATTCTTTTTAATAGCTGAGTAATATTCCATTGTGTATATGTACCACAGCTTTCGTATCCATTCGTCTGCTGGTGGACATCTAGGTTGCTTCCATGTCCTGGCTATTGTAAACAGTGTTGCAATGAACATTGTGGTACACGTTTCTCTTTCAAATCTGGTTTCCTCAGTGTGTATGCTCAGCAGTGGGATTGCTGGGTTGTATGGCAGTTCTATTTCCAGTTTTTTAAGGAATCTCCACACTGTTCTCCATAGTGGCTATACTAGTTTGCATTCCCACCAACAGTGCAAGAGGGTTCCTTTTTCTCCTCACCCTCTCCAGCATTTATTGTTTGTAGACTTTTTGATAGCAACCATTCTGACTGGTGTGAGATGGTACCTCATTGTGGTTTTGATTTGCATTTCTCTGATTATGAGTGATGTTGAGCATCTTTTCATATGTTTGTTAGCCATCTGCATGTCTTCTTTGAAGAAATGTCTGTTTAGTTCTTTGGCCCATTTTTTGATTGGGTCATTTATTTTTCTGGAATTGAGCTGCAGGAGTTGCTTGTATATTTTTGAGATTAATTCGTTGCCAGTTGCTTCATTTGCTAGTATTTTCTCCCATTCTGAAGGCAGCCTTTCACCTTGCTTATAGTTTCCTTTGAACCTTGCTCATAGTTTCCTTTGCTGTGCAAAAGCTTTTAAGTTTAATTTCTTTATTTTTGCTTTTATTTCCATTACTCTGGGAGGTGGGTCATAGAGGATCTTGCTATGATTTATGTCAGTGAGTGTTTCGCCTATATTTTTCTCTGGGAGTTTTATAGTTTCTGGTCTTACATTTAGATCTTTAATCCATTTTGAGTTTATTTTTGTGTATGGTGTTAGAAAGTGTTCTAGTTTCATTCTTTTACAGGTGGTTGACCAGTTTTTCTGGCATCACTTCTGGAAGAGATTGTCTTTTCTCCATTGTATATTTTTACCTCCTTTGTCAAAGACAAGGTGTCCATAGGTGCATGGATTTATCTCTGGGCTTTCTATTTTGATCCATTGATCTATATTTCTGTCTTTGTGCCAGTACCACACTGTCTTGATGACTGTAGCTTTGTAGTATAGTCTGAAGTCAGGCAGGTCGATTCCTCCAGTCCCATTCTTCTTTCTCAAGATTGCTTTGGCTATTTGAGCTTTTTGATATTTCCATACAAATTGTGAAATTATTTGTTCTAGTTCTCTGAAAAATACCATTGGTAGCTTGATAGGGATTGCATTGAATCTATAGATTGCTTTTGTAGTATACTCATTTTCACTATATTGGTTCTTCTGATCCTTGAACATGGTATATTTCTCCATCTATTTGTGTCATCTTTGATTTCTTTCATCAGTGTTTTATAGTTTCTATATATAGGTCTTTTGTTTCTTTAGGTAGATTTATTCCTAAGTGTTTTATTCTTTTCATTGCAATGCTGAATGGGATTGTTTCCTTGGTTTCTCTTTCTGTTTTCTCATTGTTAGTGTATAAGAATGCAAGGAAATTCTGTGTATTAATTTTATATCCTGCAACTTTACTATATTCATTATTAGCTCTAGTAATTTTCTGATGGTGTCCTTAGGGTTTTCTATGCAGAGGATCATGTCATCTGCAAACAGTCAGAGTTTTACTTATTTCCAATCTGGATTCCTTTTATTTCTTTATCTTCTCTGACTGTTGTAGCTAAAAATTCCAAGACTATGTTGAATAGTAGTGATGAGGGTGGGCTTTCCAAGGGTTTCCCTTGTCTTGTTCCTGACTTTAGGGGAAATGCTTTCAATTTTTCACCATTAAGGATAATGTTTGTTGTGGGTTTATCATATATAACTTTATTATGTTGAGGTATGTTCCTTCTATGCCTGCTTTCTGGAGGGTTTTTATCATAAATGGATGTTAAATTTTGTCAAAGGCTTTCTCTGCATCTATTGAGATAATCATATGGTGTTTATCTTTCATTTGTTAATATGGTGTATCACATTAATTGATTTGCAAATGTTGAAGAATCTTTGCATCCCTGTGATAAAGCCCACTTGGTCATGATGTATGATCTTTTTAAATATGTTGTTCGATTCTGTTTGCTAGAATTTTGTTGAGGATTTTTGCATCCATGTTCATCAGTGATGTTGACCTGTAGTTTTCTTTTTTTTGTGGCATTTTGCCTGGTTTTGGTATTAGGGTGATGGTAGCCTCATAGAATGAGTTTGGAAGTTTACCTTCTGCAATTTTCTGGACGAGTGTGAGTAAGATAGGTGTTAGCTCTTCTTTAAATTTTTGGT
Organism: Moschus berezovskii; assembly: GCF_049115385.1. Taxonomy (NCBI): domain Eukaryota; kingdom Metazoa; phylum Chordata; class Mammalia; order Artiodactyla; family Moschidae; genus Moschus; species Moschus berezovskii. The sequence continues at coordinate 65,337,799 of NC_142462.1, forward strand.
AGAATTCAGCTGTGAAGCCATCTGGTCCTGGACTTTTCGTTTGTTGGGAGATTTCTGATTACAGTTTTTATTTCTATGCTTTTGTCTGGGTCTGTTAAGATTTTCTATTTCTTCCTGATTCAGTTTTGGAAAGTTATACTTTTCTAAGAATTCATCCATTTCTTCCAAGTTGTCCATTTTACTGGCATATAGTTGCTGATAGTAGCCTCTTATGATCCTTTGTATTTCTGGGCTGTCTGTTGTGATTTCTCCATTTTCGTTTCTAATTTTGTTGATTTGATTCTTTTCCCTTTTTTTCTTGATAAGTCTGGCTAATGGTTGTCTATTTTATTTATCTTCTCAAAGAAACAGCTTTTAGCTTTGTTGATTTTGGCTATGGTCTCCTTTGTTTCTTTTTCATTTATTTCATCCTAAAGGAGATCAGTCCTGGGTACTCTTTGCAAGGACAGATGTTGAAGCTGAAACTCCAATACTTTGGCCACCTGATGCAAAGAGCTGACTCATTTGAAAAGACCCTGATGCTGGGAAAGATTGAGGGTCTGGAGGAGAAGGGGATGACAGAGGATGAGATGGTTGGATGGCATCATTGACTCAACGGACATGGGTTTGGGTGGACTCCAGGAGTTGGTGCTGGACAGGGAGACCTGGCATGCTGCGATTCATGGGGTCGCAAAGAGTTGGACATGACTGAGCAACTGAATTGAATTGAACATTTATTTCTGCCCTGATTTTTATGATTTCTTTCCTTCTACTAACCCTGGTGTGCTTCATTTCTTCTTTTTTAGTTGCTTTAGGTGTAGAGTTAGGTTATTTATTTGATTTCTCTCCTGTCTCTTGAGGTAGGCTTGTATTGCTATGAACCTTCCCCTTAGCACTGCTTTTACTGAATTCCATAAGTTTTTAGTTGTTGTGTTTTCATTTTCAGTCGTTTCTATGCATAGTTTGATCCCTTTTTAAATTTCTTCTGCGATTTGTTGGTTATCAGAAGTATACTTTGATTTTTAACTGCCCTGCTCTTATAATCCTCAAAGACTATACATGTTTCTTCCTGTATGCCATGTGGAAACCCCTTCCCTGAAAACATCACTGACTTCCTAAGGAACACTGTTTTGTCATTCTTTTAAAAAAAGCAATTGATTTTTTTTGTATCTGTGTTTCCATAAACATTAAACTCTTTGAGGTAGGACCTGTATCTTTCCCACTGAATAGCCTCAAACTCTGCACAGTGCCTAACAACAAATGTTTATTGAATAAATGAATGAATGAACAAATGAGTACATTTAACTTTCACTAGTTATTATGTATGTTTGAAACCATCAGTTCTGCTTAAATTGTCTTTCTCTTCATAATGCTGTTACTGACATAAGCTTTCCTTTCTGGAACTTTTTTAATCCTGTAGTCTTATAGTTTTAATAAGAGTTAGCTCTGTTTTCTTCCATTTTGCCATATTCCAATTTACTTGATTCTTTCTTTTGCATTTTGTGGCCCTGTTATGTGTTTCTACATAAACAGATTTGTGACCATGTTGGATTATGTGTTTCAACAATTAAGTGTAATTAACTTTAAATAAATCACTCAAATAAAACACTAACTTCTTTAACATGAACCATCTTTGCTTGTATATTGTCAAGCAGCTGATTTAACTTATGTGCGGAGTACATCATGTGAAAAGCCAGGCTGTATGAATCACAAGCTGGAACCAAGATTTCTGGCAGAAATATCAACAACTTAAGATAGGCAGATGACACCACCTTTATGGCAGAAAGCAAAGAGGAACTAAAGAGCCTCTTGATGAAGGTGAAAGAGGAGAGTGAATAAGCTGGCTTAAAACTCAACATTCAAAAAACTAAGATCACAGCATCCAGTTCCATCACTTCATGGCAAATAGATGGGGAAAAATGGCAACAGTCGCAGATTTTATTTTCTTGGGCTCCAAAATCACTGCAGATGGTGACTACAGCCATGAAATTAAAAGATACTGGCTTCTTGGAGGAAAACTATGACAAACCTAGATAGCATACTAAAAATCAGAGATATCACTTGGCCCACAAAGGTCCATATAGTCAAAGGAATGGTTTTTCCAGCAATCATGTACAGATGTGAGAGTTGGACCATCAAGAAGGCTGAGTACTGAAGAACTGATGCTTTCAAACTGTGGTGCTAAAGACTCTAGAGAGCCCCTTGTACAGCAAGGAGATCAAACCAGTCAATCCTAAAGGAAATCAACCCTGAATATTCATAGGAAGGACTGTTGCTGAAAGTGAAGTTCCAATACTTAGGTCACCTGATATGAAGAGCTGATTCATTGCAAAAGACTCTAATTCTGGGAAAGACAGAGGGCAGGAAAAGGGGGCAACAGAGGAAGAGATGGTTGGATGGTATCATCAAATTTGAGCAAACTCTGATGATAGTGAAGGTCAGGGAAACCTGGTGTGCTGCAGTCCATGGAGTTGCAAAGAGTTGGACTCAGTGACTAAACAACAATCCTTGCTAAAAATCTTTCTTTTCACTCTAGCAGAAATGAGATTAAAAGAGGGATCTAAAGCTTTTGAAAACATAGAAGTCTCTACCTGGGTAATTTTAATACCAGATTTACAGTTTGAAAGAGACAACACAGTCAACATATTATATAAATATGTATCATCGATCATATTCAGGCAATGTTGTTTACAATAATAAAAACTGGATAGATAAAATGTATTACATTTTAATGCATATAGTTAATGAAATACTGTGCAGCAGTTTAAAAGAATGAGGTAGAACTTTATATGCTGTATAGAGAACTTGAGTTATATATTAAAAAGATGGAGAATACTAAACATAGTATGATTCAATTTCTGGGCATAATAGAAAGTATACACATATATATGGCAACATTTTTCTGGAGATTAACAAGAAACTTGATAGTGGTTATTTGGAGGATCAGGAGTATTTATGTGTTTTGGAGGGGTGCTGGTGATGAAGAGTGTGGCAAGGAGGGAGATATTACCTCTAATTTTCTATTTTGCTGGAATTTTTAATGCACATTTTAATTTTTATAACAAGAGTAGTGTTATGTGTCATTTTTCCTTTTTTATATGTCCCTGTATTAAAAGTAGATATGAAAATTACATTGAAAATGAATATTCTCTATTCCTGCCTTGGAAATATATTCATCTGCGGACGTGGCAGCAGGGTGGGAAGGTAGATGGGAGCAAATTGAGAGACTGGAATTAACATATATACACTGTGCAGTGTTGTGCTTTTGTAACCCCATGGACTGTAGCCCACCAAACTATTTTGTCCATGGGGATTCTTCAGGCAAGAATACTGGAGTGGGTAGCCTAACCCTTCTCCAGGGGATCTTCCCGACCCAGAATTGAACCGGGGTCTCCTGCATTGCAGGCAGATTTTTTACCAGCTGAGCTACCAGAGAAGCCCCATAAATACACTCATGTGTGAAATAGACAGCTAGTTGGAACTTGCTGTAAAGCACAGAAAGCTCAGCTCTGTGGTCCGTGATGACCTAGAGAGGTGGGATGGAGTAGGGTGGGAGGGCAGTCCAAGAGGGAGGGAACATATGTATGCATATGGGTGATTCACTTCACTGTACATCAGAGAGTTACACAATATCGTAAAGCAATTATATCCCAATTAAAAACAATGAATATTCTCAAGTGATTCTCAAACTTTATTGTGCACCAGAATCACCTGAAGTGCTTCTTTAAAAAGCAAATTCCAGATTCCCACCTCAAACCTCTGAAGTCAAATCTCTGTATGTCGGGAGTCTGAAAAAATAAAATTTTAATAAGGGTTTCAAATGATTCCGGGTTGGGAAGATCCCCTGGAGAAGGAAATGGCAACCCACTCTGGTACTCTCGCCTGGAAAATCCCATGGACAGAGAAGCCTGGTAGGCTACAGTCCATGGGGTTGCAGAGTCGGACATGACTGAGCAACCTTACTTCACTTCACTTGAAATGATGCTGGCACAGGCAGTCTGAGCAATATACTCTGAAAACAACTGCAGAGCAACTAATTAATACTTCACCTTCATACCTCTGCATGTCTAGGACATCTTCACCAGTAGTAATAATAACAGTCAGTTGCTATGAGGATAAAATTAGATAATCCATGTAGATCTCTTTAAGTATGGTGCTTTGTACACAGCAAATGCTACTGAGGGTTGGGAACTATCTGTCATTTTGTTTGGTTTGAGATTTTTATTGTTGGCCATTATTACTTGTAGTTTAAAGGTTACTGGAAGAAAACTAACCTATTTTTAAAAACAGACAAGTGTACACTTTGAAAAATTATTGAGACTTTTAAAAATGCTTAGTGTTCTGGTCTTCACTGACAATAACCACTTTTTCATTAGGTATAGCAATTATATTTAAATCATATTTAACTATCTAATGCTATTCTCTCATTATAAAATTTTTATTTTTCAGCTAAAAATATGAATTTTTCACAATTTTTTTGAAGTTTTTCAATGTTTTTGAAGTCAAGGTTTATGCTGTATAGAAATGTGTATCTTATGAAACAAAAAGTCAATGGCAGAGTATGATTTGATTTACAAGAGTGTCTCTGTCTTCAGACTTTTTAAAATGTGCTATTATGTAAAGTGGGATACACAAGACTATGGGGAGGGCCTGCATTGATGCTGTGTATTATGATTCATACTGTGTTTGCCATTTCTCTGGCCTGGAGGATGTTTGTAAGTCCTGTGGTCAAAAGTAAGACAGTAAATCTGTTGGCAAACATAGTAGTCAGATTCTCATGCTTCATATCTGCCAGAAAACTGACTTAGCAAAACACAGCTGACAGCACAAAAAAAGCCAGCCGGATTTGTAGGGAGTTGTAAATCCTGATCAGCTAGTTCCACTTAATTCCATCTCTGGTGACGTATTTTGGAGCCCTGGGGACAAGTAGAAAAGTCTGCCACGTATAACCCAGTTGATCCTTCAAGGCATTGAACAAATACCATAGCTGTAGAGAAAAGAGGGGCACAAGCCAGCACTTTTCCAGGGTAGCCAGCCTTTATTTCCCCCACAGCGCTCAGAGATCTCTTCCCCAAGGCCACCTTCAACAAGCAGCTCTGCCTGGGATGTATCTTGATTTCTTTGTTCATGATGCTAAGTCACTTCAGTGGTGTCTGACTCTTTGTGACCCTATGGACTGTAGCCCGTCTAGCTCCTCCTCTGTCCATGAAATTCTCCAAGCAAGAATACTGGAGTCGATTGCCATGCCCTCCTCCAGGGAATCTTCCCAATCCAGGGATTGAACCTGCATCTCTTGCACCTCCTACACTGGCAGACAGATTCTTTACCACTGCCAATACGGACAGTTGACCCCAATTCTGCAAAGAACCGGTTTATTGCCTTGGTCCTAAAGGACTGACACACTCATCCACCTATATTGGAATGTTTCCCTCTCGTTTCATTCAGCTAAGAGGAGATGGCCAAAAAAACTTTTTTTCTATCAGCCTCTGAATATGTTTTCAATTTGGCTTAAGTTATGGTTGTAAACTTATTAAATCTCTTCAAATATCTTGTCAGGTCTCTGCTGGGACAAGCAATGATTATTTCTGGCAATATTAAACAATCTCTTGGATTCAGGAGGTATCTCCCGAAAGGGTGCAAAATATATAATTTTTTGCAAGATCTAGAGTTGCTCCCAAAGGGCAGCCAAAAGAAAGAACTGACAACTTGCATGGCCCAGGGAGGCAGAAAGCAAAGCCAGGGACCTAGAATGTAAAACAAGATAAGAAGAAAGGAATAGCTATTCCAAAGGAATAGCTATTCCAAGGACAGGAAGATCAGAGACCAATGGGTTTTGGTTTGGAAAGGGAGGGACAGTGTGAAATTTTATTTTCTTTCATGGTTGGCTTCCCTAGTGGCTCAGACGGTAAAATGTCTGCCTGCAGTGCTAGAGACCCAGGCTTGATCCCTGGGTTGGGAAGATCCCCTGGAGAAGGAAATGGCAACCCACTCAAGTAATTTAAGATTCCTTTGACAGTTTAAGGACTTCCCTGGTGGCTCAGACAGTAAAAGCATCTGCCTACAATGCAGAAGACCTGGGTTCAGTCCCTGGGTTGGGAAGAACCCCTGGAGAAGGATGGCAACCCACTCCTGTATTCTTGCCTGGAAAATCCCATGGACAGAGGAGCCTGGAAGGCTAAAGTCCATGGATTGCCAAGAGTCAGACACAACTGAGTGACTTCACTTTCTGACAGTTTAAGGGAATAATGTAGCAGTTTGCTAGAAATTTCCTCTGAGTCTCATCAACTCTGGGCAGAGTCCATACAGCAGGTCCTCCTTTGAAGGTAGATAGGGAAGGCCATTAACTTCACTTTTAGAATGTTACTCAAAGGAACTTTAGTTGAAGAGTTCTACTTTTTAAAATAGAGAGTGATTTAATACACCATATCAAATTATCTTGGGGGAAAAAAAATCATAAACTTCTCGAAAGAGAGCAATTTACTGGCTTCTTACCAGCAAGCTCAGACTAAACTCAAATGTCTTTTGAACCTGTCAATTCATAGGTGAGTGCTTTCTTGATTGACTTTTAGACTTCTAACAATAATCTTCAGTGTTCTCATTCACTCCTTGAAATTTAACTAACCTTGGTTCTAGGGTACTGGGAAGTCTATTAGAAAAGGTAATCTAGCAAAAGGGATTTTTGTAGCCTGAAATAGTTCATGCAATACTAGAGAGGAGAAACTTAATTGCCTCCCGTCCACAGGTATCTTACATCCTTAAATGTTCTTCAAATTGTAGCTATCTGTCAATAAAGCAAATATATCAACAGACTAAAGAACCTAAATAATGGACATTTGTTATATTCACAAGTAAGATTTATATCTGATAATGTACATGGTTAAATATTCGAAATGGTAGATATCTAAAAGCATGACATTTTTAGCCATATATACACACAGGTATGGGCTTCCTAGGTGGCTCAGTGGGTAAAGATTCCGCCTGTAATGCAGGAGACAAAGGAGATGCTGGTTCGATCTTTGGGTCAGGAAGATTCCTTGGATGAGGGCAGGGGAACTCACTTCAGTATTCTTACCTGGAGAATCCCATGAACAGAGGAGCCTGGCAGGCTACAGTCCATAGGGTCGCAAAGAAGCCACTGAGGACAATTAAAGTGACTATTAGAACTAACACCCAAAAAAGATGTCCTTTTCATTATAGGGGACTGGAACGCAAAAGAAGGAAGTCAAGAAACACCTGGAGCAACAGGCAAATTTGGCCTTGGAGCACGGAATGAAGCAGGGCAAAGGCTAATAGAGTTTTGTCAAGAGAACACACTGGTCATAGCAAACACCCTCTTCCAACAACACAAGAGAAGACTCTACACATGGACATCACCAGATGGTCAACACCGAAATCAGATTGATTATATTCTTTGCAGCCAAAGATGGAGAAGCTGCATACAGTTAGCAAAAACAAGACCAGGAGCTGACTGTGGCTCAGATCATGAACTGCTTATTGCCAAATTCAGACTTAAATTGAAGAAAGTAGGGAAAACCACTAGACCATTCAGATATGACCTAAATCAAATCCCTTATGATTATACAGTGGAAGTGAGGAATAGATTTAAGGGACTAGATCTGATAGATAGAGTGCCCGATGAACTATGGACAGAGGTTTGTGACATTGTACAGGAGACAAGGACCAAGACCATTACCATGGAAAGGAATTGCATAAAAGCAAAATGGCTGTCTGAGGAGGCCTTACAAATAGCTGTGAAAAGAAGAGAAGCGAAAAGCAAAGGAGAAAAGAAAAGATATAAGCATCTGAATGCAGAGTTCCAAAGAATAGCCAGGAGAGATAAGAAAGCCTTCCTCAGTGATCAATGCAAAGAAATAGAGGAAAACAACAGAATAGGAAAAACAAGAGACCTCTTCAAGAAAACTAGAGATTCCAAGGGAACATTTCATGCAAAGATGGGCTTGATAAAGGACAGAAATGGAATGGACCTAACAGAAGCAGAAGATGTTAAGAAGAGGTGGCAAGAATACACAGAAGAACTGTACAAAACAGATCTTCACGACCAAGATAGTCACGATGGTGTGATCACTGACCTAGAGCCAGACATCTTGGAATGTGAAGTCAAGTGGGCCTTAGAAAGCATCACTACGAACAAAGCTAGTGGAGGTGATGGAATTCCAGTTGAGCTATTTCAAGTCTTGAAAGATGAAGCTGTGAAAGTGCTGCACTCAATATGCCAGCAGATTTGGAAAACTCAGCAGTGGCCACAGGACTGGAAGAGGTCAGTCTTCATTCCAATCCCAAAGAAAGGCAATGCCAAAGAATGCTCAAACTACCACACAGTTGCACTCATCTCACACACTAGTAAAGTCATGCTCAAAATTCTCCAAGCCAGGCTTCAGCAATATGTGAACCGTGAACTCCCAGATGTTCAAGCAGGTTTTAGAAAAGGCAGAGGAACCAGAGATCAAATTGCCAACATCTGCTGGATCATGGAGAAAACAAGAGAGTTCCAGAAAAACATCTATTTCTGCTTCATTGACTATGCCAAAGCCTTTGACTATGTGGATCACAATAAACTGTGGAACATTCTGAAAGAGATGGGAATCCCAGACCACCTGACCTGCCTCTTGAGAAACCTGTATGCAGGTCAGGAAGCAACAGTCAGAACTGTACATGGAACAACAGACTGGTTCCAAATAGGAAAAGGAGTACGTCAAGGCTGTATATTGTCACCTTGCTTATTTAACTTATATGCAGAGTACATCATGAGGAACGCTGGGCTGGAAGAAGCACAAGCTGGAATCAAGATTGCTGGGAGAGATATCAATAACCTCAGATATGCAGATGATACCACCCTTATGACAGAAAGTGAAGAGGAACTCAAAAGCCTCTTGAGGAAAGTGAAAGAGGAGAGTGAAAAGGTTGGCTTGAAGCTCAACATTCAGAAAACAAAGATCATGGCATCTGGTCCCATCACTTCATGGGAAATAGATGGAAAAACAGTGGAAACAGTGTCAGACTTTATTTTTTTGGGTTCCAAAATCACTGCAGATGCTGATTGCAGCCATGAAATTAAAAGATGCTTGCTCCTTGGAAGGAACGTTATGACCAACCTTGATAGTATATTAAAAAGTAGAGACATTACTTTGCCAACAAAGGTCCGTCTAGTCAAGACTATGGTTTTTCCAGTGGTCATGTATGGATGTGAGAGTTGGACTGTGAAGAGGGCTGATCGCCAAAGAATTGATGCTTTTGAACTGTGGTGTTGGAGAAGACTCTTGAGAGTCCCTTGGACTGCAAGGAGATCCAACCAGTCCATTCTAAAGGAGATCAATCCTGGGTGTTCATTGGAAGGACTGATGCTAAAGCTGAAACTGCAATACTTTGGCCACCTCATGTGATGAGTTGACTCACTGGAAAAGACTCTGATGCTGGGAGTGATTGATGGTGGGAAGAGACGGGGACGACAAAGAATGAGATGGCTGGATGGCATCACCGACTCTGTGGACATGAGTTTGAGTGAACTCTGGGAGTTGGTGATGGACAGGGAGGCCTGGCGTGCTGTGATTCATGGGGTCACGGAGAGTCGGACACGACTGAGCGACTGAACTGAACTGAACTGAACTGAAGCGTGCACACACACACACACACACACACACACACACATATAATACTATGTATATAAATATGCATATATAGATTAGACAACAAAATATGTGAACAGTCGTTATTTGATTGTTTAGAAACAAATGAGAAGAAACTGTCCTTTCTACTTGAGCATTCTTGACAGAGTATGAAACTGTCTGTCAGAGAATAATTACTTTTTTCCTAGCATTTCTAAAAGGCATAGGTAAACAGAATTCAAAATTGCTCTCTAATCACTAAAATACTTTGAATGTGCTTTGAATTGTGTCATTTCCACTAAAATCTGAAACTACACATCTGGAGTAATGTGAAGTAGAATGCTTAAAAACACCTGCAGCAGAAAATTAGCCCAAAACAATTATGAGCGACTAATGACAGACACGCACCTTTTTCTTACAATCAAGCACTTCAGGGTGATCATCTTTCTCTTGAAATTCTTCATACAAGAAGAGATGTGATCACATACTGCTGTGAATGCAAATCTTTGGGCACTTTTCTTCCTGTGGCTGCCATATTAAATAATAAGAAGCCAGCATAACATTACAGATGAGCACTTGTCTAACTGCTCTGAGAGTTCAGGCCCACCAGTCTGACTGATAGTCTTGAATCATTTTGATGCTATTTACTAATGCCCCTTCCTAGAAGAAGATGAATAGTGTTTAGCATTGAGCAGCCTGAAATAAATGGCAATAGGGCTGAACACCATCGTGTTTATAATGCCTTTCTGTGACAGGCATTCTGTTATTTTCTTCTTTGGCATTTGGACAAAAGCTGGTGGGTGTGTTGGTAAAGTGTTTTGCAGATTTTAAATGTATCATTGCTACTGTCAACAAGTCCACCACCATATTCTAAACTGAAGTAGGGCTCTTGTCCTGAGCTATATCTTAGTTTGTGAATATTTTTCTCCAGGTATCCCATTCTTTCCAAATCCCCGTAAACCAAGACAGATTTCATAAGAAGTGCATGTAAGGACAGTATCAAATAGCCACAAAGATATAAAGTTCTCTCAGAAGAGAAAATTGGAAAAGTTTTTAGAGAGGAGGCGATAAGAAAAGAAAATGGTATTGAAAGAGCACAGTAATGAGAAAAATGCCTGAGACTATTTTGAGCCACTGACCCCACTGATAGACTGTGAAGGCTGAAAAGTCTGAGAGTCTGAGAAGGCTACAGGCTCTCCTTTTCAGGAAAACGTGAAGATGCAGGAAGATATGGATTTCTTCCCCATATATGTCTACAGAAGTGCTTCTAATAGTGGATGAACCTGGCCAGCTCAGGCTGAAAGTGTAAAGTGGGTTCGATAGGTTGTGGATGCTCGGCAGGCCTTTTCTTTCCACATGCTCTCCCTAGCCTGGGTTCCAGTGAGCATCGAGCCTTCTATGTTTGGATGTCCTGTCCAGGCTTACCCTCTCTGAGCAACACTCCATCTTTAAACCCCTCCCCTCTTGTCACACTATTCCCACCTCCTCAGTTCCATACATCCACTCTCTCAGGTTTTATTCTCATCGATTGGAAATTCTTAAGAGTGGGATTCATTTGCTGGCAAAACATATCAGATCAGGGGGACAACAGTTTTTATAACCACATCTAAAACACACACCCCCTAAAAGATGTATCTTCATGGGTGTGATAAGAAAGGGGTATCTTTGGCTTCCACTGCTGGTCCCCATTGAAAATTGGCAAAAGGAACAAGAATCATGATGATTGCCTTGGTGGAGGACTTGTGTGGAGGCAGAAAAAGAGCCTCATGACCTCAAGAAAGTTATTGGGGCTTGGTAGTAATGAATTTATACTAAAGTATGTCCAACATGGAATCCATTTTATTTAAAACCAGATTGCCTTTTAAAAATAGGATTGATTTCAATGCTAAGAATTAGGATAGCACGGGCAGGCCAACATTTTGAGGTATACTTTCCATTTAGTAAGAAGCAAATGCCTACTCCTTCACATCAACCTGGAGGTATAGAGTTAGCCATCAAATATAGACCCATACAATAGACTAGGCTTCCCTAACAAAAGAGAACAAAAATAAGCAAAACTCTTGCCACAACCCACACAAGAATATGCTCCAGATGATAGAGCCAAGCATGTCTTTTCCCATGAAAGCAACCTAAATGTCTATCAACAGAGGCATAGATAAAGATGTGGTATATATATGAATGGGATATTATTCAGCCATTAAAAAGAATGAAATAATGCTATTTGAATCAACATGGATGGAAAGACCCTGATGCTTGGAAAGACTGAGGGTTGGAGGAGAAGGGGATGACAGAGGATGAGATGGTTGGATGGCATCACCAACGTGATGGACATGGGTTTGGGTGGACTCCGGGAGTTGGTGATGGACATGGAGGCCTGGTGTTCTGTGTTTCATGAGGTCGCAAAGAGTTGGACATGACTGAGCGAATGAACTGAAACTGAACTGGAGGGACCTAGAGATTGACACAGTGAATGAAGACAGTCAGACAGAGAAGAAGAAATATCATATGACATCCCTTACATGGAGAATCTAAAAAAAAAAAAAATGATGCAAATTAACTTATTTACAGAACAGGAACAAACTTTACACACTTACAAAATGAATTTGTGGTTGCTGGAGGGAAGGATGAGGGGAAGCAATATTAGGGAGATTGGGATGGATATGTACACACTGCTCTATTTAAAATGGATAACCAACAAGGACCTACTGCATAGCGCAGGGAACTCTGCTCAGTGTGGCAGTCTGGATGGGAAAGTAGCTCAGGGGAGAATCAGTTCAGTTCAGTAACTCAGTCGTGTCCGATTCTTTGCGACCCCATGAATCACAGCACGCCAGGCCTCCCTGTCCATCACCGACTCCCGGAGTTCACTCAAACTCATGTCCATCGAGTCGGTGATGCCACCCAGCCATCTCATTCTTTGTCGTCCCCGTCTCTTCCCACCATCAATCACTCCCAGCATCAGAGTCTTTTCCAGTGAGTCAACTCGTCGCATGAGGTGGCCAAAGTATTGCAGTTTCAGCGTTAGCATCAGTCCTTCCAATGAACACCCAGGATTGATCTCCTTTGGAATGGACTGGTTGGATCTCCTTGCAGTATAAGGGACTCTCAAGAGTCTTCTCCAGCACCACAGTTCAAAAGCATCAATTGTTCAGCACTCAGCTTTCTTCACAGTCCAACTCTCACATCCATACATGACCACAGGAAAAACCTTAGCCTTGACTAGGTGGACCTTGGTTGGCAAAGTAATGTCTCTGCTTTTTAATATGTTATCTAGGGTGGTCATAACTTTCCCTCCAAGGAGTAAGCATCTTTTAATTTCATGGTTGCAATCAGCATCTGCAGTGATTTTGGAACCCAAAAAAATTAAGTCTGACACTGTTTCCACTGTTCCCCCATCTATTTCCCATGAGGTGATGGGACCAGATGCCATGATCTTTGTTTTCTGAATGTTGAGCTTCAAGCCAGCCTTTTCACTCTCCTCTTTCACTTCCATCAAGAGGCTTTTTAGTTCCTCTTTGCTTTCTGCCATAAGGGTGGTATCATCTGCATCAGTTCAGTTCAGTTCAGTCGCTCAGTCGTGTCCGACTCTCCGCGACCCCATGAATCACAGCACGCCAGGCCTCCCTGTCCATCACCAACTCCCGGAGTACACTCAAACTCATGTCCACAGAGTCGGTGATGCCATCCAGCCATCTCATTCTCCGTCGTCCCCTTCTCCTCCCGCCCCCAACCCTTCCCAGCATCAGAGTCTTTTCCAGTGAGTCAACTCGTCGCATGAGGTGGCCAAAGTATTGCAGTTTCAGCTTTAGCATCAGTCCCTCCAATGAACATCCAGGATTGATCTCCTTTAGAATGGACTGGTTGGATCTCCTTGCAGTATAAGGGACTCTCAAGAGTCTTCTCCAACACCACAGTTCAAAAGCATCGATTCTTCGGCGATCAGCCTTCTTCACAGTCCAACTCTCACAACCATACATGACCACGGGAAAAACCATTGCCTTGACTAGACGGACCTTGGTTGGCAAAGTAATGTCTCTGCTTTTTAATATACTATCAAGGTTGGTCATAACTTTCCTTCCAAGGAGCAAGCGTCTTTTTATTTCATGGCTGCAATCAGCATCTGCAGTGATTTTGGAGCCCAAAAAAACAAAGTCTGACACTGTTTCCACTGTTTTTCCATCTATTTCCCATGAAGTGATGGGACCAGATGCCATGATCTTTGTTTTCTGAATGTGGAGCTTCAAACCAACCTTTTCACTCTCCTCTTTCACTTTCATCAAGAGGCTTTTGAGTTCCTCTTCACTTTCTGCCATAAGGGTAGTGTCATCTGCATATCTGAGGTTATTGATATTTCTCCCAGCAATCTTGACTCCAGCTTGTGCTTCTTCCAGCCCAGCGTTCCTCATGATGTACTCTGCATATAAGTTAAATAAGCAAGGTGACAATATACAACCTTGACGTACACCTTTTCCTATTTGGAACCAGTCTGTTGTTCCATGACTGGTTCTAACTGTTGCTTCCTGACCTGCATACAGGTTTCTCAAGAGGCAGGTCAGGTGGTCTGGGATTCCCATCTCTTTCAGAATGTTCCACAGTTTATTGTGATCCACACAGTCAAAGGCTTTGGCATAGTCAATGAAGCAGAAATAGATGTTTTTCTGAAACTCTCTTGCTTTCTCCATGATCCAGCGGATGTTGGCAATTTGATCTCTGGTGCCTCTGCCTTTTCTAAAACCTGCTTGAACATCTGGGAGTTCACGGTTTACATATTGCTGAAGCCTGGCTTGGAGAATTTTGAGCATGACTTTGCTAGCGTGTGAGATGAGTGCAATTGTGCGGTAGTTTGAGCATTCTTTGGCATTGCCTTTCTTTGGGATTGGAATGAAGACTGACCTCTTCCAGTCCTGTGGCCACTGCTGAGTTTTCCAAATCTGCTGGCATATTGAGTGCAGCACTTTCACAGCATCATCTTTCAAGACTTGTAATAGCTCAACTGGAATTCCATCACCTCCACTAGCTTTGTTAGTAGTGATGCTTTCTAAGGCCCACTTGACTTCACATTCCAAGATGTCTGGCTCTAGGTCAGTGATCACGTTATCGTGACTATCTTGGTCGGGAAGATCTTTTTTGTACAGTTCTTCTGTGTATTCTTGCCACCTCTTCTTAATATCTTCTGCTTCTGTTAGGTCCATACCATTTCTGTCCTTTATCGAGCCCATCTTTGCATGAAATGTTCCCTTGGAATCTCTAATTTTCTTGAAGAGGTCTCTTGTTTTTCCTATTTTGTTGTTTTCCTCTATTTCTTTGCATTGATCACTGAGGAAGTCTTTCTTATCTCTCCTTGCTATTCTTTGGAACTCTGCATTCAGATGCTTATATCTTTCCTTTTCTCCTTTGCTTTTCGCTTCTCTTCTTTTCACAGCTATTTGTAAGGCCTCCTCAGACAGCCATTTCGCTCTTTTGCATTTCTTTTCCATGGGGATGGTCTTGTTCCCTGTCTCCTGTACAATGTCACGAACCTCCATCCAGAGTTCATCAGGCACTCTATCTATCAGATCTAGTCCCTTAAATCTATTTCTCACTTCTACTGTATAATCATAAGGGATTTGATTGAGGTCATATCTGAATGGTCTAGTGGTTTTCCCTACTTTCTTCAATTTAAGTCTGAACTTCGCAATAAGGAGTTCATGATCTGAGCCACAGTCAGCTCCTGGTCTTGTTTTTGCTAACTGTATACAGCTTCTCCATCTTTGGCTACAAAGAATATAATCAATCTGATTTCGGTGTTGACCATCTGGTGATGTCCATGTGTAGAGTCTTCTCTTGTGTTGTTGGAAGAGGGTGTTTGCTATGACCAGTGAATTCTCTTGACAAAACTCTATTAGCCTTTGCCCTGCTTCATTCCGTGCTCCAAGGCCAAATTTGCCAGTTACTCCAGGTGTTTCTTGACTTCCTACTTTTGCATTCCAGTCCCCTAGAATGAAAAGGACATCTTTTTTGGGTGTTAGTTCTAAAAGGTCTTGTAGGTCTTCATAGAACCGATTAACTTCAGCTTCTTCAGCATTACTGGTTGGGGCATAGGCCTGGATTACTGTAATATTGAATGGTTTGCCTTGGAAACGAACAGAAATCATCCTGTCATTTTTAAGATTGCATCCAAGTACTGCATTTCGGACTCTTTTGTTCACCATGATGGCTACTCCATTTCTTCTAAGGGATTCCTGCCCACAGTAGTAGATATAATGGTCATCTGAGTTAAATTCACCCATTCCAGTCCATTTTAGTTCACTGATTCCTAGAATGTCGACGTTCACTCTTGCCATCTCCTGTTTGACCACTTCCAATTTGCCTTGATTCATGGACCTAACATTCCAGGTTCCTATTCAATATTGCTCTTTACAGCACCGGACCTTGCTTCTATCACTGGTCACATCCACAACTGGGTATTGGTTTTGCTTTTGCTCCATCCCTTTATTCCTTCTATAGTTATTTCTCCACTGAGCTCCAGTAGCATACTGGGCACCTACCGACCTGGGGAATTCCTCATTCAGTATCCTATCATTTTGCCCTTTGTCACTGTTCATGGGGTTCTCAAGGCAAGTATACTGAAGTGGTTTGCCATTCCCTTCTCCAGTGGACCACATTCGGCTGTGGTCCATGTGATCAGATCGGCTAGTTTCCTGTGATTATGATTTCAGTTTGTCTGCCCTCTGGTGCCCCCTAGCAATACCTACCGTCTTATTTGGGTTTCTCTTACCTTGGTCGTGGAAAATCTCTTCACAGCCGCCCCCAGCAAAGTGCAGCTGCTGTACCTTACCTTGGACGAGGGGTATCTCCTCAAGGCCGCCCCTCCTGACCTTGAACGTGGAGTAGCTCCTCTAGGCCCTCCTGCGCCAGCGCAGCCACCGCCTGTTGGACGTGGGGTAGCTCCTCTCGGCCGCCGGCCCTGGCCTCAGGCGTGGGGTAGCTCCTCACGGCCGCACCTCTTTGTGTGGTTCGTTGCGCCGGGGCCGGCGTCTCTCGCGTCGCGTCTGCGCCGCCGGGGCCGGCGTCTCTCGCGTCGCGTCTGCGCCGCCGGGGCCGGCGTCTCTCGCGTCGCGTCTGCGCCGCCGGGGCCGGCGTCTCTCGCGTCGCGTCTGCGCCGCCGGGGCCGGCGTCTCTCGCGTCGCGTCTGCGCCGCCGGGGCCGGCGTCTCTCGCGTCGCGTCTGCGCCGCCGGGGCCGGCGTCTCTCGCGTCGCGTCTGCGCCGCCGGGGCCGGCGTCTCTCGCGTCGCGTCTGCGCCGCCGGGGCCGGCGTCTCTCGCGTCGCGTCTGCGCCGCCGGGGCCGGCGTCTCTCGCGTCGCGTCTGCGCCGCCGGGGCCGGCGTCTCTCGCGTCGCGTCTGCGCCGCCGGGGCCGGCGAGGTTATTGATATTTCTCCCAGCAATCTTGATTCCAGCTTGTGCTTCTTCCAGCCCAGCATTCCTCATGATGCACTCTGCTAACAGAAGCAGTAGATATTAAGAAGAGGTGGCAAGAATACACAGAAGAACTGTACAAAAAAGATCTTCACAACCAAGATAATCACGATGGCGTGATCACTCACTTAGAGCCAGACATCTTGGAATGTGAAGTAAAGTGGGCCTTAGAGAGCATCACTATGAACAAAGCTGGTGGAGGTGATGGAATTCAAGTCTTGAAAGATGAAGCTGTGAAAGTGCTGCACTCAATATGCCAGCAAATTTGGAAAACTCAGCAGTGGCCACAGGACTGGAAAAGGTCAGTCTTCATTCCAATCCCATAGAAAGGTAAGGCCAAAGAATGCTCAAACTACCACACAATTGCACTCATCTCACACGCTAGTAAAGTCATGCTCAAAATTCTCCAAGCCAGGCTTCAGCAATATGTGAACCATGAAATCCCAGATGTTCAAGCAGGTTTTAGAAAAGGCAGAGGAACCAGAGATCAAATTGCCAACGTCCACTGGATCATGGAGAAAGCAAGAGAGTTCCAGGAAAGCATCTATTTCTGCTTCATTGACTATGCCAAAGCCTTTGACTCTGTGGATCACAATAAACTGTGGACAATTCTGAAAGAGATGGGAATCCCAGACCACCTGACCTGCCTCTTGAGAAACCTGTATGCAGGTCAGGAAGCAACAGTTAGAACTGGACAAGGAACAACAGACTGGTTCCAAATAGGAAAAGGAGTATGTCAAAGTTGTATTGTCACCCTGCTTATTTAGCTTATATGCAGGGGAGAATAGATACATGTATATGTATGGTTGAGTCCCTTTACTGTTCACCTGAAACTATTATAACATTGTTAATTGGCTAAGCTCCTGTATAAAAAAAGAGTTAAGAAAAACGTCTTATCCTAGAGAGACCAGAGCTATAACTTGAAGAGTTCCAGCTAATATATTGATATGTACCATGTCTGCTCCTTATTTTTGGTATGGCTTATTTTTTTCTTTCTGGTTTATTTGCCCTCCCCCCTCCCCACCACCTCTTGAGTCATGTTAAATTTAGAATTTCTTTAGGATTAAAGAAAAAGTTCTTGGAATAGCATTTTGGGGGGAGGGTTAGAGGATTGATGTACATTTCATGTGACTCTACACAGAGGTGTATAATGAAAATATGGTCACAGTGAAACAGGAGAGAAGGAGGCAGGGCACAACCTTTTCAAGAAGGACATAGCTGTTGAGAAGTTGACATAACTGGTTAAAACCAATTAGGCACAAGATGGTGGAAGATTTGACTTCCAATAGGCCTTGAGCCTCATTATATGCTAATTGTAATATATTAGCATGCTAAATAACATACTCACTAGTGACTTGACAGTTCTAAGGCTGAACGTAAAAGTGCAAAATGTGGTCAGTGGCCCAATTCTCCAGGGAAATGGAAACGGCTGGAAATCTCCAGCCCTTCTCCAAAATAGTTGGAATAATATTCCCACTCATTGCTGTGCCGTGCTTAGTTGCTCAGTGTCTCATGTCCAACTCTTTGAGACCCCATGAACTGTAACCTGCCAGGCTCCTCTGTTCATGGGGATTCTCCAGGCAAGAACACTGGGAATGGGTTTCCATGCCCTCCTCCAGGGCATCTTCTAAACTCAGGGATCGAATCCAGTTCTCCCACATTGCAGGAGGATTCTTTACCATTAGAGCTACCAGGGAAGCCCAAGAATATTGGAGTGGGTAGCCTATCCCTTCTCCAGGGGATCTTCCCGACCCAGGAATTGAACTGGGGTCTTCTGCATTGCAGGTGGATTCTTTACCAGTTGAGCTACCAGGTAGGTCCCATTTATTAGCCTATGAAATTATCCAGCCCATAAAACACTAACCACCCCATATATTGGGGCCTCTTGCCTTCTGAGATGGCCCAGTCTGTCTGTAGGGGGTGCTTCTCCTAGGGCTACTCTTGTCTTCTCAGATGACATTCTAAATAAACCTCCTTTCTATCATTTTGTCTCTAGCTGAATTCCTTCTGTAGTGAGACATAACCTGAGCTTCATTAAGTCCTGAGACCAAGTGTGTGATTTTTAACTAAAAGACAGTGGGTTTGAGCCCCAGTCTGGGTTTTGGCTGGGTTCAGATTCCATCTGAGTTAGATGTTTTCCATAGGTTATTTTTTCATTGTCAAACCAGGAAGAGCCCTTGACTGAGTAGATGATATCAAACTGTACACCAACACTTGCTAAATTATAATTTTTAAAAAGGTAGAATTATAAGTCTTATCTAAATACATAATGAATACATGTCAAATGTTTTAACTCATTGATTGGTAAAGGATGTTAAAACCAGCTCAAACATTTTTTTGAAGTACAGACATACATAGAGGCTACCAGAAATTCTGAAATTAACTTGTCAACATATACAAATTGGTTAATATTCTATGTGTGGGTGTGCTCAGTCACTCAGTTTTGTGTAACTCTTTTGCAACCCCATGGACTCTATAGCCCACCAACCTCTTCTGTCCATGGGAATTCCTAGGCAGGAATACCAGAGTGGGTTGCCATTCGTTTCTCCAGGGGATCTTCTCAACCCAGGGACTGAATCTGCATTTCCTGCCTCTCTTGTATTGGCAGGTGGATTCTTTACCACTGAGCCACCTGGGAAACACAATATTTTATAGGGCAATAAAATGTAATATTTTGGGTGGAAATCAACTGTAACTCTACCAGACAAAATTTATTTGGATTTTAGTGAAAAAAAATCACTTGCAATATTATGGACAAGAAACATTTGTGTTGTTATCCTTTTTCATTTTCTACAATTTAACTGCTTTCTCTATAAGCTGTAAAACAGTGTAATCAATCAAAGACAAGGACATGATATTTTATATCAAGAGTTATTTCACTCTGGCAGAATAAGTATTCAATGATTAGGGCATACTTACTTGTTCATCTTATTCTTCCCAAACTATTTAATACTCCAAACTTCAAATCACCTCTTTATTGTCTTCCTTTCCTCTTCATCAAACTTTTCATTTTGAACTCATTTTGAACAGCCTTACAGACCACCTAGGCTAGCTCAAATTCTGTTAGATGCTTTCAAAACACCCCACAGTTTTCATTCTTCTCAATATCCATAATTTTGTTTGATTTGGAAAACTATTTGTTTAACACAGGTCTCTCCACCTAAGTTTCATGAGGAAAAAACTCTCACCTGTTTTATCCATAATTACATTCTTAATTCTTAGCAAAAATGCCTAATACATAGCAGATGCTCAATAAAAAGCCATTTAAGGAATGCAGCAGCAAGGAATGTATGAGTTCTCTCAGTGCATTTCCTCTCAAGTAGGAAGTTTATAGAGGCAGTATAATACATGGTTTTAAAACAGGGCTTTAACGTCACACTAACTGCACTTGACCTCTAATTCTACTGCTGCTGCTGCTGCTAAGTCACTTCAGTCGTGTCCAAATCTGTGCGACTCCATAGACAGCAGCCTCCCAGGCTCTGCCATCCTTGGGATTCTCCAGGCAAGAACACTGGAGTGGAGTTGCCATTTCCTTCTCCAATGCGTGAAATGAAAAGTGAAAGTGAAGTCACTCAGTCATGTCCGACTCTTTGCGACCCCATGGACTGCAGCCTACCAGGCTCCTCTGTCCATGGGATTTTCCAGGCAAGAGTACTGGAGTGGGTTGCCATTGCCTTCTCCCTAATTCTACTACATACTAGTTGCTATAAGGATAAATAAAAATTAAAAATAAGAGACAATTCTTCTACTTAAAAATAATAAATTTCTCTCATCTCTTCTTTTTAAAGCATTTACTTTAGAAATCTTTTAATCACAAGTACTTTCTCCTCTATTTGAAATATATAAAAATCTTTTTGAAAACTAGATATGCTTTTTGTCAGCTTTGCAACCTAGTTAATGGGGTCGCAAAGAGTCGGACACGACTGAGCGACTGAACTGAACTGAACTGAACTGAATCCTTTCTGAAAGACCAGGAGTCATCCATGTGAAATGTAAATATTAAGTGATAGCACACCAAGGGGGGGATAGGGTGGGATAGATTAGGAAATTGGGGCTCACACATATATTTGTACTATGTATAAAATAGATAACTAATGAGTACCTCCTGGATAGCACAGGGAACTCTACCCAGTGCTCTGTGGTGACCTAAATGGGAAGGAAATCCAAAAAAGAGGGGACATATGTATATGTATAGCCGATTCACTTTGCTGCACAGCAGAAACTAATACAATATTGTAAGGCAACTGTACTTCAATAAAAATTTAAGAAAAGAAATATATAAGATAACATCATGAGCTAAGTTTTGGCAATAAATGAAAAATAATATGAAATTTTTAAAAAAGGAGAGATAGCACCACTATCTCCTTAATTCTGTGAAAGGTGCAAGCATGCCTCATTGAGGCACCTTGCTCCAAGTTGCAAAACTGTCCTGTCATAAAAATACAAGAGGTTTGTGTTTCCTCTGAATAAAATCAATTAGTTAATATGGATGGTCATCCCAATGTACATTTAAGTATCCCTAGGTACATCTAAGATGAATTATGTGTCACGAAAGAAGTGATCTAGGCCTCTTACTTGAGGACTAGCTATTATTTATCTTGAGAACATATATGTCATGGTTGTATCTGTTTGACTACAAAAAAGGGAAAAAAAAGATAAGACTTCCTCTGTTTTTGTTAGCGGATTGCCTGTGATGTGCATCACATTCTGGTTTGATGCTTATTCAATAATAAAACTGTTTTCTTTCTCTTCTAACCTCTATGGGAAGATTTTCTTGGTTGGCAGATTTCATTTTAATTATATTTCGCCAACACTCTGTAACCTTAGGCAAGTTACTTTTAACTGTAAAACTCTGCCCCAGTTCCTGCATCTATAAAATATGCATCCTAAGGTACTATCTATGGGGTCACTGGGGAGATTCAATGAATTAATACCATAAAGAACTTAATGCAGAGCCTACGGGAAGTCGCGGTGGGTCTTCTGGCAGAGCTCCTCTACACAGAGCTCCATGATCCGTACTCTGGAAATGGACCAGGAGAAAGAAGGGTGGAGGCAGGCCATGTGTGCCAAGGAGCAGGTCCAGGGAGGGTGAGGGGACCCAGAGGCCTGACCGAACATGGATTCAGTCAGGGACAGTGTGCAGTTCAGTTTAGTCCCTCATTTGTGTCTGAGTCCTTGCAACCCCATGGACTGCAGCACGCCAGGCCTCCCTGTCCGTTACCAACTCCCAGAGCTTACTCAAACTCATGTCCACTGAGTCGGTGATGCCATTCAACGATCTTATCCTCTGTTGTCCCCTCCTGGAGGAGACGGGACAGTGTACATTGAGCACTTATGAGAGCCTATGCTGTTCCGGGCACCATTCAAGGTGAGTCCTTGTCTTAAGGGACAAAGAATACACAAGCAAATAAGATAATTTGAGGTACTAGTAAGGGCTGTAAAGAAGACAAAATATTAATAAGTAGTGTGGTAGGAGAGCAGTCGGGTTGTTTTACGTAGCTGGGCAGGGGACCATCTCCTGCTGGGAGCCACTAAGACACTCTTTAACACTGTGCTGCTGTCCACTTGAAATAAGGCCAGTTATCAATATGAGTGTTAATTCATATTGGATTTTGAAGATTTAGTTGGAAAAAAATGTAAAATACCTTATTAATAATTTTATATTAGCATATGTTAAACCAATGATATTTTGAATATATTTGGTCAAATAAAATGTTTTACAAAAAAAAAAAAAAGACATAAAAAAGCACAAATGCCTGCTATAAATCAAGAACTCAAAAAACATTGGTTGTTGACATCATACAAAAGTGATCACCATAGCAGCTTCTGGAGTTGATCCCCCCAAGACATATCAGCATCTAGAAATAGATCCTGAAGGTTACAGTGTTCTAGATGGAAATTTTGATGTAGCTGTGACAAGTAAAAAAGAGAATGTTACCACTAACATTTATGCTTTGTTGCATGTTGGTTAACTGTCTGTACAAGGCTTACGGGTATTTTGGACAAAGGTTTTCACATATTCTATAACTTCATTTCTGGTTATATTTTTTTAAAGACCAGGACAGAGTTTTTATTCTTATTTATTTTCAAACTTACCTAATAACTCAATATTCTCCCTGGTCCCAAATTACTCCCATTGGTTACATACTGACTCTACACTTAGCTATTTCTGTTTTAGCTGCACTTTCAATATTCCAGCCTTGTATTTTTAGCAATTCTCATTCTATTATGTTTCTATTTTAATTTCTTCTCAAACTGATTTTTAAAAATCTATTATTGAATAGAAGGCAAAGCAATTTGAAGCGAAAAGCAAACTATTTTAGTGATAATACAATAATACTTTTGTAACAAATTGTCTCTGTGGATCAAGTGATAAATTCTAAAACAATAAAGTGTGTTAACTGCAAACATTTGCAACAAAACCAGTGCCAAATGCATAAGGGTTATTCCAGAAGTTGTAGGTCGATGTAAGGGCTGAATTCAGTTAACTGGAGGCAATCTCTTAACATTTTAGCTGATAGGGCCACATTAGAAGTGCTGTTGTGTGATCACATTTTAGTGCCTATTATGTCTTGATTAAGACTCCCCTGGATATTCCTTTTTAATGGAATTTGAGGAATTAAAAATGGCTTCACAAATCACTTTTTAATCTGGTGAAGTAAGCAGGGAATGAAAAACACCGCGCTGTCATCTTCAAGTGCAAGGAAAGTTGTAAATAAAGAAAACAAATTAGTGACTGGTTCACACCTCATCAGCTACCTAACAACCTGTTACCAGTTAATTACACACCTTTAAAATGCATGTACAAGAGAAATTATTCAGAAATCAGTTTCTCTAAGGGGGAGGGTGGTAGACAAGTACCATAGCAGAAGAGGCTATATTTAACTATTTAGATAACCGACCGTGAAGGGGGAAAAAAAAAAAACCTCTTTTTTTTTCTCAAGAATTATTGTCCTGAAAGTGCCACTTGTTATTGGTGTAGCTTCTGTGGCCTCCACACCAACAGATAAATATTTGTTGAACACCTCCTGCGAAATAGTCTCCAATATCCCTTTGTGACCTGCTGTAATCTCGATCTGTCAGTGGAATCCACTGGTTACTATGTTCAGAGCCCAGTCCTGAGCAATGTGAGAATTAACCACAGATGGCAAAGTTAAACACCACCATTGCGAAGAAGTTTAAGCACTCTGGTCGCATGCTTTTTATTTCACAATATTCCTATTGTCTCTTGTAGCTTAAGTTTAAATAGAAAACAGTTGGAAACTATACATATTGAACAAAAAAATAAATTTGGAATGGAACCTGATTAAGTCTATTATGTTATTTCTTTTACATATACAGCCTTGTTGAGGGACTTATACATGTCTGTGTTTGATTTATTTCACTAAAATTGTTTTCAGTAAGTAGAAGGCTCCAAAATATGGCTTTGCAAAATCAATACATATGGAGCTGTCCTCCAGAAAATTGATCTGCATACTGGTTATCTGGAATCAATCATTTTCTCGTCCTGTGCCCCTAGTTACCTCCTGTTAAACCAGGATAATCATAGCCTACGTCACTGGGTTGCTCAGATGTATAACTGACAGAAGCAATTTTAATGCACTGAGGCTGTGGTAAATGTTAATTACTATTATTTGCCACGGTATTTATGGTTACTGAACCATGACATTGGTTTGGTTGCCTGACCAAATCTACTTCCTATAGCACTTTAGTGTAACTTACAATCTAAATCCTTAATTCTTATGCATCTACTGAAGGGTCAGCTTCAAATTAGCCTGTTTTGAAACTGGGAGTATATGCAGTTTGATATCAATCAATTAACTCCACAAATAACTTTTTAAGATATATTGATTCTATCTGTATTCACTTGGAAGTGATTATTTACATGAAGCATATTCAGATTTTTTGGCATTAATTCATCTTCCAGCAACTGAGTTCTTCACTGGGTACTACAGTCAAAAGACAACTAGCTATTTTTAATTTAAAAGATATGCGCGCACACACACACACACACACACACACACACACATATGTGGTGTAGGAAATGACAACCCACTCCAGTATTCTTGCCTAGAGAATTCCATGGACAGAGGAGCCTGGTGGGCTACAGTCCATGGGGTTGCAAAGAGTTGGACACAACTGAGTGACTGAGCACAGCACATATACATATATATATATACATATACATACATTCCATAGTCCATAAGTTGTTCAAAATCATTTAGGTAAATTTCTCATGGTTATTTGCCCAAAGACAAGGAGTTGGTTAGTTAAAGGTAAAGGGTATGACTGGTTTGGGCAGGGTGTATGGATCTTTATTAAATCCTAGTCTGAATATTGTACACATGCACAGAAAAATCCTCTGAGAGTAATGACCTCTCTTCATTCCGTGTAGGTCAATTTCAGAAAGCTGTTGTACAACCCTCCCCATTCCTGCTGATAAGCTTCCAATGAAGCATTGAAAAGATGAGCTAATTTGTATGATATGGTCCATTACATAATAGTGGAAAAGATACTGCCTCAAGTTTAAAAGCTTGGATTCTCCTACAGTTAAATTTTCACTACATTATTTTTGGATGTTACAAAAGTAATACAAACATATAAACAGAAAATGTGTAGTGGTGGACTTCCATAGTTGCAGCTGTCTAAGATAACTATTTTATATATATATATATATATATATATATAATTTTTACAAACTACATTATTATATGTACTCTGTTCTGAAGTAACCCCTTATTGATGGAAATGGAGTGTTCCTGAAATTTTCTATTATAACATTACTAGAAACCAATGTCCTTGAATATATATCATCATATACTTTTGCCAGTCTTTAACTGATTAAATGTCCAAAAGTAGAGTGGCCGGGTTAAAAGGTATGTGCGTGTATGCTCAGTCTCTAAGTCATGACTAGCTCTTTGCAACCCCATGGACTGTAGCCTGCCAGGCTCCTCTGTCCATGGAATTTTCCAGGCAAGTTTTTAACAAACATTACTAAACAGCCACATAAAGAGTTTATAACTTACTTACAAAGCAGAAGTGTACCTATTCCTGCTAGGCTTCCCAGGTGGCTCAATGGAAAAGAATCTACCTGCCAATGCAGGAGACCAAGGTTCAAACTCTGGGCTGGAAAGATTCCCCTGGAGAAGGGAATGGCAACCTACTCTAGTATTCTTGCCTGGAGAATTCCATGGATAGAGAAGCCTGGTGGGCTACAGTCCATGGGGTCTCAAAAGAGTCGGACACGACTAAGTGACTAAACAACAACAATGAACCTATTCCTGCTACCCCTTACTTGCTCTGGACAGTATCACTTTTAAATTTTGGCCATTCTCTTAGATAAGAAAAGGTAGTTCTTGTTTTTTTTATTTAGAGGTTTGAGACTATTATGGGATTGAATATTAATGCATGTGTTTTTGGTCATTGTAATATCTTTACCAGAGGTCTCAACCTGGCAGTCCAGTGGTTAAGATCCCAGACTTCCAATGCAGGGGGCATGGGTTTGATTCCTGGTCAGGGAACTAAGATCCCACATATGTACACCACAGTGAAAAAAAAAAAAGAAAAGAAAAAAACCTTTTCTTTACCTATTGTTTGTGCTGTGCTGCGCTTAGTCACTTGTGTCCGACTCTTGGTGACCCGATGGACTGTAGCTCGCCAGGCTCCTTTGTCCATGGGGATTATCCAGGCAAGAATATTGGAGTAGGTTGCCATGCCCTCCTCCAGGGATTTTCCCAACCCAGGGATCTAACCCAGGTATCCTGCATTACAGGAAGATTCTTTACCGTCTAAGCCAAAGATTCTTTACCGTCTGAGCCACCAGGGAAGCCCAGGAAAATGGGAGTGGGTAACCTATCCCTTCTCCAGGGGATCTTCCCAAGCCAGGAATCAAACCAACATCTCCTGCTTTGCACACGGATTCTTTACCAGCTGGGCTACCAGTGAAGCCCTAATTATTGTTTATCCTTTATCTTTATGTCATCCTCATTTTCTGGTTTTATCATTTGGTAAAGGTCAACCTCCTTGAGGCTTTTGCTTACTATCTATACACTGTTCAAATAGACACATTCAAAACCTATGCATTTTGATTGTCCTTTTCTCTGTTACTTGATTTTATCTCCATCCCATTCTGAAATATATTATTAGAAGAAATATAATTTTTAAAAAAAAGTAAAAGTCATGACTCTCATGCAGATATACAAATGAACATGTGTTAAAGATTTTACTTTGCTTATCTGATGAGGAATCTTGGCAAATGTTATACCAGTTCCAAGAAAAGTCAAAAGGCACCAATCTATGTAGAGTAAAGGAATGGAATAACAAATGGAGGAAAAAGTGGTTTTTCTCCTGAGGGAAGAAGGAAGTCAATTGAAACTCTATCAAACAAGATAGAACATAACTATCAGTTTTTTAAAAGTTGTAAAATAGCTCAAAGACTATGAAACGCTATCATGTGTTAATACAGAAAGCTAAGCCATATGTATATAATGTATAGTTTTACATTGAAACCAACTTTTTTCTACACCGTTTTCCCTTTTGATCATAAATAATCTCAAAAGATTATTCTTGATTACAAAATAAGATTGGTCTTAGTAGATTTGCCCTGGTAGCTTACACAGAGGCACTAAGACTGCTACTTCACCCTGTAGGCCTTTTGAAATCTGCTTTACTACGAGTTTTCATAAGTAATCTCAGAATGGACTTTTAAAAGCTTCTTGACATGTACTATTCTGAGATTAGGAGACCAAAGTAAGAGCTCACCACTAGATTTCACCTGCATTACCTAGAAATGTGGATAAATTCCTCTCTTTTCCAGTTCTCCCAAATATTCTAAGTTTCTTGAGCCTACCAGGAAGTAAATTACCACACTTACCTGGAAGGCTGGGAATCCTGTGAAAGTGTCAGTCCGGTGTATCCAGGAGGGTTTGTAAACATTTGCTTGTAAAGCCTAAAATGTTACTTGCTTAAAAGTACATGTCATGCTTGACTAAATTATCATCATTCTCAAATATAACAACTGAATAACCACACACAAAACAATAAGGTTGGATGCTTTTCTTATATTATACACAAAATTAATTCAAAATAGAACACAGACCTAAATATAAGAGCTAAAACAATAAAACTCTTGGAACAAAATATAGGAGGTAAACCTTTGCAACCTTGGGTTAGGCAAAGGCTTCCTAGATAAAACATCAAAAATACAAGTGACAAAAAAATTAGGTGAGTTGGACCTCATCACAATTGTGCTTCAAAGGACACCATTAAGAAAATGAAAAGACAACCCACAGAATGGAAGAAAATGTTAGCAAAACATATATCTGATAAAGAACTTGTATCTAGACTACACAAAGAAATCTTACAACTCAATAATAAAAAGATAAGTATCTCAAATTTTTAAATGGGTAAAGGATTTGTATAAAGATTTCTCAAGGACTTCTCTGGTGGTCCAGTGGTTACAAGTCTGCCTGCTAATGCATGGGATATGGTGAGTTCGATGCCTGATCCAGGAAGATTTTACATGCTGTGGAGCAACTAAGCCTGTACACCAAAAGCACTGAGCCTGTGTGCATCAATTACTGAGCCTGAGTGTCTAGAGCTCATGCTCCAAAACAAAAGAAGCCACTGCAATGAGAAGCCAAAGCACTGCAACCAGAGAGAGCCCATGTACAGCAACAAAGACCCAGAACAGCAAAAAAAAAAAGATTCCGCGCCCCCCAAAAGATATAAGAATGGCCAATAAACAGATGAAAAGATGCACATCATTACCCATTAGGGAAATGTAAATCAAAATCACAGAGTGATACTTCCTTGGTGGCTCAGCTGTAAAGAATCTGCCTGCAATGCAGGAGACCCAAGTTCGATCCCAGGGTCGGGAAGATCCCCTGGAGGAGACCATGGCAACCCACCCTAGTACTCCTGCTGACAGAATCCCATGGACAGAGGAGCCTGACAGGCTGTAGTCCATAGGGTCACACAAAGTCAGACATGACTGAAGCGACAAGGAGCAGCAGCAGGATGGCTAAAATCAAAAAGAGAGAAAATATTGACAAAGATGTAGAGAAATTGGAATCCTCATACACAGCTGTACGTAATGTAAAATGGTACAGCCACCATTCTGGAAAACAATCTGTCAGGTAAACATACAGTTATCATAAAAACAGTTAAACACAGAGTTACCATGTAACCTAGCAATTCTACTTTAAGGTATATATTCAAGAGAAGTGAAAACATATGTCCACATATGAACTTGGATCTATAATATTTATCTATAAATATATATAAATATTTATGAAAAAGTGAAAGTGAAGTAGCTCAGTTGTGTCCGACTCTTTGTGACCCCATGGACTATAGCCTACCATGCTCCTCTATCCATGGGATTTTCCAGGCAAGAGTACTGGAGTGGGTTGCCATTTCCTACTCCAGAGGATCTTCCTGACCCAGGGATCAAACCTGGGGCTCCCACATTGTAGGCAGACGCTTTACCATCTGAGCCACCAGGGAAGCCTATAAATATTTACAGCAGCATTCAAAAAACCACACCAAGTGTCCACAAACTGATGAATGGATAAGTAAAGTGTGTTATATTCATACAGTGTAACAATTGACAATAACAAGGAAGGAATTGTTGGTACATATTACACTATGGATGACTCTTGAAATGTTATACTAAGGGGAAGAAATCAATTACAAAAAATCACATATTATAAGATTCTATTTATATGAAATTTCCAGAATAGGCAAATCTGGGTTGGTGAGTTTGCAGGCAAATGGGGAATTATTGCTAATGGGCTTTCAAATTGTGGTGCTGGAGAAGACTCTTGAGACCTAACGGGACAGCAAGGGGATGAAACCAGTCAATCCTAAAGGAAATCAACCCTGGATATTCATTGGAAGGGCTGATGCTGAAGCTGAAGCTCCAATACTTTGATTACCTGATGCGAAGAACTGACTCATTGGAAAAGACCCTGATGATGGGAAAGATTGAGGGCAAAAGCAGGGGGTGGCAGAGGATCAGATGGTTTGATAACAGCACCAATTCAATGGACGTGAGTATGAGTAAACTCCAGGAGATAGATAAGGACAGGGAGCCTGGTGTGCTGTACTCCGTGGGGTCGCAACATGACTTAGTGGCTAAACAATAACAACACAATGTTTAAAGGTGATAAAATTATTCTAAAATGGACTGTGGTGATGGTTGTATAATATACCAAGAACCACTGAATTATATACCTTAAATGGTTGAATTGTACGGAATGTGAATATTATCTCATTAAAGCTGGTATATAAAAAATACTAACTAAAATTATAACCCTACATTGTTGTAGAGTTATATAGTGATACATATAACTTATATAAGTTATATGATAACTCTACATTGTTGTTGTCTGACAGTAAGCAGAGTCACACCAGGACGCTGATAAATGGAAATACGTCATTGACAGTGAGGGAATAAGCAACATTTATATTTCAATTTCTTGTGTTTCTATTAACAAGCTTATACTCATACAAATTTAACTTAGATTAAGCGAACCATCTTTTCTGATTTGAGAGCTCTTTTTACATAACTCATCAACAATAACATATCAAATAAACCTGATTTTTTTTCTAGCACATCTCTTTTTATAAGGTGAAGGAACAAATATTTGTGATTTTCAAAGAGCCCTCTGGAATATCTCAAAGACAGTTTTAATTATCTGGGGTTCTCGAGAAGCTTGAGGACCCCAGAGAGGGTTGGAGACCACATAGGCCCAGCTCCTTTGGGAAAGAATTACTCTTTTTTTCTCCAAATGTAAGTATACACACAGATGTATTTCTTTGAAGCTATGACTCCTAAGTATAGTGTAAATCATTTAGCAGTTATAACTTTTACCCAAAGCATCTAACTTTTGTTTCACAGAAAAAAATTGGGGAGTGAATAATTGTCTGTCACACACCAGCATTCTGTAGTACATTTGCAGAGGCCATGAACATACCTAACGCAGCTTTCTAGAACCACACACATCATTTATATTTGCTTCTCAAAGTGGCAGAAATAGCACATTCATTATCGACTCAAGAGACAGATTCATAAAAATAAGAAGGAAATGAATACCAATTTGAAATTATGAGTAATAATTAGTATTTCAGTATTTTATCTTACTGTCTTAAGATACTAACTGCTACAGTAATTATCTAATGAATGTCCATTAATTAACTCAAGTTATTGTCGGTCCAAGGTTTTAAGTTATGTACAGTTCTTAGAAATTATCTTTAAACTGACATATGACAAAACATATTTATCATTGACATAAATTTATTGGAATAATAATTTAATCTGGGTAAACACAAATTTATGTTTTTCATAATCTTAAACATTAAGTAGAAGTAATGTAAGTTTATTTAATCAGTGAATCTATTTAAGATTAGGGAGTACACATTCAAGTAAAGTAAACATCTATACTTATGTATTTTACTTAATATTGACAAATCATAGAGGACATAACTTTCAAAAAATAAAACCAGTAATATTAAACTTGTCTCATTAACTAAATTATTTGAAAGTGAACTCTTAAAACATTTCTGAGCTGAATACTTTTTAAATCTGCCACACTGAAAGTAAGAGAACTTCAATTTCCCTATTTTCTAAGAATTTTGCACGCTAAATCACTTCAGTGGTGTCTGACTCTTTGCAATCTTATGGACCATAGCCCATCAGGCTCCTCATGTAAGAGGTAAAAGCCTTTCTAAATTATAACGACATACAGATATACAAAGAGAAAGGGAGAAAGCTTATAGCATCCATTCTAAAATTTTAGTCATGGGTCAAGAGTAAACACAGAAATATAAAATTCATGAATGGACACAAAATTCTTAATTGATTAGGTCTCAAAACAGGTAAAACAGAAAAAACTCACATGCCAGATTCTCTGCTTTCTCTTGGCCAGCTGGGTTCTCTATTAACTATTACTTTATTTACAGAGATCATCAATGATCAGGTCATAAACTCAAATTTCTAACAACTACTGGGAAAGAATGTATTGACCCCCAAAAATCCAAACACAAAACTGGTAGAGAGGCAACTTAAAATTAGAAAAGCAGAGAGAAAGCAAAGTTTTATTGCCATTTTGGGTTTACCTTTGGAAGCCAAGAGAAGACTACCCTTGGCCTAAGTTGCCCATGGAGTGTACTTCTCTCCTTATGAAGTTTTCCTGAATCCACTGAGCATCTCAGTGGAACCTCCAAAACTGTTAAAAGATAATTTTTTTGGAAAAGGTAAAATCACCACTCTCATATGGATTTTAAAGTGAGCATGTGTTGAAGATTTTATTTTACTCATTCAACAAGGGAATCAGGTAGTTGGTGTAACTGGCTTAAAGGAAAAGTCAAAAAGCACTAATTTTCTATGAAGTAAAAAGGAGTGAGAGGAGGGCATGGCAACCCACTCCAGTATTCTTGCCTAGAGAATCCCATGGACAGAGCAGCCTGGCTGGCTACCAACCATAGGGGTCACAAAGAATTGGACATGACTGAAGCAACTCCTTGGAAGGAAAGTTATGACCAATCTAGATAGTGTATTAAAAAGCAGAGACATTACCCTGCCAACAACGGTCTGTCTAGTCAAGGCTATGGTTTTGCCAGTGGTCATGTATGGATGTGAGAGTTGGACTGTGAAGAAAGCTGATCGCCGAAGAATTTATGCTTTTGAACTGTGGTGTTGGAGAAGACTCTTGAGAGTCCCTTGGACTGCAAGGAGATCCAACCAGTCCATTCTAGAGGAGATCAGTCCTGGGTGTTCTTTGAAAGGACTGATGTTGAAGCTGAAACTCTGATACTTTGGCCACCTCATGCGAAGAGCTGACTCATTGGGAAAGACCCTGATGCTGGGAGGGATTGGGGGCAGGAGGAGAAGGGGACGACAGAGAATGAGATGGCTGGATGGCATCACCGACTTGATGGACATGAGTTTGGGTGAACTCCGGGAGTTGGTGATGGACAGGGAGGCCTGGTGTGCTGTGATTCATGGGGTCGCAAAGAGTTGGACATGACTGAGCGACTGAACTGAACTGAACTTAAGCAACTTAGCACAGCCCAGCACGAAAAGAAACGGAGGGAAGTCAATTGAAACTCTTCCAGACCAGACAGAATGTGCATGTGCATCAACTTATAAAAGTTGTAAAACAGTGCAAAGATTATGAAAGGCTAAAGTCTAATGCATAGTTTCCCACTGAAACACAAGTTTATTTTTTCTATAGTCTGTTCTTCTGGATGTCTTTATATAGCATCTGTTCATGTCTCCTGTAGATCCCATAAATGTTTAATTGCTCTTTATATAAAACCTGGGTCTCATATGATTAGAAGTTGAGAAAAGATTCCTGGTAAATGCAAAGCGGTTTTTAAAAATTTATTTTATATCGAGGTATAGTTGATTTACACTGTTGTATTAGTTTCAGGTGTACAACAAAGTGATTTAGTTGTACATATACATATATCTGGGGCTTCTCTCGTGGCTCAGATGGTAAAGAATCTGCTTACAGTGCAGGAGACCCAGGTTTGATCCCTGGGTCAGGAAGATCCCCTGGACAAGGGAATGGCTACCCACACCAGTAGTCTTGCCTGGAGAATTTCATGGATAGAGAAGCCTGGGAGGTTACAGTCCATGAGGCCGCAAATAGTTGAACATGACTGAACAACTAACACTTCATACTTCATACATATATGTTTGTTCTTTTTCAGATTCTTTTCCCATGTAGGTTTTCCTTTCACAGGGACCATGCTAATCTCTGTATCATTCCGATTTTAGCATATCTGCTGCTGAAGCAAGCATGCAAACTACTTTATTAATACTTCCCCTGCTTATAGGATATAAATTACTGCTTGAACTATTTTTTTTTTCATTTCTCTATTAGTTGTTTGTGTATCATTTATGGAGGTATGCTAAAGAAAAGAGATTGCTCATTGTTAGGAGCAATTGTATTTATAGGCTGAAGTGGAGGGACCCACAAAGCTCATTTAATTGACTGATTGATTGAATAATTACTTATGGATTGTTCTCCATTGCTAGGCATCATGCTTTTAAAAAATGCAGTTTCAACTTTCAAGAATTTAATATTTATCAGGATCAATAGACAAGGAAATAGTCACCTCCTGATAGCACAGCCTGGGAGTAAAAGTCACCTGAGACATCCAAGTTCAGTCCTCAAGGAGTTAGCAAAGTCAGTGTTATTAATAGGTTTCAAGCACAGTGCATAACAAGTGCATGTGTTGGAAGGCCAGAATGCACACAGCCCTATGGAAATTATGATTCCCTTCGTGTAGCTGGAGCACAGAATGTGAGAAGAAGACATAGCAAGAGATGAGGTTGGGAGGAAAACAGGGTCAGGCATAGGATGAGCCGATTGTGACAAGCTAAAGAGCCGGCTGTCTGCTGCAGGTAAAACATTTTAAGTTAGACAGTTCCAAGATCAAATTTGCATTTTAGAAAGATCTCTCAAGCAGCAGGGTGGGGAAAGGACTGTTAACTCTAATGTTTTTCAGTATATATTCTATTACTAATTTAGCACAGATTTTTTAAACAAATTTTCACGTTCCCCCCCGCCACTGCAATCTTTGTTTACAGTGTTTGGTCTGTAGCCACAGCTTTGCTGCATTTTCAGTACGAGGCTGTGACATCGTGATAAATGAAAAGAAACGAAGGGGATAAAATAATATAAAGCATGAGTCAGCAAACTGCGGCTTGCAGGCCAAAGTTCGTTGCCTGTTAGTGTAAATAACACTGTATTGGAACACAGCCAAGCCTGTTTGCTTCTGTAGAGTCCTCTGGCTGCTTTTGTGTCCCTACAGAACAAAGCTGAGTACTTGTGAGAGACTGTCTGGAAGGCAAAGGCGAACACATTTACTGTCTGGTCCTTCAGAGAAAAAGTTCGACAACCCTTGATGTGAAGAGTTAAAAGTTTGCATGTTAACTTATTTAGTTGATTTGATCATATTCTCTGGACTCAAAGGATTTATACAAATGTGTGTGGCCAGTCTCCTGAAAAAATTTAAACCTCGAAAACTTTGCTGGTAATATGTATGACGATGACTATATTAATTAATTCCATGTAGAAGATCATCTATATGATTTTAATTCTTCTCAACATCTTCCAAGAAAGAGTAGAAAGAACTGGTTTATGTGCTGTGGAGCCTGATTTATTTTTGTTCAAGGAAAGATACTCGATTACAGATACATTTTTAAATATTCTGCATACTTTTAGGACTTTGAATTTGAAAATCTCCAGGACAATAAGTACAAATTTGAGAATGGAGAATAAATAGTTACAATGTTTCCTGGATTTCTGGTGTCCTGTCTCTGGCTTTAGCACAATGCCTTATTTGCAGGAGAAATACACACAAGTATTTTGTCATTGGCCACTCCTTAGAGTCCCTATTCTGAACAAGAACAACTTGGCTTGGACTGCACCAAATAGGTACCTTACAGAGAGTACGGGACTTAAAAAGGTCAGACACAAACATTTCACAGCTAGTGTCCAACAAGCTGCCTGCTCAGCCATCCTTAGCTAGAACACCTTGAATATTTGAAAATGTGGAAAAGAAGCAAAAATCAGTTTTATGGTGAAATGTTCTCTAGTGTCTCAGTACCCACCTCAGGAATTTGACTGTGACACATGCATCAGTAGCAGTTATTTAATAAGAAATTGTATTGACGAGTTTAAGGCCAGAGAAAAGTGATGTTAAAAAAAAAAAGTGTATTTCAGTCCTTGATTGAAATTATCCAACATTTTGAGAAAAGTCAATTTGCATAACAGTTGGTGTTTCACCTCCTGGTGTTAAACCCATCTTCCCTATGCTGTCTTTTTGGATCTGTTAATCAAGTTTCCTGTCTTCACTAGACAGCAGCCTAATTGCTTCTGTCCTGCAGAAACCCCTTACTGAGAAAGAGATTTAATTTGTAGCTTAATCCAATATTTTTATGCAGTACGGTAAAAACACTCACTTGTTACAATATTTTGTCAGTTTCATCATTAGTCTCCTAATAGAATCCCCTCCTTGGATCTTAATCTGTCTTCTTTTTTTCTACTGCCTCTGTCTCAACTTTTGGTTTTATTCTTTGACCCAGAATATCCTTTCCTGACAGAGAAAAATCATCATCATCACTGTAAGAAATATAGATTGCTTGCCCATGGGGTACATTTCATTGTACCTGGTGCTGTGGGATTTTACCAGGTTTCATTAGCTTTCTTCCCTGATGTAGAAGAAAAAAACATAAAATAAGAACAACAAAAACCAAAAATACACACACAGACACAAAACCTTTACTTTGTGTCATTCCTTGCATTTGTAGAAAATGAAAAACAGTATTCCGTGAAGTAGGCACTAATATGGATCTCAAAACTATGTGACTTAATTAGAAATGTATTCAAGCCTGTAAGCATATTAGGATTGACCTTTCACCCTGTTTGGTTTTCTGTTTCTTGCCAGCATGACTTTTTCTTCCATTTACCCTTTTCCTTTTTGCCCCCATCTGGCCTTCTGACAGCCGCAGAATGAGTGTTAGCTATGTACTATTATTTGACATCCTTCTTTTTATAAAATTGAATTTCTTTTGATAAATGTCAGAAGGGGACACACATTCTTCAGTAAAATGAGCTAAGCCTAGAACAGATTTGTCATTGCCATCTCCCTAGTCATCTCTTTTTCTTCTGACAAATACAGTATGTCCTGAGCTTGTCTGTCCTTGGTGACCTTAAAGAAATGGAAAAGTGATCCCATCCTTTTTGATTTCAGCACCATGAATTGTCACAGATGGCAAGTTAGAAATGATTAAAATGTTTACATATTCCTCCTTTGTTCGCTGTCCTCTCCAGGCAAATGTAGAGAAGGATGGCAGAACAAAGCAATGGGACAGGCTTTACGGTAAATAAGACTAGCTTGCATTTTGATTTGAAAACTTTTAATATTTTAAAGATTCTATTAGTTTTTATTGTCCAAATGCTTTTAGCATCCCAACAGAGGGATCAATTTTAAAAATAGCTGACTCTTCATCATTGAATTCCCCTCTATATGAATCATACTAAAAAAACAGGAAATTCGCATAAACCTTATTCCAGTGGAGGGGAGGAAGTTCTCTGTTGGGATCCCTATAACAAAAGGAAGATTAGCAAGAGAAGAACATGGCAATCTATTAAATGTAAGTTTTATGTGACACAAGAGGCTTCATAAGGAAACTCAAAGAATGGTTAAACCTGAGTGTTTTTATTCTAGATTTGATGAAGAGTGGAAAGTTCTGGAAAGACACAACAGGATAAAGAATATGAATGAGCTGTATAGTCAGAGGGAACATGGGAGTGGGATAGGGACTATGCACTTGGATTCTTCCCTGTGGCCCTCTATCTTTAGACATTAGGATATTTGTTTTCTCCAGGTATAGGGAGGGCACTTCTCATTGAATGTTTTATGACCTGCTTCAGGGGAAGGAAAAAAGTCCTTCCTTTACATGGCTTTTTTCAAATTTCAACAGCTAAAAATATCTAATACGCTAAGTTGCAGTATTTGGGAGGTACCCTGCGTAGCGTCAACTATAGAAAAATGTACAACGTAAGAGTTGTGAATTAAGCTTATTCAGGATCTTACTGAGGACTGTAGTCTGCACACTTAGTTCACACTATAGTTTTCTATGATGACAACTCCCTTCCGGGAACAAGTCTTCTATCTATATTCTTTTAGGTATCCAGGAGAAGGCCAAAGCTTCTTCCTGAGTCTCCTGGGCATTGTTTTCAGCTGGAAATAATCTGCATACCAACAAGACACTTGGGGTGGCAATTTTTGCTCCCTTGAACCTGTCTTGAATCTTCTCACAAGAGAGTGATCATTCTTTCTCTAAGAATATGATATTATTGTTAGTTATTCCAATGTCAAAACTGCCCTGAAGAGCAGAAATAGGAGATAAAATGAGTATATGCCTGTAGTGATACATTATCCTATTTTCAGGTAGTTGGTCCTAGAAATAATAGGAAGTCCTTCTTTCTCAGATCTGGCTGAAGGACTATTGTTGTCACAATACTTTTCTTTGAATTTCAAGTTAGAAGGAATTTCAGTGTGTGAACTATCAGTAAACAAAGGGTGTTGCCACCATCAAGTCATCACATTACAGTCATCCTGATGGTGCACCCCAAGGGAACTCGGGATGAAGACTGGACTTGTACCTCTATCTATCAGTCAGTCACTGCAGCCACCTCTGACGATATACCCTGAAGAGACTCAGGATGAAGTTTGTCTTCAACCTGAGCACAGGATACTGACCCCAGATAGCTGAGGTACATTTCA
Source organism: Moschus berezovskii (assembly GCF_049115385.1). Lineage (NCBI taxonomy): Eukaryota > Metazoa > Chordata > Mammalia > Artiodactyla > Moschidae > Moschus > Moschus berezovskii. Next base: position 65,376,164 of record NC_142462.1, read on the forward strand.
AAGGGTTGATTTCACTAAGGCCAAACTTCTGCATCTTCCCAAACACAGAAAAGGACTCAATTCCTTAACTCAAGATATCTGGTATTCTCTAATTAACAGTAATCTTTTGATGTTTCCTGCAATGTGGAAGACCTGAATTCGATCCCTGGGTGGGGAAGATCCCCTGGAGAAGGAAATTCTTACCTGGAATCGAGGTATTCTTACCAATTCTTACCAATCCAGGATTCTTACCTGGAAAACCCCATGGATGGAGAAACCTTGTTGATGGAGTCGCAGAGTCGGACACGACTGAGCGACTTCACTTCCTTTCTTTCCTTCTTTTGATGTTTCCACTACCTGGTCTTTGCTGCAAAACCTTCTGTATGTCCAAGTTTCTGCTGCTTCGGAACAGTCCCTTACAATTATCTGAGATACTGTGTCCTAGACTTAAGTCCTCAGTTTTGTCCGTGGAATAAAACATACCTCTCAACTTTAAGGTTGTGATTTTTATTTTCAGTTGACAAATGTTAGCTATGTGAGATGGAGAAGGCAATGGCAACCCACTCCAGTACTCTTGCCTGGAAAATCCCATGGGTAGAGGAGCCTGGTGGGCTTCAGTCCATGGGGTCGCAAAGAGTCAGACACGACTGAGTGACTTCACTTTGACTTTTCACTCTCATGCATCGGAGAAGGAAATGGCAACCCACTCCAGTGTTCTTGCCTGGAGAATCCCAGGGACAGAGGAGCCTGGTAGGCTGCCATTTCTGGGGTCGCACAGAGTCGGTCACGACTGAAGTGACTTAGCAGCAGCAGCTATGTGAGAACGATTTCAACTAGACATTACAGATGAATCATCAATGATCATTTAAAGATCATTGAATGAAATGGAACAGTCATCAATTTTATTTCTTTAACAAACTGTTACTAGTTTCTTCTGTATGCGGACGAGGTGTTAAGCATGGAATGGGTGGAAAACTAAATAGACAAGGTTCTTGCCTTCATGGGACTTGTTAGCAGACAAGTAAGTTAAACTAAAGATTATAATATTGTCATGAAGGAAATAGGAAGATATAAAAAAATAAAATAAAATAAGGAAGGCCCTACTTTGGATTGCAGTATGGAATGTCAGAAGGCTTTATTTTACATAATAATTTAATACCATATTTGTGGATATTTATCATGTACTGAGTACCTACTACCATCACAAAAATTTTAATGCAGAGGGTCTTATTTTTATTCCAGATTACAATGAGGAAACTGAGGCACAGAGAAGTTTAGTAATCTGCCCAAGGTCACAAAGATAATATGTAAGAGCCAAAATTTATCCTAGGTGATCTAGCTCCAGAGCCTTCTATTGTTACTGCAATAGATGCAACAATTATTACACGAATTACTTAAGTGCTGAATTCTGTGTTAGATAATTGAGATACAAATATGGATCATTGCTCTCAAGAAACTCACAGTTTAGAGGGGGAGACAGAATGATAATTAGAATGCATTGGGATAAATACAATACTAGAAATATAAACAGATTACATTATGAACACTGAGGATGCAACAACATTATGGTGTTGTTTTCTTATTAAAAAAAACAAACAACTAATAGAGATAGCAATCCATGGTGAAGTTTAAAAAGGGCCACTAAATTTGCTACTAAGGCAAGTGGGAAATTAAAGCTCTGCTAATGACTGCTTCCAAACTTGTGGAAATTTGTTGGTTCTTATAAGCCAAATTCCATTAACCCTCAACGATGCTAGCTTTCTCTCTACCCTACCACACAGAAATAGAATTTGGAAATGGGAGGGAAACAACTGTGCAATTAAGCACTACAATTATGGTCTAAGTTGTACACTATTGTTTGATGAGATTTACTTTTCTTTCCCCAGAAGTCTCATTATCATTCACTCTTCAAGTCTAAATCCATAATCCCAAACCCTGACATATTCTCATCTCCTTATTCATATTTCCCAGATGTCTTGTGGGCAATATGTCAACCCACAGTAGTAATGTCTTCCCAGACTCATAGGGTTCAAAGTGTCTCCCTCTCCTTCACGTGTATATTAGTTTCCTAGAGCTGCTGAGAAAATTTGCCACAAACTAGGTCGCTTAGAAAGCAGAAACTGATTTTCTCAGAGTTTAAGAGGCCAGAAATTAAAAATCAAAATAGCAGAGCCATGCTCATTCCAAATGTTCTAGGGGAGGATTTTATTTTGCCTCTTGTCTCTTCTGATGACCCTTGGTGTTCTTTGATTTTGGGGAGCATAACTCCAATCTCTGCCTTCATCTTCACATGGCCTTTTCCACTTTCTGTTTATATCTTATGACAATCATTTTCTCCTTTTACCAAACTCTACTCAGTCTCCTCTAAGCCCTCTTCTTGACGAGGCCTTAGCCTTGGTCTATTAAAACTGTAGACAAAGCAAATGATTTTTTACATCCTCCCTTCCCATCTGGGCTTCCCTGAAGCTCTGTTGATAAAGAATCCACCTGAAATGCAGGATGCCCTGGTTCGATCCCTAGGTTGGGAAGATCCCCTGGAGAAGGGAAAGGCTAACCACTCCAGTATTCTGGCCTGGAGAATTCCATGGACTGTATAGTCCGAGGGGGCACAAAGAGTTGGACACGACTGAGTGACTTTCACTTTCATTTTTCCATCTACACACAAAGACTTGAAGAAACACTAGTGTGGTTTCTAACAGTTCAAGGTCCAATTCCTAGGATGACTATTTCACTCTCTTGAACTCAAGGCTGTCCAAAGAATTTCTTGTTTGCTTCAGTTCAGTTCAGTCACGCAGTCATGTCCAACTCTTTGAGACCCCATGAACCGCAGCATACCGGGCCGCCCTGTGCATCACCAACTCTCGGTGTTTACACAAATTCATGTCCATTGAGTCGGTGATGCCATCAACGATTTCATCCTCTGTTGTCCCCTTCTCCTTCTGCCCTCAATCTTTCCCAGCATCAGGGTCTTTTCAAATGAGTCAGCTCTTCGCATGAGGTGGCCAAAGTATTGGAGTTTCAGCTTCAACATCAGCCATTCCAATGAATACCCAGGACTGATTTCCTTTAGGATGGACTAGTTGGATCTCCTTGCAGTCCAAGGGACTCTCAAGAGTCTTCTCCAACACGTTCAAAAACATCAGTTTTTCTGTGTGCAGCCTTCTTTATAGCCCAACACTTACAATCATACATGACTCCTGGGAAAACCATAGCCTTGACTAGACGGACATTTGTTGACAAAGTAATGTCTCTGCTTTTTAATATGCTGTCTAGGTTGGTCATAACTTACCTTCCAAGGAGCAAGCATCTTTTACTTTCAGGGCTACAATCACCATCCAGAGTGATTTTGGAGCCCAGAAAAATAAAATCTGCCACTGTTTCCACTGATTCCCCATCTATTTCCCACAAAGTGATGGGACCGGATGCCATGATCTTAGTTTTCTGAATGTTGAGCTTCAAGCCAACATTTTCACTCTCCTCTTTCACTTTCATCAAGAGGCTCTTTAGTTCTTCTTCACTTTCTGCCATAGGGGTGGTGTCATCTGCATATCTAAGGTTATTGATATTTCTCCCAGCAATCTTGATTCCAGCTTGTACTTCCTCCAGCCCAGCATTTTTCATGATGTACTCTGCATATAAGTTAAATAAGCAAGGTGACATTATACAGCCTTGACATATTCCTTTTCCTATTTGGAACCAGTCTGTTCTTCCATGTCCAGTTCTAACTGTTGCTCTCTGACCTGCATATAGGTTTCTCAAGAGGCAGGTCAGGTGGTCTGGCATTGCCATCTCTTTCAGAATGTTCCACAGTTTATTGTGATCCACACAGTCAAAGGCTTTGGCATAGCCAATAAAGCACAAATAGATGTTTTTCTGGAACTCTTTTGCTTTTTTGATGATCCAATGGATGTTGGCAGTTCGATCTCTGGTTCCTCTACCTTTTCTAAAACCAGCTTGAACATCTGGAAGTTCACAATTCACGTATTGCTGAAGCCTGGCTTGGAGAATTTTGAGCATTACTTTACTAGCGTGTGAGATGAGTGCAATTGTGCGGTAGTTTGAGCATTCTTTGGCATTGCCTTTCTTTGGGATTGGAATGAAGACTGACTTTTTCCAGTCCTGTGGCCACTGTTAAGTTTTCCAAATTTGCTGGCATATTGAGTGCAGCACTTTCACAGCATCATCTTTCAGGATTTGAAATAGCTCAATTGGAATTCCATCACCTCCACTAGCTTTGTTCCTAGTGATACTTCCTAAGGCCCACTGACTTCACATTCCAGGATGTCTGGCTCTAGGTGACATCCTGTTTGCTTCAGCCAGCACCTAATGATAGGCTTATCTCCCAGTCTCTGTGTGAGGGTAGGAGCCTAACTCTAATAAGTGACAGTTAACAAACCCAGATAAAGATAGAGGAAAACAAAAGAATGGGAAAGACTAGAGATCTCCTCAAGAAAAATAGAGATTCCAAGTGAATACTTCATGCAAAGATGGATACAATAAGGGACAGAAATGGTAAGGACCTAACAGAAGCAGAAGATATTAAGAAGAGGTGGCACGGATACACAGCAGAACTATACAAAAAAGATCTTAATGACCCAGATAATCATAATGGTGTGATGACTCATCTAGAGCCAGATATCCTGGAAAGTGAAGTTAAGTGGGCCTTCAGAAGCATCACTGCAAACAAAGCTAGTTGAGGTGATGGAATTCCAGCTAAGCTATTTCAAATCCTAATAGATGATGCTGTGAAAGTGCTGCATTCAGTATGCTAGCAAATTTGGAAAACTCAGCAGTGGCCACAGGACTGGAAAAGGTCAGTTTTCATTCTAATTCCAAAGAAAGGCAATGCCAAAGAATGTTCAAACTGGTGCACAATTACACTCATTTCACACACTAGCAAAGTAATGCTCAAAATTCTCTAAGCTAGGGTTCAACAGTACGTGAATTGAGAAATTCCAGATGCTCAAGCTGGATTTAGAAGAGGCAGAGGAACCAGAGACCAAATTGCCAATGTCCATTGGATCAAAGAAAAGGTAAGAGAGTTCCAGAAAAACAACTACTTCTGCTTCAGTGACTATGCTAAAGCCTTTGACTGTATAGATCACAACAAACTGGAAAATTATGAAAGAGATGGCAATACCAGAACACCTGACCTGCCTCCCGAGAAATCTGTATGCAGGTCAAGAAGCAACAGTTAGAACTGGACAGGGAACAATGGACTGGTTCAAAATTGGCAAATAAGTACGTCAAGGCTGTATACTGTCACCCTGCTTATTAACCTTTATGCTGAGTATATATCATGTGAAATGCCACGCTGGATGAATCACAAACTGGAATCAAGATTGCAAGGAGACATACCAATAGCCTCAGATATGCAGATGACACTATCCTTATGACAGAAAGCAAGGAGGAAGTAAAGAGCCATTTGATGAAAGTGAGAGGAGAGTGAAAAAGCTGGCTTAAAACTCAAGATTCATAAAATGAAGATCATGGCATCTTGTCCTGAAACTTCATGCCAAATGATGGGGAAACAATGGAAACAGTCAGAGACTATTCTTTTGGGCTCCAAAATCACTCCAGATGGTGACTGCAACCATGAAGTTAAAAGATGCTTGCTCCTTGAAAGAAAAGCTATGAACAACCCAGACAGCATATTAAAAAGCAGAAACATCACTTTGCCAACAAAGGTCCATCTAGTCAAAGCTATGGTTTTTCCAGTATTCATGTATGGATGTGAGAGTTGAACTATAAAGAAAGCTGAACACCGAAGAATTGATGCTTTTGAACTGTGGTGTTGGAGAAGACTCTTGAGAGTCCCTTGGACTGCAAGGAGATCCAACCAGTCAATCCTGAAGGATATCAATCCTGAATATTCATAGGAAGGACTGTTGCTGAAGCTGAAGCTCCAATACTTTGGCCACCTTATTTGAAGAGCTGATTCATTAGGAAAGACACTAATGCTGGCAAAGACTGAAGGCAGGAGAAGTGGGTGACAGAGGCTGAGATGGTTGATGGTATCACTCACTCAACGGGTATGAGTTTCAGTAAGCTCCATAAGATGGTGAAGGATAGGGAAGCCTGGCATGCTGCAGTCCATGGGGTCACAAAGGGTCAGACACAGCTGAGTGACTGAACAACAACAACAAACGCAGATGGATTTCACATGGACCAAACCTCCCTCCCTCTGCTTCCCACTTTCCATAAACTTCCACTTCCTGGCTGCTGCTCAGTGCCCCACCTTTCTCCTTTCTCTTTCCCTACTCTTTTATTCTTTAATACAGTCACCCCTGCACAAGTTGAAGTTGAATTCAAAGGAGCCTCTTCCCTTATGTGATGGTTTGTTACTGATTAAAGCCTGTCCTTATCACTTTAAGTAGTGTCTGACTTTATCTCTGACATTTACAATGACACTCTCATTGTACACGGGGCTCATCCTAATCTAGTATATTCTCATCACAGTCCTTACCTTATTTATATTTGCAAAGGATCTATTTCTAAATAAAGCCATATTCTCAGGTTCTGGTGAAAAGATATTTTAGGTGAACATAATTCAATCCTCAAAACCCCCAGATACAATTAGTCACTGTGGCAAACTCTGTTAATTGTCCACCTAATATCCAATGCTTATTTATTCCATGCTAATTTTTTCTTTTTCCAAAAAGACATTGTGATCAGCTCCTAGCTACGGACCATTGTCACTCCTAGGTATGGACCATTGTCACTCCTAGGTAACTAAGACCCTCCAGCCCTCAACTTCCCCAGCCTTCACTGCAGTTTGAGGCTGACAAGTGAGAAAGCCTCTGGCACATGACACCTAAAGTTGGCTGTGAAAGAGAGGATCATTCAGCAGCATGGGGCAAAAACCAAGGGAACTGAGAATTTCCCTGATATTGGCAAGGTTCTGCACAAACGCCTGCAGCCACCTGCATGTTCTTGAGTAAAATAAGTGCCTATGTGTTAAGCCCTATACAGTAGAAATTCTGTTTATTGCATACAAATTCACTTCTAATTGATTTGCTCACCAAGCTCAGTTAATTTTCTTTTTGAAATCTCTCTCCTATTCATTGCTTCCTTTCCATTCAATCAAGTCTTCATCATTTCTCGGTAGACAATTATAACAACCTCATTAGCCTCCCAGCCCCCCTGCTTCATTCTGTCTCATCTGTTCCCTATGGGTCCACCAGAGTAATTGTTCTGCAACACAGATCGTGCCCTTTGCTCGGAAACGTTCCTCAGCTCCCAATTACTTAGAGAATAAAGTCTAAAATTGTCAGCATTAATGATCTGGCCTTAATCTATTGTTTTCTAGTCTCATTTATTTGCATATCTCTCATTCACTCTACCCTTGGCACCACCAGATGACTTTCTTAGTGCGTGCATGCCTGCGTGATAAGTCGCTACAGTCTTGTCCGACTCTGCGACTCTATGAACTGTAGCCCTCTGTAGCTATGCTCCTCTGTTCATGGGATTCTCCAGACAACAATACAGAAGTGGGCTGCCATGCCCTCCTACAGGGGATCTTCCAGACCCAGGAATCGAACCTGTGTCTCTTAGGTCTCCTGCATTGGCAGGTGGGTTCTTTACCACTAGCGTCACCTGTGTATTTTCATATCTCAGCCTCTTTCTTCCATCTGGAATAATTTGGAGGACTCCTATTGATCCCTCAGAATCCAGCCCAAATGTGTCCTCCTCCATGAAGGCCTCTGTAGTCATCCAGTGGGGTTTTAATCCTTGAACCCACAAAGGATGTCATGCTCTATTTCAGGAAGCCCCTAGCTTTAAAATGTGTGACTTGCAGAGAACTTGCACTTCCATCTACTGTGCATTTACACAGCTAACTCCTCTTTCCCATGCTGAGTGTAGACTTTCATCCTTCAATGATAAACATTTCACACCATCACAAGGGCCTTCTACCTGACAGCCAAATGTTTGATCTTGACAGCTTCATCATCTCGATCCCTTTGCAATGCCCATGCAATTATTTGAATATCCTAGTGCATTCACTCAATATTTTATAAACATGAAAGTGATACTACTAATGAAAATATAATTGGCACCAACATTAAAATCATGAAATGGGCTCAGATTTGCTATTTCTTTGACTTTAATCAGATACTTATTGCACTTAAATTGGCCCACCATGGTTAATTGTGAAGAAATGGTACAAAATTAGAGAATATGTAGAAAATGAGAGAGTATATTGTTGCAGGTTATAACTTGAAGTCCAGGTCTAGTAATGGGAAAAGGAGACATATTTTAAATGATGGATTAAGTGAGCTGCAAAATATAGTGCAATTATCCAAAGGCATAAATAATATCACAGGTCCTATAGCTGTTGATTGGAATACAGCTTAGTAGAAATACTTTTATCAAGAAAAAAAGAGAATTGGTGCTTTATTTTTTAAAAAGTAAAAATGTTTAAAAGTTACAGACCACAAAGCCAGCATCATATTTTCTGCAAAATCTCCACTAGCAAGTCCTTCTCTCCAAAATGAAAATAACTTTTTAAAAAGAATTGTAAAAGTCATCTAAAGGAGATAGAGAACTCTCAGTTGAAGTAAGAAATTACTTTAGAAAATTACTTTTATTTTCTCTATTTAACACTTAATCTATGTTTTTAATTTTTAAAAAATGTTAAAAATCATCATGTACACATGCTAGAACACTTAGGGATAAAATAAACTGCACATCTGTATCATAATTACAGCTTGCATCACATATAGAGCCCCACATAAACAGAATCCCCCACATAGCTGGTACATCTGTAGCTCAGCTTCTGTAGGCACAGTACAAGGGAGATGTTAATTAATTGGACTTCAAGAGAACAAAGAATTCCTGATCAAATAAGTTTAGGAAGGCCATTTACTAAGTCCCCATCTAGGAGATTCAAAATACACTTTAGCATATTAAAGAAGTCCCTTGTTTAAAATAAATCCATTTAACTTTAATTATTTTTTTGTAAAAGAAATTTTTTCCCCCTCAGCACACCTATTAACAATCCTTTCCCAACAAAGAACACAAAACTACAAAAAATTGAACAGCTTTCCCTTAATGTCAATTTCAGAAAATTAAATGATGAATTTCATGGAAAGAAAGATGTCTTATTTTGAATTTTCCTCTGTGCCTAGCACAGTGTTTAGTATAAAAGCTCTCAACAATGCTTAACAATTATTTAACTTAATGAGAAGAAAAAAAGGAAGACAATTTGGAGTGTCTGGAGCTCTGAATGAGCTTTGAAACCTACTTAACTTCCAACCAGTGATCTTCTTTGGTGTGTATGAACTAATATATATATTGAAAATTCTCCATTCTAACCTTTTAAACATGTACAATTCAGGGGCATTAAGTACATTTACATCATTGTGCAACTACCACCATTGTTTCTCTCTAGAAGCTTTTCATCATCCCCAACAGAAACTCTGTGCCTATTGTAGGGGAGGAAGAAAGTTTTTCTCTACCCTCTTAGGGTCCCTGGATGGGTCTGAAAATTAAACTGACAAAGACAGATTAATAGGAGAAGAACATACAAATTGATTTTATTCAAGTTTTATGTGACTTGTTAGCCTTCATAAGGAAATGAAGACCCAAAGAAATGGTTAATCCTGAGTGTTCTCATACCAGATGTAAGGAAGAAGGAAAAGCTGTGGGAAGATGTGAGAGGACAAAGGTGAGCCAAGAATGGTAAACTGGGGGAATCTAGCAAGGCCAGTTAGTTCAGATTCTTCTCAGTGCCCTCCTCCTTAGAGATAAGGAGACTTTTCTCCAGATATAGGAATGGTACCTCTCACATAGGGGTCTTAAAACTTGCTTCTTGCACATATCATCCTCAGATTCTTTCAGCTTGAAAGGAATATTCAAATTCAATATAGCAAGTTGCCATATTTTGGAGTAGTGAGTCCTGAACCCCGTCATTATTAGGCAATAACCCCATTCTCCACACTCTTGAGTTTCTGGGAACCTCTATTCTTTCTCTTTCTAGACATTTGCCAATTCTAGATACTTCATGTAAGTGGAATCTTACAATACTTCACTTATTCTACTTAGCATAATGTTTCAAAGGTTCATCCACATTACATGACATATCAGAATTTTATTATTTTTTAAGGCTGAATGATATTTCATTGCACTGAAATGGTTCAAGATGAGCCTTCCCAAAATGTATCACTTTGGCATGTGGGTTATTTTGAGCTGAAGAGAATTAAAGCCCAAAAAACCTAGTAAGCAATTTATTTTAACCTTCCTATTGAATATCTGTAAGAAATCAGATAGGGGGCCTGGCTCAGAGAGAGTGCTATCACCAAAGACAACTTTTAATTTGAATGACCTATCTGTATGGCAGGGCAAACATCTAATCACCAAACATCCACTCTTCCTACTGTCCTGTGAATCACTTTCCTCCCCTTTGAAGAGCCAGTACCCTATCCTATTCCTTAGCTCTGAATGGCATATAAGCCTCTATTGCCTGACTACCTTTTGGGGTCTTATACTTTTAAGTACTCCTGTATGTACAAAATTAAACTGATTTTCTTCTGTGACTCTGTCTTATGACAGTTTGCTCATTAAACTAGCTAAAAACCCTAAAAGGGTAGGAGGAAAAGTGTTCCTCCTCTGTCATATCTACATGCTGAAAGGGTACAGAACATGCCACCACAATATATGCCATTGTGGCACATTAATTATTTTGAACTGAAAGCACTTGAGAAAAGCAATAGATGCAGGAAGGACCCTCTCTTTTGTTTTGCTTTTTTTTTTTTTTTCAGCTGTGCCACTGGTCATGCAGGAACTTAGTTCCCTGACCTGGGATTGAACCTGTGTCTCCTGCAGTGAATGTGTGGTGTCTTAACCACTGGACCACCAGGGAAGTCCCAGGAAGAGATCTCTGATCGGCCTTTTTCTACTTGAAATTGGATCACAAAATTTCCCATTAGAAGGGTGCCATCTCTATACTAGGAAGAGAAGAATGCTTTTATCCCAAGACTGGAAGCCTATACTGAAATCTGTGCAAATTCTGCTAAAATAAAATAAACCTATTAAAAGAACTTCCATTAGTTTCCCTCATATATTTCAAGTTGCTCTCCCATAATTTTTTGCCCCTGACCCAAAGCCCTATGTCTTATCACACCTGCATGATTTCTCATTCTTTGTTTAAAAAGGTATGCAAGTTTTGGAACCTAATGTCTTCATTTTCATTTTCAATATTTCCCGTGTACATGGAAAAATATTAGATAACATTTGTATATTTTTCTCCTGTTGAGCTGTTCTGTCAGTTTAAGTCACAGGCCCAGCCACAGAGACTACAAAGATAAAAGGAAAATTTCCCTCCCCTATAAACCACATTTTGTTAATTAATTCATCTGTTGATGGGCACTTGGATTATTTCTACTTTTTGACTATTGTAAATAATTCAGTGTAAAACAAATAATATGGCTCACTATCCAGTTCTATGAGGATAGGAGTTTCAAGTCATTAGCCACTGTATTAGCTGACTGACAGTAAACCCTAAAAGAAATTCAGGATGAAAAACAGGTAAGGCACTCCATGCTTTGGAAAAATAGACCCCTTAGATAGTTAGAGACATCTCTGGAAAAAATTTTAATGAACCCAGATTCTTAACTCTTCACATACACAGAACGGCACTAAAATCATTAACTGAGATACCTGATCCTTGTGACTAGCAGTAAGCTTTTACTGAGATTTATGCCTGACTGCAAGCATTCAATAACCAAAGTGATACAACTGGATATATACATATATCTGTGTAATACATATATGCGTGCTTTATATGTCGCTTTAGTCGTGTCCAACTCTTTGTGACCCTATGGTAGGGTCTGTAGCCCACAAAGGTCCTCTGTCCATGGGATTCTCCAGGCAAGAATACTGGAGTGGTTTGCTAATCCCTTCTCCAGGGGATCTTCCCAATTTAGGAATCGAACCCACATTTCTTATATCTCATGCATTGGCAGGCAGGCTCTTTACCACTAGTGCCACTTGGGAAGCCTGTGTGTGTGTGTGTGTGTGTGTGTGTGTATAAAATCCTAAGATCGTTACCTCAGTGCTGAGAGATTATTTCCCAAGCTATAGTCCTCAGTAAGGTCCTTGAATAAAACTGAAACCCACAACTCTTGCACTGTGCTTTTTTCTTTCAGTTGACAGTTCCTGTGAACATTGGTATACAAGTATTTTTTTGAGCTCCCGCTTTCCAGTCTTTTGGGTATACTCCTGGAAGTAGAATGGCTGGATCATATGTTTAACTTTGAAGAATCACTATTTAGTTTTCTATGGTGGCTCACTATTCCCTTCAGCAAAGCACAAAGGGTCCAGTTTGTCAGCCTCCATAGTCATGTACAGATATGACAGTTTGACCATAAAGAAGGCTGAACACTGAAGAACTGATGCCTTCAAACTGTGGTGATAGAGAAGACTCTTGAAAGGCCCTTGAAAGACTCTTGAAAGTGCCTTGGACAGCAAGGAGATCCAACCAGTCAATCCTCAAGGAAATCAACCCTGAATATTCATTGGAAGGACTGATGCTGAAGCTCAAATACTTTGGCCACCTGATGTGAAGAACTGACTCATTAGAAAAGAACCGGATGCTGGGAGAGATTTAGGGCAGGAGAAGTGGGCAACAGAGGATGAGATGGTTGGATGGCATCATTGGCTCAAAGGACATGAGTGTGAGCAAACTCCAGGAGATAGTGAAGGCCAGGGAAGCCTTGTGCTACAGTACATGGGGTTGCAAAGAGTTGGACACGACTGAGCAAATGAACAACAACCTCATCAACACCAACACATGTTACTTTCTGCTTTTTGATAACAGCCATTCTAACGGGTATGAAACAGTATCTCATTGTGGTTTTGAATTGTATTTCCCTAATAACTAGGGGTGTTAAACATCTTTTTATGGGTCTACTGGCCATTTTAATACTTTCTTTGTCCATTTTTGAATTCCAACCAATAATCTTTTAACATGACAAGATCAGGGAATGCTTCAGCTTGTCAGTGATCATCTAGACACATAAAATGCTATAAATTTTTATTTTTAAATATAATTTGTGGCAGACGAATGAGAAGGTACATGAATAGAATTTATTAATTTTTTTATCTTTCTCTTTTTTCCAGTTCCCATCTGACCTTAGTGAGTAACCAGGTTTATTTGAAGAATGTGACAAAGAAGAATCTAAAAAGTAATTTTATGATTTTTCTGGATTATTCCATTTCTTATAAATTTTCATATGTCTTTTTAAAAGATATAAAATATTTCAAGCATTGTAAATTTTCATTTGGGGATTCCTGGTTGGTAAAGAATCTGCCTGCCAATGCAGGAGACATGAATTGGGAAGATCCCCTGGAGTAAGGAATGGCAACCCACTCCAGTATTCTTGCCTGGAAAATCCATGGACAGAGGAGCTATGTAGGCTACAATCTATGGGATTGCAAAGAGTCAGATACAACTAAATGACTAAGCATGCATGCATGCAAATTTTCACTTAACCCAAGATTTTCCCAATTTTTCTCCTTCATGTCCTGTTAGGAAACTCCATTAGGAAAAATTGTTAAAGATTTTGAAATGGGCATGATTTCTTGGTGTCCTTTCAAGGGAATGTTTGACATCGCTCGGCTCTCTCTTTAGGTTACCTGATCTTTGGACCTGTGCTTTGAACTGTCTTTGATTTAGCTATTTTATAAGTCAGGATATTATAGAAAACTGACTGATAGTTAAATGCTAATTATTCTTGTTCATAATTTGTCATAGAGACACAACTGATTTCCTCTCTATAGAAAAGATGATTCCAGCATTATAATTTAGTGCCTGTAGAATCTCTATTTTTTGCATCTATTAGCAAATTTTTTAGGATTCCTGATTGCCTTCCATATGTCTGTTTTGACTCTTTTTTGAACAGGCAGCAATAGCTTACTGGTTCCTTTGAGGAAGGAGATAGATTAGCCCCAGACTGAGCAGCTGGAATTTGTTCCCTGTGGATAGATACTCCAAGATGAAGATAATAGCAGGAACTAGAGCGAAGCTGAGCCCCGCCAGATAAAAGACAGAGACCACATATTACTTGTTCTGGAAGGCAAGGAGGTCTTTCCAACTATACATTCCCAGAGAGGGTCCTTGGAGGTCAAAGGGGAGTGATGTCAACCTACCCATAGGCCTCTTCACTAGAATCCATCTTAGCTAAGAGATGTCCATGCAAATACAGGGGGACCCAGAGATAAACCAAATGCAGACTCAGAACCAGCAAAACGAGATGACTAACCAGAGGAAACCTGGAAGAAATGCCCATATAAGTAATTCAAACTACCAGGAGGGCATGGCTCTCTCTGGGCCTTCTTGTGTGTCTATCCACTTATACTCTTTTTCCTCATAGTAAACACTTATTTCACTACTTTCCATCTCTGTGGGAATTTGTTACTATAAAGCTGATGGGCCAGAGCCTCGTCTCTGATCATTGGTCTAGTAGCTAGGATTCAGCACTCTAGCTGCTGCGGCCCGACTTCAATCTCTGACTGGAAACCGAAATCCTGTTTCAAGCCCTTTGCAAGCTGAGGCCACCCAAGATCGCCCTTGTTAATTAATGAGTTCAATAATTCTTAAACATATGTTCACTTTGTATTTTACCATTTTTGAAAATCATCCTTGAACAACCTCCTTATTTTCAATTCTGATTATGTACTTAGTCCCCCTGTGGCTTTAAGTAAATTTTTAATGTAAGCTATGTTTTACCTTTGAACAAATTTCAGTTTTTCCACTAATAAAGTCAACATTTATAAAGAAAGTCAATATTGTGTATTTATCTATTAATAAGATAAATATTTATTAATTTTAAGAGGCATTATTTAATGTCATTTCACCTTCTTTCCCTCTCCACTCTGTCAAAGCATTCTAATTGTCTGTAGCTTATCAAATCTAGGAGTCATTTCCCTTTTGGACAAGGTCACTAAGCTAGTAGATTAAGGAAAAGTTGTAGAAACAGTGTGTGTGTTTATCTGAGTTAAATATATAAATATCTGGAGGTTATTATTTTCTTAGAGCTTTCTGAATAAACTGAACAAGTGCAAACTGTGTGAGACTACAATTAGTGCTGGCCCTGCCTCAATGAGTATTTTACCAATGACTGTTATGTCCATTGTGGGGATGATTTAAATTAATTTTTATTGAACACATGCTGTTTTTCAGGCACTTCTACTGTATTATTTAAATTAGATGATACAGTAAAAGTGCCTGAAAAACAGCATGAGTCTGTGTTCAAGGGCCAAATTAAGATCTATAACTTAAAAGTTACTGGGAAAATAATTTCACTGAATATAAAAGAGCAACTTTTGAGTTGTTAGGGCTCTCTGAAAACAGAGCAATATATTTCATGAGGCAGAAGAAAGCAGAGTGGTTAAGAACAACAAGTTTGATGTCAGGCAGACCTATATGCGTATTCCAAGTCCATCATACACTAATTTCATGACCTTAAAAAAGCTTCTTTTTAGTTCCCTTATCTGTAAAGTTAAAAATAAAAAAAGCATCTACTTCATAGTGGCTTATTTTTTTCTTTCTGAGCAGTTAACAACCTTCTCACACTTTGCCTCCTACATCGTATGCCTTCACCAAGTCTGTGTTCACTCTGTTGAGGTGGATATTCTGGTAGAATAGAAGGCAATTTATTACTAGGGTTGAGAGTCAACTTACTAAGTTTCTTTAACAGAGACAGGTTGAGAGGCAGCTAGAATATTCTGGGAGTTTTCATTGATGGAGACTCCAGGGTTAAGGCTAGGTTAGGCTTTGATGAGTCTACTGGGAGTCTAGTCACAGCTTGAAGCTCCTCACAGATCTTTGGGTTTCAGATGAGGGTGATGCTTTAGGTCCTAAAATTGCTACAAAGTAATCTGGAAGAACTGTAGAGTCAAAAAAGAGTGAGAAAAATCCAACCTCCTTCACAATGTTTTTATGAAGAGTAAAAGAGGTAACACTTTTAAGTGTTTCTAGCACAAAATCTGACACACAGTAAGACTTCAAGTGGCACTTTAAAAAAAACACTATTATTATTATTTTGCCTGTGATCCAAGGAGAATGAGAAACACATGGAATGGAATTAGCTCAGTTGAGCCCAGACTAGATCAGTCAATCCCCAGCTAATCCACAGTCATTAACAAACATATATGTTTGTTGTTTTGAGCTAGCGAGTTTCAAGATGACTTGTTATTCAGCATTGGCTAACTAATACACGAAGATCACTTTCAGTTCCAACATAATATAATTCCATAGGAGCATAGTACACCTCTTTGTCTCTCTTATTTGGAATCTGAATTACAGACTATCCCCAACCATGAAGTGAGTAAAATGTATCAGTTCTCAACACTGAAGTTTATACAATTGCTGTCTCAAGAATCTACACCTGATTACTGATTATACTTCTTGTTTCTTTCACAATTCTCTCATAGCTTATCTCTCAGACAGATATTATGTGGCTTATTACCACAAAAAAGCCAGTCTGTATGGCAAGTATACAATGACTTGTCAATTAATTTAGAAAGAACTGCTTGGTGTTTCAAAAAATATTGAAACCCACAATCTTAAGCATTTAAACATTAACTCTTATGATCTGTTCCTGCCATTCCTAATGGAAGAAGAGGAGAAATCTTTATAGACTTCTAATAGTCTCCATACCCTTGGGAGTCTAGGAGTTGTCAGTTTAAGACTCTAATTAATTTTAATTATTTATGCTAAATGATAATCTTTGTGTTTCATATTTTGAATTTTTAATCTAATCTTAGTTATGTAGAAGTAAAATACAAATAATAAATCTTACTTATTTGGGACTGATTATTTAAATCATTATTTCCCTTTCTTTTTAATTTTGCTCAATTTCAAAAATTATCTCTCTCACAGGAATCAAATAGGTCACTAAAAACAGACCACACAGTTTTATTTTATATTACATGATGGAAAGTATTAGAACACTTTAAACACAACTTTCAATTAAACTATGTGTTTAAACAGTAATTCATTTCTTTATTCCCATGTTAGCAGAGTAGAGTTTAGGCTATGCTTACACAGTTTAAAGAAACAATAACGTTTAAGTGGGGCTTCCCAGGTGGCGCTAGTGCAGGAGACCTAAGAGATACTGGTTCGATCCTGGGTCGGGAAGATCCCGTGGAAGAGGGCATGGCAACCCACTCCAATATTCTTGCCTGAAGAATCCCATGAACAGAGCAGCCTGGTGGGCTACAGTCCATAGGGTCGCAAAGTCTGACATGACTGCAGTGACTTAGCACAGATGCACACAAAGTTTTAATTAAGTGACGAGTTCGTTTAAAAGAATTAAGTTGTAGAATTGAATTCAGCCTGTTCTTCTTCTAAATTGTTTTCTAAGTTTGGTGGAAGAGTAAACTGTTGAGACACTAAAATTGCTTATGTTGGTCTTTCTATTCAAAAACCCTAGTTTCCTCTACTAATTATTAATTTACAAGTCAAAGGTAACAGGGATAAAAGAATGAACTAAACGGTGATTGCTAAGACTTTTTTTTAGGTTCCTGATATTAATCTCCTCTATCGTCTTGAACAACTCACTGAATATTAATACCAAAAGATGCTTATTTGGGGGTATTTGGTCATTCTTTCTTTCCTGGGAATTGGTCTTGTCATTGATGGGGTGGATCTCTGACAATCAGGTTTCCTCTATAAGAGTTTGACCAATTGGTATAGCTGATTGTAAGACAGGCAAGTTCTTAGTTGTAAACAACACAAAATGACTCTGGGATATTTGAAAATAATTATTGTGAGAATTTAGGAATGCTCGTAGAATACCAGGGAAGACCTGAAAAACTGGGCTTGGGAAAAAAAGAGCAACAACTCAAGGAGACCAGAGCAGGACAGTCAAAGTCATGCTGCAGAAAGAACCTGGGTAACATGTAACTGCTGTCATTGGCCTGCAGTCATCACTGTAACACCAGACGTTGGAAGCTGCTACTGGTCCTACTGCCACAGAGAACTAGGTGCTAGGGTCATTGGTGCCACTGTTATAGAAAAAAAATCCAAAATGTTTGCATCACTTGTTGCAAATTCAAAGTTTCAAAGAGGATCTGCCTTTCACCAAGTGAGTTTAATTGAAAGGAAAGCTGTGGAAAACTCCATCTGTGCCCCAAGTTCAAGTCACATTATCCAATCCGGTTTTACTGTGGTTATTTATCAATTGGCATAGGAATCAGAAGGGAGAACAATGTGATGAATTGGTGCCATAAAGTTCAAAATAATTGAGGCAGTCAGTCATTCTGGGCTGTTCTCTTGAATGACAGAGATGTAAACTAGGGAGCCGTGGAATTTCTACCTACCATGTGGCTGGGAAGCACAGAAAATATATCTGTAGAAAAAGAGAACAAAGCAATTTATAGAGAGACTCAGAGTTGAGACATAGAGAAAGTTCTGTTGGCTTCGGTCCCTAGCTGCATTATACTACCCTCGTTGTTTAGTTGCCAAGTCGTGTTTGACTCTTTGTGACCCTATGGACTGCAGCACACCAGGCTTCCCTGTCCATCACTTCCAGAGCTTGCTCAAACTCATGTCCATTGAGTTGGTGATGCCATCTAATCATCTCGTTCTCTGTCACCCCCTTCTCCTCCTGCCCTCAATCTTTTCCAGCATTAGGGTCTTTCCCAATGAGTCGGCTCTTTGCATCAGGTAACCCGGTAACTTCAGCTTCAGCATCAGTGCTTCCAATGAATATTCAGGTTGATTTCCTTCAGGATTGACTGGTTTGCTCTCCTAGCTGTCCAAGGGACTCTCACGAGTCTTCTCCGGCATCACAGTTCAAAAGCATCAGTTCTTCAGTGTTCTGCCTTCTTTATGGTCCAACTCTCACATAGTACGTCACTATTGGAAAAAACATAGCTTTGATTATATGGATCTTTGTCGGTAAAGTAATGTCTCTGCTTTTTAACATGCTGTCTAGGTTTTCTTCCAAGGAGCAAAAATCTTTTAATTTCACGGCTGCAGTCACTGTCTGCAATGATTTTTCAAGTCCAAGAAAGTAAAGTCTTTCACTGTTCCAATTTTTTCCCCATCTATTTGCCATGAAGTGATGGGACCAGATGCCATCATCCTAGTTTTTTGAATGTTGAGTTTTAAGCCAGCTTTTTCATTCTCCTCTTTCACTCTCACCAAGAGACTCTTTAGTTCCTCTACCATTATTGTGGTATCATCTGCATATCTGAGGTCATTGGTATTTCTTGCAGCAATCTTGAGTCCAGCTTGTGATTTATCCAGCCTAGCATTTCGCATGATGTACTCTGCATAGAAGTTAAACAAGCAGGGTGACAATATACAGCCTTGGGTTCTAAGAAATAGCACTCCGCCTTATACTGTCCTTCAGTTTTGCTTAGGCTAGGTCAAGTTGCTTTTATAATTTACCAAGTATCCTAACCAATATAACTCTCTGAATTTCATTATTCTTAACCATAAATGGCAATTTTAATACTTATCCTATGTATCTCATGAAGAGAATAAAATGAGATAACAGATTCAGAAAGAATCACAAACTTTTAAGAGTTCCTTTAATAATATCCCCAATAAATGGTTGTCCAGCCTTTTTCCTTGACAGGAAATCGCTATTTCTTGAGGCAATTTGTTCTCTTTTCAGAGTTCTCTGGTTGTTAGAAAACTTACATATATATACAAAATCAAAATTTTCTTCCCTATAACTCCATCTCATTTATCCTAATTCTATCCTCTTGAGTCTAACAGAATAAAGGCAGTTTCTCTTGTTCAGGACAGCCCTTGAAGTTTATGAAGATAGCTATCAAATTCTTACCTAAGCCATTTTCTTCTAAAGGCTGAACATTCTCAGGTTGTTTAAGTATATGTCAAGATTTCCCTCCATCAGAGTGCCTACAATGACCAAGTTTAGATATATGAGTTGGAGAGAGAAAAATATTTTGATTAAGGTCTACATCATTGAAA
This sequence comes from Moschus berezovskii, assembly GCF_049115385.1. Lineage (NCBI taxonomy): Eukaryota > Metazoa > Chordata > Mammalia > Artiodactyla > Moschidae > Moschus > Moschus berezovskii. The sequence goes on from NC_142462.1 coordinate 65,396,091, forward strand.
AAAAAAGACTTTGTTAATAAGGCCATCAGGCTGTGCATTCACATTTTTACAGTGATTTGAAATTCCCAACAGATAATTTTATGATTAAGAAAAAACAGGAATTCCAGGAATCATCATTATTATTTTTTATTGTATTTACATGTTTTTATATAATGATGAGTGACCATAATAATAAGCAGTATATAATTTTTTACTAATAGGATTATTCTAAAAGTTTCAGAGGTTTTCTGTAAAAATAAAGGGAAAAAATGTGGGGCTTCCCTGATGGCCCAGTGGTTAAGAATCTACCTGTCAATACAGGGGAAATGGGTTTGATCCCTGGTGTGGGAAGATAACACATGCCAAGGAGCAACTAAGCCTTTGTACCACAACTACTGAGCCCAGGCGTCCGAGAGCCCACAAGCCACAGCAAGAGAAGCTACTACGATGAGAAGCCCGCACGCCTCCAAGAATAGCAGCCCCTGCTTGCTAAGACCAGAGAAACCATGCGTGCAGCAACCAAGACCCAGTGCTGCTAAAAATTAAATAAGCAAGTTGATTAATTAATAAAAAGACAAAAAATGCACAAGAGTACATATTTGGATAACATATAACAATGATCTCTACCTCATAATAGAAAAAAATTAAGAAGAGAAAATTAACACTAAACACCCAATGAAGCTGACTAAAAAATGAAAATTTCAGTTATCATTCTCAAAACAAATAAACAAAAATACAGAAAACATAAACTGCCCTGATGATCTGGAGCTTTGTTTTGTAACAAATAGTCTAGATGTAGAAAATTTTATTTTCTATTGACTCCCATCGCATTGTTGAGTGTGTCTAAAAGCATCTTGAAATTGAGTAGTATAGGATATTAGCATCATATAAGCAACCTTTATTTATTTTTATTTTGTCTGCTTGTTTTGATTTTTGAAATTGATATTGTTTTAAATAATTAAGACATGAGATTTATTTCTAATATGTTGGACTATCCACTAATGATTGTTGCCTGAATCATTTGTTTCAAGAAGGATTGTTCAGTTCAGTCACTCAGTCACGTCCGACTCTTTGTGATTGCATGGACTGAAGCATGCCAGGCTTCCCTGTCCATCACCAACTCCTGGAGTTTACTCAAACTCATGTCCATCGAGTTTGCGATGCCATACAACCATCTCATCCTCTGTCCTCCCCTTCTCCTCCCGCCGTCAATCTTTCCCAGCATCAGGGTCTTTTCCAATGAGTCAGCTCTTTGCATCAGATGGCCAAAGTATTGGAGTTTCAGCTTCATCATTAGTCCTTCCAATGAATATTCAAGACTGATTTTCTTTAGGATTGACTGGTTGGATCTCCTTGCAGTTAAAGGGACTTCTCCAACACCACAGTTGAAAAGCATCAGTTCTTCAGCGCTCAGCTTTCTTTATAGTCAAATTCTTACATCCATACATCACTATTGGAAAAACAATAGCTTTGTTGGCAAAATGATATCTCTGCTTTTTAATATGCTGTCTAGGTTTGTCATAGCTTTTCTTCCAAGGAGCAAGGGTCTTTTAATTTCTTGGCTGCAGTCACCATCTGCAGTGATTTTGGAGCCCCCCAAGTATCACACCATTTCCATTGTTTCCCCACCTATTTGTCATGAAGCCATGATCTTAGTTTTCTGAATGCTGAGTTTTAAGCCAACTTTTTCACTCTCCCCTTTTATTTTCATCAAGAGTCTCTTTACTTCTTCTTTGCTTCTGCCATAAGGGTGGTGTCATCTGCATATCTGAAGTTATTATTTCTCCCAGCAATCTTGATTCCAGCTTGTGCTTCATCCAGCCTGGCATTTCGCATGATGTATTCTGCATATAAGTTAAATAAGCAGGGTGGCAATATACAGCATTGACATACTCCATTCCCGATTTGGAACCAGCCTGTTGTTACATGTCCAGTTCTAACTGTTGTTTCTTGACCTGCATACAGATTTCTCAGCAGGCAGGTAAGGGGGTCTGGTATTCCCAACTCGTGAAGAATTCTCCACAGTTTGTTGTGATCCACACAAAGGCTTTGGCGTAATCATCAAAGCAGAAGTAGATGTTTTTCTGGAACTCTCTTGCTTTTTCCATGATCCAACAGATGTTGGCAATTTGATCTCTGGTTCCTCTGCCTCTTCTAAATTCATCTTGAACATCTGGAAGTTCATGGTTCACATACTGCTGAAGCCTAGCTTGGAGAATTTTGAGCATGACTTTACTAGCATGTAAGATGAGTGCAATTGTGTGGTAGTTTGAACATTCTCTGGCATTGCCTTTCTTTGGGACTGGAATGAAAACTGACCTTTTCCAGTCCTGCGGCCACTGCTGAGTTTTCCAAGTTTGCTGGAATACTGAGTGTGGCACTTTCACAGCATCATCTTTTAGGATTTGAAATGGCTCAACTGGAATTCCATCACTTCTACTAGCTTTGTTTGTAGTGATGCTTCCTAAGGCCCACTTCACTTCACATTCCAGATTGTCTGGCTCTAGGTGAGTGATCACACCATCGTAGTATCTGGGTTATGAAGATCTTTTTTGTATAGTTCTTCTGTGTTCTTGCCACCTCTTCTTAATATCTTCTGCTTCTGTTAGGTCCATTCCATTTCTGTCCTTTATTGTGCCCATCTTTGCATGAAATGTTCCCCTGGTATCTCTAATTTTCTTGAAGAGGTCTCTAGTCTTTCCCATTCTATTGTTTTCCTTTATTTCTTTGCACTGATCACTGAAGAAGGCTTTCTTATCTCTCCTTGCTATTCTTTGGAACTCTGCATTTAAATGGGTATATCTTTCCTTTTCTCCTTTGCCTTTAGCTTCTCTTCTTTTCTCAGCTATTTGTAAGGCCTCTGCAGACAACCATGTTGTTAGGTCCTTCTAATTCTATATGAAATTTCTTTCATATATTGTAAAAAAACAACTTACCCTCAACAACAGTTTGGTTTTCTGAATTACAATTAAATCAAAGACAGTGAATGTTCTAATTCTTTTAATTGACAATTTTAGAAAAAGCGGTGTGTGCCCTAGTTACTTGAAATAGTGTCTAGTGAATTTTGTTTATTTTTGTCTCCCTCCTTTGAAGCATGATTAAGAATTCATAGATTTTTATATACTGAATGTGTTTCAAAAAACAGTATTTATTACTTTTTTTGATTGTCATATTTAGCCAAATAGACCCTTTGATTTTGGTTTCAGCCACCTTGTGACACACTTATTTTTTATGAATGGATTCCTTTGTGTCACAAGACATCACATTTGTCTTATGTATGTATCCTCCCCATAGCTGAAATCAGACACTCCTCTGAGTGGCCCAGGTGCCTTTTAGTTGAAAATTGTATTAAAAATCCACAATGGATGACTTAAGTTATTTCATTTGTAGTAAAAATGAAAGCTTATACATATAAAGTTTTATTCCAAGGCAATAACTTTGGAACCTAGTATTTATTTAGGTAATAAATAAAACTGTAATTGCCTATTTTGTTTTTATTTTAAGATCACTTTTACATTACTTATGTAAAAGAAGATGTGCATTGCTCATTGTAAGTATACCTAAATTGGTTAATAACCATATACCAAGGTTTCATTTTTCCAGATGGCACAATTTATATTAAAAATTTCCCAGAAATGTTGTAATGAAGGATATAAATGAAATCTCAAAAGGTTTTATATGTACACAAAAAGAATATCAATTTCATCAGAGTTGCTATAGTAAAAGCCTTGAAAAAACTTTCAGAAATGGGAATGGGTTTGACGTTAGCTGTCAAGTTAGAGTTTTAATGTGGAATCAGTGAAGGGCTATAATTTCAGGTGTTAGTAAACTCTGGTGTGGGAATGCATGATATTCAAGTCAATGAAATGCAAAATGCTATCTAGCAGCAATTTTCAGTGAGGTCTGAGGACCCTTGGGGTTTTCTTAGACACTTTTATTGGATTTGCAAGGTCCTTCCTTTTTCAACCAGGGATTTGATTGAGGGCCAGTTTTCTCCATAACATCTTAGCTATTACAACATATCACAACAGACTGAATGCAGAATCAAACTGTGAGCTTCCAGCTCCGTCATGACAGAGAGTAAACCGACTTGCAAAAGATGTGAAGAAACCCATTTTTCTCATTAATTTTTTTTTTAAATGTAGTCACCATTAAAAAATATTCTTTGGTGTAAACAAAATGGGTTTATTATCTAAAAAATGAGTTAAAAAATATATCTACATTTTCTATGTTAATTTTTAATACAGTAAATAGGGACATATGTAACCCGCACAAATAAAAGCTCTTTAAAGTACTCATTTTTAAGAATGTAAAGAGAGAATTTCAAAAACATTTATTCTATGATATCTTGGACTATTTGCTTACTAACTATAAGTATGTATGAATAGGAATGGGCTTCCCAGGTGGTGCTAGCAATAAAGAACTTGCCAGCCAATGCAGAAGACATAAGAGATGCCAGCCATAAGAAGATCCCCTGCAGGAGGGTATGGCAACCCACTCCTGTATTCTTGCCTGGAGAACCCCATGGACATAGGAGCCTGGTGGGCTACGGTCCATAGGGTCACATAGAGCTGGACATGACTGAAGCTATTTAGCATATGTGCACGCATGAATAGGAATAGATTTGAAATATAAATATATTCACAGAATTTATAAACTTTATTTCAAGTTAACTTTGCTTAAACATCTCCTTGCGCATTAGACATGCTCTCTAACCACAGTTTAATTTTATACCTTAGGAATACATGATTCATTTTTTCCCTGATGACATTAATGCTGAATGGAAGGCAACTCCACACAGGAAGCGAAATAACCAGTTTGGAATTTAACTGATGAATTTGAAGAATATGGAATGTTCTGAGGCTTTACCCCATCTTCTTTTTCTTTAAATGTCTATTTCTTTTTTAAAGACCAGTTTTATGTTCACAGCAAAATTGAGCAGAAACTACAGAGACCCCACACCTGCACAGCCTCCTCAACTATCAACATCTCAGCACCCAAACGGTACATTTGTTACAGCTGAGGAACCCACAGTGACACATCACTAGCACCCAGTTTGCAGTTTACAACAGGTTCACTCTTGGTGTTTATCCATTTCATGGGGTTTGACTAATGTATGAGGACATGCATCACCTTGATATCATACAGAATATTTTCACTGCCCTAAACATCCGCTGTGCTCTGCCTATTTGTACCTTCTTCCATAATAACCCTTGTCAACCACAGATCATTTGACCGTCTCCATTGTTTTGTCTTTGGTCCAGAGAGTAAGATAGTTGGAGTCAAACAGTATACCATAACCTTTTCAGATTACCTCTGCTTCTTTTTTAGAATTTCTTATTCATACTTCATTTTAAAATATATTTTTAATTGGAGGATATTTGCTTTACAACGTTGTGTTGATTTCTGCCATATGACAATGCAAATCAGCCAAGTAAGTATGTATGGATATCCCTAATCTCTTGAGCCTCCCTCTGACCCCACCTCTACCCTAACCCCCACACCACCCCTCTAGGTCATCACAGAGCACCTAGCTGAGCTCCCTGTGCTGTACAAAGAGTCCCACTAGCTATCTAATTTACATATGGTAGTGTACATGTGTCAGGGCTACATTCTCAATTCATCCACCCTTGCCTTCCTCCTTGTCCACAAGTCTGTTCTCTATGTCTGTGTCTCTATTCCTGCCCTACAAATAGGTTCACGGGTACCATAGCTTCAGTTTCTTAAGTATATTTGATGACTCTTAGTGACAGGTCAGACTTTGCAACTCTTTTTGTATGTTTAATTACATGCCATTATAATAAAAATCACACACACCTGTCTTGTTTGTCCACATATATTCCATTCCAGACAGTCAGCTCCTGGTTGCCAGGAACTCCATGTACTTAATTTGTGGTTGTTGCTTAATTGGTAAGTGGTGTCCAACTCTTTGTGGCCCTATGGACTGTTAGCCCGCCAAGCTCCTCTGTCCACGGGATTTCCCAGGCAGGAATACTGGAATGGGTTGCCCCTTTCCTTCTCCAGGGGCTCTTCCCCACCCAGAGACTGAACCCGCGTCTCCTGCACTGGCAGTTGGATTCTTAATCTCTGAGCCACCTGGGAAGACTCAGGAGATTCTCGAAGTTCTAGCTATCAGGTTCATCTAAGTCTCTGAGTACGTTTTTAAACCTTTAGAATTAGTTTTGAACCCAAAGTACCAGAGTGTCTTGTCCTTTGATTTATATTGAGTGATTTGCATAGATCAGTTGGTCAGTATCCAGAAAGAGAATAAAGGGAAAACATAATTGCAAGTTCCACTTGCTTTGAAGGTTTTAATAACCCAGTTAAGAGTTTGTCATTTGACGGCAAAAGCTTAGGTATGAAATTCCAATTTCTCCAAAGTAAACCACTTGTTCTGGACTATTCCTTTTCCTGTGCCCACTTTAGTAGAAACCGCCATAATGAGGCTTCCAGAGGGGAGTGTCCCCATAAGATAGTTTGTCCTCGTAGCTGTGCACTCAAAGCAACTGCTGGGGTCTCGGTTTCCTCACCTGTAAACACGGGGAGAGGATGGAGCCACAGTTTCATACATTTTCAACTTTGTCTCCCTCTCAGCGGATTGTACAATGCAGAGCTCAGAGCCAGCGCTAAGCAAGGGTTATTTTTGATCCGCTGCAGATCCAGGCCGGGTTTTGGGCTTAACCCGCGCAGGCATTCGGAAGCGCGGCTTTACCGCCGGGGGCGGAGCTTCGCGTGGCTCCCGCTCGCAGGGGGCGGGGGCGGAGCTTGCCGCCGGCGGAGGGCGGGGCCCGCGCGGGGAAGTCCCTTGGGCTGCGCGGCGCTGCGGGTGCGGAGGGCGGGCGCCGGGAGGCGAGTCTGGGGGCTGTGAGGTTGGCGGGGGTGGGCGGGCGCGCTGCTGCCGCCGCCACTTGGTGGTCCCCAGGGCTTAGGACCCTTCCCGGGGAGTTAGCTCCAGAGGGGAAGGGCTTTGCTGGGAGGCGGAGGGCTGCTTGGCCGTAACCGCGGGCATGTGTGCGTGCGCGTGTTTATCTCAGGCTCCGCGGGGCAGCGGACCCGGCCCCCTGAGCCCCTTCCTCCTCCCATTAACTCGGGTAGGAAACCCGGGCCGGGAAAGAGCTACGCCAGGCCCTGAGCCGGCCAGCCGTTCCCCGCCGGCCGGGCGCCCCATATCGCGCCCTCTCCTGTACCCACCAGCAGAGGGGACAACTCGGGCCCCGAGTCTGGCCGTGAGGGAGCGCTGTGGAGACGCTGGACGTGTGGGACGCGTTGGGCAGGTGGTGGGAGTTCCTGAGGCTTGAACGTCAAGGTTTTAAAACACGTGTTTGTCATTTTTACTTTTAGGGTTTTGGCCAAATTGGGCGAGGGCACAAAATAACCACTTACCCCTTCTCACCGAGGAAGAACGGGAGAAAGGGTAAGTAAGGAATGATTAAGGGTGGAAGCATCTAGGACTTTATGCTGAGAGAGAGCGAGCCAGGAAGAGAAGGACTAGACCCAGAACTGCCCTTGCGGGATCTTGGGGCCAAATTCTACCTTTTCAGCAGGAGCCTGAGAGCCACCTTCAAGGGTCACAGGCTCCAAGCTCAAAGAGCTTGTTTCAGATTTTTCCGAATCCGTAGAGTTAGCTGGGAGTTTGACAGCTGGCATGCGTCCCCTTTAGCCACTTCACCTGGCAGGAAACTGCGATTACTCTTAACCTCTCTGTAGTTGTCCGGTTCAGTCCCCTTATCTCACTTGGACTAATTTCTGAGACTGTAAAATTAAAACATCACGGCTCTCCGTGATAATTAACACTAAACGCCAAGGATCTTTACATGTAGAACTCCAAAGCATAAAGTTAATAGTAGTATCACAAGTGTTGACGTTCCTTTGGGATCTTCTCTCGAGCTTATAGAGAAAGGTATTTTGGGAGGGAGAAGGGACCAGACTGGGTCTTTTTTCTTGACTTTCACTTTGATACCCATCCCCCACCCCGCAGCATTCCTTTCACAACTGCAAAGTTGCCAAACAGCACATTGACGTTTCTGAAAGTTTGCTGTGATTGTCAGTGTGGGCTCGTTAAAAGATTCTTCTCTGGGACTTTTCCATTCCTTCCCTAATCCACCACCCCCTCCTCCCCTCAAATTGGTGAAACATCACTGCTCTCAGAAGTTTGGAAACACCTTATGCATCCCTGATGTCCTATATAAAGAAATGTTTTGAATTAGTTAAAATTCATGTTAGCCACAAGCAAGGAGTTTGTAAGTCACATTCTTGGATGCTTACACGGGAAAACTAGAATGGTCCTCCATGACATCTTGACATTGGTTTCCTGTGTCCTGAACCTGCCTTATTTGTTTGTGCTCAAGTGGCGGATGGCCCCTTAATTTACTTTATGAAAAAACAGAAAATTGTTGTGTATTTGTGATAGGTTCATTTATTGATTCAGTAGATATTTATCTTTTTTATCAAAGTGGTGAGCACTTTGATGTGAGTAGTATGGGGGAAATGAGAAAAGTATGTTGGAGGCAGCCATTTGGGGTCAGACCTTTTACCAGTTTTCTGTGACTTTTCTGAATGTGCTGTGCTGTGCTTAGTCACTCAGTCATGTCTGACTTGCACGCCCATGGACTGTAGCCTGCTAGGCTCCTCTGTATATGGAATTCTCCAGGCAGAAATACTGGAGTGGGAAGCCATTTCCTTCTCCAGGGCGTCTCCTAAACTGTGGGATCAAACCTGATCTCCTGTATGCAGGTAGATTCTTTACCATCTGAGCCACAAGGGAAGCCCATAAAGTAGTGTTTATACGTCAGTCTTTTTTTTTTTTTTTTTTTTGTGCCTGCATGCAACTTGCGGGATCTTAATTCCCCAACCAGGGATTGAAACCAGGCCTGTGGCAATGGCAGCACCGAGTCCTAACCACTGGACCACCAAGGAATTTCTTTAACCTCATTTTTTACATCTACTTTAAAGAAAGTGTCTTTTTTTGGGTTACCAAGATAATATAAGGTTAAAACAAGGTTACTTAAATCTTGCAAGAATAGAAAAGGAATGGGTTGGCCAAAAAGTTCATTTGGATTGTCCTCTACGATTTTAGGGATGTTGGAATAGAAAGTTAATCTCAATCAGTGTCAGATGACCACTGCTTGATAAAATTCTGAGTTTCTGCCTTTTACTTCTATATTCTTGGCTGTTTACCACTGCTGTTTGTTCCATTCCAAATCCTATGTAAAAGTAGCATGCTTTTTATATAGTCTGTTAGACATGGATGTGAATCTTGATTCTTACTGCTGAATGTATTAGCTCTGCTGCTGCTGCTGTTCAGTTGCCAAGTTGTGTCCAACTCTTTGCGACCCCATGGACTGCAGCACGCCAGGCTTCTATATCCTTCACTGTCTCCCAGAGTTTGCTCAAACTCATGTCCATTGTGTTAGTGATGTTATCTAACCATCTGATCCTCTGCCACAGCCTTCTCTTGCCCTCAGTCTTTTCCCAGCAGTCTTTCCCAGCTGACTTTTCCAATAGGTCAGCTATTTGTGTCAGCTGGCCAAAGTATTAGAGCTTCAGCTTTAGCATCAGTCCTTCCAATGGATATTCAGGGTTGATTTCCTTTAGGATTACCTGGTTTGATCTCTTTGCTGTCCAAGAGACTCTCAAGAGTCTTCTCCAGCACCACAGTTTGAAAGCATCATTTCTTTGGCACTCAGTCTTCTTTATGGTCCAACCCTCACATCCATACATGACTACTGGAAAAAGCGATAGCTTTGATTATATGGACCTTTGGGTAAAATTATGTCTTTGCTTTTTAATACGGTGTCTAGATTTGTCATAGCTTTTCTTCCAAGGAGGAAGTGTTATTTAATTTTCTTCCAAGGAGCAAGTGTTATTTAATTTTGTGGCTGTGTGCAGTCACCATCTGCAGTCATTTTGGAGCCCAAGAAAATAAAATCTGTCACTGTTTCTACTCTTTCCACATCTACTTGCCATGAAGTGATGGGACCAGATGCCATGTTAGTTTTTTGAATGTTGAGTTTTAAGCCAACTTTTTCACTGTCTTCTTACTCTTATTAAGAGGCTCTTTAATTCCTCTTCGATTTCTGCCATTAGAGTGGTATCATCTGCATATCTGAGATTGTTGATATTCCTCCAAGCAGTCTTGATTCCAGCTTGTGCTTCATCTAGTCTGGCATTTCGCATAATGTACTCTGCATATGTTAAATAAGTGGGGTGACAATATACAGCCTTGGTGTACTCCTTTCCCAATTTTGAACCAGTCTCTTGTTCCATTCTGATCCTAACTATGCCTTCCTGAACTGCATACCAGTTTTTCAGGAGATAGGTAAACTTATTTGCCCCTTAACTCTTTGTGTATTAAAAGGGAAGTGTAAAAACAGTGCCTGGCATACAGATACTGTTGACTTCCCTCCCTGTTTCTCTATCTGGTCACAAAACTTTCTTTTGATCTTGCTTGTGATTATAGAAAGCAATCTGGTCCTTACTTTCCTAAGGGTGCTAAGCTCCCCAGGTATTTACATTTTCACAGGCAGTACCTGTTCTGTCTGGTCCGCAAATTTCTGGGACAGGGACCAACACCTGATTCCCCCTATCAGATCATTCTACAGCCCTGAGGAAAGAATGTCAGCTTGAAAAGTGAAGGGGAAAGGTGTCCACCAGGTGTTTAGAAAGCTCTGACACTGTTTCCAAAGGGAGAAAGACATTCTACCACATTTAGCTTAAAGTAAGGATTTCTATTTCAGAAATGTCTTTGGTTTATAAGAATTACAATAAAAATGCTGATGCTTCACGTCCAAACTGTCATGATTCTGCCAAGTTGTGGGTTTTAACATACAGCTAAGCTGTGTATTTAGTGTAACTAATGTTGCTCTGGAAGCTGAGAGAGACAAGTCCCCAGATATCTGATTTCAGACCAGACATCTGCTTTCACTTTGCTAAGGACTATGTTTTGTCAGTAGATTACAGGCATATCAGCTGTACTGCTATAGTCTGTGGTATTTCTATCATAAGCTCTAGTCTGTAGGGTTTAGTGTAATGTTTTATTCAAATGACAGCACACTGTCAATGAGCACCTGGTCAGATAAGCACATTTCCCACAGGTGTCTTCTGGTGTCATTGTTCTTACAAGTTAACAAGGCAAAATGGTTTCTATCCTTAATCCTTACTGATTTTTTTTTTTTTTTTGGTGGAAGAAAATATTCTTAAGGAAAAGCCTCACTGAAGAACCCCTGGTATGCCCCAAATAAAATTTCAAGACCACTTTTGTCATTTTGAACAGTGTCCTTACAGGATAAAATAACAGAGTATGTAGATTTCCAAACCAGGATCCCAAAACTTTGTTAACTCATTGTGTGCCATTATGTATTTGTGGTATTGTAGACTCTAAACCTGGGGGCTTCCATGGCAGCTCACTGATAAAGAATCTGCCTGCCAAGGAGGATCTGTGGAATCTCTGGGTTGAGAAAATCCCCTGGAGAAGGAAATGGCACTCCACTCCAGTGTTCTTGCCTGGAAAATCCCTTGGATGGAGGAGCCTGGCGGGGTATAGTCCATGGATCACAAAGAGTCAGATACAACTGAGTTACTAAACAACAGCAAGATTCTAACATACACTTATGATAGTGTTTTGGAGAATAATGTATTGAGTTCAGCCTAGACTGTCTGGACCACATCCCTCTCCGTTTTGAGGTGGTCAGGGGTGTAGAAATACCCTGGAGGCTGTCATTACTAGGTTCTTGGGCCAGCTCTGTCATTGCTTAGCTGTGTGACCTTGGACACACATTCCTCATCTGTAAAGTGGGGTCATTACTTATTATTACTGTGAGATTTAGTGAGTATTCTTAAATTAATGCAGTAACTGGTACAGAATAGGTTCCTCAGTAAATAGCAGTTCCTTCTCATTCCTCTAGGTCTTGACCATGAGAACAAAGATTCCCCCCCTCTCTTATATCTAGGCCTATGGCTCCAGCTGAAGGGAATTACCCTTGGAAGCTGGGCCTTAATGGGATGGGGAAAGGGTTTAGAGAATCCTGACAAAGGGGAACTGAGAGAGGAAGGTGCCAGTATTTTGCTCAGTCTCTACACTCAGGTTGATGAATTACTTGACTCAGAGAAAGAACCACCTTTATCTCTGACCTTTCTGTTAATCTTTTGTCAGCTGCTCCATTGGAGACGATTAGCTCCTTATCGCCTGCTTAGTCCAATGACCAGCTTTTTTCTTTGTCACCTTCATAATTCATGAATAACTATGTATTTCTATTTTTTAAAAATGTGTGGGACTTAATAATGTCTGTACTTCCTTAAGATCAGGATTTTTTTGTTTTTTTAATGCTTAAAGTCCTGTTGGGGCTTCTTTACCTGCAGTGCAGAAGACCTGGGTTCGATCCCTGGGTTGGGAGGATCCCCTGGAGAAGGGAAAGGTTACACAATCCAGTATTCTGACCTGGAGAATTCCATGGACAGTATAGTCCATGAGGTTGCAAAGAGTCAGACACAATTGAGCGACTTTCACTTCACTTGACTTCAAAGTCCAGTTGATCTTCTTGTCCTGTCATTGGTCTGTAGTTCATTAATTTTTTTTCTTCTTTCTTTTTTCCTTTTTCTTATTCTCAGTATGCTGTGTGCCTTGAACTAGTGCTGAGGATATAAAGTTGAAAAGTCACTTTCCTTGACCAAGAAGCTTATAGTCTAGTAGGACAGTAGACATCTTGAGCAACAGATGAAACATTGTGTGAAATGTCCTCTAGCGGAGATAGGTACACGTGCAAAGCATGCCTAACAGAAGCGCTTGCTGTCTGATGGCAGTGCTAGAGAAGGGCTTTAGCTGTGGTTGTATTTGAGCTAGGTCTTGAAACCTGAGTAGAGTTGGGCAGGGTGACAAGCAGCTCAGAGCATTTCCAGGTGAAGCTAATAGCATGAATAGTCATGTGGATTATGAGAGCATTGTGTGTTCTGGAACTGTATGTGGGTCATTCTGTTAGAGCTTGAAGGGCAAAGTCAGGAGTGAAAGGAGATGCAAGTGGAAAGCTAACTCTGGGTGCATTTGCTATCCCATGCCTTGTAATGAGCTCTGAAGAACTCTGAGTGGAAGATCACCGTGAGCGTAGAGTGCTGGGTAGCTTGGGGTGTTGTGTGATGGGGATGTGGTAAGATTGGGGGCCAGAGCAGACAGTGTGATTAGTGTGGATAATATGAGGTTGTGAGCACAGACAAAGGCAGAAGTCATGGTGATGCTGAGAAGTGAGAATGTTTAGGAAAATATTTCGGAAGATGGAGAATTGGCTGGTCTTTGGGATTGTTTGAATGTAAAGGGAATGGGAAAGTGAGCAGCTAGAATGACTGCCAGGTTTCTGGGTTGTGGAGGGATCAGAGCAGAGGAAGCAGTTCTGAGGGGGAAGTTCAGGTTTGAAGACATTGTGCTTACTGTGTTGTGGGGCATATCATTGGTGCGTTGGAGGCATGTCGAAAGCAACTGGATATAGGATCCTGGAGCATCATGAGAGCTGGCGAGAGGGTGGAGATACAGGTTTCTGAGTGCTTGCCTTATGGAGAGTAGTTGAAAGCATGTTAAAGATGAAAATGCTCAGAGGAACTGCATGGAAAGAGAAGAAAGGGCTGAATGTAAGTTTTAGAGGATAAACCAAGTTAGGGACAAACCAAGAGAAAGAAAGATATAAGGATGCTGGAGGAGAGTGACCGGATAGGCTGGGAGAAAAGAAAAAGCAAAACTTTTCAAGATTCAGGGCAGAGTTTCACAAAGTCAAATGCAGTTAAAATTTAAATCTACAAATCATCAAGTACAATGAAGATTGTAAAGTGCCTGTTAGAAGGCATTGGTTGGAGCGATGGGCTCTACACTGAACTGCCCTGGGTGAAGGGGTGAATAGGAGAAGGGGAGTGAGGAGAGAGTCGACAGGCCCTGGGTTCCTCCTCAGAGCTTCTGGCTTCACTGGTCTTTAGTCCAGAATTTTAAAAGCTCTGTTGAAAATACAGTTGCCAGCAATCACTGTTCTTTGTCACACTTTCTTGGGAATGAAAAATCAGGTTGTCCTTTTGTTTGCCTAATCCTCCCTTTAAAAAAAATCATAACTGATCTTACTTTGAGTATCTCATTTTATCCCATTCATCCTATTTTTTCTTGGGCTAGAGTTCCACCATTGTCTTGTTCTTACCATATTTGCCTTTTTTGCGTACATTATTCTCTAACCTAATCCAGTTGTATGGGGGCATGTCCCCTTTCTTTTAAGTTGAAAAATTTCAGAAGAGTGTCTACTAAGAGGCCAAGGGGAAAATAACCATACTAAACATTAAAACAGTAATACCATTCAGCTTTTTAATATCTTCTATCTTCAAGCCTCTGGATAAACAAAATGTATTAGATGGAAAAGCTGAATAAGATAGGGACCCTACCCTTATGAGCTCCTTAAGAGAATAAAAGAATCCAGTAAGTGAAATGTATGTATAAATAAATGCCTTGTGCACTATATGCTGTTTCGACGTAGAGTTCAGGGTAAGATGGATGCAAAACAATAGGTTTCTTTATTTGGTGTGATCTGGAAGGGTTCATGGAGGAGGTGATAACTTGAGTTAAAACTTGCAGTGGAGTTAAGGTATAGAATGGTGAGGTTCAGGGAGTGGGATAAGGGGAATAAAATACTCCTTGGCTCCATGAAAGCTGTAGAATGGTTTTGACTTTCCCATCTCCTCTTTCTTCTTGTTCTGCTTCTTTTGTTGCCGGATTTCTTTGTCTTAAGGGATAAGGATATTTTAGCTTACATGGAATTGTTCAGTCGTTAAGTTGTGTCTTACTCTTTGCGACCCCATGGACTGCAGCACGCCAGGCTTCCCTACCCTTCACTATCTCCGGGACGTTGCTCAAACTCATATCCGAATCGGTGATGCCAAACAACCATATCATCCTCTGTTCTCCCTTTCTCCTTCGTTCAACCTTTCCCAGCATCAAGGTCTTTTCCAGTGATTTGGCTCAGAGCCAAAGTATTGGAGCTTCAGCTTCAGCATCAGTCCTTCCAATGAATAGTCAGAGTTGATTTCCTTGAGGACTGACTAGTTTGATCTTCTTACTGTCCAAGGAACTCTCAAAAGTCTTCTTCAGCACCATGTTCGAAAACATCAATTCTTCGGTGCTCAGCCTTCTTTATGGTCCAACTCTCACATCCATTCATGACTAGTGGACTTGTTCTCTTTATTTGTTGCCAAGTTTTTTTGTCTTAGGGGATAAGGATATTTTAGCTTACATGGAGAGATACTCACAATTTCTCCCTTTGTGGCATAAACTTTCTGTGAATTGATCACCACTGGTTTACTATGTATGTGTGTGTGTGTGTGTGTGTGCTGAGCTGCTCCAGTCATGTCAGGCTCTTTGCTCTATGGCCCTATGGACCATAGCCTGCCATGCTCTTCTGTCCCTGAGATTCTCAAGGAAAAAATTCTGGAGTGGGTTGCTATGCCCTCCTTTAGGGAATCTTCCCAACCCAGGGATCAAATCTGAGTCTGTTACATCTACCTGCATTGGCAGGTGAGTTCTTTACCACTCGCACCACCTAGGAAGCCAGTTTTTAATAGATTACTAAAACAGACCAAAGCAATAAAATCAGAATTTCTGGGGGATGATGTCCAGGTACTGGTAATTTTCAGAGTACCCTAGGCATTCAAGGAAGAGAACCACTGGCTAAAACATGGGGCAGTAGAAAAGTCTGGGGTATGGAGCTAAAAAATTGTAGGTTGAATTCTTGCAATTCCTTTTAATAACTTTGTGTCCTTATTTGAGTTACTTAGACTTTCCTAAGCCCCATCATCTTTTAGAAAATGGGGGTGGTGGTATACCTGTACCGTCTGTCTTATAAGGTCATGTGAGTAAAAAGGGGCAATTGTACAAAGGAACATTGCTTGCAGATGCAGTTTTAACAGTGAAATGTTCTGTTTACCTTCTCCAGAGGTGGATAGGCTAAGAGCCAGCCACTATGTCTTGCAAGATAGTAGTCTTTTGGTGGATTGGGACTTAACATTTCACTATCATGAGCATTTTGATAATATATTTTACAATGTTTCTGTAATGTTAAAAGTTGGAGACTGAAAGCACAAAATCAAATCTTTAAAAAAAACAATGAGCAGTTGAGCTTTTCTTAGTGTGATATATGAATTCTGTTTAAAATTATACAAATGTATATTTTGATTAAGATTGTAAAGTGTATAAATATTCTCAATATCAATAATTTAATTGTTTAGTATTAAAATTCTATAAATATGTTAGATTTTTATTTACATTGGGGAAAAAAACCAAACAGTTCTTTTAGAAGTAAGTTCAGTTCAGTTCAGTCACTCACTCAGACGTGTCCGACTCTTTGCGACCCCATGAATCGCAGCACGCCAGGCCTCCCTGTCCATCACCAACTCCCGGAGTTCACTCAAACTCATGTCCATCGAGTCAGTGATGCCATCCAGCCATCTCATTCTCTGTCGTCCCCTTCTCCTCCCGCCCCCAATCCTTCCCAGCATCAGAGTCTTTTCCAGTGAGTCAGTTCTTCGCATGAGGTGGCCAAAGTATTGGAGTTTCAGCTTCAGCATCAGTCCTTCCAATGAACACCCAGGATCGATCTCCTTTAGAATGGACTGGTTGTATCTCCTTTCAGTCCAAGGGACTCTCAAGAGTCTTCTCCAGCACCACAGTTCAAAAGCATCAGTTCTTCGGCGATCAGCCTTCTTCACAGACCAACTCTCACATCCATACATGACCACTGGAAAAACCATAGCCTTGACTAGACGGACCTTTGTTGGCAAAGTAATGTCTCTGCTTTTTAATATACTATCAAGGTTGGTCATAACTTTCCTTCCAAGGAGTAAGCGTCTTTTAATTTCATGGCTGCAATCAGCATCCGCAGTGATTTTGGAGCCCCCCAAAATAAACTCTGACACTGTTTCCACTGTTTTTCCATCTATTTCCCATGAAGTGATGGGACCAGATGCCATGATCTTTGTTTTCTGAATGTTGAGCTTCAAGCCAACCTTTTCACTCTCTTTTACTTTCATCAAGAGGCTTCTTAGTTCACTTTCTTCCATAAGGGTGGTGTCATCTGCATATCTGAGGTTATTGATATTTCTCCAAGCAATCTTGAGATCTCTTCAAGAAAATTAGAGATACCAAGGGAACATTTCATGCAAAGATGGGCTCGAAAAAGGACCGAAATGGTATGGACCTAACAGAAGCAGAAGATATTAAGAAGAGGTGGCAAGAATACACAGAAGAACTGTACAAAAATCACGACCAAGATAATCACGATTGTGTGATCACTGACCTAGAACCAGACATCTTGGAATGTGAAGTCAAGTGGGCCTTAGAAAGCATCACTATGAACAAAGCTAGTGGAGGTGATGGAATTCCAGTTGAGCTATTTCAAATCCTGAAAGATGATGCTGTGAAAGTGCTGCACTCAGTATGCCAGCAAATTTGGAAAACTCAGCAGTGGCCACAGGACTGGAAAAGGTCAGTCTTCGTTCCAATCCCAAAGAAAGGCAATGCCAAAGAATGCTCAAACTACCGCACAATTGCACTCATCTCACATGCTAGTAAAGTCATGCTCAAAATTCTCCAAACCAGGCTTCAGCAATATGTGAACCGTGAAATCCCAGATGTTCAAGCAGGTTTTAGAAAGGGCAGAGGAACCAGAGATCAAATTGCCAACATCCGCTGGATCATGGAGAAAGCAAGAGAGTTCCAGAAAAACATCTATTTGTGCTTTATTGACTATGCCAAAGCCTTTGACTGTGTGGATCACAATAAACTGTGGAACATTCTGAAAGAGATGGGAATCCCAGACCACCTGACCTGCCTCTTGAGAAACCTGTATGCAGGTCAGGAAGCAACAGTTAGAACTGGACATGGAACAACAGACTGGTTCCAAATAGAAAAAGGAGTACGTTAAGGTTGTATATTGTCACCCTGCTTATTTAGCTAATATGCAGAATACATCATGAGGAATGCTGGGTTGGAAGAAGCACAAGCTGGAATCAAGATTGCTGGGAGAAATATCAATAACCTCAGATAAGCAGAAGAAGATAGTAAACCCCCCTCCAAATACCATTTGCGTGCATAGTTGCTTCAGTGGTGTCTGACTCTTGAGCCCTCCAGGCTCTCCCGTCCATGGATTTCTTGGAGAGTCACAAATTCAATTATATTGCAGGTCCTGTCATGTCTCTTGAGTTTGCGGAGACATGGCGCTGTATCTCTGTGCTGTGGAAAGCCTGGTGTGTTAGTGCCAGTCATGTGATCATATAGGAATGATCGTTCTTATGGTATTGTAAATTATTTTACTTGAGAAGTGGTGTCACTTAACAACAAGGAAATTGAAGCCTAGAGACTGGCTTCTAGATGTGACTTAAGTGCTCGTTCCTATGACAGGAGGTGAGCTAGCCTCTTTGAGCCTCTTATGTAAAATCTGGATGCGTTTATTCTCTGTTACTTTGTAACATGTCAGAAATTTAGTGGCTGCAAACTGCAGCAATTGTTTATTATCTCATGGTTTCTGTGGGTCTGCCATTCAGGTGGTTCTGGGTCAGGGTCTCGTGAGGTTGTCATCCGATGTCAGGTAAAGGTACAGTTAGTGGGGGACCTGCCTGAGTCTAAAAGATTCTTCCACAGTGGCCTGCTTAGGGGGTTGGCAAGTCAGTGTTGGCAAGTTGGTTTCTCTCCACGAGGAAGTTGACTTTCCATGGGGCTGTCCCCACTCAGGCTTCCCCAGATTGCGATATAGGAGACCAAGGTCTCTTTGGTATCTCCCTGCATCTTTACCCTAGTACTTTGTTGATGCTTAATTGGTATTTCCTAAACTGACATGGATTGCTGGTGAAGCTCCAGACTTTGTGCCTCCCTATAAACTTGAGAATGCAGAAGGTTGATTTTTGCTCAGATGGTGGTGTTGGTGATGGTCATGGCTCCTGCCAGAACCACTTTTAAGCCTGTCTTATGGGTCCCTGGTTTTGCCACTCGAGTCCTGAGCCTCTTCCAAATGACTCAGGTGTTTGGGGCTTCTGGTGCTCAGCCTGACTTCCTCATAGGTAAACGGAGCAAGCCAGCGAACAGGCAAACAAGCACCCCCACTGTCTTTTCTGTGTGACTGCTTCAAGATCTCATTGAAATCCTGCTCAACTTGGTAGCTCATGGCATGTTTCTAACATCTGAGATTAAGAATACCCATAAGATACAAGTGGACATCTTTCTTCCACATAGTAAATCATTAAAATTTAATCTTTGCCGTTTTATCCAAAAGTTTATTCTGAGAGCTAGGTCTTTGGCACTTTGACACACACACTTTTAGATGTATCTTTCTGTTGAAAAGTGTAGTGTTTATGGTTTACTATTGAAAGATCATCTTGCTGTGACTGAAGGACACATTGTCAACACATTATCAGGGTCGAGTTTTGAAATCGTGTTCAGCAAAGACATTTTATAAAGAAAAGAAATGCTTGTAAGATCATGTTTTGTATTTTAAGGACAATTTAATTTCACATGATTTTTGCATTTTTTAGACCAGTAAGTTCAGAGCGGAGAAGGCAATGGCAAGCCACTCCAGTACTCTTGCCTAGAAAATCCCATGGATGGAGGAGCCTGGTAGGCTGCGGTCCATGGGCTCACTACGAGTCAGACATGACTGAGCGACTTCACTTTCACTTTCACACATTGGAGAAGGAAATGGCAACCCACTCCAGTGTTCTTGCCTGGAGAATCCCAGGGATGGGGGAGCCTGGTGGGCTTCCGTCTATGGGGTCACACAGAGTCGGACATGACTGAAGCGACTTAGCAGCAGCAGCAGCAAGTTCAGAGCATCTTAGAATTGTTTCCTCCTCTCTACTCTCTCTTGGGAATTTTTCTTCAGGGATTATTTATCTCCTTAGTCACTCCCTGCCTTCTCCATCTGTTGTTTCTATTTAATTTCCCCCCTGCCTTTGGACTTAGTCGACCGATGTCATATACGAGGGTGAGCTGCTTGTGAGGGGTGGAGCAGTATTGGAAGGAGCAGAGGGTATGTAAGGCAGAATATTTCTGACGGTTAGGGTTGATGGCCAAGGGTACTTTTTCACTAAATAGGTAAAAGTGGACCACTAAAGCACTGGTGGAGAAGGTTAGAGTTGCCACAGATATTTTAACCTTAATTTTTAAACTACACTTTAGTTTTTTTGGAGTAGTTTTAGGTTTATGGCAAAATTGAGAGGAAGGAACAGAGATTTCCCATATACTTCCCATCCCTACACATGCAGAACTTCTCCCATGATCAACCTTACTTTCCAGAATGGTTCATTTATTCCAGTTGATAAGCCTGTGTTGACATGTCATTATGCCTAATGCTCATAGCTTATATTAGGGTTCCCTCTTGATGTTATCCATTCTGTGGGTGTGGGCAATGTATAATGTCTTGGATTCACTATGGATTCATCACACATTAGTTTCACTGCTCTAATAATCCACTGTATTCCACGCATTCATCCCTCTTCCTAACCCCTGGCAACCACAGATTTTGTTACTATCTCCACAGTTTTGCCTTTACTAGAATATCATATACTTGGAATCAGTGTATATAGTATGTTGCCATTTTGCCTGAATTTTTAGTTTGCCTGGTGTAGCAAATTATTTACAAAGCATTTTGGTATTTTTCCAAAAGCTTATTTGCTTAATAGTTACTTTAATAAGAGTTTTATTAGTGTCAGATGAGGATACTAAGTATCTGTTACTTGGTTTGTTAAATAATAACTATTTAGTGTTGCTATTATCAAACAGTAGTTTGAAACACTTTATAAACTAATTAGCTTGTATTTTTTATGAGTCTCACTATTTCTTCTGGGTAAGAAAAGTACTATAATCTGAACAAATAGGTTGTGAAAATACATTAGAATATTAATAGTTTGAGGCATCTTTGTTGTATATGGCTGCATGGCGTTAATACTATAAACAATTTATTCAAAATCTTATTTTGAAATTAAAAATAGGCATTAAATGTAAATTTCTAGACATTAAAGTGGTGATATATAGTTAAAAGAATATGGAATGAGGTTATGAAGACTTTTATTCAAATGCTAGCTCTACTGTTATCTATGTGAACATGAACTTTTGGTCTCGGAATTTCATTTTCCTTTTGGGAAAATGGAGATAAATTATACTTCATTGGTTAATTTTGAGGACTGTGTATGTAAGCTGTTAGTAAGAATCCTATGTAAATTTAAACTTATTACAAAGAAATGTGAAAGATTATTTGGTTAATAAGTCATACTTGGTTACTATTTCCAACTTAATTTTTTTTTAAGTAATCACGGGAAATAATGATTTGGATTTAAGAAGGCAATACTGCTGAAAAGATGCTTATTTAACTATGCCTGAGGGGATAAAAATACCCTGGATTTTTTATCTGAATTTGTCTTACTGATAGGCCTGCTTGTTTCTCTTATGAAAGGTATACACTTTGGGGTATTCTGCTTGTGTGCTTGGCTCCTGATCATATTTATTACCTAACTGTCAGCTTGAAATGTTAGTCCTTGCAAAAGAATGAGTTATAGTGCCACGTTCTGTACAGAGTCAGAGACACATTATTTCTTATTTATTGTGAGAAAAGGCTGGATTCTTAATTTCTTATGACCAGTCTCTGTGTGGTTGAAGCCACTGGGGCAGAGGAGAGTTTGGTAGAAAGATTCTGGAGTGAGATAATAAAAACAGTCCCATGAAGTTGAAATCCTGATGCAGCTGGTAAATTTAATATAATCTTAGTTTACAATCAAAATGTCCCTCTTGTTTAATATACATAGAGGTATGGTCAGTGATATTATACAAAACTGTACACTTCTGAGTTTGAGAATGCTTGACAGAGCTTAATTAGTACAAGACAGAAGTGTAATAGTCACTTCTTGGCAAGACAGTTGGCATCTTTATTATATTGCAATCTCAGCTTTTTGTGTCCCTACTAATTTACAGTATTTTAAGAAGATTAATCTGACAAGTGTATGGAATCAGTTGGAGGTAGAAGGAGTAATGAGAAGTAGACCATTTGGGAAGCTGTAATTTGCTTACAAGGTAGTGAGGATTTTCACTGTCATAATTGTGTAAACGGAAAGTAAGAGATGCTCAGAAACCATTAAGAAAAGAATAGTAAAACCTGACACTATTAAAATTATGCATTGCCAAAAATAGATTAAAAGAACTATAAAAAGTGAAAACTGTAACAAAAAGCAAAGACAAACTTGGAAGATTTGCAATCCATGCCATAGAAAAAGGACTGATTTCATACATATATGAAAAATACCAACAGATCAATGGGGAAAAACCAACAATCAGAGGAAAAAATGGGCAAAGATATGAAAGATTAGGAATAGGCAGGCAATTCATAAAAGAGAAATGCAAAATAAAACTTCAGTGAGAAACTTTTTATTAACCTATCAAATTGGCTAACAAAAAATTTTGAAAATGTGAAGAGTTACTGAGGATATGAGGAAATAGACAATATCATTATTGCTGATGGATGTAGGTATTTTTGTAGTTTTTGTTGAGAACAATTTAGAAATAGTTATCAGAACTTAAAATGCACATATTATTTTATCCTTCTAGAATTTAACCCATAAATCTTGTACTTGTGTGAAATAATATATATTTAAGGATATTCTTGGCAGCAATTTGAAGCAAATGCTCATCCTTAGGGGACTGGATAAATTATGGTACATGTAGTAGAATATTTAGTAGCTGTTAATAAAGCTGAGTATATACACTGAAATGAAATCATTATTAAGTCAAAATGTCAAGGTACAGAACAGTGGGTATTAATAGGTTACTATTTTGGAGGAGACTAAATTAAGATATATACTTTCTCCTAAATGCATAGAAAGTCTCTGAAGGGAATTATAGCAAAATGGAAAATGCCCCTGGGGATTGAAATTCAGATATGGATAACTGGGATGGGAGGAGTGTCTGGAAACATCTAACAGGAGGTTTCCTGTGTGCTGTTTTGGATCTGTCAGGAATTCTCTGTTCCTTATTAATTCCTGAATATTCAGGAATTAAGAGGAAAGGCAAGCCTCTCCCGGGGGCTGAGGAATCCAGGCATTTCCTTCGTTAGTTTTTCTATATGGTGATAAGTATCCTCTTCCTTTTTATGAACCATATGGTAAAATTGATTATTTACAACTCTGTCTTTAATATGGATCGCCTATGTTTTGTAAGTCTGGAATTTTAATCTTTGCTGAGAGTGACTACAGTATATATGCCCACACCATGTTGATTAAAACGTTTGCCTTTGCTCCATCAGAGCTTTGGTCCCCGTGTCTTGCTTTCTCTCTCTCTCTCCCCCACCCCCCCTTCTCTCTTTTTCAGGCTAATTCCTGGAGCATAGAGGCTCTCTGTGTTCACTTTCCTGCCCAGGCTTCTAAGACCCTTTCGAGAAGGCGCTCTGTGCCTTCACCCCATCGAGAGGGCGCCTGAGGCCTTCATGAACAGAGCAAGCCCCGTGTCAGGGGCTTTATTGGCTTTCTGTGTAAACCAAGGAATATCAGCCTCTTTCTTTCTCCTTTACTTTCTCATTGGTCGACTTTGGACCACCAGGTTCCAGTCCATTAAAGGACCAACAAGTGGTATTTCATTTTCCACTGTGTACCCCTTTTTGGATATCCTGAATTTTGTATTATACAAAAAAAAAAAAAAAAAATCCTAAAAAGAAGAAACGTGTTCAACTCAAAATATATTTCTGTAATACTTATAGCCAACTCTGAAAAATTAGAGACTAGAAAACTAAATTTAAAAAGAAGTTGCTATTCATATATTTGATAAGGGATTAATATATAGAGTATATGAAAAAATTCTTAGAACACAACAAAAGCAAACAGTAGAATTAAAAATTAAGCAAAGGACTTATTTCTCGAATAAGATAGATAAGTGACTGATAAGGTAAGTGACTGATAAGCACATCAAAAGCTCAAAATCACTAATTATTAGGGAAATGCACACTTATTAGGATGGCTGTTATTAAAAATAGAAAGTAACAGGTGTTGGTGAGGATGTGGAGAAATTGGAAACCTTGTGTACTGTTAATGAGAATGTGAAATGCTGCAACTGCTTTGGAAAACAGTTCCTTGAAAAAATGAAAATAGTGTTTCCGTTGTTCAGTTGCTCAGTCGTGTCTGACTGTTTGAAACTCCAAGGATTGCAGCACACCAGGCTTCCTTGTCCTTTGTTATCTCCTGGAATTTGCTCAGACTTATGTCTATTGAGTTGATGATGGCATCTAACCATCTCAGCCTCTGTCGTCCCCTTCTTTTCATACCCTTGGTCCTTCCCAGCATCAGGGTCTTTTCCAATGAGTCAGCTTTTTGCATCAGGTGGCCAAAGTATTAGAGCTTCAGCTTTAGCATCAGTCCTCCAGTTGAATATTCAAGGTTGATTTCCTTGAGAATTGACTGGTTTGATCTTGCAGTCCAAAGAACTCTCAAGAATCTTCTCCAGTACCACAGTTCAAAAGCATCAATTCTTCATCGCTCAGCCTTCTTTACAGTCCAACTCTCATATCCATATATGACTACTGGAAAAACTATAGCTTTGACTATATGCACCTTTGTCAGCAAAGTGATGTCTCTGCTTTTTAACATACTGTCTAGGTTTGTCAGAGCTAGTTTGTTCTTCCAAGAAGCAAGGGTGTTTTAATTTCATGGCTGCAGTCACCATCCACAGTGATTTTGGAGCCCATGAAAATAAAGTCTGTCACTGTTTTCCATCTTTTTTCCATCTGTTTTCCATGAAGTGATGATACTGGATGCCACAATCATGTTTTTTGAATGTTGAGTTTTAGACAAATTTTTTCAGCTCTCCTCTTTCACCTTCATCAAGAGGTTCTTTAGTTTCTCTTCTCTTTCTGCTATTAAGACGGTGTCATCTGCATATCTGAGGTTGTTGGTATTTTTCCTGGCATGTTTCCGTATGATTCAGCAATTCCACTTTTGGGTGTATGCCCTAAAGAACTGGAAGCAAGATCTTGAAGACCCATGTTCATAGTGGCAGTATTCATAATAACTAAAAGATGGGAGCAACACAAGTGTCCATGGGGGGATGAATGAATAAACAAAATGTATATGCATGCAGTAGAGTTTTATTAAGTCTTAAAGAGGAAGGAAATTCTGACACATGTGACAAGATTGGACATTATGCTAACTAAAATAAGCCAGTCATGAGAAGACAAATGCTGTATGATTCAATTTATATAAGGTACCTAGAATAGTCAAATTCATAGAGGCAGAAAGTAGGAAGATGAGTGCCAGGGGCTGGGGGTAGGAGGGAATTGGAGGAGATGTTGTTTAGTGGGTAAAGAATTAACGTTTTACAAGATGGTGGAACAATGTAAATATACTTATCACTACTGAGCTGCATACTTAAAAAATGGTGAAGACAGTAAATTTTATGCCATGTATAGCACACTTTGAAAAAAGATAATGTAACTCCCCCCTGCCCTCACCAAGAACCCTGTAGTGTCAAGGTAGGGAAGATGAATATGTAAATAAATGGCTGTAATTCAGAATGTAATCTGTGTCCAAAATGGGTATAATTAAAGCTTTGGGGTGGCATAGGATGGGACGTAGATAAGGGAGATTGCTTATGATTTCACATAATAGGGGGTGGTACTTTGAGCTGATATTAGGATGCAGTGTTGATAGGGTAGAGAAAATAGAAAAAAATTTGGGACAGGAGTAGCACAAGTAAAAGTGGAAAGAGGGAAAGTGAATGTTATCATCATAGAGCAGAACAAGATGATGCTGGAAAAGAATCAGGTTAGAGTCTAGGGCCAACTCTAGGGAATGAAGATGTGGTCAAAAGAAGTTATGGCATTTGTAGGACGCCTCTGTGGAGCTGACCAACCAGGCAAAGCTGTTTTCTTCTTGGTTTTCTCTTAATGTAAAATACGTCATCACTTTGCTCTGAGAGTATGAGAGAGAGGGAAAGAGATACGGAATTAAAGGAAGAGAGAGAGAAGAGCTGAGGGAGGGAAGGAGGAAGGGAGAAAGAGAGAACCTGAATTCTGGGTTGAGACTTTGTTCCTGGTGATGTATCTTACCCTGTCTCTCAGAGTAAACGAGTAGGTGAGGTTTTTGTCTTTTTCCTACTTGAGTTTGCCTCAGTCTTATCTTGTTTGGGGCTGTAAACCACCCTCAGGGCTACTTAATCCCCTTGCTGTTTTGTTTCTTACCAAGTTGATTCTGCCTGTTTCATTCTTAGAGTTGCCAGTTACATTCCTTTCCCTGTAAAAAAACCAATATATTTGATTTTTACATAAATTGAATGTAAACCTTCCCTCCCCAGCTGCTTTTCTCCCATCTTGTTTTGCGTTTCTGTTAAAATATAGCTTGAGTCCTATTTGCCCTCCTCCCAGAGGCCATGGAGACATTATATTTCAGTTTTTCCCTAAGTAAGTCCGTGTACAATATAAATTCATTGAGCCTTATTGATTTTTCTCTGTGACAGGTGAAGGTATCTAATTTAGTTCCTTTGTTGGTGTTTCACTGTTTTATCTCTTCATGCTGTAACCTTTTTCATTCATTCTTTGCATTAAAGAAATATGAACTGAATTCCTAGAGTTGATAGAAACTATATTCAGTTCTAAAGAGAACATCTGTCCTTTAACCAGATATTAGATTGCTCAACTTGTTTTCCTGAAGTCTTCGTGCTAATTCTCAAGTGTTAAAGGCAGTGGGATATACACATCTGCACCGTTTAGTAAATGGGAATGGGGTGGATTCTGATTTCATTTTTCTGGCTAATTTTTCTCTCCTACGTGGAGAGGTGCAGGAAAAAAAAGAGTCTGAGAAAATGTATTTTCTGATCAGCTTCTATTGAAAATACTTAATCAAAGTAGTCAAAAGGGAAAGAGATTCTCAAGGATTGCTACTTGATTATGAAATAAAAAAAATTATGAGTGTCGATTTATCTCAAGTGTGATTCTCTCTTGGGGAAAGTTTGCCATCCCATTAGCATTGATTTGCATATCTTTGCTTTTAACAAATGTATGATTGGATCTGAAGTGAGAAGACTACATTTGCTCTCATTCAAAATTTAATTTTATGATAATATCGACTACCTAATTATTGTCTTTGTTTAAAGTATCTTTGACTGAGGAGACTGGTTGGTTAGAAACTGTGCTGTTGAGACCAGTGCTTTGGGATTAATCAAGTGTGGTCTTGTTGGCTGTCAGAGAGGGCCCAGTTGGCCTTTTGCCTGATAGATATTTTTGCTCTCAAGCAGATGAATATGGGTAAAATTGGGGGAGAATTAGTCATACTGGTAGTAGTCCCTAACAATTGCAGGAGGTGACTGGGGTTTCATCAGCTTTGTATTTGAAAAGCTGAGTACCCTAATAGGGTAGTGGATGTTTAGAAGGTAATGTAACTACTACAGAAGAAGCCATAGTTTAAAATTAGTTGCAGCTTTTGTTTAAAAAACTTGCTTGATTTTTAAGTACTTTGTTCTGTATTTGCTTTTATATTTGCTACAGATATTAACACGTGAAGATTATGCTTTAAACACTGTAAAATGTTTTTCTAGTATTAACTAAATGATTGTGGGAAATGTTACACTTTAAAGGTCACGTTGATTTTTGCGACATTTCCAGTTTTACATTTTACACATACATTTGAATTGGTTTAGCTTCTGGTAGTGTTTAAAGATCCAGGGTAGTAAATGCGGAAGGGAAATTGCAAAAGGGCACAATGCTTTGGAATGCATTTGTCTTCCACCTTTCCTTTGTTTCAGCAGTGGAATTTCAAATTCTAAGAGGCAGTTCAGAGAGCTGAAAGGACAGTGAGATAGTGCGGGTTTCGGATTTTCAGTACTTGTTAAGTTCAGACACAACTCTAATTATATCTTTCTATTAATTGAGTCTATGTATATGTTTGTACTATACTTACTTTTGAATCCTTTCCTGATTTGAACATTTATTAGAAATGAAAGAGACTTAAGCATATGTCTTTTATATTTGTTGTTGTTCAGTTGCTCAGTTGGGTCCTACTGTTATGGTGGATTGAACTAATTGTGTATTCAGACCCTTTCCCTATAATTTGCACCTCAATGCTGTAATAGCAGTTATGAGATCAGTAACCCATCCTGATCTGTGTTTACTGGGAGTGTTGAATATTTACTGGGAGCCAGTGGAGCATAGTGGTTAAATGTACAGGCCACAGGGTCAGATTATCTGGATTCAGCTCTGCTTCCTAGTATCTGTGTGACCTTAGGAAGATTACCAAATGCTCTGAGCATCAGTTTACATCTGTGTTTAGGGATAAAAATACAGTTAATGTAGGGATTAATTGATATAATTAGAATAACAAAAATTTTTGTTGTAGTGTCTGTCATTGACATAGTGATACACTATTTTAGACAATACAAAATGAACTTTCTTCATTAGACTAAAATTTTTATTTCATCAGTTTCACAAATTTTTTTTTTAAATGATTTTTCCTTCTTTTTCCAATTAAGGCTTCTTTCAGGGTTTATGGATTTGATAATTTGTGGAAGAGTACTTTTCACTGATTTTGTTTGGTTGGCCAATAGCTCTATCTTTGTTAAAAATGAAACAAAACTCATGTTCTGTTAGTCAAAAATTTTTATGCCACTGTTTAATATTGAGGTTTTTGGGTGTTTGAGGTTAATACCTCAGATGTTGCAAATGTAATATGCTCAATCTTGTCTGACTCTTTGTGACCTCACAGACTGCAACCGGTCAGGCTCCTCTGTCCATGGGATTCTCCTGGCAAAATACTGGAGTGGATTGCCATTTCCTCTACCAGGGGATCTTCTGGATCGAGGGATCAAACTCACCTTTCCTGCATTGGCAAGCATATTCTTTACCACTGAGAAAGAATGTCACAAAGTGTTGGTGTAATTTTCACCAGGAAAATACAACATTTAAATATTTCCTGGAGGATTCATATACCTGTATCTCACTTGTAAAACTGGATCTTTTGTCCGGATTTTATTATGGCTCTTTTTTTCTAGCTAAGAAGAACCGAAATTGCCACCCTACTTTTTAATTAATTGCTTAACAAGTTACTTGGCTAGGGAAAGGTCTTTGAGTGATATGCCTAGTGCAGAAATATATTAGGTTCTGCAAAACTTATTCATTATTTAAAATATTAATTTAAATTACTTTGAATTTTTATATGACTCATGTATTTTTTTAAAATCTATCTTATGTATTCATCCAAATCTATCAAAAATTTTACTGGATTTTCTTTCTAAGACATTTACTGTAACATTGTGACATTCCCTAATATCATTTAATGTTGATTAGACAGTAAGTTTCTTACAAAATTGAAAGGATCAGAGTATTGTTTTCAGGGTCACTGAGCTGTTGATTAGTTTGAAAAGAACCTATTTGGTGACCAACATGAAGATAATTTAATTTTATTTATTATTACTGGTGCTTCTTTGTAAATAGGGATATACTTGTCTTTGCTGCTGAAAGCAGGGACGTGTTAAGAGGTTTCCCCAAATGTGTGTGTTGTTCTGTACTATCCAATTAGTTATTTGATGTGTTTTAGTTATATAAACACAGATATGAAATAAAGATCAGATGAGAAATTTAACAGTGTCATCATTAGAAATGAACATACTTTCATGAGTATGTTAACTTACAGAAGTCCGAAAGGTGTTGGAGCACAGGTGCTATGATGATAATGATGAGAGGTATCATGAAAGACAGATACTTTTAGTATGGGAGGAAGGGACCATTCCATGAATTTCTGATGTGGAAGGTAAAGGTTTGAAATTAGTCTCATGGAAAATGTATTGCCTAGTCCTTGGCATAATTGGGTCTTGAATCCAAGTTTTCTGATTTCTAATTTGGTACTGAGCATGGGTAGAGGAGAAGAGGTTTGGCTCTAGGAGAGGCTGGGTGCTTGGTTCTTTGGGAGTGATACATGCATGGAGTTATTATCAAATTGATTGGGTGAATCTCAACACAGGCTGTTCTGGCCGACAGATTGCTCCCTTATGCTCCCAGGCATTTAAAAGAATGGAGCGTCAGACAAAACCATGCCAAACTGTCTTTCCATCAACATTGTAAGTGGATATTAATACAAACCATATGTAAAATTAAACAAGCAGTCAAGAAATATTTATTTAGCACCTGCAAATGCTTAGTAAAATTCTCAGACTTTTAGGATATATAGGAAGGAGTGAAACATGGTGCCTGCCCTTTGGTGGCTCACAGTCTAGCTGGAGAGACGGACATTCTATGAAAATATAACAATACTGGCTGGCATATGTAGGTGTGACTAGTACATGCCAGAGGAGTCGAGGGGTGGAAGATGGCTCTGTGAGTCAGAATACTCATGTAAGTTTTCCCAGAAGAGGTAAAAATGAGGTTGGTTTCTTCTGTTAAATGAGGAGGTCATTTGATCGAGGTAGCTCTAATGCTGTTCAGTTCAGTTCGGTCGCTCAGTCGTGTCCGACTCTCCGCGACCCCATGAATCACAGCACGCCAGGCCTCCCTGTCCATCACCAACTCCCGGAGTTCACTCAAACTCATGTCCACAGAGTCGGTGATGCCATCCAGCCATCTCATTCTCTGTCGTCCCCTTCTCCTCCCGCCCCCAACCTTTCCCAGCATCAGAGTCTTTTCCAGTGAGTCAACTCGTCGCATGAGGTGGCCAAAGTATTGCAGCTTCAGCTTTATCATCAGTCCCTCCAATGAACATCCAGGATTGATCTCCTCTAGAATGGACTGGTTGGATCTCCTTGCAGTACAAGGGACTCTCAAGAGTCTTCTCCAACACCACAGTTCAAAAGCATCGATTCTTTGGCGATCAGCTTTCTTCACAGTCCAACTCTCACATCCATACATGACCACGGGAAAAACCATAGCCTTGACTAGACGGACCTTGGTTGGCAAAGTAATGTCTCTGCTTTTTAATATGCTATCTAGGTTGGTCATAACTTTCCTTCCAAGGAGTAAGTGTCTTTTAATTTCATGACTGCAATCAGCATCCGCAGTGATTTTGGAGCCCAAAAAAATAAAGTCTGACACTGTTTCCACTGTTTTCCCATCTATTTTCCATGAAGTGATGGGACCAGATGCCATGATCTTTGTTTTCTGAATGTTGAGCTTCAAGCCAACCTTTTCACTCTCCTCTTTCCCTTTCATCAAGAGGCTTTTTAGTTCCTCTTCACTTTCTGCCATAAGGGTGGTGTCA
Source organism: Moschus berezovskii (assembly GCF_049115385.1). Taxonomy (NCBI): domain Eukaryota; kingdom Metazoa; phylum Chordata; class Mammalia; order Artiodactyla; family Moschidae; genus Moschus; species Moschus berezovskii. The sequence continues at coordinate 65,427,282 of NC_142462.1, forward strand.
TCTGCATATCTGAGGTTATTGATATTTCTCCCAGCAATCTTGATTCCAACTTGTGCTTCTTCCAGCCCAGTGTTCCTCATGATGTACTCTGCATATAAGTTAAATAAGCAGGGTGACAATATATAGCCTTGATGTACTCCTTTTCCTATTTGGAACCAGTCTGTTGTTCATGTCCAGTTCTGACTGTTGCTTCCTGACCTGCATACAGGTTTCTCAAGAGGCAGGTCAGGTGGTCTGGGATTCCCATCTCTTTCAGAATGTCTAATGCTGTAGGAGTGACCTATTTAAGCCAAAATCTAAGCCTGTAGATGCTTCGAACTTACAAAATTGACACCTAAGGACAACAAATCACCAGCCACCAACTCAACTTTCATCTGCAGCCAATCAAATATGTCTATTCTTTGCATCCTTCTTTTCGGTTTAAAAATGTCTCCTTGAACTCCTCTTAGTGTAGCACTCCTCACCACTTTTGGTTTGGCACTGACCTGTTTGAATTGATTTTTGCTCAAATAAACTGTTAGCATTTTAATATACCTCAGTTTATCTTTTAACCTTTCTCAGCTTATTAGATCTTATCCATAATTATATGTGTTCAGCTCTAAAGATTTTGGATTCCCCTAACTTACTGCTTGGCTTCCCTGGTGACTCAGATGGTAAAGAATCTGCCTGCAATGCAGGAGACCTGGGTTTGATCCCTGGGTTGGGAAGTTCCCCTGAAGGAGGCCATAGCAATCCACTCTAGTATTCTTGCCTGGAGAATCGCTATGGACAGAGGAGCCTCGTGGGCTACAGTTCATGGGGATCACAAAGAGTCAGACACAACTGAGAGACTAAGCACACACACACAACTTAGTTTTAAGACAGAGTTGAGACTCGATTGTGGGTGTTTAGTAGGTGTTCTGGGATTTCCCTGGTGGCTTAGATGGTAAAGAATCTGCCTGCAATGTGGGAGACCCAGGTTTGACCCTTGTGTAGGGAAGATCTCCTGGAGAAGGGAATGGCAACCCACTCTAGTAGCCTGGAAAATTCCATGGACAGAGGAGCCTGGTGGGCTACAGTCCATGGCATCACAAAGAGTCAGACATGACTGAGCGACTAACACTTTCAACTTATAGCAGGTGTTCTCTAGTGTGTACCATTCCATAATCCCCATGCTGTTGTGCATAGACAGCAGAAGCCTTCTATTTGAGAGAATACCACTTCTGCTTCTCATCTATGTGTGTGTTCAACAGCAGATCACACTCTCCCCACTGGTCTTTTGAATGGTGTGTGTTAGAGGGCCTGGTTTCAGTTATCTTGTTCCTCTTCTATTTCTTGGCAAAATAGCTAAAATTGCTCGTTAAATGTGAGTTTGGTGGGTTTTTCCACTTAAGACAATCTTTTTCCTAAGAGTATTAAAGTGAGATGGGATATTTGTCGATAGTACATGAAAACAGCAGCAGCTGGCATTTACAGTGGGGTTTTCTGTTGTTCAATTAGATTATTTTGGTATTCTGTGTTATGAATCGTTAACTTGAAGATTGGTACATAAATAATGCCATTAAACATTATAAGATAAATTTAGAAACAGCTACATCAGAGATTAAATATACTTGTCAAAACTCATGCTATTTTCTCTCTACCTAGATATTTCTGTATTCAAATGGTATTTCTCATTTTAGCACAAATAAGGGCCTATAAACCTGACAGAGATGAATGTACTCTAAACAAGACATATGAAAGACATTAAGGGCTTGAATTATAGAGTGTGAGCCTCAATCTACCACTGATTCTTCAAGGTGGTGATTTTTTTAACCTTTTTTCTTTTCTTATTTTAATATGGTGAATGCTTCTTCAAAGAAAATTTTTTTTGGAATTCAACTATTTATTAAAAAAAAAAAAGATAAAAGCGTAGTGGCTCTGATTGAAGCCAGGAGTCGGGACTCAGAGCTCTGCTCACTTAGTGCCTGCTTCTTTTGGCCCTAGGGAATCCTTAGGACACCATGGAGCATGTATTGAAAAACTCTGCTTTTAAGGAAGAACAGGCTAAATACTTTGTAAAAGTAAGCCTTTAAAGAAAGTTCTTACTGTCTGATAATTGAATGGATTGTGAAAGTTACTTGATCCTTGTTACCCATCCTTACTGACTTTAGAAATAAGTGCTGTGCTATGTTTTATTGAAGAAAAAAAGAAGCACCAAAAAAACAAAAAGGAAAAAACCTCTGGAAGTTACACACACACACACACATCAGATGAGAGATGAGGATAATCAGATAAACATACACACATGCTCACCTGTGTGTGCACACACATACAACTCACAGTTTGTTTCATGTGATTGGGTAATTGCCTTTTCTCAATCCCTGCATCTCCAACAGCCATCTCATTCTGAATCTAATATAGATAGTTGACCTGGACAGGAAATTTTGAGGTTAGCGTACCAAAAATCATGAAATGAAAAATTATTTTTAGTAATGTTATTGGAAATGATTTATTCATTGATAAAGCTGTATTGAATATTGAACACTTCATTGCAGGGCACTGAGGTATGGCAGTGAACAAGTGTCCCTGCCCTCATATAACTCACAGCTAATTGGAGGTGAGGATGAGAAAATCAAGTGTGATGAATGCTGTGTTGCTGGGTGTGGCTAGGACATGATGTGCTATAGGAAGTGGAAACATTAAAGGACTTCAAGTCAGAAAAGTTACCATTTGTATTTTTTCAGGAGAGATCCCTTTGGTTAACTACCATGTTGACCTTGGGGAAGATGTTTGGGTGATAAAGTCATTCTCTGAGAGTAGAAGGGCCAAAGATGATAGAATACAGTGTAGTTTGTCTTTCCATAACATCCCCAATCACCCCTGTCCTTTATGAAATCTTTCTTCATCTTATTTTTATGGCCCTTTTAACCTTATCACAAGGCTAATGTAATTCAAAAGAACAATGTTTAATGTTCAGTATCTATACAGATACACAGATATATCTTCATTTTTTTGGTAAAGATGCTGGTATGATGCCTAGCACTTAACAGGCACTCAGTAAATGTTTATTGACATGAAAGCAGTAAATGCTGAAGGAAGAGATGCCAACTCAGTTCTCTTTTTTTGGTAATCATCACACAGTTCCCCCCAGTCCCACCACCCTCGTCCCATGTTCTTTAGGTTTAGATAATTTTAATGTCAGCTGTTTCTTAAACCTGCAAAGGTATAATCGTTTTATACTACTGGTGTAATTACTAAAACTGTACATTTGAAATAGTTCAGATTCACACACTTTGCCATTTTACTTTCTATTCTATACCTTCTCTGCCCAGCCCTGGAATCAATCCTTTCTTGAAGAGTCCTGGTTCTTTGTTGTAACAAATCATATTAGAACCTAGTATTCAAGTTCTCGATATACCCTTTGCTACTAGGGTGTCTTTGATTTTAGGTGTGTGAAAGGTTATTCCCTGGTTCTCCTCTGCGTATTTGTATCTCCTCTTTTCCATAGTGAGCACCCTGGCTCCCAGCTAACACCGTTTCTCCTTTGCTCAGTTCTACAGTGTATCTACAACAGTTTCAGAACTGCTCCCCTCATTGTTTGCATTTCTCCTCTACCTACCTCAATTGTTGTTGTTTAGTCTCTCAGCCCTGTCCAACTCTTTGTGACCCCATGGACTGCGGTACTGCCAGTCTTCCCTGTCCTTTACCATCTCCCAGAGCTTGCTCAAACTCATGGCCATTGAGTTGATGATGCCATTCAACCGTCTCATCCTCTGTCGTCCCCTTCTCCACCTTTCTTCAATCTTTCCCAGCAGCAGGGTCTTTTCTAATGAGTCAGCTGTTTGCATCAGGTGGCCAAAGAATTGGAACTTCAGCTTCATCATCAGTCCTTCCGATGAATATTCAGGGTTGACTTCCTTTAGGATTGACTGATTTGATCTCCTTGCAGTCCAGGGGACTCTCAAGAGTCTTATTGAACACCACAGTTGAAAAGCATCAATTTTTCGCTGCTTAACCTTCTTTATAGTCCAACTCTTACATCCATACATGACTACTGGAAAAACCATAGCTTTGACTAGACAGACCTATGTTAGCAGAGTAATGTCTGCTTTTTAATATGCTGTCTAGGTTTGTCATAGCTTTTCTTCCAAGGAGTAAGTGTCTTTTAATTTCATGGCTGTAGTCACCATCTGCAGTGATTTTGGAGCCGAAGAAAATAAAATCTGTCACTGTTTCCATTGTTTCTTCATCAGTTGGCCATGAAGTGATGGGACCAGAGGCCATGATCTGAGTTTTTTAAATATTGAGTTTTAAACCAACTTTTTCACTCTCCTCTTTCACCTTCATCAAGAGGCTCTTTAGTTCCTCTTCGCTTTCTACCATATGGTGTCATCTGCATATCTGAGGTTACTGATATTTCTCCTGAAAGTCTTGACTTCAGCTTGTGCTTCTTCTAGTCCAGCATGATGTACTCTGCGTATTAGTTAAATAAACAGGGTGACAATATACAGCCTTGACATACTCCTTTCCCAATTTTGAACCAGTCTGTTGTTCCCATGTCTGGTTTTAACTGTTGCTTCTTGACCTGCATACAGTTTCTCAGGGGGCAGGCTAGGTGGTCTGGTATTCCCATCTCTAAGAATTTTCCATGGTTTTTGTTGTGATTCACACAGTCAAAAACTTTAGCATAGTCAGTGAAGCAGAAGTGGATGTTTCTCTGGAATTTGCTTGCTTTTTCTGTGATCTAATGGATGTTGGTGATTTGATCTCTAGTTCCTCTGTTTTTTCTAAATCCAGCTTGAACATGTAATTAAATGTGATATTCAAAAATTAGTAGGATTAAAATGAGGGTGGGAGAAAACTTTTGGAGGGGTCTGCTATATTTATGATATATATTGTGGTGGTTTCATGAGTGTAATCTTGTCTCTAAACTTACCAAGTTTTGGATACATTAAATATGTATAGCTTTTGGTATATCAATCATAACATAAGCTTAATAAGATAGCTTACAAAAAGATGACAGGTGAATTGCCATGGTGGGCAATATAAGGTCAGTTTAAATTGCCCACTTCCAGAAATTTTTTATATCAGAAAAAAGAAAAAACTCTCCCGTTTGTGCCACTTAAAGAAGTTAATCGAATTAATGCCTCTTCATCCACCGTAATTGATGCCTGTTTAATTTTCTGTCTTGCTTAGACTTTTCTGACTTGCATAGACTTTTCTGACTTGCATAGTGAAAAGTGAAGTCACTCAGTTGTGTCCGACTCTTTGTGACCCCATGAACTGTATCCTACCAGGCTCCTCTGTCCATGAGATTTTCCAGGCAAGGGTACTGGAGTGGGTTGCCATTTCCTATATGTATATAAATGTGTGGTCAAAACCAAAAATATTGAGATTGTTTTGTTCTGTATTTCACATCTTTTCTTAGAAACTCTTGCTGAATCAAAATAAAGTTTAATGTTTCTTTTCATTTTTCTTTTTTACTTATGGGATGTTTCTCTACCTCTGTGTTTTACTCAGAATAGCAGAGGCAGTTCTGTCTTCCTGCCGTGTTTGCATTCCTGGAAAATCTTTAATTCTGCAAAATCTTGTGCTAAACGTGATAGAACTTCTAGGGAAAATAGGGTTGGGAACAGATGGTTTGAAACCAGTGGAATTTTGTAAACAGAACTGGCACCAGGAAATGACAATTGCAATAAAAATACCAGCGTGATTAAATCTCAGCTGGCGTTTATACCCAGCATTGCCATCAGTCCTTGGCCTTACAGCCTGATTTTCCTCCTTTGAGTTTTTGGTCCTTAAAGTTATTCACTTTTAACAGAGACCATTTTCATCAGAGTTAAAAATCTGGTCCAGGGTGTTGACTTATCAGTTTTATTTTGAACACAGGGGGAAATACTTTTCATTTCTTCATCTGTACTCCGCTTCCTTGGCTAGTTTACTATAGTGGAGAGTCTTGAAGGCAGGAAATGAGACTTTCCTGCATGTGAACTAATTTACATTAAAGAAATACCTGTTGTAGCAGAAGAGGCTAATGTTAATTTGCTTTAGTATATAAACATAATATATACCCATTATAGAGAATTTAAATAATACGGGAACGAATAAAGAAGAAAGTAAAAATCCCTTGACTGCCAGTAAGTACTGCTGTCATTATCTGTGTGCCTACCGTTTTTCATCTGACCTCTTTTCATGATGATGTGTGTATATAATATTTCACATAAATGAGTTCATGTTATACTTAGTGTCTTCCAACCTTCTTTTATGACAATGTCAAACAGTATAGCTATGCAATGTCCTTTTTAATGATTGCAAGTGATTTTACTATATGCATGTCGAAGTTCATTTCTTTATTTTTTTTGTGGATGTTTAGGCTGTTTTCAGTTTTTCACTATTATAAAGAGTGGTGTATTGAAAATTCTAGATCATATCTTTGTACCCAGAAAGTGGTGTCTCTGTATCAGAGGTATGTGTTTGCATAACACTTTGGTCCTTATTGCAATGTTGCTTTCAAGAAAGATTGTACCTATTTATGCTTCCAGGAGAGATGAGAAATTCTATGTTCCTACACAGGATGGTTTTAGTTTTCTGGATCTTTGCCAGTCTGATAGGCTAAAGAGGCGATATTTTGTTTTTATTTGTATCGGTTTTATTATTAATGTGATTGAACGTTTTTTTATACCTCTGTAGAGCATCCATATTTTATTTTGCTTTTAGTGTAGTGCCTTTCATGTATTTCATGTTACTCACTTTTCTCTCAGAACATTTACCTTTTAAAAAAATAAGAATTGTGTGATTTTAGAGATATTACACCTTTGGGATTAATATATATTGCAATTTTTAATATCATGCTGATTATTTTATAATCTTATTTATGAGATGTTTTGATTTTTATGAAGTCAAATCCATCAATCTTTTTTATGTTTCCTGGATTTGTAAAATGTTCAAAAGTGCCTATTTTCCACTCCTAAAAGACTGTCTGCCTTTATTTTCTTTTATTGCATTTGTGTTTATTTCTTATATTTAATGGTTGAATTATCTGGAATTTATCTTTCTATAATGAGTAAAATGAATATCCACCTTTTTTTTTCTCCCTACAAACCCTGATTATTTAATATCATTTAATTTAAGCTCCTCTCCATCAGTGTGGAAGTCTCTATCATATACCCAATTTCTTTGTGTCTTTATATTTATTTCTGGGTTTACTATTATGTTAGTTATTTCTGCAGAATAAATTACCTCCAAACTCAGTGGCTTTAAACGTTTATTCTCTTTCAGAGTTTCCACGGGTGAGAAATCTGGGAGCAGCTCAGCTCAATTCTAGCTCATGATTTCTTTTAAGGTTGAGGTTAAGATTTCTGCTGGAACCACTGTCATCTGAGGATTTAACTGAGGTGGGAGGGTCAGCTTCGCAGGTGACTCACTCCTGTGTCTGGCCAGAGGTTGCTGGCTCTTGCAGGGAGGGGGGCCTCAGTTGTTCTCTGATTGAACTTTTGCTAGGTCTGGCTGTCCTCTGGACTGGTGCTAGCTTGCCTAGAGGTAGTCATCAAGCGGAGAGAGGCAAGAGAAAGCTACCTTTTTTTGGACTAGCTTCAGAAGTCACACAGCATCAGTTCTACCACATTCTCTTTGCTAGAAGCAAGTCTCTTTCTAAGACCAACCCACCCTTAAAAAGATGGGAATTGGACTACTCATTTTGAAGGGAGACCTGACAAGGAATTTGCAGGAATGTGTCTAGAACCCCATAGGTCCCTTGACTGTTCCATTCATATATTCCGCTTGTTGTTTATTTGCTAAGTTGGGTCTGACTCTCGCGACCCCATGGACTGTAGCCTGCCAGGCTTCTCTGACCATGGGCTTTCCCAGGCAAAAACACTGGAGTGGGTTGCCATTTCTTCTCCAGGGCAGGGATCAAACCCGTGCCTTCCTCTTGGGAGGCCGATTCTTTACCACTGAGCTACCTGGGAAGCCCTGTATTTGATTACTGCTCTAATATCACATTAGTTCATTTAAAGAGTCTTATACTGAACTAATGGAATGTTCCATAATACTCTGCTAAGCTATATTTGACAGCTATCAACTCTTACTGGTCAAGTATTTGAAAACAGATTCACAAAATAATAATGATAATAATGGAGGGCTTTTAAAATTGCTTTATTTCTCCAACTTCTGCTAATTCTTTGGAATTATGTAGTAGAGGTCATTATAGTTCATTGCAGATCCCTGCTTACCTTATTAAACCATTTTTTTCACACCCTTCCATATTTCTATGAGTAATTTTAAATACTTTGGCAGATACATTGTAGCTTCAGGGCATTGCATGTTAAAGAAATTTCACAGATATCTGAAACAGAATCTTCTAATATACCAGCAAGGAAGCAGAATCAGAAGAAGGCATTTCTGTGCGGGGAGCAATCTAAATAAGCATCTCAGCTCCATATGCTGTAATGTTCACCAGGGGCTCATCACGATCCCTGGACTTTCTATGCAGCAGACACTTGAGTCCATACAGTGCTGTGCTCCATCTGCCTCAATCCCCAGGCTGTACAGGAGGAGCCTCTTTGTACTCTGACCTCTAGGCTGCTTTTCTTTTTTTTAAACATGTTGCCAGCCTGGCCTTTGTTGCCATTTCAACAAGTGTGTGTGCCTGAGGGTGCGCTTACACTTAAAAGTTTAAAAGACCATAGCCATTCACTCTCAAGACCTTGGTTACTGTTGCTCTCCATTTAAATTGCGTGAATCTTCTCATCCGGCTGCATCTGTATCTGGTTCTGAGCTGGCACTGCCACTGTGTTAGCTCCCCGTGGACACGCAGATGCCATGGACCGGCTGTGGCAGCCTTCCAAAAATTGCGACCATAGTTTGGACAGGCTTTATTTTTGACAGACTAATCAGAGCCTTAATGTGCTTCCCCTGCTGGGGGAGCCTGTGTTTCTAATTTATAGATTTCTGATTCTCTGAAGAGTAGAATAAGTCCCTGGGCTGGCTGTCTGTTTGCTGGTTACCTTGTATTTCTTGGTCTCACATTTGTTTGTGACCTTCTCTTCCCATCTTTGCCTCTTTGGGGTCTGGTGGGCTTGGCTACCTTAAGAAACCTGCCTACGTCCTCTTTCCAATTCTGATCAAAGGAAAAGTCATTAAAAAAAAAATTGGAGTATAATTGCTTTACAGTGTTGTGTTAGTCTCTGCTGTACAATGAAGTGAATCAGCTATATGTATACATATAACCCTTCCCTCTTGGGCCTGCCTCCCACCCCCAGTCCCCATCCCACCCCTCTAGGTCATCACAGAGCACCAAGCTGAGCTCCCTGCGCTATACAGCAGGTTCCCATTAGTTACCTATTTTGCACACGGTAGTGTATTAGAGAAGGAAATGGTAACCCTCTCCAATATTCTTCCCTGGAGAATCCCGTGGACAGAGGAGCCTGGTGGGCTACAGTCTTTGGGGTTGCAAAGAATTGGACACACAGCGACTAAACAACAACAATGCACATGTCAGTCCCAGTCTCCCGATCTGCCCCACCCTCTCCCTCCCCAGAAGCCATGTTTTTACTCCTTATCTCTTGATGTGAATTTGAGTTGGTGTCTAAGAAAGCAACTTATTTGAGGCATGGTGGGGAGATGGGGTCAGGATAGGATTTTCATGAGACCCTAATAGCATGTTTGTTTTAAAAAATTGCCTTTTCTCTCCAACCCATTGGAGACCCTTGTACCATATAAAAACAGGGCAGAAACAGAGGTATTGTGTTTGAGTGAACTCCGGGAGTTGGTGATGGACAGGGAGGCCTGGCGTGCTGTGATTCATGGGGTTGCGGAGAGTCGGACATGACTAAGCGACTGAACTGAATTGAACTGAACTAGCATAAATGAGTATGACGTAGTAGTAGACAGTAGGACAGCTGTGCTCTAGGAAATACGTGTCACATGGTGTTTTCTGGGGCCACTTCCCCATCACCCATATTATTGCCTGACACTTACTTTCTAATATTCTTCTTGTTTATCTTGTGTCCTTCTTAAACATTCTCAGTGTCATTATTTTTTCCTTATTTCCCTTGTCTCACTTTTATTTCTTAGTTTTGATTTTTGAAGGGTTTTGAGATTTTGCTTTTGAAAGGCATGCTTTTTCCTTTTACAGGCTCGCTTAACTTTTTAAAAGCCAATTGCCCTCACAGCTTAAATGCTAAATAATGTGGTGTTTTCTTTTTACCTGTTCAACAAGTATTCTGATGCAGGAAATAAGTTCTTTAGCTAATTCAAAATATTATTGCTTTAGGAATAAATAGTCTTATGGTGAAATAGTCCAAAGTCCTCTAATTACTTTGTTTGGGTTGTGGATAAGTACCTGGTCTGTTTCATTTACACATATATTTAAGTTGCCACATTGTTACCTTAACATCCACATTGCCTTTAGCTGCTTCTTAATGACAAAAGTTATGCTTTTCTATTAAATTGGAAAAAAATATGTAGAGTGCAGTGTTGAAATCTCAGTTTTGTGGTTATTACAGTTTAAATCTTACCTAGCTTCTCCTTGCTAACGGTTATCACTTAATAGGATTTTTCTCATTCCATAAAGAACTATTTGCTGTCTAGTTAATTTTTATGGTAAACTGTTTGTTGCAGAATTTATGACATCTTAATAACTAAAATTTGTGATTGGGCCTTAGTTGTGAATGCAGTCAAATGGTGTCTATGTGGAGTTAAAGGATAAGGATAATCCTTAGGATTAGGGTGGCCTGAGCCAGCTCTTAGAGAGGGCAACTGTTGTGATTTTGTTTTATGTGGTTTCCAAAAATATTGGAGTGATGAAGATTTCCATATTGCTAAGAAACAAAGGAAAACAAAATAAAAAATAAGTATTAAATCCAGTCTTATCCCTCACTGCTCTTAATATGTCTCTTGTCCTCTTGGTTTGGCCAGCATTCACATTATCTCAGTAGGCCCATATGTACCTTTCCTCTCATAATCACATTTTCCTCTTGCCTGAGACATTTACTAAGTGTAATTTATACTTCTTTTATTTTTCAACATTTCAATGAAAAATTTTAAGCATACAGAAAAGTTTTGAGAATTTTATAGTGAACATTCCTAAACCTGCTACCTACATTCTAATTTGTTTTTTTCTTTAAAGCTTCTTTCATGAATTTTTTTCTTCCAATTCCATCTCTTATCTTTCTTTTCTTTTTTCCCAGTATCTAATATATAATTTATTCCTGTGGTCCAATTTGGTTGCTAAGTCATGTATTTTTTATATTCTGCTTAAAAATAATCCTCAAGACACCTAAGGCATTGCTGGTGTTGGCACTCATAGTTCTTATTAATTGGCTGGTATCAGGAACTATGATCATCCTTAACCCATCAAATCTTAGAAAAAGATCAGGTTCAAAGCAGAAGAAGACTATCACTCTGGATATTAGGTGTATAGGCTTTATTGATTTAATTATAAGTAATGGACATTCTTAAGTTTCTTGCCCTTTTTAAATTTGTCATTGTTAGTCCTCTTCTTTGGACATGGCTAATGCTTTTATCTGAAGAAATACCTTTAATTTGATTATCTCACCATTGTTCTCTAATACATTGCACATAATATGCTAGTTTTATGGGTGTTTTCTTTCTTCATGCAAATACTTAGTAAAACACACACACACACAATATGAGCATTTTGAATATCTGAAAGACCCTACAAGGTTTCTTATTTGAAAAAATTGTGGCTTAGAAAGATGAAGTAATTTGCCCAAATTCACATGATTGGATCATGATTTGACCTGAGATCTGTTTCCCAGGTTGCACTACTGGTAAAGAACCTGCCTGCCAATGCAGGAGACATGAGAGACACAGGTTAAATCCCTGGGTCAGGAAGATCCCCTGGAGTAGGATATGGCAATTCACTCCAGTATTCTTGCCTGGAAATCCTATGGACAGAGGAGCTTGGTGGGCTACAGTCCATGGGGTCACAAAGAGCTGGACATGACTGAGCGACTGAGCACTGTTGGATTCACTCACCTTCCTACTGAGTTTCCCTGTTTGGTGACGCTGCCTCTGCAGAGCACTGCCAGCCTCAGCTCCACCAAAGGCAGGAGAGGTGGGGATAAATGCATGAGGTTTGCAAGTGGAAGGAGTCCTTCTTCAAACTCGGGAAGCTTATATGAAATGCATTTCTTATTGATTTCTGGTGGTGTTTTCTCTCTACATCAGTGTAGTACAACATGCCCTTGGAGTTCATTTGCATTTTAATATTTCTGACTTAAAATTTCACCTCTCTTAGCATCCAGGTGTTCATCACTCTCCAATAGATAATTATAATTATCTCTGTCAGAGAAGTGGTTTTAGGTCAAAATATAGGACCTTTATATTCATCAGTCTACCAGTGTGGACTTTTAAAGTTGGGTTTCTTTGCCAGAACATGATTCACTTTATGTCTAACCCCATTATATTTTCCCCTTTATTACTTTTGACAGTTTTTTATTCTTTATTTTTGTTGCCATTTCATTCCTGAGAATTTTTGACTAAACTGTACATAAAAGTCACACAGTTCAAAGATAATTTGATGCTGGAGTTCACATTTCTAAAGATTACTAATTATCTTTTTGTTTTGATCTTCAAAAGATATCTCTTTTTTTGATGCTTTTTTAAAATTTTTTATTGGAGGCTAATTATTTTACAATATTACATTGGTTGGTTTTGCCATACATTGACGTGATTCTGCCCCGGGTGTACATGAGTTCCCCTTCCTGAACCCCCCTCCCACCTCCCTCCTCCCCTTATCCTCCCTTTGGGTCATCCCCGTGTACCAGCCCCGAGCATCATGTATCATGTGTCGAACCTGGACTGGTGATTTGTTTCACGTATGATAATGTACATGTTTCAATGGCATTCTCCCAAATCATGCCACCCTCGCCCTCTCCCACAGAGTCCAAAAGACTGTTCTATACATCTATGTCTCTTTTGCTGTCTCGTATACAGGGTTATCATTACCATCTTTCTAAATTCCATATATATGAGTTAGTATACTGTATTGATGTTTTTCTTTCTGGCTTACTTCACTCTGAAAAGCCAGACACACAGGAGGAGAAAATATGTGCAAAACATGTATCTGATAAAAGACTTGTACCTATGTGTATATAATGACATATATATACATGGTCTTCCCTGGTGGCTCAGATGGTAAAAAATCTGCCTGCAATGTGGAAGACCTGGGTCGGGAAGAAGCCCTGGAGGAGGGCATGGCAACCCACTCCAGTATTCTTGCCTGGAGAATCCCCTTGGACAGAGGAGCCTGGCAGACTACAGTCCATAGGTTCACAAAGAGTCAGACATGACTGAGCGACTAAGCACATACACACACACATACATACACACACATCCTTACAACTCAAGAAGACAAACCAATTACAAAATTGGCAGAAGATCTGAGCAGACACTTTAATAAAGGCAAGACTTTGTACTAAGCTCATGAACAGATGTTCAGCATTGTCAGTTATTAGGGAAATGCCAGTCAAAACCACAATTAAATACTATACTGCATGCTCATTTGAATGGTTATAATCTAAAGGACTAAGAATTCCCAATGTTGGCTAGGATCCGGAGAAGCCAAAAACCTTCATGTATTGCTAGTGAAAATGTAATATGATATAATCACTTTGGAAAACAGTTTGGCAGTCCTCAAAATACTAAAAATACACTTTTCACATAACCAAGCAATTCCACTTCTAAGTAACTACTCAAGAGAAATGAAAGTATATATTCACCCAAGGACTTGTATGCAGAGACTTACAGCAGCCTTATTCACAATAGTTCAAAACTGGAAGCAATCGAAATGTTCCATCAGCTGACGAACAGGGAAATTGTGATATATCAATACAATGAAATGTTTAGCAATAAAAAAATGAACTACTTATAAATGCAACAACATGGATGAACCTCAAAAATATTGTGTTAAATGAAACAAGCCAGACCAAAAAAAAAACTACTAAAATTTCTTTAAAATGCACATCTCTTAGAGAAGAGAGCAGTATATTCCTGGGGCTTGGATGGGAATGGGAACTGGCCTTCAGATAGGCATGGGTGAACTTATGGGGGGTGACAGAATACTCCAAAAATGTATTGTGGTGATGATTCCACAGCAGCATAAATTTGCTAAAAATCTTTGAACTGTGTACACTTACAGTGGGTGAATTTTATGGTATGTAAATAATACCTCAGTGAAGCTACTGAAAAATATTTCCCTGTAAAATGATTTCATTTTTTGGGCTAGTGGTTCTCCGATGAGGGTGAATGAGGGTTGTGGACAGGGAGGAAGACCAGAGACAGCAAATTAGAATTATCTAAGAATTTTTTTTAACACATGTGTATTTGTTCTTCCCTGTAGTATAATATGGCTTCCCTGGTGGCTCAGAGGTTAAAGCATCTGCTTGCAATGCAGGAGACCTGGGTTTGATCCCTGGGTCGGGAAGGTCCCCTGGAGAAGGAAATGGAAACCCACTCTAGTATTCTTGCCTGGAGAATCCCATGGACGGAGGAGCCTGGTGGGCTACAGTCCACAGGGTCACAAAGAGTCGGACACGACTGAGCGACTTCACTTCATAGTATAATACTAGAGATCACAGAATATCACCATGTATTACGAGGGGCAGGTAAAGAATCCTTCTGCAATGCAAGAGATGCAGGAAACTCGGGTTCAATCCCTGGGTTGGGAAGATGCCCTGAAGAAGGAAATGAATACCCACTTCAGTATTCTAGACTGAAAAAATCCCATGTACAGAGGAGCCTGGCAGACTATAGTTCATACAGTCACAAAGAGTTGGAGACGACTGAGTGACTAAGCACACATACATAATTTGCAAATGCTCCTCTAGGTGATTTTGATATATGTGATCCACATATCTACTCCTGAGAATCTCCTCTTAATCAGGTTGAGTCCTAGGAGTCTATGTTTTCCATGAGCAAGACAGGTGACTTTTGTGATCACTTAAGTTTAAGAAACTCTGCCCATGTTCTGCAGTGCTAAGAACTTTCAGCATTGTGGCAGAGCACAGTGGGATAAATGTTACTCTGGGAAAATCTATTTTCTGACCCTTTTTACATCACATCTACCCAGATACTGGCAGCAGCCAATACCTAGCAATTTTAATGAATTAAACCTATAATTAAGGCTCCCAATTACTCCACTTTTGGTGGGGATTCTAGTTCATTGAAAGGAATCTGTCTGAACTCAATACCAAAAAGGCCAACCATTTTGTTACGATTATGACTTATTCATATTCATGAAATGTGTTAGCTGTGAGATGTGTGCTTGCATGCTCACTTACGTCCAACACTTTGTGACTCCAGGCTCCTCTCTTCATGGGATTTTCCAGGCAGGGACGCTGGAGTAGGTTGCCGTTTCCTAGCTGTGAGATAATCTGCTATATTTGTGCCTAGTTATGGTCCCTTGGGTTGAAAACTCTTGGATTTCTACTTTCCCTTTTAAAAAGTAACGTCTTTTCCTTTGAAGCATTTTGTCTTTCCTGAGTTGATAGAAGTCTCCCATTCTTGGAAGAATGCAGGAAACAGAAAACATAGAGCATTTGCAGTCACCTTCAATGGCTTTATTTTCCTGATTGTCAAGTTTGCCAAAAAAATTAGATTGCTAGAGATGATGGCTAAATGTACCTATTGTTTCTAGAAAAATACAGTTTTGTAGGAGAGAAAACATGGGAACTTCAAAAAAATTAAAGTGCTGTTGCTATCCATCGAGGGGTCACTGCCACTTCTGTGCATGTCAACAAGATTCCTGTCTAGTAAACTGCCTGAAATCCCTATCATCGTTCAGCCTTGTGGAGAAAACCTTAAGCATTAATTATCTATTTTTATAATACATTATTTATTTATAATCTGAAAGGAGGAAGTTAACCTCCCAACTTTTTTCTAGATTAGGATCCATCGATTACTTTCCTAGATCTGCTTCTAGTGGAATCGAAATTGTTCTCATTTGTCAGTTATTATTTTTTCCCTGATTTAGTTCAGATGCCTCCTGCCTCCTAACATGCATGCTTAGGCTGTTTGCAGAGTGAGGTAATTGGTATCAGGAGCTCCTGGAGAGATCCATGGAGGAGGGTAGCCTGATCGTGTGTGGTCATCTACTAATTTCTTGTGATCTTGTCACAGGTCCTTTGGGAAGGAACTGTGACTCTGTGTGCCTTTTTACTCTTGGTATCTTAGTGAGACATACGGAGGCCTTGCACGCTGCAGTCCATGGGGGTCACAAAGAGTTCCACACGACTTTCAGCAACTGAACAACAACAAAATCTTAGCGTAGGGAGTAGCACAAAGTAGGCATTTAATGAAGAAAGAATGAAAATGTAAGCTCCACGTGACCAGGGACCTCACCTTCCTTGTTGTGCATTGTATGTGCCCCTTAACACAGCTATATGGTAGGTGATCAACAAAATATATAATGACTGAATCAGGAATTTAGTGTCAGATTTGTTTGGATCCCTGCTCTTGTATTTTCTGACATTTGTAGTTTGATATACAGTTTGAATTTACAAATAAAATTTTGATTTGGTTATCCAAATGTGTGGGCTGATTTCTGTAATAGAAAGTTTACATTTTGTATAAGATACTGCTTTGTCATTTATTGTTTTTCTCTTAGCTCCAAACCTGCCATAAAAAATAGTTTTTATAATTAGGATGACTTGAGATATATTTATTCACTTGGTTGCTATGGGTGAGTGATTTGTGACTTTGTATAAGATGAAATGTATGGGAATTTAAGAATGATTTTAGATGAATTCATGCGTGATCAAACCATAACACGTTGTGAGAGGAAAGACAGGTATTTAGAGTGGAGGTCATTAGGCAGTTGAGGTCAGTAATGCCAAAAAATTTTTACTTACAGGTACTATATACTAAGTGGCAAATATGATTTCAATGGAATCTGAAAGCTTATTTTAAAATATTCAGTTTAGGTACTTCAGCAGTGAATCAGGTGTGCCTACTATTTAAGCAGTAATTTTCTCAGGAGCAATGTTTTGAACCTAAATGACTTGCATGGTTACTGGAAGAATGAGATTACTGATAAAAATTATTTCTTTTTTGCTTGGGATATCACATTATTATTGCTTTAAGGGAAATTTTCTCAGAGAAAGCAGATGCTTGGTGCTTATTAGTATGGTAGTTTTAAATATTTAAGATGTGAACAAAAGACAAGATCATCCCAATGATTCTTTATAGAAAAGGAAATGCATTAACTTTACCAAAATGTGAATGCCATAGCACTTTAAACATTTTATTTAATATAATTTGACATAGAAGTGTAATGTTCATTTCTTCCTTTGTGTATGGCTTTAGAATTTTAATGATGGAAGTCCCAAAGAGGGTTTTATTATTATGAGTTAAAGGTGTCATTTACAATTCAGGTAGGACAGGACTGTACGGAGACTTTTGCTTTGAGCCTTTGAAAATAGTGGCCCCTAATCTGCAAGGGAGCTTTTATTTTTACCCCTGTGCTTGGGCTGAGTCTGCATACCCCCAATAGATATACCTCCCACATAATTTTCATGGCAAATAGAATGGGAAAAAATGGAAGCAGTGACATTTTGTTTTCTTAGGCTCCAAAATCATTGCGGATGGTGACTACAGCCTTGGAATTAAAAGATAATTGCTCCTTGGAAGGAAAGCTATGGCAAACTTCAGTTCAGTTCAATTGCTCAATCATGTCCGACTCTTTGCGACCCCATGAATCACAGCACGCCAGGCCTCCCTGTCCATCACCAACTCCCGGAGTTCACTCAAACTCATGTCCATCGAGTCGGTGATGCCATCCAGCCATCTCATTCTCTGTCGTCCCCTTCTCCTCCCGCCCCCAATCCTTCCCAGCATCAGAGTCTTTTCCAGTGAGTCAACTTGTCGCATGAGGTGGCCAAAGTATTGGAGTTTCAGTCCTTCCAATGAACACCCAGGATTGATCTCCTCTAGAATGGACTGGTTGGATCTCCTTGAAGTACAAGGGACTTGCAATAGTTTTCTCCAACACCACAGTTCAAAAGCATCAATTCTTCGGCACTCAGCTTTCTTCACAGTCCAACTCTCACATCCATTCATGACCACTGGAAAAACCATAGCCTTGACTAGACGGACCTTTGTTGGGAAAGTAATGTCTCTGCTTTTTAAGATACTATCAAGGTTGGTCATAACTTTCCTTACAAGGAGTAAGCGTCTTTTAATTTAATGGCTGCAATCAGCATCCGCAGTGATTTTGGAGCCCCCCCAAATAAAGTCTGACACTGTTTCCACTGTTTTTCCATCTATTCCCCATGAAGTGATGGGACCAGATGCCATGATCTTTGTTTTCTGAATGTTGAGCTTCAAGCCAACCTTTTCACTCTCTTTCACTTCCATCAAGAGGCTTTTTAGTTCCTCTTCACTTTCTGCCATAAGGGTGATGTTATCTGCATATCTGAGGTTATTGATATTTCTCCCAGCAAACTTAGACAACTATTAAAAAGCAAAGACATCTCTTTACCGACAAAAGTCCATATAGTCAAAGCTGGTTTTTCCAGATGTCATGTACAGTTGTGAGAGTTGGCCCATAAAGTAAGTTGAATGCCGGAGAATGGATGCTTTTGAAGTGTGCTGGAGAAGACTCTTGAGAATCCCTTGGACAGCAAAGAGATCAAACCAGTCAATCCTAAAGGAAGTCAACCCAGAATATTTATTGGAAGGACTGATGGTAAAGCTGAAGCTCCAGTACTTTGGCCACCTGTTGTGAAGGGTCGACTCATTGGAAAAGACCCTGATGCTGGGAAGGATTGAAGGCAGGAGGAGAAGAGGGCAGCAGAGGATGACATGGTTGGATGGCATCACTGATTCAATGGAATGAGTTTGAGCAAACTCCAGGAGATGGTGAAAGACAGTGAAACCCGGCATGCTGCAGTCCATAGGGTTACAGAGTCAGACATGACTTAGTGGCTTATCAGCAACAACAGCAACAGTAGAAAAATATTTTTCCTGAGTTGTGCAGATGGCAGCAGTGCTTGGGTCAGCAGTGAAATTGTGAGCCTCAGAAGGGAAAGGGCAGTGGCTTTCAGGTCTTACTTGTATTTAATATGTCCCTTCACATAATTTGCACTAGTTCCAACTTTATCTCTGCTTCCCTTTTGTAACTAATTGTATAATAAAAGTCTTTTTTCCTTTCAACATTAAAAAAAATTAAAAAACAATTCTCAAACCCAAAAGGCAACATAATCTCTCTTCTTGGTCAATAATAACCTAAGTGCCTTTATTTATTTTAGTATCTTCTCAAAGACTTGGAGAAACAATAAAAAAATATATAGGAATATAGAATGACAGCCCTGGAAAGAATGTTAGAAATTGAATTCGACCCCTTACTATTTTTTTTTTGGCTGCACTGGATCTTAGTTGCCGTATGTGGGATTTTAGTTGCAGCATGTGGGACCTAGTTTTCAGATCACAGAACAATGTGAAGTATTGTTTCATGAGAGTTTTTAAATGATTTTACACTGTTCATCTATCTGTCTTTATATCTCCTGCACTTAGCATTGGTGTTTCAGTTCAGTTCAGTCGCTCAGTTGTGTCTGACTCTCCGTGACCCCATGAATCACAGCACGCCAGGCCTCCCTGTCCATCACCAACTCCCGGAGTTCACTCAAACTCATGTCCATCGAGTCAGTCATGCCATCCAGCCATCTCATTCTCTGTCGTCCCCGTCTCCTCCCACCCCCAATGCCTCCTAGCATCAGACTCTTTTCCAGTGAGTCAACTCGTCGCATGAGGTGGCCAAAGTATTGGAGTTTCAGCTTCAGCATCAGTCCTTCCAATGAACACCCAGGATGATCTCCTTTAGAATGGACTGGTTGGACCTCCTTGCAGTCCAAGGGACTCTCAGGAGTCTTCTCCAGCACCACAGTTCAAAAGCATCAATTCTTCGGCGATCAGCTTTCTTCACAGTCCAACTCTCACATCCATACATGACCACTGGAAAAACCATAGCCTTGACTAGACGGACCTTGGTTGGCAAAGTAATGTCTCTGCTTTTTAATATACTATCTAGGTTGGTCATACTTTCCTTCCAAGGAGTAAGCGTCTTTTAATTTCATGGCTGCAATTAGCATCTTCAGTGATTTTGGAGCCAAAAAAAATAAAAAGTCTGACACTGTTTCCACTGTTTAGCAGGCAATAAATGTTTACTGAATTAAACATTAATATATTAAAGTTTGTATATATACGAAATTGAATTTCTTATAGTTTCTTAAATAACTTATGTTTTATTTCGCCCTGAGGTCTTCATGCACACTTCTGCTTTTGCCCGAATTTCCCAGGTCTTAACTTGAATGCCTTTTCCTTTGGGACACATTTACTAATCATTTTCTAATGCATGCCCCAGGCACACTGGCCCTTTTCAATGCTATTTTCCCTTGGAAATATTTGTCTGAAGGCAATCTTCCCTGGCACTTTGTAACTCCTTGAGAGCAAGGACTGTGTCTGCTTTTCATTTGTGTATCTCTAGCATCCAGCCTGTGACCTTGTACTTATTAGAGTTTTGAGGAATTGAATTATGAGCACGTTTTTAGTACTTTGGAATGTAATCCAAGGAAATGATAAAATAACACTGCTTGAATAGGTCACAACTACCTCAACACTTTTCTCATCTCTTCTCCTCTGCCCAATCCTTGCCCATCCATTTTCAGTTCTGTCTGTTTAACCTCCAAAATGCATATGTGAAGTTTGCCCATTTTGATCCATTTCCATCACCATCACCACCACCACTATAATCCATCCTACCATCTAGCCCTAGCGCACTAGAACAATCTGGTCTTCCTCTATTTATCTAGTCCTAGTCAAGAAATAGAACAGACTGAAATTATTATCACATAGTATGAATCAGTATTATTTTGAGAAACTGGTAACAAACTGGTCATTTATCTTCCCCAGCCAGGAGAGTTCTTCATCTGTTGGACTGTGTTTAGCTCCATTTTGGTCTTTAGCTCCAATCTCTTGATCTCTTGCTATTTTGTTTTTCATTGCATAAGACCATTAAAGGATTGCATTAGCCCTAGAATATCTGAAAATTAACCAAGTGGTTACAGGGCTAAGTGAAGGTTGCAAAATACAGGTTCAATTACCTGTATTGAATTCACATACAGTGATATTTTTTCTTGATTTCTCATATATTTCATGGTTATATTAGGATAAATTTGACTGCCATAACATAGGACCCATAACATTGGTTTAAACATGATGGAAAGTGATTTATCTCCTAATTAAAACTTGAACATAAGCAAGAAAGAGCAGTTACAGTGCTTCCATGGTGCTGGAGACCTAGGACCCTTCTATTTTATTGCTTTGCCATCTTTAACTTGAACTGGCTACTCCTGTTCCTACAAACACCATCACAAGTGTCACAAAATGGGAACAAAGGGGAGGACATAATTCTTCTAAGGCACAGTGTTTCTGCTTATATGCCATTCATCAGTCCTAATCACACGGTCATACTTATTTTCAAGGGAGGCTGGGTAGCCATGTGTTTCCCCAAAACTTCTATTACTGCAGAAGAGGACAGGTATCAGGGTTCAAGGAGCATCTGCACCATAGTCAGCAACAGGAAAGGATTTACTTTTAGAATGCTTATTTTTTTTCTAACATTGCTTTATGAGGAGAAATTTTCTATTGAAATTATTAAGCTACTTGACCTGTGGGAAAGAATTCACCTGAGTTATTGTATTTGACTTTGGGATTTTAAGTCAGATATATTTCAGTGGTTATAGGGATGAGTATTTGAGAAGGAAATGGCAACCCACTCCAGTGTTCTTACTTGGAGAATCCCAGGGACAGAGGAGCTTGGTAGGCTGCCGTCTATGGGGTTGCACAGAGTTGAACACGACTGAAGTGATTTAGCAGCAGCAGCAGCAGCAAGGATGAGTATGAAACATATTGAGATGAGGTTGCTTTTTCTTAACTCTTATTTTTCTTGGACTGTTTTTATGTTTTGGTTTTTACCTTTCTTGGGGCTAATTTCATATTTATTTTTGTTGTGCTTTTAGACATGGCACAGTCCCAAGGCTGGGTGAGAAGGTACTTCAAGGCCTTTTGTAAAGGCTTCTTTGTGGCGGTGCCTGTGGCAGTGACTTTCTTGGATCGAGTTGCCTGTGTGGCAAGAGTGGAAGGAGCATCGATGCAGGTAAAACTGATATGACTCCTTTCTTTGCAATACACGTTTGGTTATTTCTCATGCACTAGAGATGAGATTTCTGTATATTGTCTCCATGCTAGAAACTGAAAGGTTTTTGAAAGGCTTTGAACGAAATTTTAACATTACTGAGAATAAAAACAATTCTCTGGTAGTTCTCTATATCTATAGTTCCCCCCCGCCTTAGGAATGATAAATTGAGATTCTAAAGAAATTTTACAAAATAATATCACTTTCTGTGGCTGTGGCCTGAGATTTTAAGGTTTCTTTTTTTTCCAATTATCCATATATGACTGAGATCAGATTTATGAGTTCAGTTGCAGGATGAATTTGTCTCCAGTTACCTGACTGTTTTACACTCTCACACATGCACTCACACACTCATTTATGCACACACAGAATTCTGATAGGTGGAAAACTCTATGGCACTGATTTCAGATATTCTAGTGTGTTCTTTAAGCATGTTGCTGATTGAGAAGATTAAATGCCATTTACATTGGAAAAATTTTGGAGTGGAGATTTCCAAAAGTTATTTGCAAGTAGTCTCCAGTAACTCAGAGAAAATTTGATTATTCTAATGCTGATGTCTGAAACCTAGCTGTTTCGGTAAGTTTATCAACTAAGAAGAATTTGCATTTTGTAATATAATTTGTTTTCTTCCATTATTTTGTGTATTAAGTTTATGCATTATACTAAATATTTCTATAAAACAAACAAAATGAATGTATAAACTTCTAAGAGTTTAAAGTGATACAGATAGTAACCAATTTACTCCCCCCCCCCCCTTTTTTAGTCTTTAAACTAGGTGAGGGTATAGACATCAGCTTTGAAGAGTTAGAATGAAATTGCTTTGTTAAAATTGTAACTATTGTACTGAGAATCAGGTCTCTTCCTGAGTTCAGGTGCTTAGTGAGATCCTGAGTGAGTGCTTATAGGGTGAAACTAGGGTTCTAAAGCATGGCTGCCTGAATATTTACTTATTGACTTGTGCTTCCATCATTTGAGAATGATGGGGGCCTACTCTTGGCTTGGGGCTTCTGAGTTAAACCCTGTTTCTCATGTTCGCTCTAGACTGGGTCACCAGCTCCAGGCAAATTGGTCACTTACTTTGAATGCAGAAATATTGTTGTGCATGGGTACAGCAAACAGAGAAAGAGGGATCTATAAAGTGTATGGCTTTATTCCTCAGTGCAGGTTAATGCATTTAACAGGGATGGATTTTACATTTCCTTCCTCTTTAATTTTAAATTCCTAGCAGCCTCATCTTAGACTCAATTCTTTGGGGAAATTAGACTTTCTTTATTGAGCTTTTGAATCAGATTCCTCATTTGAGATTAAAACTGCCTTTTCCACAGCCATCCAAATTCTTTTTGGTCGCTTCCATCGACAGGTATTATTTTTTGATAACAAATAATCACACAAATAATGACTTTTTTCCAGTTTTGTTAGTGCTATCTTGTTACACAACCCTCACTATCCCGAGATGGAATTTTTCTAGAACACGAAACCTCATAATCTTGGATCTCATGATATTCCAGAGAATCATGTGGCAATTATAGTATTGCAATCTTCATGCCTTTAACCCAGTATATACTATGTTCATGACTTGTGCTCAGAGGGAAAAAACACAAGGAACTAGCCATTTTATGAAAACACAAAGCTTATCCCTGTTATGCCCTGAGTCCAGTCCCCCCTAACTGGTAGAATAAGACACTCGCAGCAATGCAAAAGCAAGAATACGGTTTATTTCTATCTCGAGCTAGGGCTCCTGCCCCTCCCAGCGCAGTGGAATGCGGACAAGAGCCGGGAGCCCAGGTCACAGCGGTTTCTGTAGTCTCAGATTGCATAAGCACCTATTTTTGTTCAAAAGATCAAGCTGGCAGAAGCTCATTGGCCAGTTCATGCATGCACAGAAGCTCATTGGCCAGTTTATATGCGTGCAGGGTTTTTTCTGGGGGATTTCCCTTTTTCTTCTGATTGGCCCAATTTTTGGCACTGGCGGGATTTTTCTAGGGAGGAGTTTCTTAATTTTGGCACCAGCAGGATTTTCTTAGGGAGGAGTTTCTGTGAACCTAGCCTCCACCCTGTCTCCAGGAAATTGAAACTTAGGCCTAAGCAAGGTCTCAGGCCTATCATCGCTACTCAGATGTTAGGGCTCCTAACAATCCCCAGTGAAGAAGACATTGAAGAAAGTCTTGAATATGCCAGATCTTGTCTTTTAAAGCCTTTAGATGACAAGATCTGTCATTTAAATGCTGGATCTGTTGATTAAATAGTGAGTTTATTGCAGATACAATAGAATTTCTTACAGTATTCCTGGACCACTACCCCAAGAATCAAATTTGTTACCTTGTAGTTTGTTTGGTAGGATTTCTTTAGCTGTTGATTAGAGAAAATCAGTTTGAATTGATTTTGATCTACAGGGAAGTTGCTTGGAAGGCTTATGAGTACGTTGATGGAAGGCAGGAATGTGGCAGTCATCAGGGACAACTGGAACCAGGGACTTGAATGCTGCCAGGGTGCTCAGTCTTTTCCATTTCAACATCTGCTTCTGTCAGCATCTTGGCTTAGTTCTCAGACCAGCTTTCGTCTCGACTCAGGGCACACAGCTGCTGGCAGTTCTCCTGCCTTTAGATGCCCAAATTTTTTACCGTCTGAGTGAGATTTCTCCTTATGCCTTAATTTCACTTTGAAAAATCTTGAAGAAGGACTGTGATTGACTCAGCTTGGACCATATGCCCCGATCCATGCAAATACAGATCAGCTTTGACCAGCAGATTAGGGTGCCATGATTGGCCTACCTTTGGACAGATACACACCCCTAGCTTGTGGCTAGGAGGAATGAGAATGCAACAACATATATTTTGAATCACAGTTTTCTGTGGGCTTTCAAGGTGAGGTAGGGGTGATCCTTCCCAGAAGAAGAGGAGGTATTATTTTTGGAATAAAAGGGTAAAGGATATTCTGGGAAGAAAGAAAAAAAAAATGTATGTTCATTAAGGTTTTGTCTATATTATAAGAATTTTAGATTACTTTTGAGGAAAATAGATAAAATGTGTACACTTTCATTAGATATCACTGAATCATACTTAAAATTATTTTGGACTAGAAAGTGCAGTAATGAGACATTGTTATTAATTAATTCAGCATATTTGAAGAGATCTTTGCTATGCTACAGCTTTGATGAACTGAACATGTTTAGGCCATGGGGTTCAGCAGAATTTTGACAAAAAATTCAAAAAAATTCTTGTCTTCAAATTTCTCTAATGATGCAAGTACTAAATAGTTGGCAGGGTGTATGGTACTCTCTGGAAATCCCTGAGCTTCCTGCAAGGAACACACCTGCTATTATTGACTCTGAGGCCTGAAAATTATTCCTGGATTATTGCAGTTGGTTGATTTGTTGTGAACAGAAGGAGTATTCTGGATGCGTGGTGATGTCTTGTTATACCAAAGCTTAAAATTGTGAAAGGAAGAGAGATAAAGCAATAGGCAAGAAAGAAAAATATATGGAGAAGAGGAAGGAAAATAGATCACTTGGGTGACAGAGAAAATTGAACACCTGAGACACTGCGCAGGAGACAAGAGTGGCATGAAGGATCAGTGATGAACAGAGAGAAAACTGCTTCAGTGAAGGAGCTCATGGCTCCTTTTGTGGAACCTTCCTTGGAATTGTACCCTTGAATGCTGACCCATCTCTGCTGCATATTTGTGTATAACACCATGAGATTTGTCACCCAGCCATCCATTCTAAATCTCAGTATTCATTTAAGGAATCTGTGTGCCATTTTGAGGGAACACCTATTGGAATAGGTTATCAGTCTTCATTGGAAGGATTGATGCTGACACTGAAGCTCCAACAGTTTGGCTACCTGATGTGAAGAGCTGACTCATTAGAAAAGACCCTGATGCTGGGAGAAAGATTGAGAGCAGGAGAAGAAGCGAGCAACAGAGGATAAGAGGTTGGATGGCATCACCGACTCAATGGGCATAAATTTGAGCAAGTTCCAGGTGACATTGAAGGTCAGCAGAGCCTGGCATGCTGTAGTCCTTGGGGTCACAAAGTGTCAGACCCGACTTAGTGACCAAACAACAACAACAACCAGTCTTGAGCGTCATTCATTGCATAGTACCTGAGTGCTCCTGTGTATTCAGGTAAAAAGACCATATGTAGTCATTTCTTTCATTTCAACTATATGAATAATTTTGTGACTCACTGTTAACTATGAGTTGGAATAGGGAATCATTTATCAAATGGCTAGTATGTGCAAAACTGCTCTTGAGGTATGGGAGTCAGATACAGATTCTGTATTCAAGGTCATCTTGCTATAGCAGAGATTTAAGAATTAATCCTAGATAATTGCTGTATCTTCAGATGAGATTTGATATAAAAAACTTGTTTGGTTTAGCATACTATTTTAGAGAATGAACCTGGAAATTTTAATTTGAGACAGAATGGTACCAGAAAAATAATACCTTGAGCCCTTTTATAGTTCAACACTATTATTTTTACTGTGGCAACAAACAATCCCCAAATTTTAGTGGTTTATATAACATTTTTATTTCTTGCTTATTGGTCTGTAGATTGATTATAGTCACTCTAGACTAAGGGTTTGGATCAGTCTGCTTTGTGGGCCCTCTGCTCATTGTGGGCCCTCTGCTGAAGGAACAGTGACAATCTGGGGTGTGCTCTGCTCGTGGGTGATAGAAGGACACAGGGTGAATGAAACGCTCAGAACATCTTAGAGCCTCAGTTTAGAACTTCTACTCTTCTGTCTACATTCCATTGGTCAAAGCAAGTCACACAGCAAAACCCAAAGCCATTAGATGGAAGTATATTCCACCCATAGTGAAGTCATGGCAAGGTGAGGAGGGAAGGATGAATTGTGAATAGATAGGTATATCTACCACAGCCATTAGGATGCCAAAGATACATGCTAGATTTCAGAGGTAATATAAAAAGTTGAATTAACCTTTGAGTCTACCTAGAATAACCCTAATCTTTGTAGTCCAAGTCTGACAAAATTGTAATAGGTTGAAATTTTAAGTCACTGAATTCTGGAATGGATTGAAATAGCCCAGGGTCAATTGGATCTTTAGAGTGACTTCTTAAAAAGGTCACTCTGCAGCTTGTATACATGTTATTTAAGAAAATCCAAGAATTGAGAGTTTGAATTTCATTAAAAGTACATATAATGCCAATCTTTTGGAGTTTATTGAATAAATACTATTATAGCAACCCTGGAAATTTGCTTTGAGTGACAAATTTTGCACTAGAGCTCTTTTTATGTCTTAAAAAAAATTCAGTTGGCTTGAGGTTTAATAGGAGAAACTCATTTTCAGGATTCTCTCTTATAAGAAATAATTCTTTAGTTTTAAAATACTACTCAGTAGTTCTTTTTTGAGGTTAGGTTTTCCAGTATTAATTTTCAGTATGACTAGAAGGATAGGGGAGGTCCATCATGAGGAGTCACAGCTAGTTAAAGGTAAGTCATCAATGCAAACAAGGTACAGGATGTAATTCAATGGAAAATAGGATTCGGTTTATGAAGTAGTTGATCTTTTTTGTTTTATCAAGTTATATAGGCATGTCTCTTTCACTGGATGAGATGTCCCTTTAACCATGCTCTGCACACACAGAGCGCTAGCAAACATTGCTGGTTAATGATTATTCATACTGACCTCTTCCCTTCTCATGCCCATGAATCACTTCTACTACTGGCTGCTGAAAGGTTACCATGAAAGTAGATGCACCTTTTTTTTTTTCCAGGAAGCACCACATTACTCAACATTAATTTAACTCAGGAAAGGAAGGCTGATATTGCATAGTTGAAACTACAGAGGGAATTTATGTCGGTGAGATGCAATTATTCAAATTAGAAGTTCAATCGCTTACAAAGGCTTTTAGAATAAAAAGGTGCCCTAGGAATAGTTTAATGACCTCACGCCAAAGTTTTTGAATTTATTTGAGTAAGGATGCCTGAAGCGGGGTCACTGGTTCTTATAAAATGTGTATGTCTTCTACATGCAAAATTAAGATGTAAGACTTAAAAAAACTACTGAAAGAAATCATTTTGTGTCACTGTCCTGTTTTCATTGCAGTTGCCACGTAATTTTTACATAGTATGCTGTTTTCCTTCTTCCATAACCAGAGGGGAAAATGTTTGAAAACAATGCACAATACTATTTCTTTAGCTCAGACTTCAGAGAAAGATTTATGCAGAATAGATTAGAAAATTAGAAAATTTGAGGGAAAATAGAGTCTAATCAACACTGAGGTCTTTAGTTATCAATACCACACATTCATTGGTCCAAAATTGTCGATTTTCAGCTACCTGAGAATAATGATCCTGAAGAAACTGGCTTGTAATAAACCTCTTAGACTTCTGCCTGACTCTTTGCACTCATTGTCTGTTGCCTTCTGAGTTTAAAATGAAAAGTTCTATCAAAAAAATAAGCAAAGAGGCTGATGTTCTTTCTCTCTTTTTGTCACATTATTTATTTTATTAAAAAAATTTAAACCTATAGTGAGCTTAATATACAATGGTTGTGGTAGTTGTAATTATTCTTTGATATTCTGAGATGCTAGATATAAACAGACTCTCAAGGAAAGAAATGTATCATGATTTACCTGCCACGGTTTAAGGTAGAGTTAGGGAGTTTTTGTTACTTGCTGAATTTGCACTTCCAAGGTGCTGGGAATTGCCTGGCACACATTTCCTGTGAAGCTGACTACTCTGTGCTCTTACTACTTGCTCTTGGTGGGCTGGGGCTGACTTTGGGAAGCCAGGAGTTAATGTTGGAAGCGTTTATTAGCTTACATGTGTGCATTCTTCCCAAGTTACTTTTGGCTCAAAAATCTTACCTGAGGTTTTTACACCTTAGTATTTATGCATTGTTATATAGTTCTGCAACCTGTCATTAATAGAGAAGTCAAATAGATCAGTTTGCATCTATAGCAATAAACATATGTGATACTAAAACCATGAATGAGTGATGACTTTAAAATGTTCCTTTGGAGATTTTCTTCATGTCCCATGATAGAAAAACAGGGTGCTTCTGTTCAATATAGCCAGGGTTAGATCTGTTATTTAAACACTGACTTCATAGCACTTTCTCTTTTTTTTAATGTTGGAGTATTTTTAGACTTACAGAAATGTTGTAAGAGTAGAACAGATAACTCCCATGTGTTCTCTGCTCCGATTCCCCAGCTTTCAATATTTTGCCACATTTATTTTATTCTCTTCCTCTTTCTCTTTTCTTCCCTCTGCTCCCCCCATTTATAACATATGATAGATAATATATAACATATAGTATATGCACCTATGTTTCTATGTGTATATACTCACATGTATATGTGTTAAGTCGCTTCAGTCGTGTTCAACTCTTTGCGACCCTTTGGATCGTAGCCTGCCAGGCTCCTCTGTCCATGGGTTCCTCGAGGCAACAATACTGGAGTAGGTTGCCATGCCCTCCTCCAGGGATCTTTCGGACCCAGAGTAGGTTGCCATGCCCTCCTCCAGGGATCTTTCAGACCCAGGAATTGAACCCATGTCTCTTATGTCTCCTGCATTGGCAGGTGGGTTCTTTACCACTCACATGTATACATGTATGAGTAAGTTCAGTTCAGTCGCTCAGTCATGTCTGACTCTTTGCGACCCCATGGACTGCAGCTTCCCCATGGACACTAGGCTTCCCTGTCCATCACCAACTCTCGGAGCTTTCTCAAACTCATGTCCATCAAGTCCGTGATGCCATCCAACTATCTCATCCTCTGTCATCCCCTTTTCCTCTACTTTAAATCTTTCCCAGCTTCAGGGTCTTTTCCAGTGAGTCAGTTGGAATATATGAATAAATATACCCACAAGCATTGCTATTGAACCAGTGGAGAGTGGGTTGTTTACAGTACTTCTGTATTCTCTGCTGAGTATATTCATGATGTTTGCTAATTGGCATATTACTGCTTTTCTTTTATATGTTTTTAAATTTTAAAAATGATTAAAATTTGAAATTTAATATTTTATTCAGATTCATATGCATAGCACATTTAATGCATTGAGATATTGATTCAAGTTCTAAATTTTACATTTGAAAAATGGAGGCCAGACATTGCAGATGATTTACATAAAGTGGCATAGCTATTAAATTTGAGAAATGATTTGAACCAACTCTGTTAATCCTTTCCATTTTACTAAATAATAACCCATGAAAGTTGTGCTTTATTGCTGTGCTACAAGTGCCTCCTGATAGTATTCCTGCTCATGGAGATATGTTCCATTTTGATTTTTATTTATTGAATGATGTAATTAGTAAGTTATTTAATTTGGGGATGGTTTTATAGTATATTTAGCATTTTAAGAAGATAGAAATTGCATTTATAAGTGATCGGAGATGAAAGATTTTTAAATTTTGAAACTCAGGTTGATAAAAGATACCCTATTTTAAACTGAAGGCCATAGACTCTCTAAGAAGGAATTAGATAAAATTAGGCAGAGCAGACATATTAAAAGTATTTCCCATGCAGAACTCATTAAAAAGTATAAATAAAACATTAAGAATCTTTAAAAATGCATAGTGACCTTGCTGGAAGGTAAGGGAAATGATCATAGACCACAGATAAGAGGAAATGCATTTCCAGAGTAGTAAGTATGCATTAAAATAAGCAGCTTTCCTATGGACATTTGTCGATACCTGGTAACTTAGAGTTTTGGTTTTAATGGCCACAAGGATATCAGAAGACAAGGTCCTGGGTTCATACACGGTAGTTGGAACAGGAATTCTGAATAAATTCAGGATCATGAAAGAGACACATCATTAGGGAATGAATAAACTAAAACCAGAATCTGTTCTGAGGGAAAAATTGTCTAGGTTCTGAGTACAGAGGAAAAGCCCTAATGTGGGATTGAGGTTTGAATTCACATTCACTATAACTGAAAAATCCTAAACAAAGATATTAATTTATAGTGGTGAGGGGTTTAGGGTAGTCTCAGGCACCTGGCTGGAGAAGGAAATGGCAACCCACTCCAGTGTTCTTGGCTGGAGAATCCCAGGGACAGGGGAGCCTGGTGGGCTTCCATCTATGGGGTCACACAGAGTCGGACACGACTGAAGTGACTTAGCAGCAGCAGCAGCAGGCACTTGGCAGGAGCTATCTCCAGTCCTCCTGGGCACATGCAAAGTCTGAGGAGCATGATCTCACAGTGAAAACTATCATACAGTGAAGTGAGTGCTACTAGAGTTAGTGACAACCTTTAGTAGAATCAGATCTTAAAGACTTTAGATATTAGAACTATCATCTGTTAAACGTAGCATGTTCGAAGAAATAAAAAGGAAAGTGAAAATAATGTGAAAGCAACAAAAGCTTATTTAAAATGGTC
Organism: Moschus berezovskii; assembly: GCF_049115385.1. NCBI lineage: Eukaryota > Metazoa > Chordata > Mammalia > Artiodactyla > Moschidae > Moschus > Moschus berezovskii. The sequence goes on from NC_142462.1 coordinate 65,458,806, forward strand.
AAGCAAAGTACCATTTTTTAATCACTTGTGCTGTAATATATTTTTTAAGATATAGAAATGGAACTGTGATTAGGTTAAAAATCCTTATCTTCTATACTATGAATTTGCGATGAAATATATATAATAACATATATATATTATTACATATAATATATATATAATATGTATGTTATATATATATTATAATATATACCATATATATACCATATATATATATATAAAACAGAAATTTAATATGGAGGAGGAAAAGAGGAATGGGGTTACAGATGAAACAACACTGGTCTTGAGTTCATAATGTTGAATCTAGATGGTGGAAAACGTGGTAGCTCATTATTCTATTCTGTTTCCTTTTTTTTTTTTTAAAAGGGTTTATACCCATTTGAGTGATTTAATGATTTTTAATAAATTTATAGAGGTATACAGTCATCACTTTTTAAGAACATTTCCAAGATCCCTCATACTTGTTTGAAGTTAATTCTTGGTTCCATCTTGCGTTAGGCAGCCACTGATCTGCTTTATAGATATCCCTTTTCTGGATATTTCTTGTAAATAGAAGCAAACAGTATGTAATCTTTTTGTCTGGCTTCTTTTACTTACCATAATGTGTTTTGAGGTTTATCTCTATTGTGAGTACATGCTAAGTCACTTCAGTCATTTCCGACTCTTTGTGACCCACCAGGCTTCTCTGTCCATGGGATTCTCCAGGCAAGAATACTGGAGTGAGTTGCCATGCCCTCCTCCAGGGTATCTTCCCCACGCAGGGATTGAACCTGTGTCTCTTACATCTCCTGCACTGGCAGAAGATTCTTTATCACTGAGCCAGCCACCTGGGAAGCCCTATCTCTGTTGTACCATATATCAATAGTTTGTAAAGTTTTATTGCTGAATAGTATTGAATTGTTTGGATATACCACATTTTGTTTATCTATTCACCAGTTAATGCACATTTAGATTATTTCTGCATTTTCATTATTGTGAATAATGCTTCTGTAGATATGCAGATGACACTACCCTTATGGCAGAAAGTGAGGAGGAACTCAAAAGCCTCTTGATGAAAGTGAAAGAGGAGAGTGAAAAGGTTGGTTTGAAGCTCAACATTCAGAAAACAAAGATCATGGCATCTGGTCCCATCACTTCATGGGAAATAGATGGAAAAACAGTGGAAACAGTGTCAGACTGTATTTTTTTGGGCTCCAAAATCACTGCAGATGCTGATTGCAGCCATGAAATTAAAAGACGCTTGCTCCTCGGAAGGAAAGTTATGACCAACCTTGATAGTATATTAAAAAGCAGAGACATTACTTTGCCAACCAAGGTCCGTCTAGTCAAGGCAATGGTTTTTCCCGTGGTCATGTATGGATGTGAGAGTTGGACTGTGAAGAAAGCTGATTGCTGAAGAATCGATGCTTTTGAACTGTGGTGTTGGAGAAGACTCTTGAGAGTCCCTTGGACTGCAAGGAGATCCAACCAGTCCATTCTAAAGGAGATCAACCCTGGATGTTCATTGGAGGGACTGATGCTAAAGCTGAAACTGCAATACTTTGGCCACCTCATGCGACGAGTTGACTCACTGGAAAAGACTCTGATGCTGGGAAAGGTTGGGGGCGGGAGGAGAAGGGGACGACAGAGAATGAGATGGCTGGATGGCATCACCAACTCGATGGACATGAGTTTGAGTGTACTCCGGGAGTTGGTGATGGACAGGGAGGCCTGGCGTGCTGTGATTCATGGGGTCGCGGAGAGTCGGACACGACTGAGCAACTGAACTGACTGAACTGAGACATTTGTGTACAGGTCTTGTAAATAGGTTCTCCCGGTGGCGTTAGTGGTAAAGAACCCACTTGACAATGCAGGAGACGTAAGAGATGCAAGTTCCACCCTTGGGTCTAGAAGATCCCCTGGAGGAGGGCATGGCAACCCACCAGTATTCTTCCCAGGAGAATCCCATAGACAGAGGAGCCTGGCAGCCTGGCAGGCTACAGTCCATAGGGTCACACAGAGTTGTACACGACTGAAGCAACTTAGCACACATGCATACTCTGTAAACATGTTTTCATTTCTGGTGTTGGGCCAGGTTTTCCTTTGGTGTTTGGCTGGATTAGGACAGGTATTATAAAAATATCTTTTGTTCCCCTTGGTCATCCTTTTCTAGTCTTTTGGCTAGAAAGTGGGCTCTTCTTCAGCTTTTTTGTCCTGCCTGTTGGTATTTCCTCGTTTGCAGGTTTCTCTGGCACCTCATCTAGGATGCATGGAAAGCAAAAGGGACACCCAGGGAACTCACCACCATGTCATTCCTTATGTCCCCAGGTCCCTAGGCTCCAGTGTATCTTTACACCTTTCAGAATCTTCTTGTATTTGTTAATTACATGTGGAATGTTTTAGTTGTGAGAGAGGACCAGTGATGAATGCAGGTACACTGTTTTGGTCCTAGACTGTGTTTTTTATTTTTACTAGTAGTCAAATGTGAATGAGTTCTGGCTAGTGAAAAAAGACCAGAAAAATGAGGTGCCATTTCCAGGCCTGATGCTCTATCTTCTGTCTGTTGGCCAGACAGAGAACCCGGTTGAGGACTCAGATGACAGGTGAGATGGTGAATCTACCTTATAGAAAGAACCTGGGTTTCTCAATAACCAGGTGCAGTAAATCCACTTACCATCGTGTCATACACTGAGCTTTGGAGAGCCTTTTCACAGTTAGCCTAGTTTGGTTATACAATAAGACTTAATACTATACCTTTTCCTCTCTGCTTTTTCTTGTTTTATACTTCCTTTAAAGCTAAACTCAAATTCTGTTGTTTTCATACAACTTTCCCTAATCCCATCATTCACTTATTTGAAATCCTACAGCCCTGTAAATTTAACTTATGATTGTACCTTTTTTTTTTTTTTTAATATTGTTCTCTAGTCATCTTAACCACATGTTAATACTATAAGCTTCTAAAAGATAGGGACCATATTCCTCTCACCTACCTGTTCAGGGGGATGCTGAATAACTGCATATTAAATTTGTTCTTTGAAGCATTGAAGTGCCTGAATAATTAAACCCTACAGCAATAATGATAAAATGAAAGTATCATCATTAAATTTTTTTTCTTGAATTTGAGGGTGTTTCTGCACTTTTCACCTGAAAACCTTTTAGCTCCTTGATGACTCCATCATATTCTTTATAGCAGAAATTTTCAAACCTTTTTACCTATGACTCATATCATAGATTTTCATTGTACACACAGACACATGACTGAAACAAAAGTTTCATGTAACAGTACTTAAACTGTAATTGCCATCATTATGTGCAATGCCCTCTGATATTTTCTATTTTGGTCGCAACCCATTAAATTGATTCTGTGACTCATTCATTGGTCATGACCTGTAATATGAAAAATGCTGCTTTACTGCAAGAGGGAGGATTGAAAGGGTGAAGCTGTTCAAACTGAGCTATTAGCTAAGGGCGTGAAGCATGTTAGCCCTTGATTGTGAAATTTTGAAGGTGGGCTTGTCAGGAGAACTTCAAGCAGTGAGTGTAACACACAAAGGATCAGGAGGCCCATGGTCTGAGAAAGCCCTGTTAGTAGTTAGTGTGGTCCTTGGGTCTTTTAAATTAACACTACTTGGGTACCTGAGCCCCATTTCAGATCTATGGAAGTAGAATCACTGCTGGGACCTTGGAATCTGCATTGTGACAAGCTCTGTAAATACTTAAGTTTGAGAACTGTTGTTGTTGTTGTTGTTGTTTTTTTCCCATAGAGTCCCAGCTCTTGGGTATGACAAATTGTTGGGTGATTTGCCAAAATGAGAACTACTTTTGCTTGAAAAATCCTGATTGCCTTGGTTTGTCAAGCTTTTGAATTCTAACTCTTAGTAATTTTATCTATTAATGATAGTTAACTATTAATTATCAGTGATAATTAACTATTAATGATAGTTATCTATTAATTTTTAAAATTTAGTTTATTTGTTTTACCAGCTGTGTTGTTCAGTCATGTCTGAAAGCGTGTGTTGCTAAGTCATGTCTGACTCTTTGTGACGACATGGACTGCAGCACGCCAGGCTTCCCTGTCCTTCACTATCTCCTGGAGTTTGCTCAAACTCATGTTCATTAATTAGGTGATTACATCCAACCATTTCAATCTCTGTTGCCTCTTCTCTTCTTGACCTTAATCTTTCCCAGCATCAGGGTCTTTTCCAATGAGTTGGCTCTTTGCATCAGGTGGCCAGAGTACTGGAGCTTCAGCTTCAGCACCAGTCCTTCCAATGAATAGTCAGGGTTTCCTTTAGGATTGACTGATTTGAGCTCCTTGTTATCCAAAGGACTCTCAAGAGTCTTCTCCAGCACCACAATTTGAAAGCAATTTTTGGATGGGAGATTTGTAGATTTTTACAGTAATGGCCTCTCGATGAATCATACCTCCGTCATTGATTTATATAGTTGCCCCCACCCCCCCACACCCACACATTGACTCTGGCCTTGTGCCTTGCTAGCATCAGCGGATGTTATCCGAGTGGAAACTTGGTAAGCACTTGTGAACTGGGAACATGCAAGGCACTCAGGCTATGCTGCTGGAGGGGACATTGGAGGACCAAAGAGACATTCTGGCCAACAAGCCCCAGGTAGGTGCCTGACACATGACTAGGGCCATGTTGGACTTTCCAGTTCCATTTGAGCCCCAGATGGTTATGGCCACCTGAGTGACCACAGGGGAGAGCAGCGGAGGACCTGCCCCACTGACTAGAGACCAGACTGCAGCATCACAATCAAATACATGGTTGTTCTTTTAAGACACAGTTTTGGAATGATTTGTTAGGAAGCGATAGGTAGCTGAGACAAAAACTGGTGTTATTAGTGAGGTGCTGACATAACAAGATGCTAAAATGTGTCTCATTGGTTTTGGGACTGGGTGGCAGTTGGGGGCTAGAAAAATGGTGATGGGATTATTGGCAGAGGCTGGAAAAATGACAAACAACTATCAATGGAAGCTTGAAAGGTGGTGAAGAAACTGTTTTTGGAGATTGGAGTAGTGGCACCCTATTTTTATGGTACTGAAACAATTTTAAAAGCTATTACCTACAGCAACTTAGAATACAGAAGATCTATGTACTGAATTTGTGGATCTAGCTGCAGATCCAGGCAGAACATTGAAATTTTCCATTGGGTTCTGATAGCTCTGTGTAAGGTATGGGGAGAGAGAACTGAACTTAAAGCAGAAATTAGAGGAAATACAGGGTGCCCAGGAATTTCTGTGTTGGAAAATAAAACTGTCTTTAGTCGTCTCTGGCAGGCAAAAGATTATCATAGTGAGAAGTAGTCTGGAGTAAATATCAAGTATTCTTTATTAAAACCTTAGAAAAATTTAAGGTAGATCCTTTTAGCTAGATGAGAAGGATGATAAGATCATAAGAATGTTAAGGGTTTTGTGCCCTAGCAACCCAACACTTCAAAATTAGAGAAAGATCTAGTTTGAAAAAGAGTTATGGTTATAGTTTAAGGGGGAATGGAGTGAACCTCAGTTAAATGAATAGAAAGTCTATAAAGTTTTAAAGGGTTGGAATTAGCTTATACTAAAAGGGAAGGTCAGTTTAAAAAAAGGCCTCTGGGCCTCGATTTCCTAAGAATAGAAGCATTTCTGTTTAAAAAGAACCCCAATGCCTAGACAGTTCTAGTGATAAAGAACCTGCCTGCCAGTGCAGGAGGAAGAATGAAGATCCCTGTGTTGGGAAGATTCCCCTGGAGAAGGGCATAGCAACCCACTCCAGTATTCTTGTCTGGAGATTCCCAAGGATAGAGGAAACTGGCAGGCTACAGTCCATAGAGTTGTGCAGAGTCGGACATTACTAAAATGACTGAGCATGCTTGCAAAGCCTGGAGGGAAAGCTAAGAGCCCTGGAGTTATAGACTAGAAAACCATTCCAGAGAACAGAAGTGGGCCCTGACAAAAAGAACATTCCTGTTCCTGAGGTAGGAGGCTCTCAAAACACCTGCTGCTGGATTTTAGATCTGCTGTGGAGAAATGACTTCTGTGTTTCTCCTCTTCCCTTTTAAATATTGCAGTTATACTGTTCCTGTCTTTCCATTGTATGTTGGCTATTTGGGGGACAGACAGTTTCTCTTTTTGCTTTATAAACCTCTGATTCAAGATGAGCTGCATTCAAGTTATACCCTAGGATTTGCATCCATATTTAGAACTGGTATATATTATGAGGTAATAGACTTTGATCCTTTTGCAGAAGTCAGAGGAGACTTTGGGAATCCTGGAAAGGGTCCCACGTGTCTGCATGTGGGAGGGATGTGATTCACTGGGGCCAGAGGGCAAGACTTCAATAGAGTAACGTTAACATCACCTCCCCTGTCCCCAACCCCCATAAATCATGCCTTTTGGTTCTCAAGCTCTTTTGTAGACCGCTACCCTGACTCTTGACTTGGCCATAGACTCCCTTTGGCCAGAGAAATGATAGGAGACATTACTCAACAGAGGCTTGTTAGAAGTTTACACAGTGGAGCTTGTCCTCTGACATCACTGCTGTCTCTATGACTGCAGTTGCCCGAATAATCTCTGGTCAAACTGGCTGACTAACCTCTCAGTAAGTCATTTGGTGGCGATTTGGTTGCTCAGTTGTGTCCGACTCTTGTGACCCATGGACTGTAGCCCCCCAGGGTCCTCTGTTCATGGGATTTCCCAGGCAAAAATACTGGAGTGGGTTGCCATTTCGTTGCCTGGGTCAGGGATTGAACTTGAACCTCCTACATTGGCCGTTGGATTCTTTACAGTTAAGCCACCAGGGAAGCCAGATTAGTCATTTAGCATAGCCTAAATGCAGAACCAAGAATAAATAACTGATTATTGTTTTAAGTTTTGGAGTAGTTTGTTTTATAGCAGCAGGTGAGTAATTTAAGGATTGTTTGCTTTTGTCGCTTTCCTCTGCCACAATGCTTCTTGATTCCTTTCAATAGGTTGTTTTCGAATCCCTTCCATTTTGTTTTTGATCCCTTCCATTCTAATAGCTTTGATTTATATAATTCAGAAGTCCCATGGGCCAAAATTTCTGCTGATACCCAATCATGCTGCTAGAATGGAGTCTTCCCCCCCTACCCCCCCCAACCCCATATGATGCAGTATCAGGTTCAGCAATGAAGAGCTACGGGATCTAAAATCCATGGTTTTATCTTCACAGATTTGTTCACAGATATTGTAAAGTGAAGTGACTAGATTGCTGTGCACTGTACCTGTTTGGGGGGTTGGACTTTTCAGTTATATATGCCTGAGGAAATAATTCCAGTACCCTTCTGCTGCTACTGCTGCTGCTAAGTCACTTCAGTCGTGTCCGACTCTGTGTGACCCCATAGATGGAAGCCCACCAGGCTCCCCTGTCCGGGATTCTCCAGGCAAGAACACTGGAGTGGGTTGCCATTTCCTTCTCCAATGTGTGAAAGTGAAAAGTAAAAGTGAAGTCGCTCAGTCGTGTCTGACCCTTAGTGACCCCATGGACTGAAGCCTACCAGGCTCCTCCGTCCATGGGATTTTCTAGGCAAGAGTACTGGAGTGGTTTGCCATTGCCTTCTCCGGGTTCAGTTCAGTTCAGCTCCGGGTACCCTTCTAAAATCCTTTTTATCTGTTGAGCCAGCTTCTTGATGTTGCTACATACCTTACTATGAACTTCTTTTTAGGTCAGGAGGATACATCAGAGGGAAACGTGATTTCTTCTGGGCAATGGGGAAGGACATAGCGGTGAATAAGAAAGCCTTATTCAGTTTTATGAGGATGTTGAAGACTCATTGGTATATAGATGTATCTTGGTGTCAGTACATAGACATATCTATGTAGCTGACTTGGATTACATGTAGTAATCTGTCTTCTTGTTAATATGTAGACATGTTTATTATCTCAATTTAATATTTCATTAATTATATATCTATTTCATAATTAAAACTGTTAATTTGAATAGCTGTCTCAATATCTGTTTTATTAGAAGGCAACACCATACACATATTTAATAGTAGTGTTTTGTAGTAACTGAATTATTGCATTGAGCCAGAAAGTTTGCAGGATGTACCCTTGCAGTCTAGTTATAGTGATCTGAATAAAGGGGATGCTTAAACACTAAAGAATTTGTTAAGAAGACAGAAAACTTTGAAAGTATTTGTAATAAAAGGGTATAAGAATCAAATGCTCTTTTTTCCTTTTAAAAAGTTAATTGCTTCATCTTTCCTTTAAAAGCATTACATTTTGATTGAAGAAAACTTGTAAAATATAAAAAAATACACAAAATAAAAATAATGTATACCACCTTCAAAGATTAGTTACTCTAAGATGTTATTGTACAAAACTCACAGTTAAAAAATACTGAATGATCTGTGTGTTACAGGCATTATAGTATTGTATTCACTTTAAATAAAGTAGTTTCAGTTCAGTTCAGTTCACTCGCTCAGTCGTGTCCGACTCTTTGCGACCCCATGAATCATAGCACGCCAGGCTTCCCTGTCCATCACCAACTCCCGGAGTTCACTCAAACTCATGTCCATTGAGTCGGTGATGCCATCCAGCCATCTCATCCTCTGTCGTCCCCTTCTTCTCCCACCCCCAATCCCTCCCAGCATCAGACTCTTTTCCAGTGAGTCAACTCATTGCATGAGGTGGCCAAAGTATTGGAGTTTCAGCTTCAGCATCAGTCCTTCCAATGAACACCCAGGATTGATCTCCTTTAGAATAGACTGGTTGGATCTCTTTGCAGTCCAAGGGACTCTCAAGAGTCTTCTCCAGCACCATAGCTCAAAAGCATCAATTCTTCGGTGATCAGCCTTTTTCACAGACCAACTCTCACATCCATACATAACCACTGGAAAAACCATAGCCTTGACTAGACGGACCTTTGTTGGCAAAGTAATGTCTCTGCTTTTTAATATGCTCTCTAGGTTGGTCATAACTTTCCTTCCAAGGAGTAAGCGTCTTTTAATTTCCTGGCTGCAATCAGCATCTGCAGTGATTTTGGAGCCCAAAAAATAAAGTCTGACACTGTTTCCACTGTTTTTCCATCTATTTCCCATGAAGTGATGGGACCAGATGCCATGATCTTTGTTTTCTGAATGTTGAGCTTCAAGCCAACCTTTTCACTCTCCTCTTTCACTTTCATCAAGAGGCTTTTGAGATCCTCTTGCACTTTCTTCCATAAGGGTGGTGTCATCTGCATATCTGAGGTTATTGATATTTCTCCCAGCAATCTTGATTCCAGCTTGTGCTTCTTCCAACCCAGCGTTCCAAATGATGTACTCTGCAATGCCTGCAAATCCTGTGATGAAAGGAACTATTACTAATCCATTTTACAGATGAAGAAAGAGGAGCAGAGAGATTAATCTGTTGAAGATTACATAGATTTAAACCCAGACTTTTGACTTAGAAGTTTGCATTTCCAACCCATTATAAATTTCTCTTATCCTTTTCTGCAATTTCCCTTCCTCCCTCCCTGCCTCCCTCCTTTTCTTTTCTCCCTTCCCTTTCTAAACTTGACCACATCAATTTATTTTTTTTTCCATTTATCACATTTTCACCTAATATATTTTACCAAACATATCCAAATATCCTTAAATATTTCTCTGCAATGTGATTTTTAATAAATTCTTGTCTCTAGTGTAGACTGGTAGTCTACAGTCCATGAGGTCGCAAAGAGGTGGACAGGACTGAGCGACTTCACTTTCACTTTTGGTATCCATATACCACATGGTTTAACCATTACTATTTTAATCAGTTTTCCGTTATTTGTATTTAGGTTGGCTTAAGTATTAAACTATTATAAATAATGTAAGGTGAGCATCCTTGTACATGTTTTTGATTATTTCTTAAGGATAACTTTCTAAATATGACATTTTCAGGCCTAAGGATAAGACCACTTTAAAGACTTAGGTAATTTTGACAAATCACCTTTTGAATAGTTAATAAAGAGTTTTATTTGTGCAAGCAATATATGGGAGTGTCTGGAGTGTCTTTAAAACTTTGATGTATAACTCTCTGTATATAGAGAGTACAAGTTAAGTCTAGGAGAATGAAAAATTAGCAACTTACTCTACTAATAAGTTAAAATGGTATGTATACATTTAGAAATTTATTAATATAGCTTTAAAGGCTTGCTTTTTGAAGAAAAGTTGGGAAATTTAGTATCTACAGAAATGCAAGTTATTTTTATGTGAATAAAATTTCACGCAGAAATAGCAAAAGGGTGAGGAAAATATTCACCTCAATTTAAAGTGAATATTTTTTTAAAAACTCTTAAATCTCTGAATAAAATGTGATTAGATTCATATCTGGGCTTTCGAGGATATGGAATTCCATTGCCTAACAAAATGTTTGGCAGAATCGGAATTCAGGAGTTTTTCAGTGATGAAGGAATGAACGAGTGCAAGAAAGCACAAACGAATTTTTATAGCTTCACTTCCTTAATGAAGGCATCCTTTATTGTCTTTTAATTTGGACCTATAAAAGTATATCTCTGTTCCAGCTCATGTGAAACCTGTATGAATTCTACACATGTGAGCAGAGAGAGGCTGGCAGGATTGTCTGGCCAAGGTGTGGTAGCTGGTCTAGGCCAGAGCTCTGAAATAACTCTATGAAGGGAGCTTTCTCTCTGGGACTTACTGATTATTGCCAAATGCTCCTGTGGGCAGCCTCTGGACATGGAGCAGGTGTGAGGAGCCCATTATTCTATACTTACTAATAAAGTGCCAGATGTAACTAGGACTTAATAAGTATAAATTTCCTGAAATGCTTTATGATTTGAATTTCTTCCTTGTAGCACTCAAGTGTAACTGAGTATGTATATGTGACTCTAGGTTTTAATCACCTTGCCAGGTTAAGGGCTCTGAGGTCAAAAGTTTGAATAATTTTTAAATTAGATGGATGGTCATTGTAGGGGGTCAAGTCTTAAAGGCTATGGGTAATATGTACCTTTTACCTGGGAAAAAAGCTCCTTTTATAACTTACAGCTTCATGCAGACTTGGGTACAGCATAGTTCATTTTATTATGCCACCTAGTAAGACAAAACTGGTAAATCTAGAAGCCATGCAAACAGTTCAGTTCAGTCCCTCATTTGTGACCGACTCTTTGTGATCCCATGGACCACAGCACGCCAGATCTCCCTGTCCATCACCAACTTCTGGAGTTTACCCAAACTCATGTCCATTGAGTTGGTGATGTCATCCAGCCCTCTCATCTTATGTTGTCCCCTTCTCCTCCTGCCTTCAGTCTTACCCAGCATCAGGGTCTTTTCAAATGAGTCAACTCTTTGCATGAGGTGGCCAAAGTATTGGAGTTTCAGCTTCAACATCAGTCCTTCCAATGAACACTCAGGAGTGATCTCTTTTAGGATGGACTGGTTGGATCTCCTTGTAGTCCAAGGGACTCTCAAGAGTCTTCTCCAGCACCACAGTTCAAAAGCATCAATTTTTCGGCACTCAGCATTCTTTATAGTCCAACTCTCAAATCCATACATGACCACTGGAAAAACCATAGCCTTGACTAGATGGACTTTTGTTGCAAAGTAGTCTCTGCTTTTTAATATGCTGTCTAGGTTGCTTTTTAATATGCTGTCTTGACTTTCCTTCCAAGGAGTAAGCTTCTTTTAATTTCATGACTACAGTCACCATCTGCAGTGATTTTGGAGCCCCCTAAAATAAAATCAGCCACTGTTTCCAGTTTCCCCATCTATTTGCCATGAAGTGATAGGACCAGATGTTATGATCTTAGTTTTCCGAATGTTGAGCATTAAGCCAACTTTTTTCACTCTCTTCTTTCACTTTCATCTTTAATTCTTCTTCATTTTCTGCCAAAAGAGTGGTATCATCTGCATATCTGAGGTTATTGATATTTCTCCCGGCAATCTTGACTCCAGCTTGCGCTTCATCCAGCCCAGCATTTCTCATGATGTACTCTGCATATAAGTTAAATAAGCAGGGTGACAGTATACAGCCTTTACATACTCCTTTTCTTATTTGGAACCAGTCTGTTGTTCTGTGTCCAGTTCTAACTATTGCTTCCTGACCTACATACAGATTTCTCAAGAGGTGGATTAAGTGGTCTAGTATTCCCATCTCTTTCAGACTTTTCCCAGTTCATTGTGATCCACACAGTCAAAGGCTTTGGCATAGCCAATAAAGAAGAAATACGTGTTTTTCTGGAACTCTCTTGCTTTTTCCATGATCCAGCGGATGTTGGCAATTTGATTTCTGGTTCCTCTGCCTTTTCTAAAACCTGCTTGAACATCTGGAAGTTCACGGTTCATGTATTGTTGAAGCCTGGCTTGGAGAATTTTGAGCTTTACTTTACTAGCGTGTAAGATGAGTGTAATTGTGCGGTAGTTTGAGCATTCTTTTTCATTGCCTTTCTTTGGGATTGGAATGAAAACTGACCTTTCCCAGTCCTGTGGCCACTGCTGAGTTTTCCAAATTTGCTGATGTATTGAGTGCAGCACTTTCACAGGATCATCTTTTAGGATTTGAAATAGCTCAACTGGAATTCTATCACCTCCACTAGCTTTGTTCGTAGTGCTGCTTTCTAAGGCCCACTTGACTTCACACTCCAGGACATCTGGCTCTATGTGAGTGATCACACCATCGTGATTATCTGGGTCGTGAAGATCTTTTTTGTACAGTTCTTCTGTGTATTCTTGCCACCTCTTCTTAATGTCTTCTGCTTCTGTTAGGTGCATATCATTTGTATCCTTTATTGAGCCCATCTTTGCATGAAATGTTCCCTTGGTATCTCTAATTTTCTTGAAGAGATCTGTAGTCTTTCCCATTCTATTGTTTTCCTCTATTTCTTTGCATTGATCACTGAGGAAGGCTTTCTTATCTCTCCTTGCTATTCTTTGGAACTCTGCATTCAAATGGGTGTATCTTTCCTTTTCTCCTTTGCTTTTTGTTTCTTTTCTTTTCACAGCTATTTGTAAGGTCTCCTCAGACAGCTGTTTTGCTTTTTTGCATTTCTTTTTCTTGGGGATTGTTTTGATCCCTATCTCCTGTACAATGTCATGAACCTCCGTCCATAGTTCATCAGACACTCTATCAGATATAGTCCCTTAAATCTATTTCTCACTTCCACTGTATAATGCAAACTGTAAGACACCTGAATAGTAACAGAAGGAAGATGGCATTTTAGACCATCTTATGCATGTTCTTTCAAAAGTATGGCATCTAATAATAATAACTCTGCGATCAGAATATACATTTATCTTAACTGTACTTCATTGCTTCCTGGCTAGTGCTACAATGTTAAAAGTTTACAGCAGAGTACTATATCAGTTTCTTCTCTTACTTTAATAGTCCTCCACCCCCACCCCCCCACCCCAATAATTTCTCTAAAATAATGGTTCTTCAAAAGAAGTCTGAGGGCCACTGTTGGTTCCTCATAGCTGCAACTGGGGACTATGTTGTTGAAAAGCACAAGTGAAAATCGCTCAGTTCGTGTCTGACTCTTTGCAACCCCATCACTATACACTCCATGGAATTTTCCAGGCCAGAATACTGGAGTGGGTAGCCATTCCCTTCTCCAGGGAATTCTCCCAACCCTGAACTGGGATCTCCTGAATTGCAGGCAGATTTTTTTACCAACTGAACTATCAGGGAAGTCAGAAAAGCACAAAATTCTATTTAAACATTTTAGATTGTATATATAGGCAGAGTCGGTGGTGCTCTTTACAGAGGTCAGAAAAGGTTGACTGTACAGCTCCCAGAGAAGTGAGGTTAAAACTGGGCTTTGTTGGTAGATAATCGTTAGTGAATTGTGGCTGTGGGCTTTTTTTTTTTTAATTAAAAAGTGAAAGAGAAAATAAATGAATAAGAAATTTATAGAAAAAATTGAAACTGTAATAATATCATGTACTGATGGATGGCTGTGGCTGAATCTTACAAGGTGAGAAATCTATCAAGTCTCTGTTTAATTCTCTAGGGGAGTTTTATTTTCCTAAATGAAGACATAAATTTTCCCCCAACTGTCATATGATTTGAACTTAGGCACAAGCTGAGAATTTAGGATACCTTGACAATAATATTTGTTTGTAGGAGGAATAAAAATCCTTCCACATCATCTTTGATCAGAGAGAACATTAAAGCTCAACTTCTGTGTTACATTTTTTTCTAAAGCAGGTTTGATACCTGCTGTTTTAAACTTTGGCATAATTTACTAACATCTGTTGAAATCTGCTGACTGATATGGTCTTTCTTAGAGTGGGTGATATAGTACTTAGGTCAGAACAAAGCATGTAACCTTTTTTCATGTAACTTAACATTTTTCCGAAAGGAAAAGAACATTGTATTTCATCAACCAGAGCTGAGAACTTTGATTATATATGTATGTATGTTTTAAAAATGAAACTTGAAAACATAATGAGCATAATGTGTCTGAAGAAGATATTTTTTGGTAGTAGTTATGCACATTAATATTTTTTTCTGGGTTAATTCTTAGAGGCAGAACAGTTGAAATCTAAAAGTATGCTTACTTTATTTGCTTAGATGAAATGAAACACTGCACAAATAATTTAGTAGTGGGGGTGTATGTGTGAAAGAAAGTCGCACATGTCCGACTCTTTGCGATTCTTGGACTGCAGCCTGTCCCACTCCTCTGTCCATAGAATTCTCCAGGCAGGAGTACTGGAGTGGGTTGCCATTTCCTCTCCAAGGGATCTTCCTGACTCAGGGATCAAACTCAGGTCTCCTGCATTGCAGGCGGATTCTTTGCCCGCTGAGCCACAAGGGAAGCCTTGGGGGTGTGCGGTGGTAGTAAAAATTTCAGCCTGAAGACTTCCAGATAGTTCAGGCATACCTCAGAGATATTAAAAGTTTGGTTTCAGACCCCGTCAATAAAGTGAAGAGTGTAAAGCAACTCACATGATGTTTTTTGTTTCCCATCGCATATAACAGTTATGTTTACATTGTATTGTAGTCTATTAAGTGCAATAGCATTGTGTCTAAAAATAAAGTATTTGTTGTTGTTCAGTTGCTAAGTGTCTGACTCTTTGCGACCCCATGGACTATAGCCTGCTAGGCTCCTCTGTCTGTGGGATTTCCCAGGCAGGAATACTGGAGTGGGTTGCCATTTCCTTCTCCAAAGCATCTTCTCTACTGAAGGATCAAACCCACATCTCTTTCATTGGTAAGCAGATTCTTTATCCTTGAGCATTACTTAACTAAAAAATACTTTATCACTTAGCTTCTAAGCCTTGAGCTATTCATAGTCTTTCTGCTGGTGTCAGGTTGTGGCTCATTGTTGCTGACTGCTGACTTATCAGGGTGGTGGTTGCTGTAAGTTGGGAAGGCTATAGAAATTTCTTAAAATGAGACAAAAATGAAGTTTGTTGCATCGATTGACTCTTCCTTTCATGAAGAGTATCTCTATAGCTTGAGCTGTTATTAGATAGCAGTAGAACTTCTGCAAAATTGGAATCAGTCCTCTCAAAACCTGCCAGACTTTATTAACAGAGGTTGTATAATATTCTGAGTCCTTGTCATTTCAGCAGTCTTCTCATCATCTTCACCAGAAGTAGATTCCATCTCAAGAAACCACTTTCTTTGCTCAGTAAGGAGCAACTCCTCTTTTAGTGTTTCATGAGATTGTAGCAATTCAGTCACATCTTTGGGCTCTACTTCTAATTCTAGTTCCTTTGCTTTTTCTACCACATCTGTAATGACTTATTTCCCTGAAGTGTTGACAGCCTCAAAGTCATCCATGAGGGCTGGAATCACCTTCTCCCAAACTTCTGTTAATGTTGGTATTTTGACCTCTTCCCACGAATTACAAATGTTTTTTAATGGCATCTAGAATGGTGCACCCTATAAAGTAGGTTTTCAATTGACTTTGCCCTGATCCATCCAAGAAATCACTCACTGGTGGCTAAGGCTGACAGCTAAGACTATAGAGTTACAAAAATGTGTGTGTGTGTTTGTGCATGTGTGTGTGTTTTTAAAGTACCAAGGATCTTTATTCTTAGGTCTGAAAATGTATTTCTTAAATAACGAGACTTGAAAGTTGAAGTTACTCTTTGATCTATGGACTGCAGAATGGATGTTGTGTAAACAGGCATGAAAACATTAGTCTTATTGTATAATACATCCATCAGAGGGTTTCCTTGGTGGCTCAGTAGTAAAGAATCTGCCTGCCAGTGCAAGGGACTTGGGTTTGATCTCTGGGCTACAGAAGATCCCTTTGGGAAGGATATGGTAACCCACTCTAGTATTCTTGCCTGGAAAATTCCATGGACAGAGGAGCCTGGTTGGCTACAGTCAATGGGGTTGCAAGAGAGTTAGACACGACTGAATGACTAAACAACAACATAGCCATCAGAGCTTTTTGAGAACCAGGTGCATTGTCAATGAGCAGTACTGTTTTGAAAGGAATTTTTTTTTTTTCCTGAGCAATATGTCTCCACAGACCTTAAAATATTCAGGAAACCATGTTGTAAACAGATGTGCTGTAATTCAGACCTCTTTGTTCCATTTACAGAGCACAGGCAGAGTAGATTTAGCATAATTCTTAAAGGCTCTATGATTTTCAGAATGGTAAGTGAGCACTGCTTAAACTTAGTCTCCAGCTGCATTAGCCCCTGATCAGCCTGTCCTTTAAAAGTTTTGAAGTCAGACATTGACTTCTTTCTAGCTATGAAAGTTCTGGATGGCATCTTCTAGTATAAGGCTATTCATCTAGTTTGAAAATATGTTGTTTAGTGTAGCCACCATCATGAATTATCTTAGCTAAATCTTCTAGATAAATTGCTACAGCTTCTACATCAACACTTGATACGTCCCCTTGTACTCTGATGTTAGGGAGATGGCTTCTTTCCTTTAACCTCATGAAACAACTCTGCCAGCTTCAAACTTCCCTTCTGCAGTTTCTTCACCTGTCTCGGTCTTCATAAAACTGAAGAAATTTAGGGACTTTGCTGTGGATTAGGCTTTGGCTAAAGGGAATGCCATGACTAGTTTGATCTTCTAGGCTTAAAACTTTCTTGATATCAGCAATAAGGGTATTTCACTTTCTTAGTGTTTGTGTGTTCACGGTGTAGCACATTTAATTTCTGCTAATAACGTTTCCTTTGCATTCACAATTGGCTGACTTAGGGTAACTGGCTTAAGAGGCCTAGCTTTCAGCTTTCTTGGCTTTCCACTTGCTTTCCTCATAAAGCTCAATCCTTTCAGCTTTTGTGTGCACCTCTTTCTTTCATTTGAACACAGAGGTGGTTGTAAGGGCCTGATTTCAATATTGTTGTGTCTCAGGAAATAGAGAGGCCAGAACAGGGCAGTGGCTAGTTGGTAGAGTAGTCAAACCACAAATGACATTTATCAGTTAAATTTGCTGTCTTACATGGGTGCAGTTTGTGGTGCCTCCAAACAACTATAATAACATGAAAGATTACTGACCACAGATCACCACAGTAAGTAACATAATAATGAAAAAGTTCAAACTGTTGCCAGGATTACCAAAATGTGACACAGAGACACGAACTGAACATATATTGTTGGAAAAATAGCACTGGTAGACTCTTGATCCAGGACTGACACAAACCTTCAATTTGTGAAAACACAGTATCTTTAAAGTGAAGAGCAATAAGAAGAGATATGCCAGTATTTAAAAGGAAAAACATTCTAGGTAGTAAGCAAAGGCTTGATCTTATCTTGAATCTTATGGAAAGGACATTGTACTTGGTTTTGTTCCCATTTGTCCTATTCTTGATATAGTTATAATTATCATCGTACTTGTTGACTGGTATCGTGCACTGTTAAGAAATTTCCTATACCTTTCTTTTAATTCTCATAACAACCCTGTGAGCTGGGTGGCACTGCAACCCCCACTTTATAGATGTGGAGATGAGATTTGAAAAAGGTTAAGTAATCTGTGTCAGATAATCTGGCTAGTGGGTTTCCCAGGTGGGTAAAGAATCCACCTGCCACTGCAAGGGATGAAGGAGATGTGGGTTTGATCCCAGGTTGGGAAGATCCCCTGGAGGAGGAAATGGCATCACATTCCAGTATTCTAGTCTGGAAAATTCCATGGACAAAGGAGGCTGGTGAGCTACAGTCTAAAGAACAAACATGATCGAGTGACTGAGCATGCACATGCACGCACACACACGCACGCACGCACACACATGCACACACACGCACACACGCACACACACACAGAGTCTGGCTAGTAAGGAGGTGGTTGAATATAGTTTTCTCTCTTTAGAGTAAGGACTATCCAAAAGATTTATCTAAGTTATTTTTTTTCATTTTTTTTCCAGTTATAGATATACATGTATCTATTCTTTTTCAAGAGCTTCCCTGGTGGCTCAGAGGTTAAAGCGTCTGCCTCCAATGCGGGAGACCCGGGTTCGATCCCTGGGTTGGGAAGATCCCCTGGGGAAGGAAACGGTAACCCACTCCAGTATTCTTGCCTGGAGAATCCCTTGGACGGAGAAGCTTGGTAGGCTACAGTCCACGGGGTCGCAAAGAGTCGGACACGACTGAGCGACGGAACGGAACGGATTCTTTTTCAAATTCTTTTCCCATCTAGGTTATTACAGAATATGGAGCAGTATTCCCTGTGCTGTGTAGTAGGTCCCTCGTTGGTTATCTCTTTTAAATATAGCTGTGTGTACATGTCCAAAAGATTTACCTAAGTTGTTTGTTTTTTAATCCTAGTGCTCCACAGCTAAAGCTAAGGAATTGATTATGTGAGAATGCAAGAAAAGAAAATCCTTTTCTTCATTTAAGAAAAGAAAGGCAGGGATGCTTTTGGGTTTGTTTTGTCAGGAATCCCAATGACTAGTGATGTTTTCCCTCTTACTGCTGGAAATCTCCACTTCTGGTTGGAACATCTGATACAGTCACACATTTTGAGATACAGGTAGAAATTCCTACATAGGAAAGGGTATGGCGAAATGTAATGGTTCTACATTGTTGGTAGGAATATAAATGGGTGCTGGCCTTATGGAAACCATTATGGAGGTTCCTTAAAAAATGAAAAATACAGTTACTATATGATGTAGTACACCCACTCCTGGGCAGCTATTTGGAGAAAACTCTAATTTGAAAAGATACATGCACCCCAGTGTTTACAGTAGCACTATTTACAATAGCCAAGACATGGAAGCAACTTAAGTGCCCATCAAAAGATGAATGGATAAAGAATGAAACAATAACATTTGGAGCCACATGGATGGACCTAGAGATTATCATTTTAAATGAAGTCAGAAGGAGAATATGATATCAATTATATGTGGACTCTAAAATATGATACAAATGAACTTATGTACAAAACAGAAAGAGGTCCACAGACGTAGAAAACAAACATGATTATCAAAGTGGAAGGCAGGAAGGGATAAATTAGGAGTTTGGAATTAGCAGATATACACTACTATATATAAAATAGATAAATGAGGTCCTATTGTATAGCACAGTATTCTATTAATATAAAAAAACAAAATGAATATATTCTATTACATATATATGGAAAATAATATTTAAAAAATATACAACTGGGTCATTTTGCTATATACCAAAAATTAACACAGCATTGTAAATCAACTATAATTAAATTTAAAAAAACCTCCTAAATTAAATATTCTCTTCTATTTCTTACTTCAAAAAACTTTGTTATTTTCCGTTGGTTGTAATTTTGATGTAGTCTCTGGGAATCTAGGATTTAAAGTATTAAAAACATGACAAGAAAATATAGACTCTCTGGTTACATCAAGTTCCCAAAGTTTATGACTTTTAATTTAGATTTCATACATATAACTTCTTTGGTTTGAAAGGACTGCTTGTTCTGTCTGAAGCAAACTGCCGTCCCCACAGCGGGGGAAAACAAGATGTAAAATTTCTAAGAAATAACATGGTTTTACTAATTTTTCTAAAATTGCAGCATCCAAATGAAGTTTCTTTCATTTCTTATATAATTTCATTTTGAAGTTAGAGCATTATTTTTCTTCTGAAAAGTTGTTTTAGAAAACTTAAGAAGTAAAAATTTTTTTTTTAATAAACAAATTTAATTGAAGTACAAACAACTATGGGTTTTTATAGTGTTGTAGGAACAGTTTCCCAATTAAAGAAAGTTTTTCTTTATGAATAATGTTATTCATCTTCATAAGTATTGTTTATATTTATAAATGAACTGTAAAGAAAAAAATCTGTGATGTTCTGATTAGCATTATTTCATTATAAATACTAGTGAAGTACTGTCCAACTTTATTCCTAAGGCTTAAATTACCTACTTGGCCCAAAACAAAAAATTTCTTACTATGCTTACTCATCCAGAGTGTGTTTTCTTTGAAAGAGATGTATACATTGTTAACATAATGTACATTTGGTGGGAAACATCTTAGTTAAATATGTTTTCAAATACTTTTAATCTTTAAAACTTAAAAGTATAGCATGTAGACTTTTGGATAGCAGCCATTCTGACTGGTGTGAAATGGTATCTCATTGTGGTTTTGATTTGCATTTCTCTGATGATGAGGGATGTTGAGCATTTTTTCATGTGTTTGTTAGCCATCTTTATGTCTTCTTTGGAGAAATGTCTGTTTAGTTCTTTGGCCCATTTTTTGATTGGGTCACTTAGTTTTCTGGAATTAAGCTGCAGGAGCTGCTTGTATAATTTGGAGATTAATCCTTTATCAGTTGCTTCATTTGCTATTATTTTCTCCCATTCTGAAGGCTGTCTTTTCACCTTGCTTAGAGTTTCCTTTGCTGTGCAGAAGCTTTTGATTTTAATTAGGTCCCATTTGTTTATTTTTGCTTTTATTTCCAATATTCTGGGAGGTGGATCTTGGAGGATCCTGCTGTGATTTATGTCAGAGAGTGTTTTGCCTACGTTCTCCTCTAGGAGTTTTATAGTTTCTGGTCTTACATTTAGATCTTTAATCCATTTTGAGTTTATTTTGGTGTATGGTGTTAGGAAGTGTTCTAGTTTCATTCTTTTACAAGTGGCTGACCAGTTTTCCCAGCACCACTTGTTAAAGAGACTGTCTTTTCTCCATTTTATATTCTTGCCTCCTTTGTCGAAGATAAGGTGTCCATAGGAGCGTGGGTTTATCTCTGGGCTTTCTATTTTGTTCCATTGATCTATATTTCTGTCTTTATGCCAGTACCATACTGTCTTGATGACTGTGGCTTTGTAATAGAGCCTGAAGTCTGGCAGGTTAATTCCCCCAGTTCCATTCTTCTTCCTCAAAATTGCTTTAGCACTTCGAGGTTTTTTGTATTTCCAAATTGTGAGATTATTTGTTCTAGTTCTGTGAAAAATATTGTTGGTAGCTTGATAGGGATTGCATTGAATGTATAAATTACTTTGGGTAGTATATTCATTTTTACAATATTTATTCTTCCAATCCACGAACACGGTATATTTCTCCATCTATTAGTGTCCTCTTTGATGACTTTCACTAGTGTTTTATAGTTTTAAGTCTACATGCAATAAATGCTGGAGAGGGTGTGGAGAGAAGGGAACCCTCTTACACTGTTGGTGGGAATGCAAACTAGTACAGCCACTATGGAGAACAGTGTGGAGATTCCTCAGAAAACTGGAAATAGAACTGCCATATGATCCAGCGATCGCACTCCTGGGCATACACACCGAGGAAACCAGAATTGAAAGAGACACATGTACTCCAATGTTCATTGCAGCACTGTTTATAATAGCCAGGACATGGAAGCAACCTAGATGTCCATCTGCAGACGAATGGATAAGAAAGCTTTGGTACATATACACAATGGAGTATTTCTCAGCCATCAAAAAGAATGCATTTGAATCAGTTTTAATGAGGTGGATGAAATTGGAGCCAATTATACAGAGTGAAGTAAGCCAGAAAGAAGAACATCAATACTGTATATTAACGCATATATATGGAATTTAGAAAAATGGTAACCTGAACCCTGTATAAGAGACTGCAAAAGAGACATAGGCATTTAGAACAGTCTTTGGGACTCTGTGGGAGAGGGTGAAGGTGGAATGATTGGGGAGAATGGAATTGTAGCATGTATATTATCATAAGTGGCCAGTACAGGTTTGACACATAAATTTTCCTCTGTTCAAAAAAAAAAAAAAAAAATAAATAAATAAAATCACACACACACAAAAAAAGTATAGACATACTATTTTCCAGCCACTGTTCTGGGGTTGGGCATATACAAAAATGAATGAAATATGGTTCCTGTAATTGAGAAACTTATAGTTAAATGAATGAAAGAGTCATATGTATAGGCAGATACCTATAATAAGGTTTTAAGGGCTATCTCTGAAGTTTACCTGAATTGTTAAGGGAGCACTGATTGGGAGATGATTAATTTAGCCTTGTGCAGAAGAGGAAAGGTAAAAGAAACTATTGTTTCTTTTATAAAATCAAACAAGTTCTTCCAGGTGTTGACTGATGATTCTAATATTTTACTGCTTGAAATTTGACATGCTTGCTTTGGGGATTTTCCTTTCCCCTGCATGAATCTGTAGTTTACAAGGCATTACCTTTAGGTTCTAACAATTAACATTAGAAAAGTTGGTGGATGATTGATTCTGTAAGGGAAAGATGAATGCAGGTGTCAAGATTTGAGTCTCTAGAAATTATTCTGTCCCTAACCGTGGAGCACCAGCATGTAATTTGCTAATTTCCTCAAGGAAACTTCAGCTTCTGTTTTAAGGCTTCACAGAGAAGTCATCATCAGCTGAGCTGGGCTTGGAAAGATAAATAGAACTTTCCCCATGTAGGGAAAAGGCATTCTGGGAAGTGGGAAAGTCTGAGGATAGATGCCTCAGAGAGAGTTAGAAGTTCAGAATGACTCAAGATTTTCTGGAATAGAGGGCTGGGTGAATTGTGACACTGTTTACTAAGGAAGGTAATATAGAAGTAGACTTTGGGTCTAAGATGGAAAAAGGGCTCTGTGTTGAGTATATTAATTTGGAAAGTCTTTGGAAATTTCATTAGTTTATTTAAAAAAAATTCTTTCCGTTCAAATGTATTAATATCCTTACTTACCTAGGTATCAAAAACACAGACTTGAGAACTAATCTCTTCTTAAAATGCTTTTATACTCTTGGAAAGAGAGACAATCAGATAGTTATAAAAGATGCTATAATTGGGCATCTTTGGTGGTCCAGTGGTGAAGACTCTGAGCTCCCAATATAGAGTCTTAGGTTTGATCCCTGGTCGGGGAACTAAATCCCATCTACTGGGGAACTAGATCCATATAACTCTTGGGAACCAAGAGTTCCCAAGCCACAGCTGAAGATCTTGCATGCTTCAACTAAAAGGATCCCACATGCCATAAATAAGACCTGATGCAACTAAATAAATTAATATTTAAAAAAATACCTCTGCGATAGAGTCACAGGTTTTGATGAGGAACTTGGGGACATTTGTTTATCTAATGGAGACTGAAGATGGGAATGAGGAGGAGAGGTGAGGAGTGATATGAAAGAATTCCTGGGAGATTGCCTCACGGAATTCAAGTGTTTTTTTGAAGTATGAGTTAAATGGTGGGAAGGGGAAAGAGGGAAACATTTCAGTTAAAAATTTTGCTTATATGATGCTTTGGGAGCTGTGGACGGAAAACTATGGATGGAAGTTCATAACACTGTAAAGGAGGCAGTGACCAAAACCACCCCAAAGAAAAAGGAATGCAAGAAGGCACAGTGGTTGTCTGAGGAGGCCTTAAAAATAGCTGAGAAAAGAAGAGAAGCCAAAGACAAAGGAGACAAGGAAAGATACACTCAACTGAACGCAGAGTTCCAGAGAATAGCAAGGAGATATAAGAAAACCTTAAGTGAACAATGCAGAGAAATTGAGGAAAACAATAGAATGAGAAAGACTGGAGATCTCTTCAGGAAAATTGGAGATACCAAGGGAACAAAGATGGGCACAATAAAGGACAGAAATCGCAAGAAATCCAACAAGCAGAAGATACTAAGAAGAGGTAGCAAGAATACACAGAAGAAATATACTAAAAGGGTCTTAGTGACCTGGATAACCATGATGGTGTAGTCACTGTAACACTCATCTACAGCCAGAATGCAAAGTCAAGTGGGCCTTAGGAAGCATTACTACGAACAAAGCTAGTGGAGGTGATGGAATTCCAGTGAATTATTTCAAATCCTAGAAGATGATACTATTAAAGCTCTGCACTCAGTATGTCAGCAAATTTGGAAAACTCAGCAGTGGCCACAGGACTGGAAGAAGTCAGTTTTCATTCCAATTCCAAAGAAAGCAATGCCAAAGAATGTTCAAACTACCATACAATTGTACTCATTTACATGCTAGCAAAGTAATGCTCAAAATCCTTCAAGCTAGGCTTCAACAGTACGTGAACCAAGAACTTCCAGATGTGCAAACTGGATTTAGAAATGGCAGAGAAACCAGAGATCAAATTGCCAACATCGTTGGATCATAGAAAAAGGAAAGGAATTTAAAAAAAAAATCTACTTCTGCTTCATTGACTATGTGAAAGCCTTTGACTGTGTGGATCACAACAGACTGGGAAATTCATAAAAAGATGGGAATGCCAGACCACCTTACCTGTCTCCTGAGAAACCTGTATGCAGGTCAAGAGGCAACAGTTAGAACCTTACATGGAACAGGGGACTGGTTCAAAATTGAGAAAGAAGTAGTACATCAGGGCCACATATTGTCACTCTACTTTTTTAACTTATATTCAGAGTACGTGATGCAAAATGCCAGGATGGGGGAATCACAAGCTGGAATCAAGATTGTCAGGAGAAATATCAACAGCCTCAGATATGCAGATGATACCACTCTAATGGTAGAAAGTGAAGAGGAACTAAAGAGCCTCTTAATGAAGGTGAAAGAGGAGAGTGAAAAAGCTGGCCTACAAAGCAACATTCAAAAAACTAAGATCATGGCATCTACCTCTATCATTTCATGGCAAATAGATGGGGGGAAAGTAGAAACAGTGGTGAATTTTATTTTCTTGTGCTCTGAAATCACTGCAGATGGTGATTGTAGCCATGAAATTAAGCCACTTGCTCCTTGAAAGGAAAGCTATGACAAACCTGCTGCTGCTGCTGCTAAGTCACTTCAGTCGTGTCCGACTCTGTGTGACCCCAGAGAAGGCAGCCCACCAGGCTCCCCCGCCCCTGGGATTCTCCAGGCAAGAACACTGGAGTGGGTTGCCATTTCCTTCCCCAATGCATGAAAGTGAAAAGCGAAAGTGAAGTTGCTCAGTCGTGTCCAACTCTTAGCGACCCCATGGACTGCAGCCTACCGGGCTCCTCCATCCATGGGATTTTCCAGGCAAGAGTACTGGAGTGGGGTGCCATTGCCTTCTACGCTAAACAGCATATTAAAAAGTAGTGACATCACTTTGCTGACAAAGGTCTATATAGTCAAAGCTGTGGTTTTTCCATGTGTCAAGTATTGATATGAGAATTGGACCACAAAGAAGGCTGAGCATTGAAGATTTGATGCTTGCCAAGTGTTGTGCTAGAGAATACTCTTGAGAGTCCCTTGGGCAGCAAGGAGATCAAACCAGTCAATCCTAAGGAAAATCAGTCCTGAATGTTCATTGAAAGGACTCATGCTGAAGCTGAAGCTCCAATACTTTGGCCACCTGATGCAAAGAGCTGACTCACTGTAGAAGACCTTGATCTAAGAAAGAGTGAAGGCAGGAAGAGAAGGTGGTGACAGAGGATAAGATGGTTGGATGGCATCACTGACTCTACGGACATGAGTTTGAGCAAACTCTGGGAGATAGTGAAGGACAGGGAAGGCTGGTGTGTTGCAGTCCATGGGGTCACAGAGAGTTGGATGTGACTTAGCAACTGAACAATAACAACATGGTGTCTTTGAGTGTGAGGAAGTAACTTGTGCATAGAGTATTGCTTGTGATTGAATGTCACTTGTAGGAACAATATAAGTAGGGATTGGTAGGGTCCTACATGTCATGTGTGTGTTGATTTTTATGTTGAAGACAGTCTTGTTGGTAGTCAGGGAAGCTTATTATAAAGGATTTTAAGTCGGGGAATGGCTTGATCAGATTTGATGCTGAACAACCAGTTAGAATCATGTTCTCGAATCTCAGAAATGCAGTTTTGGGTAGAGTATAAATTTAACTAAGGGACATAATAATGGGTAAAAAGTATGTCTTGCTTGGTTGTGAGGCAGGTAAATATGACATTACTGCATTCTGAGTGTTGTAGTATGAAGTGGTATGGATTGCATATAGAAGAGGAGCAAGTCATTTGGGACTGTACATTTAAGAGTCATAGGTCTATGGGTGGTATTTGTGCCTAGAATATTCATGAGATTTTCTAAGAAAATAATTTAAAACAGAGATGAAAGACCTGAAGGTAGACTTCTAGACAAAAGCAACCTTCATAGGATAACAGTTAAAGAAGAATCATCTAAATCTATGATGTTAGCACTGTGGGTTATAATTGATTATTAGGTTGCAAAATCAGTAATGACTTAGCGACTAAACCACCACCACCAAAATCAATAATAGTGAATGGGAAATTAATATGATTGATTATAGACAAGATTTTAAAAACATGGATTAGGAGAGAATAGAAATTATGATATCAGGGTATGTGTGGTAAAGGTCATTATTGTTTTGTGATGTTTTGTTCAGATATGTGCATTTGTACTTTGGGTACAGTATAAAATGTCTTTATTATAAGTTATAATCACAAACTTTTGAAAAACCACAAAAGAGACTAAGGAAGAACAGTTGGAAATAATTAAATCACTTTTGTTCTTCACTTCTCTGATGGCAAGGAAAAGAAATGGACCCAGTGAAAGTGCAGTGGGAAGTAGATTTTTCTTTTCATTGTACAGTTGCTTTCCCCCTAGGCCACCTTTACCATATCAGTTATGTAAGGAGGAAAAATACAAAGAAATACGGGGAGAGGGCTTGCAAGATAATGAACTGAAAGACAGAGGAGAGGAAGAAAGAGAAAGTATGAATGAGAAATATGGATGAGAGAGAATAAACCCCATGTGGAAGCCTGACTTTTAGCCTAACCTGACTGAGTGACTCCAGAAGCTCCATTCCCTAGCACCATGGCCCAACAATGCCCTTTGGATTTGTCCTGCCATGGCAGCTCTGTTTCTTATTAGGGATAAAGCTGGATGAAGACCCTGGGGTAAGGGTACAAAACTACCTCTAATTAAAATTGTGATTTAGTTATATCACTAATAAGAGTTATTGAGAGCTTAACTAGGGGTCAAGAACTATTCTAAGCACTTAAATGCATGATCTCACCAAGTAAGTGAATATTTGTTAAGCCCTTAAAACAATGTCTGACACATGGTAAGCACTTGGTGAGTATTGGATATGATTATTATTTAATTACTAATTAGAGAAGAGTTACTAAATATCACCATTTTACTAGTAAGGAAATTGAAGTGTAACAAAGTTAAGTAACTTTCTCAAAATCTTATAGCTGGGAAGAAATAGAATCATTCACTTTTGAGTTGGAGGTGAGAGACTGATTAGTATAGGTGCATAGCTTCCCACTTCAGTATTCTTGCCTGGAAAATCCTACGGACAGAGGAGTCTGGTGGACTGTAGTCCATGGGGTTACAAAAGAGTTGGACATGACTTGGCCACTAAACAACAGTGAAGGGTTATATGGTGATTGGTGCTTGAAAGATGATGATAGAAGAGAGAATAGACAAAAATGGGTCTTAAGTGAAAGACATTATGAAAAAAAAGTCCCTTTAGCTTGGTGACTGGCTGGATATGAAGTAGAAAGGTAAGATTTAAAGTTGGTTGTCAGGGGATATAGTGAGCAAGATGTAAGAAAAGGGAGAAAACTTTTATGCTAGGAAATGATGACAAATTCCATTTAATAGTATTGAATTTTATGTCAGATAGTCAAGTGAGGATTAGCAGGGAATTCAAAACTAAAGTTAGGGATGTTTAGGCATTATCACATAAAAGAGTTGCAGAAGCTGTAAGAGTGTTTGCGATCCCCAAGGATAACCAATAAGTTTTTGATCACAAAAAATCTGGGGAGTCAAAAGTCATAATAATAGCCCCCACACAACATTTCTACACCTTTGTCCACACCTGTTTTTTAGAAAATCTACAAGTAATTCCAGGAACCTTTAAAAAAAAGTATGTCACTACTGGGGCTTTCCTGGTGGCTCAGTCTGCAAAGAATCCTCCTGCAATGCAGAAGTTCGATGCCTGTGTTGAGAAGATCCTCTGGAGAAGGAAATGGCAACCCACTCCAATATTCTTGCCTGGGAAATCCCATAGACAAGAGACTGGCAGGTTACAGTCCATGGGTCACAAGAGTCAGACACGACTGAGTGATTAATACATCACCATGGCACTACTGCTCCAGGGACAGCCTGCTGTTGGGCATGTACTGTTTTCCTCGCTGCTGCCCTGGTTTCTGTGGCTCTGTCTCTTCTTGCTGCACCCCACCGTCTGTGAATGGGGGGAACTTCCGTTGTGGTTTAGTACCTTCCCACCGCCACAGCAATTGCTCTTTTAGACCAATGACGTTCTCAGAGACTCTGGAGAGTCATTGGTGAAAAAGCTGTCCTACTTTTTCTTATTCTACCATCAAGTTTCAGATTTGATATCCATTGACTTTTTCAGCAGTCCTGTCAGGTGACAGATGTATTGGCTTTATGGTTCCTTAATCAGTTTCTTATGCCTTGATGATTCCTGACCATCAGATGAAGTCTTACAGAAAGTGTTTCTCTGTGTCTGCCCCATTGGTCCTTAGACATATCTAGACTTATCTTAATCCTAGGGTGACGGCTGCTTACTAGGCTTAAACTGAAGCCAGGACGCTTCCTGCAAGCTCTCTCGAGAAAAGAGAGATCGAAGTGGGAAATTCCCATATTTTCCAAGATTATTTCATCACTTGCTACTTCTGGTCTCTTTACTGCTTCCTATGGTATTTTCCTGGTTGATTTGAGATTATTTCTTCTTCTCTCCAAATGGAGCAATCACATGTACTTACTATGGAATTAGGTCCTATCTGAATATTTTATGGGGAGGCTTGATTCACTTTTTTCTTTTATTTCTTCTTACAATTTTCCATGCCTCTTTAAGGCAGTTTAGTAAAGAGTTGACTATGTAGCACATTTTCCTTTGAAAGTAGTATTCGTAATTTTTTTTTTCCTGGTTCCCTGTGAAGAACCCCGATGAGCCTTTTTGAAAACTCATCATTTGCAGTTATCTTAGAACACCAATTTATTGAAAGCTACTATATTAGAAATGTTTTATTGCACTGCACTACAGCTATGAAGTGCAAGGAACCATGAAGATTGAAAATTACGAATGACAGATGTGTCTCTTTCTTCTTATTTTTTAGCCTTCTTTGAATCCTGGGGGGAGCCAGTCATCTGATGTGGTGCTTTTGAACCATTGGAAAGTGAGGAATTTTGAAGTACAACGTGGTGACATTGTGTCATTAGTGTAAGTAAATCAGAAACATACTATATTCCTATATAAGATGATTTATAATTATCTGATTTAGCTAGTAATTCTGTTTATACCATATTGTCAATTATTAAATTAATAGGTTCATTTAAAATGTAATACATTTTTCAAAATTATTTTGAAATGTAACAATACTATGAAAGAAGATTTTTTCTGTTATACTTAAAGTTTATCACTTGATTGACATACTTGGTTTTGCCAAAATGTGTTTAATGAAATATTGATTAGAAATTATTATATTGATGATCTAGAGTAGGTGTATCTGGGATTTGAGTTATTTTGAAATATTGAATTTTGGAAGCAACTTGTATGCTACTCTCATGCTTTATTAGCTGTGTAGCTACAAAATATTTCTAGCCCATTGTGTGACATGAAATTCAGTGGCATTTATATATATGTATCAGTAATTTAACTGAAAAAAGCAAGTTTGGAAGATGGTAGACTGGAGGCTTTTGTTTGGGACCAAAAGGTGGCACTGTTTCTCTGTTAAAGTATTACGACTGGTCAGGAACAAGAATTTCATTCTAATCTTAGTGTAGAGAAGGAATGTCAAAATGTACATGATTGACACAATGATATTCCTATGTTTGAATGATTTAGACTTGAGATTTGTTTGTTTATTTTAAAAGTAAATTTACACTGAGAAGACTGCAACAGAACTTGCCTAATTTCTACTGTTTTCAGCTACTTATACAAATGCTTTAATATGATTCCCTGTTATGCCAGTTAGTGCATTGGGGAGGCAATTAATGTAGTAGTTACTGTTATTTGTTGTCATGATAGTAAAATCCTACTGTTTGGTGAAGACTTCGAACTTATAAGTATGATTCTTGAATTAGAATAATTGTTTATTGTTGGGTGATAATTTATAATTGGTAAAAGCAAAACGTTATCTACTTGCTCTTACTTATCTTTGGTTACTGCTTTGTGGAAATAGATATATTCTAAATGTGTCTCAGTCAAGCCTGTTCTACTAAGATTTATTTGAAAACATATTAACTAAACCTGGTCAGTAACTAATGAAATAAATTTGAGTGGAGTTTTGTATGGCAGACATCCAAGGATGGGGATTAATGCTTCTCATATTCTTGAGTGCTTTCTTTAATATTAACCTCCTCTTCAGAGTATCTTTTTACTTTGTCATTCAGGGAACTGTTTCTGCAACCTCCTTAACAACCTTCCCATGCTGGGTTAGCCTGTCGTGTGCTCATTATTCTTTCGCTTTTGGTTTGACAAGGTTACATCCTCACTTAGTCCATGATGGAGAGGATACCCACCCAAGTGAAAGAGGTCACCTTATAAGCAGACTATTGTGCGGTGTATTTTTTCTGTGAGAAACATGCTGACTATCTTTAACCAAATGAATTTGAATAGGTAATTGGGGAGAAAAAAGGGTCCTTAAAATCCAAGTTTGCATGGATCCAAAACGGTACCCTAGCATATCTTAGACTATATAAAAAAAAGAGAATGTTATCCTTTTATGTAAATATTAAAGTGACTGATATTTATTATATAAATAAATTTCAAAAACAGTATATTCAAATTGAGGTTGATACTAAATGATAGCTACTTCAGTTGAACTGTATTTTAAATGAGTTAACTATGTGATGTATCTCTGTCAGGTACAAATAGCACAAATTTTCTTTCATAATGCTTGTTGTTAGTAGGAGCTATTTACATATAAAAATGCTTAGTGATTGGTATCGTATTATTTAACAACAAGTAATCATCAAGCAGTAACTGTTGCTTTCTTTTGGTGAACAACCAGGCTTATACTTGTTTAGTATGATGCAATACTAATAAAAGACACTGTTTAAAGTATCTTTTCAGTTTTATGAGCAAAAATGCTTTCTGGACACATGTCCTTACATTAGAATATCCTGTCAATATAAGATATGTGTGACTAATACAGAAATACATGACTAAATTTTGAATTTATGGCTAAATATAAAATACAAAGATAACAAATTGATGTTAATTATGCATTTTATTGATACATAAGTAATCTTTGGTAACAAAGTAGTGTGGCAGCTTATATTTTAAATCATTCCTGGACAGCATTTTATGTATTCAGAGTATGCGGAAATGTAGCATTTCTACTATAATATATATGCCTTTCTGGAAAACTTTGTGATTTGCAAATTCATTCTTAAATTACTAGGGCTTATGCATCTTCATAACCAGAACACCAGTGAAAATAACAATAATTCCAATAGCACTATTTAAAAGACATCTGAAGTTTCTAATAAATAAACACTGCAGTAATACTTAAAACAATAAGAGATCAATAATTGTAATAATGTGACTCTGGGTATGGGAAAAAGCAACAAGAGGAGATATTTTCCTGGACAAGGAGGCTAGTAAGACAGTAGTCCAGAGACTTTTGCTACTTGCAAGGCCTGGTCCAATTTTAGCATACTGAGTGGCCCATCACTTCCCTAGACCTGGGAATGAGCCTTCCCAGCACCGCGGGACACAATGGCCATGAAATGGTGTCACATGGTCAGATATGTGGCTACGAAGGGACCCTGCTGACTGGAAGTTGGTACTTGCCAACGGCCTCTACAAAGATTACATCATGACCATTGCAAGCTGCTGACCTTCAACACCCCCTGAAAGAAGTTCAGGGTGAAAATCAGGAATGAGGCACTTTTGGCAGAACAGGCCTTCAGATAGTTAGATCTTTTCAGAAAAAGGTTTTATGAGTTCCAATTCTTGCATCTTCTCATACCTAGAAAAAACACTGACATCATTAATGGTGACATCTGCTTTGGCTATTAAAAAAAAAATTTTTTTTTTACAATTAAAAGTCAAAATAGAGTAGCTATGGTTCAGACATCCTGGGAAATAACTATTTCTCAGATATCCTGAAAAATGATATTGTGGGTGTGATTTCAGATTAGACACTGTGACCTAATGTAGAACTTAATGCTCCTGTAATGCATTTTTGCTTCTGTACTTTGCTTGCTGCTCGTAAAGCCAAAGTTACTCCATTTTAAGATAAGGTTGTTTTTAAGTAAAGATTCCTAAAATTGTTTTTGAAAATAAATAAATAAAAATAAATGCAGATCTTCAAAAAAAAATAAAGACGAAGCATCAATCTCGAGGAAAAAAAATAATAAAGTTCTATGAATAAGCTATAAAAAAAAATAAAGGTGAAGATAGCTTGATAGAAGAAGATATAAGGAAGGTTTGAGGCTATCTATGTTTTCAAGGTCCAGGGTTATTATTATCAAAATTTGCAAGTAGAGAAAAGATGCAGGCTTTGTACAAAATGTAGTGATCCCAGAGATGGATGTTCAGCTCATTGTTTTGTGTTACTTTGTCTTGTTGTGTTTTTTTTTTTTTAAATGAAGATCCCGGTTAAACTTGCAGTAAGCTTTCTAGGAAAAAAGTTGAATGTATAATAGTGATTCCTTCTTAGCTTGCTGCCTTTAGTGTACTCAGCCTTCAACTGCTATTAATGAGACAACATTAATGATTTTGGGAGAAAATCAGATGTGAACCAGTGAAGCTTCTGCTTTATACCGACTTCTTTCTTCATTCTTTCTCACCAGCTGCCTATGAACTCATGTTATAGTAAGACAGTATGTGGCAGAGCAGACTGTCCCTTCTATTTCATTCAGAGTTTATTGACCAACGCTATTCCCTAATGCAAGGAAGGTCTGGGTCGGGGAGGGTACATATTGGAATATGCTTCTTTGCATCTCTTCCTTCTCTTTTCCTGTCACTTTCTTTCTGTAAAAGACTGTAGCAGTGCAGCAACTGTTTAAGCATGTTATTCAGTAATGTTAAGTCGAAAGGTGTCTTTGTTTAATAATATCACACAAAACATTATTTGCTGTCATTGAGTCCTCAGTGTTACTGAGTGTATGCAGGAGACATCATACTCTCTTGGTGGATTTGCAGACTAATAGTGGTGATTAAGGTGGATTTTCTATACCTTGGAATTGACTTTTCATTAACCTGTGTGATGGCCTTACTGCCATAGACTTAACATAAGTAGCACTATTTTATAATGATATATCAATTAACAGAACCATTGGGACAGAGTTTCCTTCATAATAAAGTTTCAAATAATCACATTTAAGAGTGTTTTAACATTTCATTTTGAGATATTATCGACTTAAAGTTTGTAAAAATAGTACAGGGAGTTCCCACATATCCCCTTATTATTTATTTTTTTAATTTTATTAAGATAAAATTGATAAAACTGTGATATATTTAAAGTGTATACTGGGATGAATTGATATATGTACACATTGTGAAGGAATTTCCCTCATCAAGATAATTAACTCACCCATCACCTATTTACATTTGTGTGTGGGGAGCGGGGAAGGGGTTGCACATAAGCTAGAGAGATGTTTAAGTTCTACTGTTGGCGAATTTCAGTTATATAATACAATTTATTAACTGTCATCACCATGTTATACATTAGCTTCTCAAACCTTATTCTTCTTATACCCTCCAAATATTAACATCATACACAACCATAGCCTAATTATGGAGACTGGGAAATTGACATTGATACAATACTGTTAACTAATCTACAGGCCTTATTAGTGTTCCCACTAATGTCCTCTTTCTAGACCAAACTCCTACCCAGGATCCTATATTTTGTTTTTATTTTTCTTGTCTCTCTAGTCTCTTCTAATCTGCGACTTGTTCCTTGGTCACTCTTTGTCTTTTTTAAGCTTGACACTTATGAAGGGTCCTGGCCGGATATTTTGGAGAATGATCCCTTTGAATGTTTGAGGGTCAGTCTATCTCCAGTGAGGAGGTGGTGCTATTGATGGCAGTTGCTGGGGAGGCTGCCGCAGTGGTAACAGTTGGGAAGGTGGATAAGACAGGGTCAGAGGAGATGGAAATTGTCAGGCATAGAGCTTTTCAGGTTCTTGGAACCACATATTTGTGTCCTGACTAAGAGATCCCAGGGCTTCTATAAGTCCACACAGACAATTCTTCAGATGCTAGGAAGCTGGGAGGGAGGACTGTGCAGGTGGGAAAGGCTACAGTTTGTCGTAGGGGTAGAAGGGAAGGAACTAAGGCTAGGTGACAGATTATACTACACTGAGCCAGCATTCACTTCTACAGTAGAAGGCGAGGGTGCGGGAATTCTCCTTTAATGAACACTCCTGTATGTCAGGCATTACACTAAGTGCTTTGGGTTGCCATTTTAATTCTCATAGCAGTTTCAGGAAATAGTTATTATTATTTTTGTGGGTAGTAGACATTTTAAATTTATTTTTTAATGTACTTTTTATTTAGGTAACTGGTTTATAACATGTTTCATATGTAAACATTATATTTCTACTTCTGTATACACTAAATCTTGCAGACATAGTTAAAGTGATGAAACTAAGATTTAGCAAGTAAATGGCAGAGTCAGAGTTTGAATACAGGTCCAATTAAACCTGTATTGCTTGATATGGTACGCATATGTGGCTATTGAGCAGTTAAATGTGGCTTTTGTTATTCAATCGCCCAGTAGTGTCCTGCTCTGCAACCCCAGGGACTGCGACACACCAGGCCCCTCTCTCCCTTACCATCTCCCAAAGTTTGCCCAAGTTCATGTCTGTTGCGTTGGTGATGCCATCCAGCCATCTCATCCTCTGACACCCTCTTCTCCTTCTGTCCTCAATCTTTCCCAGCATCAGGGACTTTTCCAATGAGTCAGCATTAGATGACCAAAATACTGGAGTTTCAGTTTCAGCATCAGTCCTTCCAATAAATATTCAGGGTTGATTTCCCTTAAGATTGACTGGTTTGATCTCCTTGCAGTACAAGGGACTCTCTGGAGTCTTCTCCAGCACCACAGTTCAAAGGCATCAATTCTTTGGCACTCTGCCTTCTTTACTACTGCTACTGTGTGCTTGTTATGTAATGTGGCTACTGCTGCTTGTTAAAATGATAGTATTTTGTATACCACGTGCTTGTGTGCTCAGTCATGTCTAAGTCTTTGCAACCCCAGACTGCAGCCCACCAGGCTCCTCTGTCCATGGAATTTTCCAGGCAAGAATATTGGAGTGGGTTGTCATTTCCTTCTCCAGGGGATCTTCCCAACTCAGAGTTTGAACCTGAGTCTCTTGCATCACCTGCATTGGCAGGTGGGTTCTTCAGCACTGAACCACTGGGAAAGACATATTTTGGATATATTCAGTCAAATAAAATATATTATTAAAATTAATTTCACCTGTTTCTTTTTCCTTTTTTTAATGTAGCTAGTAGAAAATCTGAAATTACCTATGTGACACACATTACATTTTAAGTGGACAAATGCTCTGTCTAAATCTTCTTCCATAGTACCTGCTGCTTTCCTGGAGTGTGTCTAAGGTGTCTCATCTAAGGGTGAACTAAGATGAGGTCCTAAAGTCTGAAGTGGAGAAATACTAATGTAGTCTCTAAGAAGTACAGTAGACTCCCAAAGAGAGGTAAACACTGTTTTGGTGAGTGTTGGGATGATCAGGTTCAGAGACAAAGGAAAAAAGACATGTAATTTACAAAGAGAGAAAAGTACCCACTATAGTTAATTATAGGACTGAAGTCTCTTTATTTTTTTAAAGAAAATATATATTTGTTGAGGTATAGTTGATTTACATTAGTTTTCAGTGTATAGCACAAGGTTCAGTTATATATATATATATATTTTTTTTTCAGATTGTTTTCCACTGTAGGCTATTACAAGATACTGAATATAGTTTCTTGTGCTATACAATACACTTTTTTTAACTTATCTATTTTATATATAGAGTTTGTATCTGTTGATCCTAAGTTCCTAATTGATTCTTTTTTACCTCTTTCTCCCCCTTTGGTAACCATAAGTTTGTTTTCTGTGTCTGTTAAGTCTGTTTCTGTTTTGTATGTGGATTCAGTTGTATTATTTTTAGATTCCACATGAAAGTGATATCATATATTTGTCTTTCTCTGACTTACTTCACTTCATATGATATTTTCTAGGTCCTTTTATGTTGCTACAAATGGTAATATTTCATGCTTTTTTTATAGTTAAGTAATATTCCATTGTGTGTTTATACCTCACATCTTTTATTAATATATATCTCACCAATCATCTCTTGGAGGGCATTTGATTGTTTCCATGTCTTGGTTATTGTATATAGTACTGCTGTGAACTTTGGGGTGCATGTGTCTTTTTGAATTAGAATTCTTATCTTTTCTGGATGTATGTTCAGGAGTGGGATTGCTGTATCATCAGTTCAGTTCAGTAGCTCATTCGTGTCCGACTCTTTGCGACCCCATGAACTGTAGCATGCCAGGCCTCACTGTCCATCACCAACTCCCGTAGTCTACCCAAACCCATGTCCTTCGAGTTGGTAATGCCATCCAACCATCTCGTCTTCTGTTGTCCCCTTCTCCTCCTGCCTTCAATCTTTCCCAGCTTCAGGGTCTTTTCAAATGAGTCAGCTCTTTGCATGAGGTGGCCAAAGAATTGGAGTTTCAGCTTCATCATCAGTCCTTCCAATGAACACCCAGGACTGATCTCTTTTAGGATGGACAGGTTGGATCTCCTTGCAGTCCAAGGGACTCAAGAGTCTTCTCCAATACCACAGTTCAAAAGCATCAATTCTTTGGCACTCAGCTTTCTTTATAGTCCAACTTTCACATCCATACATGACCACTGGAAAAATCATAGCCTTGACGAGACAGACCTTTGTTGGCGAAGTAATGTATCTGCTTTTTAATATACTGTCTAGGTTGGTCATAACTTTCCTTCCAAGGAGTAAGTGTCTTTTAATTTCATGGCTGCAATCAGCATCCGCAGTGATTTTGGAGCCCAGAAAAATAAAGTCAGACATTGTTTCCACTGTTTCCCCATCTATTTGCCATGAAGTGATGGGACCAGATGCCATGATCTTAGTTGTATCATATGGTAGCTCTATTTTTAGTTTCTTAAGTAACCTCCATATTGTTTTCCATAGTGGGTGCACCAGTTTGCATTCCCACCAACAGTATAGGAGGGTTCCCTTTTCTCCACACCCTCCCCAGCATTTATTGTTTGTAGAATTTTTGTTGGTAGCCATTCTGATCAGTGTGATGTAATATCCCATTGTAGGTTTGATTTGTATTTTACTAATAATTATAATTGAGCATCTCTTTTATGTGCTTCACAACAATTTTAATATTTATTGATTGTTTATCATTTTCCAGTCCCCAGACTGAATTCTATATTCATTTTTGTTTAATCCTCATTAAAATAAACCCCAGTAAAGTCGGTATGTGGTTATTCCCGTTTACAGGTGAGAACACTGAGGTACAAAGAAGTTAAGTAACTTGTTTAAGATCATATAGCTGACTGGTAAATGGAAGAATGAAGGTTTGAAGGGCTTCCCATCAAATCCAGTGTTCTTGACTGTCAAACTGTAAAGCCTCTGAATATATAGTGGTGATGGTTTGGTTGAGGATCCTTACTCATTCTTAGCAAAGAAGTCATGCAAGCCTTTGCATCTCTACATCAGTTGGATTATCCCATGAAATTTCTGATACACTGTTTCCTGAAATGTAGTCTCTTCATTAATAGCAATAATACTTTATTATAAACATAGAATTTGCATACAATTTTGACAGCTGGTTTGCAATATGCTAAGCTAATTGCCACTTTCTGTGATGGGTACATCTGTAGCAGTAAATATGCAAAGAGTTATGAAGATGTGAGCTAGGGAAATAGATGAAAGAGAATAGAGCCTTTGGGAAAAAAACCAAGGTGCTAGTTCCTTTTTGTCTTGAGTGCTTGTAAATCTTTAAAGGTCCCTTGACCTACCATGGGAAATTAACTGCAGTCTGCTAAAACACAGAATTCATGTTTTGTAACAAATGCCCAGGGCAATGATAATACCGAATAATGACTTATAATTGTGTTAAAAGCCATTTAATCTGTTGAGCTGGGAGAATATAATCGTGAGTACTTATCTGGTCTATCCATTGTACTTATTCCTAATTTTTTTGGTTGAGAGCCTTTTTTTTTGAGTTTAGTTAATATTGTACATTTCAGGAACACAAATCTAGAAAGAACATGATTTTAAGAGAAAGGTTCTATAGGTAGGAGGAAGTGCCTAGGCTTTTCTTCATTGTTTTTAATTAATTGGTATTCAAACTGCTGGAGAGTGAAGTCCTGGGCAGTAATTTATTTTGATGAGATTTAGGTTTTGGCACTTTCAATTACCCATAATAATCTGTATTCATTACTAAGTATATTTACAAATGATATTTAAAAAATGAGGTAGTGTAAGTTTTGTTTGCTATTATTTAATCTAGATTAAATTGATTTTATCAATACTGTTTAGAGGCATATAAATAGAAAGTTGGTAACCTTAAGGTGGTCCTTAAAAGCCATTTCTTTTCTTGAGTAGGATAAACTGCCTTCACAATTTTTATACATTTAATTATGCAATAAAACATTTTCTTAGTTCAGAGACAAATTATAGCTTAGAGATGTTTCAGTGATCATAAATTTCAATTTTGAATTATTGAGATTTTATGGTAATATAACTATAGGAGCTATCCATAGCCTCTGCTCAACCCTTTTCATAAATCTTATATCCTCTGAGAGATGACTAGAAGTTGTCAAAGAACGAAGTTATATAGGCAGTAGTCCATGAAATAGTGGTACTTATGTTTGTAACTTTTTATTTTTATTGTGATAAAAAACCAGTCTCTGAGGACACTGTTACCCTACTTAAAAAAAAAAAAAAGTGCAGGACAGCATTTACAGAAAAGACACTCCTAAATGCTTGTTGTTTGTAAGGTGTCAGATTGAACTGTGAAGGAGAAGCATTTTGAATATAAGCTTTAAATAATAATTCTAACAGAGAAATAACTTAAAAATTTAAGAGGTAAATAGTTGAGCTTTCAAGCAGAAAACATATTACACAAAAAATTAACTATCCCATATATATGTCAACCCATCTTTAATACTTTTGGAATCAATAAGATATGTATCCACACATAAGCATAGACCACGGAGATCAATCAGTATCTGATTTCTTCAAATATGATAGACTAGTTTATTATATATATATAAATATATATATTAACAAATATATATATAGTTTATATACTAAGGCCCATATTGAAAAAATGAGAAAACACTGTTAAAAAGAATATCTAAAGGCATTATAGTACTACCAAGGAGGAAAGATCCCAGAGTGAAGAGCAACACGCTGAGGTGAGCCCTGTATTTAGTGCCACTTCTCATCTTGGGTTTTTGTCACTTTATAAACAGCTCATGCCATGAGGCTGAGAAGCGAAGCAGTGGAAGCTAAGATGGGAGATGCTGGGCATAATTTTTGGCAGTTTCACAGGGCTAAGAATTCACAAAGTAGAATTCAGGCATATGCAGGACCCTGGTGAAGCGTTTTCAACTTTTAACTGAAATCCCCGAAAGGCTATGTCCTAGGAGTTAGGGAGAACTAGAAATAGACTATAAGTTACAAAAATTACAATGCAGCCTCTGATAAACTCAATCTTGATTTTAAGGTAATTTGTCTTCACTTTAAGTATCTGTCATTGCCAGAAGCAAGAGACATCATGCAGAGTCTCTATAAGTTTTATACACAGTACCTCACATTCCATAAAAAATTACCATGTGTATCACAAGCCAGACCAAGATTTTGACAATATAAAACAGCAAACAGGAGAAACGCTCTCATGGTGGTCTAGTTTTTGGAGTTATTGGACATGATGTATAAAATAGTTATAATCAATATATTAAAAATTGATGCAAGTATAGAGTTTATTAGAGAATCAGAATGTAGAAGAGGAATTGAAAGGGATTCTAGAGATGAAAACTATCAGTTTAATGCAAATTAGAGACAACGAGGGGGAGGATTGGAGAAGGCAATGGCAACCCACTCCAGTACGCTTGCCTGGAAAATCCCATGGACGGAGGAGGCTGGTGGGCTTCCATCTATGGGGTTGCACAGAATCGGACACGACTGAAGTGACTTAGCAGCAGCAGCAGGGGGAGGATTATGAACTGGGTGATAGGTCAGTTAGGAAATATCTAGGCCATGGGCGATTGGTTCACTGGTAGGTACTGCATCTAAACAGGGCCAATCTGAGTCATTCCTGGAAATGGATGTATAAATATTTAGGGTGAAAATTTACAGTTTTGTTACAGTTGTTAAGTTTGAACAATATGATCTGTTTAAAAAAAAAGTCATATTACTTTAAGGTCATATCAGTAAAATAGGTGCTAGGTATGCTGCTAAGTCACTTCAGTCGTGTCCAACTCTGTGCGACCCCATCGACGGCAGCCAACCAGGCTCCCCCGTCCCTGGGATTCTCCAGGCAGGAACACTGGAGTGGGTTGCCATTTCCTTCTCCAATGTGTGAAAGTGAAAAGTGAAAGTGAAGTCGCTCAGTCGTGTCCTACCCTTAGCGACCCCATGGACTGCAGCCTACCAGGCTCCTCCATCCATGGGATTTTCCAGGCCAGAGTACTGGAGTGGCTTGCCATTGCCTTCTCCAAGGTATAGTAGGCAGAATTTTGGTCCGCAAGTTTCCATGCCTAATTCGTAGGACAGTGAATATGTTGAGATATTGTGCCTATAGATACGTTACCTTGTATTGGCAAAGGGACTTTGTGGTTGTAATTAAGATTGACCTTCAGTTGACCTTAAAGCGAGGAGGCTTGCCTAGGTTATCCAGGTGAGCCCAATCAATGTTGTCTCAGGAATCCTTAACAGCAGAAGCTAGCCTAGATTATCCAGGTGGGCCCAATGTAGTCACATGAGTCTTTAAAAGCAGGCAGAGGCGGAAGTGAGGAAAGTGCAGTGGAACAAGTCAGAGAGAGCCAGAGAATGGGAAGTCTTCCATGGACTTTTACTAAAAGCCTTTGAATATTCAGGGACCATGAGAAGAAGAAAACAGGCTACCTCTAGAAACTAAGAACGAACTCTTACCAAAGGCCAGTCATACACAGAATTGAATTTTGTCAACAAGTTAGTGAGTCTGGAAATGGACTCTACCCCAGTCTCTAGAGAAGGACCCAGAGTGGCCTACAGCTTGATTTGGGTGTTTGGAGACTCCAAGCAGAGTACCCAACCGAACTTGCCAGACTGCAGTCCTAGAGGACGCTGAGCTTTAAAAATTTTAAATGGCTGTTATTTTAACTTTAAACCCCTTCATTTGTTTTAATTTGTTAGAGTGGCAATATAAAATTGTGTTTAGCAATGGAAAGATGCAAATGGTTCTAATACTATCCTTAGAATGTATAAAGAGATGAACTTTTATAGAAGACTCTTACTAAGTATTTGAAAAATTTTATTAACCACTTGCCTAAGTAATTAAAAATTATTTTCTTTTTGTAAAACAAACCTGTAAGCCTCTACCTGCAAGTTGCTTTGTACAAGAATATAAGAGTGGTGATGGTTTAGTTGCTAAGTCATATCTGACTCTTGTGACCCCAGGGACTGTAGCCCACCAGGCATCTCTGTCTTCTCTCCAAGGGATTTTCCAGGCAAGAGTACTGAAGTGGGTTACCATCTCCTTCTCTAGGGGATCTTCCTGACCCAGGGATTGAGCCATGGTCTCCTGCATTGCAGGCAAATTCTTTACCAGCTTAGCCCCGAGGGAAGCCCCAGATATAAGAATAAGCTTCAGAAAATATTGCTCCTTTTAGCTGTTTTCAGTCACTAAGTGGCTGAGTGACCTGGGAGAGGTTTTCTTGACTACTCTTAGGGTCAAGTTTTAGCACCTGCAAAGTAAGAGGTATAGACTAGTTGATCTTTAAGGTGTCTTCATTCAAAGTAAACTGTATGAAATAGATTTAGAAATCTAGATGAAATTGTTACAAGAGCTAGACATAAGGCTCAATCCCTCACAACATTGGAAAAATATGTTGCAAACTTTTGAAGCTGGAGTCAAATTGATATGACATTTTTAAAAGATGTGAAGCTCTGTAGATACATTAAACAAACACTTTGTAACAGATAAGGGGACTTTGAACACCAGGGCTTTTTTGGTCTAAGAACTCAGATGCATATATGCTTATTAGATCGTCTTCAGTTGAAATGATTGAAAATAGAAAAATCTAAAGTTGGCAGGCAGGTATTTTACAAGAGGATGAGCATAAAATTCTTTTTGTTTAAAATTATTCAGAATACGAAAGCTATAGACATCTTCTATTTCTTTATCTCTTTGCCATTTATCCTGGGTTTTGAGTTTTTGGTTCCACTGGTTAATCTAGTTCTGGTTGCTTCCATCTCTTTTGTCAACTTCATATGCACTTTCTACCAGTCAATACTCTGTGCACCTGTTCTTAGAAAATAAAAAGATCCTAGATCCCATATTCCATTTCATAGCTTAAGTGCTGGAAAAGTGGAAGAAATCTCAGAACTTCAATATCACCTTATTTGATCTAAGGTCAATAGCTACCTTCCTGGGTTTTTTTTTTTTTTTCCTTTTACAAAAAAACAAAAGCACTGTTTTTGGTGAGAGGAGGTGGCATTGCTGGGAAATGTGTCTGTGGCTGATAAGAAAGGGAAAAGGCTTAAAGTGACAGCCTCCAAACTTTATCAGTGTTGTGGAGTTCAGGAAAACATTTCTTTCCAAGAAGAACAGAAATACCTTTTTTTTTTTTTGGGGGGGGGAATTGTTTATTTCCATTAAAGAGAAGCCTCAGTGACCCATTATTATGAAAGGTTACTCCTTGCATAATCTAGTGACCAGTTTACTCACATTCAGAGGTCATATTAATATTTACTGAAGGCTCAAGTATCCATTTCATTTTATTTAAAAACTGTTTGGAAACTGCTGACAGAGAGGCTGACTCAGTTTGATTTGGCTATGAATATGATAATTGTAATATGGCTGTCTGTGCTTTTAGAGGGCATAAGTTACATTGCAAAGATTTGTGTATTTGGATTGCTGCAAAGTTACTGTAGAGTATTAAGACAACACAACAGGAAGCATTTAAGTGTTAGTTGTATGTCTCACATAAATTGTACTATACAATTAAGTATGACTCATCAAAATGTTTCAGGTTATTAAGAATTCATTATTCTACTAGAGGATCTTTAAAGAGCAGTAAGAACCTGAAGAAATAATAGGAAAGCTTTGGTAACAGTGACAGTGTGTTAATTGAGTTGAAAGAAGGTAAAGAATGGGCTCCAAAATCACCACAGATGCTGATTGCAGCCATGAAATTAAAAGACGCTTGCTCC
Source organism: Moschus berezovskii (assembly GCF_049115385.1). Taxonomy (NCBI): domain Eukaryota; kingdom Metazoa; phylum Chordata; class Mammalia; order Artiodactyla; family Moschidae; genus Moschus; species Moschus berezovskii. The sequence goes on from NC_142462.1 coordinate 65,502,405, forward strand.
TTAAAAGGAAAGTTATGACCAACCTAGATGGCATATTAAAAAGCAGAGACATTACTTTGCCAACCAAGGTCCGTCTAGTCAAGGCTATGGTTTTTCCTGTGGTCATGTATGGATGTGAGAGTTGGACTGTGAAGAAAGCTGATTGCTGAAGAATTGATGCTTTTGAACTGTGGTGCTGGAGAAGACTCTTGAGAGTCCCTTGGACTGCAAGGAGATCCAACCAGTCCATTCTAGAGGAGATCAATCCTGGGTGTTCATTGGAAGGACTGATGCTGAAGCTGAAACTCCAATACTTTGGCCACCTCATGCGACGAGTTGACTCACTGGAAAAGATTCTGATGCTAGGAGGGATTGGGGGTGGGAGGAGACGGGGACGACAGAGAATGAGATAGCTGGATGGCATCACTGACTTGATGGACATGGGTTTGAGTGAACTCTGGGAGTTGGTGATGGACAGGGAGGCCTGGGGTGCTGTGATTCATGGGGTTGCAAAGAGTCGGACACGACTGAGCGACTGAACTGAACTGAAAGAATAGATACAAATTTGGCAAAAAAAAGAGAAAAAAATGTGTAATAAATCAACAGGAGAAATCAGTTAATAAAGAGACCAATTATCAGTGAGGGAGGGAGGGAGGTGTATTTAATGATTCCAAATGAAAGGTTAAACTGCTTCTGTGAATTTCTGTTTAACAAAAAGGAAGAAAAGCAATATGGATAATTAGACAGTAATAAGATCATACCAAAAAAATCAGAAAGCTGCCTTAGGTGCTAGGGGAATATTGGCTAATGAACTTCACCTGCTGCAGTTATCCTCGAATGTTCACTTTTGGTCTAGGAATGGAGATGGTGGGGATTTTGGTTATTTTCAAGGAGGAAATAGCACATTTAGCACTTTAATTTTATTGTGGATTTTAGAAATGGTAGCAAGTAATGAAATGGATAAAGGATTTCTCATGAGAAGCATATGTAACATCTGTCACTTGTTAAAATACTGTAATTTTCACTATGTGTATTACTGGTTATTTACACTTGGATTCTGCTTTACTCATCTGTTTCACAGTAGAAACAACTTTAGAGACTATCAACCTACTTGACTCATTCACAGAAATTCAGTATAGAATATTACAGCTCTTAGAAGAAAAAATCTTTCTTTACACAATATTTGGAATTTTTACTTAGGTGTTTTAAATAAGACCTTAACTGAGATATACTTCTCAGTTCAGTTCAGTTCAGTCACTCAGTCGTGTTGTACTCTCCACGACCCCATGAATCACAGCACGCCAGGCCTTTCTGTCCATCACTAACTCCCGGAGTTCACTCAAACTCATGTCCACAGAGTCGGTGATGCCATCCAGCCATCTTATTCTCTGTTGTCCCCTTCTCCTCCCGCCCCCAATCCTTCCCAGCATCAGAGTCTTTTCCAGTGAGTCAACTCGTCACATGAGGTGGCCAAAGTATTGGAGTTTCAGCTTTAGCATCAGTCCTTCCAATGAACACCCAGGACTGATCTCACTTAGAATGGACCGGTTGGATCTCCTTGCAGTCCAAGGGACTCTCAAGAGTCTTCTCCAACACCACAGTTCAAAAGCATCGATTCTTCAGCGATCAGCTTTCTTCACAGTCCAACTCTCACATCCATACATGACCATGGGAAAAACCATAGCCTTGACTAGACGGACCTTTGTTGGCAAAGTAATGTCTCTGCTTTTTAATATACTATCAAGATTGGTTTCTGACTGTTGCTTCCTGACCTGCATACAGGTTTCTCAAGAGGCAGGTCAGGTGGTCTGGTATTCCCATCTCTTTCAGAATTTTCCACAGTTTATTGTGATCCACACAGTCAAAGGCTTTGGCATAGTCAATGAAGCAGAAATAGATTTTTTTCTGGAACTCTCTTGCTTTCTCCATGATCCAGCGGATGTTGGCAATTTGATCTCTGGTGCCTCTGCCTTTTCTAAAACCTGCTTGAACATCTGGGAGTTCATGGTTCACATATTGCTGAAGCCTGGCTTGGAGAATTTTGAGCATGACTTTACTAGCATGTGAGATGAGTGCAGTTGTGCGGTAGTTTGAGCATTCTTTGGCATTGCCTTTCTTTGGGATTGGAATGAAGACTGACCTTTTCCAGTCCTGTGGCCACTGCTGAATTTTCCACATTTGCTGGCATATTGAGTGCAGCACTTTCACAGCATCATCTTTCAAGATTTGAAATAGCTCAACTGGAATTCCATCACCTCCACTAGCTTTGTTCGTAGTGGTGCTTTCTAAGGCCCACTTGACTTCACATTCCAACATGTCTGGCTGTAGGTCAGTGATCACGTTATCGTGACTATCTTGGTCATGAAGATCTTTTTTGTACAGTTCTTCTGTGTATTCTTGCCACCTCTTCTTAATATCTTCTGCTTCTGTTAGGTCCATACCACTTCTGTCCTTTTTCGAGCCCATCTTTGCATGAAATGTTCCCTTGGAATCTCTAATTTTCTTGAAGAGATGTCTTGTTTTTCCTGTTCTGTTGTTTTCCTCTATTTCTTTGCATTGATCACTGAGGAAGGCTTTCTTATCTCTCCTTGCTATTATTCAGATGCTTATATCTTTCCTTTTCTCCTTTGCTTTTCGCTTCTCTTCTTTTCACAGCATATATAACATGTATAATTATATATACACATATATATAAATAAATTAAACTTTTAAAGATGGTAGATTTTTGGCTATTTTAACGCTTCTTATGCCTCTGAATTAAGGGAAGTTCTTGGTGGTAATTTTTGGAATCAATATAAGGACTATTTTTATATGACCCCTGTACTAATGATCAGTTAGAAGGAATAGTAACCAAGATAATTAAGTTCATAGATGATTCCAAATTTGAAGATGATGTGAATATAGAAACTGGGCTAATCTCAGCTCCTATGATGCTATGTTGAGGAAAAAGTCATTTGATTTATACAGAACTATATAATTATAATCTGTCTTTGTCACTGATAGTCTTACAGTTAGTTTGGCTTTTCTTTGATTAGATATCATATCAAATGCTTTTCTGTGTTGGTTTTCAACATTAATATACAGTGAAAAAGTATGCTTTTCAAAATGTTTGCAGTTTCCCAATAGGTTAATAGCTCAAATAGGTAATAACCCAAGGGGCAGTTAATGATTACCTAGTCAAAAAAGATTTGGACCAGATACCAAGAGACCTGAGTTCTAGGCTTCCTATGGCACTGTGGGACTGCACGTCAATTAACTTGTCAATTAACTACTGTGGAAAGGTTTTCGTTTTTAATAAAATGAAGGTATCACACCCGATAATTTCTAAGGTATCTTTTGACTTGATAGTTCTTTTCTGTATGATTATTTTATTTGCACGTGTAGGTTAAATTTATTTTATGATGGGAGGCAGATAGCAACTCCTACTGGATTTTACATAGTGTTTTCCTATATTTAAATTATTGACAATTAATTCATTTGGCAATTAATTTTTCAAGTGTTTACTCTGGGCCCAGAACTAGACATTTTTACAGCTGTAAAGAAAATAGATAAGAAAAACATCTTCCCTCATGTAACTTATGATTCCACTAGATAGATGTGTTTTGAATGAGCCCAGATTGAAAAGAGACATTTTTGAAACTTGTCAAAAATGTAGCAGGTGGGCCTATCAGAAGGGGAAACTTAATATTCAGTAAATTGTGCTCAGCACAACTCAGGAGTTGTGGTGAGCATGGTACAGTGCTTTGGTCTGGTTCCAGAGTCAGTGTGCCCATATCTTCCTATCCCAAGATTCAGCGACTCTATGTTGGTTGCTTAAAATTAGCCATGGTGGGAGTATTTATATCATCAAAATTGGTACTTCACATGAGGGCTTACAGGTTTTAAAATTATCTGGTTTAATAGCATATCACTTGCTGAAAATGTTGTCAGGTGGTGCAACAGAAATGGCAGACATAGTTCTTATCTATATGTATCTTATGATTAAAATAGCCACAGCAGAGACACCAGGTGTATGTGAGTTTATAGAACCATAGGAGCTGGTATTGATAGGATTCTGAAAGTAATGAGTTAGTGAAGGGAGAGGCTTGGAAAGAAAAGTAGGTGCGAATTTGAAACCTGATTTGAAAGATGGGGTGGTTAGTGCTTGACCAGAGAAGCGAGAGAGTTTCAGAGATGGCACGTGTAACAATTTTGAGGTACTGGGAGGAGGTGGCATGTGTAAGAATTTTGAGGAAAGAGTGAACAGCTGTGTGGGAGAAGTGGTTAGGTAGGTTTGTTGAACAAGATGTCAAAGCTTCACCTCTTAGGAATATAACAATGTCTAAATCATCTGTTAAGCTGTATCAGTGTCTATGTGTTAAGTCCTAAACATGGCCAGGTTTTCACTAGCACTGTAGTTAAAAATGGAAGACCATTCTTGAATTTTTTGACTTTATCTTAGTGATGCTTTAAGAGTTAAGGAAATAAAAATCCTTTACAGCAGAATATAGACTCTATACCAAACTGAAGGCCTGTAACATGTTGCTTGCAGTAAAAATTGTATTGAATATTGATACTGAGTGTATCACCGATACTTAAGCAGTTTCCTCACCATGAATTGCAAGTTTCTCTTACTGTGCCGTAGGTTGGCATTGGTTCTGCAAGCACTGAAGGAGCGGTGACCCTCTGTAGCACATGCCGGATTACGGTTTGCAGGGGTAGATGACAGTGGGGCACCTAGCATCTACTCTGTGTAGTAAGCTGAAAGAGGCCAGTACAAGCAGGGGAAACTGGAGAAATCTTTAAAAATGTGCTGAAGCTCTGCTTTAAATGTGATATCTGGAGCCGGCGGACAGGCTGCCATACAGGAATCTGGAATCTTTGAAATAGATGAGCGCACTAACTCCAGTTATGTGAAGAGGAGTCACAAACAGCAAGCAAAGCAATGCAAACATGTGGATCAAAATGGAAAATGCCCCTTTGGAAAACACAATTGGTATGTGCGTATACCTGACTACATAAGCTAGATTTGTATCAGCCTTTTATCAGCCTAGTGCAATGAGAGAGCAGCACAGAGACAAGAGGTGGAAGCCGGCCTTCTTTATTTCTCTCAATCATGTCATTTTGGAATATCAATAGTAGTTTTCTTTGTTAAAATAAATATAGGGTGTGTATATACAAAATGAAATAAACATGCTGCCTAATCAAATAATCTTCATTTTTCAGCACTGCAGTTTGGAGCAGTAACTCTACAATGAAAATAGCTATCATCATTTTGGCAGTTAATAGCTTATTAAACTATTCCACAAAATTTAGTGCTATGTACTGTTGAAAGCAGTGTTTATTTTTTCAGTTTCTTATGGAAAATTAGCTCAAAAAGAACAGGTCATTAATAATACATTTGCACCCATTTTTACATGGAAAATATAAACAGATTTATAGGAGCTTGGAATATTGAAGAAATTCTAACCAGAGATTTTTGGTTGGTTATAATTATTGGTGATCCTGAAACTGTGGCTAATCTGTAACATAGAGATTGAATGAACTTTTAAGGTTTCATTGGACAAAGTTGGACTTTAAATTCTGTAAGAATTTGAAATATATACTGTAGCTATGCTTTGAACATAGTAATTTTTAACTTCTCATGAGTATTGCACTAAAAACCCATGATGTTTTACTGAGTTACTACTCATGAATGGCAGACAATAATGCAGAAATTGAGAAGTAAATAATTTGAGCTTTTTCAAATTTTTTCTTAAACCTATTTTTTAAGAGACGTATACTTGAATGGATGATATTGTCTTTACAACTAATGGGGAATTGTGTTGAAATAAATTCAGAGTGCATATATGCCCCAAATAAAAGCAAAACCTAGCATGGGTACCTTAAAAGATTAGTTCCAATATGGATTGAGTGGTGAACACAGGATGCTCTTTTTACTGAGGCCATGATTTTAATGTTTCGAAGTTGTGTTTTTTGCTATAAGTGATTTTATTAGATGTGGCATAGAATGGGATATATGTTACAGCCAAACTGCTATTACCTTTTTAAAAATTCAAACTTTAAAAATTTTCACTGACATTTCTAGAGGTGGAATAATAGAAGTAAAACTCATGGGTGAGTTCTAGTTTGCTTCTGACTAGCCAGAGAACCTGAGTAAGCCACCTCAGCTAGGACCTAAGTTTCTTAAATTACATTGTCATGACATTGTCCTGGGTGACCATATCATAAACTTTTACCCTAAAATGAAATAGAAGGACTGGTTTCAACAGAACCTTTTTGACCCCCACTCTTATTCCAATTCCAGTATTCATTCTCTAGATCAGAGATATCTAATAAAAGTACAATGTGAGCTATATATGTAATTTTAAATTGTCTACTTGGCACATTGCCAAACTAAAAAGAGATAGGTGAAATTAATTTTAATAATTATTTAGCTCAGTGTAGTATCCCAAATATTATTTCCACATGTAACTAATATTAAACGATTAATGAGATATTTTACCATGTTTGAGATGCTACGTCATAAATCTGGTATGGCTTTCCAAGAGCGCATCTCAACTTGGGACTAGACTAACTCCTTTTCCAGTGTTTGGTAGCTTCATGGAGGCTCATGGCTACTGCACTGGACTGCGCAGCTGAAATTATTTGATCTTTATATTACTACCCATCAATCGAGTTTAGGAACTTTAGAATCACCTTTAATTCCTCTTGTTTTCTCCTCTTTTCTATTCAGCAATGACACAGCTTAGAGCTGAATCGTCACATTTTCTCTTTATTTTCAAACATCCAGAAAGAGTAGTCTGAGTTCTCTTCAGTTCCTTACTTCCTTAGTTTAGTGAAATCAGACTTTTATGTTCAATACTGGACAGAAACTCCTTGAAAAAGTTCCCATACCTTCTTGGTGCTAAATACAGTGGCCACAGTGTGAATGCTTCCTGATACCATAGCTGACTCAGGCACTGTAAGTACTTTCTCCTTAAAACTTCCTTGTCCCTTGTCATTTACTGCACTCCTCTTTCTTGGTTATTCCCTGAGTTCTGTGTTTTGCTGATTCTTCTCTTGGATCTATTTTATGTTTCCTTTGCCCAGTGTCCTTGACTTCTTGCCTAAGAATCAAGCCTATACTTTTAGCTATTTATTGGATATATCTGTACGATGATACTCTGTGAATTATTCCAACCCAACCTAGCCTTTGCTCCATACCAAACTTTTCTTCCCCTGGTTATTATTTTGGTTCTTGACTTCGCCATATTTGGTCACAAGTCAAAGTTAGAGACTTTACTATAATCTTCAGCCTCTTCCTTTTTTACATTTTTTTTTTAAACCATCTACATGCAATTAGATACTCAATATTTTTGGGTTTACCTGTGAAATACATACTGAATATTTTTATTTTCTCTTTTTTTGAAGTGTTTTGCTTCATGTCCCTCTCACCCGTGCTAAAATCCCACATGGTCTCTCTTACTTTGTTTCCTCTAATACATTTTTGATATTGCCACCAAAGTTCTGAGCACATTTGGGTAATACCATTTTCCTGTCAAAACTCTACCAGTTCCATTTGTTCTCTTGTGTGGCATGTAAGTCCTAGACTGCTATTCTATCTTTAACCCTAGACATACTCGTCAATAGTTTCCTTTCCTCTGAAACTCCTTTAAGACCTAAATTTATTTTAAAGATGAAATTTTAGGCTTCTTGATATTAGTGGAAGAAACTAGGCATCAAGTGTGGATAGTATGGCTTGACAGCACTTGGACACTCATAATAAATGGGAAAATAGGTGGTATGCTTATATGATACTCAAAGCTAGGTTAACAAGCAGATTTCTTTGTTTCCCTGTAAAAGGAGTCCTGTATAGCGATTTCAGTTTCTGAGCAGCAAGAATTAATAACATCCTGGCAGCAATGAATGATGTATATTTTATTTACAGATATACTTTCTGTACTTGGAAACTAATATGGAGAAATATCTTAGTTAAGCTGTTCAGCTTGGCTGACGTTTATAGGAAAACAATAGATCCCCTGAGGTAATACTAATGTTAGTAGAAAGTAACTATGGCAGATAGTACAGCTAGTTGCATTGAGAAAGAATGACTTGTTACCTGTTTCATATTATTACAATTGGTTGTCTCCTAGCTTCTTTATTCTCCTAGCATATTTCATTTGGATGAGATGTTCATTCTTTATAATGCAACATATTATTTCATCCAGCCCAATCTTATTACTAACTTCATGTGCCTTAGGTGGCATGGGGCTTCCCTTAGGCAGCATAGTCATTGATGCTGGGAGGCAGAAGATAAATATTAATTGGAGGGTGTTAGATCTGGGAAACCTTAAAAAAAATACTAATATGCTGAGGAAGTCATTTTTGCTGCTATTTTATGGAAGTTTGTGTAAAATCTAATTGCTTGATTTGAAAGAACACTGTAGGTCATAAACAGCAATGAATAAATTGTCAACAGGAATGTTTTTGCATACAGTAAATATGTTTTGCCCTTGTCTTAAAAGGAAAGCAAGATAATAGCCAATAATCATATTTAAAATGGTAGTGATACCTTCTCATCTCTATAATTCCCAGAAAGTTCAGATGTGAACTCAGGATTCAGCATATATTGTTTTAATGTAAACATGGGTCATCAGTGAAAACTTATTTTCTAAAATTACCAATATAGTGGCAAAGTGAATATGAGCAGTGAGAGTTGTAAGTAGGAGGAGAAAAAAGTCCCAAACTGTAACTGCCACAGAATACTTCCTTTAAAGTAAAATTAATCTTTTTTTTTTTTTAACAACAGTTACTACCATTTATTTGGCACATACGATCTTCTAGATAATCTGCTAAATACCTTTTAAACATTATCCCTCTTTTTTTCTCAAAGAGTATCATGAAGCTGATATTGTTATTTTTCCATTTACAGATAATTAAGTTGAGGCTTAGAGAAATAATTTGCTTGATTCCATCCATTTACCTAGTATGTGACAGAACCGGATTTGACTCAAATTTATTTAACTCCAAAGTTTAAGCTCTTCATGCCATTCTGTTAATTTTTAAGGAGAAAAAAATGCTTCCCCACATCCCAGACTGTGTTCCAGGTTCCCTGTGAAGGATTACTAAGCATGTTTTTGTTCTTTAGTTGCTGAGTTGTGTTCAACTCTTCAGTGACCCCATGGACTATAACACCCCTGGCTCATCTGTCCATGGGATTCTCCAGGCAAGAATATTGGAGTGGGTAGCCATTCTCTTCTCCAGTGGATTTTCCTGACCCAGGGATTGAACCCTTGTCTCCTAATTGTGGAAATTTAGACCCCACATCATTTCCTTACCACCACCACATGTTCTTCCTAGTTCAGAGTCTGGGGTATAACAATGAGAATGGTCCCTTGTACTCATTTTTGGCTTTAATATTCACTGCTTCATTTGAACATCACAAGGAGCCCTTGAAACTATATTATGCTTGTTTTACTCATGAGGACGCCAAGGCTAAGGGAAGTCAAAGAACTTGCCCACATTCCCAGGTAATAATTAAGAGAGTTATTCAGAATATTATAAAAATGATCTTTTATAGAAGTTTTAGAACTGAAAATGTTTGAGAGTTTACTGTATGTCAGGAATTGTCCTATTAGCGATTGTCCTAAATACTTTGTACATATCATCTCATTTAATCTTTTCAATATCATGGGAGGTAAGAACTATTATTTTACAGTGAGGAACTTCTGGCATGTGGCAACTTTAACATGCCCAAGGTCATTAAGTAAGTGTGGGAGTGAGGACTCTGACCAGGGCTTTCTCACCTCAGATCTGTGCTTTTGGCCACTGGGCCTTTCTACCAACGAGTCACAAGGTCAGCCAGTCAGTCTGGTTTTATAACAATGAACTCTGCAGTTACCAGTCAACTCAAAGCTAGTACTCTGATCTCTAAGTTGAACCTCTCTTGGGATTTTGATAAAATATTTTGATGTGTTAGTAAATAAGTGCTTATATAAAAACACAAATTGTTGCTGTTGTTCAGTTGTGTTCCGTCGCTCAGTTGTGTCTCTTTGCAACCCTGTGGACTGCAGTATGCCAAGCTTCCCTGTCCTTCACTATCTCCCAGAGTTTGCTCAAACTCATGTCCATTGAGTTGATGATGCCATCCAACCATCTCATTCTCTGTCACCCCCTTCTACTCCTGCCCTCAGTCTTTCCCAGCATTAGGGTCTTTTTAGATGAATTGGCTTTTTGCAACAGGTGGCCAAAGTATTGGAGCTTTTGCTTCAGCATCAGTCCTTCCAATGAATATTCAGGGTTGATTTCCTTTAGGATTGACTAGTTTGATCTTCTTACTGTCCAAGGGACTTTTGAGAGTCTTCCCCAACACCACACGTAGAAAGCACCAATTCTTCAGCACTCAGCCTTCTTTATGGTCCAACACTCACATCTGTACATGACTACTGGAAAAACCATAGTTTTGACTGTATATTATGTCTTTTTTGAGTGACATCTCCACAATTATAAAAGCAGGTGTAAGCATCTTGAGATGAAAATCTCTGTTAAAGGCTGTCTCTCTGGCTGAAGGAGGATTTTGATAACTGTTGTTTAAAAGGCTGAATAGAGCTTGGAGTAGTGGGTGGAGCGTGGTGTCTCACATGAAGCCTGGAGTAGCCCAGGTTGGGGATTGATGAACATCATGGGCTTGTCTGACAGCATGTGAAGTCATCAAAAATGAATTGTAAGGAAATAAACCTGACAATTGAAGGTATGCAATAGTGGTCAGAGAGCCAGGTATGGCAGGAGCAAGAGGTCTTATTGACCTTCTGAGTTTGGTAGGTAGTTTGGATGGTAAAAGTTAAAGGGTTGGCTGTGCTTTTATGTATTTCTAGCATAACTTTGAATGGGCAGTTGGGGTCCACATAAAATGAAGCTAGATGGACTTAAAAGCATAGATCAAGTGAAAAACATCAAATTAATGTAAGTGATTTGATGTCTATCTCATATAGCAACCCTTTGACTTGTATACTATTACTTTAATGTCCATTTTATTAATATACAGCAAGGTTAAGTAACTTGCTCAGTTTACACCGTCTGGTAAGTTGTGGAGGCAAGAGTTGAAGGGAAGCAGTCTGCCTGCACAATCCATGCTCTTAAGCTCTCTCATATATTCTCCAGCTGGAGATGGAAGAGAGGGCAAAGAATAACAAATGTGCATATATGATATAGAGTGATACCTTTACTACCACTTATTTCCAATATTGACTGGAGGCATCCATTCCTGAGGTTACACTCTTGTTTAGAGTTTTGATAAACCATGTAGATCATCTGAAGTAAAAAGTGGCTTATCCCTATGTACCACACAGGGTCTTGGTAAGAAATAGATGGTGCATGAATGAGGGTGATGAAGAGAGGTTAATGAATGGGGCTGTTCACAGAGGGGTAGGCAATAGTACAGGATTCAACCAAAAAGAAATAGTGAAGCACCCACGGACTAGTGGCAGTAGGAAGTCATGACAGCCTTGTGCTGGAGGGTGAGGAAGAGGGAATGGACTTTACTGGTGAGAGCATGAGGCATGGGAGAAGAGCCAGTGGACAGGAATCAGGGCCTTGAGTGACTGAATGTAGTGACAAGCAAAACAGCAGCCTGGTGGGAGATTGGTGGTGGCAATAGATTTCCCACCTTCTCTCTTCCATTAGCTTGTGATCTCCTCCAGGTGCCTCCTATTTGCTGAACCCAGTTGGAAGCTAGAAGGCAAGGAATCTTGGGTGCTGTAGTTCATAGACTTGGGGTAGAGGTCTCTGGGGTAGAGGTTAGAAAAGATCAGAGAATGGATCTAGAGGGCAACAGGGATTAACCAGTGTGCTGTTTATTATGGGTCAAATTGTGTGTACTCTCATCCCCCTCCTCCCCTCCAAAACCTCATATATATTGAACTTTTAAACCTCAATTTCTCAGATTGTGGACCTTTTTGAAGATAGGTAATCATATAAACTGAGCTCATAAGGGTGATCCCTAATCCAATATGACTGGTGTCTTTATAAAACGGGGAAATTTGAACAAACATACATAGAAAAAGATGACATTGACACAGGGTGAAGATGGCTGTTTATAAGCCAAGTATTAATTGCATCTGCTAGTAACTAGGCAAGATGCCTGAAGCAGATCTCTTACTAGCCACTTTAGAGAGAATATGGCTGTGCACACCCCTTCATTCACACTTCTGACCTCCATGTCTGTGACACAATACATTGCCATTGCTCTCAGCCATTTAGTTCTTGGTACTTTGTGATAGCAGATCCAGGAAGCTGATATACCATATATGGTGATGAAGTTTCTCATTGACCAACTGTTTTTAAAATTTTACTTTAAGCTTATATAGAATCATAGAGCCATAAAGAGTTTAGAAATGAGAACTAGTGTAAAACACTGATTTTGGAGATAAGAGCGTTTCCCAGGGTCACAGAACTTTAATGGTGGAGTCAGAGCTATAGCCATACAGGTAAAACAAGTATTTAGACACTGCATTGCTCAACTTTTAGGTAAGAAGAGCCTTATCACTATAAGTTTTCAGATTTTTATATGTTAATAATTTGGAGGCATTAATTGTTGATATGTTCCTAGTTTGTACTTGAACCAGCATTTTCTTGTTATATGAGATAGCTCAGAAATCTTATGATAAATATTCCTATAGGTAAATAACTTAATTTTATTCTGCTTAAGATCATGTTTGCATGATAAACAACAGAGCATCAAAAAAGCAATTGCCAATATCCAGAATAAAGTGAAAACTCAGCGTCATATCTCAGTAGAAAAAATTTCAGTAAGTTGGAGAGATGTGCCAAACTCAATGTATAAACAAAGATTTCAAAGTTAAAGAATACTTCACAATAAACCTTAAGCTATATGTTGGAAGTAAAAATGATTGCAGTCCTTGAGGGAAGCAATTTCACAATGTGCAGAGAGAGTCTTAACTTTCATCTTTGCTAGTATTATATAATGTTTGTGTGTATATATATATATATATATATATATATATTTCTCCCTCGGGACATTACCTGCTTTTTATTTTTGTTTGAACATACTCTTCTGGAAAATTTTAAATGTATACAATCTTATTTCATCTGTATCTCCCATCCATTTTGCTACTCTGTATAATTTTGTTACAAATCCCAGACATCACATTGCCCTTTAATTTTGATTATTGTTTTTGATAAATAGTTCGATTTTGAGGATTATATTCCAAGGAAAGAATTTGAAATAATTGAAAACCTTTTTACCCAATATGTTCCTTACAGAATTATTTATAATGGTAAAAGAAATTGAAAGCAACTGTCGAGCACTAAGGCAAAATATAATTTGTAAAATGTCCATTTGATGGAATGCTGTATTAAACTGAAGCCTGTAAACAGTTGTAGGCAACATGAGTAAAAGCTTATGTTTAAATAATGAGAATTTAAAAGATGTATAGAATAAAATAATCAAACAAAAGCTTGGCTTGGAAAAATCATGAGAAGGCAATCAACCAAAATATAAAATAATGATTTACTTGAATCATAGTATTGTGAGTTATTTTTCCTTTTGTCTGCGGTTCAATATGTTCCATATCATGTACAGTTTTATTATGGGAAAAATGCAATAAACTTGAATTGTGATTAAAAACAAGAAACATGGTATTTGACTTTTGATAATCATATTACCTGGCTCTAATCATTTATGGTAATTGTGGGACCTATTTACAAGAATACCATCAAAGAAATAACAGGGTTTTCCTGGATTGCAAAATGTACAGCTGAATGCTCTCTTTCCCTCCTTTTCTTAGTTACCTTTTCTACCTTAACCACTTCAAAAAAAAAAAAATAAGGCAAACATTTATTTAAAAATCTCCCACAAATACCTTTACCTATGAAATACAAAGAAAAACAATTATAAATACCCCATTCTTCTCTCTAACTTTTGAAATGTTGATTGGCAGTAAACTTGGCTCTCATTTCTGATTGGGCTTCCTTAAATGTTCTTACTGGTCTTGAAATTTCCACTAAAACTCGTAATCCCAATGTTTAGCTCTACTTGTAGAAGTATTCCTTAAGAATCTGACTACAATGCAGGAGACATAGGAGAGGTGGGTTCGATTCCTAGGTTGGGAAGATCCCCAGAAGGAGGAAATGGCAACCCACTCCAGTATTCTTGCCTGGAAAATCCCATGGACAGGGGAACCTGGTGGGCTACTGTCTATGGGACTGTACAGAGTCAGACATGACTGAGTACCTGGCAAGAAATTAAAGTATCTTTAAAAACTAAATTTCTGTATGCACATCTTTATATGTTTATTCTATTTGCTTTATTCTTTGCAATTCAGATACGTTGAGTTTGAATTACGTTTTATATCCGAGGGTCTGCCCACCTTCTCTCCTTTATCACCCTGTTCTTATGCTAGGCTAGCATTTCAGCCCATATACCTGAATCTTAGTATGAAGCATTTTGCCTTGTTTCTAGATGCCTTTTTGGAGTTGGTAGAGCTGCAGTAAAACTATCTTAGAGCTGTGATATGAAGCATTTTTTTTCCTGAAATCTATCAAAATTTGATCTGAATTCTCTGAATTCAAATATTCTCTAATTTTTGAAGTCAGCTTGATTTCAATGATCCTTCTAGTATTTAGCAGTTTCTTTTATTGCTCCACATTTTATCTTAGAAGAGGGGACTGCACACCTGCAATCTTCCTGTCAAAGGGCCTCCTTTCATTGAGCTTCTTGTTAGGAAGTTCTCTGTGACTTTCTGCTCAACAAAGAGGATATGTTTTAAGGAAGAAAACTGCATTTTACCATATGGAAATAATAATGATTCATTATAATAAAGTAATAGAAACTTTTGCCTGTCATTTTCAGTGCCATGACAGAGGAAAAAAATCTGACAGATGGCTCTTAAAACTTTTGTCTAGAAGTATCCCAGGTCACTTTTGCTCATATTTTATTAGTCAAAACAAATGACATGATCACTGTTAAAGGTAAATGGAAAAGTATAGTGAGTATATGAAATAATGATAAGTATTTGAGAGTATTTTCATAGGTATGATTGGTTGATTAATTTAACTAAACCTGAGTCCTTTTTGTTGTACATTGTTGTATTATCATGCCTGCAATATATACAAAACAGTATATAGCTTTCCTGGAGCCAATATTCTGGTGATAGCACTATTTAGGAAATCAGCATGTCAGTATTAATTAAGAATCTTCATTATGAATATATCTTCTGGCCCCATAATTCCACTTCTGAATTGCAACAGTAAAGCAATATTCTTAAATACAAAACTATGGGAATTGATAAACTTTATAATTTAATTTGTAATACTGAAAAATTAGAAACAAATATCCAGTAGGGAAATAGCTATAATAAATTTGCTCATGGAATATTATGAATTTATGTTTCTACTGAAAGCAGTTGTTTCATTTGCAGTGGTGACTTAGTGACCATTATAGCATCTCTGATGAAATAAAGCAGGTAACATAGTTGTATCTGAGCTTGGGGGCTAGCAAGATTGTGAGGATTTTAAGTTTTTAGGATTACACAGACAAATTAGATGTTTCCAAGTATGATTAAAAAGAGTCAGACACTACTGAGAGACTTCACGCAAGTATCATTAAATGGATAGGAAGGTAAGGAGGATGGAGAGAAAGTTACGATGATGGGATGTCAAGTCATTCAAGTAGACAGATCCTGCCTTCCAGGCAACTGGAAATATGGGATCAGAGATTGGTTGGAGATGAGGGTTAAAAATGTTCTTTGGGGATTCATCAATCTAGAAATGTTAGTTGAACTTGGAAGTAGATGAACTTCAAAGAAGTGAATTAAGAGGAAGAAGAATGCAGGCAGAAAATCAAAGAGGAGTGGTTGTGGGAGAAAGGATGAAAAGGACCCTGGAAAAAGTGATGAAAAGTTGAGAGGGACAGGAGAGCTAGAAAATTTGCAGTTTGTGGAAATTTTTGAGGAAAGAATTTTTGGAGGGAAATGGAACTGAGAGGCAAAGGAGAAAGAGATTGGGGAGTAATTTTCTTGGTTATTTAAAGTAGTTTTTTTTTAATTTTGGGAACAGGCTGGTACAATGCTAGGTAACTTATTAAAATTGAAGCATATGATAGATATTGATGGTAATAATACCATTCCATAAAAACTGACAAGTTTTTTGGTTCATTTTAAAACTACTTTTAGTAAGAGGCTTAAGTGATAAGTGGAAATAATTTAAGTCTTAATAGAAATTTGCTCATACAAAGAACATGTACTCATACAAGGAGAATTTATATAAAGTTACATGCTAACCAAGTAGTCAAAAATACCAACCTTATTCACTTACTGTAAAGAAATTTGTATCTCTGAGACTGAAGCAGATTAAGTGGTCTAAAGATGCAAAAGAGAAAGAGAAAAGATGGGAAATTTTAAAAATCATTTAGAAAAAAATATCTGGGTAGAATGGTTCTTTTCAACTCAGTGATTTATATACTATATCTTGAAGCAACTAGAGGACGTGGTGACCAATTTTCATTTCACAGAATATTTTCTTTGTTTGCTTTAAGGGACAAATTGGTGACCTTTGAAGACTTAACAATAACTTTGTGGAAAGAACTAGAACATTTGCAATGAGAAAAGTGTAGTTTTACCATGTCCAAAAAAATACTGTAAGCTAGTAAAATGTAACAGGTACTGTATATCCAGAAGGGCTGCCAAGGCAGTTGGATCTGTATAGAGCTCTTTGATCCTCCAACTTTATAGTTTTAAATGAGTACTGTACTGCATCCTTAGTCAGGTGGTATGTTTGGAATATATTTAAATTTTTGCTGATGGATTCCATGTTCTTCTCCCACAGTTCAGTTCAGTTCAGTCGCTCAGTCGTGTCCGACTCTCCGCGACCCCATGAATCACAGCACGCCAGGCCTCCCTGTCCATCACCAACTCTCGGAGTTCACTCAGACTCATGTCCACAGAGTCGGTGATGCCATCCAGCCATCTCATTCTCGGTCGTCCCCTTCTCCTCCTGCCCCCAACCTTTCCCAGCATCAGAGACTTTTCCAGTGAGTCAACTCGTCGCATGAGGTGGCCAAAGTATTGCAGTTTCAGCTTCAGCATCAGTCCCTCCAATGAACACCCAGGATCGATCTCCCTTAGAATGGACTGGTTGGATCTCCTTGTGGTACAAGGGACTCTCAAGCATAACAATTAGGTTTTTATAGTTTTCCCCTTTTCTTTCAACACTACTGTTGTTCAGTCGCTAAGTCATGTCTGACTCTGTGATTCCATGGACTGTAGCATGCCACGCTTCCTTATCCTTCCCCATCTCCCAGAGTTGGCTTAGATTCATGTCCACTGAGTCAGTGATGCTGTCTAATCATTCCATCTTTTGCCACCCTCTTCTCCTTTTGCCTTCAATCTTTCGCAGCATGGGTATTGGAGTTTCAACATCAGTTCTTCCAGTGAATATTCAGAATTGATTTTCTTTAGGATTGACTGGTTTGATTTCCTTGCTGTCCAAGGGACTCTAAGTCTTCTCCAGCACCACAATTTGATAGCATCAGTTCTTTGGCGCTCAGCCTTCTTTATGGTCCAACTGTCACATCAGTACATAACTACTGGAAAAACCATAGCTTTGACTATATGGACCTTTGTTGGCAAAGTGATGTCTTTACTTTTTAATATGCTGTCTAGGTTTGTCATAGCTTTCCTTCCAAGGAACAAGTGTCTTTTTTAATTTCATGGCTACAGGCACAATCCGTAGTGATTTTGGAACCCAAGAAAGTAAAATCTGTCACTGCTTCCACTTTTCTTCCATCTATTTGCCATGAAATGATGGGAACGATGCCATGATCTCAGTTTTTTGAATGTTGAGTTTTAAGCCAGCTTTTACACTCTCCTCTTTCACCTTGATCAAGAGTTCCTTTTCACTTTCTGCCATTAGAGTGGTATCACATTATGGAAGACTAAACATTAAGATGTAAAAATTAGCAGAATCTGATTAGTATCATTGAAAAGATTTAGAATACTAGGTTTTTTAGTTAGGGTAAGACTTAGATCATTTACATTTTACCTCACTTTAGCAAATGAAGAATTTGAGGCACAGGAAAATTAAGTGATCTAGTCCTACTAGAACCTGGCTTTACCTGTTAGGTTATTAGGTATTTCCTATAGTTCCTGCTGTACCTATTATAATATTAGTGCTAAAATGCCCCTGTAACCAGGTAGAGAATTTCTTCATGAATAATGCTAAGATCATTGATGTGGTTTCGCTCAGTAACTGAGCAAGTCAGATCCGGAGAGCAAGTACCATTTGTTAAGTGAGAAAATAGAGAGGGAGGGACAGCTCCTAGGCATGGGACATTGAGTCTGTGATAGTAACATCAAGATAGTAAAAAACATCCAGGGCTTGGTGTCAGAGGGACTGGGGTTCAGTTTTGATGGTGCCACTTATACTAATTGTGTGACTTTGGGCAAAGTCCTAAACTCTCAAGTTTCTTCATGTATGAGATAGGAGTCATGATTAATCTACTTCATAGATTAATTGTGAGAATCAATTAATCAAGCTATACAGAGAAAGATTCAAAGTCGTTTACCAATATTTATGACTACTACTACCTTCCAGACAGTACTGCAGATCTCAGTAATAAAGAGACAATTAGAATCTTTTTGTAAAACACTATGAAAGGCCAGAAATTAAGCAAAATTTACCAGGAAATCTGATATAATTGATAAGTATTTAGAATAATAGATTTGTAACTTGGAAGAAGTACCTGACTCTTCAGAACAGGACTTTGCCTTCTTTTATCCTCAAGGAGATTACAACTAGTTGGACAGATGATCCATTAAGCAAAAAGCCCATGTTTATGGAGGTCATTGTTATAATAAATCACTTTTGCAAACTGTTAATTCTAGATCGAAGATGGAAAAGGAATGTCAGCAGTATATCAAAAAGGAGGAGGAAGATTATTTGCTTAGAAAGCATGGGGTAATATTTTTTTTATTGTTTTACTTTAAACCACCCCTTTTATTCTATAACATCTTTCTTGTCCTCCTACTAGAGATCAAAACACTATAATTACTCTTTGAGTCAGCAAGAGACTGAATATCTGTGTCTTAGTCAAAGACCCCATCTTTTATTTTTACCTCTAAAGGATAATTTGAATTCACTGAGATTTTTGACCTCAATTTTAGGATTTGTACATGGCTGGCAATCTTTATGGAGTATTCTAGTTTTTAATATTTAAGCAAATTATGACCATCTTGGTGATGGACAGGGAGGCCTGGGTGCTGTGATTCATGGGGTCGCAAAGAGTTGGACACGACTGAGTGACTGAACTGAACTGAACTGAACTGAGTGATCGGGTTTCCAACTGTTAACTATTTGTCATTTATGATTGTGCTATGTTTGTCTACATTTATAAGTATTTTGTGATTTCTAAAATGTACATTTTTGTTCATATTTCAATATATCTTTAAATTGATACCTTCTTAAATTCCTTGTTGGCCAGGTGGTGATTTTGATGGAGTTATGATTGTCTGTGCATGTATGAATGTTGTCATAGTGTCAGTGTTTTAATTGAGTTATATTTTAGGTACCACTATATTCCCAGTAGAGTAGGAAATGGCAACCCACCCCAGTTTTCTTGCCTGGAAAATCCCATGGACAGAGGAGCCTGGTGGGGTACAGTCCATGGGGTTGTAAAGATTTGGACACAACTGAGCACACGCACACACACACACATACACACATATTTCCCAAATCCTAAGATTTGGCCTTGGAAAGATAAATCGTACGTACGCAAAGGCATAGAAGCAGAGCAGTGAAACATATGACAGAGACAAAACTAACAAATCTTCAGTGATAAGCATTGTGTCATCATGGATTGCTTTTTTTCTTTCTTGCTGCTGCTGCTGCTAAGTCACTTCAGTTGTGTCTGACTCGGTGCGACCCCATAGACGGCAGCCTACCAGGCTCCCCCGTCCATGGGAGTTTCCAGGCAAGAGTACTGAAGTGGGTTGCCATTTCCTTCTCCAATGCATGAAAGTGAAAAGTGAAAGTGAAGTCGCTCAGTCGTGTCTGACCCTTAGCTACCCCATGGACTGCAGCCTACCAGGCTCCTCTGTCCATGGGAGTTTCCAGGCAAGAGTACCAGAGTGGGTTGCCATTTCCTTCTCCGTTTTTCTTTCTTGGTGGTATGTAAATAATAAAGGTACATCATATAATCCAGTGTTTTGGGTTCACTGAAGCATTGGGTTCACTATATTGTTCTGGCTTGATTAATTTAAATGAGATGACTTACATTCTAGAGGAAATGTTAAGGTGTGTTTATGGAAAGTGAATGTCATTTCAAAAGTCATACTTTTATTTAGACACTCTTAAAGGTTACTTTTTTAAAAAAATCATGAGTATTATTCAAATGTAAAATGAACGTGTCAAAGATTTTATTTAGCTCATTAATTAATGAGTAAACCGGTAAGATAATACAGCTTGTTCACAGGAGAGTTAAAAGAGCATGTGTACAACCTCTACCTTCCATCCTGTGGATCATGATCTTTAGTGATTCCCCCCACTCCACACTGGGCACAATTTGCATTTCTGTGGGAAAAAAATCATTTGTATTAATATGTATTTTATAACTTAGAGTTGTGAAGCAGCTGAAAGACATTAAAGGGCTTAAAAAAGTGAGAGTCGCTCAGTCATGTCCGACTCTTTGTGACTGTATGAACTGTAGCCTGCTAGGCTCCTAGGCCAGAAACTGGATTGGGTAGCCGTTCCTTTCTCCTGGGGATCTTCCCAATGAATCGAACCCAGGGTCTCTCACATTGCAGGCTGTTTCTTTACCATCTGAGCCACCAGGGAAGCCCAAAGGGCTTAAAAGCCCTGATGTAATTGGATAATCTAGATGGGTACACTGACAGGATACCCATTAATACTTTTTTGCATTTTTTAAAGTCTTTCACATTTTCTGAGAAATCCTACTGTTTGGAAGATTTCTCACTGGCCTTTTACTGGATTTCATAGAAGGGATTGCATTTAGGCCATTCTAGAAAGATCAGTCATTGGAGAAGGAAATGGCAACCCACTCCAGTGTTCTTGCCTGGAGAATCCCAGGGACAGGGGAGCCTGGTGGGCTTCCATCTATGGGGTCACACAGAGTCGGACACGACTGAAGTGACTTAGCAGCAGCAGCAGCAGAAAGATCAGTACCTTATCTTATGGCCTCTTCCTCCATCATTCATTATTCCTTGTTACTCTTTTCTTTTTTTTTTCTTCTTTTTGGCCACCCTAGGTAGCTTGCCAGATCTCAGTTCCCTAACTAGAGTGTGAACCCAGGCTCTGGCAATGAGAGTGCAGAGACTTAACCACTGGGCCACCAGAAAACTTCAGAATGTTACTAATTTTGAATTTCTCATATCTTGGGTCAGCAGATTGAATTTAGCCCAGATTATATTTTGGGGTAGAGAAAAAAATGTAAAAAAAAAAAAAGAACTTACAAAATAAGAATTGAAACTTCATGTTGGGTCCAGTGGTTAAACTCTGTACTTCCAATGCAGGGGAAAAAAGTTTGATCCCTGGTGGGGGAACCAGGATCCCACATGCTGCACAGTGTGGCCAAAAAAAGAAAAAGAATACTTACTGATTAGATACCTTGTTAAAGCCCAGCTAATTAAAATAATTATATTTGTCCCAAGAATAATTATTAATAATGAAATTATCCAAAGTAAAAATTTCTAGCAATATTTTCTAGAAATGTTTCTTTGAAACCGTATAAACAATAGACTCTTAATGAACTTAGCTATATCTGAAAATGAGTCTTTGTATTTAATACCTTGTATACTTTAGTGAACTGAGAATAAAATGTTTCCATATTTTGTGTGATCTTTAATATGGAAAAATAGAAAATTAAGTGTGCTTTGTAGAGAGCAGAATGAAAATTTTTATAACAAAATATGTATTACTTCAAAATTGAGAATAAATTAGCAGTTTCTTACTGTTTCTTCATTAATTTTGGAAACAGGTATTTCATTTTCTGGTAACTGTATGACTGAACATAAATTGTCACTTGAGAATTACTTCAAATCAAAAGTATCTCAATTTATTGTTACAAAACTGCCTGTGTTGAATATATGAATGCATAAAGATCTTATTGAGTATCTAGACATGGTTTTTTCATCTGCTAATATGTTGGTAATACACAATTTTGAGACATAACCCTTTACACTAAAAAATTTGGCATTCAATTTGGGCCGAATTTCCCAAACCATAGGGAGGTACTCATTAATTTAGCAAACATTTGAGTGCCTTCTGTGTACTAATCATTTGTAAATTGCATGTTATTTTAAGGAGCATTTTCCTTTCTGCAACTGAAAGAACAGGAATGATTGGGTTTAACTTTGTGGAAGTGATGTAGGGTTAGTTTGAGACTTTGGAAAAGAGATAGCTGGTAGCCAGTCAGTTAACACCTGCGCTGCTCAAAATCACCCTGTGCACTAGTGGCAGCTCCCCTCCAGTCTTTTCTTGTCTCTCACTGATTCAAGGACAGATAGAGTCCATATTAATAGTAATGGTCATCTCTTTGTTTCATCCTGTCCTGTTGGTGACATTAATCTCTATATGTACTTAATTTAAGGCTAAAGTTGACATCAAATAAAGCTACAACTTAATTTGAATACTTTTAGAGTAATACATGTTACAACATCCATTTGTAAGTTAGATTCACAAATGTGTCTATGAATCTATTACTAAGGAACCTTTTTTTTTTTTTTAATTTGAACAACAGACATTATTTTCTCACAGTTCTAGAGGCTAGAAGTCTGAGATCCAAGTGTTAGCAAATGTTGGTTTCTTTTGAGGGCTCTCTCCTTGTCTTATAGATGGCTGACCTCTTGTATCTTCACATGGTCTGTCCTCTGTGCATAAGACTCTTTTCAGATTTTAGATTTGGGTCCACCATAGTTATTTAATTAATCATTGCCATCTTTTTTTTATGTTAATGGGTTTTCATGGAGGTTGTTGAAGGACTTTGTTGATCAAGGAAATCTCAGAGGAGTAAATCTATTGTAAAGGTGGAGAGGAGACATTAAGTAAACAAGCTAAAGGATTCAGTTCAGTTCAGTCGTTCAGTCGTGTCCGACTCTTTGCGACCCACGAATCACAGCACGCCAGGCCTCCCTGTCCATCACCAAATCCCGAAGTTCACTCAAACTCATGTCCATTGAGTCAGTGATGCCATCCAGCTATCTCATTCTCTGTCGTCGCCTTCTCCTCCCACCCCCAATCCCTCCAGCATCAGAGTCTTTTCCAGTGAGTCAACTCGTCGCATGAGGTGGCCAAAGTATTACAGTTTCAGCTTCAGCATCAGTTCTTCCAATGAACACCCAGGATTGATCTCCTTTAGAATGGACTGGTTGGATCTCCTTGCAATTCAAGGGACTCTCAAGAGTCTTCTCCAACACCACAGTTCAAAAGCATCAATTCTTCGGCGATCAGCTTTCTTTACAGTCCAACTCTCACATCCATACATGACCATGGGAAAAACCATAGCCTTGACTAGACGGACCTTTGTTGGCAAAGTAATGTCTCTGCTTTTTAATATGCTATCTACGTTGGTCATAACTTTCCTTCCAAGGAGTAAGCGTCTTTTAATTTCATGGCTGCAATCAGCATCCGCAGTGATTTTGGAGCCCCCCAAAATAAAGTCTGACACTGTTTCCACTGTTTCCCCATCTATTTCCCATGAAGTGATGGGACCAGTTGCCATGATCTTTGTTTTCTGAATGTTGAGCTTCAAGCCAACCTTTTCACTCTCCTCTTTCCCTTTCATCAAGAGGCTTTTGAGTTCCTCTTCACTTTCTGCCATAAAGGTGGTGTCCTCTGCCTATCTGAGGTTATTGATATTTCTCCCGGCAATCTTCATTCCAGCTGGTGCTTCTTTCAGCCCAGCGTTTCTCATGATGTACTCTGCATATAAGTTAAATAAGCAGGGTGACAACATACAACCTTGTCGTACTCCTTTTCTTATTTGGAACTAGTCTGTTGTTCCATGTACAGTTCTGACTGTTGCTTCCTGACCTGCATACAGGTTTCTCAAGAGGCAGGTCAGGTGGTCTGGTATTCACATCTCTTTCAGAATTTTCCACAGTTTATTGTGATCCACATAGTCAATGAAGCAGAAATAGATGTTTTTCTGGAACTCTCTTGCTTTCTCCATGATCCAGCGGATGTTGGCAATTTGATCTCTGGTGCCTCTGCCTTTTCTAAAACCTGCTTGAACATCTGGGAGTTCATGGTTCACATGTTGCTTGGAGAACTTTGAGCATGTCTTTAGTAGCGTGTGAGATGAGTACAGTTGTGCGGTAGTTTGAGCATTTTTTGGTATTTCCTTTCTTTGGGATTGGAATGAAGACTGACCTTTTCCAGTCCTGTGGCCACTGCTGAGTTTTCCAAATTTACTGGCATATTGAGTGCAGCACTTTCACAGCATCATCTTTCAGGATTTGAAATAGCTCAACTGGAATTCCATCACCTCCACTAGCTTTGTTTGTATTGATGCTTTCTAAGGCCCTCTTGACTTCACATTCCAAGATGTCTGGCTCTAGGTCAGTGATCACGTTATCGTGACTATCTTGGTCGTGAAGATCTTTTTTGTACAGTTCTTCTGTGTATTCTTGCCACCTCTTCTTAATATCTTCTGCTTCTGTTAGGTCCATACCACTTCTGTCCTTTTTCGAGCCCATCTTTGCATGAAATGTTCCCTTGGTATCTCTGATTTTCTTGAAGAGATCTCTTGTCTTTCCTATCCTATTGTTTTCCTCTATTTCTTTGCATTGATCACTGAGGACGGCTTTCTTATCTCTCCTTGCTATTCTTTGGAACTCTGCATTCAGATGCTTATATCTTTCCTTTTCTCCTTTGATTTTCGCTTCTCTTCTTTTCACAGCTATTTGCAAGGCCTCCTCAGACAGCCATTTTGCTTTTTTGCATAACATCTCAGAGTTTAAGAAAAAATGTCTTATGTGACTAAGACAAAGCAATGTAGAAAAACTAATTCATGAGTCTGATAATAGGGAAACAGAGAAGTAATTAACAAGCTTACTTCTTTCAAAGGATAAGGGAACTGTGTTTTTTTTTTTTAAATAAAAATACTGCATCTAAAAATTACTTTCATGGTAATTAAGGCTATACATTTAATGTTGTATGATTTATAGAGAAGTAATTTGAAATTCTCTTTAAACATTTTTGTTTTTCAAAATTGGATACTGTCAAGATGTATACACAGTATTCTTTACAGTTAAATTTTCACACATATAATGCATTTAAATTATATGCGTGATATAATGGATAGAAAATCAAATTACTCCCCTTCTACCACATCCCCATTTGTTTCCATTGTTCCTTTGTAGAAAGAGTTGAAAATACAGTAAGTTTTAGAATGTTTACAGTGATCCACGTATCTAAAAATGGAGAGAAGATGGGTAGTAGCTGAACACAATTGAATTCAACAGTATAGCTTTTGAGATTTTATAATTTCAGCCTTTTCAGTGTTCTGTTAGAGAATTTGAAAAAGTAGACTGTGACATCCCACTTAGATATTTTGAGGATTATTCTGTTGTGTGAAGCTTGGACTTGGAATGTAAAGCAGCAGTCTAAGATGTCTGCATACTGAGAACTGTTCTGAGAGGCCTTGATACACTTTTGAGTTCTATGTGCTTAGGTGAGCCAAGACACTTCCGGTTTCCTGGGGATTAAGTTCACACCCTTAAGAGGGTCATGCTTTTGTTCTTTTCCAGTCCTCTCAGGTTTCCTCTTTTGGTGACTGTAATCATAATACTGTTTTGAAGATAGCCTAGTGCTTGGATAGACTCAAAATAACTCACTGTGTTGTATTTGAAGAAAGGGCTCTGTCACGGGGCACAGGAATTTTTTGTTTAATATAGTGTGTGGTTTTGTGACTTACGTTTTCTAGGCTTCATTTTCTCACTTTTATTTATTTATTTATTTTTATAATAAAATTATTTTTATTGCATTTTGTGCAGACGGGACCATTTTCTCACTTTTAAAAGGACGAGGATTCATGAGATAATCTTGAAGTCTCCATCTTAAAAAAAAAAAAGCAAAACTATGTTATTATATGTATGTATTTTCACTGACTGATTTAAAAGTTTTGTTGGCTACTCTGGGGAAAAAAAAATGGAGTGAACAACCCTCAGTATTTTGAAAGCAGTTGTGTAATTGAGACATTCTAGATTTTGTGTTGTGTTCCCCTTTGATATTCTTGTCAACATAGAGGCTTTTGTTCTGTTGTATTTAAATGGTAATTATAAGTAGGACCAAGCCAGCTCAGTTTGGTTTTTGGATTCAAAGGACTTGCTTGGGTAGCAGCAGTTAATTATACGGGAAAATTTAAGGTAAAAACACTTTTCTTCTTATGATTTATAAGGAACCTCCTCACACTGTAGAAAATTTTGTTATTATTTACATTCAGCATTGCAGTGTTTTTTGCCTCATTAATTGCATCTAGTCCTACTTTATTTGTACCAGATTTTTTTGGTTGGTAGCTGGCAATCTTGAGGTAGCTCCACATACATTTCAATGAACACCTGGGCCTTCTGATTAGCACAGGCCATTACTGAAAGCTAGAGACATCCTTGTGTCCATCTTTAATCTGACACCTGGTTTCAGGGTTATTTCGTCCAATATCCTGGCTTTGATGAAAGTTTATATTGGGAGCAGAGGGTCATTAAAGGAGTAAAATCCAGCATTTGGAAAGTCTAGAAAATCAGTCAACTGCAAATGATGAAGTTCTCAAATGTATGTCTCTAAAGCTACTTCCAGTGATTGAAACCAATTTTGAAAATGTGAAAACTTGAAATAGTTTCTGATAAAACTTCCTGTAGAAAAAGTGCAGTCAGACTATCTTGGGACTGATTCGTGGAACATGGTAGGTGGCTCCCAAAAGGGAATCTCTGTTCTCCAGTGAACACTTATCTGTACATCTTTGGATGTTCCTGTGATGACCAGCTCAGATCACAGTACTTGCAGAGCTCTCATGCATTTTCACCCTGCCTTGTGTTCTAGGTAGCTGTGTACTTGACTTTCTCTGACATAATGTGCAGATACAGTTTTGCTCTCTTCAGGTCATCAAGTCTGGGAGTGCAGTTCTGAGGAGGTATGAGAATAATTGAGGCAGACAGAGTGCCTGAGATGGGGACCCTGGGTGGTAGAGTTGAGTCTGGAAGGGTGATTGGGAAGAACCATTTCTGAAAAACAGAAATGAGACCATTATCTGTGGATTATCTGGGTGGAATAGCTAGGCAAGGAAATATGCTCCAGAGGGAAGCAATTCTAGAAGAGGAGTAGATACTGGGGTGCATAGTTTGAAATGAGTCTGTCCTGGGTCTGTGCATAGCCAGGCTGCTTCTAATAGCTGGACCCCACCTTGATTTGGTACTGTGTCCATTGCTTCTTTGTTGCCAAATCATGCCTTCATATGAATGTGAAGCTTCTCTGGGGGCAGATAGGGTTTTCTAGTCATACATTATCCTATTGTTGCCTAGCACACAGTAGACAAATTTAAAAAAAAATATTGAATTTAGTTTATATTTTCCAAGTAGGTTATAAGGGTTGTAATTTATATTTTATGTGTGTGGGGAGATGAGCAAGTTTTTAGTAGCTGATAGTCTTACTGATCAGCATATGTCTTCTAGGAAGATGAATGATCAAGCCTACACATTCTTCTCACATTGGCCTTTGTGTGCTTTCTTTTGGCTATCAGCTTCATCCAGATTGTGAACAGCAACCCAGAAGACAAAAGTTTTATACTCCATTATCATTTCTTCTAGCCAAACAGTTTTGTGTGAGTAGAACGGTCTAGTAAAGGAGAGGTTGTTTACCTTTAATTAGGCTTCCCAGGAAATAGTTCTAGCCTTTACCTTTGATTAAAATCGGAGTTTTTGTTTTCCAGAGTATTTCCAGACATAATTATAAAAAGAAACATGTTTGGAAGCAGTAGAGGACTCTCAAATAAAATAATAATTTAAGACTACTTAGTAGTTCTGTAAGTAGTTCTATAATTTTTAATGTTAAAAATCCCTTCTCTGTTTACAATTCAAATGGATTAGATTATGGTGTATGTGTGTGTGTGTGTGTGCGTGTGTATGTATATATGTATGCATGTATAAGCAGTATTCTTTAAAACTACCTGGAGGACATTTTAAAATTGAGATGTATCCAGTAGTAAGAAACTAAGTATTTTTGATTGAGAGATACTTTAAAAAATGTAGTGCTATCATAACTCATTATGGATGAACCTTTAATAGGTGAAGGCATTGGTTCATCAATCTTATGGATTGGTTTCTGCCTCGGGAATATTTTGCTTTTATAAATTTCATAGCCTAACAAGAAACAAATTCATACATGCTAATGTGAAATAATATTAAGGAAAATTTAGGAGTTAAACTGAGAGTGTTGCATCATGATAGACAATGACATTGTTAAGTTTGTGGTGCTTTATGACATGTATATAATTAATCGTTTATAAGCAAGTCATATTCAGTTTTATAGACTATGCATTGCATAACTATAGAGATGTATGTAGAGCTTACAAGTCAGTATGCTGCAACTCTGGGGGAGAATAAGATGGAAAATACTCTTTTATTCTCGAGGTCTGTATTTTTGTATGCCAGGAGATCCAACCAGTCCATCCTAAGGTAGATCAGTCCTGAGTATTCATTGGAAGGACTGATGCTGAAGTTGAAACTCCAATCCTTTGGCCACCTGATGCGAAGAGCTGACTCATTTGAAAAGACCCTGATGCTAGGACAGATTGAGGGCAGGAGGAGAAGGGGACAACAGAGGATGAGTGGTTGGATGGCATCACCGACTCAATGGACGTGAGTTTGGGTAAACTCTGGGAGTTGGTGATGGACAGGGAGTCCTGGCGTGCTGCAGTCCATGGGGTCGCAAAGAGTTGGACACGACTGAGCGACTGAACTGAACTGAAATAGTAAACTAGTAGATATTTCTGTCGAGTATATCAGATAAAAATAAGTGCTATAGAAAAAAGTGTGATGTGATAGTGGCCTGATAGCTACTTTAGATTAGGTGGTCAGAAAGAAATAATATAATGAAAAAACACTGCAAAAACCTTTAAGTGGCACAATTAAAATTATTTTATATACATCTTTTAAGGTTGTCATTTTTGTACTTCAGTTGCTAAGGACACTGAGTCTGACACAGTTCGTTGTTTCACTCTGGATTTTTTCAAACTGTTTTAGCAGTGGATGTATTTTTTAAAAGATTTATTTTGGCTGGTTTTCATAAATAAAGAATAACTATATAATGTCAAATTCTTTGAGTTTAACTCAGTGACAAGATTCCAAGTATAAAACAGAGTTTTAAAAAATTTGAGTAACTTTTGTTTATATACAATGAGAAAAAAATTTTTTTAAGTATTCAGTGATATGTATATCTAAACTTGAAAAGAAAAGACTCGGAAGATAACTTAGTCTTCAGTTAAAAATGAATCTTGATTTAACTTTTTTAATGTCTATGAAATGTTATGAGCAGTTTAGCTTTTGTGTTCTTACATTGTTTGCTTAAAAATGTTCATCTTTTAGGAAATACTGTATTTTTTTCCAGCCTACTTTCTATCTCTCTTTTGTTATTCACAAAGTGTTTCCATGTTTCTACTTGGATTTTATGTCAGTTATTTTAAATAGCTTCAAAGTAGAAGATAAAGTAAATATGTGGTAATTTATATACTCATTCTTTTTATTATAATTTTAAAAATTATTATTGGAATTTCACTGTTATAAGTATTTCTTTGATAGACACTTTGTGACTTACAGACTTTTTTCTGCATGTTGGGTATCTTAAGGGATATTATCCAAATGTGAATTTCTAAGTATTAATTCCTTTCTTGCCAAAAGAGTATAATTCATGTCAATGTATGGCAAAACCCACTACAATATTGTAAAGTAATTAGCATCCAATTAAAATAAATAAATTAAAAAAAAGTGTAAACATTTTTTTTAAATAGAATTTAAGGAAATTTTCATTTTATGGTTGTAAAAAATTATGATTAGTCATTCTAGGAAGGTTTTAACTAGAAAAAACAGAGCAAAAACATCTGAAAGAGAAACTATACTTTGTAGAACAAAGTTTAGAACTAAAGTATTTGGTCTAGTTTTGGTAAAGTCTGATGGAGGCAACGATTTACTCAAGTAGGTATTAAAAGCTTGCCACCAGTTATATTTTTCAAAAAGCAATGTTAAAGTTTAACTAATATAATTTATCTTCTCATGTCTTAATTTCTGTCTTTGTGATCCTCGGAAAAGTTTCTAGTTAACAAGAAAAAGATAAAAGCAGATAGTTCTTCATCTAATTCTCAACTGTGCAGGCCATTTCTTTCTCTTACATTCTTCAGTTCAGTTCTACCATGCTTTTATGGATCTCCTGTCCTCTTATTTGTTTGATGACATTTTATGGACTTACCACCCGGCGATCAGACTTAAAAAATCTTTGAAGGTTAAACAGACTAGAGAGAACCTTGGTTGTTTGCAGCCTGAGTATTGTTTCTCTGGCCACTTCTGGGTGGATGGGTGTTAGAATTCTATGGTCTTTGCCAACAATGTGTTTACTGATTAATAAAACTAATAAGTAAAATGCTCTATGAGAACTGGAGACCCGGTAGCCAAACAGCTTGCTTGTGAGTGTACAGCACTTCCTTTTTCATAGACCAGTGAAATCTTGAAGGTCTTAAGTGCATTACTGATGGATGTTACCTTGTCATGAATTGAATTTCTTCTTTTACTTATCTGGGTTTTACTATCTAACAGAAACGCTATAAATTCTGGCCTTATACCATAGGAGTGCTGCACTTATAATAACTATTACTGAGATCGGACATTTTTTGTCCTCAACGTAAAATAGGGTGCAGTATTAATTAAATTTAATAGTGTGTATTGTTTGTTCACTTCCTGGAGTAAAAAAGAAAATAAAAATATTCATGAGCTGGTAAATATTCTTAGTTTTTGCATACGGCATCCAGGAAAATACTTTGTTACCCTACTTAGATTCTTTAAAACAAAGTCCAGGTTAAGGTTAAGATTCCAAACTTCAGTTCAGGGGGCACAGGTTTGAAGTGTGGTCCAGAAACTAAGATCCCACATGCTATGCAACACAGTGAGGCCAAAAATAAAGTTCATTATATTTGGCTTGCTTCAGTAAGGCTTTTTGGTTTGAGGATGAAGCATCTGCTAAATTAAGAAAATTGGGTGTAAAGTACAGTCAGAATGGCTGCTATCCAAAAGTCTACATGCAGTAAATGCTGGAGAGGGTGTGGAGAAAAGGGAACCCTCTTACACTGTTGGGGGGAATGCAAACTAGTACAGTCACTATGGAGAACAGTGTGGAGATTCCTCAAAAAACTGGAAATAGAACTGCCATATGATCCAGCAATTGCACTCCTGGGCATACACACCGAGGAAACCAGAATTGAAAGAGACACATGTACTCCAGTGTTCATTGCAGCACTGTTTATAATAGCGAGGACATGGAAACAACCTAGATGTCCATCTGCAGACGAATGGATAAGAAAGCTTTGGTACATATACACAATGGAGTATTTTTCATCCATCAAAAGAATGCATTTGAATCAGTTCTAATGAGGTGGATGAAACTGGAGCCTATTATACAGAGTGAAGTAAGCCAGAAAGAAAAACATCAATACAGTATACTAATGCATATATATGGAATTTAGAAAGATGGTAACCTTAACCCTGTATACGAGACTGCAAAAGAGACATAGGTATATAGAACAGTCTTTGGGACTCTGTGGGAGAGGTTGAAGGTGGGATGACTGGGGAGAACGGCATTGAAACATGTATATTATCATATGTGAAATGAATCACCAGTCCAGGTTCGACGCATGATACAGGATGCTTGGGGCTGGTGCATGGGGATGACTTGGAGGGAGGATATGGGGAAGAGGGAGGTGGGAGGGCGGTTCAAGAAAGGGAAAACATGTACACCCGGGGCGGATTCGTGTTAATGTAAGATAATTTGCCTCCAATAAAATAAATTAAAAAAAAGAAAATTGGGTGTAAAGTACAAAAATTTTATCTTCAATTACTTACCTGTTCTAGAAGCCAGTAGCAACAGATACTCTTCAGAATTATAGATCTGTTATAAACCCAGATTAAGAAAAAAATTAGACAAGGTAAAAGGCAAGCTTGATATCTAACTTTGCCTAAAATTTTATATTTGCATTCTTTAAAAACTTCTGCCTGTGGTTTAATTGCCAAGTTGTGTATGATTCTTGCGACCCCATGGACTGTATCCTGCTGGGCTCCTCTGTCCTTGGGATTTCCTAGGCATGATTACTGGAGTGGGTTGCTATTTCTTTTTCCATGGGATCTTCCTACCCAGGGATTGAACCCAGATTTCCTACATTGCAGGCAGGTTCTTTACCAACTGAACCATCAGGGAAGGCTAAAAACTTCTTCCTACTTCTTTCAGGAATGAAAGAATGAACAATATTTTAGTGTGTGTTATTTTTACATAAAATAGCAGTAGTTTTCAGATATATGTCATTTAGGTTATTCAGGAGGCATATTGGAAATACTGTGAAAATATTAGATACATTTTTTTCGTTGTATTAATTTCCAATATCCTAACCTTATTATATATTCTCAAAATTCACTTTTTCTTTCCAATTAGAATGTTCTAATTTTGACCTCAAACAGGGATTTTTACATGTGAGATAAAGCCAGACAGATAGGAAGTAGAGTGACTTAAGTATATAGTGTGTTATCTTATGTTTGCTTTGCATACATGTGTGAGTAGCTACTTAAAGCCAGATGTATTATGGCCATTCATGTCTAGGAATTCTTGTCCATCCATCTAGTTTTAAAACTAAAACCCTAAGCCTTCTGATGTAATTCTGGTCCCGCACGCTTTCCATGTTTCCCTCTCCTGCTGTGAATTTGATTCTTCAGTCTGCATTTCTCAAAGTGTGAGCTGACATGTCCAGTAAAGAAACTTATGAAATTATTTGCCATCATGATAAATGTTTGTGAAAAGCTGGAAAATTTCCCTGAGAAGGTATCATTTCTCTAAAGTTCTGTTAC
This sequence comes from Moschus berezovskii, assembly GCF_049115385.1. Classification (NCBI taxonomy): domain Eukaryota; kingdom Metazoa; phylum Chordata; class Mammalia; order Artiodactyla; family Moschidae; genus Moschus; species Moschus berezovskii. The sequence goes on from NC_142462.1 coordinate 65,535,464, forward strand.
TATTGAAAGGCAAAATTTAGTGGAAGAAGTTTCAATTTAAGAAACACTGTTTCATCTGGGTTGGAGTTAAATTAGATGAAACTTTAAATTCTTAATTCTTCTTGGCTATTGTGAAAGGCTTGATAAATATGAAATCAGGAATTTTTTTTAAAAAATTTATTTTTGTTTTTGGCTGACTTTCAGTGGCTTTGTTATCTATTGGGTAGACAGTATCCTGCTGCTGTCAATTCAGGACCCATGCCTGCACCATCTGTGAGCACCAGACCTGCCTAGTCTGTGCAGGGTAACTTTGCTTGTTCAGGCTGCCTTGCCAGCCTCTTCACTCAGGTCTTGCTGCTTTTGGTGACAGATGAAAGATTCTGGTGAAGTACACTTTTGAGAAAGAGTGGGTTAATATGTTTCTGGAGACAGAAGAAGGGGCCTTTGGTATATACTGTAATAATTAGAGAGATGGTTCGGTGTGTCTGTGTGTTCAGGCGCACTGTGGGAACTCAGGCCACACTGTGGAGAATTTTCCCTGCATAGAGTACTCAGTGCTGACACCTGAGAGCTTTTATGTCCTAACTTCAGTTTCATTAAATGTAGGTTCCGAGAACATTAGAAGTGAGTTTTTGCCCATTTAGGCTTTTAATTTCATATTTTAAAAAGTGCTTTTTATGTTAAACAGTACTATTGCCCACTTCTTAGGGTAGCTAACAACAATAGTTAATGAGAGCTCTGAGTTTAAGTCTTTGCTTGAAATTCTTAGTATGGCTCCCCAGCTTAAAGAAGACTACCTAGTATTGCCCTACCATTTAATTAAACAAGCAAAACAATCTAAAGTTGTGGCCCTTAATCTTCTAGGTCACTATACCTTTTAGAAGCTCTTAATCTAATTCAGAAATACATGCATGAGTGGATGTGTACACACATTCACCTCTCCACCCTAGTTCATGTGTATGCTCATATCAACATGCATCCCCATCCATCCTAGTTCCTGGAGATTCATCAATCCCCTCTTGAAGTACATTGACAGCCTCCAGTTTAAGAACTTACACAAGTTTTAAGTGAAAGGAAGAAAGCAAGATGTTCCCTCCCACCCCACCTCACTCCACCCCACACCTTGGGTAAAAGGCAGCTTATTTATTTAATCACTTGTCATTCCTTCAGCATCTGTTCATCCACCCACCCATCTGTCCATGTTTAATCAGGTGCTTTTTTTTGTTGTTGAAACACTTTATTTTCTGTTTTTCCTTTCTTTTCTTTCTTCTTAAATCAGGAACTAGATTGCTTTCTAAATACAGAAAATGGAAGAATGATTCATGGCAACTATGAAGCTGTTCAAGTAGAGAATATACACATATTTGTTTTTGTATAATACTACAATTTTAAGCATTTATGACTTTGGGAAGGTTGTACAGATAGTCATTTTAGCTTGACTTGGTTTACCGTCATCTCTTTTTTCTCCTTTGGCAAGTATTCCTTTGAACCTTTTGTTCTGCTCTAGTTTTAAAATAAAGTACATTGTCAGTTAAGCAGAAAAGGATTTTCTTGGGTAAAAAAAATCATGAGGCATCTGACCATTTCTTCAGAAAGGTACTCTATCAGAGTATTTTTTAAAACGTTTTAAATGAAGATTTTACTCCTTTTACCAAAAGTTTCTTTTTTCTTTTTGAAGTTATTTGTTTATTTCACATACGAATCATTTTGTGAAGATACTTTTAGGACTGTAGGGATTCACCTAAGTAATTTTAGACATAAAAAATTTTCATATTGTTTTCCTCCTAGTCCTTATTACTTTAAAAAAAATACTGTTGAAACCTTATTTCTTTTTGACATTTATTTTCAGTATTCGTTTTTCTACTGCCCATGTCTTTCTCACTTAGATAAGAAATCAAGCATCTATTTTTTTTATGTAGACAAGGAAGGCAAACCGACTTATTTGCTAAATAAGGTCCTCATTGCCCTATCATTTTCATTAAGACTGAAATATAAGATCAGGGAAGAAAGAGTCACTCTCAGCGTACTGCACATGAGAAAAAGCAATGTGTTCATATGTGTACAACCTGCTGCAGAGTCTTAGCCAATGAGGAGTGCAGCCTGAGTGGATCCTCATAGCCAACACTTGTATCAAGAGCATATCATGAAAGATGAAAAAATACAAATCAGCTTTGATAGCATTCAGGTTTTAAGTAAATATAATATTCTAGCAAAAAAGATTCATTCCTATATCTTAAATTCAACATATTTCATGAGAAGAAAATATCAATGTTGTGGACTTGCCTAATACAACTAAGTCTTAGGTTCTGTCTTTGCTCTTAGGGTTTGAAGGAAAATGTAACTGTTTTGAAATATTTGATATGTTGGGGTAGATTTGTAATTCAATGGTAAATATGAAGAATATTTTTTTTTCCTAGTGGAAATAAAGCATAGAGATTAATAAGCTCATCAATAGAAAAGATCTTTTTCTGTCTCCAAGTGACAATGTAGTTTTATATTAAATAGTGTGAGTCATTATTATATATACTAAAGGATGAAATCAGGCTTTCTGTTTCATTTTTTTCATCCTAGATATCTCTTTTCTTTAGACTTTCGGAATATTCTGCCTCTCCTTTAATAATGCAGTGTTCAGTCTTAAGAACTCTCCACATATTACTTTTCCTACCTGACTTTTTCCCTAAGAACAAAAATATCTCATTCAACCCGGGGATCATTTGAAGGTACCTATAGAAAATGGTTTGAAACAAATTATGAAGCATCTTGAGTCTGAACCTCTGGCCCAACTCAGTCACTCAGTATTTTTTTAGAGGATTATTTGAGGTGAAGGTCCAGTGATATTTCTATTCTCGGCCGCTAATGGATAAATGATAAAAGAATTTTAAGGTCTTTGCTAGTGAACTCTGTAAAGTGTACAAGTCTTGGGTGAACAGTGAAGTAGGAGTTTGGATCTGAAAGGGAGCAAATGAAAGACTATTATGACTCTGAAGTGGTCAGTAATGCAGTAAGACTGAGAATTGGGACTTTGTAACTAAACAGAAAAGATATAATGAATTCTGGTTTATGTTTAATCTAGTTCATGACCCAGATTAAAAAGTGTCTGTGGAATTACGTGAATATGTTTGGATAAACATTTTTTATTATTAATTCGTATTTATTGAGCAGTAAGCACTAGCTGCATTTATTTCTAAACAAAATATCATTTAATTCTCATTAAACATGTGATTATTTTAGTGATACCTAAATTTTGTAGATATGATACATTGAAGTAAACCCACATATGCTAGAATTTTGTTAGAGTTGGTTAGAGAGGCAGACTGCTCTTTAAAGGTAATGTGACTATCCATATGCCTTAAAAAAGTTTTAAAATACCTAAGTAGATTATATACAATCTAGACAGTACTTTGATATTGATATTTGTCCTTTGTGCATTTTATAGTGGGCCAAGTTACTGTGTGAGCCAGTTAAATTTTTATTTGCTGCCTGGTCTAGGAAACCTTTCTAATTCCAGAATATATACTCTTGGAATTTTAAGACTTTAGAGCAAGTGTTTCATGTAGTGAGTTCCAGGTAAAATTTGTAATGGAAAAAAAAAATCCCTGCAAAGTAATAAAATCAGATGTGATATACTTTCAGTTAGGTTTCCCAAGTGGCTCAGTGAAAGAATCTGCCTGCCAAGTAGGAAATATAAGTTTGATCCCTGGGTCAGGAAAATACCCTGGAAAAGGAGATGGCTACCCATTCCAGTATTCTTCTCTGAGAAATCCTGTGGAAACAGGAACCTGACAGGCTAGAGTCCATGAGGTCATAAAAAAGAGTGAGATCTGATTTAGCGACTAAATAGCAACATACTTTCAATTATTTAAAATTCATTATTTGCAGCTTGGGTTGAATAGTAAACAAGTGATACCTAGATTATATTGGAGACTGAAAAGATTGAAGAGTTTTTCAATAGCAGTATATTAGATAGTAAAAGAAGAGTCTAATATATATATATACGTTTACTTTAAATATCTTGATATATTTAAGAAGCAGCTACAATAAATGTGTTGCTTTTTGCTATAAAATAAAGTTTTTATATTCTGTGCTTATGTACACATTTTTCTACAGTTTAGAATCAACTTCCTCTATCTGGAAAACTTTCACTTATCCTTCATGGTCCAGAAAATGTTCTTCCAGCCATATTCCTGAAACAGTAAAAATTATGATGTATTACGGTTAAGTTGTCCTCCTTCTTTAGGACTTGGAGACATCTGGAACATAGAAGGTGATTGACAAGTATTTGCAGAATGAATGAAAGAATGGGTGAATAGGTTATACTTTTAATTAATTTAACAAAATTTTTAGCCAGTTTTAGCTATTCAGATCAATTTATATAAACATCTGAAGCGTTCAAGTAAATGAGCAACTACCATCATAGTTCATTGTCTTTGGGAACACTTGCTGATTCCTCTTTCTTTACCCAGTGAGTTTAAAGTAAAAAGGGTTTTAAAGTAAAATGGGTTATGAATAGTGACATTCTAAATTTTAAAACATTTTATTATGGAAGTTTTCATACATAGGGAAGTTGAAAGAAATTTAGTGAATACCAGTTTACCTACCACTCATTTTAGCAATTGTTGTTTAGTTGCTCAATTGTGTCTGACTCTAGGGACTGCAGCCTGCCAGGGTTCTCTGTCCATGGGATTTCCCAAGCAAGCATACTGGGGTGGGTTGCCATTTCCTTCCAGGGGATCTTCCTGACCCTGGGATCAAACCTGTGTCTCCTGCAATGCAGTTGGATTCTTTACTGCTGATCCACTGGGGGAGCAAACACTGGTCAATTACCTGTCAAGTATCAATTTGTCAAGTATCTGGTCGATTTGTTCATCCCTCTATTCCATCTATCTTATGATACATTTAAAGGTTAAATGCTTTAGTATGCATATCATCATCTAGAATTCAGTAATAATTTCCATTTTTTTTTCTTCTTGAGGTAAATTGAAGTACAGTGGACATGCGTGATCTTATGTGAACGTTTGCTAATTTTGACAGATGCTTATACCTGTTAACACAAACTTCTATCAAGATAACATTGCCATCACCTCAGAAAGTTCCCTCATGTCCATTCCCAGCATTCCCAGTCAGCCTTTACCATCACACCTCATGGGAAACAATTTTTCTGATTTTTTCCTGTTCCTTGGTGAGTTTTGCCAAAACATGACATCTTTAAGGAGTCAAAGTATGTAAATGTTTAACTGAAAAACATAGGAAGGTGACAGATTGTTGTGTCAAATGATCTTAAGAATGACAACTGTAAAACCTGAGAGGGCAGTTGATGAAGGAAAACTAAAACGACTTCATGAGATGACTTATGACACGAATTTAGGGCAATGCCAGAAGTACACACAGGTAGCGGCCATTAAGTCTTGTAATTGCTTATAATGGTATTGGACCATATAAGCCGAGAGTCACTTGACAGACTTTTGCCTGGTCGTCAGCGAGAGTGACGTAATTCTATGACCCAAAAAATGCATATCTTTATAAAGGTTGTAAAGTTGAAATGTGGCATTTGTTTCAAATGTTTTGCTTTTGTGATTGAGCTAGCTAATACTTGGCTTTTAAAATAATCTATTATAAAATGTTGATGCAAATACAAAGTTTTAATTGTACAATGGAGAAAAATATTTTGGAATGTATAAAACACTTTGTATTAAGAGTCTTTGTATTTAAAAATACAGCTTTAATAGTGTAGTTATACATCATATAGGGTTGTGCAGGTATAATGAATTAATCACGTACTTTGTATCCATCACTAATATGTTTAAATTATGAACTTTAGCCAATAGAAAAAGAAATCACCATTAAAATTTATAAAACAGTAGAACATAGTTTGGGAACTGATCTTCAATTTATCACTATTTCTAGTCTCTTTGGTGATGGACAGGGAGGCCTGGCATGCTGATTCATGGGGTTGCGGAGAGTCGGACACGACTAAGCGACTGAACTGAACTGAACTGAACTGAACCTCTCTTTTGCATAAAAGCTGATTATTAGCTGATGGTTTGTTAGAATGTACACCACCCCACCCCCACCCACCTTTTCTCTCTTCCTTAATTCTCTCCTTCCCTTTCTCCTTTCTTTCCTGCTACTTAAAAATGTATTTATTGTGCACTGACTATATACCATTGTATAAGATTCTGGAGATATTGTGAGTAGAAAGTATCTTAATGTAAATCAGATTCTAAAACTAGTACTTAGATTTATAAACATTAAATTCTAATGAGTCAGAGCTCACTTTAAAAGCAATCATGCATCTTAAAGTTTGTCAATAGTTTTTGTAGAAAACGAAATATGGTGGTATACGTGATCTAAGTTGATTGAATATTTGTGGTGTGGACATAATTCTTTTCTTTTCACAACTGAAACAGTGGACCTGGTTTATCATTGACACCTGCCCTACCCATCAACTCTTCATGCTCAGTATAATCATCTGTATATTTGGCTCTCTTTAAAAAAGATTCACTTGTGCTTCTGCTTCTACAGGTAGTTTTTTGTTTTAAAAGAACTGTTCTTGGTCACAGAAGTCTGGAATTTCTTCTGTAATCTCTCAATTTGCATAGTATTAGAGAACAAAGTTCATGGAGCTAGAAGTCAGGACACCAATTTTCTCCATTTTATTAGCTATGACCTGGGACAACTTAGGTGCTTAGTTGCTGTTACTTACAATGGAGTACTTTCCAATTTAGGCTGCATCTCAGAAAAGAAAAAAAATATGTGTATATGAAAATTGAAGTGTAATTACTTTAGAACTAATTTTTTTAATTGTAGGAAAATATGCATAACATAGAATGTATTATTTTAACCATTTTCAGTACCTTAAACATATTCTTCTTGTTGTACCACTGTTAGCCCCATCCGTCTCCAGAATTTTTCATCTTTCCACACTGAAAGTCTGTACCTGTTAAATAGTAACTCAGTGACTACTCATACCTCCCTCCCTGCCGCCTCTCAGTTCAGTACCGTTTAGTTCAGTCTCTCAGTCGTGTCCAACTCTTTGCGACCCCATAGACTACAGCATACCAGGCCTCCCTGTCCATCACCAAACCCAGAATTTGCTCAAACTCATGTCCATTGAGTTGGTGATGCCATCCAACCATCTCATCCTCTGTCGTCCCCTTTTCCTCCTGCCCTCAATGTTTCCTAGCATCAGGGTCTTTTCAAATGAGTCAGTTCTTTGCATCAGGTGGCCAAAGTATTGGAGTTTCGGCTTCAAACATCAGTCTTTCGAATGAACACCCAGGACTGATCTCCCCTAGAATGGACTGGTTGGATCTCCTTGCAGTCCAAGGGACTGTCAAGACTCTTTTCCAATACCACATTTCAAAAGCATCAATTCCTTGGTGCTCAGCTTTCCTTATAGTCCAGCTCTCACATACATGACACATGACTACTGGAAAAACTATCGCCTTGGCTAGATGGACCTCTGTTGGCAAAATAATATCTATGCTTTTTAATATGCTGTCTAGGTTTGTCATAACTTTCCTCCCAAGGAGTAAGCGTCTTTTAATTTCATGGCTGCAGTCACCATCAGCAGTGATTTAGGAACCCCCCAAAATAAAGTCAGCCACTGTTTCCCCATGTATTTGCTATTAAGTGATGGGACTGGATGCCACGATCTTAGTTTTCTGAATGTTGAGCTTCTAGCCAACCTTTTCACTCTCCTCTTTCACTTTCATCAAGAGACTCTTTAGTTCTGCTTCACTTTCTGCCCTAAGGATGGTGTCATCTGCATATCTGAGGTTATTGATATTTCTCCCAGCAGTCTTGATTCCAGCTTGTGCTTCATCCAGCCCAATGTTTCTCATAATGTATTCTGCATATATGTTAAATAAGTAGGGTGACAATATACAGCCTTGACATACTCCTTTTCTTATTTGGAACCAGTCTGTTGTTCCATGTCCAGTTCTAAGTGTTGCTTCCTGACCTGCATACAGATTTCTCAGGTGGTCTGGTATTCCCATCTCTTTCTGAATTTTCCACAGTTTGTTTAGATCCACACAGTCAAAGGCTTTGGCATAGTCAATAAAGCAGAAATAGGTGTTTTTCTGGAACTCTCTTGCTTTTTTGATGATCCAGCAGATGTTGGCAATTTGATCTGTGGTTCCTCTGCCTTTTCTAAAACCAGCTTGAACATCTGGAAGTTCACGGTTCACGTATTGTTGAAGCCTGGCTTGGAGAATTTTGAGCTTTACTTTATTAACGTGAGAGATGAGTTCAATTGTGTGGTAGTTAGAGCATCCTTTGGCATTGCCTTTCTTTGGGATTGGGATGAAAACTGACCTTTTCCAGTCCTGTGGCCACTGGTGAGTTTTCCAAATTTTCCGCCTCTGGACACCACCATTCTATCTTTCATCTTTAGGATTATAGAAGATTTTTTCTTTTTTTGGTTAAGAGGGCTAAGTTTTCTCTTTCCTTCCATTCCTCTTAGTTTTAAGAAGTGTTTTTCTTTTTAATAACTGTTTTATTGAGGGTTAACTACTAGAATATGTGTATTCCAAGTCTAAATTCAGTTCTTTAATTTTTTAACATATTCTCTAATTTTTATCCTACAGCCATGGAGACAGCAACAAAAACACTTTGAAATAAATGTGCCTAGACAATTGTATAAATGTAATGCATTTAAACTAGCCATTTATTTGATATTAGGCATTTCATTTGATTTCCACCTATGGCTATGGCTTTGAGAAGTTTGGTTTACAATTTATTAGATGTGATTTCAGGTTGTGTATCTTTGCAATGCAATAATTAGAACTTAGGTTATTTGAAGTATGGCTTAATGAAGTGTAAAGGGTATGAAATGAAAGGTAAATAATATGTAACCTAGGGAATATTTGCATAAATGGCATTTAGCTGTTGGGCATTTTAAAATTTATACTTCAAGTGCTTTTTCATAATACATAAAGTAGGTTTTACTAATGTTGGTATCATTTAGAATATTTTATAAAGGTAATTAGATGATTGAAAGTTTTGTTTTTTATTTTCAATGATTTGGTATTTTCAGGCCAGCATTTGGTTCAATATATTGTGTACTAAAAGAAAAATCCTAGTCATTTGAATAGCCATAACTCTAATTGTATGAAGACTTTCACTGGTATAAGCAGTACAAAGCTTAAAGGCACTCAATGTAACCTAGTTACCAGAAATGATGTTTGTTGAGTGCCAGTGAGATAGAATGATGTTTCTGTTTTTGCTTTTTTTGTGTGTTGAAGGTTGAAGAGACACCAGGAAAGGTCCAGATGGGTGGGATACATGTTTTTCAAACTGACCTTTTTAAATCCTGGGATTAAATGATAGTGATGTAACTGAGTTATTAAATGCTGTGACTCCTGGCATGAAGAAACAAAAATGTAGATATTGCTAATTGGTAAATACTTTGATCAAGACAAAATTTCCTAGTTTCAGGGGCATGAAGGCTTTGTTGGGGACCTGAAATTTAGACATTTTTTGAGGAAAAAATACAAAATTGCAACTACAGATTAATGTATTCAGGTTTAATACTTACAATGAGAAAAGAAAATGGATGACATGTTTTTAAAAAGATGGCCAATGACATAATCATCAGAATATTGAAAACTGGACATTTTCGAATTCCTGATCACACTTTAAAACTAGTAAAATTTTAAAACTGACACCTATAGGATGTGTTGTCTTTGATTGCCTCTTCCTGTGGCATGGTTATGCTACATTTTTGTGCTCTACAAAGAGACTTTGAGAAATTCTGTTTCAAGAGTCCTACAGAAATGAAAAAGGAAATGTGTGCTCCATTTATAATATAAGGCATCAAATATATTCCTAATAAAGGAAAATGCCCGATTTACTAGGCATTGGCTAAAGACTGAATTATCTGCTTATCCTATTTCATATATCATGACTGGAAGAATTTACCCCAGACTATCTATCCAAATAAGATGGTAGGTATTGCGAGGGGGCATCAGAGGGCAGACACACTGAAATCATAATCACAGGAAACTAGTTGATCTGATCACATGGACCACAGCCGAACGTGGTCCACTGGAGAAGGGAATGGCAAACCACTTCAGTATACTTGCCTTGAGAACCCCATGAACAATATCAAAGGGCAAAATGATAGGATACTGAATGAGGAATTCCCCAGGTCGGTAGGTGCCCAGTATGCTACTGGAGCTCAGTGGAGAAGTAACTCTAGAAGGAATAAAGGGATGGAGCAAAAGCAAAACCAATACCCAGTTGTGGATGTGACTGATGATAGAAGCAAGGTCCGGTGCTGTAAAGAGCAGTATTGCATAGGAACCTGGAATGTTAGGTCCATGAATCAAGGCAAATTGGAAGTGGTCAAACAGGAGATGGCAAGAGTGAACGTAGACATTCTAGGAATCAGTGAATTAAAATGGACTGGAATGGGTGAATTTAACTCAGATGACCATTATATTACTACTGTGGGCAGGAATCCCTTAGAAGAAATGGAGTAGCCATCATGGTCAACAAAAGAGTCTGAAATGCAGTACTTGGATGCAATCTTAAAAACGACAGAATGATTTCTGTTCGTTTCCAAAGCAAACCATTCAATATTACAGTAATCCAGGCCTATGCCCCAACCAGTAACACTGAAGAAGCCGAAGTTGAGCGGTTCTATGAAGACCTACAAGACCTTTTAGAACTAACACCCAAAAAAGATGTCCTTTTCATTATAGGGGACTGGAATGCAAAAGTAGGAAGTCAAGAAACACCTGGAGTAACAGGCAAATTTGGCCTTGGAGCACGGAATGAAGCAGGGCAAAGGCTAATAGAGTTTTGTCAAGAGAACGCACTGGTCATAGCAAACACCCTCTTCCAACAACACAAGAGAAGACTCTACACATGGACATCACCAGATGGTCAACACCGAAATCAGATGGATTATATTCTTTGCAGCCAAAGATGGAGAAGCTGTATACAGTTAGCAAAAACAAGACCAGGAGCTGACTGTGGCTCAATTCATGAACTCCTTATTGCCAAATTCAGACTTAAATTGAAGAAAGTAGGGAAAACCACTAGACCATTCAGGTATGATCTAAATCAAATCCCTTATGATTATACAGTGGAAGTGAGAAATAGATTTAAGGGACTAGATCTGATCGATAGAGTGCCTGATGAACTCTGGACGGAGGTTCGTGACATTGTACAGGAGACAGGGACCAAGACCATCCCCATGGAAAAGAAATGCAAAAAAGCAAAATGGCTGTCTGGGGAGGCCTTACAAATAGCTGTGAAAAGAAGAGAAGCAAAAAGCAAAGGAGAAAAGGAAAGATATAAGCATCTGAATGCAGAGTTCCAAAGAATAGCAAGGAGAGATAACAAAGCCTTCCTCAGTGATCAATGCAAAGAAATAGAGGAAAACAACAGAATAGGAAAAACAAGAGATCTCTTCAAGAAAATTAGAGATTCCAAGGGATCATTTCATGCAAAGATGGGCTCGATAAAGGACAGAAATGGTATGGACCTAACAGAAGCAGAAGATATTAAGAAGAGGTGGCAAGAATACACAGAAGAACTTTACAAAAAAGATCTTCACGATGAAGATAATCATGATGGCGTGATCACTCACCTGGAGCCAGACATCTTGGAATGTTAAATCAAGTGGACCTTAGAAAGCATCACTATTAAAAAAGCTAGTGGAGGTGATGGATTTCCAATTGAGCTATTTCAAATCCTGAAAGATGATGCTGTGAAAGTGCTGCACTCAATATGCCAGCAAATTCGGAAAACTCAGCAGTGGCCACAGGACTGGAAAAGGTCAGTCTTCATTCCAATCCCAAAGAAAGGGAATGCCAAAGAATGCTCAAACTACCGCACAATTAAAGTCATCTCACACGCTAGTAAATTCATGCTCAAAATCCTCCAAGCCAGGCTTCAGCAATATGTGAACCGTGAACTCCCAGATGTTCAAGCAGGTTTTAGAAAAGGCAGAGGCACCAGAGATCAAATTGCCAACATGCGCTGGATCATGGAGAAAGCAAGAGAGTTCCAGAAAAACATCTATTTCTGCTTCATTGACTATGCCAAAGCCTTTGACTGTGTGGATCACAGTAAATTGTGGAACATTCTGAAAGAGATGGGAATCCCAGACCACCTGACCTGCCTCTTGAGAAACCTGTATGCAGGTCAGGAAGGAACAGTTAGAACTGGACATGGAACAACCGACTGGTTCCAAATAGGAAAAGGAGTACGTCAAGGCTTATATTGTCACCCTGCTTATTTAACTTATATGCAGAGTACATCATGAGGAACGCTGGGCTGGAAGAAGCACAAGCTGGAATCAAAATTGCTGGGAGAAATATCAATAATCTCAGATATGCAGATGACACTACCCTTATGGCAGAAAGTGAAGAGGAACTCAAAAGCCTCTTGATGAAAGTGAAAGAGGAGAGTGAAAAGGTTGGCTTGAAGCTCAACATTCAGAAAAGAAAGATCATGGCATCTGGTCCCATCACTTCATGGGAAATAGATGGAAAAACAGTGGAAACAGTGTCAGACTTTATTTTTTGGGGCTCCAAAATCCCTGCAGATGCTGATTGCAGCCATGAAATTAAAAGATGCTTGCTCCTTGGAAGGAAAGTTATGACCAACCTTGATAGTATCTTAAAAAGCAGAGACATTACTTTGCCAACCAAGGTCCGTCTAGGCAAGGCTATGGTTTTTCCCGTGGTCTTGTATGGATGTGAGAGTTGGACTGTGAAGAAAGCTGATCGCCGAAGAATTGATGCTTTTGAACTGTGGTGCTGGAGAAGACTCTTGAGAGTCCCTTGTACCGCAAGGAGATCCAACCAGTCCATTCTAAGGGAGATTGATCCTGGGTGTTCATTGGAAGGACTGATGCTAAAGCTGCAACTGCAATACTTTGGCCACCTCATGCGACGAGTTGACTCACTGGAAAACACTCTGATGCTGGGAAAGGTTGGGGGCGAAAGGCGAAGGGGACGACGGAGAATGAGATGGCAGGATGGCATCACCGACTCTGTGGACATGAGTTTGAGTGAACTCCAGGAGTTGGTGATGGACAGGGAGGCCTGGCGTGCTGTGATTCATGGGGTCGCGGAGAGTCGGACACGACTGAGCGACTGAACTGAACTGAACTGAATCTTTTAGCTGTGTACGTTTCAGACTTCCTCCCCCACTTACCACATACCTGTAGTTCTAGTTTCCATGGGACACATTATATGTCTCCTTAGACCTCTGTCTCTAAACTTTCAGGACTCCAGGTAGTTGGTGCAATGGGTAAAAAAGGTGTATTCCTAGAAGCTAGTCCTACAGTGGAATAGATAACAATAATTAATTACACATGGAAATGAGTGAGAACCACATACATACATCCTCAGTCAGTTCAGTTCAGTCGCTCAGTCATGTCTGACTCTTTGCGACCCCATGAATCACAGCATGCCAGGCCTCCCTGTCCATCACCAACTCCTGGAGTTCACTCAAACTCATGTCTATCGAGTCGGTGATGCCATCCAGCCATCTCATTCTCTGTCGTCCCCTTCTCCTCCTGCCCCTAATATCTCCCAGCATCAGAGTCTTTTCCAGCGAGTCAACTCGTCGCATGAGGTGGCCAAAGTATTGGAGTTTCAGCTTTAGCATCAGTCCTTCCAATGAACACCCAGGATTGATCTCCTTTAGAATGGACTGATTGGATCTCCTTGCAGTCCAATGTGTCACCCATTCCCTCTCCTCTTTGTTGGAACCTTAAAGTGCCTGCTATGACTCACACCATTTGACATGAGAAAATAACCTTGAAGCCTAAGCTTCATGAAGCAAATTTATGGTAAATTCACCTCTCTGGATTCTGTAGTGCTGTTTCTATGGTAAAGGAAATCTGCTATCCATTATGATTGCCACTAGTCACATGTACCTGTTGAATATTTGAAATTTGATTAGTGCCACTAAAGAAATGAACCTTTAATTTTATACTTTAAAATTAAGGAGATATTTGTGACCAATGTACTGTGTTGGACAGTATAAGTCTAGCATCTTTATTACTATTTTATGTAACATTAGTGCTCACAAAATCACTGCAGATGCTGATTGCAGCCATGAAATTAAAAGACGCTTACTCCTTGGAAGGAAAGTTATGACCAACCTTGATAGTATATTAAAAAGCAGAGACATTACTTTGCCAACAAAGGTCCGTCTAGTCAAGGCTATGGTTTTTCCCGTGGTCATGTATGGATGTGAGAGTTGGACTGTGAAGAAAGCTGATCGCCGAAGAATTGATGCTTTTGAACTGTGGTGTTGGAGAAAACTCGTGAGAGTCCCTTATACTGCAAGGAGATCCAACCAGTCCATTCTAAAGGAGATCAATCCTGGGTGTTCATTGGAAGGACTGATGCTAAAGCTGAAACGGCAATACTTTGGCCACCTCATGTGATGAGTTGACTCACTGGAAAAGACTGATGCTGGGAAAGTTTGGGGGCGGGAGGAGACGGGGACGACCGAGAATGAGATGGCTGGATGGCATCACCGACTCTGTGGACATGAGTTTGAGTGAACTCCGGGAGTTGGTGATGGACAGAGAGGCCTGGCGTGCTGTGATTCATGGGGTCGCGGAGAGTCGGACACGACTGAGCGACTGAACTGAACTGAACTGAATCCTGTTAAAGATACTATGTATTGATGTATCATATTCAGCTTTACTTAGTTTATTTAGATATAGACTCTCCATTGTAACCTGAATTCTAGTTTATGTGATACTGCCTATTGAGCAAAGTTGTCAATTCTCATAATTATCAACAAGATTTATATTTGAAAATCTATTTAAATTTAAGCTGAAAGAAATGGTTGGGCTATTGTCTTGCTGGAAAATTGTCTTGATTTAGAAGTATTAAAATATTATGGGCTGAAATGTGTTTTCAAAGTAGGGGTTAAAGCCTTTTTGTATGAAGCATTTTCTGTTTTTCTTTAGAAACCTAATGGAACATTTCCAGAGACAGAGGGCAAATGTAATATTTAGTTGATATGTTTAATATTATTTTTGGCTGATTAGTTTGCTAATTTAAGTGCTCCAAACAAGATTCCAAGATTTGGGCTAGATCTTGTTTTGCTATGACTTGTCGTTTGACAGTAATTCATGAATATTTAAGTTGGTCAAAGAAAAGGGGAAACATGAATATTGCTTAATAGAGTTCTGGGAACCACCGCTATGGCTTATCATTACATACAATTTTCTGAAACTTTGCAGATTTTATTCATTATATGCCTCATGTAGAATGGAGCATTTTCATCGTTATTAATGCAGTGTACAGGTGACCTTTTAAGATATGTGTATAAAATTTCAGTGTGTATTTAAGTGGAATAATTAATAATTTTCTGTTCATGTGCTGGTGAGTTTTATTTGAACAGCTGAGTGTTGATAGAAATTGGGAATAGATGTTTTCTGTACATCTGCATGTAATAATTTTGATTAATATTTAGATTTACTGGATTGACTTTTTTAATTGAGGTCAAATTTGAATAATATAAAATTAACTGCTTTGAAGTATATAATCATTTACATTCACAATGTTGTTTTACCTCTGTTTAGTTCCAAAACATTTTCAGCATCACCGAAGAAATCTCCCATATTCAAAATGGATACAGGTATTCCAAATATTTCATAGAAATGAAATAATACAGCACATGGACTTTTGTTTCTTGGCTTCTTTCACATTTTAATATAATTTTTTCAAGGCTTATCTTTGTATTAGTACTTTATTTCTTTTAAAGTTTGACTATTATATTGTAAGACTTCCCTTGTGTCTCAGTGGTAGAGAATCTGCCTGCCAGTGAAGGAAATGCATGTTCAGTCCCGCGTTTGGGAAGATCCCCTTGAGAAGGAAATGGCAACCCACTCTAGATATCTTGCTGGAGAATCTCTTGGACACAAGAGCCTGGTGGGCTACAGTCCATAAGTTTGCAAAAGATTTATGTGTGACTTAGTGACTGAACAACAAACAATAGCAATATTCTCTTGTATAAATATACCACATTTTGTTTTTCCATTCATCAATTAGACTAAGTTTTAAGAAATTTAAAATAAATTAAAATTGAAATAGAGTTGATTCATAATGCTGTGTAGAATAGCTTTTAAATAAAATTGATACTAGGTCCTCCAGTAAATTTTCTTAATCAGTTCTAAGGCTTAATTGACCATGAACATTCTTGTTTATAGTTATTCAATACTCTTCAGGTTTAGCTCATTGAAATATGACCAGTGTTTCATTTTTTACCCTCAATCACATTCTCATTCACTCATTTTTTAATGCTATTTGTGCTAAACATTTTATATAAACCTCTCTTAAAATTATTTTTAAATGTTAGCGAGATAGTCTGATATAGTCTAAATTTATTCTAAATCATAGAATGATAAAGCTGAAAGAAAAATAAAATTTGATCTATGAGACTGATATTTTAAACTATAATTTGATAAGAAAATAAACAGTAAAATCAAATATCCTTTTTATCCATTGAGGAAAGTCTTTTGTAGGGCAGGAATAGAGATGCAGACGGAGAGAACAGATGTGTAGACATGGAGTAGGGGGTTAGGGAGGTGGGATGAATTGAGAGATTGGGATTGACATGTATACACTACCATGTCTAAAGCAGATAGCTAGTGGGAACCTGCTGTATATCACAGGGAGCTCAGCTTGGTTGTCTGTGGTACCTAGATTGTGTGGTACCTAGATTGTGTGTTTGAGAGGGAGGTCCAAGAGGGAGAGGATATATATACACATATAGCTGATTCAGTTTGTTGTATAGCAGTAACTAACACAGTAACACAATATTGTAAAATGGCTATACTCCAGTTTTTTTTAAAGGAAAGTCAAAAGAAATCTCCAGATATTAGATTTTTAATATTCCGTTATCAGTGAATATAGACTTCTTTAAAAAATGTTGAGCTTCACCATTTTGAATCTGTGATATAAGATGTATTGCATCATGTTGTAAGGGCTCTTTGTTTTTAATCTCTTGTTCCACTAGGCTGGGCCTCACTTTTCTAGAGACTGGCACATAGAAAGACATGAACGTTGCTCATAGTAAATCTCTCTTCAGAAACGTAGGACTCATGATATGTGTTATTTGCAGATTTTTAAAATTTTGTTTTCTTTTGGTATTTTTTGGAGGAGCAGAACCTGTCTATGTTTTTAAAAAATTATTACTTGGTAACCATTTGCAAAATTCTCAGTAGCATCTTAAAAAGTTGCTTCCTGATGGATTTATTCTTGCATTCTTTCTTGGTTGTGCACTTTTTTTTTTTTAAACAGGCTGTGGTTGTGTCATATATGCTCGTTGTAATCTGGCTTTTCAAAATGTCAAATGCCAGCCATATGCAAAATAAGGTAATTTACATTTTTATGACTGTGAAATTTAGCTCATTTTTCAGAATAAACAGAAACCTCAAATGACTTCTTTTAGTCTAATTTGTTGACTTTGGTGATTTGTCAGTGTGTGAGTAACAGACTGTATTAGTTTTCCATCCCTGAGTAACAAGTTACCACAAACATAGTGGCTTTAAACAACATAAGTAGCGGATGTTACAGTTTCTGTGGGTCAAGAGAACAGGTTCAGAATAGTTGGATTCTGTGCTCAGGATCTCACAGGCTGAGTTCAAGGTCTTGGCTGGGCTGAGGGCTCATGGGGTCTTCTTGCATATTTGTCTGGTTGTTGGAATAATTCATTTTCTTGGGGTTGTCTGATTGAGGCCCTAATTTTTTTTTTTTTTGGCTAGCTGTTGTTGACTGGAGACTGCTCTTAGTCTCTGGAGGCCCTCTTTGGGCCTTGCTACATGCCCCTCTTCAGTTCAGTTCAGTCGCTCAGTCGTGTCTGATTCTCTGCGACCCCATGAATCACAGCACGACAGGCCTCCCTGTCCATCACCAATTCCCGGAGTTCACTCAGATTCATGTCCATCGAGTCAGTGATGCCATCCAGCCATCTCATTCTCTGTCATCCCCTTCTCCTCCCGCCCCCAATCCTAGTCTTTTCCAGTGAGTCAGCTCATCGAGGCCCTTTTCTTAAAGGCAGCAGGAGAATCCCTCCTAGGCTCTGAGGCTCTTCAGGAAAGGCCAAGTCTCTTCTGAGAGCTCCCATGGTTAGGCCAGAATAATCTTCCTTTGACAGACTTAAAGTCGGCTAGTTTTTAACCTTAATTACTGCTGTATAATCCTCTTACCTCTGTCATAGAATATCATCTAATACAGAGAACGAACCCTATCATCTTTATAGTCCTGCAGTGCTCAAGAGGAAGAGATTACAGAGACTCTACCCCAGGGAGCAGGCATCCTCTAAGATGGAGGCCATCTTGGAATACTGTCAACTACACAGAAGTTAGGTGATAATTTTAAATTGTATCTGTATATATTTTTAAAAATAACAGGCAATACTTTCAAGAGCAACTTTAGGTTTACAGAAAAATAGAGCGTAAAGTACAGAGCTCCCATATACCCCTTACCCTCTACACAGTTTGCTGGATTTTTGTTGTTGTTTTTGTTGCATTAATGCAGTATGCTTGTTAAAAATGAACCAATACTTATACTATATTATTAACTCAAGTCCATAGTTTATGTTAAGGTTTATGCTTCATATTGTTCTATGGGTTTTGACAGATGTATAATATCATGTATGTACCATTACAGTGTCGAACAAAATGATATCACCTCCCTAAAGAGTCCCCTTTGCTCCATTTATTCATCCTTCCCTCCTCCCTCCCCTGAACCTTTGGAAACTTCTGATCTTTTTACTGTCTCTAATAGTACTGCTTTGCCAGAATATTATATAGGTGGGATCATAAAATGTATAGCCTTTCCAGACTGGTTTCTTTCAATTAATAATAGGCATTTAATGTTCTTCCACGTGTTTCTGTGACTTGATAGCTTATTTCTTTTTATTGATGAAAAGTACTGCATTGTATGGTTGTACCACAGTTTGCTTAATCTGGTAGGCTGCTTTCTAGATCTTATTGAGCATTGCTGGAAAATGGCCTGTAGAGGTGTCAGTGAAACTCACTAGGAATGCTTCTTTGGAATAGAAGGAAGGGGTTTCTCTTTCTGGTTCCAATGCACTTTACTCTCTTGTTTCTCCTGTGTGTATGATGGAAGTTAGCCAGCCCCTAAGGGGTGGACTAAATCCACTGAGAAGATGCTTATGGGGGTGCTACTGAAACTCTGGGAGACTGCTGTTTGTGGCATCTGTGAGTCTTGCTGGGGAAACTACCTGGGGGATGGTGAAACTCGCTAGGGTGGACTCATAGGGGTGCTGATTAAAGCTTCTGGTGGGTGATTGTCCCTGAGTGCCCCAGGAACAAGAAGAAAATAAAGCATACTGTAAGCAGAAACAGAAGACCTCTATTCTCGCAATGTTCCTGTAGCACCCTGTGCTAATAAAATTTAAGATTATGGATACTGGCAAAGAAGAAAAGATACAGGGTACAGCTTCAGTATCATACAGGACAGTGAAGGGCAGAAGGAAAATTTGCAGTTGACAGGCAAGAAGTTGATAACTAACACATTTTTTGTTTCTACTTTGCTGAGAGTTTTTTTAAAAATCAGGAATGAGTACTGAAATAAGATCCCCTGGAGAAGAAAATGGCAACTCACTCCAGTATGCTTGCTGGAAAATCCTATAGACAGAGGAGCCTGAATGGCTATCAGTTCAGTTCAGTTCAGTTCAGTCGTTCAGTCGTGTCTGACTCTTTGCGACCCCATGAATCACAGCACGCCAGGCCTCCCTGTCCATCACCAACTCCCAGAATTCACTCAGACTCGTGTCCATCGAGTTGGTAATGCCATCCAGCCATCTCATTCTCTTTCGTCCCCGTCTCCTCCCACCCCCAATCTCTCCCAGCATCAGACTTTTCCAGTGAGTCAACTCATTGCATGAGGTGGCCAAAGTATTGGAGTTTCAGCTTTAGCATCAGTCCTTCCAATGAACACCCAGGATTGATCTCCTTTAGAATGGACTGGTTGGATCTCCTTGCCCTCCAAGGGACTCTCAAGATTCTTGTCCAGCACCACAGTTGAAAAGCATCAATTCTTCGGCGATCAGCTTTCTTCACAGTCCAACTCTCATATCCATACATGACCACGGGTTATAGTCCATGGGATTGCAAACAAATTGCACATGACCCAGTGCCTAAGCAATGACAACAACATTGAATATTATCACATGCTCTTCTGCAGCTATCAAGATAGTCATATTGTCTTATCTTTTAATCTGTTAAAATGGTTAATTACTTTAATTGGATTTTTGAATGTGAAACCGATCTTGCATTCCTACCTAAGCCATACTTGATTATGATGTAACTCCTTTATATATGTGTGTGTATGTGTATGTGTGTGTGTGTATATATATATAAATAGTTGACCCTTGAAGATGCGTGAGTTAAGGACACTGACCCTCTGAATAGTTCAAAATTCAAGTATAATTTATAGTTGGTCTTCTGTATCCTTGGTTCCTCTGTATCCCTAGTTCTGCATCCTTGTATTCAGTCAACTCAGATTTTATAGTACTGTTGTATTTATTCCTGAAAAGCAGCTTGGGTAAGTGGGTCTCAATAGTTCAAACTGGCAAGTTGTTCAGCTATCAATTGTATTGCTGGATTGGATTTGGTAATACTTTGTTACATACAGATCTTTATATCCATGAGATGTGTTGTCTATGATTTTCTTTTTCTGTAATGCCATTGGGTTTTGGAGGGTTTGGTGGCTTCATAAAATAAGTTGGGAAGTATTCCTTCTTCCTCTCATTTTGTGAACAAGTTTGTATAGGATTTGTCTCAGTTCTACCTTAAATTTTTGAAAGAATTTACCAGTGAAGCCTCTGGTCCTGGAATCTTCTTTGTGAGAATACATTTAGTTACAAATTAAATTTTTGAGATTGATGATGAGATTTTTTTTGAATCACTCCTACTTTGTATCTGGAAAGCAATTTATCCATTTAAGTTATCAAGGATATTGATATAAAATTGTTCTTAATGTTCCCTTATTGTTTTAGTGTTAGAAGCACCTGTAGAGTGTCTTTGTTTTTATTTCTTGTACTTGTAAATTTTATCTTCCCTCTTTTATTCCCTTAGTCATTCTAGCTAGAGGTTTATCACTTAAGCTTTTTTTTTTTTTTTTCTTTAAAGCATCTTTAGTTAGTAAACTATATATTCAAGTGAAAATGAAATATTCAAGGTTAGATATTAGCTATAGTGCTGTGTATTATTGTGTGTGTGTTATGAATAATGAATGAAAAGAATTTTGGAAAAAGTAATAAATTATAATTGAATGTTAAATACTATTTTTCAAAAGTCAATTTTGTATTGGGTGTAGCTGATTAACAGTATTGTGATAGTTTCAGGTGAATCAATTCACTTTATGGTAAAAGTGAGGTTTTCATTAAACTCTGACATTTTATCAGTAACTATAATATTTCCTTTTTTCTATCTCATAACTTCTAATTAACCTTTCCATACCTGAGAGATTCACTGAATCATAGTATGAAAGCATTTGCATTAAAAAAAAATGCATCTTTGGCTTGTCTCTTTTCAATGTTTTTGCTTATTTGCTCTTAAAAACAATTTTCTCTCTTCTATTTACTTCTTTTTTTTTAAGTTGCTTTGCTTTCTCTAATTTTTTATGGTAGAAATTTGACTTTTAAAGCTACGAATTTTCTTCTAAACCAGTGATCCCAAAGTACTGTTGCAAATAAAAATGATCTAAGAATTTTTAAATATACTAATGGCTGTTTCCCAACCCAGGACACTGTGATTTAATTGTGGAAGTAGACATGGGCTATAATGGGATATTTAAAAATTCTGATGTGCAGCACATTTTGTGAAGCGTTGCTCTGAGCGTCATAATTTAGCTTCTCCCACAAAATTTCATAGATTGTGTTTTCATTTTAATTCAAGATTTTTAAAAATTTCCCTTGTGATTTCTGTCTTTTCTCCATTGGTAATTTAGAAGCACATTGTTTGCTTCTCAAATATTTCAGCGTTTCTCTTCTTTTTCTTTCTTTTTTCTTGATTTCCTGTGATCAAAGAAAATATTCTGAGTGATTTTAACATTATAAAATTTATTGAACTTTTAAAATTCAGGCCTGCCATGTGATGAATCCTGGTTTATGTTTCATGTGCACTGGAAAATTAATGTGTATTTTGCCATTGTTGGCTGGAGTATTCTATAAATGTTTTAGGTCAGGTGTATTGATGGTGTTAGTCAAGTATCCTATGTACCTATGTATGTTTTGGTCTTTTTGTTCTATGAATTACTGTGAGAAGTGTGTTAATCTCCAAGTGTTGCTGTAAGTTTGTTTATTTCATCATTCAGTTCTGTTAATTGTAGCTTCATGTGTCCTGATAACTCTCTGTTATTAGACACATATACATTAAGGATTGTTACGTATTCTTGATGAATTGACTCTTATCATAATAAAATGCCCATATTTATCTTTGGTAATATTACTTATTCTGAAATCTGTGTTGCTGTTAATGTAACTACTCAAGCTTTCTTATGATTAGTGTGTGCATGATAAATCTTTAAAAAATTTACTTTTAACATATTTTTATAATTAATCTGGATTTAACTTAGCATATATTTGGTCTTGTTTTATTTACAATCCAAACAATCTGTGCCTTTCAAATTGAATATATACTATCCTCACTCAGCTAGACTTCTGCAAGCGAAATAAGTCTACAGAAAATGATTTGATAGATATTTTCCCAATTTTCCTGAGTGTGGGACTAAACACATCTCAATCCAGGTTCTCAGGGGAGAAGTTAATTTACTGCATACAATAAATGCCTAGACACTAGAGCTTGATTCTTTTGGGGAGCCCTGCTAGAGAGGCTGGGTTGAATTTCCATGTAATATAATTACTTAAATCTGTCATCTTTTTGTTCCTTTGTTTTTTCTTTCTTTCTTTTTTGTTTTTTAGTGGCTGTTCGTAATTTCTTCTTTTCCTCTGGCCTTTTTGGATAACTGAGTATATTTTATGTGCTATTTTAACTCTACTGTGGTTATATGTTGGTACTTTGTTTGTACCAACCAACCAGTGGTTGCTTTGGAGTTTACAGGATGTATTTATATATATTAGGGCTTCACAGGTGACACTAGTGGTAAAGAATTCTCCTGCAGTGCTGGAGATGCAGATTCAGTCCCTGGATTGCAAAGATTCCCTGAAGGAGGAAATGTCAATCCACTCCAGTTTTCTTCCCTAGGAAATCCCATGGACTGAGGAGCTTGGTGGACTACAGTCCATGGGGTTGCAAAAGAACTGGACATGACTTAGTGACTAAACAACAACGATTTATATATATTAGTACACAACTACTCCTTGGAAGGAAAGTTATGAACAACCTGGACAGCATATTAAAAAGCAGAGACATTACTATGTCAACAAAGGTCCGTCTAGTCAAGGCTATGGTTTTTCCAGTGGTCATGTATGGATGTGACAGTTGGACTATAAAGAAAGCTGAGTGCCGAAGAATTGATGCTTTTGAACTGTGGTGTTGGAGAAGACTCTTGAGAGTCGCTTGGACTGCAAGGAGATCCAACCTGTCCCTCCTAAAGGAGATCAGTCCTGGTTATTCATTGATAGGACTGATTTTGAAGCTGATACTCCAATACTTTGGCCATCTGATGCAAAGAGCTGACTCATTTGAAAAGACCCTGACGCTGGGAAAGATTGAGGGCAGGAGGAGAAGGGGATGACAGAGGATGAGATGGTTGGATGGCATCGCAGACTCAATGAACATGGGTTTGGGTGAACTCCGGGAGTTGGTGATGGACAGGGAGGCCTGGCGTTCATGGGGTTACAAAGAGTTGGACACAATTGCGCGAATGAACTGAAGTGATCTGACCTTACATATAATATGTATTAGTAACAGTTTGTAGTATACCTTCAAATAATTATATGCCTTTTCACTTATAATTATCTTACAATTGTGTACTTCCAGTAACCCCTTCCATCTTTTGTGCTATTGTGGTGATACATTTTACATCTACATGTGTTTGAACTTCACAATACATTATTTTTGCTGTATACAAGTATCTCTTAAAGATATTAAAAATTTATAATAAACATAACTTTTTCCTCATATTCTTCATGCTATTTTCTATTCATTTATGTAGATGCAAGTTTATATCTTGGTATTATTTTTCTTTTAACTTGAAGAACTTCATTGTTTCCTCTTAATTTAAGTATGCTGATGACAATGTCTCTGCCTTTATTTTGTGTTTTGAGAGACACTTGGGCTGGACATAGAATTTTAGTTTTTTTTTTTTTTTTGAGCTTCTAAAAAGTGGTATTCCATTTCCTCTGGCTTGCATAATCCTGATGAGACATCTGCTAGATATTTATCTTTTTTTTTTTAATTTAGAACATTTTTGGACATAGTTTTCTTTTCCTTCCCCTACTAGGACTCTAATTACACAAATATTAGATAATTGATATTGTCTCACATATTATTGATGCTATATTCACTTCTTTTTTTTTTTTGTAGTTAATTTATTTTTTATTGGAGGCAAATTATTTTACAATATTATATTGGTTGGTTTTGCCATACATTGATATGAATTTGCCCCGGGTTTACATAAGTTCCCCCTCCTGAACCCCCCTCCCACCTCCCTCCTCCCTTTATCCTCCCTCTGGGTCATCCCCGCATGCCAGCCCCAAGCATCCTATAACATGCATCGACCCTGAACTAGTGATTCATTTCACATATGACAACATACGTGTTTCAATGCCATTCTCCCAAATCATCCCACCCTCACCCTCTCCCATAGAGTCCCAAAGACTGTTCTATACATCTGTGTCTCTTTTGCTGTCTCATATACAGGGTTATCATTTGCATCTTTCTAAATTCCATATATATGTGTTAGTATACTGTATTGGTGTTTTTCTTTCTGGCTTACTTCACTCTGTATAATAGGCTCCAGTTTCATCCACCTCATTAGAACTGATTCAAATGTATTCTTTTTAATGGCTGAATAATACTCCATTGTGTATATGTACCAAAGCTTTCTTATCCATTCGTCTGCAGATGGACATCTAGGTTGCTTCCATGTCCTGGCTATTATAAACAGTGCTGCAATGAACATTGGAGTACACGTGTCTCTTTCAATTCTGGTTTCCTCGGTGTGTATGCCCAGGAGTGCGATTGCTGGATCATACGGCAGTTCTATTTCCAGTTTTTTGAGGAATCTCCACACTGTTCTCCATAGTGGCTGTACTAGTTTGCATTCCCACCAACAGTGTAAGAGGGTTCCTTTCTCTCCACATCCTCTCCAGCATTTATTGCATGTAGACTTTTGGATAGCAGCCATTCTGACTGGTGTGAAATGGTATCTCATTGTGGTTTTGATTTGCATCTCTCTGATTATGAGGGATGTTGAGCATTTTTTCATGTGTTTGTTAGCCATCTTTATGTCTTCTTTGGAGAAATGTCTGTTTAGTTCTTTGGCCCATTTTTTGATTGGGTCATTTATTTTTCTGGAATTGAGCTGCAGGAGCTGCTTGTATATTTTGGAGATTAATCCTTTATCCGTTGCTTCATTTGCTATTATTTTCTCCCATTCTGAAGGCTGTCTTTTCACCTTGCTTAGAGTTTCCTTTGCTGTGCAGAAGCTTTTGATTTTAATTAGGTCCCATTTGTTTATTTTTGCTTTTATTTCCAATATTCTGGGAGGTGGATCATGGGGGATCCTGCTGTGATTTATGTCGGAGAGTGTTTTGCCTACGTTCTCCTCTAGGAGTTTTATAGTTTCTGGTCTTACATTTAGCTCTCTAATCCATTTTGAGTTTATTTTGGTGTATGGTGTTAGGAAGTGTTCTAGTTTCATTCTTTTACAGGTGGCTGACCAGTTTTCCCAGCACCACTTGTTAAAGAGACTGTCTTTTCTCCATTTTATATTCTTGCCTCCTTTGTCAAAGATGAGGTTTCCATAGATGCGTGGATAGATCACATTCTGGGCCATAAATCTAGCCTTGGTAATTTCAAAAAAGTTGAAATCATTCCATGCATCTTTTCTGACCACAATGCAGTAAAATTAGATCTCAATTATGGGAGAAAAACTATTAAACATGCCAACATATGGAGGCTGAACAACACGCTGCTGAACAACGAACAAATCATAGAAGAAATCAAAAGAGAAATCAAAATATGCATAGAAATGAATGAAAATGAAAACACAACAACCCAAAACCTCTGGGACACTGTAAAAGCAGTGCTAAGGGGGAAGTTCATAGCAATACAGGCACACCTCAAGAAACAAGAAAAAAGTCAACTAAATAACCTAACTCTACATCTAAAGCAATTAGAAAAGGAAGAAATGAAGAACTCCAGGGTCAGTAGAAGGAAAGAAATGGTAAAAATTAGGGCAGAGATAAATGCAAAAGAAACAAAAGAGACTATAGCAAAAATCAACAAAGCCAAAAGCTGGTTCTTTGAGAAGGTAAATAAAATTGACAAACCACTAGCCAGACTTATCAAGAAACAAAGGGAGAAGAACCAAATCAATAAAATTAGAAATGAAAATGGAGAGATCACAACTGACAACACAGAAATACAAAGGATTATTAGAGAATACTATCAGCAATTATATGGCAATAAAATGAATAACCTGGAAGAAATGGACAAATTCCTAGAAAAATACAACTTTCCAAAACTGAACCAGGAAGAAATAGAAAATCTGAACAGACCCATCACAAGCACGGAAATTGAAACTGTTATCAAAAATCTCCCAGCAAACAAAAGCCCAGGTCCAGATGGCTTCACAGCTGAATTCTACCAAAAATTTAGAGAAGAGCTAACACCTATTCTACTCAAACTCTTCCAGAAAATTGCTGAGGAAGGGAAACTTCCAAACTCATTCTATGAGGCCACCATCACCCTAATCCCAAAACCTGGTAAAGACCCCACAAAAAAAGAAAACTACAGGCCAATATCACTGATGAACATAGATGCAAAAATCCTGAACAAAATTCTAGCAATCAGAATCCAACAACATATTAAGAAGATCATACATCATGACCAAGTGGGCTTTATCCCAGGAATGCAAGGATTCTTCAATATCCGCAAATCAGTCAACGTAAAACACCACATTAACAAACTGAAAAATAAAAATCATATGATTATCTCAATAGATGCAGAGAAAGCCTTCGACAAAATTCAACATCCATTTATGATAAAAACCCTCCAGAAAGTGGGAATAGAAGGGACATACCTCAACATAATAAAAGCTATGTATGACAAACCCACAGCAAACATTATCCTCAATGGTGAAAAACTGAAAGCATTTCCCCTAAAGTCAGGAACAAGACAAGGTTGCCCACTCTCACCACTACTATTCAACATAGTTCTGGAAGTTTTGGCTATAGCAATCAGAGCAGAAAAAGACATAAAAGGAATCCAAATTGGAAAAGAAGAAGTAAAACTCTCCCTGTTCGCTGATGACATGATCCTCTACACAGAAAACCCTAAAGACTCTACCAGAAAACTACTAGAGCTAATCAATGATTACAGTAACGTTGCAGGATATAAAATCAACACACAGAAATCCCTTGCATTCCTATACGCTAATAATGAGAAAATAGAAAGAGAAATTAAGGAAACTATTCCATTCACTGTTGCAACGAAAAGAATTAAATACTTAGGAATATATCTACCTAAGGAAACAAGAGACTTGTCCATAGAAAACTATAAAACACTACTGAAAGCAATCAAAGAGGACACTAATAGATGGAGAAATATACCATGTTCATGGATTGGAAGAATAAATATTGTAAAAATGAGTATACTACCCAAAATAATTTATATATTCACTTCTTTGCCTTTTTTCCCCTCTATACTTTGGTTAAGGCAATTTATATTGCCATGTTTTTAGTTCTCTGATTTTTTTTTTCTTCTGTGCTTAATCTGCTGATAATCCCATGCAGTGAAATGTTTATGTCAAATACTATATACATATATTTATCTTTAGACATTTAATCTGGTGTTTTTTGATATCTTCACTTTCTTTTCTCACTGTATTCATATTTTCCTTCAAGTCTTAGTTTCATCAAACCTATTTTAAACTACTTTTATATTAACGTAATCTGTCTTAATTCTGGACCTATTTTTATTGGTCAATAGTTCTCTGTGTTATAAGTAACATTTTTCCTGCCTCTTTTTTGTCAGTTTCTTTTTCTTTTTTCAGCTAGGCAATGAGCATTAGGATTTATTGAACTCTGAGATTTATTTGCCAAAGGGTTCATTCAGGAAAGGAAAACTCCAAACGAACTTTTTGGCCAACTTAGTACATTTTTTAGCTGAATTTTATTATTTCCTTTAAATAGGATTTAACCTTTATATATATATATAAATAACCTTTATTAAGGACTTCCTGGTGGCTCAGATGGTAAAGCATCTGCCTACAACGTGGGAGACCCAGGTATGATCTCTGGGTCAGGAAGATCCCCTGGAGAAGGAAATGGCAACCCACTCCCATGGAGAATCCCATGGATGGAGGAGCTATAGTCCCTGGGGTTGCAAAGAGTGGGACACAACTGAGTGACTTTACTTTCACTTTCAACCTGTATTTATCCTATTCAGAACACGTGGATACTCAGAGACTGTCTGGATTCCTATGCCAATTACTTTAGCTTTTTTTCTACATAGCTGTCCCCAGATTATTATTATTTTTTCCCCCATCACAACTAGTACTCTGCCCCAGACAGTAACTTTTGTTTCCTACATGGTCTGTGAAGTTTCTTTTTTTGGATTCCCCTTCCCTATACCTGGAGAAGGAAATGCCAATCCACTCCAATATTCCTGCCTGGTAAATCCCATGGAGAGAGGAGCCTTGTGGGCCACAGTCAGTCCGTGGGGTTGGAAAGTGTCGTACACAATTTAGCGACTAAACAACAATCTCTATACCACAGATTGGACTTTGCCTTTAGAATGAAATATGGAAAGTCTTAGCGTCTGATTTATTTCCCTTTGCTTAATTCACAGGGCTTATTGCCTTTTGTTCAATATCTGAAATAGCTTTATATTTTTTTGCTCATTTTGTAGTTATATAGAGAATTGGGAGGACTGTCTCTCGAGAGCAACGAACAAAGTTACTTTTTCCACTGAAATGCATTGTGTTAAATGTAGTTGCTCTATACCTGACTATAGAATCTAGTTACTTTCAGAAGCAAGCTTTATGTTGTAGTACATTATTTTCAGAGATTTCAAAGACCAAAAGATCATTTAATGAAAGTTATACCAATATCTTAGAATAATATCCACAGAGATTTTTTTCATAGAGGATAATACCCTTTAGGTCATCCATTCCCTCTTTTTGGTGCACATCAGTTATTTGACTCATTACATTGACAATATGTACAGGTTCTTTTAAAATTGAATTGGGACTCAGAATGAATACATGCTGTTGTAATGCTTCTTACCATAGTGTGTATTGAGTTGTGAGAGTCACTCATGGTTATTTGTTACCTAGGAGGACTACTAAATGTGCCTGGTTATATAGATCTGCAAATTTTTAGGTCTAGGCTGATATCCATATTGAATCATAAATTTATTATTGATACATTGCTTTCTAGGCAGACATGTTACAATTTAAAAGAATTAAGGATTAGAATTACATTTCTGTTATGGAATGGTTTCTTCAACTTTAAATGAATGGTTTAAATATTCACATTACTGATTTGTATAGTCAATACATAAAAACAGTTGATTATTAGTTTGGAACACAAATTAATTGCAAAGGTTTTAAATAAAAATAGTAGATGAAACATTTAGGGAAAAATATTTCCACATAAAAGCAATTTAACTGACAGAAGCATGTCAGTGCTTAGAAACATTTATTCTCAGTTATAAATGGCAGTTTTTAAAGCATTATTTTTATTCTAGCCTTCATCGATATATCATTTATGCAGAAAGTGCTGATGTAGATTTTTGTCTTAGGTTGGAAAGGTATTGAAGGTGAATTTAGTTTTATTTACACATTCTGTTTCTTCCACTGTCTGGGTATTGTATTTTATTAGAGTGTTTAAAATAAATTGTTTTGAAATATATGGGCGTGGTGGTCATTTATACATTTATACTTTAGTTTTAAAAAAATATTAACTACTTACCAGATAGTTCATTTATCAGCTTTCTTGTCTAAATCTATACCTATATTTAAGAGTATTTTTCTGGAAGATGCACAAAAAATTATTGTCCCCAAGTTTTCCATTCAAATTGGTTTACTGCCATGTGAAATTTATGACTAAAATTTTTTTCATATAAAAAGAGAAAGCACATTGTCATTTCATCTTCTCTCATCATACATTTCAGTTATAGGAACAGTCCCTTATACTGCAAGGAGATCCAACCAGTCCATTCTAAAGGAGATCAATCCTGGATGTTCATTGGAGGGACTGATGCTAAAGCTGAAACTCCAATACTTTGGCCACCTCATGCGACGAGTTGACTCACTGGAAAAGACTCTGATGCTGGGAAAGGTTGGGGGCGGGAGGAGAAGGGGACGACGGAGAATGAGATGGCTGGATGGCATCACCGACTCTGTGGACATGAGTTTGAGTGTACTCCGGGAGTTGGTGATGGACAGGGAGGCCTGGCGTGCTGTGATTCATGGGGTCGCGGAGAGTCGGACACGACTGAGCGACTGAACTGAACTGAACTGAACTGATGCTAGAAAAATTTTTATTATAGAGTGTATGTGACTCATTGTGTGTTTGTGTATGTTTATGCTTGACTCTAAGATAATAAAGTTGTTACATAAACCATAGTGATATTTCTGTATCTATATGAACATATTGATACAGTAGACAAGATCATAGATTTTTTTGTATTTGTTTATAGTAATTCTCTCACTGAATATGCACTAGTTACTGACCAAACTGTCCTGTAATAACATATTTATTGCTGGTTTCAATGGCTAATAGAGATAATTAGATACGTTGCAAGGTGGTTGCTTGAACCATCTTAAGTATGCTTTTTATGGTAAACTTGCCATGTTTATACACACATGGTACCTATTGTGATATCTTCTGGTTTTGCTGGTAATTCAGCTAAAGGGTATTAGTATTTCAAGGTAGAATGATTTATTTTTATGAGTAGGAGTCAATTAATATATTTTTAATATATTTTTACTACTATGTGAGCATGTTAATTAAATTTCCCTGAACCTCAGTTATCTTTTATTTTATTTTTTTTTTGGTAATTAATTTATTTTTTATTGGAGGCAAATTATTTTACAATATTATATTATATTGGTTCGTTTTGCCATACATTGACATGAATTCGCCCTGGGTTTATATAAGTTCCCCCTCCCGAACCCCCCTCCCACCTCCCTCCTCCCTCCATCCTCCCTCTGGGTCATCCCCGCATGCCAGCCCCGAGCATCCTATAACATGCATTGACCCTGAACTAGTGATTCATTTCACATATGA
The DNA here is from genome assembly GCF_049115385.1 of Moschus berezovskii. Taxonomy (NCBI): domain Eukaryota; kingdom Metazoa; phylum Chordata; class Mammalia; order Artiodactyla; family Moschidae; genus Moschus; species Moschus berezovskii. Next base: position 65,566,889 of record NC_142462.1, read on the forward strand.
CAACATACGTGTTTCAATGCCATTCTCCCAAATCATCCTACCCTCACCCTCTCCCATAGAGTCCCAAAGACTGTTCTATACATCTGTGTCTCTTTTGCTGTCTCGTATACAGGGTTATCATTTGCATCTTTCTAAATTCCATATATATGTGTTAGTATACTGTATTGGTGTTTTTCTTTCTGGCTTACTTCACTCTGTATAATAGGCTCCAGTTTCATCCACCTCATTAGAACTGATTCAAATGTATTCTTTTTAATGGCTGAATAATACTCCATTGTGTATATGTACCAAAGCTTTCTTATCCATTCGTCTGCAGATGGACATCTAGGTTGCTTCCATGTCCTGGCTATTATAAACAGTGCTGCAATGAACATTGGAGTACACGTGTCTCTTTCAATTCTGGTTTCCTCGGTGTGTATGCCCAGGAGTGCGATTGCTGGATCATACGGCAGTTCTATTTCCAGTTTTTTGAGGAATCTCCACACTGTTCTCCATAGTGGCTGTACTAGTTTGCATTCCCACCAACAGTGTAAGAGGGTTCCTTTCTCTCCACATCCTCTCCAGCATTTATTGCATGTAGACTTTTGGATAGCAGCCATTCTGACTGGTGTGAAATGGTATCTCATTGTGGTTTTGATTTGCATCTCTCTGATTATGAGGGATGTTGAGCATTTTTTCATGTGTTTGTTAGCCATCTTTATGTCTTCTTTGGAGAAATGTCTGTTTAGTTCTTTGGCCCATTTTTTGATTGGGTCATTTATTTTTCTGGAATTGAGCTGCAGGAGCTGCTTGTATATTTTGGAGATTAATCCTTTATCAGTTGCTTCATTTGCTATTATTTTCTCCCATTCTGAAGGCTGTCTTTTCACCTTGCTTAGAGTTTCCTTTGCTGTGCAGAAGCTTTTGATTTTAATTAGGTCCCATTTGTTTATTTTTGCTTTTATTTCCAATATTCTGGGAGGTGGATCATGGAGGATCCTGCTGTGATTTATGTCGGAGAGTGTTTTGCCTACGTTCTCCTCTAGGAGTTTTATAGTTTCTGGTCTTACATTTAGCTCTCTAATCCATTTTGAATTTATTTTTGTGTATGGTGTTAGGAAGTGTTCTAGTTTCATTCTTTTACAGGTGGCTGACCAGTTTTCCCAGCACCACTTGTTAAAGAGACTGTCTTTTCTCCATTTTAAATTCTTGCCTTCTTTGTCAAAGATGAGGTGTCCATAGGTGCGTGGATTTATCTCTGGGCTTTCTATTTTGTTCCATTGATCTATATTTCTGTCTTTATGCCAGTACCATACTGTCTTGATGACTGTGGCTTGGTAGTAGAGCCTGAAGTCCAGCAGGTTAATTCCCCCAGTTCCATTTTTCTTCCTCAAGATTGCTTTGGCTATTCGAGGTTTTTTGTATTTCCATATAAATTGTGAGATTATTTGTTCTAGTTCTGTGAAAAATATCGTTGGTAGCTTGATAGAGATTGCATTGAATGTATAAATTACTTTGGGTAGTATACTCATTTTTACAATATTTATTCTTCCAATCCATGAACATGGTATATTTCTCCATCTATTAGTGTCCTCTTTGATTGCTTTCAGTAGTGTTTTATATTTTTCTATGGATAAGTCTTTTGTTTTCTTAGGTAGATATATTCCTAAGTATTTAATTCTTTTCGTTGCAACAGTGAATGGAATAGTTTCCTTAATTTCTCTATTTTCTCATTATTAGTGTATAGGAATGCAAGGGATTTCTGTGTGTTGATTCTATATCCTGCAACGTTACTGTAATCATTGATTAGCTCTAGTAGTTTTCTGGTAGAGTCTCTAGGGTTTTCTGTGTAGAGGATCATGTCATCAGCGAACAGGGAAAGTTTTACTTCTTCTTTTCCAATTTGGATTCCTTTTATGTCTTTTTCTGCTCTGATTGCTGTAGCCAAAACTTCCAGAACTATGTTGAATAGTAGTGGTGAGAGTGGGCACCCTTGTCTTGTTCCTGACTTTAGGGGACATGCTTTCAGTTTTTCACCATTGAGGATAATGTTTGCTGTGGGTTTGTCATACATAGCTTTTATTATGTTGAGGTATGTCCCTTCTATTCCCACTTTCTGGAGGGTTTTTATCATAAATGGATGTTGAATTTTGTCGAAGGCTTTCTCTGCATCTATTGAGATAATCATATGATTTTTATTTTTCCGTTTGTTAATGTGGTGTATTACGTTGATTTGCGGATATTGAAGAATCCTTGCATTCCTGGGATAAAGCCCACTTGGTCATGATGTATGATCTTCTTAATATGTTGTTGGATTCTGATTGCTAGAATTTTGTTCAGGATTTTTGCATCTATGTTCATCAGTGATATTGGCCTGTAGTTTTCTTTTTTTGTGGGGTCTTTACCAGGTTTTGGGATTAGGGTGATGGTGGCCTCATAGAATGAGTTTGGAAGTTTCCCTTCCTCAGCAATTTTCTGGAAGAGTTTGAGTAGAATAGGTGTTAGCTCTTCTCTAAATTTTTGGTAGAATTCAGCTGTGAAGCCATCTGGACCTGGGCTTTTGTTTGCTGGGAGATTTTTGATAACAGTTTCAATTTCCGTGCTTGTGATGGGTCTTTTCAGATTTTCTGTTTCTTCCTTGTTCAGTTTTGGAAAGTTGTACTTTTCTAGGAATTTGTCCATTTCTTCCAGGTTATTCATTTTATTGCCATATAATTGCTGATAGTATTCTCTAATAATCCTTTGTATTTCTGTGTTGTCAGTTGTGATCTCTCCATTTTCATTTCTAATTTTATTGATTTGGTTCTTCTCCCTTTGTTTCTTGATAAGTCTGGCTAGTGGTTTGTCAATTTTATTTACCTTCTCAAAGAACCAGCTTTTGGCTTTGTTGATTTTTGCTATAGTCTCTTTTGTTTCTTTTGCATTTATCTCTGCCCTAATTTTTACGATTTCTTTCCTTCTACTGACCCTAGGGTTCTTCATTTCTTCCTTTTCTAGTTGCTTTAGATGTAGAGTTAGGTTATTTAGTTGACTTTTTTCTTGTTTCTTGATGTGTGCCTGTATTGCTATGAAGTTCCCCCTTAGCACTGCTTTTACAGTGTCCCAGAGGTTTTGGGTTGTTGTGTTTTCATTTTCATTCATTTCTATGCATATATTGATTTCTCTTTTGATTTCTTCTATGATTTGTTCATTATTCAGCAGCGTGTTGTTCAGCCTCCATATGTTGGCATTTTTAATAGTTTTTCTCCCGTAATTGAGATCTAATCTTACTGCATTGTGGTCAGAAAAGATGCATGGAATGATTTCAACTTTTTTGAATTTACCAAGGCTAGATTTATGGCCCAGGATGTGATCTATCCTGGAAAAAGTTCCGTGTGCACTTGAGAAAAAGGTGAAATTCATTGTTTTGGGGTGAAATGTCCTATAGATATCTATTAGGCCTAACTGGTCTATTGTATCATTTAAAGATTGTGTTTCCTTGTTAATTTTCTGTTTAGTTGATCTATCCATAGATGTAAGTGGGGTATTAAAATCTCCCACTATTATTGCATTATTGTTAATTTTCCCTTTCATACTTGTTAGTGATTGTCTTACATATTGTGGTGCTCCTATGTTGGGTGCATAAATATTTATAATTGTTATATCTTCATCTTGGATTGATCCTTTGATCATTATGTAGTTTCCTTCTTCGTCTCTTTTCACAGCCTTTGTTTTAAAGTCTATTTTATCTGATATGAGTATTGCTACTCCTGCTTTCTTTTGGTCTCTATTTGCATGGAATATCTTTTTCCAGCCCTTTACTTTCAGTCTGTATGTGTCCCTCGTTTTGAGGTGGGTCTCTTGCAGACAACATATATGGGGGTCTTGTTTTTGTATCCATTCAGCCAGCCTTTGTCTTTTGGTTGGGGCATTCAACCCATTTACATTTAAGGTAATTATTGATAAGTACGATCCCGTAGCCATTTTCTTTATTGCCTTGGGTTCGAGTTTATACACCCTTTCTGTGTTTCCTGTCTAGAAAAGATCCTTTAGCATTTGTTGGAGAGCTGGTTTGGTGATGCTGAATTCTCTCAGCTTTTGCTTGTCTGTAAAACTTTTGATTTCTCCTTCATATTTGAATGAGATCCTTGCTGGGTACAGTAGTCTGGGCTGTAGGTTATTTTCTTTCATCACTTTAAGTATGTCTTGCCATTCCCTCCTGGCCTGAAGAGTTTCTGTTGAAAAATCGGCTGTTATCCTTATGGGAATCCCCTTGTGTGTTATTTGCTGTTTTTCCCTTGCTGCTTTTAATATTTGTTCTTTGTGTTTGATCTTTGTTAATTTGATTAATATGTGTCTTGGACTATTTCGCCTTGGGTTTATCCTGTTGAGGACTCTCTGGGTTTCTTGGACTTGGGTGATTATTTCTTTCCCTATTTTAGGGAAGTTTTCAACTATTATCTCCTCAAGTATTCTTTCATGGTCTTTCTTTTTGTCTTCTTCTTCTGGGACTCCTATGATTTGAATGTTGGAGCGTTTAACATTGTCCCAGAGGTCTCTAATATTGTTCTCATTTCTTTTAATTTGTTTTTCTTTTTTCCTCTCTGTTTCATTTATTTCTACAATTCTATCTTCTAGCTCGCTTATCCTGTCTTCTGCCTCTGTTATTCTACTGTTTGTTCCTTCCAGAGTGTTTCTGATCTCATCTATTGCATTATTCATTGTATACTGACTCTTTTTTATTTCCTCTAAGTCCTTATTAAATCTTTCTTCCATCTTCTCAATCCTTTTCTCCAGGTTATTTATCTGTAAGTCCATTTTGCTTTCAAGATTTTGAATCATTTTCACCACCAAAATTCGAAATTCTTTATCAGGTAGATTCCCTACATCTTCCTCCTTTGTTTGTGTTGGTGAGCATTTATCTTGTTCCTTTACTTGCTGGGTATTTCTCTGCTTCTTCATCTTGCTTATAATGCTTTGCTTGAGGTCGCCTTTCCCTCTTCTGGGCGTTTGTGGAGATCTCTTTATTATGTAGTTTCCTCTCTGTGTGTGGGGTTGGACAGGTGACTTGTCAAAGTTCCCTGGTTATGGAAGCTTGTGTCGGTGTTCTGGTGGGTGCAGCTGGATTTGTTCTCTCTGGAGTGCAATGAAGTGTTCAGTAATGAGTTATGAGATGTCAGTGGGTTTGGAGTGACTTTGGGCAGCCTGTATATTGAAGCTCAGGGCTTGTTTCCTGTGTTACTGGAGAATTTGTGTGGTATGTCTTGCTCTGGAACTTGTTGACCCTTGGGTGGTGCTTGGTTTTAGTGTAGGTATGGAGACGTTTGATGAGCTCCTATCGATTAATGTTCCCTGGAGTCAGGAGTTCTCTTGTGTTCTCAGGATTCGGCCTTAAGCCTCTTGCCTCTGGTTTTTGGTCTTATTCTTGGAGTAGCCTCTAGACGTCTCTGTCTGTCATTTCCAAGGTGGTTCCCTCTGTTTTAGCTTCTGTTTGCTGGTCTCTTCAGTGTCTAATTTCCGCCCTGATACTAGGGGGTGGGTGGACACTTTTTAAGGCTCAGTTGTTCAGTCCTGTTCTGGGAAGGGAGGAACGCTGCAGTCGAATATCTCTGGCGTCTGTGGGGAGTGCTCACAGCGTCTTGGCCACACTGGGTTTGCCCCCGCTCACAGCACATATGCTGTCCCAATCTATACTGCACAGGCTCTAGGTTGCTCTGCCGGGAGCTGTCTGAGGCCGGCGCCGGGTTGTATGCACTTCCCAGGTCTGAGCGGCTCAAGTTCAGGTTCTCAGGTACTCCACAAAGGCGCAGACTTGGTTGGGCCTGCGTTTTGTGCCTTCCCCGGTCGGAGCAGCTCAGGGGACCAGGTGTTTAGTGAGCGCGGTCTCTGCGACTTATCGCCTCCCCAGTCCCCACCACTCAGTTTTCTGGGTGTACAACCGGCGCACCTTCTCAGAGGGATATCGACCGGCCCGAGCCCAAGAAGTCCTGAATAGCAACAAGCCTGTGTGCAGTTTGTATCAGATGCCTTTCTGGGGCCGCGGTTGCCCCCTCCGGCTCTGGCTGCGCTCCCTGCCTATCTTGGCAGGGGATGGGGGATGGGCCAGCTGCAGCCGGCTCACTCTGCTCAGTCCTTTATTCTGTGAGCGGGGCTGGCCGAGTCGTAGGTTAGAGCTTTCCGCCTTTTCGTGGGGAAGCTATCCCACAGTCTGCCTTGCTCTCCCCAGTTGTCTCAAATTGTTCTCGCGGCATTCAAGCCCAGTCCTCTCTCTAAGCAGTTCAGCCGGCTCCTCCCTGCCCAGCCCCCGCTTGCTAATGGCGTATGCAGGCGTCTGCGCTGCTTCTCTGCTGGGAGTTACCGTTTGGTGGGTAATCTGTGGGTTTTTAAAAAATCTTGAAAAAAAAAGAGGGTTATGCGGCCCTCTGAGCTTCCAAGGCTCTCCACAGATTCGCCAGTGAGAGTGTTTCCTGGTGTTTGGAAAGTTCTCTCTTTTTAAAGCCTCCCTTCCCGGGACGGAGCTCCGTCCTTACTTCTTTTGTCTCGCTTTTTATCTTTTATGTTTTTTCCTACCTCCTTTCGAAGACAATGGGCTGCTTTTCTGGGTGCCTGACGTCCTCTGCCAGCATTCACAAGTTGTTTTGTGGACTTTACTCCGCGTTCAAATGTTCTTTTGATGAATTTGTGGAGGAGAGAGTGGTCTCGCCGTCCTATTCCTCCGCCATCTTGTTCCTTTTTTATCCGTCTGGAGCTGGTCTCCCAAAAGCCGAACTGCCAACACTTCCCTGAACCTCAGTTATCTGACCTCTGAAATAAAGATGGAATTATGGTAAAAATTAAATGAGTTAATGCATGTGAAATTCAGACTAATTCTTGACCCCTAGGAAACTCAGTGAGTATCAGCTATCATTGTGATTATATTACTTTAGTTAATTCAAGAATCAGTCAGCGATCTTTTTTTGTCCTTTTCCTTTACATCTCATAAAATTCACCCATCAGTTCAGTTCAGTTCAGTCGCTCAGTCGTGTCCGACTCTCTGTGACCCCATGAATCACAGCACGCCAGGCCTCCCTGTCCATCACCAACTCCCGGAGCTCACTCAAACCCATGTCCACAGAGTCGGTGATGCCATCCAGCCATCTCATTCTCGGTCGTCCCCTTCTTCTCCCGCCCCCAACCTTTCCCAGCATCAGAGTCTTTTCCAATGAGTCAACTTGTCGCATGAGCTGGCCAAAGTATTGCAGTTTCAGCTTCAGCATCCGTCCCTCCAATGAACACCCAGGATCGATCTCCCTTAGAATGGACTGGTTGGATCTTCTTGTGGTACAAGGGACTCTCAAGAGTTCTCTCCAACACCACAGTTCAAAAGCATCAAAATTCACCCATACTAAGACTGAAAGGCAATGATATTTTGAGAGTTGTGTAGTCATCACCTCAGTCCAATTTTAGAACATTTCTGAACTCCCAAATATTTCTTGTGCATGTTTGCAGACACTCCTGCTTCCTACCCCCAGCTTCAGGTGACCAACAACCTGCTTTCTCTCTTTAATGGACATTTCATTTAAATGGGATCATAAATTGTCTTTTGTGTCTGGCTCCTTCTACTGAACATAATGTTTGTGAGGTCATCCATATTCTAGCAGATGCCAATATTTCGTTCACTTTTATTGCTGAAGAGTATTCCTCGTATGGATGTAGTCCATGTTTAAAATTTATTCACCATTTGATGGACTTTTGGTTTATTTGCATTTTTTATGTTTTATAGAGTGCTGCTATAAATATTCTTTACCAGTCTTTTCATATACATGTATTTCTGTTTCTTTTGGTAGATTCCTAGGTATGTGATTGCTGGATTGTTTGATAAATTTGTGTTGAACCTTTAAATAAACTTTTAACTGTTTTCCCAAGTAGCTGTAGTACCATTTTACATTTCCACCAGCAGTGTATGAGTTTCTAATCTCTCCACACCCTTGTCAACACTTGTTGTTCTTTGCCTTTTAGATTATAGGTATACTGTCACTGTGTAGAGCAGTATTACATTTCCATAGTTTCCCTAAAGCATGCTCTTATGTGTCTTATCCAAAATCATGCCCCCTCTCTGGGAGAACTCTGATCTCACATATTGGTGCATTATAACTGCAAAGAACTCAGGTTCTTGGCTCAGTTGGGAAATTCTGAAGTGCTGTTCCCACTCAAGGTTCCAGTGGCATTGACTGAAGTCTCTGTTATAACCTCATTGCAGTCCAACTTCTCTGTCTACCTGTCCTGCTTCCTTCACTCCCTTCCAGGTGTTGTTCCTGGAAGTGCTCCCCTAATGCATGCACATCTGAGTTTCGAACTGTTTCCCAGGAATCTGAACAGCTGAGTTGTAGACTTGATAGGAATCAATAACTCAGAGTGATTGAGGAAGATGGCCTCTAGCTTAACATAATATTTGAACAGAGACCTGAATAAAATGAAGACGCATGGCAACTTGATATCTAGAGTGAAGAATTTTCCAGAAAGAACAGTAAGTGCAAAGAAACTGGGCAGGACGATACTTGAGAGGAAGGAGGTCTGTGTGGAGAAATCAAAGGAGCCATATCCTGAAGGAATGTGATGGTCATACCTTGTGTGGCCTTTGAAGTATTTTCAGCAGTGGGATTCCATGATCACTCCAGATGCTTTGTGATAATATAATGTAAGTGGATGAGAGCAGCAACAGAGAGCCAGTCAGGAGTTATTGCAGTGGTCCAGGTGAGAAATGGTTGTGACTTGAATTGGAGTGATAGCATTACAGTGGGCTAGAAGTGGCCAGGGTTTGAATATATTTTGATAATGTAATTTTTTGGTGGTTGGGATAAAGATATAAGAGAAATGTAAGAGAAAGAAAAGAATTAAAGATGTATCTGAAGACTTTGGCCTGAACAATTAGATGAATTCTGATGGATGTATTGAGACATGAAAAGCTTAAGAGCAGGTTGGGGTGGGTAGAAATCAAATTACTGGTTTTAGATATATCAGGTTTGCATACCTACTAGAAATATGAGAGTAGATGGAACCAAAAATTTGGATGGCAATTCTGGGTCCAGATTGAAGATAGAATTTGGGGGGCTCTCAGAGTATAGATAGAAAGCTGTGGATCTGAGTGAGTTCCTCTAGACAAGAGTTGACAAACTTTTTCTGAAAAGTCAGAAGCACCAAGTTATCTTTGTCGCAACCATTAAACTTTGCCCTTCTATTGGCATTTTCTGTGATGATAATTAAGTGGGTGTGGCTATGTTCTAATAAATTTTTATTTATAAAAATTAGTGTTGGTTGCAGTTGGCCTGCAGGTAGGTAATAGTTTGTTGACCTCTGAGTTGGATAGTGAATAGAGAATGAGATGAGATCTTAGCTCTTCCCTTAGCTGGGCCCTGGGCTAGTGTAATACATAGAACCAGGGAGATTGGAAGGAAGACAGTGATGTAAAAGGAAAGCTCAAAGAATGTGTTTAGGTTACAATTTATGTTTATCTTAACTTACATTTGTAATTGGGCAAATAATGTAAAAACATAAGTGTAAAATATTCTAACATTTTTTGGTCTTAGACATACTATTTCTTTAATATACTTTATTAATCATGCTCTAGAATGTATGGAGTGGTATCATGTAAAATGCTCAGAATTCTTTAGATATTTGGGTGTGAGGTTCTAATCACATTAGAATTAATGTACATTAGTGCATTATTCCAAATACATTTTTTTGTATACTCTAATGTGTGGCATTATGAAGATTATGTAGTTGAAACTTTCTGTTCCTGAATTTTCAGCCATTCTTTTTGTTGGGGAGAGCTGTGTATTCAGAAATAGTGAAATTAGAGGAAGAGACTTTGAAAATAACAGATAAATCCTTTAAATTTGAGTGTTTGTAATTTTTTAAGATCTTTGGAGTCTTCAAGAATGTTGCACGTTTCCTAATAAGTAACTAAAGAATGCATTGTGTAAGCAGGTGAGAAATCACCAAACTATAGTTGGTAAAAGGCATTTCACAGATGTGTTGTGGCTTAGCTTAGAAATATGACTGAGACATTATAAGAGATCTTGGTTAAACTCGCATTTAATTTGTAGGATTGGAGTTCTCACAAGCTATTCCTGGTGAAATTTTAACTTTTCTGACACTGTTATAAGCAGCAGCTGCAGCTGCAAGGTGAAGTAGGAATTAAGGAACTGCTTGCTGCTGCTGCTAAGTCGCTTCAGTTGTGTCTGAATCTGTGCGACCCCATAGACAGCAGCCCACCAGGCTCCCCCGTCCCTGGGATTCTCCAGGCAAAAACACTGGAGTGGGTTGCCATTTCCTTCTCCAATGCATGAAAGTGAAGTTGCTCATTCGTGTCTGACTCTTTGAGACCCCATGGACTGCAGCCTACCAGGCTCTTCCGTCCATGGGATTTTCCAGGCAAGAGTACTGGAGTGGGGTGCCATTGCCTTCTCCGAAGGAACTGTTTAGACATATCTTTTTGGAGCTTTGACACCAGAAGTGATTCTGAAATTTTTGCATTTCCTACTGATAGACATTATGTGTAGAGAACTCACATTATTATAGGTCACTGAATTAATTTTAGAAATACCAATTGACATGATTCCTTCTGGGAATTGTGGTCTGCTTTTTGATGCTATTGTCTTTGTCAAATATGAAAGTGTGGAATGAATTTGGTTTTAGTGTGTAGGGACTTTAAGGAAGAGGTGAGTTTTCTCTCCAAATTGAATTTTTTTTTTTTTCAATTGGACCAGAAGTGAAGTTTTTATAGATTTTCTTTCTACCTCTCTTCACTGAGATAGTTAAGTGCTTGAGTTTTCTATGAACTGTTTTATGTAGTTGATTATTTCTAAATGGGGGAAAAAAAAGTTCCAAAAAGCATTAAAAACAGAGTTGTGCTCAAAAGTCATTTTTTACTTGTGGGTGAATGTGGTCGTAATTGGTATTCCTTATGTGCATATTACATTTGATAGCACTTGTTGCTGCTGCTGCTGCTAAGTCGCTTCAATCGTGTCCGACTCTGTGCGACCCATAGACGGCAGCCCACCAGGCTCCCCCGTCCCTGGGATTCTCCAGGCAAGAACACTGGAGTGGGTTGCCATTTCCTTCTCCAATGCATGAAAGTGAAAAGTGAAAGTGAAGTCGCTCAATCGTGTCCGACTCTTAGCAACCCCATGAACTACAGCCTACCAGGCTCCTCCGCCCATGGGATTTTCCAGGCAAGAGTACTGGAGTGGCTTGCCATTGCCTTCTGTAATGTGTTACAGATGAGATCATTAAGAAAATTTTCATTTCATTACAGTAGTGGTTGGGCAAGCTCTATTTTGCTAAAAGGGTCTCAGTAAATCTTAATACTCCTAAGGCTCTCTATAATTTCTACAGCTCTTGGTATTTCAAACTGGTAAGCAGTTTTAATTGTGTCACAATGAACCTGACATTTTTGTATACTAGTCATCTTTAGATAAATTTATGTCCTTTATTCCAAAATGTTTTAGAAAAAACAGTTGACTAGTGTGAATTTATGTGGTATTTTATGATAGTACTGTGAGCTAGGGCAAAAATAGGATGGGTAGGTCATGCTTCCATGGTAAAAACTCCTTGTGTGTTACACTGTCATTTGGTATTAATTAGTGTATGTGTTTGGAGTTGTTTCAGGTGTGGCCCTTACCATAATAAGTTGGTTAAAAAAACACACACCCTTCAAAAGGCTTCAGAATAACTAATTTTGACCAAATATTACTTTACATTTTACTACGATGGTCATTTCACATTCTGAATTCAAGCCACTGATTTTTTTTGATCCTTTTAAAACAGCACATACATTTGGAATGTTTACTATCCAACAAGTGGTATACTAAATATCCTAGGAGTTCAGTTCAGTCACTCAGTTGTGTCTGACTCTTTGTGACCCCATGGACTGCAGCATGCCAGGCTTCCCTGTCCGTCACCAACTCCTGGAGCTTATTCAAACTCATGTCCATCAAGTCAATGATGCTATCCACTCTTCTCATCCTCTGGCGCCGCCTTCTCCTCCCGCCTTCAATCTTTCCCAGCATCAGGGTCTTTTCCAGTGAGTCAATTCTTCACATCAGGTGACCGAAGTATTGGAGTTTCAGCTTCAGCATCAGTCCTTCCAATGAATACTGACTGATTTCCTTTAGGATGGACTGGTTGGATCTCCTTGCAGTCCAAGGGACTCTCAAGAGTCTTCTCCAACACCACAGTTCAGATGCTAGGAAGTACAAGATAAATGGTTAACCAACTGACTTTAAAAATGTTAGCCTAGTTGGTATGAAAACAGCAGATAGTAATTTCAAACTGAATAAGATTTGTTACCAAAATGAATGATACATGATAAGGAAGAAAGTAGTAGGGATTTGGATGATCCGAGAGGACTTTTTGGAGGAAATGCTGCTTGAGTTGAGCTGGAAACTGTTTGGATAGGAGGGAGAGGATTTACTGTGTTCAGATGGCTATGGAAAAACAGATGTCAGTAGACATAAATGAAGATGATGTACTTATGGAACCAAGAGGGCATTGAGGCTGGAACAGAAATTTCCTGTTGGGAAGGTAATAGGAAACAGATTGGATATTCAGAGAGATGGAAGGTTTTTAATGTCTCCTTGTGAACTTTCAATTTGATTTGTAGTAAATGGAAGTTTAAGATTTGACTAAATCATGTGAACAAAGCAGCATATTAAAGAAAAGGGTGACTTTATTTCATTATGTGAATAATCTATGTGTGTGTTAGTTGCTGTTGTGCCAGATTCTTTGCGACCCTATGGGCTGTAGCCCACCAGGCTTCTCTGTCCATGGAATTCTCCAGGCAAGAATACTGGAGTGGGTCGCCTGTCCCTTCTCCAGATGATCTTCCTGATCTGGGAATCGAACCAGGGTCTCTTGCATTGCACTTATCTATATATCCTTTAAATGCTAAAACTCTTTTATGCAGCTACAGGATTCACTTTTCTTTAAAGAACCATTTTATTCTGCCTTGTGTTATTGTTAGTTGAGCATGCATCTCTCTATTTTACCAGAGTATACACTTGGGACAGAAAACTGGTTTTAATTGCTTTTGGTCTCCAATATCTCTCAGCACAGGTAATCAATCAGAAAATATTTAACATGCTCTACTATTCTTAATAATTATGCATATTCACTATTGTATAATAATGTAAGTTGGAATTTTATTTTACTGACTTAATTTTAACTTATGTTATAACTTGGTGGGTTACATTTGGAACATAGGCTAAATTTTATTTCTTCTCAAGATAATCTCAACACATGTCATCAAATCCTTAGGAAATAAAAGCAAATATGTTCAGTCCAAAATGAAATTATTGCATAAATTTATGTAAATATTTCATAAAAACTAGATTAGAACAAAAAAAGCAAAAACTACAAAAAAACAAGCCAGTTTTTTTTTTTTTTTTGCTATTTGGGACAATGTGGATGGACCTTGAGGACATTTGTTAATCGAAGTAAATTGGACAGAGAAATACAAATAGTGTATGATCTCACTTATATGTGAAATCTCAAAAGAAAAAAACACAAAATACTGAACAGGTATAGATACAGAGAACAGATAGGTGGTTGCCAGAGGCTGGGAGTAGGGGGTGGGTGAAGCTCGTGAAGGTAATGAAAAGGTACAAACTTAGACTTAAGATTAAGTCCTGGAGATGTAATGTCTGCCGTGGTGACTATACTTAATAGTACTATATGCTATTTTGAAAGTTGCTAGGAGAGATCTTAAAAGTTCTTATAACTTGAAAAAATTTTTTAACCATGGGTGAGTAACTAGACTTATGGTAATTATTTCACAATAGGTACAGATATTGAATTATTATGTTGTACAGCTGAAACTAATATAATGTTAGGTGTCAGTTACATTTCAATAAAAACATAACCAACTTCCCCTACAAACAAAATTTTCCTCATCAGAATACATTTGAAAATTTATCAGTATAATCTTTTTTTTTGGTGCAACTCTAAAAAAATCTATGTTACTTTTATTGGTGATTGTTATAGAAATGAGATTTGTAAAATTATATTATTGTTCTGTCTCTCAGTTGTGTCCGATTCTTTGCAACCCCATGAACTGCAGCACACCAGGCTTCTCCACCTTCACTATCTCCTGGAGTTTGCTCAAACTCACATCCATTGAGTCAGTGATGCCATCCAACCATCTCATCCTCTTTTGTCCTCTTCTCCTCTTGCTCTCAATCTTTCCCAGCATCAGTGTCTTTTCTAATGAATCAGCTCTTTGCATCAGGTGGCCAAAGTATTGGAGCTTCAGCTTCAACATCAGTCCTTCCAATGAATATTCAGGATTGATTTCCTTTAGGATTGACTGGTTTGAAGGATACTAATAATTTGCACTTTGAAGACTTTATATTTCAGTAGATATGCAGTCATGCCTCATGCAGTATGCTTTTCAAAGATGTAAGCAGATAGCCTGAGAACTCCTCCCCTCCTTCCATGTCTGAATATTCCATGCCACTAATATCTTCCCACTGAGCCAGGCAGTTTACTTGAATATAAACTGAGCATGAGGAAGGTATATTAAATTGTATTGTCATTCAGACTACCTATATAGATAGTTGATCACATAGAAAAGCCTTAAAGAGAACAAGGTAGGAACATTTTAAATGGACAGTGGGGTGAAGTAGAGAAGGTCAAGGGTTGAAAGTGGGCACAAGAGAATATCACCAGGTTGGAAGTGCTGCAACAGGGAGTATAAAACTAGATTCTGGAAAGAGAAGTAATGTCATCATGGAATCTTGAAATTGAACAGACTTAATAGGTAATCTTGTTAAGAAATGACCCGTTTCTGAATTGGATACCATGGCCTATAAAGGTTAAATGATTTGTTTGCTATTGTAATTAGTTGACCCTTGAACAGCACAGGTTTGAAGTGGTGAGTTCACTTACATGGGGATTTGTTTTTCCAATAATTCTGTAGTACTGTGCATTCCTGTGTTTTTGAATACTCTTGAGGGAAAATTGTCCAGTTTAAAAAAACAAGCAAACTATGTAATGTTGCCATAATTCCAATGATTGAAAAATAAAGTATGTATGTGTATACCGGACTGGAAGAATATATAATATATAGACATTGTGGATATATGTATTAAATGTAATTTATAATTTGAAGACTTTTTTTTTCGGTAGCCTTAAACATTATAATAAGAAAATTAACAATTGCAGACTGGTAACATATGTTGAATAATAGTGTTTTTATACTAGTAATCTGCCAGCCAGTATTTCTCTATATGATAGTCTGTGAGTCTGTGAAAGTTGCTCAGTTGTGTCCAACTCCTCGCGATACTCCTAAACCCATATTCCTAGTTTATCCCTTCTTGCTTCCTTTTCCCCTATGGTAACAAAATGTTTGTTTTCTATATCTGTGACCCTATTTATGTTTAATATATAGATTACTCTGCATTACTTTTTAGATTCCATATAAAAGTGTATCATGTAATATTTGTCTTTTCTGTTTGACTTACTTCATTTAGTATGTTATTTTCTAGGTCCATACATGTTTCTGCAAATGATAATATTTCATTTTTTATGGCTGAGAAATATCCCATTGTCTATGGTATATATATATATATATATGGTATATATACATACACCATATCTTCTGAAGCCAGTCATCTATTGATGGACATTTGGGATGTGCCTGTGTCTTGGCTATTGCAAATATTGTTACTGTGAACATTGGGGTGCATGTAACTTTTTGAACTAGTTTTCATCTTTTTGAAGTATATGCCCAGGAGTGGGATTGCTGGGTCATATGGTAGCTCTATTTTTAAGGTAAGGAACTTCCATACTGTTTTCTATAGGGGCTTCACCAATTTACAGTCCCACCAACAGTGTAGGAAGGCATTCTTTTTTCCGTACTCTATCTATGTGCATCTTAAGTAGCTTCAGTCACGTCCAGCTCTGTGCGACCCCATTGACTATAGCCCACCAGGCTCCTCTGTCCATGGGCTTTCCCAGGCAAAATACTGGAGTGGGTTGCCATTTCCTTCTCCAGCACCCTCTCTAGTGTTTATTATTGGTGGACTTTTTCATGATAACCATTCTGACTGGTGTAAAGTGATACCTCATTGTGGTTTTCATTTGCATTATTCTAATAATTACTGATGCTAAGCTTATTTTAAAATGTGGCTATTTCTTATGCTTGCACATCCATTAACAAGAAGTAAAATGATTTTCCTGAAGTTACTATATGATACAATATACAGTAAAAACAAGTAGAACAAAATTGGGCTACAATTTGAAAATTTAACTGACTGCTCTCTAATTGAATTAGAAATTCATTTCAGCTGACTGTGTATGGAGACAGAAAAAAATGACAAAGTGTAGCAGAGTGATGTGGAAAGAAAATAACATATCATTTGAAATTATAACTTGGTACTTTTAGTTTCCCTGACGGCTCTGATGGTGAAGAATCCGCCTGCAACTCAGGAGACCTGGGTTCTGTCCTTGGGTTAGGTAGATCCCCTGGAGAAGGGAATGGCTACCCACTCCAGTATTCTGGACTGCAAAATTCGCAAAAGAATCACAAAGAGTCGGACACAACTGAGCAACTTTCACTTTCACTTTTAGTTAAAAAAAAAAAGATTAGATCCATTTTCAAAGACTCCTAACTGCGGAATTGCCTTTTAGTCTGTTATACAGTGAGATTTTTTATAGACAGGAAGGAGATCCAACCAGTCCATTCTAAAGGAGATCGATCCTGGGTATTCATTGGAAGGACTGATGCTAAAACTGAAACTGCAATACTTTGGCCACCTCATGCGACGAGTTGAGTCACTGGAAAAGAGTCTGATGCTGGGAAGGATTGGGGGCGGGAGGAGACGGGGACGACAGAGAATGAGATGGCTGGATGGCATCATCAACTCGATGGACATGAGTTTGAGTGAACTCCGGGAGTTGGTGATGGACAGGGAGGCCTGGCGTGCTGTGATTCATGGGGTCGCAAAGAGTCGGTCACGACTGAGCGACTGAACTGATACAAATAGTCTTTTTGATTTGGTGGCTAGTGAAATGATCTTATGGGATCTCAAAGGATATTAAAAGCCTTTGATATGAAAATATGCTAATCTATTGGATTTGGATACTCTGAGCCAGGTCATTTAGCATAACCTTTTGAAATTGCATCCTATTTTTTTACTGGACCCACATGTACATGGGGACAAATGAGAAGTATATAAAATTAGGACAGAAACAAACAAAATGCATTCAGAGAAAAAGTTGAATAAGGAGAATGCATCAGATCTCTAACTTAATCTATGTTTATTTTTGTATTTTCTGTTCTTTCATGTTTAGAAACGTGATGAGCACAGCAAATAGAATTTGAATATTTTTCCTGTATTCCATATCCAATTCTAAGTGTTTTACATTGGTTATCTCTGGTGGCCAACCAGAGGCTGCTGGGAGAGGAACTTAAATTTTATCAAATCTGAGATGCATCCTTATTTTTATATACCACCAAGAAAGAAGAAGGTACTTAAACTATGCTGTCATTGACTGTAAAATAAATGCTGATTCCAGAGATGACAGAATATTTTAAAAATTGTGTCCTAATAAATGTAATACATTGGTTGGCAGATGGGAAAGTGAACTAGCAGGCTGATCAATTACTGTTACCTCTCTCAAAGATCAATTTTTAACAAGGTTTTCATCACTGAGAGAAAAATTTGAAAATGTGACAAGATGGCAGTGAAAAAAATATTGTGTTTCTGTTCAGAATGAAGTTTAGTTGTCTATCCTGTATCTCTTGGCTGTCTTTAGGCCTGTTCTTTTTGGGGAAAAGATACATGTATAGAACCCATTTATGTGAGCATAGAATCAGTGAAAAAGAATTCTAAAGGGACTGCTTATCTTCAGGTAGGGATACATTTTTATGTAGGCAGAGACTAAGCTTTAATTTTGGCTCATATTAAACTGCAAAGCTGTACTGTTCGCAGTTGGGAATGGCTGTGGGAGAATTTTAAAAGTAAAACAGTCAATGAACATTAAGCAATAGATATGTTCTTCCTAGAGGAATGGTGTTTCTAGAGACATTGAACCTGTAAGCAGTTATTGCCTACATAAAATGTCAGGAGAGTGAAATTAAACAGCTCCTCCTAGCATGCAGAGTATACACACAGCAGATAATCTGAGCAGAGCAGATGACAGATTAAGTCTAATAAAAAATGCATACTCTAAATCTTGGCTGTTACCTGGTACAGACTTGGGCAAGGAAGAGGGAAGGAAAGGATAAATGGCAGAAGTTTCTCCTAAGAGACAGTGTGAGTGAGTAAGTGAATGAGTGAGTGAAAGTTGCTCAGTTGTGTCTGATTCTTTGCGACCCCATGGACTATAGAGTTCATGGGATTCTCCAGGCCAAAATACTGGAATAGGTAGCCTTTTCCTTCTCCAGGGGATCTTCCCAACCCAGGGATAGAACCCAGGTCTCCCACATTGCAGGCAGATTCTTTACCAGCTGAGCCACAAAGGAAGCCCGAGAGGTAGTGTGAGAGGAGCAGTTAAAGAGGCTAGGTCCCAGAGAGCTAGTTATTTGTTGTCTATGGAAAAAGGAAGAAAGAGTTAACTTTTTATGGTCCTAGAGAGAGAAAGATTTGATCTCTGTTTCCACCTTCTGGTGCAGAGTTCCTAAAACACTTGACGTTTTCTGAGTGGTAGAAGTGGTATGAACATCTTTTGTTCTAGTAACAAGTCTTGATGGATCCCTAGATAGCTTTGGATAGGGCTGGTTATCAAAACAGCACCTGCCTTTACTGGAAATTTATAACTTTGATCCCCACCCAACAGCCTCTGGCTAGTGGAGAGAGACTGGATATATTGAGGAGATCACCAATGACCAGGGATTTAATGAATCTTGTCTATGTAATGAAACCTCCATAAAATGTCCTAGATGACAGGGTTCAGGGAGCTTCGGAGTTGGTTGAATGCACCCATGTGCTAGGAGGGGAGCAGACCCCAACTCCCAGGGGATGTATATTCTCATGTTTGAGATCTTATCCTATGTACCTCTTCATTTGGTTCTTCATTTGTGTCCATTGTAACAAGCTGGTAATAGTATATAAGTGTCTTCGAGAGTTGAATGCACCATTCTGGTGAACTGTTGACTGCTGCAGTGAGAGTCAGTTGTGGGAACCCCTTGCCAAGTTGGACAGAAATGTGAGTAACCAGGCGACTTGATATTTGTGACTGGCATTTATAGTGAAAGCATGTTGTGGGGAGTCTGAAGCTAACCCTGGGAACTCAGTGTCACAACTGACTGGATTATAGGACACCAGATGTTTTAGAATTGGTTGATGTCAGGAGGAGAAACACTTGTCTGATGTCAGAAGTGGTGTAGAGTAAAAACAGCTCAAGCATAATAGGAGAAGCACTGAGTTCAAGGCCAAAACGTTCAAGAAGGGAGGTAAGGATGTAATAGATTGACAGGAAATGAAGTGAGTGGTAGCTCAGGAAGATGAGACAGTGGGCTAGAACAGAGTAAAAAGTAGTCAGACTAAGTGCTTTGGGATCTCA
The DNA here is from genome assembly GCF_049115385.1 of Moschus berezovskii. Classification (NCBI taxonomy): domain Eukaryota; kingdom Metazoa; phylum Chordata; class Mammalia; order Artiodactyla; family Moschidae; genus Moschus; species Moschus berezovskii. The sequence goes on from NC_142462.1 coordinate 65,586,392, forward strand.
AGCTACAAATGCTGGGCCCATGGCAGAAAGCTATTTATGATAGCTCTTGAACATTTCCAGTGGGCAGGAAGCATTGGCCACTAAAATGTGGCTAGGAGAATAAAAAGAGCCTTCAGTGGTCCAGGTACCCTTTTTCCTAGTTAGTCAATATAAGTATGAGTACTTAACAGGTTGGATATGTGTCTCATTAATTAATGTACCTGTGGATCCAAGAATAAGTTCTTGTCTGAATTCTATATTGTGTAGCAGGTGTCCAAAGAGAAAATACAATTTTCAGATGTGATACACTGGACAGAAATGAAGTCTAGTTGGTAATGAAGGATCTGTATATGCAAAACAAGGCCAGGACTGTGAAGCAAACAGGAAAAGAACACTTGCTGAGCCTTCGCTGGAAACCAGGAAGCATTAGCCTGAGATGCAGACAACGCCTATTGCAGATCAGGGCTGAGGAGATGATGCTCAATGTCATCCTTAAGAACAGATGGCAGTAATCCCATCTAATGAGTGGAGTCAACTGAAAGAGAGGTGTGGTTGTATTGATAAATATTAAGGAATCTTCTCCAGGCTTCCTTGAACTCATACTCTTATCTTTATTTGCCAGTTTCTGTTGTAAGGCTGAAACTCTTTAAAAACTGTGGAATTTTGCATAATCATTCTTGTGTAAGGCACAGACACGATATGTTATCTGCAATAAATTAGTTTGGTTTATTAAAAAAGAAAATTTAAGACACAGAGCATTCTGAGTGTGGAATCCTTTTAGATTTGAATAACATTTTCTAATTGCCTAGTCTAGGCCTCTTCATACCCATTATGTTTACATTAATTTTTGTGTGTGTGTTTGTGTGTGTGCTAAGTCACTTCAGTCACCCACGTCCAACCTTTTGCTACCCTATGGACTGTAGCCCACAGGGTTCCTCTGTCCATGGAATTCTCTCGGCAAGAATACTGGATTAGGTTGCCATGCCTGTCTCCAAGGGATTTTCCTGACCTGGGGATCGAACCCATGTCTCTTATATCTCCTGCATTGGAAGGCAAATTCTTTACCACTAGCACCACCTGGGAAGCCCCAATATTTTTAGTGATTCATCTTTATTACATTTTAGTGATGCACAGTACTTGTTTTTCTTAGTTGCAATAATTCCTGCCTTTTTGCACTTTGATTTCATCAGCTTCTGAGCAATTTTCACAGCAATAAGAACAATTGATAATAAGTGTGGGAACAAAATGGTCACCTTTGAGTGTACAACTCAGAGGGTTGGGAGGGAGAAGAGTGGTATGTGGTAAAGACTGGCTGCCCAAGGGCTCCAGCCTGCATGTTTCATAGGGATGAATGGAGAGGGCTGGCTAACTGAGAGTCTGGCAAGAGATCTGCTACTGTATTTGTGATGCTCAGAAATGCTGCAGTTCCTCTATTCATATGCTTTACTAAAGATTTTGTAGGTGTTTGATAATCTTTCATTTACATATCATCTACAACCATACTTGTAATTATTAGTAAAAATGAACATAATGGGATATATTAGTAATTGGAACTGAAATTATAGTAGATAATAGAGTCTCAAATAAAAAGTATCAAATTTCTAAGTAAAATTTTTTGTGATCGTTGAATGTATCCTGGTAGTAATGGTAGGAAGTGATAATATACATTGATGATAGAGACGTATTTTTTAAACTTACCCTTTAATTAGAGTTTCACTCTTCCTAGTTCTGTGTGTATGAATTTGTCTATTTTCTTTGTTTCAAATGTGATACTAAAAATACACACACAGAAATTGAAATTTAGTCCCATTGCAGTCCCGTAATCTTCTCTTATTTTGTTCTGTAGCTAAGTCAGAATTCACATTTACTAGATTATTATCTATTGCCATGGAAATCATTTTGTTACATTTCAATTTCACTACAGGAACAGCCACAGGAGCTAATGGACCATAAGAGGGAAATTTGTTGTTTAAACAATGATTATCTTTTATATTTGCCTAACATGAAAAGGGGAAAGTACAATTCTTCTGTCAAACAGCATGAGAAGGTAAATTGATGGGAGTTACGGGCAGAATTCACCTTAAGAAAATCACAACTGTCTTATGAATCAGAAATAACGTTGCCTGCTCAGAAGACAAAATTATAAAATGTGCCCATATCAAGCTATGTTTTTATAAACAGTATAGGAGGGCCTTGTTGTAGGTTAGATTCCCCAGAAGTAATCATTTTGAGATAGAATGGGGGTGAGATGGAATGGGGGTGCATGGTGTATGTCAGGGATCAACTACTGTGAAAGGAAGGGGAAGAAGATACAGGACTGGGCTGAGAAAGAGATGAAACTTGTATGCAAGAGGGACAGAGCCCCAGCCAGGCCAGCGGGGGGCTCTGGAGGTGATATTGACCTTGGCATTGTTTTGGGTCACCCCTGCTCTATGGAAGGATATGGAATGCCCAAGGAAGGGCTGCCCACTCGCTGTCTGCAGCTGAGGACGTGATTGCATCTGCTGACCTGAAGACCCTCTACTGATCATACTCCTTACAAGTTCATCCTTGAAGCAGAATCTGGGTGACACATTTCTTTGTCTACATAGGTCATCTTATTTCATGAATATCAGGGATTTTCTGCAGTTTTATCCTTAAAATATTTGTAATGCCCAGAAAATATATCACCTTTAATCAGCAAAGTCTTGCATAAGAATTACTGTTCACTTTTTTTTAGAGTTGACAAAGGCCATATTAATGTCCTTATTGTGTTTGAGGGCTTTTAGTATTATGTAAGCTCTCTTCTATCTATAGCCACAGCATACCTTTTTTTTTTTTTTTTTTGAATTCACAGCAGATTGTGACCCTTCATAGAAAGGTAAGGCTTTTCTTAATAGCATATGGACATTTACGACCAAATGTTTCTTTTTGAACTTTTAGTTTTACAATGATTTCAAACTTACAGAAACATTCCAAGAATAGGACAAAAACTCTCATATGTTCTTCACTTCTATTCCCCTAGTATTAACATTTATTATAATTGTCTTATCATATTCCCTCTCTTTTCTCTATCCCTTTATTCTCACACATTATTTTGAAGATTCTTTGTTTTTGATTTGAGAGTAAAAGTTGCAGACATGATGCTCTAGTAATCCCTTAGTAATTCAGAAAGTGTTTCCTAAAAGCAAGGACATTCTCCCCTGTAATCTTCATGTAACCATCAAAATAGGAAATTCTTATTGATACAATATTACCGTCTAACCCATGGATCCCATTCATAATTCATCAGTCACCCCAGTGATGTTCTTTATAGGTGCAGCATCTAGGACCATGCCTTCCTTGTATGTATCATCCTGTGCTTTGGTCTCCTTCAACTGGAACTCTTCCTAAGTCTTTCCTTGTCTTTTATCTTTGAAGAATACCACCAAATTATGCTTCGCTATTTGGGTTTATCTGGTGTTTACTCATAAAGAGTTTTAGGTGATGTGTTTTGGGCAGAAATATCACAGAACTGGTGCTATGTTCTCAATTCATCATGTTAAAATGTAATCCAGGCTTATCTTATACTTTTCCTTCCCAAGCCTCGGAATTATTAGGACTCATCTGGTTCCTTTGGGTGGAAATGACATTTATAAACCAAGGTGTTTCTAGAAGGTTCTAGAGGTGCTCATTGCTGTTAAGATATCTTTGTTTCTAGATCTTAGTAAACATAGGAAATAGAGGTTTGTTTGTATGTGTGTATATGTATATATGTATGTGGGCCTGTATATATCACATGCCATATACAGTATGTGTGTATATATCTCTGTGTATGTATACATGTATAAGTTGAGATGTCTAAGAATATGTTCACACTGATATATCTAATTCCAACCCCAAACAGCAGGGTTTATTTTTTCTTCCACATTTTTATACTTATAGTTTCCTTTTGCGGTGTTGAAAACCTTGGCTCCCATTATCCTCAATATGTTTACTTATTTCTCAACTCCCCCTGTAATGTAACCAGTCTTATATCTCCTTGGCTTGGCCCTACTATTTTCAACCAGCCCTGTTGAACATTTGGTGTTGGCCTTGCTGGCCATGCCAGCTGATTCTATTTCCTCAAGGGGAAGAGGCCCTGATGCTTTTTATGTTTCCTCGCCCTATTATTATTATTGATATTTTCCTTCCGGTATAAGGTACTGTAGGATCTCTAAAAGTGAGTCTGCTTAGCAGATAGCATTTGTTTTGGGTTATATTAAAAAAAGAAACTGCTAAGTTAAAGATGGAATTTTCTAGAATTTTAGTTTTTTTTTAATTGAAGTATAATTTATAATGTTAGTTTCAAGTGTAGACCAAAGTGAAGCAGTTATATGTATATACCTATATATAAGTACACATACCTATATGTACTTTTTCCAGATTCTTTTACATTACAGGTTATTATAGGATATAGAGTCTAGTTCCCTGTGCTATACAGTAAGTCCTTGTTTTTTTAAAAATTATTATTCTAAAGTATGAATGACAGGGTTTTAGTGCTTAGTTTGCAATTCTATTGTGGACGATAATGATAGCAGTGGGATTTGTGCTAGTGGTTTTTGATATAAAAGATAGTTTCTGAATAAGAAACCATCTATATTGCAGAGGCAGATCTTTCTTTGGTTTCTTTTGGATTTATTTCTTGTCAGCTCAATAAGAAGCAGCTATTAGGAAAAATGTTTGAGCCTTGTTTATTGGTTTGCAATAATGAGAACAGTTACTGAATCCTAATAATTTTGTGCTTTTATTTTCAAGTAAGAAAGCGTTCTTGTTTTGTAATCATACCAAGGGAACGTAGTTTAAAAGCTAGTTTTAAAGGATCTGGAGCTTTGAGAGGTTATAATTTAGAATGGAGGCATGGTGGTCAGAGGAAATGAGCCAAAGTTAAAAGCCTTTTCTGTGCCATTGCATCTGTAACCATCCTCAAAGTACTGTTCACTTTATGTCACAAAAAAGCCTCAGATCCTGTGGGTAAATGTTATCTGTAGGAACCTCATCACTTCTAAAAACAGTTCTTTTATTCTTACAGTGTTTGAACAAAAATACAAATAATAGTGTTTTCTTTTTGCAGGGCAATATATGGATATATTCTTCTAGTTTTGAATAAGTGTTTTTGTGATATAAAAAGAAAAATAAAATTTAAAATTAATAGATGGTAAGACAGAAACTAGAGAATCCCAGAGATGGGGGAGCCTGGTGGGCTCCCGTCTGTGGGGTCGCACAGAGTCAGACACGACTGAAGCGACTTAGCAGCAGCAGCAGCAAGACAGAAACTGAAGGTGTTCTTTTGGTTAAATCTTTCTCTTTTTGTCTCTTTTGTGAAGCAAGAATACTAGTTTTTATTTTTCTTGAGATTGTTTTTATGCCTGATTTTCTTTTGGAGGATAAAATATAATTACTTGTCAGCTAAAAGTTGATGGGATAGATGTTTTTGCCAGTGGCTTTAGAGGTAGATCTTGGTTGTGTTTAACCTGTAAGGAACATAGGGAGCACGCAGGATGCAGGCAAAGCAGCTGATGCACAGTCAGTGTGATTGTAGAGGGAATATAAGTGAGTGAAGGCTCAGTTCGTTTTTTTACTTTAAACACATTTGCATTTTCTTATGAGTCTCCATTCTCCTGACCTTATCTGGTGTAATTTTACTTGCTTCTTATCCCAGTCCCTTCTTTTTGTTTCTGCCTCTCTCTCTGATACAGAGTCATTCACACACATATAACATACCTTCATGCTTGAATCTAAATAATTGACATGCATAAAGATATTCCCAAATGAAGGTCACACAATTATGTATATAATTGGTGTGTTTTTGTGTAGGTGTGTGTACACACACACATAATATTTTTAAGTAGTTAATCACTCTGAGTACTTGGTTTATTGTAAATATCTGGCTCAGTTTATTAAGTAAATAAATATGAGCCTAAAACCAGAAGTTATTTTTAAGAACTGGCACAAATTGGGCAAAGGAAAGGACAGTCTTGTGGAGATGTCATTCACGCCACAAAGATTTATTTGTTGTAGAGGTGATTACTTCCAGTCACTTAGTAATTGTGTGCAAAAATTGTTAGGTTATCTTCTCCTTTACCTCATTTTTCTGAATGATATTTTACTTGTGATTGGTAGGGAGTGATTAACTTGACTGGACAAATAGTTCCCTGGGAAAGGTAAACCATGCCTTGGGTGAAGACATGATACGGGACTATGTATTTGTACTTTTCCCTGGTAGTTCAGATGGTAAAAGTCTGCCTGCAGTGCAGGACACCCCAATTCGATACCTGGGTTGGGAAGAGCCCCTGGAGAAGGGAATGGAAACCCACTCGAGTATTCTTATCTAGAGAAATCATGGATAGACCATGGGGTTGCAAAGATTTGGACATGACTGAGCAACTGACACACTCCTCTGAATAAACTTTTCTTATTGCAGCCCATTTCCTGTCTTTTGACAGCTGAGTAACTCAGAGTAGAGTCAAATGACTTTTGCATGATAGGAACCATAACAAAGCACTTAGGACATCAGCCTTTAAAAACAGCAATGAAAGATCAAACATTCTCTGGTTATAATTTTAACATTTTACAATTTGGAGTGGTTTGCTACTCCTGTCAATGAAAATGATTACGTGGCATCTTTTTGGAGCCTCTGACTCTGTGGTTGAGGACCCTGGTGGGCAGGGGATAGTGCTCTGTGTCTTGCTGGGGATTTGGGTACTGCTTTCTAATGTGCCCTAAATGTCAAGAATAGGGCTCTTTCTCCTGCTATTTTTCTGAACATCACCATCTTCCTCTCCTACAGGCAATTGCTTTAAAGAGCATAAGCAGTGGAAATCCAAGATTTGGGTTACAGTGTACAATGGGACACCACCCACTTGGTTCTCTTCCACCCCTTTCAGGTCTCTGCTCAAAGGTCATTTTGTTACTGAGGACTTCCTCCGCCACCAAAAACCCAACCTTCCACCTATCCTGCCTGATTTTTCCGTTAGCGCTTCATTCACATTGAGTCATGACTGATTTCTGCTCTCTGTGGATCTTCCTTTGAGCCTGATGATTTAAGAATTTCCATAGCTCTGGGCCAAATGGAGCTATGATCCGCTGAGGCAAAACATTGCTCCTTTAGCTCTTCCTGGTTGGGCAGTCAGATTAGTTCAGATTGCTTATCTATGATACAAAATCCTTCCAATCTCTCCATTTCTTCCAAAAAAAAAAAAAAAAAGAAAAGGACTTGAGGGGATAGTGCTGATCGAGTGCTACTGGGCCGAGTAGGAGCCCCTAAAAGTGCTGTGGGAGTTCACAGGCGATGAGGTGTGCATTATAGCAGGGACCAACCTTGACAATGTGCTCAAGGCCAGAGATGCACAGCTGATTTAGTAGGGGAGCTATATTTAAATAACTAATTAAAATAAAGTGCTTAATAGAGATATAAATAAGGTACATGAGAGGATAGATGAGGTGGTGATGCTTAAATCTAACTGGGCCAGCTGGGAGGATTTCCTTGAGAAGATGACATATTGAAAATTCATGAATTTGAACATGTGCTAGTAGAAGCGGGAAGGACTTCAGGAGGGTCAGACTGAGGTCAAGACACATGAAAAAAGAAAGAAAAACTTAGTGCAAATTTTCCTTTGCCCGTTGCTGAGGGCTTTTGGATAAAGGGATTCCAAGGTGGGATTTTGACATTTTCATCTTTCAGTTTTACCCCTTCTGTGGGGTTCTGGACTGAAGAGTGACTTGTTTCCCCACCAGCAGGGAAATGAAGTGCTGCTTCCTAGCTGGATGAAGGCTTGGTAACTGGCTTTTCCAGTGAGGGATTTGAAGGCTAAACTGTATTTTCTGTTCCAGGGAGCCTCAGTCACACTTACCTCCCCAGTTGTAGGTGGAGAATTGGAGCAGAGGGGAGACGAAGGCCAGATCAGATATTTTTCAAAATTACACAAAGTGATCAGGCAGAGTGGTCATAGAGGTCCAGATTCAGCCCAGGCATGCATATGCACCTCTTCAATGCCAGAAATGGGAAGAGTAGAGGAAGAGGGAAGCTGGGTTCCTGTCTTGAAGGAACAGTAACTCCACCCAGAAGGCTTACAGTGTGACTCAGTGTGGCAGCTGTGCCTTTTCCCCAGGAAGGAGCTGCTGAAGTGTTAGGCAGAGAGGATGGAACTTGTTCTTAACTCTCCACTCCACATGTACATAGCGGGGAACCCTAGAGGGACAGAAGGATTCCCTGTCCCTCCAGTCCTCATGCAGCTTAGGGATAATCATTTCCCAGAGGTTTCTTGTACTGCTGCTACTGCTGCTGCTGCTGCTAAGTCACTTCAGTCGTGTCCGACTCTGTGTGACCCCACAGACGGAAGCCCACCAGGCTCCCCCGTCTCTGGGATTCTCCAGGCAAGAACACTGGAGTGGGTTGCCATTTCCTTCTCCAATGTGTGAAAGTGAAAAGTGAAAGTGAGGTCACTCAGTCGTGTCTGACCCTTAGGGACCCCACAGACTGCAGCCTACCAGGCTCCTCCATCCATGGGATTTTCTAGGCAAGAGTACTGGAGTGGCTTGCCATTGCCTTCTCCGTTCTTGTACTAGAACCTATTAAGTTAATGGCTGTGGAGTAGACTGAAGTTGAGTTGACTTGTGATAACTCTGTGCCCTTGACTTTAGAACATATTCTTTACAGAAGTATTCTCAGATACTTGGGTCTGTGGAGCTACATTTGTAGTTATCATTAACCAGAGGAGCCCAGTGAGTCCTTTATAACATGAAAGAAAGTGAAAGTGAAAGTCGCTCAGTCACGTTTGACTCTTTGCAACCCCATGGAATGTCGGTCGCCTGCCAGGATCCTCTTTCCATGGAAATCTCCAGGCAAGAATGCAGGAGTGGGAAGCCATTCCCTTCTCCAGGTGATATTCCGAACCCTGGGATTGAAACCAGGTCTCCTGCACTGCAGGCAAGAGAGAGAAAGATAGAGAGAGAGAGAGAAAGACAGGTTCCGAAGAGTTGATCACATGTGTTCAAAGACAATATTTAACCACCCAAATCAACTAGCTACAACAGCTTGTACTGTGTTGTTTCAGTACTGGCTGACTGCAACACAAGCACCTGGGCGAAAATATGCTTCTCTTATTGGCTTATATCCGAACAAGGAACTCAGATTTGTTCTTTGTTTCTGGCACTATGGAAAGTGGTTAGCAGTGAGAGCAGTTGATGACTTTCTCTTAGAATCACTCCCAGATACTTAAAAGAAACAGTTTCTTGTACTTTTTTGTGAAGAGATCTGGACTTAAGTTTGTTCTGAGGTTAGCAATTTACACATGATACAATCCCAGAGTATATCAGAGATAAGCCAGATGGCTTGTTTCTAAACTAGTGTTACTGGTGATTAAAGAGCTGATTTTTCTCTCACATACTCAAGAGCGTGGACGTATTTATTGTCAACATATTCGATAGCTAGACAAGTTAAATTGGTCCAGGAAAACCTAATTGGGTATTTTCCACCTTGCATAACTCTAGTGCTCCTATTTAAGAGAGCCTGGGGAATAGCTCTTAGTGAAGGTATTGATTATAAGTCTGCTGCTTTTTAATAGCTGTGCATTAGCTCCACTTACATTTCAAGGGGCTAAAATTTTAAACAAAAGTAAAAATCTAAGCAGTTTGAGCTAGTTCTGTCACTTGCACTTAGGCGAATAGTTTTGCTTTGATTACTTTCTGAGAGTTGCTGTCAGCCTGGGTGAAGAAGACCACATTACTGCATCGTTCTTATTTTGACAAAAGATCATTATCTGGCTGGAACATGTCCTAGGAGCCAATAAATATATAATAGGCTATTTCAGATTCTTTGAAGATATTAAGCATAATCTCATTTTGACTATAGACTGTGTTTCTTAATAAATATTTGAAAACTTTCCTGGCAGAGCTTTGATATGACAACTAATAAATATACCATTAGATAAATGATAACAAAAAAACCCCACGAATTACAGTTGATGTGCCTTCAAATTATTTAGGTGAAGTAATAAAATACCATTTTTTTCTTGACAAATATATTAGCCATGAATGAATTCTTTCATGTTACTTCATGTTGAGAAATATACATAGAAGTTTTTGCTGGGGAGTTACTTTTACTGACTGCTGGTAATTCACTTTTGATTTTTATTCAGGTAGTTTGTAACGATAAATTATTTATAGAAAACTGTTGCTCCTTGAAATATATGTGGATTTTAGTTTTTGCTTAAACTTACTGTGTATTTATGAATTTTGTTGTTAATGTTAGGAAAAAAATCTAATCAAGATCCTGGCTTAGAAAGTTGCTCATGATTGCTCTTTCATCTAAAAATTTGACCTGAACTGACTTGCTACTTGTCTTAATCTTAAAATGAGTTCCTGTTTATTTGATGAGTAGAGAGTTTGCAATTACCTGTTAAATAATTTTGTAATTTAGAGTTTGATATGTGCCATTTTGATGTGTCTGGAGTTTTCTGTTCTTGAAGCTGAAAAATGTTGAGATATATATTCGTTAGTATCACCATTATTCAAGAAAGTGACTGCACTTTATTTGCTGTTCAGCATGGTGTCTTACCACTATATTCATATGATTAGGGAACTGCTGTCTGGCTCATGAAGTATCAATAGGGTATTTCTGAGGTGCAGTAATCTAACATGAGATTGTTTTAAAGTGCAGCATATGCAATTTTATTTCACCATGTTAGCATTATGGCCTATCTAGCAATAAAAAAAAAAAATGACTTGTATTTAAATACCTGTAATAATGGTATTCCTGAAAAAATGGATATATAATTTACATAGTCTCATTATATATAATTTATATACTCTCCTTACATAAGTTCTTTGACTAGAATATAAATTTGCCTTTACCTATCTGTTTACAAGGGAAACTGACATTGTACATGGTCTTTCTTATCTCTGATGTGACTTCTTTACTATAAGGTTTATGAGATACTTTATTTTTAATTTCAGTTTTCTCTGACTGTGTACAGATGTTACATATCTTGTTCTTCATTTAATAAACAGCTTGTATTCTACTATCTCATTAGCCTTTTAGTAAATGGGATTCAAAATGGTGTCATTAGCCTTTTGATAAATATCATTTTAATTAAATATGCATAAATATAGAAATATTTACTGTGTAACAAATACAGTAATTGCAATGTGTTCTATACTATTTTGTATTTTTATGGAACTGTGTACCTATTTCTCATGGACACTAATTACACCATTAAGAGTCTCTCAGTTCAGTTCAGTTCAGTCGCTCAGTTGTGTCCGACTCTTTGCGACCCCATGAATCACAGTACGCCAGGCCTCCCTGTCCATCTACTAACCTGTTTTCTGTGTAAAGATCACAAGTCTATTGAGTATGTAGCTTGAATTAGTTTGATTTTGCCTTTATCATAATACTGAATAAATTGATATTGTAACTTCTTGTGTGCCAAGAAATAAAGAACTCAGGTTTAATAATTTTTTTGGCTGATTCAGAAAAGCAATTGTTGCTTGCAGGATTTTTGTAAATAGAGATGTTTTAATGTAATTTAATATTATAAAAATTCTTCAGTTCAATTTTTCAGCTGGTCATTAAAATCATTGCGATATTACAGAAGTATTGGTTAAGAAGGGATCTCTTGTGATAGAAAGATTTGACTTTGAATTTCATATTTGCCAGTTAAAGTGATCATAATGCCCTTGGGTGATTATAATAATAATACCTGCCTTCTAGGATTGATTGAAGACATAAATGAGATCCTGGGAAGGGTTGGGGGCGGGAGGAGAAGGGGACGACCGAGAATGAGATGGCTGGATGGCATCACCGACTCTATGGACATAAGTTTGAATAAACTCCGGGAGTTGGTGATGGACAGGGAGGCCTGGCGTGCTGTGATTCATGGGGTCGCGGAGAGTCGGACACGACTGAGCAACTGAACTGAACTGAACTAAAAAATGTAAATGATTTTTATAATCATAATTATCAGAGGCATGGACTTTTTCATCCTCAGTCAGTTCAGTTCAGTTCAGTTCAGTCGCTCAGTCGTGTCCGACTCTCCGCGACCCCATGAATCACAGCACGCCACTAAACATATTTAATTTTGCTGTAGATTTTATCAGTCTTTGTGTATGTGACAATTACAAAATATTGACTAATGGATGAGTATACCAAACTGTAAACTATTTTTTTGGATACCCTGAAAGATAGTATAATCAGCACACTGAAAAGCATTACATAGTTGATATTTAGTAAAATTTAATTGAATTTGCATAACTTCAACTGGTACAAGATGACTGTTGTACATGCAGTTTTGCTTATTTCCTGATACATAATTGTTTTGTGATTGTTATATATTCTCTGTCAAACTAGTTTGTAAACAAAAATTGATTAGAAATTATTTTTCACCTTCCTCTCATCTAAAAGTATGAAAAAAATTTTTTTCCCCAACCATCAAATATATTCAGTAAATGTTTATTGGATTTTAGCCAGATATATTTTTGATGGAGCCACTCCAGTACTCTTGCCTAGAAAATCCCATGGATGGAGCAGCCTGGTAGGCTGCAGTCCGTGGGGTCGCTGGGGGTCGGACACGACTGAGCGACTTCACTTTCACTTTTCACTTTCACACATTGGAGAAGGAAATGGCAACCCACTCCAGTGTTCTTGCCTGGAGAATCCCAGGGATGGGGGAGCCTGGTGGGCTTCCGTCTGTGGGGTCACACAGAGTCGGACACGACTGAAGTGACTTAGCAGCAGCAGCAGCAGCATTTTTGATGGATGTTCTCTATTCCCCTTGATGCTAAAAGAAAAATGGATAAATAAGATAATGAACTGTTTGTAAAAGAATGACAAAATCAATTATCATGTAATCATGCTATACATACTATTACACTGTTAAGACATATTTATATAGGTGGACAAGTAATGGTATCGCCATAGAAAAAGTTGTTAGGATTTATAGTCAATTGTTTATGAAATTACTTCTAGAGACGGGATTGGAAAAGTGTAAGTGCTAGTGATGGTGCTAATTTGTTTCAGTCATATCCAACTCTTTGTGACCTATTGACTGTAGCCTGCCAGGCTCCTCTGTCATGGGATTTTCCAAGCAAGAATACTGGGATGGGTTGCCATGCACCCCTCCAAGGGTTCTTCCCAACCCAGGGATTGAACCCGAGTCTCTTACGTCTCATGCATCGGCAGGTGGGTTCTCTCCCACTAGCACCACTGGAAGAATGTAGAGTATATACCAAGAAGTGTGCTGTGATTACAAGCAACCTAAAATGAGAGATTATTTAAGCATAGAAACCTGGGGGGTTTATTGGATAAAGTGTGAGTACATCACAGAATTGGAAACAGAGTTGAATAAGTAAGCCTCAGGAAGTATAGAAATAGAAACAACTCTGGAGTTAAGTGACAAATTTGTGAGCAGCTACTGGGTCGCAGAGAGTTGGACACGACTGAGTGACTGAACTGAACTGAACTGAACTGAACTGTGGCTCGAGTGGCATTTATGGACTTCCTGCAGTTGACAGCCCACTAGAATGACAGGGAATGAGGGTGGTGGTGGTTCTCTAAAGGAAATGGTGCTGGGCATGGAGGTCATCATGGTGGGGTGTTTTATTTTAGATAAATCTTTTTAAAAAAAGTAGCTCGAGATTTAATCTGTATACCATATGATTCACCCACTTGAAGATTATAATTCATTGACTTAGTATATGAATTTGTGCGTTCATCTGCACAATCAATATTGTATTACCCATGAAAGAAACCCTACTACCCTCAGCCATAATCAATATGCCACTCCCACCTCTGCCCCTGGAAACCAGTAATATACTGTCTATAGATTTTCCTATTCTGAACATTTTCAGTTCAGTTCAGTTGCTCAGTCGTGTTTGGCTCTTTGTGACCCCATGGACTTAAGTATGCCAGGCCTCCCTTCCAACACCAACTCCCGAAGTTTACTCGGACTCATGTCCATTGAGTCAGTGATGCCATCCAACCATCTGTCGTCCCCTTCTCCTCCTGCCTTCAATCTTTCCCAGCATTGGTCTCTTCAAATGAGTCAGTTCTTTGCATCAGGTAGCCAAAGTATTAGAGTTTCAGCTTCAGCATCAGTCCTTCCAGTGAACACCCAGGACTGGTCTCCTTTAGAATGGACTGGTTGGATCTCCTTGCAGTCCAAGGGACTCTCAAGAGTCTTCTCCAACACCACAGTTGAAAAGCATCAATTCTTTTGTGCTCAGCTTTGTTTATAGTCCAACTCTGAAATCCATAAATGACTACTGGAAAAACCATAGCCTTGACTTAGTTGGACCTTTGTTGGCAAAGTAATGTCTCTGTTTTTTAATATGCTGTTTAGGTTGGTCATAACTTTTCTTCCAAGGAGTAAGCATCTTTTAATTTTATGGCTGCAGTCACCATCTGCAGTGATTTTGGAGCCCCCCCCCAAAATAAAGTCTGTCACTGTTTCTACTGTTTCCCATCGTTTTGCCATTAAGTGATGGGCCCAGATGCCATGATTTTAGTTTTCTGAATGAGTTTTAAGCCAAGTTTTTCACTCTCCTCTTTCGCTTTCATCAAGAGGCTCTTTAGTTCTTCGCTTTCTGCCATAAAGGTGGTGTCATATGCATATCTGAGGTTATTGATATTTCTCCTGGCAATCTTGATTCCAGCCTGTGCTTCATCCAGCCCAGCATTTCTCATGATGTACTCTGCATATAAGTTAAATAAGCAGGGTGACAATCTACAGCCTTGACATACTCCTTTCCCTATTTGACCAGTCTGTTTTTCCATGTCCAGTTATAACTGTTCCTTCCTGACCTGTATGCATATTTCTCAAGAGGCAGGTCAGGTGTTCTGGTATTCCTATCTCTTTCAGAATTTTCCATACTTTGTTGTGATTCACACAGTCTGAACATTTTATATCAATAGAATTAAGCAACATATTGTCCTTTGTGATTTACTTCTTTTGCTTATCATATTTTCAAGGTTCATTAGGTTGTAGCATGTGTCAATACTTCTATTTACAGCTGAATAATATTACATCGTATGGATAATTCCACATCCTGTTTATCTACTCATCAGTTGATAGACATTTGAACTGTTTCCACCTTGTGATTCTTATGAAAAACATTGCTGTAAACATTTGTGTAGAAATTTTTGTTTGAATACTTGTTTTCAGTTTACTTGTGTTTATAGCTAGGAGTGAAATTGCTAGATCATATGATAATTCTTACATTTTAGCTTTTGAGGAACTGCCAAACTGTTTTTCAAATTGCACCCTTATTAACATGAAGTAGGGAGACTCAGATTTCTCCAAATTCTAACATGTTAAATGTCTTGCTGTAGTACTATCCTAGAGGGTGTGATGGGGCCTCTCATTGTTATTTTGATTTGCATTTCTTTGATGACTAATGATGTTTGTATTTTTTTATTTGCTTATTGGCTGTGTGTGTGTGTGTGTGTGCATGTGCACACACACATGCTCAGTCATGTCTGACTCTTTGCGTCCCCATACACTATATCCCTCCAGTCTCCCCTATTCATGGGATTTTCCAAGCAAGAATAGTGGAGTGCGTTGCCATTTCCTTTTCTGGGGGATCTTCCTGACCGAGGAATGGAACCTGCATATCTTGCATCTCTAGGTGGCTCAGTAGTTTTACTTGCCTTCCTAATCTTGTAGAAACAAAGATTAAATATCAAAATGACCTTATAGCCCATCAGCTGTTGCTTTTGACCAAATTATAAATATGTCCACAGGTTTGCTAAGGACTAGTTGTTTAATTTGGATTGTATGTTGTTTTCTACCTACATCAGAATCAGCTGTTTGTTAGAAATGCACATTTCCAGACTTAATCCCCAGTTTCATGAATGAGTCAGTTGAATACCAGGCCCAAGGGACAGAATTTTAAGCAAGTAGATGGCGAACTACTTTCTTGGTGGTAAACATCTCACTATCTCACAAGGACATTATTTTGTTGGATGTTCCTTCATTTGTTTCCTGGTAGCTTTTATCATTTGGCCTGTCTCGACTCTTTGCAACAACACTCAACTGTCCTGTTCCCTTGTGATGGTTGGCAAATATGGTCCTGTTGTGCATGAAGATAGGACATTTGGTCTTGCGGTTTGACCCTGCAAATTCTGAGTTAATCATTGAGTTAAGAATGTCTTGCTCAGCACCGCCTGAGTAGATGGGAGATAGCACCTCCTATGTATGACCTCCTATGTAAGAATGCTCAAACTACTGCACAATTGCACTCATCTCACACGCTAGTAAAGTCATGCTCAAAATTCTCCAAGCCAGGCTTTAGCAATATGTGAATCATGAACTTCCAGATGTACGAGCAGGATTTAGAAAAGGCAGAGGCACCAGAGATCAAATTGCCAACATCCGCTGGATCATGGAGAAAGCAAGAGAGTTCCAGAAAAACATCTATTTCTGCTTCATTGACTATGCCAAAGCCTTTGACTGTGTGGATCACAATAAACTGGAAAATTCTGAGAGAGATGGGCATACCAGACCACCTGACCTGCCTCTTGAGAACTCTGTATGCAGGTCAGGAAGCAACACTTAGAACTGGACATGAAACAACAGACTGGTTCCAAAAGGAAAAGGAGTACGTCAAGGCTGTATATTGTCACCCTGCTTATTTAACTTATATGCAGAGTACATCATAAGGAATGCTGGGCTGGAAGAAGCACAGGCTGGAATCAAGATTGCCGGGAGAAATATCAAATAACCTCAGATATGCAGATGACACTACCCTTATGGCAGAAAGTGAAGAGGAACTCAAAGTGAAAGAGGAGAGTAAAAAGTGAAAGAGGAGAGTAAAAAGGTTGGTTTGAAGCTCAACATTCAGAAAACGAAGATCATGGCATCTGGTCCCATCACTTCATGGGAAATAGATGGGGAAACAGTGGAAACAGTGTCAGACTTTATTTTTTGGGCTCCAAAATCACTGCAGATGGTGATTGCAGCCAGAAATTAAAAGATGCTTACTCCTTAGAAGAAAAGTTATGACCAACCTAGATAGCATATTAAAAAGCAGAGACATTACTTTGCCAACAAAGGTCCAACTAAGTCAAGGCTATGGTTTTTCCAGTGGTCATGTATGGATGTGAGAGTTGGACTGTGAAGAAAGCTGATGCTTTTGAACTCTGGTGTTGGAGAAGACTCTTGAGAGTCCCTTGGACTGCAAGCAGATCCAACCAGTCCATTCTAAAGGAGATCAATCCTGGGTGTTCATTGGAAGGACTGATGCTAAAGCTGAAGCTCCAATACTTTGGCCACCTCATGTGACGAGTTGACTCACTGGAAAAGACTCTGATGCTGGGAGGGATTTGGGGCAGGAGGAGAAGGGGACAATAGAGGATGAGATGGCTGGATGGCATCACCGACTTGATGGACATGAGTTTGAGTGCACTGCAGGAGTTGGTGATGGACAGGGAGGCCTGGCGTGCTGTGATTCATGGGGTCGCAAAGAGTTGGACACGACTGAGTGACTGAACTGAACTGAACTGATATATGACCTTTGTTATAAAAGAGGCAAAACTCTGATAGGAATTGTAAGTGTTAACCAAAAGTACTGAAGTCTTCTTAATAGATCAGGATACTGTATTTGAATGTATCTGATGTAAAAGCTTCCTAATTTCTTAGGTAACAAAAGTCTAGTCTTGGTAATAATGGTAATTTGTTTTGTTGTTAATATGCTTAGTCATGTTTGACTGTTTTGCAAATGTGGAAAGTGTAGCCCACCAGGCTCCTTTGTCCATGGGATTGCCCAGGCTAGAATTCTGGAGTGGGTTGCTATTTCCTTCTCCCGGACATCTTCCTGACCCAGAGATCGAATCTGTGTTTCCTGCATTGGCAGGAGGATTCTTTACCACTGAGCCATCAGGAAAGTCTGCTGACAGTTTTACCTGATTTCATGTAAAAGTTTTCTGAATAGGGTGATAGCTTCAGCTAATATCAAGTGCAGCATCCAGTGTCTTAGCACAAGTGATAACTCCTACACTTTTTCTCACTTGAGTTGTCAAGCACGCAGAGAATGTTGTTAAAGGGTTAGACTCATGTGTTCAGGCCCTATTAGCTTTTGATTTATGACCAAAGCCATCTCACTTATATCCTTACTTTGTTTGACTCTCAGGATTTGACTCTTTGGTTTTAATTTGATAAGAACTGTATGAATGACATTCTTGCCTTTAACACTATGAAAAAATGCAAGGAGCCTGATGATAAGTTGTGCATTAGATGAGTTATGACTGTTAGATATAAGGGCAATAATAATGTGGAGTTAGCAGAGACTTGGTAAAGCTCATCTTGTGAAGTTGTTATGTCCTGTCACTTTTTTCTATTGTTGAATTTTTTTTTCCTCCTGGGAATTGGCTTCTTATCACCAAGTTTTAATGCTTTTATTTAGTCATTCCCGTAGAATGCATTTGTTTCCTTTCCATTTTTTTAACAAGTATCATTAGCCTCATTTAGGACCTTATCCACCAAAGAATGATCAATACTGGGAAAGGTTAAAAAGGTCAGATGTGAATTTATTACATGAATGTTCGTTTGATTTACACAGATGCATTATCAACTGGTTACCAATTTGCATTATTCAATATTCATTTATAGGCACTTACAACGCTGTCAAATTCTAGCGTGTGAGCAATTTTTAAAGATTTGCTTTATGCTTAGTTAAAGCTTTGAATAGTTTGAAGTAACTATGGTAAGGGTTTAGTTTTGTTCAGGAACAAGGTCTTTACTGAGACTTAAGTAGGAATAGTCAGAGCAAGCCAAGAATTAGAAAGAGGTATTAACATTTTTTTCCTTCATGGTTAAAAAAAGCAGGGGACAAAAAAAGAAAAAAAAAGCATTTTGTAAATTCAGTTTGGTTTGAAGCAGTGTTTTTCAAAGTATAAGCCATTCTTGTGATATGTGAGTGCCTTTACTTTAAAAATGGGTTCATTTGAATCTGATGTATTTTCCCAAGATCTCCATTCATGCTTAGGAGGTGGGTGATTGATGAGCTACTACTCAGCAGAGGAGAAATTAATTTGGCAAAGAATAAGTGGAATCAGCTCTTAGCTTTTTTGGAGGCAGGGTAAGGATTTATTCTACTCTCATCACCTCATTCTTGAAGGCATTTTCCTCTAGTTCATAATCTTCACTAACCAGTTTGTCTCCTGGAGGAACATATAAGCATCTTGCTGCTGCTGCTGCTAAGTCACTTCAGTCGTGTCTGATTCTGTGCGACCCTACAGATGGGAGCCCACCAGGCTCCCCCATCCCTAGGATTCTCCATGCAAGAACACTGGAGTGGGTTGCCATTTCCTTCTCTAGTGCATGAAAGTGAAAAGTGAAAGTGAAGTCGCTCAGTTGTGTCCAACTCTTAGTGACCCCATGGACTGCAGCCTATCAGGCTCCTCTGTCCGTGGGATTTTCCAGGCAAGGGTACTGGAGTGGGGTGCCATTGCCTTCTCCTATAAGCATCTTAGCATTGCTTATAACAAAAGTTGTCAAGAAAAATGAACAAACATCAGTGCAGTTTTTCATGTGGCCATATGTGGAACAACAAGGGACCAGGGAAGAGATCCTAACCACATTGCTCGTTGTCAGCCTTGCCTTATTTGACAGCGTCGAAAGCCGGTTTTTTCTCCTTAAGTATTTTCCTCAGTTTTAACAGTTTTATGACTTGGCATTTTCCAAATATATTTACAAATGTGTCATCTAGTTCTCATAACACTGCTGCTGGGCAGGTGGTACAAGCCTTTCTGCAGCATGCCATACCCCTGCCCTCCATCCAAATAACTTTTCTGACCATCTTTGATTTGTTTTTCATTTTCATAGAAAATCTATTGTTTTCCTTTCCCTGATATATAATTTCAGTTACTATTAAGAAATGCTTATTTAGCAACTATTCTGTCAGAAGCTTTTGATCCCTTTTCCTCTGTAGTTAGTGTTTTTTTATTTTTCCATTCATACCACTTTTAAGTGTTTTGGGATAAGTCACTTAATTCTCTAAAATGAGAGAACTATATTGTTTTGTAGGCCCCTTCCCTCATTAAGTAACAAAATAGATGGAATCAACTCTTGATTTTTCACTTTTGTCCTGACTAGGTGTTCACCTTAAGTGTGGCTATATATGACCTTTTTGTGAAAATGTTTTCATGATCTCACATTTGAATAGGAAAATGAAAATTATTAGGAATTCTGACTGCTCATAATTATTGTTGATTTGTTTATAGTCATGTAAAACTCATGTTTCTTGCCATCCTCACTCATTCATTGTGTTCATGAGCTCTTGGATAGACTTTTAGTGAAGAAGAGATATGTTACATACAGCTTCAACTTCCTTATCTGTCTGCTACTCTGTCCCCACCCTCACCATTTTCTTTGTGAAACAGAATTAGTTTGTATTAAAAAAAAAAACAAAACACGCCTCATCAGAAGAGATGATGATGTCAGTGATCATTTGATAGCTGGTAGACCGTCTGTTTATGCCTTTATTCAATTTTAAAATAATAAACTTTAGTTTTTAGAGCAGTTTTAGGTTTACAGAAAATTGATCAGGAAGAACGGAATTCCCATATACCTCCCATCAGTGCTCACTTTGCACAGTTTCTCCTGTTACTAACAACCTGAATTAGTGTGGAGCATTTGTTGTAATTGGTGAGCAAATATTGATGCATTATTATCAACTGTATTTGCAAGTAATCATGGAAAGATTACCGGAAATCATGGAAAGTAATCATTCAGATATGAAGGATGAGGAGTCCCTGGTGACCTTGGGGCTGCCTCACTACCCTTGGAGTCTTTTGGGAATAGAGATGACCTGAGAATCGGAGACATCTTTGGGAGCTGATGAAAAGAGGGAATAAAGGACATAATAAGATTAGTTTTGATGACCTCAGAGATGATAAATTTGCGAAAAATGTGAATGTTGCTTGGGAGGAGGAAGGTTCTCAGTTTTCATTTCTGTCAATGGCCGTGTACACCCTGGAAGGACTGCTCTTGTCTGGAATTGCTGGGCCTCCCATTGATTTGTGCTGTGAAGGCCCAGGAGAAGGAAAGTGATATCCCAAGAATGAAAGCCCCAAGGATCTTTAAGAGATAAGTGAGACCTGGGACAGGTGTATGTGAGTCATGATCAGTGCCTTGACCAGGTCTACAAACTCCCATTCCCGTAGCTCTTCGAAGGCTTCTTTGGAATCTGCTTCCCTGTAAGTCAAGCATGTCACCTTATAGGTGTGTTTTTTCTTGTCTGCCATCAGAAAGAGAAAAGAGATGGGTGTCCTTTTCTTTTATATTCCTCCATTACTTTATTAAAATAATCATCATAAAGCAAATGATAGTAATAGTTGTTCCCATTGTTTAATTTTATAGTGGCTTGCAATTTTTATAAATGAGGCCAGAACAGAGCCCTCTGGCTAGGAGTTGGGCAGTGCTGGCTGCCCCTCACTGGTAAAAATGGAGTGCTGAAGCATGGGAACAGCCAGGCTGATTGCTCTCACCCAATGTGGTGGCCCTTTGCTAATGTGCTTTGAGCTGAACAATTTGGAGACTGTCAGTTGTGGCTGAGTGGCTGAAATCTAAGACATGCCACTTTGCAGTGCATATTTGATGCTGACAGGCTCATCTTTAAAAATAGTGATTTTACAGTTTATTTTCTATGTTTATATGTTATGTTTTTGTTTTTCTTTAAAGAATAGTTTCCCAGGCTGAGTTTGTTTTTTCAAAAACACATACCCACCTCATCACGCTTTTTTTTTTGAATTTTAAATTTCAAGTATATATACTTGTTTCCTTTGCCTGTAAAGAATGGCCTTCCTTTTTAACATGACTTGTTCAGTCTCTGAACATACAGTCTCTGTGGTATGACTGTACCTTTACGTAGTGAATAGTCCATTGCAGGTGCCTAGCAGTCACGCTGTGTCTTTCTTAGAAACTTCAAAGTTACCTACTGTGCCTTATGCATATAATACCAAGTTGTCTGCCTCACCGTTGTTGTTATTCAGTTGCTAAGTCATGTCTGACTCTTGTGACCTCATGAAGCACAACACACCAGGCTTCCCTGTCCTTCAGTATCTCCCAGAGTATGCCCAAACTCATGTCCATTGAGTCAGTGATGCCATCCAACCATCTCATCCTCTGTCTCCCCCTTCTGTTCCTGCCCTCAATCTTTTCCAACATCTGGGTCTTTTCCAGTGAGTCTGCTTTTCACATCAGGTGGCCAAAGTATTAGATCTTCAGCTTCAGCATCAGTCCTTCCAGTGCTTATTCAGGGTTGATTTCCTTTAGGAATAACTGGTTTGATCCTGCTGTCCAAGGGACTCTCGAGTCTTGTCCAGCACCACAGCTCAAAAGCATTAATTCTTTGGCACTCAGTCTTCTTTATGGTCCAGTTCTTACATCCATACATGACTACTGGAAAAACCATATCTTTGACTATATAGATCTTTGTCAGCAAAGTGATGTCTGCTTTTTAATGCACTATCTAGATTTGTCATAGCTTTTCTTCCAAGAAGCAAGTGTCTTTCAATTTCATGGCTGCGATTACTGTCAGCAGTGATTTTGGAGCTCAAAAAAATAAAATCTGTTGCTGTTTCTTTTTTTTCCCCATTTATTTGCCATGAGGTGATGTGTCTTACCATGTGACCCCATTATCCTGACCACTGACTACAGGAAGGCAGGCAGAGGCGCACATCATGGAAGGGGCTGGTCATGAGAACTCTGTTCCAGGGTGTACTGTCTACAGGAAAGTGATCACACCCCCTGTAGGATCGTTTCTCCTTAGAAGAGGGATGCAGTTATTAGAATGATGTAGAAGTACTCAGATTTTCTAAGAGAAAGTAGGCTGCAGAATCCAGGAGGCTAGAGCAGCCATAAAGACAACATTGCCATGAGATAACGGGAAGAGGCATACTAAAGAACTAGTAGTTTTGTAAAGGCAAGAAGCAGACCCAGAAGAGGAGTCCAAACTGAGTTGCCCTGTGACTCCTCAAGTCACTGTGTATTTTGAGGGTAAATCAATTCAGCTCTTATCTCATCTTGTATCCTTTCAGCAATCCACACCCTCGGCCTACCTCACCGTTCAAATTCCCTGTCTTCTGACAAAATCTTGAGTTTTTGGATCTGCCTGACAATTCCTGAATTTTAAAATTACTTATGTAAGAATAAGTCAATTTTTGAAAACTGATAATATGATTCTTAAATAAAGACCTTGTGTAATGACATTCAGTTCAGTTCAGTTCAGTCGCTTAGTCATGTCCGACTCTTTGCGACCCCATGAATCACAGCATGCCAGGCCTCCCTGTCCATCACCAACTCCCGGAGTTCACTCAAACTCATGTCCATCAAGTTGGTGATGCCATCCAGCCATCTCATTCTCTGTCGTCCCCTTCTCCTCCCGCCCCCAATCCCTCCCAGCATCAGAGTCTTTTCCAGTGAGTCAACTCATCACATGATGTGGCCAAAGTATTGGAGTTTCAGCTTTAGCATCAGTCCTTCCAATGAACACCCAGGATTGATCTCCTTTAGAATGGACTGGTTGGATCTGCTTGCAGTCCCAGGGACTCTCAAGAGTCTTCTCCAGCACCACAGTTCAAAAGCATCAATTCTTCAGCGATCAGCTTTCTTCACAGTCCAGCTCTCACATCCATACATGACCACGGGAAAAACCATAGCCTTGACTATACGGACCTTTGTTGGCAAAGCAATGTCTCTGCTTTTTAAGATACTATCTATGTTGGTCATAACTTTCCTTCCAAGGAGTAAGCATCTTTTAATTTCATGGCTGCAATCAGCATCTGCAGTGATTTTGGAGCCTTAAAGTATGACACTGTTTCCACTGTTTCCCCATCTATTTCCCATGAAGTGATGGGACCAGATGCCATGATCTTTGTTTTCTGAATGTTGAGCTTCAAGCCAACCTTTTCACTCTCCTCTTTCCCTTTCATCAAGAGGCTTTTGAGTTCCTCTTCACTTTCTGCCCTAAGGGTGGTGTCATCTGCATATCTGAGGTTATTGATATTTCTCCCAGCAATCTTGACATAGATGGTCTAAAAGCCAGAGATACCAGATATAGAAGTGAAATATCTGAAAAAGTGATATTGTAGATTTTTTTGTTTTCTTGCCATATACAGATTTTATTTATCTTTAAATAAAACTTACCTGGTTATATCATAGCTCTTAAGAAACTATGTAATAGTTTAAATGAGGAAGAAAAGATGGCTGTATACTAAATTGGTTAGAGAGCTCATTAACATACTGTCTTTTTTTGTCAGGTTGCTAAGGCTCACTGATTGAATGTGAATTTAGAGAAACTATCATCTTGATGGCAGTGTTGCTAACTATACTTCATCTTCTTTTAAATTTCTCTCTTTGTGTTAATGTTTGTGTTTTTTCTTTTGTTTACCAGTGTTAACTGTTTTAAATACACACGTCATACAGGGAAATGATTTGAACAAGGAGACAACAAAGTAAATAACTTATATAGATATAACTCAATATCTATTTAATTATAAGTTATTCAATAGATATTTTCTGTAATTTTCATGTGATTTTGGACTATTACATTCACAGGCATCTTCCATGTGCTAGAACACTGCCTGACCTATTGTGGGTACTTAGTTGTACCCACGTATTGTGGGTAAATAGTTGCTAAATGAACACATCCAACAGAGGATAGGAATTTCTATAATATATAATATAGACTCACGTTAGAATCAGAGGGAAAGTTAAAGATCTTAAAGCATGACTTCATGACTTCTTTCATAGATTAGGAAATTGATGCCTACAGAGGTGAAGGGAATTGCCTAAGATCACAGTTACTGGCAGAATGAGGCCTACTTTCTATATTTCTAAATGATCAATTTTACATGGCCAACAGGCGGGTAGAACTGGGGTTGAAACTCAGATGTGAAAGGCTGCAAAGTCCATTATCTGCATAGAAGTTTATTATTCATATTTTGAGGTCATTTTCATATTTTTGAGGTTTTTATAGAGGCTTAATCAGGCACCTCTTCTCTGTATCTCTTTTTATGCCCCCACACAGAATTAATTGCATCCTTGAGGGATAGCACTGAATACCATCTCTTTTCTAGCATGTATGACATTATGTTGAGTTGGAGTTCCTTGTTTGTTGAATTGTGTTGAGAGTTAGGAACAATTAGTATACCTGAGATTAAGTTTAAGGAGATAAAACCTTCATGAGAGGAACAGAATCTCATAGCCTTTCAAATTCAGTTACCTCTTAATAAGTGTCAATATTGAATAACCATGTTTCTTGTAGACATGACTTAATGATTGTTAGTCTTCTTGGTTTGAATGGCTTTTGAGAAAGACTTTGTAATTTTTATAAGAATTCATAATAGTACTTTGCTATGTGTGTAATGGTTTCGGTACTAACACAATTTAAAACATTTTGGCTGACCAGTACTAACACAATTTAAAACATTTTGGCTGACCAGTATTTTTTGATCTCTTTTAGAAGGTTTTTAGAAAAGTTGAACTGATGGTACTGTTATGGATATATTCCTTAGTAAGTGCACCAATCAGTTTTATACACATTTAGCAGAACATGCCTATCAAATCATCAACAAATTTTAAAAGGAATTATTTATTATTTATTCTCTTGAACTTGAAACTGATAGGTTACGTTGGTATTTATACATTTGAAAACATGAAGGAAAGCACATTTCAGGAGAATATTGTGATACTAGAAAATGTAAAAATTGGTAGAAGCTGTATTGTTTTGCCTGTGGATATAAAAAATATAATAGTATTTATTTTGTAATAGTATTTCAAACCTTTTTATTTTTTATAGGTAGATCTTCTGAGATGTGATGTCATTCCCTTAGGGAGATAGTCTGAAATTATTTTATTCCTATTCTTTATGTCAGAAACTGCTATCAATCTTACTTATAAGAAAAATAATATTTAAAAACGAATAGAAAATACTAAAGTCAACAATTGCAACCATGTGCTAATTTCTGTAAAGAAAGTCTGTATTATTGGTGTTGTCAGTAAGACTCTGATCTTTTCTACAAAACATTAACATTTTATGAATGCAAGAAAACTTACAGTTCAAACCATCTTCATTCACAGATGAGAAAAAAAATCAAGAATGAATGAATTCACACGGAAAATGTTAAAGCTTGCTAATGAAAGTCTGGACTAGAATCTTGGTCTTTGTATTCTTTGGCTAGCATACATACCAAACTAATGGAAAAGAGTAAAAGTCATCCAAAGAAATGCTAAATAAGATTATATAATTTCATCCCCTTATGGCTTTATAGTCTGTGTTTATCATCTTTTTTGTCGTCTTTGCCAGCAAAAGACGCAGACTGATTTAAAATCAAGAGGAATTTTATTTACCTGAAGTTTTTAGACTGAGGGAGGCTCTCAGGATGTGAAACAGGAAGGAATCAGCCAGATCCAAAGGTCTTGGTAACAGGAACAGTCAACAAAATTGCCCAGGCTCTGTTGCTGACTTGGATCAATTCTGACCTAGTCTTTGGTACGTGCATAAGTTAGTACCTCAGTTGTATCCAACTCTCTAACCCTGTGGACTGTAGCCTGCCAGGCTCCTCTGTCTATGGGATTCTCCAGTCAGGAATACTGGAGTGCGTTTCCATTCGCTTCTCCGTGGTATGTACATAGTCTGTTTAATAAACCAAGTCCCAAGAGATTTTGTTTTATTGACTAACCTTGTGTTTTGTGCTGACCAACTGGTACCAGGAATTGTATAGAAATGATCCCAGAGCAGCCTCTGAAGGACTATTTTGGTTTCCGTAATTGGAGGGCATGCATTTAGATTTATGTTTCCATCAGGATGGTATAGTGAAGGAGAAGATTCCCTAAAAGAGAGTTGAAGTAACATCAGGAAAGGGGCTGGATGCCAGGCTGCCACTAAATGACATATGTTCACTTTACCTGTCAAGTGATCATATTATGCTGGAAAGCTTGTTCTGTGTCCAGTAAAATCCGCCTTTTCTAAATAACATACTACATATTTTTAAAATGTGAGTTACCTAGTGTATATAGAATGAGACTATTTTAAAATTTTTTCTGTATTACATTGTCTCTGGTAACATTTTAATTATTCAACAATTTTTTCTTTTTTTCCACCATGAGGGGTCAGAGGAAGGAAGACACAGGGAAATTCAAATCTAAGATAGCATTGGTTTTTGAATTTTATATACAGCATTTACTGCCCACAGTGAATAGAAATAATAGCTATAATTTATTTTCTACCTACTGGTTTAAAGTACTGGATTTAAAGTACTAGATGGTCATTTTACCGATATATTCAGCACAAGAAAAATTTGAGGTCAGAAACTTAGGTTCAGAAAGGTAACAAAAACATAGTGGAGCCTTGTGTCTAAAAGTATGGGGGTCTAGATGAGATTTCCTGGGTTCAGATTTTGACTCTGACTCTTGCTCGCTGTATGACCTTGCATGAATTACCTAATCTTTCTGTTGCTGGTTTTTCTTTCTGAAGAGTGGTGAAAAAAATAGGATCTATGTCATAAGAGTGATTATGATTGTTAAAAGATACAATCTATATTCAGCGCTTACTAGCATGGGAGCATTAGTAGCCTGGCATTAGTAAGCAATAAATGTTAGCAATTAATATGATTCACATTAAACCTTGTTAACTGTACTATCTGTTATACTACACACACACACACACACACACACACAGACACACACATTTTTTGTTGAGGGGAAAAGACTTACCAAATTGAAGAAGCAGAAGAATTAAAGAATTGGACCTAAAATTAATACTATGCTCTTAACTTGGTGGAATAAAAACAAATTGATTATTACTTCACAAATATTTATTAGTCTGTGGTGTGCTTCATTGTGAGGGCTTTTCATATTCTTTAAGTTTTCTAAAAATTGAGGTATAATTGACATATTACATTAGTCTTGGGTGTACAACGTGATTTAATATTTGTCCGTAGTGTAAAATGATCATCACAATAAATCTAGTTAGCATCCATCACCATTCAAAATTATGTTTTTTTCCCTCTGATTAGAACTTTAACCCATTTTTAGTTAATTTTTATGAATGGTTTAAGATGTAATTGAGTTTTGTTCTTCTGTATGTGGCTGTTTAGTTTCCCCAACACCAGTTATTGAAGAGATTGTCTTTCCATATTGTATATTCTTGCTTCCTTTGGTATAAATTAATTGATGGTATATGCTTGGGTTTATTTCTGGGCAATCTGTTCCATTGATCTGTGTGTCTGTTTTTATGCTTATGGCATAGTGTTTTGTTTTCATAGCATGTAGTGTAGTTTGAAATCAGGGTATGTGATGCATCCAACTTTTTCTTTCTCCAGCTTGCTTTGGCTCTTTGGGTTCTGTTGTGATTTCATGCAAATTTTAGGATTGTTTTTTCTATTCCTGTGAAATATGCCATTGGCACTTTGACAGGGATTGCCTTGAATCTGTGGATTGCTTTTCATAGTATGGTCATTTTAGCAATGTTAGTTGTTACAGTCCTTGAACACAAAGTATCTTTTCATTTATTTGTGTGTTCTTCAATTTCTTTCATTAACGTCTATGGTTTTCACTGTACAGGTCTTTAAACTCCTGAGTTAAATTTATTCCTAGGTATTTTATTCTTTTTCATATAATTGTAAATGGGGTTGTTCTCTGAATCTATTTCTGATAGCTTGCTACTGGTGTATAGGCATATAACAGATTTTATTTTTAATTAATTTTGTTATTGAAGGATAATTGCTTTACAGAATTTTGTTGTTTTCTGTCAATCCTCAACAAAAATCAACCATAGGTTTATATATATCCCCTCCCTTTTGAACCTCCCTCCTATCTCCCTCCCTAACCCACCCCTCTAGGTTGATACAAAGCCCCTGTTTGAGTTTCCTGTGCCATATAGAAAATTCCCGTTGACTATCTATTTTACACATGATAATGTAAATTTCCATGTTACTCTCCATACATCTCACCCTCCCCTCCCCTCTCCTTGTGTCCATAAGTCTGTTCTCTATGTCTGTTTCTCCACTGCTGCTCTGTAAATAAGTTCTTTGTACCATTCTTCTAGATTTCACACATATGCATTAGAACATGATAGTTATCTTTCTCTTTCTGTCTTACCCCACTCTGTATAATAGGTTCTAGGTTCATCCACCTCATTAGAACTGATTCAAATGCATTCCTTTTTATGGCTGAATATTATTCCATTGTGTATATATACCACAACTTCTTTATCCATTCATCTGTCCATGGACATCTAGGTTGCTTCCATGTTGTAGCTATTACAAATAGTCCTGCAATGAACAGTGAGATACACGTGTCTTTTTCAATTTTGGTTTCCTCAGGGTATATGCCTAGGAATGGGATTTCTGTGTCATATGGTGGTTTTGGAGAAGGAAATGGCAACCCACTCCAGTACTCTTGCCTGGAAAATCCCATGGACGGAGGAGCCTGGTAGTCTACAGTCCATGGGGTTGCGAAGAGTTGGACACGACTGAGCGACTTCACTTTCGCTTTTCACATTCATGCATTGGAGAAGGAACTGTCAACCCACTCCAGTATTCTTGCCTGGAGAATCTGAGGGACAGAGGAGCCTTGTTGTCTGCCGTCTATGGGGTCGCACAGAGTAGGACACAACTGAAACGACTTAGCAGCAACAGCAGCATACACCCACAAGGAAAGTCAAAGCAGCTCAACAAAAGTAAAGTACAATAGATTGACCTGGTGAACAAAGGAAATAAAAAATTATATTTACCTGTTAAGAACAAAACTAACTAAAGCACAAACTGGAAATCAAAATTAAGGCAAGGTGCAAAGTGGGGAATAAAGCAATGAAAACAACAACTAACAAATATGTTGAAAGGAAAGGAAAGAAATATAAGAAAGAATAGATATGCAAAGTTAAATAGAGATAGATGAAGAAGATTTATATACATTAAAGAGTAAACTGCAAGGGGTAAAGAACAGTGTAGGAAAAGCAAACAAAAGTTTAATGTAGAAAAAATAATAATAGGTTTAAAAATTTTTTAATTAAAAAAAGAGAAAGAAAAAAAAAATAAGGAAAACACCACAGAACTGCTAAAGCACAATATAGAGGCAGAGGTTTATATAAACAATAAAAAATATGACTGAGAAAAATAAAAGCTCAAAAGCTTAATTAGATTTCATAGTGCCAGTATAGTCAGCAACTACAACAGAAAGAAGAAAAAAAGTAAAAGAAATCCAAGAGAATCTATAGAACAAGTCAAAACGTAAGAATAATAAATGTTTTTGCTCTCGGAGTCCTTTCCGTTACTGAGAGTCACAGTCCACCTCACCTCCCCTGGATGCCCTCCAGCACTGTGCTGATCTCTGGACCTGCTGTGGGGGCAGCTCAGATTCTAATCTGGTCCTACTCCTGTGTGTTCTTGCCTCCAATGTCCACAGCTATCAGAACTAATGCATTTTCTTTTGTGGGAGCTCTCAATGTCCTTTTATATATTCCATAGCCACAGAGTCTCTGCCTAGTTGATCTTGTGGATTTAATTTGCAGCTTGTAATGCTGGTGGGAAGGTTTTGGATCTTCTTCCTTAGCCACACTGCTCCTGGGTTCCAATTGTGGTTTTATTTCTTCCTCTGCCTGTCGGTGGTCCACTGGGCTTTGCTCCTGAGGCTGCCCTGGAGGACTTGGGTTTGCCCCAGTGAGGGCCAATTGTGGAGGTCGTGCAGCTGCTTGTGTTGCAGGGGTTCTGGCAGAACCAGATACCAGGGGTATTGTCGGCTAGGGTAGCAGAATATATAGTGCTGTAGAAGAGTAAGGTAACCAGTATGGCCCAATATGCTGCAGTATTCTTGCCTGGAGAACCCCCCTGACAGAGAAGCCTGTCAGGCAACAGTCTACAGGGTCGCAAAGAGCTGGACATGACTGAAGCGACCCTGTGTGCCTAGATGAAAGACATTTTTTGCCTGTAGCTGCTCTGCCCCAGTGAGAGTTGAGAATGAAGGTGGCATAGCTGCTTGGTTTGCAGGGACTCTGGCGATACCAAGTGTACAGGGACATGGACTCCTCCACCATGGGATCTTTGGGCCTATCAGTCTTTTTTTCAAGCTTCTTGTCGCTGGTGATCAGAAGGCCTTTTTGTCCAGTCTTTCTCCGTAGCTCCACCTGTTCAGGTACTTAGAGGGCTGCCTTGCGTGGAGTTCTTCTCTGTTGTTTGGTGTGTCAGGCACATAGAGCGACCCCCCTGGCTGGGGTCCTACTGTGTAGATTGGCACCTCAGGCCCTTAAAATGGCACCCTTACTGGGGTCCTACTCTGTAGTTCAGTACATCAGGCATTTGATGGGCCAGCCTCTCTATTGTTCAGCTGCCAGTGCTGGCATGTGGGGAGAGGGAGGCTATGCTGATGGCTTCACCCCCTTCATGTGACTCAGCAGTATCGTCTTGTTTCCATGGCTGCCGGGCTTTTCTCCATAGATATTTCCATGACAGTCTCATCTCTCAGATCCCAGCCATCCATCTCTCCATAGTCAACAGCAGCCCTCGCCCTGGGATTGCTCCACAATCCCTAAAGTCCAGCTTCCAGACGCTGCACCTTCCAGGGCATCTGTGGCCTGTCCGGAGTATGTGTGGCTGCCGCAAGGACTATCTGATTCTCATTCCATTTAGGCTGCCACAGATCAGCTGTTTTACTCTCAGCCTTAAATGTTTCTCCTCTGACTCAGACAATTGTCCTGATGTAGTGATCGGAACCCTGCTTCAGTTCCCCCATCCGACTAGGGCAAGTTCAGACCTACTAACACTCCTGTTTTTCCTCCTAGTTTCTTCATCCTACCGAGTTTTGCATGGATCCATATATTCTTTTCTGCTGGTCAGGTACTCTTGTCCACTCTCAGCTGGTTTTCTGCATTCACTTCTGTGTCTGATGGTGTTTTTCTGATGTATCCGTGGAGAGAGTTATACTCCATGTCCATCTACTCTTCCACCATCTTGTTCCATTCCAACAGATTTTTTAAAATTGATTTCATACCCTGAAACTTAATGAATTTGTTAATTTTCAGTTGTTATTTGTGTGTGTATAGTCTTCAGGATTTTGCATATTTGAAATAGTGTCATCTGTAAGTAGTGAGAGTTTCATGTCTTTCTTTCCAGTTTGGATGCCTTTGTTTTTTTTCTGGCCTAATTGCTCTGACTATGTGGCTCAAATGGTAGAGTCCACCTGCAATGCAGGAGACCTGGGTTCGATCCCTGGGTTGGGAAGATCCCCTGGAGAAGGGAAAGGCTACACACTCTAGTATTCTGGCCTAGAGAATTCCATGGACTGTATAGTCTATGGGGTCACAAAGAGTTGGACATGACTGAGCGACTTTCACTTTCACTTTTAGGACTTCCAGTACTATGCAGAATAAGTGATGAGAGTGGACAACCTTTTCTTTTTCTTGATCTTAGAGGAAAAGCTTTCATTTTTTTAACTGTTGAGTTTGATGTTATCTGTAGGCTTGTCATATATAGCTTAGAAAATGTTGAGGTACATTCCCATGTGGTGCTATTGGTAAAGACCCTGCCTGCCAATGCAACAGACATGAGAGACATGGGTTTGATCCCTGGGTCAGGAAGATCACCAGGAGAAGGGCATGGCAACCCACATCCATTATCCTTGCCTGGAGAATCGCAAGACGGAGGAGCCTGGTAGACTACAGTCCATAGGGTTGCACGGAATCAGACACAACTGAAGCAACTTAACGTGTGCATGTACATATACACACACACATTCCCTTTATGGTCACTTTGTTTAGAGCTTTTTTTTAAATCATGTTTGTTGAATTTTGTGAAATGCTTTTTCTGAATATATTGAGATGACCATATGATTTTTACCCTTCATTTTGTTAATGTGGTTTTTCAGACTGTTGATGTTGAACCATCCTTGCATTCCTGAAAGAAATCTCAGTCATAATGTGTGACTCTTTGAATGTTGTTGATTCAGTTTGTTAATATTTTGTTGAGGATTTTTATATCTGTGCTCATCTGTGTTATTTTTTAGTGGTGTCCTTGTGTTAGGTTTTCTTTTTTGGTGGTGTCCTTGTCTAGTTTTGGTATTAGTATAATGCTGGTCTCCTAAAATGAGTTTGGAAGTGTTCCCTCCTCTTAAATTTTTGTGAAGCCTTTGACAAGGATAGGTATTAAATCTTCTTTGAATATTTGGTGGAATTCAAAGACATGATTTTGAATTCATGATACTATCTGGTTCTGTGATGTGTTGTTGTTGTTATTTTTTGTTTTTAGCAGTGAGAAGGGGGAAGATGTTTTTGATTACTGTTTCAATCTCTTTACTTGTAATTGGTCTATTCAGATTTGCTGTTTCTTCATGATTCAGTCTGGAAAGATTGTATGTTTCTAGTATTTTGTCTACTTTTTCTAGGTTCAACTTTTGGCATACAATTTATAAAGTTTCTTAAGTGCCTATGTATTTCTGTGGTATCGGTTGTAACTTCTCTTTCATTTCTAATTCTGTTTATTTGAGCCCCTTCTCTTTTTGTCTTGTTGAGGCTAGATAAAGTTTGCCAATTTTATTTATCTTCTCAAAGACCTATCTAAGTTTCATTTATATTTTCTGTTGTCTTTGTAGTCTCCATTTCATTTACTTCTTTCTACCAAGTTTGGAGAAGGAAATGGCAAACCCCTCCAGTATTCTTGCCTGGAGAATCCCCATTGACAGAGGAGCCTGGTGGCCTACACTTGATAGGGTGGCAAAGAGTTGGACACGACTGAAGCGAGTTAGCAGGAGGCTTGCACTTTGTTCCTCATATTCTTATAGTAGTTTTGAACTAATTGTTAAGATAACTTAAAGAGCTTTATTGTACCTTTATTCTGCTTTGTAATATGCTACTTTACACATGTGAGAATAAGTAACATATATGTAGTTACAAAACATAGTAATAAGAGAACAGTCATGCATCTGTATGGAAGATATTACACTTCACATCCACCTATCTGATTCCCCTGTCTGATTCTTCTGCCTCTCATGTTGTTTGGATTTTGTGTTTATCATTCTTCTGCTTTTGTTATTTTAAAAACCTTTTGATTTGGAAATCATTTTAAATTACACAAAGTCACAAGGGTAGTACGGAGAACATCTGAATATGTCTGTGTTTAATGATACTTATATATACACTGTAAACACACATACAGAGTGGGCATTTACATTCATGTTTTTCTTCAGAATCTTTTGAGAGTAAGTTGGTGATATCATTGCCTTCCTTTACTGTTAATTATTTCAATGTCATTTCCTAAGAATGAGGTATATTTTAATATGACCAAAATAACATAATATTAATTTTTATCTAACTATATTTGAATTTTGTTAGTGCACCTGATAATGTACTTTGTAAATATTTGTTTTTTTCTTTGTACAAGATCCAATATAGGGACACATACTGCATTTGGTTGTCATGTCTCTTTATAGTCTGAAACAATTCTTAGTGCTTTTTTCTCTTTTTTGTCTTTTTCTATCATTGACATATTTGAAAAATACAGAGTTCTGTTTTTTTTTTTTAATGGAATGATCCCCATTTAAGTTACGTCTGGTGTTTCCTCACAGTTTAGTTTCAGGTTTCACATTCTCAGACAGAATATTACAAAAGTGATATTTCCTTTCCAGATATTACATCTGGAAGCACTCAGTGTTCACCTGGTCAGGGTATCGTCCAATTTCTCCCCTTATTGCTGGTGAGTAGGTTTTGGGGACATATTCTGAGGCCATACGTATATCCTGTTCCTAATATAAAACTTTTCCTCTTGACTTAGCATCTGTTGATAATTCTTGCCTGAACCCAGTGTTACTGTTGAGGTTGTAAAATGATAACATTCCATTGCCAGCAGCAATCCACTTCTGTCAGTCAGCTCTCAGCATTCTATCAACCTTTCTTTCCCATTTCTATGTTTATGTTTTCCCTGTTCCTCCCCCAGTGATCTATAATCTTGAGTCCCTGTGACACGTCTTCTCATTCTTTGAGTATTTCTTTACTTTCTGGTGTAACAAGATGCTCCAGGCTCCTCCTCGTGTACCTTCGCTGCTCATCCCTGGAATCAGCTCTTTCTCCAAGGAGCTATGGTTCTTGAGTGAGAAACAGAATGTGGCATCTGGGTACTAGGTTTATTGTCTTTGTAAGCTGATTAATTGTGGTTTTTAAATCAGTTGGCGATTCTTCTATTGTCTTTAAGCCAAGTGCTTATTTATTGAGTTTCTCTGACTTAAGATAGATCCTTCAAAATCTATGACATTTTCATATTCTTTGTGTTTTTTATAGTCCTTCATGTATTTGTGACACTTTTCCTCATGAGTGTCAGGATTGGCCACCGTTTTGTAGGACATCCAATAGCTGCCCTAGTGTGTGATGGAATGAATTGGATTAGTATTGATACCTGTCTTAGGCAGGTATTGAAAAGGATGAATGTGAAGTGTTTTCAACAAATGAAATACTCAGATTTCATTATAGCAGATTGTGTTTTAGAAGCTGAATAGTTTCACATAATCACTTAATTGTCTACATCGATCTTGAAGTACAGGGAACTAAAGAAATAAAGAATTGTGTAAATGTCACTCCAGGATATTAATATTATACTAAATTACATATTTAAAGTTTAGCAGTACAAAGGTTAGGACCTTCTCATTTAAAGTTTATCTGTTTCTTGAGAAATTTCCTGTTGATTTAGCATTGTAACCAGCAGGATTTGGTATATTGGATATGACTTTTAATAGAAATAAATGCTATATATATAATATTTATAGTTCATATAAATAGATACATTTTTTAAAGTTTGTATAAATATATACATAGATACATGTATATGTACACATTTCATCCTAATTTGATACTGCCTATCTAATATGATCTTGCAGTTATTGTTTAATCAATACATAAAGTTGGAATTCCCTGGCATTGATGTGGTAAGTATGACTCAGTGCTTTCATTGATGGGGCTGGATTCAATCTGTGGTTGAGGAGGTAGGAAACCATGCAGTATTGCCAAAAAAAGAAAAAAAAAAGAAAATGTAACTAAGACAAATTATGTGATTTTCTTGAAGACAAATAGCTGTGTTCTGTATATATATTCAAACCCTGCCGAGTTGATAAAAAAGAATTGAGGTAGATTATTTTAAAAAAATTGTTATGTACTGGTTTTTATTCTATCAGATGCCATAAAAATACTGAAGCATAAGAGTGGAAAAAAACAAATATGCTAATTGCAACAGCTATTACAGTGCTATGATTAAGAATTAAATTTCATTTTATTCATTTTGACTCTATCTTCACCACCTGTTTCATGCCATTAATTTCGTTAGTCCTTGGAGGAGGTTATTGTCTATTTAGGGAGACAGATTATTTGAATATGAAAAGTGATGTGAGAGTACAAAGCAAATAAACTGTACCCATTGTGTGTGTGTGTGGGCACACAGGCAGGCTTCCTGGAGGAGCAGGTGCCTGAGTTGGACCTTGAAGGACAGTTAAGAATTAGCCAGAGAATAAATAGGGCAAGGGTATTCTAGCCAGGGATAGCACCGTGGACAGTCACCACATGGTGTCTGCAGGGAGCTCAAATTATATGGTAGGTGATGGATAGTGGTTGCATGATGAGGCTAGAAAGGGAAATAGAGACCAAATAATTGTGTCCATATTTTTTTTTTTTTAGTTGGAGACAATTGAAAATATTTTAAGCAAGAAAGTGCCATGTTAGATTTGTTATATACCTCTACTGTTTCTGCTGTGGAGAGGATAGATTGAAGGAGGTAAGGACACTCTTACAGTCAAGGATAATGAGGAAGAAATATGTTGCCAACATTTAGTTCAAGGCTTATGGTCTTAGAAAATAAACTGATGGTGGTGGTAAGGTGACAGAAACAGAAACACGAGGATCACCTAATTCTTAAGATCAGAAAGAAGAGGAGATTATTTCTTCAAAAGAAAAATAGTTTCTATATATTAAAATTTTCGAAGAAGCATTTCTCCCCTTCTTATGTCAGTGTTTATATGCTTATCTGTATGTAAATCAGAGTGGCTTTTGTTAAATCAAATTCTGATAGAGTGGGCTTCTGTGGGGGCCCCCCCAATTTGCATTTCTAACAGGATCACAGGTGATACTTCAGCTGCTGTTCTGAGGACCATTTTTGGAGTAGCAAAGACCTTCAACTTAAGGTCTTCACATTTGGTACATGTTCATTTTGCAAGGGACACATAGTTGATTTTGAAGAAATCCATTTCTAAGTCCTAGATTTCCAGTCTTGCTTAAAACTGGTTCACCTGGGATAGCGATTCTCCAGCATGTTCTTTTTTATTAACTGCCTTCTCACAACTGCTCTTTCATATAGCAGGAAGAAATGTGGATAGGCCTCACACATGCCTTTCTTGAGTTCAGTTCAGTTCAGTCGCTCAGTCATGTCTGACTCTTTGCGACCCCATGAATTGCAGCACGCCAGGCCTTCCTGTCCATCACCAACTCCCAGAGTCCACTCAAACTCACGTCCATCGAGTTGGTGATGCCATCCAGCCATCTCATTCTCTGTCGTCCCCTTCTCCTCCCTCCCCCAATCCCTCCCAGCATCAGAGTCTTTTCCAGTGAGTCAACTTGTCTCATGAGGTGGCCAAAGTATTGGAGCTTCAGCTTCAGCATCAGTCCTTCCGATGAACACCCAGGACTGATCTTTAGAATGGACTGGTTGGATCTCCTTGCAGTCCAAGGGACTCTCAAGAGTCTTCTCCAACACCACAGTTCAAAAGCATCAATTCTTCGGTGCTCAACTTTCTTCACAGTCCAACTCTCACATCCATACATGACCACTGAAAAAACCATAGCCTTGGCTAGACGGACCTTTGTTGGCAAAGTAATGTCTCTGTTTTTTAATATGCTGTCTAAGTTGGTCATAACTTTCCTTCCAAGGAGTAAGCGTCTTTTAATTTCATGGCTGCAGTCAGCATCTGCAGTGATTTTGGAGCCCCCCAAAATAAAGTCTGACACTGTTTCTACTGTTTCCCCATCTATTTCCCATGAAGTGATGGGACCAGATGCCATGATCTTTGTTTTCTGAATGTTGAGCTTTAAGCCAGCTTTTTCACTCTCCTCTTTCAGTTTCATCAGGAGGCTTTTGAGTTCCTCTTCACTTTCTGCCATAAGGGTGGTGTCATCTGCATATCTGAGGTTATTGATATTTCTCCCGGCAATCTTGATTCCAGCTTGTGCTTCTTCCAGCCCAGCGTTTCTCATGATGTACTCTGCATATAAGTTAAACAATATACAGGGTGACAATATACAGCCTTTATGTACTCCTTTTCCTATTTGGCATTTTTCCAAAGTGGAAAGTACCCCTTGCATCAGGCAGAGGATCAGTCAGAAGTATTGGTATGGAGAAAATTAATGACTTAAAAACCCTAGGTAATAGATTCTTTTGCAGCTCAGATGGTTTCCATTTTGTTGTTGTTGTTGTTTTTAAGAAACTTGTAGGAAGATGTAATTGAGTTGTTAGCTGATAACTTAAATATTCTTAAAAATATTTCTGTGATTATGTGTTTTTGAGTTATCAGCTGATAGCTTAAATATTCTTAAAAATATTTCTACGATTATGTGTTTTTGAAGAATTAATATTGCTATAATAAAAATGCTGCCTTTTCTAGCTGATTAAGTGAACAAGGTTTTTTCCATCCTTTCATAAAGAGAAAGTGGAAAGAAAGCTGATATGTAAGCTTGTTTCATACTAGCAATATTTAATATCCAGAGGCCTATAAACAATTTTAGGAAAAAAAAACAGTGCCATCTATTTCATTAGGAAATGCATTTCCAATGTATATGTTCAGTTTTAACTCAACAGTTTTATGAAATAAAGTTAATAGATAACTTGTGCCTGATTCATGTTGATATATGGCGGAAACCAACACAATACTGTAAAGCCATTATTCTCCAATTAAAAATAAATTTAAATAAAATTAATACATATATACGATTTTAAGATATTATAGATAATATTTTACTATAAATATGATAGGGTGATCAATATAAACATTCAGAAATAAAATGTATTACTTAAGGGTAAAATTTAGTGAGGAAGTGAGTATAAATGAAAGTGAAAGTCACTCAGTTGTGTCTGACTCTGTGACCCCATGGACTATGCAATTCATGGAATTCTCTAGGCCAGAATACTGGAGTGGGTAGCCATTCCCTTCTCCAGGGTATCTTCCCAACCCAGGGATCAAAGCCAGG
Source organism: Moschus berezovskii (assembly GCF_049115385.1). NCBI lineage: Eukaryota > Metazoa > Chordata > Mammalia > Artiodactyla > Moschidae > Moschus > Moschus berezovskii. The sequence goes on from NC_142462.1 coordinate 65,625,569, forward strand.
TCTCCCACATTGCAGCTGGATTCTTTACCAGCTGAATCGCCAGGGAAGCCCAGGAGTACTGAAGTGGGTAGCCTATCCCTTCTCCAGGGGATGTTCTTGACCCAGGAACTGAGCCAGGGTCTCCTGCATTGCAGGCGGATTCCTTACCAGCTGAGCTACTAAGGAGTATAAGTGAGTTCAAGCAAATATGTCAAACATGTAAAATTTCATATTATTTTAAATATTGTATTTTACAAATGGATGATGGTATATATCAAACAGCAGTGGAATTTAGATTTCTTTGGTACTCTTAAGAGTGATGTGATGGTTCTGTTTAAAAATGAGAGTATTTTTAACATACTTGCAATTACATTCTTTGCCACCATTCAAACTTGTAGTGAAACGTTTTGAATGTCAACTGGAAAAGTGTACTTAATGCAGAATTTTAGAGAATTCTTTTGGGAACATACGAGGGAAAAAATGAGGACCACTGCTTTGGAGCACGTTTCTCACACGAACTTTCCATAATAAGACTTTGTAAAATTTAGATAGCAAAGTAATTGATCATTTTCACTGAGAGCACATTAGATTGTTAGTAATGAAGGGTAGATTTCTAGGCTTTGGATGCCTGGTGAACAGGTGGTGAGAAAGTTGATCTACTGGCAAAGATGAGTGTCCTAGATGGCTCTCTTAGATGAACACTTGTTCACTGAAAGGTAGGCGTAGGCCTAGACTACACAAACATTTTCCTGAGAAAGAAATCTTTGGATCATGGCATACATTTGAACACATAAACATTTTGTAGAGACTCTATAAAATGGATACTTTAGGAAAAATTTTGTGATGGTTTCAGCTCTACTTAATTATGCTGCAACTGCAGTGAGTTAGCTATGTAATACACTCAGATAATTGAATTAATGTATATAATTATATAGAAATCACTGTGTAAACCTGGGTAATTTAACATTCAAGAATGCTTACAAAATGCAGTGATTTTAGTTTTAATATGCTTACTGTTGAGTTTGTCATGTTGCTATAAGTGAGAATGATAGGGACCAGATGTCCACATAGCTAATAACTTTTGAAGCTGGTATTTAAACTCATGTATTCAATACCATGTTGTTTTCTACTACAGGAATTAGAAAGGCTGCCTAGTATTTTATACATGCAGAAGGCTGGTTAAATTTAATACACTGTATCATTTCTATAAAAATTTCTGGCAGTGTTATAGGATTTTGTTAATTGGTTTACAGTTTAAAAAAAAAATCTTAAATTGAGGGTCCTGAAGAGCTTTTGTTTACATGGGTTAGATTTGTCAATATTTAGCATATTAGAAATTAAAATTGGGAAAATTAAAAATAAAAACATTAAAAATAGTATACCTATCCATATGTTAATATAAATATTTCTATGAAACATAATTTTTTCCTAAAACAAAAACACTTAGAAGAGTGGAACTTTTTTATATTTTTGTAAATCTCTTTAATGCGTAGCTTAATACACACAGCTGGGTTCCCATATCTGCTCTTGCCTGCAATCTGATATAATGTGTTGTTTTGTTTGAAGTGTATTTAGAAAATCTACCTTTTCACAGATGGTGATTGCAGCCATGAAATTAAAAGACACTTACTCCTTGGAAGGAAAGTTATGACCAACCTAAATAGCATATTAAAAAGCAGAGATATTACTCTGCCAACCAAGGTCCGTCTAGTCAAGGCTATGGTTTTTCCAGTGGTCATGTATAGTTGTGAGAGTTGGACTGTGAATAAAGCTGAGCACTGAAGAATTGATGCTTTTGAACTGTAGTGTTGGAGAATACTCTTGAGAGTCCCTTGGACTGCAAGGAGATCCAACCAGTTCATTCTAAAGGAGATCAGTCCTGGGTGTTCATTGGAAGGACTGATGCTGAAGCTGAAACTCCAATACTTTGGCCACCTCATGCGAAGAGTTGACTTACTGGAAAAGATTCTGATGCTGGGAGGGATTGGGGGCAGGAGGAGAAGGGGATGACGGAATATGAGATGGCTGGATGGCATCACTGACTCTATGGACATGAGTTTGGGTAAACTTCTGGAGTTAGTGATGGACAGGGAGGCCTGGCATGCTCAATTCATGGGGTTGCAGAGTCGGACGTGACTGAGCGACTGAACTGAACTGAACTGAACCCTTGCGTAGATACGTACTTGGAAAATGGAGACTTAGTGGAACCTGTGACAGGTTCTTAAGGACCACCAGAGATCTTTTTACCACAGTATTAGAAGTGCAGCTTTAAAATATTGTCATAAACATTATATTTCAGTTCAGTTCAGTTCAGTCGCTCAGTCACAACTTCATAATTTGTACGCACATAATAACAGTAAAGGTTTTGCATATTCATTATTTTGATGTTGTCTGCATTTGATTGTAGTTTCATGTACTATGAAGTCTTTTCTCTTGTAGATGTATAATTAAATTTATGACAATTATAATCTTGACCTAAAAACATTTAGCTAGTGGAGGTGATGGAATTCCAGTTGAGCTATTTTAAATCCTGAAATATGATGCTGTGAAAGTGCTGCACTCAATATGCCAGCAAATTTGGAAAACTCAGCAGTGGCCACAGGGCTGGAAAAGGTCAGTCTTCATTCCAATCCCAAAGAAAGGCAATGCCAAAGAATGCTCAAATTACCGCACAGTTGCACTCATCTCACACGCTAGTAAAGTCATGCTCAAAATTCTCCAAGCCAGGCTAGAGCAGTATGTGAACCGTGAATTTCCAGATGTTCAAGCAGGTTTTAGAAAAACTAGAGGCACCAGAGATCAAATTGCCAACATCTGCTGGATCATGGAGAAGGCAAGAGAGTTCCAGAAAAACATCTATTTCTGCTTCATTGACTATGCCAAAGCCTTTGACTGTGTGGATCACAATAAACTGTGGAACATTCTGAAAGAGATGGGAATCTCAGACCACCTGACCTGCCTCTTGAGAACCCTGTATGCAGGTCAGGAAGCAACAGTTAGAACTGGACATGGAACAACAGACTGGTTCCAAATAGGAAAAGGAGTACGTCAAGGCTGTATATTGTCACCCTGCTTATTTAACTTATATGCAGAGTACATCATGAGGAACGCTGGGCTGGAAGAAGCACAAGCTGGAATCAAGATTGCCGGGAGAAATATCAATAACCTCAGATATGCAGATGACACCACCCTTATGGCAGAAAATGAAGAGGAACTCAAAAGCCTCTTGATGAAATTGAAAGAGGAGAGTAAAATGGTTGGCTTGAAGCTCAACATTCAGAAAGCAAAGATCATGGCATCTGGTCCCATCAGTTCATGGGAAATAGATGGGGAAACAGTGTCAGACTTTATTTTTTGGGGCTCCAAAATCACTGCAGATGCTGATTGCAGCCATGAAATTGAAAGACGCTTACTCCTTGGAAGGAAAGTTATGACCAACCTTGATAGTATATTAAAAAGTAGAGACATTACTTTGCCAACAAAGGTCCGTCTATTCAAGGCTATGGTTTTTCCTGTGGTCATGTATGGATGTGAGAGTTGGACTGTGAAGAAAGCTGATCGTTGAAGAATTGGTGCTTTTTAACTGTGGTGCTGGAGAATGCTCTTGAGAGTCCCTTGGACTGCAAGGAGATCCAGACAGTCCATTCTAAAGGAGATCAATCCTGGGTGTTCATTGGAAGGACTGATGCTAAAGCTGAAACTACAATACTTTGGCCACCTCATGCAACGAGTTGACTCACTGGAAAAGACTCAGATGCTGGGAGGGATTGGGGGCAGGAGGAGAAGGGGATGACAGAGAATGAGATGGCTGGATGGCATCACCAACTGAATGGACATGAGTTTGAGTGGACTCTGGGAGTTGGTGATGGACTTTGAGTCCTGGCGTGCTTTGATTTAGGGGGTCGCAAAGAGTTTGACACAACTGAGCAACTGAACTGAACTGAACTGAAAAACATTTAACTAAAATTATGGGGTGTATTACAATATAAGTTTCTATAGGATAGCAATTTTGAACAAATGTTTCTCTGAATCAGAAAATCAATAGAAAAGAAATTCAAATATATTATTTAATTAATGTGGTTGTAATGATACCAAAGATTTCTAAACCTAAGGAAAATGTGTATCCCATAAATCCTTTAATCTAGATTTCCATCCATCTGCTCATCTTTTTCCATTCTTTCCATCTTTATCCCCCTGCTTTCTCTTAATTTCCAACTTCCTCTTCAAAATTCATTAAAAAAATATTTGTTGGACTTTTTATACTTTAGGGTAAGTACTAGTTTATGTATCAAAGAGGTGAAAATTTTCAGTGGTTCAGAAATTTATTTGTTGCTACATCCAAGGAGCATGTTTCTGTTTGGGATAGGGTTTGCTTATTGCGAGATCTGGCTGGTCAGCTGGAGAACTGCAATTTGTGCCCTATTTAGCAACTGTCTCCCAACTGCTGGCTCTAGGACCACATGGTCTTAGCTATGATTCACACTGGTTAAATGTATGACTGGCCCTGGCTCTTGATATTCTTGAAAATAGGAACTAGATGTTAGGATTTATCTTGCAGAAAAATCCAACTTCTCTCTGCCTGATTCTTCAAGTAAAAATAGCAGAAGCCACAGTAGTTAGCTTGGGCTCTGCCTTGCTGTGTTCTGACTCTGACTTCAGGTCCTGTTGGTGTACCTTCTTGGCACGAGCTGGTTTATGTGCCAAAGTCTAGCTGTCAGGGAGTATAGGAAGTGAGCTCTAGCTTTCTAGCTTAACTTTCTTGTTTGGCATTCATTAAAGAATGCAGCTACATTTGAAGTTGAGAGACCCAGTGGAATGGGTTGCCATTTCTTTCTCCAGGGATCCCCAATTCTGGGATTGAACCTGGGTCTCTTGCATCTGCTGCATTGGCAGGCAGATTCTTTATGGCTAGTGCCACCTGGGAAGCCAGTAAGAAGAAAAGACTAAAAGAAATAAAAGAAAAAGAAGAAAAAACTAAAATGAAATGTTTTAAAACATTGACAACAAACATCTCTGGGTTATTAAAATCACAGCATCTTCTCCTTCCTTTACTTTCTTGATTTCGGTCCTTGCTTGTTAATCTTCCACACTTTAAAAGAATTTTGCCCTTTCTTCCCTGGTTTTACTGTATCTACCCTTGTTGCTATAAGGCCATAAGACTGTCAGAATTGGTCATTTCCAGTGGCTACAAGAAGACTACTTCTAGTCTGAGAACTTTTCATTGATCTTGTGGGGTTAGGGGCGCATAGTGAACTGACTGAGCGAGTCTTTCAGTGCAACTACTGTACGAGTTGAAGAGAGTCAGTCTAGATTATACTCACTTTGCTACCTAGTGTGGATGCTTTGTGTTTCTCAGTCCTAACTGAGCTTGGGCATTAATGGTAACCAAAGTGTACCATGTCATGGAGGAATCCAAGTTGATTTTATGCTTTGTGGCTTTTCCTTGATCTGGTCAGAATTTTTTTAATCTCTTTTGCTTTGCCAATATTGAAGACTCTATATGGCAGATAATGGGAAAAGATACTTTGATTAATGCTTGGAAGTTGCCTAAATAACTGGTGGAGTAAAAAATTTGTCCTCAACTCTGAGTGGTATCTTTGAGGGACAAGAGAATAGAGGGTAATGAGGTAATGCCTTATGGTGTAGTGTGTGCTGTACATGCTCAGTCGCTCACTTATGTCCAACTCTGCGACCCTACGGACTGTGCCCACCAGGCTCCCCTGTCCCTGGGATTCTCCAGGCAAGAATGCTGGAGTGGATTGCTGTGCCCTCCTCCAGGGGATCTTCCTGATCCAGGGACTGAACCCACATCTCTTGCATCTCCTGCTTTGGCAAACTGGTTCTTTACTAATAGTGTCACCTGGGAAGCCCATGGTGTCAGTTAGGGAAGATGAAATGGTAGTAGATGAAATGGCGGAAAGGAAACCACATTCAAATTAGCTGGGTCTTCAAATCAAATGATTCTTTCTAGAGTTTGAGGCCCCTAGAGGGTGTAGCAACAACAAGCCAAATGGTTGTGTGTGTGTGTGTGTGCGCTCATCATTCAGTCAGACTCTTTGTGACCCCGTGGACGACAGCCCTCCATGTTCCTCTGTCTGTGCCATTTCCCAGGCAAGAATACTGGAATGGGTTGCCATTTCCCTCCTCTAAAATGGTCTGTACTCTGAATCAAAAAGTAACTGGTTGATAGGCCAGGGAAAAAGGGTATACAGAGCTGAGGTAGGATGGCTAAAGGGTCTGGGCTGCCCTAGAGTGAAAAGCTTAGGGTTTTTATGGCTTGTGGGGACTAGTAAGTATGGGGTTGGGAAGTGTGTGGAGCGGAATGGTAAAGCAGTAATTCCAACACTGACTAGTGCCTTTGCTTATCTTCAGTTTCCTAGTTCCTGAGAAGATGAGTATGTCCAACATGGTTTAAGATTGTTGTTCAGTCACTAAGTTGTCCGACTCTTTGCAACCCCATGGACTGCAGCACGCCGGACTCCTCTGTCCTTCACTATCTCCTGGAGTTTTCACTCAGATTCATGTGCTTTGAGTCAGTGATGCTATCTAACCATCTTATCCTCTGCTGCCTGCTTCTCCTTTGCCTTCAGTCTTTCCCAGCATCAGGGTCTTTTCCATCAGACAGAAATGGACAACAGCAGTTATGTATATCTTTTCTATAAATTCTTCATGATAACTTGTGTTGTAGAAGGTTGAGTCTTTTTTTTTTTAACACATTGCTCATCTCATTAGGAGAATCAGTTTGATGAATTTAATTACATTAATTTGTCTAATAAAATTATTTAGACACAATAGCTAGAGCTAGTGAATGTTCCCAGTATAAGATAAAAAACCAAATGCAACATTTAGACAAAGCAAGTTAATTTAGTTGACATGATTCTGAGTTGTAAAAGCACAGACCAGCATCCGAAGGGAATGCATTTCGGATTTTTAATGTGGCAGTTAAACATAGTTAGGGGGGCTATGTAAATTAGCACATTTTAAACTGCATTTATGGTCATCTTAATCTGATATGGCTGACTTAATTTCATAGTCATTTGAGGATAGTTAATTCAACTTTATAGTTGCTTACCAGAAAATTATGCTTCATGCTGTGTAGTGAGGTTTTGTAAAAGAATCTAAAGAAAATTGTTACTGTTGGGAAAAAAAAAAGAATTATTTGTTTAAGTACCATCTAGCATTGCTGCCTCAAAGGGATTGTTTCTGCATAGTATTTAAAAAAGATTTTAAATGTGTTTTATGTATTGTCAGTTTTTGAGTAGAAAAACATAGATGTGTGCTTAGCAAAAAGCTTAAGTACCACTCTGGGGCCAGTCTGTGTCCACATCTACCTGAAGTATTAGTGATAAAGCTCACAGCATAGATGAGCTTACAGAGATGAGTTTACAGTTTATAAAGTACTCTACCAGTTGAGAGTAATCTGGTTTGTACATACGTGCTTTCTAAGTCTTTTAAATAAGTTATCTGTTAAAATGTCAAATCTTTCTTTTTTTTTAAGTCAAGATTTTTAACCCCAGCTAATAGAGGAAGATAACTAATTTACTCATAAATAGTACTACATGAGAGAGGCCTGTAAATTTTCAATTCTGTGTTTAAAAAGTGAGCATTCTGGATTTGATATCAAATATCAACATAAAGATGTTGAATGAATCAATTATCATAAAAAGGAATCTGAGTCTATTTAGTTTATAGCTGATTATACTTTAATACATGGCTTTGTATATTTTTGTAGTGTGTTTGTGTGTTCAGTTTTCTAAATTCTGTGTTCAACCCCATGTGGCTTAATTATTGTCTTTGTGGGTTTGTTTTTCAGATAATCACTGTACATTCATGGAAACAAATATTTTAAGAATTGTAAGGTTTTCTAACAGAAGTCAGTATTTTCAGATGATCTAAAGACCTATTCATAGAAAAATAACATAAAGTACTATTGATTCAGCTTAAATACCAATCTTTGAAATATAAGGGAACATTAAAACAGATTACACTGTGTGAAGATGTTAGTCACTCAGTCGTGTCTGACTTTGCGACCCCATGGACTGTAGCCCACTAGGCTCCTCTGTCCATGCTCCAGGTATAGATACTGGAGTGGGTAGCCATTCGCTTTTCCAGGGGATCTTCCCGACCCAGTAATATACTCTGGAAACTGGGATTCTCAAAATGTATTTGAGGGAATGCTGATGGATCCCTGAAATCTTTTTGTGGGGAGGGGTCTATGAGGTCAAAACAATTAACATAATAATACTAAGAATTTATTTGTCTTTTTAAAAAAACTCATTCTCACATCAATGTACAGGGCAATTTTGCTGAAACTATGAGAGAAATCAGAACATTAAGAGATATGAGAATCCAGTTGTCTCCTGAGATCCACAAAAATGTAAAACAATGTCACTCTTTAAACTGTTTTTTGGAAAATATCAATAATTTTAAACAAAGCATGTTATTTGTGTTAACATGTAATGAGTCGTATTATTTTCAAATGAATTAATAAAAGTTCCAGGTTGTCAAATTTAGTTTCTAATATGTTATAACTTCATGGATACAATCCATATAAAGGAATGGCTTTAGGAGAACTTCTTAAAATGTTGTTGTTTATTGTTTAGTCACTAATTCATGTCTGATTCTTTTGATACTCCATGGACTGTAGCCGCCAGGTTTCTCTGCTCATTGGATTTTTAAATGTTAAAGGTTCCTAAATACAAAGTATTTGAGAATTATTGACTTAGACTAATTAGAGCTAGCATTTGATTTGGAGGCTGGAAAGTAAAAGTAGAGATTGGGACTTGCCTGGTACCTGAATAACATTGAGTATGCTTATCAAATTTTGAGCACTTTCCTTAGGTATAAAATCAGAATAATGTTTAATGTGTAAGGTTAGAGACAATATATATGTACATTGTTCACTCTGATACTCTGTCCATATTAAGTGCCTAACACTTTTTGAATTGGTGGCTGATTCAAGGGATAGTTATATTACAGATATCATTGGGGATATTTATGTGTAAACAGCCTATAGTTTTCTTTTCTCTTATTCTATCTTGAAACTCATTCAAGAATAAGAGTAAGAAAAAGTTTGAGAAATTTATTAATTTTCTTTCCCAAGGTAAAGTAAACACAGTTGTAGATACAGATATAAGTCTATCTTACCCTAGCAGTTTTGAGTCACTCATTCATCAAGTGTTAAGTTTCCCTATGCCATTTTAAATTCTTTATTCTGCATTTTCTTCTCTAACTGCATGTCCAGATTTTTGTCATCTCTAGACTGTGCATATGCTTTTTTTAGTCTTGCTTTTAAACACTTCTCCCATAGCCTGCCAAGCATTACAATTCAGGTAGGCACCATGTTCATGCTCGTGGTTGCAAACAACTAGCTGATTGATTGCATTTATACCTTTTACTCTTGGTGATATGGACACATTTGTTGTCTTAATGACAGACAGCCTGATAAAAAAATGCTTTTTTAAAAAAATGACACAGGAAAAGAAATATTCCCAGTCAAGTGCCATGTTTAAATAAGTAAATGTCATTTCACTGAAAAGCTGGAGCCTAATCAGATTCAGGTTTATATTAATAAATCACATGAAATATTTTGAGGTACTCTGTAGCAGCTGTCTTGAAATACAGAAGTCAGAACCGTCCTAAAGGGAGGTTCATTGGATATGTGGTACAACATGGATGAAACTGAGATGGACAGTGTGTCTGCATTTACTCATTTCAAAAGGACAGGTTACAGCTTAATATCATTATGAAATTATTAGATAAAATGCTAAAGCATAGTGAGTGAATGACTTTATTTTTGCAGTCTCACGTTACTCTAGCCACTCATTTAGCAATTTTTATCTGTGGTACCTGTTTAAAATCTATATATGTCAACAGTAGCAGTTTTTTTTTTTTTTGTTAGAAATGGAAGCAGAATTTCATGACAAAATGATCTTGGTGATTGATGAATTGCTGCCATTGTTAGTTATCTTGTATTGGGGGTTATCTACAATGAAGTAGAAGAAAATGTCACCCTTATTCATTTTAACTTAACGGGTTGGTATAGAATACAAGATAGCATTTTTCCCCAGCATACCTGCAATAGTGAATTGAGTAAAAAATGTATTAAGTAAGCTTTTTAGTTTTATATTAAAATCAATACCAGACTGTTGAAAATTTTAAGATTATGATTTCCTCATCAATTTATGTTGTACTTTAATCTCTTACAGTGTAATAGTTGGCCATCTAATCTAATAATATTTAATGTAATGATTTGAAAATGTAGTCAATTTTTCACCTATCTCATCATCCTGAACAATTACAGTGTTCATCATTCTGTTGTAAGTCACTGTTACCTATGTGAGAAAATTAGTATAGTGTGGAGACTCAAAATTAAAAATAGATCAAAGGTGTAAAAGGTGAAAATCTTCATATTGACTGTGAATAAGCTGTTACATGTTTTGGATTATTTTTGGAGAAGCGTTAAATTCTGTTTCCATTTACTATAAAATATTCTGCAGAAAGAAAGTAAAAGAGTAGTGTTCATGGTAAAGTGAAGCTGAAATCTCTCCTAATCAACTAGCCACTTCATATAGAATCTTCTGTTGTATGATTACTTATGGAGAAGAATAGTAAAATTCAGATAATTAGTAATCTTGACCCTCCTAATTGTGGGAGGAATATTGTCTTTTAGCAATGTATTGAGCATCTGTTATGTACTTCTGCTGCTGCTGCTAAGTCACTTCAGTCGTGTCCGACTCTGTGCGACCCCATAGACAGCGGCCTATCAGGCTCCCCTGTCCCCGGGATTCTCCAGGCAAGAACACTGGAGTGGGTTGCCATTTCCTTCTCCAATGTGTGAAAGCGAAAAGTGAAAGTGAAGTCTCTCAGTCACATCCGACTCATAGAGATCCCATGGACTGCAGCCTACCAGGCTCCTCCATCCATGGGATTTTCTAGGCAAGAGTACTGGAGTGGCTTGCCATTGCCTTCTCCTTATGTACTTCTAGACACTGGGAATACTAAAATGACCTTGCCCTCAAAGAGTTCATTGTCTAATAATTGATAATAATAACAGTGAATGGCTTCCCAGATGCTACTGGGAATACTAAAATGACCTTGCCTTCAAAGAGTTCATTGTCTAATAATTTATAATAATAACAGTGAATGGCTTCCCAGATGGTGCTAGTGGTAAGGAACCTGACTGCCAATGCAGGAGATGTAAGAGAAACAGGTTCGATTCCTGGATTGGGAAAATCCCCTGGAGGAGGATATGGCAACCAACTCCAGTATTCTTGCCTGGAGAAGCCCATGGACAGAGGAGCCTGGTGAGCTACAGTACACAGGGTCACAAAGAGTCAGACATGCCTCAAGCAACTTAGCATGCACAGTAAGTATAAAATAGTAGTAAGTCCAGCAATATATCTATGTATGCAAATTTACTGATATGGAATATATTTTATTACTTTAACAGTTGATGTCAGGATTTCCTGTTACGAAGGAAATGTCTTTGAGTAAATAACATCATCAGTTCACATGGAGTAGATGAGAACTGCTGGCGTCCAGCCTCGGCAGAGTCCAGGGGTATTCTCAGGATGAGCGGCATCGGCGAGAAAAGGAAGAAAAAAAAAAAATGGCGAGTCGAGTCTTGGTTGAGTGCAGAATCAAGACTGCTTTATTTTTTACATCAGTGCTTATATACTCTAAAACTGGCAGTACCAAAAAGGGAGAAGGAATTGTCTTGATACAGTTGTGCTAGGAATGCCGTCATAGACCATCTTCTAGAACAGTCAGCACCTTCACGCATAACTCTCAAACAATGGGCTTTTAAGACATCAAGGACACAAGGCATGAGAAAATGGCTTTATCCGTGTGGCAGTTAGTCAACTGTAAAAACTATTAGCAAGCCTTATCTTGGGAGTCTCAGTTCCGTGCAAATTTTGTGACTCCCTAGGAAGCATGGTTTCCATTTTTGGGCTTTACCCCCGTATCTCTGCAGAAGCAATTTTTTACACTAACACTATATGCTTATTCATTTTGTTATAAACCTTTATCTCTATGTATTCCTTTTAGTGTACTCCCAGGTGCACCATGGACAAGGGGCAGGGAGACATATCGATGCAAGCACTAGTATGTGACCTTGAAGGCCAAGAGTCTCATGAGCTCCCTCTGGATCTCGCTTTAAGGGGCCCTTCTAAACTCATGAAAGGCTTTGTATCTATATTGCTTGTGAAATGCTTAGGCCTATTGTTAGCGGACTTAGATTTATGCCAGGGGCGCTTTGTGCGGTCCTGAGCATTCCAAATTCTAAATTGACAATTATAACCCCAACAGGGCCAGAAGGAAGAATCAGGATGTTCTATGTAAAAATATTTTCTTCATTCCTGGCCTGTTTATAGGGCCCATACACCCTCAGGGACTGTATTGCTGCCTTGCAAAGTCTTCAAGGGGGATATTTGAGCAGGAGTCAAAATTCTTAGATAGCACAGAGGACTACCAAGCATCAGAAGAAGAAGAGATGGAGGCCTGGGCGTAGATGATGGGGCGGCCCTGAGAAATCCCCGGAGGTCTGGACGGCCTTGCGGTGCCAGCTCCTCAAGCCAAGACCTTGTAATGGGCGGGGTCTCTCTTGCGGGCTCCCGACAGAGAACTATGACATTAGAGGGCAATTAGGTGCAGAGCCTTTTCTGCATTAGGGAAGAAGGAGCATTCATTTTGATTTGGACAGGAAGTGCATTCTGTGTGACAGGCGGAGAGAAGAGGGAGAGGCCCAGGACTGGATTTGGGAGTGTGTAAGAGTCTGGCCTTGCCTGGGGAAAGACCCACATGTTTCCCTGGTCTGCCTCTCCCTCTGTTTCCCTGAGTGGCAGTTTGGAGCTCCTCTCTCCTTGAATCAAGGTCCCCTCCTCTACTCCCCGTCACCGGTACCACGTGGCCACCCTTCTAGGTACATTGTTAGTTAAAGCTTGTTGTAGAGGGTTATCTGTTAATGTTTTCTCACCTGTGTAAGACTCATATGGCACTATGAAAGCCAAGACAAATGTATTTGCTTTACTAAAGCGAGAAAAAAAGCTGATCTTTAACTTTAGAAATTTAAAAAGGAAAGACACCTTGTTGTAAATTAACTGGCTGCATTTGTTGACTTCCTGCTCAAAACGCTTTATAAACTATTTTGGTCTCTCATGTACTTTCTATCCCACTTGCCTGTACAACTCCTGGAGGGTGGGAATAACATTTCCTGCGGCTTGGTTACCATCCCAGTACTTCACATGGCTGCTGCCCAGTATAGGTGCTCTTCATATTTTTAACCTAACATTGTTCTCAATATTAGCAGTTAATCTTTTTTTTTCCCCTTAAATATTAGAGAAAACTAGGATGGATATAGTCATTCTCTGTTCTGATTGTGGTAATTAGGGCTCTAGGAGGCTCCTCTGTTTTGATAATGTGGTTGTAGCTCAAAAATCATTCTTTTCTTTATGGTGCACTACTAAAATTGCATGAAATTGAATCTAGGCATGAGGGGGGAAAGCCTCTGATGTGTTCAGCATGGAAGACCAAGCTTATAAACTATTAACTAGTACATACCAAAATCAGTCTACTTTGGAAGAAAATAAATAGTTGAAAGGATTTTTGATGAAGAAAAGATTTCTTTGCTAGTTTAAATTCATTCTAGGCAGGTCCTTAGGAATTTATGCTATGTATACATAAAAAGGACAGAAAAATAAATATTCCTTTCTTTCAGATATCACAACCCTTAGAAGGCAAGTCAGCCAGTAAGTAGATGGCAGAAGCTCAGTTTCTACAAGGTGGACACCTAGGGCCAATCATGCATAGTTTAGTGCTAATTTCATAGTTTCTAAAGACTATCCCAGAATTCTAGTTCTGTTAATGATACTAAGGATGTTATTCGGGCATATGGAAAAAAAAAGTGTGGACATAATGGCCTTATTTGTAGGGCAGATTCACATGAACTATTTGCTATTATTAGAAAAAGATTTTATAAATATTCTGTATTTTACTTATGAAAAAAATCTACTTTGGCTTCTAACATGGAGAAGTGTGGGACTGCAGTATAATTAGATGAATCAATAACTGGCTCCCTTTTTTTACATAAAAAGAGCATCTGCTGTTTTAGAGAATGACTGGGAATTTAGCACTGAAGGAAACATCTAGTTTGAAAATAAATGTGCAACTATTTTATCATAATAAGTGCTTTAATAGGATTTTTAGATCAAATGTTGTATGAGAGAAAAGTTCTATTTATGAGAAGAAAGTAATGGGGGGATATCACAGGCAACAAATGAGCTGGTCTCAGAAGTTAAGTTTATCATAGGAATGCCTTTCCCTTGTCATTCTCACTCCATTCCCTTAAAATATTATTCTAAAGCTTTGCTGCCATGCTCAAGTTCAACTTCCTATCCCCCCCCAACCCTCTGCTCCCATGGAATTGACCTCAGATTATTATAAAATATGAAACTGGAAAAAAACTTCCTCAGTTTCTTACTATAAACATATCTACCTCTGTTTCTATACATTAAAAATACTTGAAGTACAGTTGATTTACAATATTAATTTCAGATGTACAGCATAATGATTCAATATTTTTATAGGTTAGGTTCCATTTATAATTTTTTAATAAAATATTGGCTATATTCCCTGTGCTATATAATACATTCTTGTAGCATTTTTATTTTAAGGGTAGAGGATTAAGAGATACAAACTACTACCTTGACACTTCTGCCTTACCTCTCGCTGCCACTGGTTTGTTCTCTGTATTTGTGAGTCTATTTCTGTTTTGTTATTCATTCACTTGTTTTATTTTTTAGATTCCACATACAAGTGATAGCATAGAATATTTGTCTTTCTCTGCATTATTTCACTAAGCATAATACCCTTCAGGTTCATCAATGGTGTTGGAAGTGGCAGAATTTCTCTTTTTTTAAATGGCTGAGTGATATTCTGTGGTGTGTATATATATATATACACCATGTCTTCTTTATCCATTCATCTGTTGATGGACACTTAAGTTGCTTCTGTACTTTGGTTGTTAGTAAAAATGCTTTTATGAACATTGTAGTGCATGTATGTTTTTAAACTAATGTTTTCATTTTCTTCAGATATATGTCCAGGAGTGGAATTGCTGGTTAATACAGTATTCCTATTTTTAGATTTTTATAGGAACCTCCATAATGCTTTCCACTGTGCTTCACCAGTTTACATTCCCACCAACAGTATAAGAGGAATCCCTTTTCTCCAGCCTCGCAAACATTTATTTGTGTCCTTTTTCATGATGACCATTCCAACAGCTTCCCTGGTGGTTCAGATGGTAAAGAATGTGCCTGCAATTAGGAATTTCGATCCCTGGATTGGAAAGATCCCTTTGAGAAGGGAGTGGCTACACACTCCAGTATTCTTGCCTGGAGAATTCCATGCACATAGGAGCCTGACAGACTATATAGTACATGGGGTTGCAAAGCGTTGGACATGACTGAGTGACCAACACTTTTCACTTTCATTATGACAGATGTGAGATGATATTTCATTATGATTTTGGTTTGCATTTCTCTGATTAGTAATGTTGAGCTTTTTTTTTTTCATGGACCTATTGGCTCTCTGCATTTTCTCTTTGGAAAAATGTCTATTCAGTTCTTCTGCCCTTTCTCTATTCAATTTTTTAAAATGTTGAATTGTATGAGCTATTTATTTTGAATATTAATCTGTTACTGGTTATATCTTTTGCAAATTTTTCTCCCATCCTGTAGGTTGTCTTCATGTTTTGAGCTCATATACCTTGTTCCAACTCCCTGTGACGTTATCTAGTTTAGACTTTTGTGCAGAGTTCATTTGGACTATTGGGAGAGTTACTTTATTGCTCTCAGCCTCCAGTATGGCTTTCTTTCTATCCATCCACACATATCAATCATTAGAGTTAAATGTAAAGTTACTTTAGTAAATGTATAATTCTGTCACTTAAAATATCCAGTGGCCTTGTAACTATGTTAAGTTCAGACTTCTTCCTGAGATATTGGGTCACCTTGCTTATTTAACTTATATGCAGAGTACATCATGAGGAACGCTGGGCTGGAAGAAGCACAAGCTGGAATCAAGATTGCTGGGAGAAATATCAATAACCTCAGATATGCAGATGACACTACCCTTATGGCAGAAAGTGAAGAGGAACTCAAAAGCCTCTTGATGAAAGTGAAAGAGGAGAGTGAAAAGGTTGGCTTGAAGCTCAACATTCAGAAAACAAAGATCATGGCATCTGGTCCCATCACTTCATGGGAAATAGATGGAAAAACAGTGGAAACAGTGTCAGACTTTGTTTTTTTGGGCTCCAAAATCACTGCAGATGCTGATTGCAGCCATGAAATTAAAAGACGCTTGCTCCTTGGAAGGAAAGTTATGACCAACCTTGATAGTATATTAAAAAGCAGAGACATTGCTTTGCCAACCAAGGTCCGTCTAGTCAAGGCAATGGTTTTTCCCGTGGTCATGTATGGATGTGAGAGTTGGACTGTGAAGAAGGCTGACCGCCGAAGAATCGATGCTTTTGAACTGTGGTGTTGGAGAAGACTCTTGAGAGTCCCTTATACTGCAAGGAGATCCAACCAGTCCATTCTAGAGGAGATCAATCCTGGATGTTCATTGGAGGGACTGATGCTAAAGCTAAAACTGCAATACTTTGGCCACCTCATGCGACGAGTTGACTCACTGGAAAAGACTCTGATGCTGGGAAAGGTTGGGGGCGGGAGGAGAAGGGGACGACGGAGAATGAGATGGCTGGATGGCATCACCGACTCTGTGGACATGAGTTTGAGTGAACTTCGGGAGTTGGTGATGGACAGGGAGGCCTGGCGTGCTGTGATTCATGGGGTCGCGGAGAGTCGGACACGACTGAGCGACTGAACTGAACTGAACTGAACTGATCCTCAACTTTGCCTGGTTTAGCCACCGCCCCCGCCTTTTTTTTTCAATTACTTGGAGAAAGTTGTTACACTGAACACATAGGTGGCTCAAGTCAGTTCGCCTTTTTTTTTCAATTACTTGGAGAAAGTTGTTACACTGAACATATAGGTGGCTCAAGTCAGTTTATATAGAAAATAACATAATTAGGATTTAACAGATGCTCAGAAACTTCTCTTACCTCCTTTTCCCCTCTCTTCTGCTCACATCTTGCCAGAAGCTTATAAGTAGTCTCGGACAGGGGTCAGGCTTTGCAGGCAGCCATGTATTCAATTCCTGTACTTGTCTCTAACTATACAGCCTCTAGCAGGAATTTCTATTTCTGTAGTCCTCAATATCTTCATTCTAAGATGGTACTTATAGTTCCTCCCTTATTAGGATTTGATGGCATAAGACATGCAAAACACTTAGTATATGTGTTGGCTTTTGATGTTAGGTCAGTGCACTTGGCTTTGATTGTTGAGATAGATATAGTGATAGCAACATACTGAGAAGATAGTGGTTAGATCATTAAAGTGACTCAACACCATGCCCTACAATCAAGGTTAGGGTTGAATAAGCTACTGCAGTTTAATCTGGAGATAAGGAACATGAGCATATGCACTGAGCTGTTCAAAAAGTTCATTCAGGTTTTTCCATAAGATGTTGCAGATGGACTTTTGGTCCACCCAATAATAGCTTTCTCCAGATGTTTGTAGGAATGTAGAAGACAGTTTTGTTTTATTCTGGTGGTTCTAGGGATTATAGATTATTTATACTGAATGGGTATAAATAGTTGAGGTAGATTTTCAGTCAATATAAAGAATTCTATAACAGAACTGCCTTAAAAAAAATCTACCCAATATACCAGGTGTTCCAGTGGAGGCCAGGGTTGTCAAATGGGACATTAGTGCTTTGACTAGACATTCAGACCTGTTAACTATTACCCAGAACTGCCACCAGGTAATCCCCCTGGTGCCACTCATCTCTGTTGTTCAGTGAGTCAAGTCAGTTTTTGCACAACATACTATTTTTCAGCATTTCCCATCAGGGCCATTTACAGATCATAGTTTCTGTGGTAACCAATCCCTATAATAAGTTGTAGTCGTCAACTAATCAAACACCATGTATTACTTCTCCTTCTATAGTTGCTTGCTGGCTTTTATATTCCCCTGAAGTGTTAAATCTGGCCTTTAGGAATCAACATCCTGTAAACCCCAGGAGATGGTCTAATGTCGTCTGTGACATGGGGCTTATTGCCCACAGCTGCTTATTGCTGAGTGGTGGGAGCAAATTATACCTCAGGTGACCAATGTAAAATGAACCTGAGTGCATCCTGCTCTCATGAAGCACAGTGGAAACATTTTCCTCAGAGTAGATCTACTTGGCATTTTTATTCAACCTCACATTAGTAATATTACACATTCAGCAATATTAGACTGGCCTAGGAGTTATAAAAGAATTGGTTGACTCATAAAATTTGGATTACATTTTAGGTCATCCTGTATGAAATTTCCAATTTTCATGTTGAATATTTCTGTAGAGGGAAAATTCTAGGAAAAAAACCATATGTGAAATGTGAAATAATCAGGGTTTTCCTTTGCTCCTCTATCCCCATCAGTATTATTCCTGTTTATAGTCACATGTTTCTGAGACTCAAATGTTGTTCTGCCTCATTTTTTTTTTTCCTCCAAAGCCTTTTCACAAGGCTTTCACCCTTAAGTGGCACTTCATTTTCAGAACTTTCTGGATTTGTTTCTCTTATCAAAACTGTCAAGCACTTTATTTTCCATTTCCCCATGATCATATCTCATCCTTTCTGAGGTAATAGCTATCAACTTATATTGACTCAATTATATCAATCCTTGCCTTATCTCAGGTAACTTATGCAATAATAGTAGTAGTCAGAACAGAAGGCATTTTTCCAGCTTAACTGATGGATGTCAGACTGAAGGTGAATTTTAGAGAAAACAGGGAACCTGTGCTCACATCAAAATAGACTGCATATGTTCTGCCCATGTACAGCTTCCCTTCTTTTTTCCTTAAAACATCTAAAGGAAATAGTCAGTTGCTGTGTACCAAGGCATGCCTCTGTACATGAGAATGTGCTAAATACAAAGAAGGAAAGCATGATAATAGAGAATAACAGGAATGCGAGCTGAGGGAACACTTTAGATACTATGTTCAGGGAAAATGTCTCTGAAGAGAAGTAACATTGAAGCTGAAGGAAGTAAAGGAACCAACTTTACAACACATGAAGAGAACAGTGTGCTAGGCAGAGAGAACAGCATATGCAAAGGCTCTGAGGAAGGACAAAGCTTGATATGATGCAAGATGTGGAAGGTGGCCAGTATGTCTGGAATTTTGTTTGGGCATAGTTGGGTGAGATGAATTTGGAGATACTGTTAAGGGCTACGTTATTTAATAGGGCAGTGGGACATTTTGAGGGAGATTAAGTAGAGCAACAGTTAAATTTATAGTTTGATAAAGGTTTTCTGACTGCTCTGTGACAAATAACTTGGATGGTGGCAAGAATGGGAAAATATACCTGAAAGTCCAGTAGAAAAGCTGAATTATCTGTGAGGAAAGAAAAATAGAAATAGGGAGCAGTGGATAGATTGCAATATCTCTTTTTAGGTAGGTACAGACTTTTAGATTGGATTAGGTGTGATAGAAGGAGAGAGAGGAAACAAGGATGATGGCAGGTTTTCTGGTTTGATCAGTGAATGGATAGTTACACCACAGGATGAAATGGTGAATGTTCCCCAGTTTATAGTAGCAGGAGATAAAGCTTGAAGAGGTAAAGTAATTTGGTCATGGTCACCTACTCTTCTGCTCTACTCTTTCAAATTTAAGCAAATGCCCAAACTAGGAAGTTATTTGAGTGGGAAATATATTGTTATTCTGGGTAGTGTTCCAAGAACCCAGTACCAATATTATATCAACAGCTGGCATTTATATCATTCACTCATGCAACAGATAATGAATTTTCTAGGTGTCATTGGGCACAGAGCAGTGACAGAGAAATGGTCCCTGTCTTGCTGATGGTGAGGAAGGTAGGCTAGTGACTAAGTGCTATAACCCACCATGAGATGGCTGTAGAAGTGAAGCACTGGGTATGTGGGGAGCCAAGAACGTCTTCTCCTGAAGATCTTTCCTTCTTGCAAGTGAATATGGAAGACCGAGTAGAAGTTAGGATGAAAGATCAGGAAATATTGTTCTAGGCAGAAGTGACAGCTCATGTTTAGAGATGAGAATCCTAGAAGTTCAGAGAACCTGAAATTAGAGCCATGTGGTTGAGAAACTAAGTCCAGATGGAGTGGGGAGAAGTAAGGCTGCACAAGTAACCAAGGCATGTTACCCAAAGAGTCCTTTGAAGGAACTTATATGTGATCCTGTGGTAGAAGGGAAAGCATTTATGACTTTTAGAAGGGGCATGACTTGATAAAATTATCATTTTAGGAAGACCATTGTAACTGTAGTGTGGAGAATGGATTAGAAAAGGCTGCTGCTGCTAAGTCACTTCAGTCGTGTCCAACTCTGTGTGACCCCATAGACAGAAGCCCACCAGGCTCCCCCGTCCCTGGGATTCTCCAGGCAAGAACACTGGAGTGGGTTGCCATTTCCTTCTCCATTGTGTGAAAGTGAAAAGTGAAAGTGAAGTCGCTCAGTCGTGTCCGACCCATAGCGACCCCACAGACTGCAGCCTACCAGGCTCCTCCATCCATGGGAGTACTGGAGTGGCAGCTACACAATAAATATTTGTTGATAATATTCTATAAATGTCTAGTGTGTATAATAGGCAGTTGCAAGGATTTTCAGCTTGGTTGGGTTTAACTGATGAAAGATAATTTGCAGCCACTAGGGAGTGGCAGAAACAGAGCAGCCTCGATGAGTATCATTGATGTTTTATTTTTTATTCTGTTATTTGAATTTTTAGGCGATTTGATTTTAGTATACCCATATATAAGTTTTTTTTTTTTTAGTTTGCTTGTGTTTTGCACTTTTGTCCCAGAAGGTTGTTAAAATAGATTTTAAGAAATAATGTTGCTTTTTTAGAAATTTATGTATATATATATTTCTATTTAAGAATGGTATATTTACTGATACAAACATTTTTATTAACCTAGCTAGAATTATAGTAAAAATTGACATATTAAAGATACTTAGATATAATGCTTAGTAAAAAAGGAATATAAAATTTAATTTTTGTTATACCATATATGTATAATTATAATAACATTTTAAGATCTATGATAGAGTACTTTAAATATCAATTTATTATAAATGTAATTTTGTGTGTGCCTTTTATAGTTTACATGCAATAAACATTTAAAAATATGTCATATTTTAATATATTTTCACAGCTCCTAACTGATAATTTCTATTCTTTGAATTAAATCATAGAGAAGTCTTGTCGGTCAGTTCAGTTCAGTTCAGTCGCTCAGTTGTGTCCGACTCTTTGTGACCCCATGAATCACAGCAAATCCCTCCCAAATACAAATTCTTGCTTCTTTACAATCCAGTTTCAAGTTTCTCTTTTAACACTGCCTTTTAAAATATTTTGGTTGTTTAAAATTCCTTCTTAATTTTTGACCTAATCTCTTTCTTTGAAAAATCTGCCTCTTTGGTTCCAGTTCTGTCCTCTGTGATTTCAAGGAAATGCTTAAATATTTCATATGTTATCAAGACTTACTCATAAGGATTTATGCTGGAGTGTTAATCCTGGGAGAAGATTTACTTCACAGCATAATGAAATAGTTATTGGAAGCGAGGTTCCCTTCTGTGTTTGCGTGTTCAGATGTGTTTATACTGGATTGAAAATTCCATTTGGTGTGTGTATATCTATAATTTTTCAATTCAGGGGAGCCTGGCGGTCTACAGTGCATGGGTTCACAAAGAATAGGACGTGAAGGAGGACCAAGAACTCATATTTTCCAATCACTAATTGCAGTTTATGCCTTCCTTCTGCCCTTCTCACGTTTGCTGCGTATTTTCTAATTTCTTTACACTAGAGTCAAAGCGACAAGTTTCTACAACAGTGTCTTATATATAGTGGGTGAGCCAAAAAGTTCGTTTGGGTTTTCCCATACATGTCTATAAAAACCTGAACAACCGTTTTGGTCAAACGAACATTGAGCTCACATAAATATTTGTTAAATATATAAAATGATTTAATATTTTTCAAAAAAAAATCTCCAGAAGATCAGAGATTTGTTTAACTATTAGAATTATCACTGAGGGGTTAAATTATACTAAAAATCACAGGATTAGTTAGTAGAAAGTAATGACTAGAAGCTGATGACTCTGATAACTATTGCTAGGATTAATTCATTACCCCAGGATGTAGTCTTAGGAAAATTCTAATGTATGATTAATGTTTGAAGTGATGATCTTAAGTCAAAGTATTAATATAACAGGGAAGCAGAAATGAGTATGCATTGTAAGAGTACTGCTTGGTGAATTTTTGCCAGGTGGTTGCCAGGTAACCATCACACAGATGAACGCAGAGAACATCGTCTTCCTCAGGCTCCCTTCCAGTCACTGTCTCACCCAAATGATTATTAGCTCCATAGATTAGTTTCGCCTGTTTTTAAAGGTGTATGTAAATTGAATTATGTAATACGTACTCTTTTGTGTCTGACTTCTTTCACTTAACAATATGTCGACGACTTCATCCCCACTGTGTATAGGGAAAGTTCATTTTTACTGCTATGAAGTGTTTCTCTGTAAGATTACTGGACAATTTATATTTCAGCTCTACTGTTAATAGACATTTGGATTGTTATCGATTTTTTTGGAAACTACAGATACAGCTTAAATTTTCTCATATATATCTATATATAGAGAGAGATATATGAATGTTTCTTGGCTTTTAATCTAAGAATAGAATTGCTTGGGACATAGGGTATATGTATGTCTAGCTGTCAAAGATATAGCTAAAGATTATTCTAAAGTGGTTATATTTGATGTATTAGAATATGGTGAACATTAGGGATGTGTTTTGATAAAATAAAAATTGTGGCAGAAAATACTGTTTTAAAATTTAAGAAATATAAATAGTATGTAACAAAAAACAATTAAAATAATGTTTTTTATACTCTTTTATTCCAGCTTTTTAATTTGATATAGAGAGAACTTGATAAATATATTATTTTGCAATAGTAACCTTAATGTACAAAGAGGTCTGTAACAGGACTTTAAAAAGTTTAATTTTTTAAATTTAATAGGGCACATATTAAATTAACAGAGATGTACTTGATCCCTAGTACTAATAATTTTTCCTGTGTATTTTATAAAAAGTGAGTCTTGGAAGTAAAATCAGAAAAAGACAAATTTGCAGATTTCAGTTCATTTCACGTCCAATAAATTTTCATTTCTGTTTCTTTCCCTCTACTAGAGTTTCTTGGATATGTTTAACATGAGCTGTCTACAGTATTCTGTATACAGAGTGGTAGGATCAGTGATCAATATATGCTCTTTGGCAATTATAATTGCTTTTTAATCCCAAATTAGCACTTTGGAGTGTATATGCAGGGCTTACCAATCATTTTAAAACATAAGCATCCTTATCTTAATATGATTATTGAGTGCTATTTCGGGTTCACTTACATTAAGTGTAGAGTTAGGAAAGTATTTTGATGTATGGCAAATGCTAATGACTCAATTTTCATCTGGTCCCATCACTTCATGGGAAATAGATGGAAAAACAGTGGAAACAGTGTCAGACTTTATTTTTTTGGGCTCCAAAGTCACTGCAGATGCTGATTGCAGCCATGAAATTAAAAGACGCTTGCTCCTTGGAAGGAAAGTTATGACCAACCTTGATAGTATATTAAAAAGCAGAGACATTACTTTGCCAACCAAGGTCCATCTAGTCAAGGCTATGGTTTTTCCCGTGGTCATGTATGGATGTGAGATTTGGACTGTGAAGAAAGCCGATCGCCGAAGAATTGATGCTTTTGAACTGCGGTGTTGGAGAAGACTCTTGAGAGTCCCTTGGACTGCAAGTAGATCCAACCAGTCCATTCTAAAGGATCCTGGGTGTTCATTGGAAGGACTGATGCTAAAGCTGAAGCTGCAATACTTTGGCCACCTCATGCGACGAGTTGACTCACTGGAAAAGACTCTGATGCTGGGAAAGGTTGGGGGCTGGAGGAGAAGGGGATGACAGAGAATGAGATGGCTGGATGGCATCACTGACTCGATGGACATGAGTTTGAGTGTACTCCGGGAGTTGGTGATGGACAGGGAGGCCTGGCGTGTTGTGATTCATGGGGTCGCGGAGAGTCGGACACGACTGAGCGACTGAACTGAACTGAACTGAATGACTCAATTTTCACCAAATTCCTTTGCTATGCAAGTGTAGGATCCAGAATAAAAAGCTGTAGTTTTTAAATGACATAGAAAGATGAAAATATTACTAACTTTCGTATCTTTGTTTCATGTTTTGTTATACCGAATGGCTTTTATCTAGCTGAGAGCAGTAATATAATATTGTTACCCATCTTTACTTGTGGTTCTTTCAATCATCATTTGATTGGATAAACTCTTTACTGAGTCTTAGTTTCATTATTAAATCAGGGTTTGGGACTTAGCCGGCTCCTCCTTAAGCTGATTTCTGGGTGCAGGCTCTATATATTTATGTACGGTATTAGATATATATTTAATAAAGTATTGCTTAGAGAGGCCTCTCTGGTTTTCTCTCTGCTTTATAAGTGAAAGGAAATGTTTCAGGGAGAGAATAACTGTCCTCCCCTTTCCAGATCTTCATAACTGGTGCTAAATAAACCAGGGAAGAGAGAGATCTGCTGAATCATGGCATTGAATTTTGTGTTTCAAGCACTGTAATTTCTGATGAATGGTGTCTCAGGAGGCTTCTGTAAAATGATGCATCCTGACATCCAGTGACCTTTTAAACTAATATTTCTTTTATGTAATTCAGTTGCTTCTGTTTCCTGGAGGTAATAACATTAGTTTGTACTGAGGTAGATAATGATTTTGTTAGCAATTTCCTTTGTGGTAAGTGTTTTTGCTGTAATTTAGTTTGAAGGAAGAATTGTTTGTACAAATAAAATCTAGAGGAACTCACCTACTAGTAGTGCACTGTGATCAAGAATAAGGTGGTCCATGACTTCTGGGACAATATTCTTGACACTCCGGGTAAATACAGTCACATTAGCTCAATTTCGGGGAAAGATTGTTGCCAACTACTAATTTTTAAAAATCATATAACACACACAATGCTAATGACAAAGTAATGGGGCTTTGGAATCAGACCTATTAATAATTCTCTCGTTGATGAGTAAGCAGTGTTTCAAACTTGAATTTCTTTGTTTATAAAACAAGAGTAATAATACTTCACAAGAGTACACAGTACGTGTTAAGTGAAGTGATAACCAGAAGCATACTTTATAATACCTTACAGGCATTGGCATTTAATATATCTTGTTAATAACAGTTTTTCTTTCCTTCATGGGTGGTGTAAGGTCCTAAATGAGTCTAAGTTATCAAAGATGATTTAAGATGTGCTTACTCACCTTTTACTGTTTTGTTTTTATTATGTTTTGATTCATGTTATATCTATTAACTTTTTACCAGCAACTGACTATTTGAAATACCTGCTCTACTTTGTTATGCCTGATAATAATTTACTGTAGGTAGAACGAGGAGGATGGGGTAGATAGTTGAACTCTTATTCTCATATTTTTATTTAAAATGTTTACAGTCATAGCAAAACAAGGATGTGGTTAAAAGGAAGAGCATGTGTTTTTGTTTTCTTGCACAGTTTGCTTCTGTTCTTAGTCATACATAGCTTCCACACATCTCTCCTATTCTAAGCTGATGTCATTGTGGCCTACAGGTCATCATCTCTGCCACTGTGCATTTGATTGCAAAACCTCCTCTACCTTAGTTGAGGGCATGAGGTGCTTTTACTGTGCTTCTGCTCTTGACTTCTTCCATTTTCTCACCTTGTTCTATCTCACCTACTTGCCACTTGGTTTTGCCATTTCTCTGATCATAATTAGGTCACACTGGGTTTGACTAATTTAAGACCAGATTGGTTCTTTCTGCTGAATAGTTGATTTATTTCCATTCATCTGTTTATCTGTCCATCTATCTACCCATCTATCTGAATAGTTTATTTAAGACCTTCATTTAGATAGTACAGAGTATGTGCTAGGAGGTATGGCAAATGAATAAATTAATAATAGAGGATGAATATGCTAATTCCTTTTATTGTTCATGCATTCATGCTCAGTGGCTAAGTCCTTTCCAACTCTTTGCGACCCCATAGCCTACCAGGCTCCTCTGTCTATGGGATTTTCCAGGCAAGAATACTGGAGTGGGTATTCAGTTCAGTTCAGTTCAGTCGCTCAGTCGTGTCCGACTCTCAGCGACCCCATGAACCACAGCACGCCAGGCCTCCCTGTCCATCACCAACTCCCGGAGTTCACTCAGACTCATGTCCATCGAGTTGGTGATGCCATCCAGCCACCTCATTCTCTGTCGCCCCCGTCTCCTCCTACCCCCAATCGCTCCCAGCATCAGAGTCTTTTCCAGTGAGTCAACTCGTTGCATGAGGTGGCCAAAGTATTGGAGTTTCAGCTTCAGCATAAGTAAGTCCTTCCAGTGAACACCCAGGATTGATCTCAGCTATTCCTAAATAGTTGTTTTGTATCTTTAAATAACATCAAAGATTGACAAATCAACGTTTATTTATATTTCTAAGTTAAAATGAACTTTTTAATACCTTGTATTTCTCTTTATGATCGTTTGCTTAAAAAGAACCCATTTCACTTGACTGACAACTGCTGATCCTTGTTGCATTATTTAGCACATTAATCCTAATATAAAAGTTAACTGAATAAAGAAAGTACTACAGAATTTCTGAAGCCTGAATATCCAAACTTAAATAATACTGGAGTGGATAACCGTTCTCTTCTCCAGGGGATCTTCCCAACCCAGGGATCGAGTACAGGTCTCCAGCATGGCAGGTGGATTCTTTACCAACTGAGCCACAAGGGAAGCAATAAGCATGTAGGCTTGCTTTTAAATAACTTCATGAAAATTTAAAAATGGAGTTGAAGCAAGATTGGAACAATGAAAATTAAACATTTATGATATTTGCTGATCTGTTTTTGGCACCATTCTGTTATTTGGTCTAACTCATCAGATCTAATATCTGTAGGGCCACTTTACCATATCCACTATAAATGACATAAAGGCATGAAGAAATTTGCTTTGAGAAAGACAGCTATATCACTTGCACAAACATGAATTTGCTTTATACGTTAATAAAATCAGTTTGATGTATGGATCTGTTAAAAATTTTAAAATAAATATGCTTTTTTCCCCCAAAGAGTAAGTGATAAAATAACTTTCACTGGACTAGAGTGAGAAATTACGTAGTCCGACAGGTGGAACCAAATAAGAATGTGTGGAAATTAAAAAAAAAATAAACTAATTAGAATTTGTGAAAATGAAAAATGTTGTCACTAAAAGTAAAATACCATTCTAGATAGGATAAACTTTTTAGACAATTTACTGTTAGAATTTTTGAACTGGAAGATATTATTGTGGAATCTATACCAAAATCAAAGACAGATTACAAAAATAGGAAAGTACAAAGGAAAAGTATAAAAACACTGAGACTAATGAATATTTTGAAAAGTGTCATTATAACTAAAAGTATCTGAAATATTATAATCATACACAATATCTTCAATTTACTGTGGTCTTTTAAAAAATAACTTAGGAAATTGTACAAGTATGCATGAAACCATTCTTGACATAAAAATTCAAACATTGGGTAAGAATATATTGAATTAAAAATTACAAGTACCTCTTTCTTCTTTTTACTTGCATACAGTTCCTTTCCCATAGGAAACCATTATCCATTTGCTGAGTATTATTCCAGACCTTTATTCCTTTATTTATATGAAAATTTACAAGTGTGATTGTTTAGAATAAGAGAAAGTTAGATATGGAAATTAAATGATATGTAGATCTTTAATTTTGGTGGGCATTGGCTGTGTTGCCCTCTAGTAAAGTTGTTTAATTTTACATTCTCACCAACATTTTAAGAGAATGATTCTTTCTCCATATTCTCACTAATAACAGATATTACAAAATTCTTCAATTTATAATTTCATGGCAAGAGTATCTTGATTTTATTTATATTTCTTAAATTATTTGTGACGTTGGACATTTTTTAAATTTGTTTTTGGTTTAGTTGATATTGATAATCTCTACCTGTTTTTATTTGAGTTTTTCTATATAATAAATACTAATCTTTTATCTGTTACATCTACTCTAAATGTTTTCTTCCTGTCCATTTGCCATTTAGCTTGGTGTTTTTCTACTCTGTAGACATTTTGCCTTTTCTTGCTGTCATTGAGTTTTTAGAACTCCCCAGGTTTATATCACAATTTAGATACTTATTTATCCTTAAAATTGTACTTATATAAGAATGTGTATCATTTTATCAAATGCTTTAAATATTTAAGATATCCATTAAAAAGAGAAGGTAAGGGAAGCTAAAATGCTGCTCTAGTTTTCTACTTTTTCTGTGAGAAGGCCATTCTTATCTCCCTTACTTCTTGTACAAGTGTTAAAAGCTTAAATACTGGAAGAGCATTAGAAACTGTGAATCTCTGCTGAGCTCATAGGAGTTGGCTGATAACCTGCTCCTGCCACAGAGTGAAAGGCCCAGGAAAGCTGCTTGTCAGAGGTCTGTATGGGATAATTAAAAATACAAGAGAGATGTGACTGGAGACAGAATAGGTGTGTCTCAAAATTTGGTTTCCGTAGGATCCTGACCTATTTTACCTGAAACTGATCTACTTTTTTCTTCTGTTTTTCTGTATATTAAGAGATGATGAAAAAGAGGGAATGGAATAAATAAAAATGAAGCAAAACGGAGTAAGTAAATGAAGTATGAAAAATCAGACCTATCTAGTAGTCTGGTGTCTCTGACACTAGGCCATACATTAATACCTCCAGGGAGTTCAATTCCCAGGACCTCTTTTGCCTTATCAGGACCAAATAGAAAGAACAATGAGAACCTGCAACATAGCTGGGCAATGTCTTTCTTTAGTTTTAGATATATCACATGAATCTTTGAAAGTGGAAAGCCTTTTCTGACTGAGTCCAAGCTGGAACAGAAAAAGAGAGAGATGGAGAGTGTTAGAGACTTGGGCTGCCATTTCTGGCTCTGAAGATAATTCATTCGTTTTTGTACTTTCAGTTTCATTGAAAGGGATGTTTAAGGCTATGAGTTTTCCTCTGACCAGTCCTGTAGAAATATCTGATATGTAGGATTTTCATTATCATTTTTAAAAGACAGTGTTTTGTTTGTATTTGCCCTTTTATCCATAAATGGCTTAAATTTTTTTTTTTTTTGAATGTCCAGTTAGGAGAGGCCTTCCAAAAATCTGCTTAGATAATTTCTAGTTTTGTTTCACTGAAACAAGAGTGGTATTCATATCTATTTTATAGAACTTACTGATACTTTCCTTGTGACCTAATAATTGATTCATTTTGTGATGTTTCATATAGAGAAAGGTTTATTTTCCATTTTCCAGATGTAAAATTTAATATACATAGAATCTTTACTACTAATTATATTTTCAGGGTTAAAAATCTTTTCAATTTTTAGTCTACCTCATCTGTCAGCAATATATTAAAGTCTCCTACTGGTTGTGCTCTAGCTATGCCTTTGGCATCTCTGAGTTCTTTATTTTTGTTTAAGTAGTCACATTTGTAATTTTGCCTTTATTCTCAACTTAAAATTTTAACTTTTTCCTGTCTGGTTTGTCAACTTTTAGTGGTATACCTACCTGTTTCCTATGCAACAAGCTTATTCTACTTTATTCTTTCCCTTTCCTTCTTATTCCATTGTTTTATCAGCACTCTTTCTACTTTGTGAGAACATTCATTATATAATATATTGTGTATATCATGTAGTGTATTATTTCCTGTGTTTAACCTTTGTGTCTTATGTCTACAAATAAATATGTAAATGCACACTATTAACTTTTGACTTAACTTCCCCAGTAATTGCTTAGTTGGGTGAAGTTCATCTTCTAATAGATTTCTCAAGGCCTTATGGACGTGGAATTCCTTGAACTATTACATGTTTAAAACAGTTTTTTCTGTAGGTTTGATACTCAAAGGTAGATTCAGTTCAGTTCAGTTCAGTCGCTCAGTCGTGTCCGACTCTCTGCGACCCCATGAATCACAGCATGCCAGGCCTCCCTGTCCATCACCAACTCCCGGAGTTCACTCAAACGCATGTCCACAGAATTGGTGATGCTATTCAGCCATCTCATTCTCTGTCATCCCCTTCTCCTCCCACCCCCAACCTTTCCTAGCATCAGAGTCTTTTCCAGTGAGTCAACTCGTCGCATGAGGTGGCCAAAGTATTGCAGTTTCAGTTTTAGCTGTGAAGAAAGCTGATTGCCGAAGAATTGATGCTTTTGAACTGTGGTGTTGGAGAAGACTCTTGAAGAGTCCCTTGTACTACAAGGAGATCTAACCAGTCCATTCTAAAGGAGATCAATCCTGGGTGTTCATTGGAAGGACTGATGCAAAGGTAGATTAGCTGGATGTAAATCTTTAGGGTCAACTTTATTTCCTGGAGTTTTGTGAAAATGCCATCAGTACTTTGCTTTGAATTTTGTATTTGATAAATAATGCTAGTTTAATTCTCTTTTCTTTTCTTTCTACATTATTATTAGTAATTTTTCTTTTTTTTTGGCCTGGATACCCTGAAAATATTTTCCTTTTAATATTTACTTGTTTTACTAGGAGTTGACCATTGGAAGTCTTTTTACCTTGATGCCAAGTGGTCCTTTTCAGTGTATAGATTCAGGTCTTTCATAATGAATACCTTAAGTAGTTTTTCAAATATTATTTCTATTCCATTCTCTATTCCATTAAAATATTCTTTAGAAATTTGACTTCTATGTAAATTGAATTTCCTTTTGCATGTCTTCTATTTCAACCACTTTGTTTGTGACCCTCTGTATTTTTGTGTCAATTTCATTTTATTCACGTAGTTGTTTCTCTGTTATTTTTGTACTGTCTCTTGTTATATTTTCATTGAAATCTTTTTGTTTAGTATTTTTTAATTTAGTGTCCACTGTGGTATGATTATCTATTGTTCTATTTTTTCTGAGTTCAATCAATTTTTCTTTTTCTTATAATGCATTTTCTCTTAGTTTTAAATTTATTTTTCATCTAACGAATGTCAGTTTGAGGGTATTTAACCTTTGAGTGTTACATTACAGTTTCCCTTTGTTTTGAAAAATTTTGGGAGCGGGGTAGCATTTCCATCAGATGAATAGTTTGGGTTATCATTCTCAGTTTTATTTGTATAGGAGTTTTTTGTTGTCTGTCTGTTTTTTCAGTGTGTTAGGGTGGTTATGATGTTCCTAGTTGAAGTGCACTCTATTCTATCACTGCAGGCAAAATATTGCTTCTTTACTGGACGGCATGCCTTAGGAATAGTCATGTCTCCTTTGATTTTAAAATTTTCTTTTGTCCTCAGTTCAGTTCAGTTCAGTCGCCCAGTCGTGCCCGACTCTTTGCGACCCCATGAACCACAGCATGCCAGGCCTCCCTGTCCACCACCAACTCCCGGAGCTCACTCAAACCCATGTCCATCGAGTCGTTGATGCCATCCAGCCATCTCATTCTCTGTTGTCCCCTTCTCCTCCCGCCCCCAACCTTTCCTAGCATCAGAGTCTTTTCCAGAGTCAACTCGTCGCATGAGGTGGCCAAAGTATTGGAGTTTCAGCTTTAGCATCAGTCCTTCCAGTGAACACCCAGGATTGATCTCCTTTAGAATAGACTGGTTGGATCTCCTTGCAGTCCAAGGGACTCTCAAGAGTCTTCTCCAGCACCACAGTTCAAAAGCATCAATTATGGGTTGCTAAATATTTCCTTTTGTTATTTCTCTGTCATCTCCAATGTATCTTTTCCAGTGCCTTCTCTATGTCAGTGCTTGTATTGAACTGTTGACTTTTACAATTTTTACATATTGGATTGGCTTTCTAGAAGTGGTTGTAAATCACGTTCAGATCTGCTGTTAGTCCCCTCTGCTTTCTCCATAAATTCTCTTGAACTACTCTTGGTCTCTGTGAAAGCTAATGGCAAGAGCTCCAGTGAGAGCATGCTCTAACTTAATGTTTACGTTTATACTTAAAGTAATTTAAAGTTGACAAATTTCTGTTTTCCAGCTATGCTGAGTCATGAGTTTCTATAATTTAATTTGCTCCTCCTGATTTTTGGTTTTTGTTTGCTTTTTCTAGGGTATGTTGAGACTTTGAGATTTACACCACTCCCTTTGTTTTGGCTACCCAGAATCTTCTGTATCCGTTTATTTCAGACAACATCCTATAGCAACTTAGATTTTTAAAATATTGCTTAGTATGAAATTCAAATGTTGAATATATGACAGTTTTCCAAAAGAAGAGAAGATATTTTAAATAATTAATTAAAGGTAAGTTTTATCAGGCATGTAGTCTGAGCAGGTTAGAAAAAAGTGGGTTCTGAGGTCTTACCAAGGTCTTACTAATGTAAAAATCAATGGCTTTTTATCTCCCTGTTATTAATGTTTAGAGTCCTTAAAGTGTTTTGTGAGACTAAATAATAAAACAATGATTTTCTTTTGAAGTGTGATGCATCATTCACTGCTCATTCTTTTTGCTAAAATTACCTGAGACAACTATGTATGTTTAGCAAGTCCAAGGATATGTTGAGATTTCATGTGGAATAGTTATGTGGGAATATGCTGAAGCAATTACTCTGCTGTTTAATGACAAGTAATTATCCACATCACTTCCCAAGCTATACATCTCTCTCTTGCCCTTCAGCATTATGAACATCTCACCCATTGGTGTGCACATTTATTCTGCATGGTATCCATCTGTTACCTACTCTAAGACGTAACACACCCCTAATTAATATAGCTAAATCTTGCTTCACTGGGGCTTGTAAATCTGAAGCATTACTTATTCTGATGGCCAGATTTTTTGTATTATTTAGAATTTGTAATACTTTAAGAATCTGTGGCCTCTGAAATACGTTTTCTACCAATAACGAAGCAAGAAAGGACAATACTTTTTCTACTGGGGAAAACTGAATTATCTTGTAAATGCATTTCTAATTATCATTTGTGGGTTTTTTAACATTTTTAGCTGTATGGTTTTCATTGTGCCAGATCATAATTGCTACAATATAATTTAAAATTTTCTGATATTACATCAATTTTTGAAGTATCTTTAGTATTCCTTTGTAACCTGCAGCTGAATTGAAAAGAAGCCCAGTTGGATTGACAATTTTCAAAATAACTTTTAAGAGCTTATTGGAGAATATTCTGAGAGAGCTTTCATTGGTGCTCTTTTTAAAACTAATACACGTTTTCTGAGTAAGATTGGATCATTGTACTTTCATTAGTTCTAATATGACTGAGAGGTCATGAAGTGGCTATCACAGTTATCTTTTATATTCTCCAGCTCATCAATGAAAAGATGGGAAAAATATGAGCAGTTCTTGTGCTTCATAGTGCTTTATTCCTATATTTATTTCCATATAGTATATATTACTATATTTACCTCTCCTTTCCAAACAGGTGATCATATATGCAGTTAAATCCCTCTTCACACTGGGATCAGGAGGTTTTTCATATATAGACACCTGGAGAGTTCAGAATTTTTCTTATTACATGCTCTTTGTGTTTCTGCTTCCATTTCAGACATCAGGCAATTTGTGGTTCCCTCCTTCTACCTCTGCATTTATCTTGTGTAAACCAGAGGATTTTATGATAGCATTTAAGTTATCAAGGTACTATAGGACTGCTTTCTAGCTTCTAACTTACCTTTGAAAATAGGTTAATATTTTATTCTTTTATTCAGAAACAGTGCATTGATGAGCTAAGTTTTCCCATATGTGTTTAGCTTTTGTTTATTCACCTGTTGGAATATGAGGTTTGGAATAGATAATTTTAGATCATGTCCATAATAAGTTTTATATGGGATAGGAAATACATTGCAGAAAGGTAAATTTTAAGCTGTATTGTTATAGTGAACCCAGAATGCTTACCTGATTAGTCAGCTGATTAAGGAGGATTAAAGAATTGCAAATTAACAATAAAAGTATGGAGATCACCTTTTAAAATTTTCCTGTCATTTTCTTGATAAGACAATTATCTGTAGATGTCTATTTATAATTTAATATTATTTTGACTTTGGTATTTAGAGTTTTTTGTTGTTGTTTAGTTACTAAGTCGTGTCCGGCTCTTTGGGACACAATGGACATCAGCACGCCAGGCTTCCATGTCCTCTCCAATCTCTCAGAGAATGTCCATTGAATCGGTGATGCCATCCAACCATCTTATCCTCTGTCGTTCCCTTCTCCTTCTGCCTTCAATCTTTCCCAGAATCAGGGCCTTTTCTAATGAGTCAGTTCTTTGCATCAGGTGGCCAAAGTATTGGAGCTTCAGCTTCAGCATCAGTCCTTCCAGTGAATATTCAGGATTGATTTCCTTCAGGATTGACTGGTTTGATCTTCTTGTAGCCCAAGGGACTCTCAAGAGTCTTCTCCAACACCACAGTTCAAAAGCATCAATTCTTCAGCACGCAGACTTCTTTATGGTCCAACTCTCACATCCATATGTGAGTACTGGAAAAAGCATAGCTTTGACTAAATGGACCTTTGTTGGCAAAGTAATGTCTCTGCTTTTTAATATGCTGTCTAGGTTCATCATAGCTTTTCTTCCAAGGGGCAAGTGTCTTTTAATTTCATGGCTGCATTCACCATCTGCAGTGATTTTGAAGCCCAAGAAAAAGTCTGTCACTGTTTCTATTGTTTCCCCATCTATTTGCTGTGAAGTGATGGGACTGGATGCCATGATCATGTTATTTAGAGTTAATATTAATTAATTTAAACATTTATACTAGTCCTTTCCCCACATACACAAGGTAATGATTTTTCTCATTTTCACCACTCTAGTTATTATTAATGTTACTCTTCCTAATTAATCTTGGTTTTCAGTAGAACAATTTGGGATTAGACATTTGAAGACCAGTACTTAACATATTCATACTTACAGAAAAGAGTAAAGTCATTCTCCTATATAAAACTATGACTATCTCTTCACGTTTAAGAGAATTAACAGTAATTTGTGATGTCATTTTGATATCCAGTACACAATTTCCCCCCTCAATTTCTTTGATAGTTCACCCCTCCCCGCCCTGGTACTGAGACCAGTGAAAGCTTACAAGGTTGTTATGTCTTATATATCTTCGTAAATCTAGTTTTTTCTGTTTGATATCTGTGACTATGATAAAGAAAATGACTCTCTTGTAGTGAATATTCTTTCTCTTAAAAAAAAAAGTAAGTTGGGACTGTTTGCCACAAAATCATAGTGACATATAGTGCTTGAAGCCCTTGATTAGCCTCCTGTATTGATGGAATTGTAATCAAGCTTGGAGAGATGGTGTCATGTGGCTTCTTTATTTCTATTTCCCTTTACACTTTGCCCTTTGACTTCTGCTATTTCATATTCATGAAACAGGGATATTATTGGAGACTAAATATGGCTATGAGAATTTCTTTATTTGGCAGTAGAGAAGACAATGGAAAACTGAACCATCTTGGAACCTTTCTTTCTGGAGGGAGATTACATATTACAGTTTTGGAATTATTGTAACTTTGTCTAAAATGAAGAGCTATTTTATTACTTACCTTTGGTCTTCATTAAAATATTTTCTGTGGTTTTGAAAAATTTTAAAAACTTTCATTAAATTTAATAGTTGTTGAATAAGCACTCTTTTTTATAGTCTCACTGTTAAATGTTAATTCATATTCTTAATTGAGGGGTGATGATGGACCATGAAAGCTGCTCAGTCATGTCTGACTCTTTGCAACCCCATGGACTGTACAGTCCATGTAATTCTCCTGACCAGAATACTGGAGTGGGTAGCTAGTACATTCTCCAGGGGATCTTCCCAACCCAGAGATCGAATCCAGGTCTCCCACATTTCAGGCGGATTCTTTACCAGTTGAGTCACAAGGGAAGCCCGATGATGGACTAATTGCTTTTAAAATATCTAATACGTGAAAAATTCTTTAGGTATAATTTTCTTCATATCTGTATAAACCTGAATGAAAGAAGTGAGGAGATAAGATATCTACTCTGATTTGCTTTGGGAGATTTTATGAAATATAATTTTAAAAAACAGTACTGTACATAATTTAAGCAGAGCACGTCACACTGTATGTGACTTCAAGCAATAATAAATTATAAATAGCAGTTGTTGCTCACAATTCAGTTATAGCCAAAACTGCATTATAGCTTAAATTCAAATTCCAGTAGATTATTACTACAGTAAAATTTTACAAGGAGTTCAAACTTTATAATAAAGAAATGCAAATGAATCAACTGTGATATGCTGTTTTGACCTACCAGATTGCCAGTGCTGAACAGTAATATCTAGTATGAGCAGGGGTTCAAGGGAATAGAAATTATATCCTTGTAGTAGGGATGTAAGATTATTCAGTCTTTTTAGAAGGGATTAGATAATATGCATTAAGATTAACAGCCTTTGATCCAGTAATTCCACCTCAAGGAATTTTTTCTTGGAAGTAATCAGAGAGCTATATAAATAATTACATGAAGTGTTTTAATACAGAAGGATTCCTAATACTAAAATATGAAAACAAAAACATTAACACCAAAAAATCATAGAATGGTTAAAAATATTTTGGTAGGAACAAATGGTTAACATTGTGTATTTATCAGGGTCGATGCATGTTACAGGATGCTCGGGCTGGTGTGCGGGGATGACCCAGAGGGAGGATAAAGGGAGGAGGGAGGTGGGAGGGGGGTTCAGGAGGGGAAACTCATGTACACCTGGGACGGATTCATGTCAATGTATGGCAAAACTAACCAATATAATATTGTAAAATAATTAGCCTCCAATAAAAAATAAATAAAAAAAAATAAAATGATGTTGGAATTTATTCACTGGTAAAATAAATTATGGTAAATTACTGATAATAATATTAAATGAAAAAGTAGAATAAGAATTATATTTATTTTGCTTTCTTTGATATTTATATATTTTTTAAAGTGTATCTATTTCCAT
The DNA here is from genome assembly GCF_049115385.1 of Moschus berezovskii. Classification (NCBI taxonomy): domain Eukaryota; kingdom Metazoa; phylum Chordata; class Mammalia; order Artiodactyla; family Moschidae; genus Moschus; species Moschus berezovskii. The sequence goes on from NC_142462.1 coordinate 65,662,627, forward strand.
ATAAGACCACAGAAGTGAAATATACCAAAATGTTAAGAATTACTATTTATAATTTAAAGATAATAGATTTTTTAATGGTCCTGTTTTACATTCCTGAATCTAAAGTAACTGGTGTTCCTTTAAAAGTAAATAAATATTTATTTTAAAAAACTGTTACAATTAGCTCAAGTAATATATATCTATAATTATGCATGTAAATTGTTTTATGACTAAAATCTCAGATTACTATTTTTTCCTTTTGACTAAGCTATTGTTGAATTTTATGCTAATAAAATAATAGTCACCAAGTATTGCATTCTTTATGGATAGCATTTGCAAAACTCATATTTAGAGAACACAATTATGTCAGTGAATTGAAATTAATGAAATGACATCCCACACAGGCACCATAATTTGCATATTAATTTCAATTAATGCTTTCATTTATATGACAGGGTTATTCTAGACACATTTGATTTAAAAAGAAAAAAGATGGTGAAGCAACCAAATGCTGAGCAGTTGTTCCAGTAGATTCATAGTTTTGCAAAAATATCTTTTAATATGTTGTTTTTTGGTACTTCGACTTTGGCTTATTTACCTTTTATTGCTTTTGTAAAAGTACATTTTGTTAATAAACAGGTTATTGTTGATGCTGAGTATTCTTTTTAATAATAAACATACACCCTGCCCCCCTCTCCCCACTGCCACTCCAAATACACATAACACTCTGTCAACTGCTGATCTATTCTCTGTATCTTTGAGGTTGTTCTCATTCTCTGTTTAGTTTTATAGATTCTCAGTTTAGTTCAGTTCAGTTGCTCAGTCGTGTCCGACTCTTTGCGACCCCATGAATCACAGCACGCCAGGCCTCCCTGTCCATCACCAACTCCCAGAGTTCACTCAAACTCATGTCCATCGAGTCAGTGATGCCATCCAGCCATCTCATTCTCTGTCGTCCCCTTCTCCTCCCGACCCCAACCTTTCCCAGCATCAGAGTCTTTTCTAGTGAGTCAACTCGTTGCATGAGGTGGCCAAAGTATTGCAGTTTCAGCTTTAGCATCCGTCCTTCCAATGAACACCCAGGATTGATCTCCTTTAGAATGGACTGGTTGGTTCTGCTTGCAGTCCAAGGGACTCTCAAGAGTCTTCTCCAGCACCACAGTTCAAAAGATTCTACATATAAGTAATAACGTACAGTATTTGTGTTACTCTAATTTATTTCACTTAGCATAATCCCATCAAGGTCCATCTATGTTTGTCATAAATGGTAGGCTTTCATTCTTTTTTATGGCTGAATGTTATGGTGCGTGTATATGTATTAATACCACATCTTTATCCATGTATCCACTGATGGACAATTAGATTGTTTATCTTTGTAAATGTTTTGTAAATGATGTGGCAGTAAACATGGGGTACATATATCTTTTTGAATTAGTATTTTCATTTTATTTGGATAAATCCCCAGAAGTAGAAATGCTGGGTCATCTAGAAATTCTATTATTAATATTTTGAAGAATTTTCACACTGGTTTTCATAGTGGCTGCAGTAAGTTACATTCCACCAATAGCACACAAGTGTTCCCTTTAATTCACATCTTCAACACATTATTTCTTGTCCCTTTGATAGTAGCCATTTTATGATGGTGTGAGGTGGTATGTTAAAGGTGGTTTTGATTTGCATTTCCCTGATGACTAGTGACATTGAGCACCTTTTCATGAACCTGTTGGCCAGCTGTGTGGCTTTTTTGGGGAAAAAAATAGTTTATTCACACCCTTTGCCATTTTTTTCCCTACTGTGTAATATGACTTTTCTTTGTATTTTGGGTATTAACTCCTTATCAGATATATGATTTGCAGATATTTTCTCCCAATTCAGTAGGTTGCTTTCATTTTGTTGATGGAAATTTCCTTTGCTGCGCAGAATCCTTTTAGTGTGATGTTATCCCATTTGTCTATTTATGCTTTTGTTGATTTTGGTTTTGGAGTCAGATTAAAAAAGTCATCCCTACTGATATCATGAAGCTCACCACCTTTGCTTTCTTCTAGAAGTTTTATGGTTTCAGGTCCTACATTCAAGTCATTAAGCTATGTTGTTTATTTTTTTATATGTTTTAAGATGGTGGTCTAGTTTCATTCTTTTGCAAGTGGCTGTCCAGTTTACCCAATACCATTTATTATGACTGTCCTTTTCCCATTAAATATTCTTGCATCTTGTCATAAATTACTTGATCTTACATATGTGGGTTTATTTCTGGGCTCAGTATTTTTTATTTCCTTTCTTTTTTTTAAATCCATGTGTCTGTTAACAAGAATCAGCTGCTTGGTAAGTTTTATAGTTTTTCTATTTTTTTAATTAATTTTTGTTGAAGGATAATTGCTTTACAGAATTTTGTTGTTTTCTGTCAAACTTCAACATAAATCAACCATAGGTATACATATATCCCCTCCCTTTTGAACTTCCCTCCCATCTCCCTCCCCATCCCACCCCTCTAGGTTGATATAGAGCCCCTGTTTGAGTTTCTTGAGCTATACAGCAAATTCCTGTTGGCTATCTATTTGACATATGGTAGTGTAAGTTTCCATGTTAACTCTTTCCATACAGCTCACCCTTTCCTCCCCTCTCCCCATGCCCATAAGTCTTTTCTCTATGTCTGTTTCTCCATTCCGTTCCATTCCGTTCCGTCGCTCAGTCGTGTCCGACTCTATGCAACCCTGTGGACTGTAGCCTACCAGGCTTCTCCGTCCATGGGATTCTCCAGGCAAGAATACTGGAGTGGGTTACATTGCTGCCCTGTAAATAAATTCTTCGGTTCCATTTTTCTAGATTCCGTAGATATGCATTAGAATATGATATTTACCTTTCTCTTTCTGACTTACTTCACTCTGTAAAATAGGTTCTAGGTTCATCCATTTCATCAGAACTGACTCAAATATGTTCGTTTTTATGGCTGAGTAATATTCCCTTGTGTATATATACCACAACTTATTCATTCGTTCATCTTTCCGTGGACATCTAGGGTGCTTCCATGTTCTAGTTATTGTAACTAGTCCTGCAATGGACAATGGGATACATGTGTCTTCTTCAATTTTGGTTTCCTCGGGGTATATGCCTAGCGGTGGGATTTGCTGGGTCATATGTTGGTTTTATTCTTAGTTTTTTTTTTTTTAATTAATTAATTTATTTTTTGCATTTCAATAGATTAATATGAACAATCAGAACTAATTAACAGTATAACAATATTTTACAACTGAAATAATTAAAATAAACTATAAAATTACTACATAAAACAGGTCTGATCTAGCTTATTTACTTTCTATAATCTCTTCAGTGCTGCAAAACCATTTATTTCTTTTTTTTTTCATGTTTTAATAAACACCTCGTCTTTTTGTATTGCTTTCTTTTTCATCACAATAATAGAAATATAACACCATATATCACTGTAAAACACATTTCCACATAAATGCTGATAAACACAAAATATTTTTCATCATTTACATTTTAACTGTAATAATATATGGCAGGATTAAAGCTGCATCCATCATGTGTCTAACTAACCTTGCTGTAATGAATTTTTAAATGTAATGGTTTCTGTTGCAAAGTAAAATCGTACATAATGTCTAGTGATACAGTACGCTGGTGGATGGGTGGTTTTGGAAAATGGAAATGCAACTTCATTTTTAATTAGATTTATAAACTTCACCACCTCCACCTCCAGCCAGCTTCCCAACCCTCCCTCCCACCACCATTATTTATTTATTTATTTTTAAATGAGGCTTTTAATTAATGTTTGACAGAGCTGATTCAAGTTGAACAGACTAAATTTCTTTAAACAAACTTACTTATACTCCAGAGTCCTTTAAAAACTTAATAGCATTTATACATTGAAGGTATTTGATTTTCTTGTAACTAGCACTTCAAATGCAACAAGCATTTGAAGCAACAAGCATTTGACCCAACAAGTAAAACTTTCTACAGTTCATAACTTTTATAAATAAAATAAATTAAATGTACAGTGAATAAGTTCTCTGAAATATTTCAGTATTTCTGCAGGTTTCGTAACATCATAAAATACATTTCAACTAAAATTCACAAATCTAAAAACCTGTTAGGCATTTTCAGGCGTTTTAAGTTGGAAATGAAGACCAATGTTACATCGTAATATGCCAATTACAAATAGTACTTCAAATAGCAAATACTACAGTTTGTCCCAAACTTTAAAAACTATTCATGAACTCAACACTGAACTATTGATGGCTATGAGAATTGTTTCCTAGCCTTTTTGAAAATTTCAACCCATTTACGTTTAAGGTAATTATTGATAAGTACGATGCCGTAGCCATTTTCTTTATTGCTTTGGGTTCAAGTTTATACACTCTTTCTGTGTTTCCTGTCTATAGAAGATCCTTTAGCATTTGTTGGAGAGCTGGTTTGGTGATGCTGAATTCCCTCAGCTTTTGCTTGTCTGTAAAGCTTTTGATTTCTCCTTCATATTTGAATGAGATCCTTGCTGGGTATAGGAATCTGGGCTGTAGGGTATTTTCTTTCATCACTTTAAGTATGTCTTGCCACTCCCTTCTGGCCTGAAGAGTTTCTGTTGAAAGATCAGCTGTTATCCTTATGGGAATCCCCTTATGTGTTATTTGCTGCTTTTCCCTTGCTGCTTTTAATATTTGTTCTTTGTGTTTGATCTTTGTTAATTTGATTAATATGTGTCTTGGAGTATTTCGCCTTGGGTTTATCCTGTTGGGGACTCTCTGGGTTTCTTGGACTTGGGTGATTATTTCTTTCCCTATTTTAGGGAAGTTTTCAACTGTTATCTCCTCAAGTATTCTCTCATGGTCTTTCTTTTTGTCTTCTTCTTCTGGGACTCCTATGATTCGAATGTTGGAGCGTTTAACATTGTCCCAGAGGTCTCTAATATTGTCCTCATTTCTTTTAATTCGTTTTTCTTTTTTCCTCTCTGTTTCATTTATTTCTACAATTCTATCTTCTAGTTCGCTTATCCTGTCTTCTGCCTCTGTTATTCTACTGTTTGTTCCCTCCAGAGTGTTTCTGATCTCATCTATTGCATTATTCATTGTATAAGGAATCTCCATACCGTCTTCCATAGTGGCTATATCAATTTGCATTCCCACCAACAGTGCAAGAGTATTCCCTTTTCCCCCATACCCTCTCCAGCATTGTTTGTAGACTTTTTGATGAGGGCCATTCTAACTGGTGTGAGGTGATATCTCGTTGTAGTTTTGATTTGCATTTCTCCAATAATAAGCGATGTTGAGCATCTTTTTTTGTGCTTGTTAGCCATCTGTACGTCTTTGAAGAAATGTCTGTTTAGTTCTTTTTCTCACTTTTTGATTGGGTTGTTTGTTTTTCTGGTATTGAGTTGTATGAGCTGCTTATATATTTGGAAATTAATCCATAGTCAGTTGTTTCGTTTGTTATTATTTTCTCCCATTCTGAGCCTTGTGCTTTCACCTTGCTTATAGTTTCCTTTGCTGTGCAAAAGCTTTTAAGTTTAATCAGGTCCCACTTGTCTACTTTTGTTTTGCTTTCTGTTACTCCAGGAGGTGGGTCATAGAGGATCTTGCTTTGATTTATGTCATCGAGTGTTCTGCCTATGTTTTCCTCTAAAGAGTTTTATAGTTTCTGGTCTTACATTTATTTCTTAAATCCATTTTGAATTTATCTTTGTGTATGGTATTAGGAAGTGTTCTAATTTCATTCTTTTGCATGTAGCTATCCAGTTTTCCCAGCATCATTTATTGAAGAGGCTGTCTTTGCTCCAGTGTATATTCTTGCCTTCCTTGTCAAATGTAAAGTACCCATAGGTGCATGGGTTTATTTCTGGGCTTTCTATCTTGTTCCGTTTGTCTATATTTTTGTTTTTGTGCCAGTACCATACTGTCTTGATGACTATGGCTTTATAGTATAATCTGAAGTCAGGAAGGTTGATTCCTCCACTCCATTCTTCTTTCCCAAGACTGCTTTGGCTATTTGGGGTCTTTTGTGTTTCCATATGCATTGTGAAATCTTTTGTTCTAGTTCTGTGAAAAATGTCATTGCTAATTTGATTGGGATTGCATTGAATCTGTAGGTTGTGTTTGGATATGGTCATTTTCACAGTATTGATTCTTCTTACCCAGGAACATGGAATATCTCTCCATCTGTTTATGTCATCTTTGATTTTTTCATTAGTGTCTTGTAATTTTCTGTGTACAGTTCTTTTGTCTCCTTGTGTGTGTGTGTGAAGTCGCTCAGTCGTGTCCGACTCTTTGCAACCCCGTGGACTGTAGGCCACCAGGCTCCTCCGTCCACGGGATTCTCCAGGCAAGAATACTGGAGTGGGTTGCCATTTCCTTCTCCAGGGGATCTTCCCAACCCAGCGATCGAACCCAGGTCTCCTGCATTGCAGGCAACCGCTTTAACCTCTGAGCCACCAGGGAATCCCTTTGTCTCCTTAGGTAAGTTTATTACTAGATGTTTAATTCTTTTTGTTGCAATTGTGTAGTCAGAGAAGATGCTTGATATGATTTTAATTTTCTTAAATTTACTGAGGTTTGACTTGTGACTAAGATGTGGTCTATCCTGGATAATGTTCCATGTGCACTTGAGAAGAAAGTGTATTCTTTCTTTGGATGGAATGTCCTGAAGATATCAATAAATTCATCTCATCTAATGTATCATTTAAGACTTGTGTTTCCTTATTAATTATTTGTTTTGATGACCTGTCCATGGGTGTGAATGGGGTGTTAAAGTCTCCTACTGTAATTGTGTTACTGTCAATTTCTCCTTTTTTGCCTGTTAGCGTTTGTCTTATGTATTGAGATTTTCCTATGTTGGGAGCATAGGTATTTACAATTGTTATGTCTTCCTCTTGGATTGATCCTTTGATCATTATGTAGTGCCCTTCCTTAGCTCTTGTAATATTCTTTCAGTTCTATTTTGTGTGATATGAGTATTGCTACTCCAGCTTTCTTTTGCGTCCATTTGCATGGAATATATTTTTCCATACCTGCACTTTCAGTCTATATGTGTCTTTAGGTCTGAAATGGGTTTCTTGTAGTCTTCATATGTATATGGGTCTTGTTTTTGTATCCATTCAGCCAGTCTGTGTCTTTTGATTGAAACGTTTAATCCATTTACATTTAAAGTAGTTATTGATATATATGTTCCTATTGCCATTATCTTAATTGTTTGAGGTTGATTTTGTAGATCTTTTTTCTTCTCTTATATTTCTTGACTATATAAGTCCCTTTAATATTTGTTGTAAAGCTGCTTTGGTGGTACTGAATTTTCTTAACTTTCGCTTGTCTGAAAAGCTTTTTATTTCTCCATCAATTTTGAATGAGATCTTAGCCAGGTACAGTAATCTTGGTTGTAGATTTTTCCTTTTCACTACTTAAATATATTGTGCCATTCCTTTCTGGCCTGCAGAGTTTTTGCTGAAAGATCAGCTGTTAAGCGTATGGGGTTTCCTTTCTGTGTTTTTTGTTGCTTTTCCCTTGCTGCTTTTAATATTCTTTCTTTGTGTTTAGTCTTTGTTAGTTTGATTAGTATGTGTCTTGGCATGTTTCTCCTTGGGTTTATCCTGTATGGGACTCTGAGCCTCTTAAACTTGATTGACTATTTCCTTTTCCATGTTTGGGAAACTTTCAACTATAATCTCTTCAAAAATTTTCTCATACCCTTTCTTTTTCTCTTCTTTTTTTGGGACCTGTATAATTCAAATGTTGGTGGATTTGATATTGTCCCAGAGGTCTCTGAGACTATCCTCAGTTCTTTTCATTGTTTTTACTTTATTCTGCTCTTCAGAAGGTATTTCCATCATTTTATCTTCCAGCTCACTGATTCATTTTTCTCCTGCAGATATACTGTTACTGATTGCTACTAGAGTATTTTTAATTTCAGTAATTGTGCTGTTTGTCTCTGTATATTTATTCTTTAGGTCTTCTAGGTCTCTGTTAATTGATTCTTGCATTTTCTCCATTTTGTTTTCAAGGTTTTTGGTCATCTTTACTATTTATTCTGAATTCTTTTTCAGGTAGCTTGCCTATTTCCTCTTTATTTATTTGGACTTCTGTGTTTCTGGTTTGTTCCTTCATTTTTGTAGTATTTCTCAGCGTTTTCATTACTTTTTAAAAAAAATGTATTGTGTTCGATGTCTCCTTTTCCCGGGCTTCAAGGTTGAATTCTTTCTTCCTTTTGGTTTCTGCCCTCCTAAGGTTGGTCCAGTGGTTTGTGTAAGCTTCCTATATGGTGAGATTTTTGCTGAGTTTTTTTATATTTGTTTTTCCTTTGTTGGGCAAGGCTGAGTGAGGGGGTAATCCTGTCTACTCATGATTGGGTTTGTATTTTTGTTTTGTTTGTTGTTTAGATGAGGGTTGGGTGAAGCCTGGTCTTGTATTCAAGTGGTTTCCTTTGTGTGAGTTCTCTGTTTGATACTCCTTAGGGTTAGTTCTCTGGTAGTCTAGGGTCTTGGAGTCAGTGATTCCACTACAAAGGCTCAGGGTTTGATCTATGTTCAGGAATGATGTTTCCACAAGTGGTTTGTTATGGCATTAAGTGAAATTAAAACAAATGCCAAAAACGAGAAACCAAAGGTGAATTCCAGACAAATGGCAGGTACAAAATCAGGAAAATAATAATTAAAATAATGGAATATACACATATACATACACACCCATCAGCAAAATCAAAATAGTCCAACAAAAATAAAGTACAGTAGATTGACCTGGCTAACAAAGGAAATAAAAAATTATATTTATCAATTAAATAAAAAACTAAAGCCCAAACTAGAAAACAATACTAAAGCAAGGTGCCAAGTGGGGAATAAAGCAATGAAAACAAAACTAACAAATATGTTGAGAAGAAAGGAAAGAAAGAAAAGATAAAGAATAGATATGCAAAGTTAAATAGAGGTAGATGAAGAAGATTTATGTACATTAAAGATTATCTGTAAGGGGAAAGGAACAGTAGAAAAAGCAAACAAGAAATAAATGTAGAAAAATAATAATAGGTTTAAAAAATTAAAAATTAAAATTGAAAAAAGAGAAAAGATAAGAAGAAAGAAAGAAAGGAAAACTCCACAGAACTGCAAAAGTGCAATGTTGAGGCAGAGGTTTATAACAATAAAAAGTGTGACTGAATATACACGTATGCACCCATAAGCAAAATAAAAACATTGCAACAATAATAATGTACAATGGACTGACCCAGTAAACAAAGGAAACCAAAAATTATATTTACCAGTTAAGAACAATACTAACTAAAGCATAAACTGGAAATCAAAACTAAAGCAAGATGTCAAGTGGAGAATAAAACAATGAAAATAAGATTAACAAATATGTTGAAAGAATATGCAAAGTTAAATAGAGGTAGATAAAAAGATTTATATACATTAATGATTAATAGTTACAAAACCTTTTTCGTTTCCCAGTGCATTCAGTTCAGTCGCTCAGTCATGTCCGACTCTTTGCGACCCCATGAATCACAGCACGCCAGGCCTCCCTGTCCATCACCAACTCCTGGAGTTCACTCAAACTCATGTCCATCGAGTCGGTGATGCCATCCAGCCATCTCATTCTCTGTCGTCCCCGTCTCCTCCCACCCCCAGTCCCTCCCAGCATCAGACTCTTTTTCCAGTGAGTCAACTCGTCGCATGAGGTGGCCAAGGTATTGGAGTTTCAGCTTTAGCATCAGTCCTTCCAATGAACACCCAGTGCATAGGAAGGTTATATTATACTGTTAGTCTGTTAAGTGTCCAATAGTCATATGACTAAAGCTAATATACATAACTTAATTAAAAATGTATTTGTATTGGAAAAAGTGGCACCAATAGACTTACTTGAAAAGAGTTTCCACAAACCTTCAGTTTGTTGAAAACATAATATCTAGGAAGCCTAATAAGCAAAAGGATTATGTTCTTAGTCACTCAGTTGTGTCTGACTCTTTGTGGCCCCATGGACTGTAGCCCCCCAGGTTCCTCTGTCCATGGGGATTCTCCAGGCAGGAATACTGGAGTGGGTTGCCATGCTTTTCTCCAGGGTATCTTCCCAATCCAGGGATCGAATCCAGGTCTCCAGCATTGCAGGCAAATTCTTTACCATCTGAGCAACCAATGAAGCCCATAATAAAGCAAAATGTAATAAAATAAGGTTTATAAAGTTAAAATAGCCTCTATTGGGATCAGTTCAGTTTATCCACTCAGTCATGTCCAACTCTTTGCGACCCCATGGAATGAAGCATACCATGCTTCCCTGTCCATCACCAGCTCCTGGAGCTTGCTTAAACTCATGTCCATCGGGTCGGTGATGCCATCCAACCATGTCATCCTCTGTCGTCCCCTTCTCCTCCCACCTTCAATCTTTCCCAGAGTCAGGGACTTTTCCAGTAAGTCAGTTCTTCACATAAGGTGGCCAAATATTGGAGTTGCAGCTTCAGCATTAGTCCTTCCAATGAATATTCAGGACTGATTTCCTTTAGGATGGACTGGTTGGATCTCCTTGCTGTCCAAGGGACTCTAAAGAGTCTTCTCCAACAGTTCAAAAGCATCAATTCTTTGGTGCTCAGCTTTCTTTATAATCCAGCTCTCACATCCATACATGACTACTGGAAAAACCATAGCTTTAATTTTTGGATTCAGTTCCTGTTACCAACCAGAGTTTGAGTTTCTTCTTCATTTCTGGCACCTGGAGATTTCTCTCCTTTGGTTTCAAATCTGACTCTATCCCAGAATTATTTTGTTATCTCCTTCGGCCTTAGCATTTCATTCATTTGGAGGAAAAAGTGACTGATTTCTGTCTGCATAATCCATTATACAATTATGCTAAAATTATGCGTGTATTTTCTTCAGTTTTGAATATCTTTACAATGTAAACTAAAACTCTGCATCTGTTGGGTCTGGGAGTTAATTTGAGTTCATTGAATATTTATTTCAAATCTTTTATCTTGTCACGTACTATCCTAGTGGGTCAGACATAAAGGAATTTCTGTGACACCTTTTTATTTATTAGTAACTGCTTGGTAGATATCAAGTCCTAGAGTCACAGTGTCCATGTTCAGGTCTAATTATGCGGCAGAACTACAAATTGGAAGCCTTTATCTTACATTCCTACAAGAATATTTCTGGGCATTGTTTTCTGTTGCAGAAATTATAAGGTTCAAAAATGGAGGCAAGTACTATAAGTACAGTGAATGAAGAATGCGACATATTATGCTTTCAGTTTAACACAGGCATTTTAGGATTAGGAGTTTATATCATCATAACTGAAGGTATTTTAAGGTAAGTTACTTAGTCACAAAGGCAAAGATGAAAGTAAATAGTTAGAAATGTTTTACGGAACCTTTGAAAAGGCATGATGAATTTTCTGTACTAATTACTGTATATTTCTACAACTCTTAATTAAACTGTTATTGTTTTCCTATTATCCTTATAGTTTGAAGAGGATACTTAAAACCACATTCAGGTGTTTATATTGAAGGATTTCTGAAATTAAAGATTCAGGGCAGAGTTACATTGTAACCCCAAGCTTTAGATTTAGGACTATAGTTTTCATTTGGAGAATTTTTAAGGATATCACCCACAGGATATGTTACAAACACCCGATAAGTTCAATCTGAGAGACAAATCATTTAGGAAAAAAAAAATTTTTGTAAGTTTTTTTTCCCCCAGTCGAGAATATTTGCATTGAAGACATTGACTGCATTATCTCAAATCAGCGATCTGAGCCGTTGTGAGCTTCCAAGGAGCACTCAGAATGGATGGAAAACATTTTTTATAATTACTGTCATTTTTTTAATCAGTGTGCAGTGATTAAATCACTTAATGAAGCAGGATTTTGATTAAAGTCCCTTTCTTTCAACAGAGGTTTTGATCTGTTGATACTGAGCCAGTTGGGTGCTGACTTAAACTCTCACAGTTTGAACAGGTGCTTATTTGGTATGATGGGAGACAAAAAAAGGATAAGGCAGACCTAAAGGCCAGCATCCTTCTATAGTTTCTCCATCAGAAAACTTTAGTGGAATCAGTAGGAATGTCATGGAATTTCTGACAAACTTTTAGTTGTTATTTTCTTCTTCGGGTGGAGTAGCTTAGCCTGTTCATGTACCTTTGGTAGCCATTTTTTTTCTTGAAGGAAGCGCAGATTTGCATATCCTCCCATCCCTATGTTTATTTATGTATTTTTTTATTCAGTAAATATTGAGAGTATCATGTGTTCCCAACATATATGAATAAGGTCATTTCTCCTTTTTAGTCAGGGGTAGGGAAAGAGAGGAAGAAATGTGAACAGTACAATATAGTGTGATAATTGTAAGTTCAGGATCCTTACATAGATGGGTCAAATGTGAGAGGTCTAAGAATGTTTCCTGAGGACTACAAACTGAATGAAACTAGGGAATGAGCAATGTGGGACTTGCTGCTGAGAGAGTATGGATTGTTCTCAATATATTATCAGTTGAAGTATTTCAAATATTTTAGTATTGTGCCATATGAAAAGCAGCAGTGGTAAGAGAGGAGGCTTGAGAGTAAAGATATCATAAACGACCTTGTAAGCTGTACTAATGAGTTTGAACTTGATCTGAAGGTGACGGGGGACTGCTTAAAAGTTTTAGAAAGATTACTCTGGCTGTGTTTTAGGACATGAATTTTTGGGTCATAAAACCAGAGGTAGAGAAACCAGTTAGGAAACTGCTTAAATAACCTGAGTTAGAAATGCTTAAGTAAACACTAAAACAGTCAATTGGAGGCAAGTGAAGAGACGAAAGTGCTAACAAAATTTCTGACTGTGGGATGAAGGAGAGGCAGAGATGACTCCTAAGTTTCTGATTTGGTTGAGAAGGTGGATGTGTAAAGGTGATGGCATTTTCTGAGGTGAATGAATGACAAGGCAGTTTGAGGGCCTGGACTGTTTGGGTTCATAGTGTAGAATTAGCTTCTGTCCTGGAATGACCGCCTGAGCAGATGTTCTCCACTTTGCAGCAGTGTGCAGGATAGGTGTGATTGCACTGTTGGTGAAGCCTCAGGAGTCTGATGCCTGAGGATTAATAGCGTGTCCTCTCTTTCTGAGTAGATGTCTTCCCAGGCTGGAGGATGCTGTGGTGATGGGGCTACTTTTAAAAAGAGGCCTTATACTAAATAAGCAGTAATGAATAGCTTATGAAAGTTTCATTAAGTTAAAAATATAAATGAAAGAGAAAAATAGAAGTTTTCTTATAGAGTCATTGTTATTACCTATAAAATGCTGCACCTGAAGTATTAGCCATTAGTTACTGCCCAGTAGGCCTTGGGCGTTGCCTGAAAGTGGGCCCTGAAGGTGTATTTTCAGCCAGCATTCTGACTTTTCTTTACTCTGTGTCCTTTTTTACGCTATATGCTGTTTTAGCTTTTCAGGCAGCCTTAGGTTTTAAATGATCAGCACTGGAACTGAAACTCTTGCTTAAAATAGTACCTATCCCTGTAGAATATAGTCACCCTTGAAACAGATTATGGGACCATTCTTGAGGGCTGATCATTGGGACAATATATAACTTTGAAAGATGATGAGAATTTTAATGGTTCACTGATAACTCTCCTCTGACTCTGCTTCCTAACCTCCTATGCCAATCCATTCCCTCTTACAAGGCAAAATGAGTCCTGTTTGGATCTGCTTTTCTGTAAGATTTTTACTTTTTTGGAAATGACATTGTATCACATTTGGAACATGTTGTTGTTACTTAGTCAATAAGTTGTGTCCAGCTCTTTTGCAACCTCTTGGACTGTAGCTGGCCAGGCTCCTCTCTCCATGGGATTTCCCTGGCAAGAATACTGGAGTGGGTTGCCATTTCCTTCTGCAGGGGATCTTCCCAACCCAGGGATGGAACCTGCATCTCCTGCGTGGTAGGCAGATTCTTTACCACTGAGCCACTAGGAAAGTCCTTTGACATGTTGGAGAAATCTATAATATGTAGCACATTAGTACAGAAGGATATTCTATGTCTTGTGTAGAGATGGCGTTTAGCACTTATGAGGACTGAAACTATGGTCTTTATGCCATAAAACATCGGGGTCACGGCTTGATATTGCTGAACAGTTCTCTGGATGCTGTGAGGGTGAAAAAAGAATGCTCTCAGCACCCTGTTGAGTGTGACATGATTACAAGTGATTGCTCACAAAGTCCTGAAAGTGTCAGGATGCCCTCAGCCTTGCTCTCCCACCAGACAGATTTGGTAGCTTCTACTTCATTGACTATGCCAAAGCCTTTGACTGTGTGGATCACAATAAACTGTGGAAATTTCTGAAAGAGATGGGAATCCCAGACCACCTGACCTGCCTCTTGAGAAACCTGTATGCAGGTCAGGAAGCAACAGTTAGAACTGGACATGGAACAACCGACTGGTTCCAAATAGGAAAAGGAGTGCATCAAGGCTGTATATTGTCACCTTGCTTATTTAACTTATATGCAGAGTACATCATGAGGAACGCTGGGCTGGAAGAAGCACAAGCTGGAATCAAGATTGCTGGGAGAAATATCAATAACCTCAGATATGCAGATGACACCACCCTTATGGCAGAAAGTGAAGAGGAACTAAAAAACCTCTTGATGAAAGTGAAAGAGGAGAGTGAAAAGGTTGGCTTGAAGCTCAACATTCAGAAAACAAAGATCATGGCATCTGGTCCCATCACTTCATGGGAAATAGATGGAAAAACAGTGGAAACAGGGTCAGACTTAATTTTTTTGAGCTCCAAAATCACTGCAGATGCTGATTGCAGCCATGAAATTAAAAGACGCTTGCTCCTTGGAAGGAAAGTTATGACCAACCTTGATAATATATTAAAAAGCAGAGACATTACTTTGCCAACCAAGGTCCGTCTAGTCAAGGCTATGATTTTTCCCGTGGTCATGTGTGGATGTGAGAGTTGGACTGTGAAGAAGGCTGATCGCCGAAGAATTGATGCTTTTGAAGTGTGGTGCTGGAGAAGACTCTTGAGAGTCCCTTGTACCGCAAGGAGGTCCAACCAATCCATTCTAAGGGAGATCGATCCTGGGTGTTCATTGGAAGGACTGATGCTAAAGCTGAAACTCCAATACTTTGGCCACCTCATGCGACGAGTTGACTCACTGGAAAAGACTCTGATGCTGGGAAAGGTTGGGGGCGGGAGGAGAAGGGGACGATGGAGAATGAGATGGCTGGATGGCATCACCGACTCGATGGACATGAGTTTGAGTGAACTCCAGGAGTTGGTGATGGACAGGGAGGCCTGGCGTGCTGTGATTCACGGGGTTGCGAAGAGTCGGACACGACTGAGCGACTGAACTGAACTGAACTCAGACTCTCAATGTCTAATGGAGTCTCTTAACTTAAGGCACATGGTGATGTTTTGATTACTATGATGGCATGGGAGAGGGATATTTTCTTTTTTAGGTACCACAATGTGTGGGCAAAATTTAAGATAATGATACAAAGAAATGGTTGCTATGGATGGCTAACTTCTGGCTGACTAGCCAACTAATCTTAGAGTTATTCAGTACAGTCTGCATAACACTGAATCTTGTGAAAAACAGACAATATATTTGCTCTATAATAGGTTTGAAAGAATTATTTCCACGCTTGAAATGTAAGTAATAGTTTCATAGTTCTACTTTAGTAACTAAAATATTTCTATAAGAATCTATTAATTAATGGCAACTGACTCCACTATTCTTGCCTGGGAAATCCCATGAACAGAGGAACCTGGCAGGCTCCATTCAGTCCATGAGATCACAAAGAGTTGGACATGACTTAGCATCTAAATGACAACGACAATTTTAACTAAGAGAAATCTTTCTTAATTGTGGTATAGGTATAATCAGTCCTCCATATCCATGGGTCCATTTGTGAATACAGAGAACTAACTGTGCTGCATCATGTTATCTACGGGAGTTCCTAGAACCAGTATCTGTGGATTATTGTCTCTAAGTGCTGTCTTCAAGTTTGCCACTTATCAGAACTAGAAAACTGACCTGTGGTTTGATCTGAGCCATACCAGTGTCCTACAATGAATATTTTGGTTGAGGTTTAGTCCTGTTGAAGGCTGCAGTTGTTTCATGTCTGATCTGAGGCTTCTTGGCGATAACTTTTGTAATGAAATATTTTCATTAAGAGTGTGTTCACAGAGCTCCCTTTCTCTGCTTCCTTCAGAGATCTGTCTATAACTGCTGTTGCTACCAGATTTCAACCCCTGTTTGCCTTGTACTCAATTTGAAATTTTATTTGTGTACTCAAACTCTCTGTTGGTCTTTGTAAGGAACCCAAGTACCCTCTCAGCTTTCACATCTGTATTAACCAGGCAGCCTGGGGCAATGCTGCCATCTGCTTTGTGGGCAGAATCCATCTGCTTTTCAATTCCACTGATACTCAGACCCCTCTCCTGGCACCTGTGGCCCTCTTTCACATTTTAACTTTTTAGCTTCTGGCCAATATTGGAAAGCACAACTGCAGGATCATATGCTCACATGGTTTCTATTTCTCCAGTCTTCCGTAGCTTGGATAAGTATAGCATTATAAGGATTGCATTAAAAATACTGTTTATATTCTATAAATAGTTAACATGGTGCTCATCAAAGGGCAGGTTGGAAAAAATGAATATTTTTATAGTGTAACTGCCTACTTGATAATCTTTTTTTAAAAAAGAAACAGAATGTATGGAACTTATAACAAATTGTATTCAGCCTTTCTTGACATTTTTGATTTAACTGAGTAGTTTAGAAAGTAATGAAATGTTAAAGTCACAAACATAAAGAATCTTATTTTTAATAGGTTTAAAGAATTATAAGAGACTGAAATTTTCCTTAGCTTGACAAAAAAAAAAAAAAAAATAGCCATTACTGACCTTGTGAAATCAGTGATTGACAGGCTGTTCCCAGCAGCTTTATAATGGTCTTTTTGGGCCATGGTAATTAGACTTGAGAGAGTGAAGATGAATTGTTGATTTCTGTTATTTTTTTTAAATTTCCAAATTAAAGAGTTACATAAAATCTCATACACTCTTTACTAAGAATGTTTGCTTTTAATTTTGAGACCTTTGAATATTTTATTACTAGTTTATTCCTTTGCTTTATTACATTTAGGTCTTCAAAATGCTAAATATTTAGGGTCTCTCTGAGTGATAAACCCCAATTTCCAGGGAGTTGTGTAACATTCTTTGCATATTTAATGTTGGATCTTAACATGTAAATCTTACGTTCAGCCAAATCACATTGGACTTGGCTGAATCTTTCTTTGTACAATAGGTCTAAATATCAATTATGATGCACTGATAATTAGTCATCATTTAGATCAGAGTGGCTTTCGATATTGTTAAATTTTATATCATATATATCTTTTAGGTAACATTCAGGAGTGGCTAAAGAATTTAGGGTCTGAGGCCTGAATAAGAATTTGGGTCTTACATGTCCCATTAACCCCTTGAGTCAGTTTTCACACCTGGATGAGGAGGCAACAATTCTTCTGTTACCAACTTGGGAGAATTGATAGAGATGGTATATGTGAGGTCCCTTACAAATGTGCCTTTATAATTGCTTATAAATATGAGGATAAAGTTTTTCTTACTTGAGCATATAAATATATGAGATAATACTATCAGATATTCATTTCTTAATTTTCCCTTTCTTCCATCATCTATTGAAAATACTTGCTTATTCTTTCTTCTCCTTTATAAAGAATTTTGTTAAGTTGAAGTTGCTAGTAGCTGGAGTATTCTAAGCTGTACCCCTTCAGAATGGAGTCTTAAAGAATCATAAGAACTACTATGGTGGTTTTATTCTTTGCTAAAATTTTTGAAGAATTTTTTCTTTTATCTCTATTGTTGTATTCGTCTCTATATGGTACATTTCATTTCAGTTCAGTTCAGTCGCTCAGTCGTGTCCAACTCTTTGCGACCCCATGAATCACAGCACGCCAGGCCTCCCTGTCCATCACCAACTCCCGGAGTTCATTCAAACTCATGTCCATTGAGTCGGTGATGCAATCCAGCCATCTCATTCTCTGTTGTCCCCGTCTCCTCCCACCCCCAATCCCTCCCAGCATCAGACTCTTTCCCAGTGAGTCAACTCTTTGCATGAGGTGGCCAAAATATTGGAGTTTCCGCTTTAGCATCAGTCCTTCCAAGGAACACCCAGGATTGATCTCCTTTAGAATGGACTGGTTGGATCTCCTTACAGTCCAAGGGACTCTCAGGAGTCTTCTCCAACACCACAGTTCAAAAGCATCAATTCTTCGACGATCAGCTTTCTTCACAGTCCAACTCTCACATCCATACATGACCACTGGAAAAGCCATAACCTTGACTAGACGGACCTTTGTTATCAAAGTAATATCTCTGCTTTTTAATGTGCTATCTAGGTTGGTCATAACTTTCCTTTCAAGGAGTAAGCGTCTTTTAATTTCATGGCTGCAGTCAGCATCTGGAGTGATTTTGGAGCCCCCCAAAATAATCTGACACTGTTTCCACTGTTTTCCCATCTTCCCATGAAGTGATAGGGACAAAGAGTTTTACTTTGTTGCTCTTAACGCAATGGAATATGTATACTGTTTTTCAGATTCTTACTCCTACTGACTTTCTGCCATGTTCTCTTCATCTATCAGTCTCTCAGTTAGGGTGGCTGGCTTGTGCTTTGAGTACATTCAACACTTATCTGACTTTGTTGCTTTTGGCTTTGCTTCCCTGGTGGCTCAGTCGGTGAAATTATCTGCTTGCAATGCTGGAGACCCGGGTTCAATCCCTGGGTCGGGAAGATACCCTGGAGAAGGAAATGGCAACCTACTCCAGTACTCTTGCCTGGAAAATTCCATGGATGCAGGAACCTCATGGGCTACAGTCCCAAAGAGTTGGACATAACTGAGCAACTTCGGTTTCACTTTAGCTTTTACTTTCTTTCCACCTGTGTATAATTCCTTTCCACTCTTGAGGTACTTTCCTATCAATAAGGCATGGGGCATGGCATGAGTCTTACCTCCTCCATGATGTCTTTGCAGACTACTCTAGCCAGAGTGGTTATTCTGTTTCTTACGTTCCTACGGAAGGAATGATTAGCTCTAGCACTCATGTTTTCATTAGCTGACTAGTGAGGAAGGCTTATTTTTTCCTTTTTCTAAGAGTCTGAGAAACCTTTTCATGTGTGTCATTTGCTTAAACTGACCTAGAGTAGTCCATTACTGAAGCGCTAGTTGGTGGTAAGGAGGTATTACCATGATTGTTTAAATTGCATGCCTGGTGTGCATGTGTGCTCAGTCATGTCCAGCCCTGTGCAGGAAAGACCTGGTGAACTGGAGCTCACCAGGCTCCTCTGTCCATGGGATTCTCTAGGCAAGAATACTGGAGTGGGTTGACAGCTCTCTCCAGAGGATCTTCCTGATCCAGGAATCAAACCCATGTCTCTTTCACTGGCAGGTGATTTCTTTACTGCTGAGCTACCAGGGAATCCCCTGGATTAGACTAAACAGAGCTTAACTCTGAAGCCGGGGTTGGATTTATTTGGGTGAGTAAACTGCATTATGTGTGCAGATAATCTGACAACATTCCCCGCCCACCAAAAATGTCCATGTAAATTTTTAAGAAAGCTAACAGCTTCAGAAATACTTTAAAAATCAAAGTCTTTTTTTTTTTTTTAGGAATGCATTATGTCCAGAATCCCACTGAAAAAAATTTAAATAAATCTTTGATACTTGAAATGAAAAGCAATATTTACTTATGAGTGATAACCCTGAAAGGGCTAGTTAGAGATCAGATTGCCCTGGGCAATGCAGAGGAATAGGCATATGTTGTCTTTGACCTTTTCCTGTTTTATGTCCCTTTTCACTACTTCTTTCCACTTCTCTTCTTTAAGCATTTATTGAATGTTTATTGTGTGTCAGTCCTGTGCTTTGTGCAGTGAAGAATGAATTATAATTGTTTCTGTCATCAAGGACTCTCATAGGCTAGTGGAGAAGTCAGATAAATTTTTGGTCAAGTATTTTAACTATTTAATACAAATAGAAGCAAGATGCTAAGGAGATACTCATATTCTATGCTCCTGTCACTTGTCAAGGCTAGTTCTCTATTTCTTACTCTGTTGTTTGGACTTCCCTCTGCCTAACTGCCCAAATTTTCCATAGCAAGAAGTTAATATAAGGTTTCATGCAGAACTATCAATTGCAATTGGAGAGGGCCACTTTCCTGGTTGGCAGAATAAAACAGGCTGTGATAGCATCACAAATGATTGCCTTTTATTATGATATAAAAAAGTCAGTGCTGTGCTGACGGATGGTGACCTTTCAAGCAATAACAGTTGATTCTTAATTTTTCTGTGGGTGGGATTTGCCACTATACTTAACAATATTTTCCTTTTGGTTTGCTTTGGGCAACTTCTAGTTTGTATAGCTAGTGATTATGTATGAAAGAATATGGAAAATTTAAATGATAACCTGAGCAACATTTTGAAGAGTTATATTTGTTGTAAGAGGACTGTGACAAAATAGGTAAATAAAAGAATATACATCACAGCCTAATTCACATTCTTTTTACTAGGTACTCTTTACATTTACATTCTACCTGTCTCCGTCTTTTGTTTGGAAGAGTCTATAGGGTGATTTTATTAATCTCAACAGAGAAATAGAATTATTTAAGTGGTCAGTGAAAATACATTAATAGTTTTGAAATGAGCTTAACTGACAGATTGATTAGAAGCTGAGGAACTTACAAAAGGAAAGATGAGAAGAGCTGAGCTTTTTTTAGGCTATGCGTATGTAGGACAAGTGGGGATTAATTCAGTTTATAGCACCTTTAGTTCTGTTTTCTTTCACGTTAAAGCTAACTACTCAGTAGTTAACTACTACAGTTAGCTTTCTAGAATGCAAATCAGATCTGACAATCAGTTCAGTTCCGTTCAATTCAGTCACTCAGTCATGTCTGACTCTGCGACCCCATGGACTGCAGCACGCCAGGCCTCCCTGTCCATCACCAACTTCCGGAGTTTACTCAAACTCATGTCCATTGAGTTGGTGATGCCATCCAACCATCTCATCCTCTGTCATCCCCTTCTCTTCCCACGTTCAATCTTTCCCAATATCAGGGTCATTGCAGATGAGTCAGTTCTTCGCATCAGGTGGACAAAGTACTGGAGTTTCAGCTTCAGCATCAGTCCTTCCAATGAATATTCAGGACTGATTTCCTTTAGGATGGAATGGTTGGATCTCCTTGCAATCCAAGGGACTCTCAAGAGTCTTCTCCAACACCATAGTTCAAAAGCATCAATTTTTCGGTGCTCAACTTTCCTTATAGTCGAGCTCTCACATACATGACTACTGGAAAAACCATAGCTTTGACTAGATGGACCTTTGTTTGCAAAGTAATGTGTCTGCTTTATAATATGCTGTCTAGGTTAGCCATAACTTTTCTTCCAAGGAGTAAGCGTCTTTTAATTTCATGGCTGCAATCAGCATCTGCAGTGATTTTGGAGCCCCCAAAAATAAAGTCTGCCATTGTTTCCCGATCTATTTGCCATGAAGTGATGGGACCAGATGTCATGATCTTAGTTTTCTGAATGTTGAGTTTTAAGCCAACTTTTTCACTCTCCTCTTTCACTTTTTCATCAAGAGGCTCTTTAGTTCTTTTTCACTTTCTTCCATAAGGGTGGTGTCATCTTCATATCTGAGGTTATTGATATTTCTCCCAGCAATCTTGATTCCAGCTTGTGCTTCACTGAGTCCAGCATTTCTCATGATGTACTCTGCATATAAGTTAAATAAGCAGGGTTACAGTATACAACCTTGACGTATCAGACAGATCTGACAATTCAGTTCAGTTCAGTTCAGTTACTCAGTCGTGTCCAACTCTTTGCGACCCCATGAATCACAGCACGCCAGGCCTCCCTGTCCATCACCAACTCCCGGAGTTCACTCAAACTCATGTCCATTGAGTCGGTAATGCCATCCATCCATCGCATTCTCTGTTGTCCCCTTCTCCCATCCCCAATCCCTCCCAGCATCAGAGTCTTTTCCAGTGAGTCAACTCGTCGCATGAGGTAGCCAAAGTATTGCAGTTTCAGCTTCAGCATCAGTCCTTCTAATGAACACCCAGGATTGATCTCCTCTAGAATGGACTGGGTGGATCTCCTTGCAGTCCAAGGGACTCTCAAGAGTCTTCTCCAGCACCACAGTTCAAAAGCATCAATTCTTTGGCCCTCAGCTTTCTTCACAGTCCAACTCTCACATCCATACATGAACACTGGAAAAACCATAGCCTTGACTAGACGGACCTTTGTTGGCAAAGTAATGTGTCTGCTTTTTAATACGCTATCTAGGTTAGTCATAACTTTCCTTCCAAGGAGTAAGCGTCTTTTAATTTCATGGCTGCAATCAGCATCCACAGTGATTTTGGAGCCCCCAAAATAAAGTCTGACACTGTTTCCACTGTTTCCCCATCTATTCCCATGAAGTGATGGGACCAGATCCAGATGCTATGATCTTTGTTTTCTGAATGTTGAGCTTCAAGCCAACCTTTTCACTCTCCTCTTTCACTTTCATCAAGAGGCTTTTGAGTTCCTCTTCACTTTCTGCCATAAGGGTGGTGTCATCTGCATATCTGAGGTTATTAATTTTTCTCCCAGCAATCTTGATTCCAGCTTGTGCTTCTTCCAGCCCAGCGTTCCTCATGATGTACTCTGCATATAAGTTAAATAAGCAGAGTGACAATATACAACCTTGACGTACTCCTTTTTCTCTTTGGAACCAGTCTGTTGTTCCATGTCCAGTTCTAACTGTTGCTTCCTGTCCTGCATACAGGTTTCTCAAGAGGCAGGTCAGGTGGTCTGAGATTCCCATCTCTTTCAGAATTTTCCACAGTTTATTGTGATCCACACAGTCAAAGGCTTTGGCATAGTCAATGAAGCAGAAATAGATGTTTTTCTGGAATTCTCTTGCTTTCTCCAGATCTGACAGTACTACTGTCTAAATCCATAAAACACCATCTGATCTGCTGTAGGGGCTACAGACTCATACTTTGCTCACTGTTACCAGTTCAGCCTTTTTTTCTAGCATACCCCTTCAACTCCCTCAACTCCTCACTTGATATTGCAACCACATAAAATTCTGCCACTTTCCAGGCCTGCTTTGTCTTGTCTGTCTACCTCTGCACATACTGTCTTTCTGACCTGGAATACTCCTTTCTTGCTGTATTCTGCCCAAATTCTGATTTTCTTGCAAGAGTCACTTCTTTCCTGAAGCCTTCCTAGACTCATCCATTAGTCATGTTTCTCTTCTTTATCCCTGGTACAAATCGACAAGTTCATATTATATAGTATTTTGTTTCTTTCCTCAGAGTAGAGTAAAAACTCCATTGATTTTGCATATTTAGCACAATGTCAAGTGCAATAAACACAGTAAATACTTGTTGAATATTAGGAAAGGTAAGATAGAATGAAACCAGCATTTTGAGTACCTCTTGGCTACTTGTGTTTCTGTACAATTTACCATTCAGATTAATTTTTATATGGTTAATGAAGGATAAAAATGGTCATTATTTAACCATTGCTGTTTGGTTTCCTGCCAGCTAGGGCTATCATCTCTCAACTCCATCTCTGCCCTATTCTACTCCATTGCCGAGATACAAAACATACGCACCATGAATGCCAGACCCCATTGCTAAAGCAAGTTCTCCGTCAGGCATAGTCAAAGGAAGGCAGGGGTGAAAGATGGGAGGGTGAAAGGAAAGAAGCAACTATTTATTTCCTTTTATTGGATGGGGTACTTCAACATGCAGCATCTCTGTCTGGACTTCTGTGGAGTAATATGGGTTCCACAGTACAGTCCCAGAGGCCACTGTGGCAGTTTCCAGGAGTTGAGCAATGATCTCAGGCTTGCGGGTCTCAGCCTGGGGTAGTAGTGCCCTGACTTTGATAGGCACCCCAGTTTTTGTTGTGTGCCTTTGGTTATGCCCCCTTCTCCCATTTTTTTCTTCTAACCTGTTCAACATCTATATAATCAATTCCCTGATCTATGTTTGAAATACCTAGAATACTTCCATCCTAGAGATTAATAATCAAAAGTGGCCTCAGAAAAGAGATTTTAAGGATGAAAATTTACTTAACTGATAGGGGTTAAACACAGTAGGGTCTTACTCTCAATGGAGAAGTGCCCTGACATGCCCTGTTAGTTACTCAGATTATCCCCCTTCTTACTGAAAGCATTCTCAAAATCAAAGTTTTGGGAAATCAAATGGAAGTTTTAATTGACTGTTATGGTGGGGAAAATGTCTCTTAGGATTCTCAGGGGAGTTGGTTGCTTTTGACTGCATAGAAAAATTTTAAAAAGGAAATGATGAGTTGAGGGCTTTGAACTCTCAATTCAGGTATGGTGAGAGAAACAGAGTTTCATGTTGGTCCACTAAGACTGTCTTCCTCATTGTTGCAGTTCTTCTGCAGTTGAAAGTAAGACCCCAAATTTGACCCTGAGATTTGTAGTATTACACATTAAGTTGAATTCACAGCCTCCCAAGCTTAGTGATGTAAGATAAGAATTGATTAAGTAGACATGGGATCATGAGAATTGACATGAATATACTTAGAGAAACTCAGATGAATCTGAGAGTTTTAAACCTTAGTTCTCTCTATGCTTCACTTGCAATTTCACCCATCCTTTATTGTGGAGCCAGCCCCTCCTTTATCTCTGATGGGATTAATTTTTCACAGCTTGAAGACTGTATAATGGCCTCTACCTTGCTAGGGAAAAAATTGAGGGAGAACGGTGTGACCCACAAGTACTTCCTTTGTTGAGACATTGGGAAATATGTTAGTGAAGGGAGCAGTCAAGTCCTGGAAAAATTATGGAATTTCCCCCATGCTCTGATAGCCTTGGAATATGTTATGTGCCACTATTGAAATGGAAAAAAATGAAAGTATTAGTGGTCTCTCAGTAGTGTCCAGCTCTTTGCAACCCCCATGAACTGTAGCCTGCCAGGCTCCCTTGTCCATGGAATTCTCCAGGTAAGGGTCCTGGAGTGGGTTGCCATTCTCTTCTCCAGGGAATCTTTCTGACCCCGCAATTGAATCCAGATCTCCTGCATTGCAAGCAGATTCTTTACTGTCTGAGTTACCAGGGAAGTCCACTGAAATGGGCTCTCATTTAAACGGAATCACGGAATCCTTTAGAGACAGAGCCTGGGTGTCTAGGTGTAATAGTCAGAGAAAAGTGGGTCCAGTTACTGTAATGGGCTGAAGAGCCAAAGTGACAATCGGAATTTTGTGACCACAGGGTTGTTATCATTAAGGTGGCTGAACCCTTAGAGTCCACATTTAGGGCATAGAAACTGTTGGGTCACGTGACCAGAAACCCAAATTCATTCACTGTCATGGAGCATCATGGTCTCTTAAATCTCTCTACCTAAGCCAGTTCACAAGCCCACAATCCTTAAATAAGGTGGGAGAGTTAGATCCCTCTGAGAATAAGCTGTTGCTATTGCTGTAAACGTATACTGAAGATCTTCCCTCAGGTTATTCCCAGCGGGATCTCAGTTATTTACCAGACTGATTGAACATTATGGAAAGGGATGTTCTCAGCTCTTTCACGGGTTACTAGACATAACCCTTACTTGAAGCTAATCTTTTGAGGGAAACAAAATACTACCATTGTTCTTGGCAAAATGAGACATTGGAAAATGGTGAACGAATGATGAATTTATTTCCCTGCTTCCCTCTCTAGACTGAGTTTATCTCACTGTAGTTCCAGGGAGTCTGTGTATCTACCTTGTGGTCATTGTTCGAGTTGTTCAGTGTTTACCCTGAAGAACGCTATATTGTCTCTGACTCATGGAATGAGGGATATTATGAGAGGGGGCCAGGTGAAAGTCCTGGAGATGTTCTCCCATCTAGCAGAGTAATCAAAAGTACTGTGTCACAGGAACTGTAGAGATTAGAGCCATCATGAAATATGTGAGAAATTCAAAAATAGAGATTTTTTAAATTACATCCTCATTTTACTCACCTTCTTGGCTTGTGCAAAAGGAGAATGGGCCTTGGAACTTGTTTTATTGTAAGTTTTATCCAGTTGTGCTTCCAGCTGCACTACTGTTTCAGATGTGATCTTTTTTGGAGAACTAGTCATTCCAGATGTTCAAGCACGTTTTAGAAAAGGCAGAGGCACCAGAGATCAAACTGCCGCTGGGTCATGGAGAAAGCAAGAGAGTTCCAGAAAAACATCTATTTCTGCTTCATTGACTATGCCAGAGCCTTTGACTGTGTGGATCACAATAAACTGTGGAAAATTCTGAAAGAGATGGGAATCTCAGACCACCTGACCTGCCTCTTGAGAACTCTGTATGCAGGTCAGGAAGCAACAGTTAGAACTGGACATGGAACAACAGACTGGTTCCAAATAGGAGAAGGAGTACGTCAAGGTTGTATATTGTCACTCTGCTTATTTAACTTATATGCAGAGTACATCATGAGGAACGCTGGGCTGGAAGAAGCACAAGCTGGAATCAAGATTGCTGGGAGAAAAATTAATAACCTCAGATATGCAGATGACACCACCCTTATGGCAGAAAGTGAAGAGGAACTCAAAAGCCTCTTGATGAAAGTGAAAGAGGAGAGTGAAAAGTTTGGCTTGAAGCTCAACATTCAAAAAACAAAGATCATGGCATCTGGTCCCATGACTTCATGGGAAATAGATGGGGAAAAATGGAAACAGTGTTAGACTTTATATTTGGGGGCTCCAAATCACTGCAGATGCTGATTGCAGCCATGAAATTAAAAAACGCTTACTCCTTGGAAGGAAGGTTATGACTAACCTAGATAGTATATTAAAAAGCAGAGACATTACTTTGCCAACCAAGGTCCGTCTAGTCAAGGCTATGGTTTTTCCCGTGGTCATGTATGTATGTGAGAGTTGGACTGTGAAGAAAGCTGATCGCCGAAGAATTGATGCTTTTGAACTGTGGTGTTGGAGAAGACTCTTGAGAGTCCCTTGTACCGCAAGGAGATCCAACCAGTCCATTCTAAGGGAGATCGATCCTGGGTGTTCATTGGAAGGACTGATGCTAAAGCTGAAACTCCAATACTTTGACCACCTCATGCGACGAGTTGACTCACTGGAAAAGTCTCTGATGCTGGGAAAGGTTGGGGGCGGGAGGAGAAGGGGACGACAGAGAATGAGATGGCTGGATGGCATCACCGACTCGATGGACATGAGTTTGAGTGAACTTTGGGATTTGGTGATGGACAGGGAGGCCTGGTGTGCTGTGATTCATGGGGTCACAAAGAGTCAGACACGACTGAGCGACTGAACTCAACTGAGTCATTCTAATCTCTAGTCCTCAGTATACAGCGACTGATTTTGTAAATTCTTCCCCTCCTTATATCAATCAGGCAGTATTATAAGAAGCTGTTTACATTCACCTGGCATAGAAAGCACTATACTGTCTGGGTTATAAACAATCTTCTATCATAATCTGGTATACCTTGAAGTTAATTTTAAAATGAGTAAGTAAGGGCAAAAAATTCATACTTTTCCCGTTATTACTGTAAACTTTTAAACCAAAGAGCATTTCATAGAACCAATGAGGGGTGGAAGATGAAGGTGTTTGTTAATGCTTAAGGGAGTATTTATTTGATGGGCTTCAGCTGGAATGATTGTTCTCTTGGGATTAAAAAGTAAAGCAAAACTAAACAAAAGCAAAAATTTACAGAAAGTATAATTTTAACCTCCAGAATATCTTGCCTTCTTACCCTTTTTCTTACTTGTTAGATTAAAAATTAGAGGTAGTTAAGTTTTTTCTTTTTTGAGACATTGTAGACTCCTTTGCAATCTGAAGTCTGTGGATGTCACAACCTTTTCAAATTCAATAGATTGCATAGGATTATGCAAGTCAATTAAGTTGAAATATAGTCAACAAAATATTTTAAAATCTCCAGTATAGTAATATATCTATAGTAATTATAAGTAAAAATTAGTATTACTAATAAGTATTTAATTTTTGGTATTAGTGGTGAGTATAACAGTATTTCAAATGATCTGTGATTTCTATTGATCACAGTTAGTCCAATACTATCGTCATTTTTTGTCTGCCTTCTTAACAGAGGGAAAATTAAACATTTAGTTAGATGTGAGTGAAAATAAACGTATGATTTCTTTTCCATCCAGATACATGGACCCTTTTCCCACAATTCCCTCTGTTGAACTTTTTGGTGGATGAGAGAGGGCTACATGAATCTCACTTAAAGAACTTCTGTTCTGAATAGGTTTATATGACACAATGGCTCCGAAAAAAAGGAATGTTTGCTATCTTTTGAATGTATTTGCTTAATCACACATTTTACTACAATGTTTCATTTAGTTTATAGAGAAATAAATCCTCTAACATAATGGAAAGAGACTAAAATGAGTCTATGCGAATAAGTACTAACTTTTTGGTCAATAAATTACCACATAGTGAATTAACTCCTCTAATATATTAGATCATGCTTTATGGACCTTTTGAAGTAAAATTATTTTAGATTTACCCTGTGTTTTCCTCTATGTTATCAACTGGTTCAAGCTCATGTACTTGCAATGCTCGCTAGACTGACTGCATAGTATGTAAAATTTTTGTTTCCGAAAGATTGAGTTTCTTCAGTAATCTGCACTAATTGACTGGTGTGAAATCCTTACTAGAGTATTTACAGGAGTATTATTTGTTTTATATTTTTGGCTCACGCAAATAAAACTGCAGAAAATGAAAACAATTGCATTTTGCTCATTATAGTTACAAAATAATTTCTGCATCTTTTCCTTCTTTCTCCACATTTTCAGTCCCAAATTATGACAGTTTAACTAGCATTTGAAAAATTATTATGTTTATTGGATTATTTGCAGGTGGGGCTCTGGACTTTGGTTTACAAATCAGTGGTTAATTTAATGATGCACTAGTTTATATTTAGCAAAATGAAGCATAACAAGCTCAGCTGAAAAAATGATTCTTGTTTTAACCAGTGATCTTCACACAGCTGTTTAAATACCATATTGTACTTGTTTTTTTCCTCTTTCCTTATTTAGGATGGCACATGGTACTTGTGTAATCTTTGCTTATTTTAAGCCAGCATAAAAGAATGGCTCTTGGCAAATTGGAGGCAATTTGCAAAACTAAGGGATATTCTTATGAATTCAGGCCAAGTTAAATTATTATTGAAGAATACATCTTTTTCCCAAAAATCTCTCCTGAGACTCTTTCATTATAATGTTATATTTCAAAGTTTATGACAGAGGAATATTTTTTTCAATTGTTCCACATAATTTTCTTTCTTTTGTATGATGATACCATTAAAATAAGATTGGCCATGAAGAGTCCAATGTTTTAAAATTGTAATGGTGCCCTTTTTGTGTTATCAATTTTATGTTTTTCTGTCTAGAAAAAACTGTGGCTCTTTATATACAGATGTAAAGGATGACTCAAAGCATAGCATAACATAGTATAAGGTAGATGGAAATTTAAAATAATTTTCTATGACTGTTTTTCTTTTTTTCACTACTGGCTCATCCTCACTGCTTGTTGGATCCAGCCCCCAACTATTGCACCACCACTAAAAATCAGTTCCTTTCCTTTGACATCTCTGTGATGTGTACCAAATGAAGCTTTCTCTAAGATTTCCTTATTTTGTTTGCCCTTATTTTTTATGTAACTTCCATTTTTTCATGAAACTTTTTGTATTTTCCGATGGCTCCATTTTATCATAGTATCTTGTGAAGTAGGACACTGTGCCATGTCTATATCTTTTATCTGCCTTTTTATGTGAAACCCTTTGCTGCATATTTACTGACTTAAACATATGATCTTGTAGACAGTGATCACATCTGAGGTTGGAAAGACAAGGAATAGAGATGTAGAATGTAGTTACAACTTAGAAGAATGTGTTGATGTATACCAGTGTAATTGTTCTACACAGTAAAACAACTCAGTCCGCATTTCTGTTTCTTAGAATGTGTGGTATTGCTTAAAATATTCAAGTATATTCTATATATTTCTTCTGGAGTCTCTGGATATCAGATCTGAGTTTGATTGGTTGTACTCTTTTTTATTTGCCAGAAAGTAAAGAATCCGCCTACATTGCAGGAGACCCAGGTTCCATCCCTGTGTTGGTACAATCCCCTGGAGAAGGGAATGGCTACCCACTTCAGTATTCTTGCCTGGAGAATTCCATGGGCAGAGGAGTCTAGCAGACTATAGTCTGTGGATTGCAAAGAGTCAGACACCAATGAGCAACTAATACTTTCACTCTTCACTTGTATTATTACTAGATTTAGATCTAACAGCTAGAAACACTGTCCCAAGAACTGATATACCAATAAAAGTTGTACTGCTATGGGTTTTTAAAGGAAGTTAGAAACGCAATGAGAACAGGTAGGAAACAGCTGTAAGAAATGAATTTGTCAAAGAGTAAAGGTAAGCTGTGTAAATTATGAGAGTGGGTAAAACTTGAGACTTGTGACTTGATAGTTATTTTTAATTAATAAACAATATTATATGTATCGTTATATTTTATAGTAATGTTTGTACCGAGTTAAACTTCATGGATTATATATAGTGTGTATAACTTGAGAAGATGAGTATTACTCTGGGACCTCCTATATTTTGACCTTCTGTGTGGTAGGTAATCAAAGCTTTTTTTAAGTGTTTTTTCTTTTTTTTAAGCAGAATATGGCATATATGAACATGTTTTGGGTAAAATTAAGGATTAAAATACTAAAGTGAATTTAGAAAGAATGGAACCAAAAATCAAAACTCAGTGACCAAAAACGAAAGGAAATGCTGATGAAATTAGAATAAAACACCAAATAGTAACACCTATGATATAGCTCTCAGCCAAATAAACAAATGTTTAAAAATATTAAAATCTTTAAATTGTGAGATATATCAATAAAATACTTTTTAGGGTTAAACATTATAATGTATTAAGTTTTTGTAACATAGTTTAAGATGATGGGTATATGGTATTTCTTTTCCTTTTTTGAGTTTTCCATCTTATTCACATGTGAAAAATGGACTGAAATGATAAAGTAAGAGCTAAATGAGAAATGTTTAAAAAAAAAGTGCTTCTTACAGTTAATCAGTTCTTTAAATACCAGAAAAGCTCTTTTAATAATGAGTGATCAATTCCATAAACATATGTTTTGAAAGTACAATGCTAATGTATACTGATAATTCATACAGTTTTTCCTTCCATCTTGCTGAGAGTAGCAGGCTCATAATCCTATTAACTTCATTTTCACTAATTCAGTCTGAGGGATAAAAGTTCAGTTCAGTTCAGTTCACTCGCTCAGTCGTGTCCGACTCTCCGCAACCCCATAAATCACAGCACGCCAGGCCTCCCTGTCCATCACCAACTCCTGGAGTTCACTCAAACTCATGTCCACAGAGTCGGTGATGCCATCCAGCCATCTCATTCTCTGTCATCCCCTTCTCCTCCCACCCCCCAACCTTTCCTAGCATCAGAGTCTTTTCCAGTGAGTCAACTTGTCGTATGAGGTGGCCAAAGTATTGGAGTTTCAGCTTTAGCATCAGTCTTTCCAATGAACACCCAGGATTGATCTCCTTTAGAGTGGACTGGTTGGATAAAAGTTAGACATCAGCAAATTGGTGGAGTAAATTGGTCCAGAGCTTGATCATTTCTCCCTGAAATAAAAGATAGGAGCGGTCAACATCCAATGTGACTATTGTTTAGCACAGGGGTCCCCAGCCTCCAGGATCTAACACCTGATGATCTGAGGTGGAGCTGATGCAATAATAATAGAAATAATGTGAACAATAAATAAAATATACTTGAATCATCCCCAAGTTTCTCCCCCGACCCCAAGTCCATGGAAAATTGTGTTTTATGAAATCAGAGCCTGCTGATTAAGAGCATAGTCCAAAAACACAGCCAGCTGATTGTGAGTTCCACTTAACCATGAAAGATTTATAGCAAAAAGATGATGAACTGTGTTTTGCTTGCCTTTTTCTTTCCATTTGCTTTCATGAGATTGTAGATTCTGATCTTATTGAGCCACCTTAAAACAAAATTAGTAACTGACTTTGGCAGTTAATTGTGCTTTGTCCAGTCCCCAAAATTCCCATCAAAGTTACTTCAAACAACTGAGAATGCATGCATGCTAATTCGCTTCAGTCATGTCTGACTCTGTGCGCCCCTATGAACTACAGTCTTCCAGGCTCCTCTGTCCATGGGATTCTCCAGGCAAGAGTACTGGAGTGGGTTGCCATTGCCATCCTTCAGGGGGTCTTTCTGATGCAAGGATCGAACCCACGACTCTTATGTCTTCTGCGTTGGCAGGTAGGTTCTTTACCACTAGTGCCACTTGGCGCCCCAAATGAGAATAATTGGCTCTATTTTTAATCAAGATCAAGGAACAGCAAACTTGCTAGATATCAGCTATCATTTCATTCAATAAGCATTTCTCAGTAGTCTATTATGTCATAGACATTCTGGTAGGAACACAGAGATGAATAACTGTTGGGTTTTCATTGTCTATGTGTACATAGGCAATGGGGAACATACATGCATGCATGCACACATACATGCACAGACATGTATTGTGTACAGGGTACAGTCCTGGGTTTTGAAGGATGTGTAGGAATTCAGCATGTAGAAGAGAGGGAAAGGGAGCCGTGTGCCATCATGTGAATTGGTGGATGAGATGTTAAAAGAATTTTAAGTAGAAGATTAATACCAATTTGTGATCTGATAAAGATTCTGTGAAGATGGAGTCATATGGAGTCTCTGAAGATGGAGTAACTGAAATTGCCTCTGAAAATTTTAGATCAATTATTATAACTACATTTCAGTCCCTTTGCTGGTTTGGGTACCAAGATGAGTGAAGTATATTTTTTGCCTTCTCCTAACTCTCATGTTAAATTGGGAAAGATAGATAATGCAAAACAAACCACAGCTCAGTGTGGTAAGTGCTGCAGTACTGTTAGAAACAAAGTCCTGTGGGACAATTCTAGGTCACTTACCTTTTCTTTTTGTAAATTGGCTTCTCTCAATGCGTATTTTGAATGTCTTTTCATCACTGAAAATCAACATTGTTGAAGTAAAATTAGATAAAATCCAATGCACCCTTTTAAAAAAAGAGGTGAAAAATATGTAAGAACATTTTTCCTGGCGAAGAATGGGTGATGTAATGTTATTCTTTGTAAGGAAAAGATTTGAATTTGGTAAGGTCCAAATTTGGCTTCCTCTGCTTAGATTTTTTATAACATTGAAAGTAGGCCTGTATTTCAGAAACAGGCCTTTTGCTTAGAAGGAAGTTTGGGGGCATCGAATTGAAGGATACTTTGTAGCAAGAATAGCTATATCTGTAATTTTGACTGAGAGAAATAAAAGAAAAAGTTCTATTTTTTATGCTAGTTTTAAAACAGTAAAGGGAAAAGTATTTTAAAAAGGTGTGTCAATTATGAAAAGACATTAGTTCTAGGAGTATCAAAGGAATCAACAATAGAACACTTTCAGGTTTTACAAATCATTAGTTAGGCTGAATATTAAATGTAGTATTTGTCCATGTATGCCTCTTCATGTATGCGATCCCTGTAATTGAGTTACACTCCAGAGATTGGCTTTGCCACATTATTTTATCAGAAGAGCCCATCATTATAGCACCTGTAGCCTCTTCTCTGAATTAAAGAGGAAAAAACTCCATCCCAGTATCATCAATATGATTCCCTATAGAAAAAAGATTTTAAATCCTTCTGAAAATGTGTTCATGCTAATGCCAGTCAAGTCAGATCTGTGCTAGAATTTTTAAATGATTGTTTCTTATTCAAATTATAGAAATGCACTTTGGAAAATTTTGGAATGTTAAATAAAATGAAGAAAAAGAAAAGATAGTCACTACATACATTTTGATCTAAGTCAGTTTCATTAGTTAAACAAGAATATCAATCTGTGAAAATTGGCATACTCTTTTATTATACTTCATGATATTTAGAGATCTATATGCCTGAAATTTTTGATACTTGTAGAAGATATCTACTATTCTCTTTCCTATCTTAGTCTTTCTTTCACCACTTTCCCCCAGAAGCTGCTTCATAAATTCTCAAGTACCTTTTGTATAAAACACTGCAGGTAGACACCAATGGAATGGAGACTTCATCCAGGGTAGTGGCAGTCTTAGGAGGCTGTTGTTTCAAGGACCTAGTTCTCAGCTTTGTCCTGAAAGTTGATGCTTCAGTGTCTGCAAGTTTCGTCAGTCTTTATGAGCTATAACCACTGAATATATTAATAAACATGCATTTAATAATCTTAAAATTAATTTGTCACTCTAACCCTAAGGAAGTGACTTTTAAAGACCTGAAATTCCTTTATACTGTTCTAAGTTGCTGCCAAAATACCAATTCTTTTCCAATAATCTGTCCCTCTTTGTTTAATCATACTCTGATTTTTTTTTCATAACCAACTTCCCACTCCCCTTCTCCCCCACCTTGCCACCCTCTGGAGACCCCATTTCATAGCCTAACTGAAGAAAACAACCTCCCACAGTAGAACAATTTTTTTTTTCTGTATTCTTATAGTTGTCATGGAGTTCTTCTCTTCTACTTCCTTTCACAGCTAACATCTGCAATATGGAGCCACCGTCCTCAACAGAAGACTCTCTCTTAGTCATACTTTCAAACTCTCTGGGGCTTTCCTTTTATGGATGTCATGTAGATCATTGTTCTTAGATTACTTTTTTTTTTTTAAGGAAAAATAGGAAGGGTCATGTTTAAGCTTTTTTATATGGTCCTTTTCTCATGCTTTTTAAAGTTACATGTGCATTATTTTGATTTTGGATATTGATGGCCAGATAGTTTGTTCTCCTGTTTCCTGATCTCTTTTCTGAAAATATGCATATATCCTATATATATTATAATGTAAAATATTAAATAAAGTATGCATTTAAAATTTATACATCTATGCACACATATGTGTGTGTGTGTGTGTGTATATATATGCATGTGTGTATGAATATAAAGGTATATGTATTTTGGCTCACAATATGCAAATGACTGAACATTACATTTTGATTCTTCCCAATTTATTCTCAGGGCCTTAATTTCATTTCCATTTGTGGCACAATATGTCCTCTGTCCTGGAATTCTCCAGGCAAGGATACTGGAGTGGGTTGTCATTCTCTTTCTCCACCCTACTACCCCGAGTATGTTTTTGCTTTGGGAAAAGCTATCTCCATAAATGCTGTGACATTTATTTTCTGTAATAGCTTTAGCTGCACATTTTA
Organism: Moschus berezovskii; assembly: GCF_049115385.1. Lineage (NCBI taxonomy): Eukaryota > Metazoa > Chordata > Mammalia > Artiodactyla > Moschidae > Moschus > Moschus berezovskii. The sequence continues at coordinate 65,697,838 of NC_142462.1, forward strand.
TTTGGACATTGATTTCTCATCATTTGACAGAAATGGCAAGGTTAGCATTTCAGGAGAGCTCCTCTCCTGTTAACAATATCTTCATCCTCTTATTAGTTTAATTCATGATAATATCCAGACAAGCTTTGACCATTAAATCCTTTTAGGCAGCAGTTTCCCAAAGGCCATTCTTTGTTTTTAAATAATAAGTTTCTTCAATTCATTGTAATATATGTAGTTAATACTGTATGGGAATTCATTTTCTTCCTGATGCAATAAACTTTCCATTAATGTCTGAGGTTAACTTTTAAGTTTTTTTTTTTTCTTACATAGCTGCTGATTAGAGTATCCAACAGAATGTTTTATTCTCTTCTGATTAAATCTATTTTTGGGGAGATTGAGGTTTTTATAGCTGTTCCCTCAACCCTGTTCCTTCTCTCACACCTTTTTCTTTTATTGCATGGGTAATGATGAGGCTTCGTCAAAAGCCATTTATGAAGGACCCTTGGGAAGGTGCTGAGATTGATTTATTGTGTGTGTTTCTTTTTTAAAAAATTCCCAAATTTGAGAAGCCCTTATCTTTGGGAAGCTTAATATTCAAAAACTGTCTACCCAGATCTGAAAGATTGCCTTTGTTATGCCATTATTATTTCTGACAAAGGGATCAGGTATGGTTGTAAAGAACAGGAGAATCAAACAGAAGTTATTTCTTCCCCAAATTAGAAAGGAGTCTCATAGAATAAAATACAGGATATCCTAACTTTGCATAGTCACAATCATAAAATTGAAATCCCCAACACTTTCTAGAGATAAACAAAGACATTGCAGAAATAAATAATAGATATTGGCTGCTTCCAAACAGTGAGTGTGTGCAAGTACATAGAGATTTGCTTTACGAGGCTGAGCTTTTTAATTTTTTCAGCCAGATATTCTTTGCTGTGAATCTGTGTCATTTCTGTTGAAGGAAGGATTGAGGACATATTCATACTTCAAGTTGCTAATATCTACAGAAGTAATTTATAAATAGCAAATGTTTTAATTTTTCAGATTTCTATAGTTTGCTTAAGGGAGAAAAAGCAGCACTTTGAGGATGCTTAATAAGGAGCAGAGCAAGACAATCAAAGCAGAAAATGTTTACTTAGAAATGCATTTGGGCTTTTTAAAGTTTATGTCTGGTTTCAAATTTTGAAACTGGTTTCAAAAGTTGAATTGTTTCAGATTTCCAAATGATGTTTATATAAGGGCATCTTTAGAAGACAGTATAGTCAGCTCTCTTAAGGTTGTTAAAATCCAATTAAGTTTAAGGGGGAAATTTAGTGAATGCTTTATCTGGGGTTTAGGTCACTGGAGTCGAGTGAAAAGCTAGAGATGTGGCAGCCCTGTAATTATCTCACAAGTGAGTCACACTGAAGAAATTCTCTTAAAGTTTCTTCTGTGTCATACCCTTTCCTGAGATAGCAATATTTTTCCTTGACACTAGAACTAGAAGTAATCAAATAAAAGGTGCTAAGTAATAAAGATTTCGGCAATTGTCATAATCTCTATCAGAGAAGCCAAACAGGAAAAAAAAAAGTCTTTTAATTCACCTCTTTTTTTAGTATGATGACTAAGCACATAAACAGCCTGAGCTGAATCCTTGCACTGCCGTTTGAAATGAAGGGTAACCTTGGTTAGATAGTCAATGTGTCTGTGCCTTAGTTTTCTCACTTATAAAATGAGGACAATAATAACACCTTTTAGGATATTGTCAGAACTGAATGAATGTATGTACATATGGCTTTTTAAGGGAGGTGATAAGAACTGATGGCAAAAAAAAAAATATTATGAAAATTTGGGGAAGAGCATTCTGGTAAAGTTTCTAAGATGTACTCAGAAAACAAAGAGCAGACTGATGGTGGAAATGAATAGCAGCCTGGGCATGAGCAATATAAGGTACAAAGTGAAAAGCTGTATGGGATCTGGTTTTGTAAGGTTCTGTGAGTCTGGATAAGGACTTAGGATATCATTTTTCTGTGTAACAGGGAGCTCGAGGAAATTTGGTTTTTAAGTAGAAGACTGGGATAACCTATTTTTTATAACTATTTTCATTAAGGCTTACTATCATCAGAACAGTGACACATAACTAAATGGTATTGAATATGGACCCAAGGAAAAGACCTGCAGAGAATTTTGACAAATTGAACTTAACAAAAAGGCAAAAGCAATTCAATGGGGGAAGGATAACCATTTCAATAAATGGTGATGGAGCAACTGGCCATTCACAGATAAAATAATGAAATTGACGTGAAACTCATTATGTAAATAAAATTAACTCCAAAAAAATCATTTGCACTTAAATGCAAAACATAAAAGTAAGAGTTTTAGAAAAAATGAATTAACAGGATGAGATTTTTAGGATCTAGGGCTAGGTAAAGAGTTACTAGACTATATTACCAAATGCACAGTCCACAGAAGGAAAAGTCGATAAATTTGATCTCATTTGTTCTGTGAAAGACCTGTGTAAGAGAATGAAAAGATATGTTACAGACTAGGAGAAAATATTTACAAGAGACTTACCTGACAAAAAAAACTAGTGTCTAAAATATGTAAATAACTCAAAATGTAGCTTATAAAGCAAGCAGTCCAATTAGGAAATGGGCAAAAAACTTGAAGAAACATTTCATCACAGAGCAAATTAATACTTGAAAAGAGGTGCTTTTTTCTAATGGCATCATTTTCCATTAGGGAAAAGTAAATTATTGATAAAACCACAGTAAGTTAATACTGCACACCTGTCACGATGACTGAAGTACAAAAAGAACACCAAATACCACCGAGGATGTGAGGAAACTGCATCCCTCACACATTGCTGGGGAGGAATATAAACTGTTGCAGCCACCCTGGAAACAGTGCAGTGGTTTCTTATGACTCTAAACAGCAGTTACTGTATGACCCAGCGAAAGCACTCTTAGACATTTATCCCAGGGAAAATGACAACTTATGTTCATACAGAAACCTGTACATGAATGTCCCAGCCCAAACTGGAAATAGTCCAGGTGTTCTTCAAAGGTGAAGTGTTAAATGATGACACATGTGTACCATGGAATCCTATTCAGCAACAAAAATTAATGATACATGAAACAACTGGGCTGAGTCTTCAGGCGGTTATTCTGAATGAAAGAAACCAATCCCCAAAGGTCACATATAGAATGATTCCATTTATAGAACAGTCTTGAAAAGACAGAGGTGGGAAGTGGAGAACATTAATGGTTGCCAGGGGTCAGTACCAGGGGTTGGGTTAGGAAGAGGAAGGAGGTGATTATGTCTATGAATAGATAACAGGAGGGATCCATGTAGCAGTGGAATCCTGCTATATCTTGTCTGTATCACTGTGAGCTTCTTGGTTGTGAATTTGTGCTGCAGTTGTGAATTTGTGCTACAGTTTATGAATTTGAGTTACAGTTTTGTAAGTGCTTCCCTGATGGCTCAGATGGTAAAGTACCTGCAGTGCAGGAGACTTGTGTTTGACTCCTGGAAGAGGAAATGACAACCCACTCCAGCATCCTTGCCTGGAGAGTTCCATGGACAGAGGAGTCTGGAGGGCTGTGGTCCACTGAGTCACAAAAAGGCAAACACAACTGAGAGTCTAATACTTTCACTTTCGCAAGATATTACCACTGAGAGAAACTGGACAGAGGGTACATGGCATCTATATGTATTATTTCTCATAACTGCATGTGAATCTACAGTTGTGTCAAAGTAAGTTTAATTAAAGAAAAACCCCATTATTTCAGCTGATCAATAGAGAATGTATGGCCTCCAGCCCGTTATTCTGATTTAACTGCTCAGAAACAGGATATTTGTCTTGAAAGCCTCTTAGGAAGGCTTTTGGTGATGCTGTATGCAAACAGGATGCAGGAGCTCTGCACAGCTGCACATTAATCCCCCTGAGCTTTGCATGCAGGATGTTATTCAAGCCTTCTTTAGGTTGTGATACCTACAATTTGACTTTACATGTCTATGACCTGATCCTGGGGGACCTGTGTCACTCTCTCAGCTGAGATCACCATCTGAGAATACTTAAGATGCTTATATATATATACACACACATATCTTAACATTTTACTTTTCAAAGTACATTGTGCTGTTTTTTCCAAGGTCCATTCAGCTTTTATTTCAGACACCTCAACACCTGTTGAGATCCTTTCCTAGCTTGTAGTTACTGCAATTTTGTCAGCAAGGATGCAGGAACTGCTTATTCATACCTGCAGGTTGCTCTTCATCCTTTTGTTGCCACTTCTCTTGAATATGGGCCCTGGCTGGCAGTAAAATCCTGTGTGTAAACACAACTCATGCAAGTCTTTTTGCATGGTAGTCGCAGGAATCTATTTAAAAAAAATAGCATTTGACTCAAATTTGGAATCTATTTAAAAAAAATAGCATTTGACTCAAATTTGGAGTTCCTCTTTTTTTTTGTATTGTATTGTATTTCATTTACAGTGTTTTTTAAAATTTTTTTATATTTTTAAATTTTTTTTTTATTTTACAATATTATATTGGTTGGTTTTGCCATACATTGACATGAATCCACCCTGGGTGTACATGAGTTCCCCCTCCCGAACCCCACTCCCACCTCCTTCCTCCCCTTATCCTCCCTCTGGGTCATCCCCGCATGCCAGTCCTGAGCATCCTGTAACATGCATCGACCCTGAACTGGCGATTCGTTTCACATATGATAATATACATGTTTCAATACCATTCTCCCAAACCATCCCACCCTCACCCTCTCCTACAGAGTCCCAAAGACTGTTCTATATATCTGTGTCTCTTTTGCTATCTCATATACAGGGTTATCATTTGCATCTTTCTAAATTCCATATATATGCGTTAGTATACTGTATTGGTGTTTTTCTTTCTGGCTTACTTCACTCTGTATATGGGCTCCAGTTTCATCCACCTCATTAGAACTGATTCAAATGCACTCTTTTTGATGGCTGAGTAATACTCCATTGTGTATATGTACCAAAGCTTTCTTATCCATTCGCCTGCAGATGGACATCTAGGTTGCTTCCATGTCCTGGCTATTATAAACAGTGCTGCGATGAACATTGACATACATGTATCTCTTTCAATTCTGGTTTCCTCGGTGTGTATGCCCAGGAGTGCAATTGCTGGATCATATGGCAGTTCTATTTCCAGTTTTTTGAGGAATCTCCACACTGTTCTCCATAGTGGCCGTACAAGTTTGCATTCCCACCAACAGTGTAAGAGGGTTCCCTTCTCTCCACACCCTCTCCAGCATTTATCGCATGTAGACTTTTGGATAGCAGCCATTCTGACTGGTGTGAAATGGTATCTCATTGTGGTTTTGATTTGCATTTCATGTGTTCGTTAGCCATCTTTATGTCTTCTTTGGAGAAATGTCTGTTTAGTTCTTTGGCCCATGTTTTGATTGGGTCATTTATTTTTCTGGAATTGAGCTGCAGGAGCTGCTTGTATATTTTGGAGATTAATCCTTTCTCCGTTGCTTCATTTGCTATTATTTTCTGCCATTCTGAAGGCTGTCTTTTCACCTTGCTTATAGTTTCCTTTGCTGTCCAGAAGCTTTTGATTTTAATTAGGTCCCATTTGTTTATTTTTGCTTTTATTTCCAATATTCTGGGAGGTGGGTCTTGGAGGATCCTGCTGCGATTTATGTCAGAGAGTGTTTTACCTACATTCTCCTCTAGGAGTTTTATAGTTTCTGGTCTTACATTTAGCTCTCTAATCCATTTTGAGTTTATTTTGGTGTATGGTATTAGGAAGTATTCTAGTTTCATTCTTTTACAAGTGGCTGACCAGTTTTCCCAGCACCACTTGTTAAAAAGATTGTCTTTTCTCCATTTTATATTCTTGCCTCCTTTGTCAAAGATAAGGTGTCCATAGGTGCGTGGGTTTATCTCTGGGCTTTCTATTTTGTTCCATTGATCTATATTTCTGTCTTGATGCCAGTACCATACTGTCTTGATGACTGTGGCTATGTAGTAGAGCCTGAAGTCCGGCAGGTTAATTCCCCCAGTTCCATTTTTCTTCCTCAAGATTGCTTTGGCTATTTGAGGCTTTTTGTATTTCCATACAAATTGTGAGATTATTTATTGTAGTTCGGTGAAAAATATCGTTGGTAGCTTGATAGGGATTGCATTGAATGTATAAATTACTTTGGGTAGTATACTCATTTTTACAATATTTATTCTTCCAATCCATGAACACAGTATATTTCTCCATCTATTAGTGTCCTCTTTGATTACTTTCACTAGTGTTTAATAGTTTTCTATGTACAAGTCTTTTGTTTCTTTAGGTAGATATATTCCTAGTATTTAATTCTTTTCGTTGCAACAGTGAATGGAATAGTTTCCTTAATTTCTCTTTCTATTTTCTCATTATTAGCGTAGAGGAATGCAAGGGATTTCTGTGTGTTGATTTTATATCCTGCAACTTTACTGTATTCATTGATTAGCTCTAGTAGTTTTCTGGTAGAGTCTTTAGGGTTTTCTGTGTAGAGGATCATGTCATCAGCGAACAGTGAAAGTTTTACTTCTTCTTTTCCAATTTGGATTCCTTTTATGTCTTTTTCTGCTCTGATTGCTGTAGCCAAAACTTACAGAACTATGTTGAATAGTAGTGGTGAGAGTGGGCACTCTTGTCTTGTTCCTGCTTTTAGGGGAAATGCTTTCAGTTTTTCACTGTTGAGGATAATGTTTGCTGTGGGTTTTTCATATATAGCTTTTATTATGTTGAGATATGTCCCTTCTCTTCCCACTTTCTGGAGGGTTTTTTTTATCATAAATGGATGTTGAATTTTGTCGAAGGCTTTCTCTGCATCTATTGAGATAATCATATGATTTTTATTTTTCAGTTTGTTAATGTGGTGTATTACATTGATTGATTTGTGGATATTGAAGAATCCTTGCATTCCTGGGATAAAGCCCACTTGGTCATGATGTATGATCTTCTTAATGTGTTGTTGGATTCTGATTGCTAGAATTTTGTTCAGGATTTTTGCATCTATGTTCATCAGTGATATTCTTTATCAGGTAGATTCCCTATATCTTCCTCTTTTGTTTGTGTTGGTGGGCATTTCTCTTGTTCCTTTACTTGCTGGGTATTTCTCTGCCTCTTCATCTTGCTTATATTGCTTTGCTTGGGGTGGCCTTTCCCTCTTCTCACCATTTGTGGAGTACTCTTTATTATGTAGCTTCCTCGCTGTGTGTGGGGTTGGACGGGTGACTTGTCAAGGTTCCCTGGTTAGGGAAGCTTGTGTCGGTGTTCTGGTGGGTGGAGCTGGATTTCTTCTCTCTGGAGTGCAATGAAGTGTCCAGTAATGAGTTATGAGATGTCAGTGGGTTTGGAGTGACTTTGGGCAGCCTGTATTTTGAAACTCAGGGCTATTTTCCTGTGTTGCTGGAGAATTTGCATGGTATGTCTTGCTCTGGAACTTGTTGACCCTTGGGTGGTGCTTGGTTTTAGTGTGGGTATGGAGGCATTTGATGAGTTCCTATTGATTAATGTTCCCTGGAGTCAGGAGTTCTCTGGTGTTCTCAGGATTCGGGCTTAAGCCTCTTGCCTCTGGTTTTTGGTCTTATTCTTGGAATAGTCTCTAGACTTCTCCATCTGTCGTTTCCAAGGTGGTTCCCTCTGTTTTAGCTTCTGTTTGCTGTTCTCTTCAGTGTCTAATTTCCGCCCTGATACTGGGGGGTGGGTGAACACTTTTTAAGCCTCAGTTGTTCAGTCCTGTTCTGGGAAGGGAGGAACACTGCAGACAAACATCTCTGGCGTCTGTAGGGAGTGCTCGCAGCATCTCGGCCACACTGGGTTTGCCCCCGCTCACAGCGCATGTGTTGTCCCAGTCTACACTGCATAGGCTCTAGGTTACTCTGCCGGGAACTGTCCGAGGCCGGCGCTGGGTTGTATGCACTTCCCAAGTTGAGTGGCTCAAGTTCAGTTTCTCGGGTTCTCCACAAAGGCGCAGACTTGGCTGGGTCTGTGTTTTGTGCCTTCCCCAGTCCGAGCAGCTCAGGTGACCAGGTGTTTGGCGAGCGCGGTTGCTGCAACTTATTGCTTCCCCAAACCCTGCCGCTTGGTTTTCTGGGTGTACAACCGGCACACCTTCTCAGGCGGATATTGACTGCCCGAGCCCCAGAAGTCTTGATTAGCAAGGAAGTCTGCCTGCAGTTTGTATCGGATGCCTTTCTGGGGCTGCGGTTGCCCCCTCCGGCTCTGGCTGACCTCCCTGCCTGTCTCGGCGGTGGATGGGGAATGGGCCGACTGCAGCCGGCTGGCTCTGCTCAGCCCTTTGTTCTGTGAGCGGGGCTGGCAGAGTCTTAGGTTAGAGCTTTCTGACTTTTCGTGGGGAAGCTATCCCAGTCTGCTTTGCTATCCCCTGTTAGATCTCTCAGATTGTTCTCGTGGCATTCAAGTCCAGTCCTCTCTCTAAGCAGTTCAGCTGGCTCCTCCCTGCCCAGGCCTCGCTTGCTAATGGCGTATGCAGGCCTCTGCGCTGCTTCTCTGCTGGGAGTTCCCATTTGGCGGGTAATTTATGGGTTTTAATTATTTCTTTCTTTTTCCTCCTGGTTATGTGGCCCTCTGAGGTTCCAAGGCTCGCCTCAGATTCGCCAGTGAGAGTGTTTCCTGGTGTTTGAAACTTCTCTCTTTTTAAAAACTCCCTTCCCGGGATGGAGCTCTGTCCTTACCTCTTTTGTGTCTCGTTTTATCTTTTATGTGTTTTCCTACCTCCTTTCGAAGACAATGGGCTGCTTTTCTGGGTGCCTGATGTACTGCAAGGAGATCCAACCAGTCCATTCTGAAGGGGATCAATCCTGGATGTTCATTGGAGGGACTGATGCTAAAGCTGAAACTGCAATACTTTGGCCACCTCATGCGATGAGTTGACTCGCTGGAAAAGACTCTGATGCTGGGAAAGGTTGGGGGCGGGAGGAGAAGGGGACGACGGAGAATGAGATGGCTGGATGGCATCACCGACTCTGTGGACATGAGTTTGAGTGTACTCCGGGAGTTGGTGATGGACAGGGAGGCCTGGCGTGCTGTGATTCATGGGGTCGCGGAGAGTCGGACACGACTGAGCAACTGAACTGAACTGAACTGAACTGATGTCCTCTGCCAGCATTCAGAAGTTGTTTTGTGGACTTTACTCCGTGTTCAAATGTTCTTTTGATGAATTTGTTGGGGAGAGAGTGGTCTTGCCGTCCTATTCCTCCGCTATCTTGTTCCTTCTCCTGGAGTTCCTCTTTTGAGTGCCTGCTGCTTATGATCAGATCACAGTAAACTTACTTTATAAGTTTTATGCTTTTTCATAAGAACCACTTGATCTTTTCTTTTTACAGTAATAGAAGCATACATTTCATTTTTCTTTGCTTCAGTTACACTTTTAAAGAATATTCTGGCAAAACCCCACTGATAGTACGTTTGTATTTGCTCCTGGACTTGCCAGACTCTTGATTTTATATTGGCCACTTAATTCTCTGTTGCATTTTGAAGATTATTTATTTGATGTGGAGTTCAGAATGCTTAGCACATGGTAGGTATCCAGTGATTGTTATTAAATAAGACTGACAACTACTTAAGGGTTACTGCTGTGTATCAGGACTATAGACAGTTCTGTCTGCATATAGCTTTCAGTTTTGTGGTGAGATATATAAATATAGAAAATGATCAATGGGACAGAGCTGAGAACCTGCAAATAGACCCACACCAATATGTCCAACTAATTTTTTTTAGTAGACTTTATTTTCCAGTACAGGTTTAGATTCACAACAAAACTGAGCAGAAAGAGAGAATACCGACACATTTTCTCCTTACCTTCCCAGGCCCCCAAAGCCTCCCCTGCTGTTAACATCCTCTACCATATGCAGAGTACATCATGAGAAACTCTGGGCTGGAAGAAGCACAAGATGGAATCCAAATTGCTGGGAGAAATATTAATAACCTCAGATATGCAGATGACACCACCCTTATGGCAGAAAGTGAAGAGGAACTAAAATGCCTCTTGAAAGTGAAAGAGGAGAGTGGAAAAAGTTGGCGTAAAGCTCAACATTCAGAAAACTAAGATCATGGCATCTGTTCCCATCACTTCAGGGCAAATAGATGGGGAAACAGTGGAAACAGTGTTATACTTTATTTTTTTGGCCTCCAAAATCACTGCAGATGGTGATTGCGGCCATGAAATTAAAAGACGCTTACTCCTTGGAAGGAAAGTTATGACCAACCTAGATAGCATATTAAAAAGTAGAGACATTACTTTGCCAACAAAGGTCCATCTAGTCAAGGCTATGGTTTTTCCAGTGGTCATGTCTGGATGTGAGTGTTGGACTGTGAAGAAAGCTGATTGCCGAAGAATTGATGCTTTTGAACTGTGGTGTTGGAGAAGACTCTTGAGAGTCCCTTGGACTGCAAGGAGATCCAACCAGTCCATTCTAGAGGAGATCAATCCTGGGTGTTCATTGGAAGGACTGATGCTAAAGCTGAAACTCCAATACTTTGGCCACCTCATGCTAAGAGTTCACTCACTGGAAAAGACTCTGATGATGGGAGGGATTGGGGGCAGGAGGAGAAGGGGACGACAGAGAATGAGATGGCTCGATGGCATCACGGACTCGATGGACATGAGTTTGGGTGTACTCCTGGAGTTGGTGATGGACAGGGAGGCCTGGCGTGCTGCGATTCATGGGCTTGCAAAGAGTCAGACACAACTGAGCCACTGAACTTAACTGAACCATAGTGGTACATGTTACAATCAATGAGCCCACATTGACTCATTATTATCACACAAAGTCCATAGTTTATCTTAGTGTTTACTGTTGGAGTTTTATATTCTATGGATTTTGACAAATGTATGATGTCATGTTTCTACCACTATAGTATCATACAGAACAGTTTCTCTGCCCTACAGTCTCTTTGCTATCCTTATTCGTTCCTCTCTCCCCACAACTACTCACAAAAACTGATCGTTTTACATCTTCATAGTTTAACCTTTTCCAAAATGTTATACAGTTGGTATCATAAAATATGTAGCTTTTCAAATTGGTTTCTTTCACTTACTAATATGTATATGAGTTTTCTCCGTATCTTTTCATGGCTTGGTAGTTCATATTACGTTGTATGGATGTACAGAGTATTTCCCCACTTATCTATTGAAAGATACCTTGCTTGATTCCAAGCTTTGGCAGTTATGAATAAAGATGCTCTAAACTTAAAAAGGAAATGATTGAAAACTTGTTAGAACATTCCACTGGTTGAACATGATGGAAAGTGAAAGTGAAGTTGCTCAGTCGTGTCCGACTCTTTGCCACCCCATAGACTGTAGCCCACCAGGCTCCTCCGTCCATGGGATTCTCCAGGCAAGAATACTGGAATGGGTTGCCATTTCCTTCTCCAGGGTATACTTCCCGACCCAGGGATCAAACCCAGGTCTCCCGCAGTGCAAGCAGTCCTTTAACTATTGAGCCAACATGATGGAAGCTCTTTCAAATTTGCTTGGCACTCGTGTGTGTATGTGTGTGTTTTTATTGAATGTACACTAGCCTGAGCCTTCTGTTTCTTCTCTGTCTCTCATCCTCTTGATAAAGTCTCACTGTCATTATTAGAGACCTTATGTTTATGGCTTTGGTAATTCAGGACAAACAGTGGAAATCTGTATACTGTTTCTTTAATCAAGTATGGTCTAAATAATTTTCCCTTTTGACTGTACTTTTTCCCCTTTATTCCTTTAAGTGTATAGAATGTGTTTGCTCATGGCAATTCTTGTTATTGCTCAGTGCATACCTCTATTTTGTTTTAATTACTTTTTTCTATTGCCTGCATTCCTGACACTCCACTGTAAGTATCCATGTATTTAGTGGTTGTCCTTACAATTTGCTCTCCCTCAGCTTATTTTGATATACATGTATCCTTGAAAAAGGATTATGCTGTTTTTGTTTCATTGTATTTACTTATTGTTAACAAACACGTAGCACTTTTGATATTTCAGATACTGTTTTAATCTTTTTCAAACATGAATTTATTTAATGTTTGCAATAATCCTGTGAGTTAGATATTTTTATCCCTATTATCACAAAAGGCTAAGTAATGCCCCACGGGTACATAACTCACATGTGTGGGGTCAGGGCTTCAGCTTGGCTCATCTGGCTCTAGATTCACAGCTTTAGCCACTGCAGTCACCCACCCTTCTAGCCATACAAGGTGCTGTGCTGTAAACCTCACTTGGTTCTTTCCATGTTGCCATTTGTACTTCAAATTCATGACCTATAATTGCTACTTGATGTTCTGAGCATATACTACATTTTAAACATCAAGTTTTTTGAGGTACTATGCACTGTGTCCAATACTTTGGCCACCTCATGCGACGAGTTGACACACTGGAAAAGACTCTGATGCTGGGAGCGATTGGGGGTAGGAGGAGACGGGGACGACAGAGAATGAGGTGGCTGGATGGCATCACCGACTCGATGGACATGAGTTTGAGTGAACTCCGGGAGTTGGTGATGGACAGGGAGGCCTTTCGTGTTGTGGTTCATGGGGTCGCTAAGAGTCGGACACGACTGAGCAACTGAACTGAACTGAACTGAATGCACTGTGTAATAAGTTCATTTAAAATACATAGTTTACTGAGTTTAAACACATGAATATATCCCTTTAACCAACACCACAATCAATACATATGTTTCCTTCACCCACAGAGATACACTGGTACCCCTTCCCACTCAGTCCTACCCATGGCCCAAGAAAACATTTATCTTTGTGTCACAACACATTCATTTTTCCTGTGTTGCATTTTTTATAGATGGAATTCTATTGTACATATAGTTTGCTTTTGGCTTCTGTTGTTGTTCAGCATATTTTGAGATTCATTCTTACTGTTGCTTGAGTTGGCAGTTCCCTTTTTTATTATGGTGTAGTTTTATATTGAATAGATATACCATAATTTGTTTATCTGTTCATCTGTTGATGTACATTTGGATTTATTCCAGTTTTTGGCAATAATGAGTAAAGCTGGCATGAAAATGTATGCATTAGTCTTTGTAGTAATATATATTTTCATTTCTCTTAGGTAAATACCTAGGAATGAACTTTCTGGGTCTTGTGATAGGTATATATTTAACATTATAAAAAATTGTTAAAATGATTTACAAAGGTTTGTGTCATTTTTCACTTTTACTTGTAATGAGTAAGAATTCAGTTCCCTTTACATTCTTGACAACTCTTGGTATTATCAGCCTTTTTCAACTTTTTATTTTGAAATAATTATAGAGTTATAATTGCAGAAATAACACAGGAGGTCCTTTGTCAGCTTTACATAAACTGCTTTCTGCGTAATTTCTGTGCATTTCTATGGGATTTTTATATGGTTAGATTCATGTAGTTACCACTACACTCAAGGTACAGAACTGTCTCATTACTGCTAAGATTTTTCACGCTAGTCTGTTACAGTCACACACATCCCTTTTTCCTCCCTTCCTCCATCTCTTCTCACTCCCTTTGTGAAATTATGCAAAAAAAACTAACCTATTATCCATCCCTGTAGATTTTCATGAATGCTATATAACTGTAAATGTAATAATATACTAAGAGGCTTCCCAGGTGGCTCTAGTGATAAGGAATCTACCTGCCAATGCAGGAGATGTAAGAAAAGCGGGTTCAATCCCTGGGTTGGGAAGTTCCCCTGGAGTAGGAAATGACAATCCACTCCAGTTTTCTTGCCTGGAGCATCCCATGGACAGAGGAGCTTGGTGGGCTATAAGCCATAGGGTCACAAAGAGTCGGACACAACTGAAGTGATTTAGCATGCAATAATATACTTACAGTCCCATCAGATTGGCTGATTCTACTCAACATAATTCCTTTAATATCTCCCCATGGTGTTGACTTGTATGTATCAATTGTTATTTTCGTTTTCATTGCTGAGTGATATGGATATAACGATTTACCTGTTGAAAGACATTTGAATTGTTGCCACTTTTTGGCTTTGGCAAAAAAAAAAAAAACTGCTATGAACTAATGAGTGTATGCTTTTGTGTGGACATAAATTTTCATTTCTCTGGAATAAATGCCCAGTAGTTTATGTTAAGTTGTTGTTTTTGTTCTTTTTAAGAAACTACCAGACTATATGTCAGAGTGGTTGTACCATTTTACAGTCCTGCCAGCACCAGGAAGGTATGATTTGTCCAGTTTCTCCACATCCTTGCCAACATTTGCTATTTACATTATTGTTTATTTTAGCCTCTGTAAATATTAAGTAATACTACTTCATTTAGTTTTTAATTTACATTTCCTTAATGGCTAGTGGTATTGAACATTTTTTTCATGTACTTAATTTGCCATCTGTATATCCTCTCTGGTGAAATGTACAGTTTAACCAGTTTTTAATTTTAAGCCATTCTCAGTTCAGTTCAGTTCAGTCGCTCAGTCGTGTCCGACTCTCCGCGACCCCATGAATCACAGCATGCCAGGCCTCCCTGTCCATCACCAACTCCCGGAGTACACTCAAACTCATGTCCACAGAGTCGGTGATGCCATCCAGCCATCTCATTCTCCGTCGTCCCCTTCTCCTCCCGCCCCCAACCTTTCCCAGCATCAGAGTCTTTTCCAGTGAGTCAACTCGTCGCATGAGGTGGCCAAAGTATTGCAGTTTCAGCTTTAGCATCAGTCCCTCCAATGAACATCCAGGATTGATCTCCTTTAGAATGGACTGGTTGGATCTCCTTGCAGTATAAGGGACTCTCAAGAGTCTTCTCCAACACCACAGTTCAAAAGCATCGATTCTTCGGCGATCAGCCTTCTTCACAGTCCAACTCTCACATCCATACATGACCACGGGAAAAACCATTGCCTTGACTAGACGGACCTTGGTTGGCAAAGTAATGTCTCTGCTTTTTAATATACTATTAAGCCATTCTAGTGGAGTGTATTTGCATCTCATTGTGGTTGTAATTTTTGTTTTCCTGATAAATTATGATGTTGCGCATCATTTAGTATGTGTATTGGTCATCTTATGTCTTGTTTAGTGAAGTGTCTCTTTAGATTTGTTTTGCTATTTTTTAAGTTGGCTTATTTGTTTTAGAGTTACAAGAATTCTTTACTTCTGGATACCAGTGCTTTGTCAGATACATGTGTTGCAAATATTTTCTTTCATTTTGTGGCTCCCCTTTTTCATTTTTAAAATTTCTTTTGAGAAGTAGAAGTTTTAAATTTTGATGAATTTCTATTTGTCCATTTTTTCTTACTGTTAGTACTTTTTTACATCCTTTCTAACAAATCTTTGCTTACTCAAAGATCATGAAAGTTTTCTCCTAGGAATTTTATAGTTGTAGGTTTTACATTTAGGTCTAAGTCCTGTTTGGTAGTTAATTTTTGTTCATGTGCGATATTTGTATTCTTCTGTCCCCTATTATTTGTTGCTTAGGCTTACTAGCATAAGAAAAACATTGACAACACAGTGTCTTATATCGCTCCTTGTGACTATGTGTAAAAGTATCTCTGAATGGTAAGGCATATATATATATATATGTG
Organism: Moschus berezovskii; assembly: GCF_049115385.1. Taxonomy (NCBI): domain Eukaryota; kingdom Metazoa; phylum Chordata; class Mammalia; order Artiodactyla; family Moschidae; genus Moschus; species Moschus berezovskii. The sequence goes on from NC_142462.1 coordinate 65,713,357, forward strand.
AATCAAATACACACACACACACATATGTGCAATGCAAATTGATATCATATGCAAATTGATATCAAATGCAAATTTGCATTGACATATCAATGCAAATTGATATCCAGAATGGTTGCACAAGTTTATCTTCCCATCAGCGTGGTGGGAGAGTCCCTGTTTTCTTTATTTTGACTTATGAATAGCTACAAGGTTTTTCCTTCACTTGCTTCTAAACTCAGATTTCATATATGCAGTTCTCAGCATGCTTCCCGATGACAATCTGTGTCTATTTTCTAATTCACTTATTCTAATCTTTTGTGGAGGGGAAGGGTAAACCATTACTCTTTCCTGGCCTAAGTTGTGTCTGAATTATGATTACACAGGCTGAGAGTGAAGGCCTTAGGTTCTGTACCATTAGTTCAGTGCATAGGTGTTATGATAGGTTTTCTGCCAACTTGACCACTCTTCCATCTCCTTTTTGGTTCTCACCTTTGGTCCTTATTTTTCATGATCTTGAATTGGTGACCTCACGTATATGATATATTAATATATATAATTAAGTGCCAAGTTGTGTGAAGATAATTTTTGATATAGTTATGAAGGCTCTAGAGTTTCAGGTGATAATATTTATGAGCAGATGGTGATATGAGCAACAACTTCAGTACCTCAACATGGGTCATATCTTAAAAGTCTCTTACTTAAAGGACAAAGCCATCATGTTAAAAATATGCTGGGAAATGCTGTAATATGCACCTGGAAACTTTATGTATTATAAGAAAAACTTGTATTGAGCAGATGTTCGAGTCTTAAGGACGCCAGTATAAACCAGTTAAATTTACATAATTATTTTATAGGCTAAAATATTAGTTGTTTTCTCACTGATGGAAAAGTTCATTTACTGCTACACAACACTTAGCTGGAGTAAGAAATACCTGGACCAACATTTAACCTGAAATACTGACTAAGAAAATTACATGTGAAAGTGAAAGATTTCTTTTTTTAGTTTTCTCAGCTAAGTTCTTTCAGTACTAATATTAGTTTTGAATTATATTTATAGAAACTGTCACTTGCATTAAATGCTGCCTGCATCTGGTGAGCATTATTTCACAGTATCAGCAATTTAGTTGGAATCTGTCCTTGCCAGTTTTGGAGTCAAAACTGGAAAATACTGAGAAATCTTTGAGCACCTTTGACAAGGTCTTGATAGTTTCTTTCCTATGAATGAAGTGTATTTTTTTTTTCTTCCTACTTCTCTGGTAGTTTTGTGTTTAAATTATGTAAATATTGGGAAAAAAGGGGGACAAATCACAGCATAGATAATGGAGGCTATTATTTGCTTATATAATAGTTTTATGTGTGAGTTCAAACTGTTTTGCCTTGCTTAAAGAAATGACTATCACTGAACATATTTTTTCCACACCATGTTTGATAGACAAATTTTTGTTTGTTTCTAAAGCTGTATATGATGCATTCTGGGTTGCTCAGGACAGTTCGGGTTTATGCCTGTGTTCCAGATGTAATTATTGATAGCATGCTCTATCACATCCTTGGAGAAGGAAATGGCAACCCACTCCAGTATTCTTGCCTGGAGAATCCCATGGACAGAGGAGCCTGGCAGGCTACAGTCCGTGGGGTCGCAAGAGTCGGACATGACTTAGCCGCTAAAACCCCACCATCACATCCTATTAAACAACATGCTGGTCATGACCTACTAATTTGATTTCATGACCAGAACTGTACTGGGTTGAGATTCATATCTGGATTCAGATATTCTCCAGTAATAGCCTTAGCTGTGTCATCCTGACTCACCTCCTTTAAACTTCCATTTCTGCATCCATCTCTGGTAAGGATGTTGTGAGGATTAAAACGATCATTTCTATAAAGCACTTCATATCATGTCTGGTGAATGGAAGAACTCACTGTGTGTTATTGTTCTCATTACTTATACCAAAAACATGGTTTTCCTCTTCTAAAATTATATTACACAGAATATAATCGATTAAAAGCTTTTTCCACATTATTGAGAGACCTTTCAAAATTAGAGATAAAATTGTATTCTTGTCAATCAGCAGTTTTAAAGCATATCCAGAAATGCCTGGACAAACCGTAGTTAAGTTGTTATACGACACCTCTAAGAGAGAGAAATCTTTGGCTTTCCAGCTGAGTTGAGTTCCCCACCAAGAAGTCAAATGTAAGGGATGTCATTAGAGAAAATATGTTATTTTGATATTTCTTGCCCTATCCTGCTTACGATTCACTTTATCTTTAAAAAAACTGAAACACTTTCATCTTGTTTTTCATTTAAAATAACATGAAGCCTCTTGATATTGAAGCATTGATGCCCTTTTGAAATTCTAGAATCAAAAATTATTTTGGTAAAGTGAAAGCATTAATATTTTGATTAGCACTGAATCAGTTATCAACTTTATTTATAAAATGAGATGTTAAATTTTTATCAGAGCAGCCTTTGAGCTAATACTCAATAATGACTGAGGTAAGTAGTCTAATTCAGATGTTTAGCTGCTAATTTTGCCGTGTCAGATTACTGTTTTCTGAATTTCCCCGTGTTTCTTACCTATACATTGTTGTCTGCATTCTACATCTCATTACTGTTGTCCTGCCTGAAAAGCAGGACATGGTGAGGTATATGCGGAGAGTTAAGCCCTTTGACTTGTTAGTTTGATTAGCCTTGCATCCTCCACATTGTGTATCATTCTGAGGAGGAATGAGTCCTCTTGACTTTGGCTGCTGTGCTGTGAAAGTGGCTCACAATGATTCACAAAGGTAAATAATAAATACGTATCAGTGTTAAGGCAGAGTACTTCTTATTCTATCATATAATTTTTCTTTTTTTTTTCCTGGCCATGTGAGATCTTAGTTCCCTGACCAGGGATTGAACCTACGCCCTTTGCACTGGAAGCCTGGATTCTTTTTTTTTTTTAAATTGGAGGCTAATTACTTTACAATAATGTGGTGGTTTTTGCCATACATTCACATGAATCAGCCTGGGTGTACATGTGTTCCCCATCCTGAACCTCCCTCATCCCATCCCTCAGGGTCATCCCAGTGCACAGCCCTGAGCACCCTGTCTCATGCATCGAACCTTGACTGGCAATCTATTTCACATATGGTAACATACATGTTTCAGTGCCATTCTCTCAAATATTCCCACCCTTGCCTTCTCCCACAGAGTCCAAAAGTCTGTTCTTTATATCTGTGTCTCTTTTGGTGTCTCATGTATAGGGTCATCGTTACCATATTTATAAATTCCATTTATATGCATTAATATACTGTACTGGTATTTTTCTTTCTGACTCACTTCACTCTGTATAATAGGCTCCAGTTTCATCCACCTCATTAGAACTGATTCAAATGCATTCTTTTTAATAGCTGAGTAATATTCCATTGTGTATATGTACCAAAGCTTTCTTATCATTCATCTGCCGATGGACATCTAGGTTGCTTCCATGTCCTGGCTATTATAAATAGTGCTGCAGTTAACATTGGGATACACGGGTAAGCATGGATTCTTAACCACTGGACTTCCAGGGAAGTTCTCCTCTGCCATATTCTTTCCATTATTAACTCAAGTCACTTCTCATGATAGCCTTGAGAAGTAGGCATTTCTATCCTCAGAGTAGTTCAATATTTGCTGAACTGTCCCGAAACTAGTGAATGACAGCCTTGAAATTTAAACTCAATAGTGTCTTTGTCGCATTAGTTCAGACTCCTCCTGAGAAGTTTGTGGAAGCAATTTCTGAATTGTTCTTCCAGATCACAGTCCTTACCCTTGTGTTTTTCACTTTTATCAATGTCACATTATATGTCAGTATCACCAAACCAGGCTAGGATTCTGAAAAACAGAAAAAGGATTACAATTCAAAAAAGAAAAAAACCCCGTGGCAAATTGGAAGAACTAGTAACTGTAAACAGAGTATAGCTAAGCAGAGATGCATGCAGGGGCATTCACATAGGGAGGAAAACAAGAGTGAAAAATTAAGAGGCTGCCCGGCAGTTCTCTTTTTCTCCTGCAGCTCTGGTCATGACTTTACTGTATAGACTTTGGAGAGAATGCAGAGGAATCCAACAGAAATTATTAGAAAGTTTGAGAAATCTATGATGTAAGTCTCAGGAACTGGGTTTATTTAGCCTAGAGAAGGGAGGTCTGCATAGGGACTTAATTACAGTCTTCAAGTTCAGTGAAATCATAGACACAGAGGCCTTGAGTATTTCCCAGGAGAATTGTCTTTTGACAGGCACTTTCGTATATGGTTGTTTTCTTGGTTTTCACCGTGCATGAGAGGATAGTATATGAGTGATGATGAGCAGCTGTTCTTTGTTCACTGCAGGGAGACGAGCAAGAAAGAGCTTAAATCACCAGAGGAGTGATTTAGGGAGAACTTTGAGAACTTTTCAACTATCCTTGGAAACTTGTGGAGATTCCTTCAGTAAAGACTTTGTTTTTTTGAGTTGTAATTTTGTGTGTACACTGCCAGAATTTAGGGAATGGATTTTAGACTGAAAGGAGGAAAAAACGTTGCATTGGCCTTTTTTCTTGGTTTAAAGGTAAACACACCTTTTTTTTTTTTTTTTTTTTACACACTTTCTCTCTGAGTTCTGTAAAAGCGTGAAGGCACCTGTCACAAACAAGGCTGGATGATAGACATCTTCATATTACAATTTTAAGCTTTAGTTCAGTTTGGTAGGACCACTTAGGCACCCTCTGATTGGGGCTAAGGCCCTGGGAGGTCCTGATCTTCGAGAACAAGGTGTTTAGATGCTGTGAGCTGCTGTGACACTGGTCACCTGCAAGGATCTCCTCATTTCTGACTGAAATACTGTTTTCTCACTGAAAACAGATTGCAGAATACCACCTGTGTCTCTTCATTGCCTCTTTATAATTGGAGGAACATTCCTTCCTCTACTGTCTAGTCTCATCTAGGTTTTAGTGGAGGGTTGGTTTCTAATTAAAGTGGCATCATAACTTTCATTTTAAAGTTATGAAATGCAGGTAAATATTAATATAGGATCTTTGGATTTCGTTTCTTTCCTCTTTTCTCCCATGAATAGTGACTGAAATCCTGCTAGGTGCTAGGTACTGTTCTAGGCACTGGGGATACAAAACAGTCAAGACTATCTGCCTTGGAGAGGTGGATAAAAAAATCACATCTGTAGTGTGATAAATGGTGACACATGTCATTATATAGGACCCAAAGTTCAATCTGAAACAGATTTTTCAGGAAGACCTCACATACCTAGGCACCACAGATGTTTCTGTTGCATATTTTGGGTTTGCCTCCTTCTTGTCCTTGGTTGCCAGAAACAGGAATCAGTAGCTAGGCACATCACTTCTGTAGAACTGCTGACCTCTGATATAAATAGAACCTGAAAGATTTAAGTCATTTACTTGTTCTTTAAAAAAGAAGTCCATCATGTTTTAATAAACACTAATTATGTTTAAAAATGACCTCTGAAGACATTTAAAACATTCCAGCGGCCATGAATATGGCCAGAATTTAGCAGTCATAAAGCAGTCTTTTTCTTTTTTCTCTTTCAGTATATTTAGAGAAATATGTCCCCTTACTTTATATCTCATTTTATGTTGTGTTTTGCAATTGTGATTTTTGCAAAGGTCATCTAGCAATGGAGTGTGAAAGGATTCAACAGCCACACTCAGAAAGCCCACATGATCCACTGATGTTCGATAGCATAACCTTTATATTACAAGCAAAGCCTTTTAAGACAAAAATAAGAATGATATGGAATTACTGCTATAAGCATGGGAAGTAATTGAAATATATCCTTGGCTTCTTTGTGTTGTGGTAAGTTGGGGTAAGGGAAGGTATTAAGAGATAAGTATAGGTTAGAACTTTGCAGTAATCACTAGTCTAAATTAATAATTTTCAGTGGATATATTTAAATAGGATGTGATTCAACTCAAAACTTTACTTCTGAGGTGTTGGATGTTAGGAGATATTTAACTGTGCTAATTCCCTGGCAGAGGAACCTGGCAGGATACAGTCCATGGGGTTACAAAGAGTCGGACACAACTGAGCAAATAGCATTGCCACAACTAACTGTGCTACCAGTTCTTATGTTCTTTAATGTAATTCCCGTCCAGATGGCCTTTAAAGTGATGTAAAACCTTCAACATCAGGATTCTTCTGTGGGTACAGAACACTTAATGCAGAGTCTTACACTCAAGGATAAGCGAGCTGGGTATATTTTCTATTTCCTTCTCAAGCTCGGAAATAGTTTGCTTTTTTCCTTACAATTTCCAGAATTGGTCTTCTGGTTTGTGTATCCCTTCAAAGGGATATTTCAAAATCTCTGAAAGAATAACATGGGCTACTTACTCCGTGTTGTAATTTCATGTCCAGGTTCAGTTCAAACCCATCATCACTGCCCAAACCATCCCTCAACATTCAAGGCTATTTAGAATTTGTCAGAAACTTGTCTTTCCAGGCTTTTCCCTCCTTTTAAACAAATCGCCTAAGTCCAGGTAAACAGAAATTGCCTGTTTCAGAATACTTTCTTTCTTTTGACAAAATTTAGTGTCCCCCACAATGACACATCTTTACTCTTGCTTACATGGGAAGTGATATCACTATATCACCTTTCTTTGAAACTCCTATCACTCTTTGTTTAAAGTAAATATCTTACTGTTTCAGAAACAACAGTAATGAGGAAAACAATAAGGAAAAAAATCCAAAATAAATGACAGGTAAAACTTCAAGTGACTCTTGGAAATGTAATATGGGCAGTTTTCAGTATGTTTATCTATGGAATGAATTTGATTTTGTGCTTATGGAAACCTACATTCTGTTTGTTGAAATTTGGATATTTTATGTTTCTCAGCTTCACAGATGACAGTCAAATGTTGCAGACTTGTTAGATGCCAAGCCTTCTTTCTTTCTCCTAACTAACTCTTATAGGAGTTGACCCAGTGGATTTGCCTGGTCTGTGAAACTGCTTGAGGACCCTTTCAAAGGGCAGGCTCCTTTACCTCATCCTGGTCATTTCTATGTTTCTAGTGTGATTGGGCACACAGTCTATACGCTTTTTAAAAGAATGATCCTTTTTCCTCCTAACTCTGGACTCAAATGTGAATATATGGCAGCTTTTAAATTCATTTCAACTTTGAAGCAAGCAGCTTAGAAGTTTTCATATTCAATGCCTTGAGGGAAGTATCTTCTTAACAATGCAGCTTTTGTTTATTAAATTTTTTTTGGTGGGGGAGGCTTGATTTTGGGGAACAGAAGACTCTTAAGTTACATTTATGCCTGTGATTTGAGTGTCCTTCTTTCTCTTCCACACAGTTATGGTGCCTGTACAGAATAGTTACTGTGCTTAGTATCACAGTCAAAACCAGGATTTGTAGGTGTTCTCCTGACAGCTTAGTCGATACTTTTGAGCAGTTAAAACTGGACTATGTTAGGAATTGCATTTTATATCTTAATACAGTTCTACATAAGCAGGCTATATACCCCTTCTCAGTTTACTTCCCACCTGGAAACTAGAGAAATCAGGTTCTTTCTTATGCTGACATTGTAAATTACCACAAACGAGGATGCAGACGGTTGATGGTAGTGGTCTTTATATTTTTTTAACTTAAAAAAATATTTTATTGGAGTATAATTGCTTTACAGTGTTATTCGTTTGTGCTGAATAATGAAGTGAATCATCTATATGTATAGCACAGGGAACTCAGCTTGGTACTCTGTGATGACTTAGGGTTGGAGGGGTGGGAGGGAGTTTCAAGAGGTGGTAGTCTTTAAACAAAATTGTTTCTAACATCTAATTACTGTCAAGTTTAAGAATGATGTCATAGAGCTTTCTCTAATAGCGATGCAGTTGCCCTTTAACATTTTATTAGTTTGTAGCTGACCATCTTGTAGAGCATGTTATGTCACTCATCTCTCGAGAGTACATGTTGCAGCCAGTTTATCTTGAAAGATAACTTGAAACATTCCTCAACATGAATGATTTTTATAGATGGTATCTTAACAAGTCTTTGAAAGTGATTGGGAATGCCTCCTTTGGAAATTGGTTGTTGTAGAGCATTGGGGCCAAGTTCTAAGTCTCTGGCACCTCACACCCCTATTGATGAGTGTGACTGGTGACTGTTTCCTGAGAGAAATAGTCTTCCTCTGTTTACCATCGGGATAATATCCACATGCAGCTGTTAGGTTCTCATAAGATGATGCAATCCTGCCTGTTAGCTGATGAGCAAGTTCAATATGCCCCTAATTGATTCCCGTTTCTTTTAGGAGACCACAATTTCAAGCTCTGTGCTGCTTTGTTCTTATCAGAACTCAGTCCTGATAGATAGTAATTGGGGAATATTACTGAGGAATATGTAATTTATCCATTCTGTTAGAAATTAGATCTTTTCTTAATTCAAGCCAGACCACTGTAGAGCTACATTTTCCCTCCCTAGAGAATTGCTTATACTGAGTTACACTGTGATGCTTTGTCATTGGCCAGATTGAGAGTCATTATTAAGAAGCATCCTCAGGAAAGTCATTATTGGATTCATCACAGTGCAGTGGGTAAGAAGAAGTTCCATTCAATGCACAACATTTGCTTTATGAACACTCATGAAGAAAGTTCTCAAAATTCTCAATGTTAGGAGAGACTGAACTTCCCTTGAGCAACTGTTGCTGAGACTCCTCTAACTAATGATATTGTTGCCCACCTCTAACTAAGCTTCTGTTAAACTTTTTGTGAACTACACTGACTTTCTCAGGTAGCACTAGTGGTAAAGAAACCACCTGCCAATGCAGGAGCTGTAAGAGACTCGGGTTCGATTCCTGCTTTGGGAAGATCCCCTGGAGGTGGGCATGGCAACCCACTCCAGTATTCTTGCGTGGAGAATCCCATGGGCAGAGAAGCTTGGCAGGCTACAGTCCATAGAGTCGCAAAGAGTCAGACACAGCTGAGGTGACCTAGCATACATGCGTACACTGACTTTATCTTTTTAAAAAATTAGTATTACTTTGCCCTTATCCCAGTAACCAGTCTTTTTGGTGTTATAGTATATTTCTGTAAGTAGTAAAAAAATGCTTTTGAAGTGAGATTGGGAATGAATGAAAAAAAAATTACACATATGTGTGCTTTGATAGAACTTTGTTCCTTGATTTTGTTTTATAGTGACCTACTGGAAAAGACTCTGATGCTAGGAAAGGTTGGGAGCGGGAGGAGAAGGGGACGACCGAGAATGAGATGGCTGGATGGCATCACCGACTCTGTGGACATGAGTTTGAGTGAACTCCGGGAGTTGGTGATGGACAGGGAGGCCTGGCGTGCTGTGATTCATGGGGTTGCGGAGAGTCGGACATGACTGAGCGACTGAACTGAACTGAACTTCCTTACCTAGGGTTTTGCACATTTTGTTAGGGGTAAAGAACCCTCCTGCAATGCAGGAGACATAAGGGACCTGTAGTTCAATCCCTAGGTCAGGAAGATCCCCTTGAGAAGGGCATGGAAACTTACTCTAGTATTCTTGCCTGGAGAATCCCGTGGATAGAGGAGCCTGGAGGGCTATAGTCGATAGGGTCGTAAAGAGTCTGACAAGACTGAAGCAACTTAGCGCATACTCACACTTCCTTACCTAATCTGCTTACCAAATGTGACATCTTTCTGGGTAAACATTTCTTGATTATGCAGTATTAAGAACAGTTCTCTGCATTAAGGGCTCTCCATGCATATTTTTGCATTAAATAAATATGAATTTATTGAACCTAAATGCTGTTGAGTATACCAATATGAGTAAAATATGGCCCCTACTCTTAGGAAATTTATTTACATTTTAGAGAGAGAAAATGAAGATTGTGTTAAGAGTTGTCACATGCTATAGGCATCTTGGGAAGGAAAAAATGAATTCTGATGGTGTTAGTCTAGAGATGACATTGAGTGGTCCGGAAGGATGAGTGGCATTTTACTGGGGGAGACTACCTTGGGCAAGTCCATTCTTAGCACTGAAAATTGAATTTGTATGTGAAATTTATGTAATTCTTCTATGATCCAAAATGATGTTCTTTTTCCCTCAAGCTTCAAGGATTCTCCTTTAAGTTAGTGTTCTGAAATGTGAAGAATTTACTGATTCTTACTGATACTATGATTTTTGTAGACTTCAGTCTTCTCTAGTTCCAAACTTTAGATCCTTAGTCTTTGCAGTTTGTCTTGATACATTAACCTTTTCCTTTCATTTTCTGATCATTTGAAAAGCTTTCTCTGTACCTTCTCAAGTTAATTAGATCTTTCTCAAGAAAACATCTCTTAAACCATGGTTTTGTACGTGATGACTTCTGCTTCTTTTGTAAGTTTGTTTGTATTTTTACTTTCCTCACAGTGCATCTTATTTAGAAGATCCTGTGATTTGGGGATTGTTCTATAGGTCACGTCACTACATGTATTAAAGGCCATTGGTGGTCTCTGTCCTGATGAGCTTTCCAGCATGTGTCTCTTTACCTGCTCCTCATAGGTAACACTGTTTCAGGTCATAATGTTAGCCTCTGTCTCTCCCTGGAAGGCTTGTTGCCTCGTGCTGTCTATGCCGATTCCTTTCCATCAGTCATGATGCTTGTTCATCTGTGAAGCCTCTCCTGACCCCTCAACATAGTCACTTCATCCCTGCAGGTTATGACTCTAGACACACAACTCCTCCAGTTCTCAGATTGCAGATAATAATTTACATTTCTACTTCTCTGTTAGACTTGAACTCACAGAAGGCCAGGGCTGCATTTTACTTGACTTTCTTTAATGTTTGGTAGACTGAATTTCTCTGTATTTGCCTGTCTAGCCATAATCTCATAGTATATGAAAAATCTCTTGAACTTTCATTGCCTCATAGAGCTTATTGTCTTGGCTGAGCTAGATATTTCCCTCTGCACTTCTTTAAAAACATGTTAAATAATCACTGTATTAGAAAACATCTCTGAGGAGCACTAGTTTAAATTACTTTTATCAGAAAAGTTCCCATTCATTACAACCTATTTTTTTTTCTTCTCCCTAAATTATTGGTGATTAATAGAGCATTAGGTAAATACTATTAAATGAATTTTTGTATTATTTTTTTTGAAATTTCTTGGGTTAAAAAAAAAAAAAACCTCCAAGGCTGTTTTATCATATTGATTTGGGAAGACAGCATCTATATTCTGGTCACCCTCAATAATGTTAGGCAAAGCCCTCACCTGTTTGTATGCTCCTCAATACTTCTAATCTCATGTTAACCTGATTTTAAAAATCTTTTTAGTGTAAAACTTGATCTGATATTTCTCTGTCTGTGGACACCCCCTTGAGAAATTCAAGTAGGTTGGCCAGATGTCATGTTTCCTTATGGAAAGTGAAAGTGAAAGTCACTCAATTGTGTCTGACTGTTTGCGATCAGGAAGTTAGTATTTTTCTTCCATGGTTTATGTGTATGTATGTATCTGGGTGAGAATCACATATTAACAGGAAAAATGTTTTATAATTATTTTTGTATTTTTCTTATGTATTTTTTCACCATAAGCTGGGTGCAAATTCATTTAATATCTAGTTCTGTCTTTTGCCTTCAATTATTTTGCAGATCAGAAGAGATTCTTAGTAAAGCTGTGGAATTTATAGCAAGCTAGAAAGCAAGACTGTTTGCAAATTCTTTAATTCCTACATCTGGTTTCCACAAATAGTTCTTTCGCTTTAATTCTCCCTGATAGTTAGATACCGAGTACTGTCCTGATATTTTTACAAGGTAGGCAATGACTCAGAGCCTATGATGGGATTATTTTAGGATGTCTTCCCTATACACTGTATAACTAAGCAAATTGTTTTATTATTGTGATTACAGTATTTTCTTGCAAACCTTTTGATTTTTTGGAAACTGTCAAGAAAAACTCTGAATTTGTATTGCTTTATCCAATTGATTTTGGTTGATAGGAAATAAGCCTGGCCAGTAGGAATTATGTTAAGCTGAACTGTGGTTTGTGTGCTTTCTAATTCTTTGCTGCTCAAAGTGTATTCAGTGAACTAGCCGCATCTGTATACCCAAGGTATTCAGAAATGTGGAATATTTGGTCCCTCTTTAGACCTACTTAACCATAATCTGCATTTTAACAAAATTCCAAAGTGGTTTCCACGCACAGGTGAGTTTTGAGAAAAGTTCCTCTAGTGCACATGCAGGCACATCACACAGATTTCGAAGGTACTGAAAGCTAGGTTCTTGTTACTCTTAGTGCTCTACATACCATCACATCAGTGTCATCTGGGAGCTTGTGCTCTCTTTCCATCTGGACATTCCGACCCAATCCCTGACCAATTGAATAGGAATTTACATTTTAACAAGATCCCCTGGCGTTTTCTATGAACGTTAAAATCTGAAGAGCGTTAATTTAGATTGCATCATCTTCCTGAAGCTAACTTAACTTGCATTCTTGTTTTAGAATAAATGCACAGTATTATTCTTTTTTCAAAATGCCTCTTTAGTAGTCTTTGCTGGAATATGGCCAATTCTATTAGTATGCCTATTGTCTCTGCATACAAAGGAAGACTCTTCTGAGCTTCCTTATATCTTCTGACATTTGCCCTTGACTTCTCTCCAAACCCTTCAGTGGATGACTCTCCTACTCCCACTTACTCTCATGAAAATAGAAGAGAAGTGTGTCACATTTCCCCCCACCCATTATGATTTCCAGAACATTGTTATGCAAAATGAATTAACGTTTTTTTTACAATAACACTTCTCTTTCTCCATTCTTATTTTCCCCAGTCTCATTCCTGATGTTTGTTCTGTTTCTGGGCTTTTCACCTCTTTCCTCAATGGCAGCACCTTTCTCTTTTTATCTTCTCTCAAGGTCTGCTACTTTTCTTGTCTGTGGCATTTTCAGCTTCACTGACCTTTATTTCCTCTTCCCTCTGCCTCGCCTTAAGTCATCTTCATCACTTCCACTTTCCCACTTGTCCCTCCCCAAACCTTTCCGCTTTCAAGGATCTTGACTTTCCCTTACTGTTTCTTTTCTGCAAGCTGCAGCCTTCTTTGCCACTTTATTACTCCTCTTCTTTTCATCACGTCTTGGGTTCCTTAGCCTGACCACTGCAGTGAGCAGTTGTAATGGAGCTTTCACGAGAATCTTTGAAAAGTTCTTTCTTTTTCACTTTTGCATCCTTGAATATAAAAATAAATAAAGACTGCCTCCTGCTGCCTGCTTTATCCGCTTCTCTTTTCAGGCTATTAAGCTTTGCTTGAGAGAAATGTGAAACCAAGATGATTGAGTCAAATTAAATTTTGAGCTTTATAACCTCAGCTGGATGGCTTCTGCCCCACTATCTTCTTATGTATTTCCCGTGGTCCCCAATCCCATGTATATCTTTTTAGTTTCTTAGGCAAGGTGGGAGATACTCTTTTGCGAGTGAATGATGGTAAGGCTTTATGCTTTGAGATTAAATTTGCTCGTAGGCTCCTAAATTGCTGTGCTTTTATATCATTATAATTTTTTTTTCTAGAACAGTTAAAATAAATTTAATATATTTGGCACATTGCTTTGTTGCAGATTTTATTATGGTCTTTAGATGCAGATGGCTTTTACCTTCTTGTGGATATAAACAACAGTAACAAAGATCTGGTTTCTTAATTGGTCTTATTCCCTGTTAAGCTCTGTTGCTTTAAAATTGCTACATATAAGAAAGTCAAGTGGGTATTAAGTCTTCTTTCCTAGTAGCTTTAAAAGGTAAAGAAACACAATTCAGGTCTAATTTGTTCAATTATACTGAATAGCCAACAAGGCTAACTAATTTAAAAAATAAAAGAAACAATCTTCAGTTTATGGGCAAAAATAGCTCTAGGAATTTTGCACTCTTTGTGCAGTTAAAAAAAAAAAAAGAAGTAGATATTTTATTAAGTTGCTGCAGTGTCTCCAGCACTGTGCCAGTAATTGTGGTCGAGCCAGAGGAAGTACAGGGAGTTTTGTTATTTTTGTTTAGTGGCTAAGTTGTGTCTAACTCTTTTGCAACCCCATGGACTGTAACCCCCAGGCTCCTCTGTCCATTTGATTTCCCAGGCAAGAATATTGGAGTGGGTTGCCATTTCCTACACCAGGGAATCTTCCTGACCCAGGGGTCAAATCCACATCACCTGCCTGGCAGGTGGATTCTTTACCACTGAGCCACCAGGGAAGCCCTATACAGGATATTTTGCTGCTAAGTCACTTCAGTCGTGTCCGACTCTGTGTGACCCCATAGACGGCAGCCCACTCGGCTCCCCCGTCCCAGGGATTCTCCAGGCAAGAACACTGGAGTGGTTTACCATTTCCTTCTCCAATGCATGAAAGTGAAAAGTGAAAGTGAAGTCCCTTAGTTGTGTCCGACTCTTAGAAACCCCATGGACTGCAGTCCACCAGGCTCTTCTCTCCATGGGATTTTCCAGGCAAGAGTACTGGAGTAGGGTGCCATTGCATACAGGGTATTTTACCTGATGACAAAACCTTGTGTTTTATATTGAAGAGAAAATGGTGATATACACATGATGTTATAGAAAACACAAATCTGATCATGTGATTTTTCTTCTTACAAAAGGGTCAACGATGTCCTATTACCCAAAATAAAATTCATAGACTTCCCTGGCTGTCCAAGAGTTAAGATTCTGCCTTCCAATTCTGGACATGTTGATGCAATCCCAGACTGGGGAGTTAGGATCCCACATGCCTCAGTCAAAAAACCAAAAGGTAGAAAAACAGAAGCAATATTGTAACAAAGTCAATAAAGACTTTAAAATTGGACTACATCCAAAAAAAAGAAAAAGAAAGAAACAGAAAATCCTTAAAAAAACCAAAGCCAAAATAAAAGTTGATGTTCCATAGAATAGTGTACTTGATCATCAACCACCTGGCCCTAACCTCTCTTGTAAGCCTCATCTTTTTCTACTGCATTTGTCCTATGACGTGCCCGACCCTCCATTCACGTTGATCTGCTAATATTCATTCCAGAATATAGCATGCACTTCAATACCTCCCTGCTTTTGGTAAGCTGCCTCTGTTTACTTTGTTTTGCATTCTCATCTTTCGAGACCCACCTTAAAAGTTGCTTCTTTTGCTCTGTGGAGATGTGTTGCATTTTCCTGTGGAGATTTAGTGTCTACACTCTGTGTGCTCTTTTAGCTCCTTACTAACTCCCATTCTGTTGTTTATCACATTATTTTTTCTGATTGTCTTTTTGATTTCTTCTTTGACCATTTGGTTATTTAGGAGTATCTTAGTCAGTTTGGTTGCTATGGCAAAATACCATAAACTGGTTATCAATAATAGAAATCTACCGTGGTTCTGAATTTGGAAATCTGAGATCAAAATGCCAGCGTGGTGAGGTCCTGGTGAGGACTCTTATCCTGCCTTGAAAATGATCATCTTCTCCTTGTAGTTTGGGAGTAAGCTCTCTGTGTCACTTCTTGTAAGGGCACTAATCTCATTCATGAGTGATCCAACCTCTTTTGTTTTTAATTTTTATTAGAGAATAATTGCCTTACAGTGTTGTCCTAGTTTCTTCTGTAAAGCAAAGTGAATCAGCTATATGTTTACACATATCCCCCGTTTTCTAAATTTCCTTCCCATTTAGGTCACCCTGAGCACTGAGTTTGAGTGAACTCCAGGAGTTGGTGATGGACAGGGAGGCCTGGCGTGCTGTAATTCATGGGGTCGCAAAGATTCGGACACGACTGAGTGACTGAACTGAACTAAACTGAACTGAGCACTGAGTAGAGTTTTTTATACTATACAGTAGGTTCTCATAAGTTATTCTAATTATCTCTTGAAGACCGCACATTCTAATACGATCACATAGAAGGTTATGATTTCAACATATGAATATGGAGGAACATAAACATTCATTTCAAAGAAGAAGTGTGTTGTTTAATTTCTATATATTTCAGAGTTTCCCACAATTTCCCATTTATTGACTTTTAAAGTTCATTCCATGGTGATTGTAGAACATATGTTGTATTATTTCTATTCTTTTAAATGTATTGAAGTTTATTTTATGGCCTACCATATGATCCGTCCTGGAGAATGTTCCATATGCACCTGAAAAAAAATGCATATTTAGTTGTTGTGTGGAGTGTGCTATAGTTATCTGTTAGTTGGTTAGTTGGTTTTAAGTTTTGTGTGAGTCTTCTATTGTTGATCTGCTATTTGTTCTATCCATTATGTAGAGTATTGAAGTCTCCAACTATTATTGTTGAATTGTCTATTTTTCTGTTGATTTCTATTAGTTTTTGCTTCATATATTTTAGCAGGCTATTGTCAGATGTGTATGTGTTTAAAATCGCTATATCTCCCTGATGGATTAATTATTTTATCATTTTAAAATGTCCCTCTTTATCTCTGAACTAGTAGTAAGGAGAGAGGGTAAAGGCTTAGTTCAAATTCCACAGACTCCTGTTTTCTTACAGAATTCCCTTTCTTGAACAGATACTGTTTTTATTTACTGTTTACCTTGTGGACCATTTCCTGAAAGTTTTTATTTTATTTTATTTTTTTTTAATACTTTTTACCACTTTCGCTGGAGACCAGATCCGCAGAACTTTTCGTGCTGGTAGGCAAGAAGTTGATGCATATGCCTTTTCCTATAATTTGTGTGTGTGTGTGTGTGTGTGTGTGTGTGTGTGTGTTTAACAGATGATAAGTTTTACAAGCCTCATTATGCAGTGATTTATTCATGTTTATTTGCCCAGTACCTACCACAATGATTTTGAAATATTGCAGGTCAGTGATTCTCAAACATTTTCTACTTTGGACACAGTTTTGAATGCTGAAATTTTGGGTGGTGCATTTGAAAGTGTTAAAATGGTCAAAACAACATTACTTAGCAAAAATGAAGCTTTTATTGGCAGTTTAGCAGCCTCCATGTAGTGCCCATAAAAAGAAAAAAAAAAAAAAAAATCAAGGTGTCATCAGGGTTAGTTCTTGCCAGAGTGAGAATATGTTCCTTGCTGTTCTCCTGGTTTTCTGGTGGTTGTTGGCAATCAATGGAGTTCTTTGACTTCTGGAAGGAGCTCTGATCTCTGCCTCCACCTTTACATGGCCTTCCCCTTTGTGTTCCTGTTTGTATCCTCTTTTCTTCTAAGGATTTGTCTTTGAATTTAGGACCAATTTTAATTCAAGATGTTCATATCTCAGGATAGCTTAATTGCAAAGACCCTTTCTGCAAACAGGGTCACATTTATGGTTTCTTGGAGTTGGGACATGGACAACCCATTGTGGGAGGGTGATCAGCATTCAGCTCGCTGCAGCTGCCTAGGACCACTCAGAGGACCATTTTTGTACCTCTTCCGGTGTTTAGTAACTCCTAGACACATACCAAAGTCTGGTTTAAGTCTTTCTGTGTTGCTTAAACATAAAATAGTTCTGACTCTATGTGATTTGCTGTCCTCTTCAAGTAAAATCAATTACAAAAATATTTTTGATTATCAGTATAAAAACAGCACAACAGGCTTGCTCCTTATAGACTACTTATGTGCCTTGCCCTTATTCCTTCCTTCATGTTCTGTTTCTTAATGATCAGGACAAATATTTTATTCTCATGGAAACTTGTTTCAGTGACCCTAGAAACTGTTAGAAATGAATATCTCTACTTCTGTTAAGAAGAAAGAAGCATCTTAAATGTTGGACTGGAGGTAGAGTTTGAAGTCTAATTTCTGGGGGCAAGTTATGCATAGGTTCCAGGGAAATAGTTTTGGTCACACACACAAAAACTAAGTTGTTGGCACATTTGAGACAGGTAGAGTAAGTTCAATGCCTATAAGCTAGAAAATGATAAAAAGTGTTATGAATAAGAGACCATATTTTATTAGATTTTCATTCCTCATGTTCAAATTCATAGCTTAAAGATGAAAAAGCATTCAGTCTGAGGTTTAATACAAATACATATAAAGCATGCATTATTACAGAACTTCACACCTGATGTGCATAAGTCATAAGCTTCTGTATATGCCTATAGAGATAAGTGGGATAATGTTTACTGAAGCATTCACAGTGCTTATCTCTGAGTTACTGGGATTTCCGGCGATTTTTGATTTTTGAAATCATCAGTTGTGATGGAATTTTTAAATTTACAATATAGCAATGTCATTTTATCAATACAAATACAGTGTTTATGGTGAGGGAGACAGAGAGTGGCTGTAGCCTCCAGGCCAGTGACCTCTATCTGCAGGAGTAGGTTTATATGTTTGCCCGTGTTCCATGCAAAGAACACAATTTTTTCCACATGTGCTAGGGTAGAAAGGACAGAGAAGCAGTGCATAATGTATGTGTTAAGACTGAATTGTGTTGCCTTGTAAATCACTCAGGCACACACACACATACACTCAGGCACACCCACCCACCAGTCTCATTAAGGTCTATCTGGTTTGTTAGAAGTGGACTCTTTATTATTAAAATTTCAATATAATTGCATGTCTCCCTCGCCAGTCTCCCCCATGTGTTTGTGGAGTGTGGGATTAGTTATGGAAAGTAGTTCAAGTTAAACATGCTAAGGGAGGAAGGACAAGAATTCTGGTCCTTAAAGCCATTAAGAATTCATTCCAGAACCTGACCATCCTTTTTAACAAGCTGATTCTCCTCAGAGATATTAAAGTTTGTTGGTAGACCTGCTTATGTCAGAGTGCTTTACCATTATTACAGAGGAAGAGGCATTTGGGCCGCGTCCAGATCTCATTAGAGAGTGCCCCTCTATTAGTGGGCAATGTGGGTTTATTGACTTGCAGGCACTGACTTGTGGTCCCCATGTCCCTCTTAGCAGATCCTCTCAGAGCCTCTGTGGGATTCTTATAAATATGTGCAGAGCAGTTGCATTTTTTTCTGAACATGAAGGCATTCAAATACACTGGAAGCTTGCCAAGTTTGATTTTGACACATGTCAAGATTAGAATGTGTAAAAGGAATGGCATTGTGCCTTGGTACTACTGCTGTGGGGTCTGAGGCTGAGAGTTGTCCAGCGGATGGGGCTGTAAATACTGATGCGCGAGTGCTTTACATACTGATGGGAATGCTGGTATCTGTTCCTGTCTGTGCTCTGTTAATTCTCTAAACCACTGTAGTGTTACTCTTCCTGTTGGGAATAGCAAAAACAGCCAGTCTGTCTGTATTCCCTGCTCCTGGGACATGTGCCTATTTGCTTAAAGACTGGTCTTTGATTTCAGGGTTGCAAAACAGTTGTTCAGAAAACAAGTATAGCAGTCTACTTCAGAAAATCCTTCTCTTTTGAAATATAACTGGATTGGTGATTCGTGTCTGTTTGTTAATTGCAATAAAGCTGCTACTGTAATTTAGAATGCTTGTTAAGAACAGTCCAACGGTCCTCTAAGGGACAATAGATAACCTGCAATGTGTCTGGCTTATGGAGCTGGTAATTATTTTACTATAAATGAATCTAACAATAGCCTATCCAAAAACCACAAGAGGCACAGGCTTTGAGGGGGGAGTATTAAAATCAAGGCTCTTCTTTATTGACTACATTCATCAGCCCAAATAACTGGCAATAAGGTTTTAGAGAGGCTCAAATAAAGAAAGTGAAATAATTAAGATTCTTTTCAGTTACTGTAAAAAAAGTTCTTAGTATGAGTGCATCTTATTTAAGAATCATTCTAACCTTCCTTTTAATGGAAGTTTTAAGGTTTCATATTACATAATGATGACTTCTTTGCTTTTTAAAAGGCTATCCTACCCGATTAGAGACTTGTCAATTTTTCCTGTAAGAATTGCTAGGCTATTCACACTAATTTTCCACCTTAGAGCTACCTACCATGTTGTATTTTGACTGAAATTATTTTTTTCTTTGGGGAAAGTTGGTGTAGGTAAAAACCAGGCACAAGTAATAATTTTGGGTGGCATTGGCAGAGTATGTACTTTGGTATTCTTGCCTGGAGAATCTCATGCACAGAGGAGCCTCTTGGGCCACACAGTCCATAGGGTCACAAAGAGTCAGGCACAACTGAGTGACTGAGCATGCACATAAAGGAAAAGCCCGAGAAGCACATTTCCTTTCCATGAAAAGACTTTCAAAATTAAGTATTGGTTGAGGGAACTCTAGACAAGATAGTAATTTTCATCAATTTCTGGAAATATCTATAGTATATAAACAAAAAGGAGTTGGTTATACTAATAAATCTAACTGATGACGCAGGTATATTCATCCTTCTGGCATTGGGTTCAAACCTCCTTTGAGCTCTGCCCTTCTCTGTACTCCACTCATGCTCCACCAAGCCTAATTGTCAGTTCTCAGACTACTTAGTGCACCTCCAAGTGTTTGGTGTGGTCTTCCCTCAGCTTTTACTGCTCCTAACTTCACCCTCCAAATGAGCGAAACTTGGGAACCCTTTGGACTCAACTCCCTCAGGAAGCACCCCCTAATCAGGCAGAATGCGTGTCCTCTGTCTGTGAAGTCCCACACAAGATACCTGCACCTCCTGTATCCTCAAGGCAGAAGCTCAAACTCTGTTCATGAGGACACTGTTCCCACGGTAAGTATGTATTTTTCTGTCCTCTATTTAGAGCTTATTATTCTGGAGTCCATTTTTTTCTCCATTTCTCCTTCTGCTTTGCTGGCGTAGCTCCTCCATGTCTGTTTGAGATGGCTGCAGTGACCCCTTTGTGCCTATCCCTGGTCTTGTACCCTTGAACCGCTTCTCCACACTTTCTTCTAAAAATATCTATCAAAGGGCATATGTGACTATGCGTCTCCTCTATGAGACTTTACATTGGTGTCATTTGTTGAGAACAAAGTCTAACCTCCTTAGTATGTCAAGTCAAATATGGCCACCCGTGATCTGACCCCCGTCCATCTTTCCCATCCAAATTCCCACTACTTGTGGCTCCATACATCATTTTCCAGCCATGCTGAGCCATTTTTATTTCACTATGAGGCCTTTGGTATTTTATAATTTTGAACTTTGCTTAAGGTGTTCCTTCTTTTTATAATGTTCTTCAAAACATAGTTAATTTCTGATTATCCATCAAGACTCCATCATCTCCTCTTTCAGGAAGAGGAGATCAGTTAACTAACCTCTGGGCTCTTGCAGCACCTCTGTACATATTTCTGTGTAATAATCTTAGTGACCTCTTTATGTGACCTCTAAATGACAGGCAATGTGATTTTTTATTTATTATTATATCCTCAACATTTAGCATTGTATTTGTCATACACTAAGTTCCCAGTAAGTGTTTAAATGAATGTATGGAAGAACAGAGATTAACAACACTTCACAGGCCATATGAAAGACAAGAGTATGAATCTTGGTGAAATCAAGACATGAGTCTTATGACAAAGATTCTTAGCTTCCAACATAAGAGATGGCTCTGGAAAGATAAAGGCTAGCAGTGTACCTCTTGTGGAAGACCTGTATTGATCCTGCTTAAGTGTCCATTTGAGGCAGGCGGATGCTTAGCGAAGAAAAGGTGACTGTTCAAGATTCAGATAGGTGGCTATTGTTGGGGATGCTTTTAAAGGCATGGCCTGATTTTCTCTTTTATTTGGGGCTCAGAAGTATGCTGGATTTTGAGGCAGAAAAGTACTTACTGAGCATCAGGCTGAAGCACAGTCTTGCAGAATTGGCAGGGAGTTGCAGAATGAGGGAAACAGTCACAGCAACCATATGGAAGCTTGTCTTTTGTAAAGCTGGGCTAGAACATGTAGGCAGTGCAAGAGGATTACTAAGCAAATAATGGCAAGCCACTCCAGTACTCTTGCCTAGAAAATCCCATGGATGGAGGAGCCTGGTAGGCTGCAGTCCGTGGGGTCGTTAAGGGTAGGACATGACTGAGCAACTTCACTTTCACACATTGGAGAAGGAAATGGCAACCCACTCCAGTGTTCTTGCCTGGAGAATCCCAGGGACGGGGGGAGCCTGGTGGGCTGCCGTCAGTGGGGTCACACAGAGTCGGACACGACTGAAGTGACTTAGCAGCAGTAGCAAGATGCTGTCTTGGAGGCTTTATTTTCTTTCTGCCAGTGGCAAGGCTCTGGGGTATGTGGACTAAAAGGAGGGCTAACTGAGACCTGTTGAAAAAGTTGGAGCTGTTCTGTGAGACCAAACCATGGCCAGGCATTACGGCAAGCTTGCCAGCCACTTTCAACTTTTGCTCACTCCTCATCTCTGTTCAAATAACAAAATTCTTCCAATTGCATATTTATCAACCAATCAGTGCTTACTTTGGGACTTGTTACTACTTGCTAATAATCAGTAAACAGGGCTTCGGATTAAAATGGTGAACAAGACATCATGTTTCCTTGGGGAGATAGCCAGTGAGGTCAATTTACAATTTACAAAGCAATTTCCAATGTGATTGATCATACTGAAGAGACAGTGCACAGAGACTTGGGAGAATGTGGTTGTGGTTTATTCTCATAAATCAAGGAATGAGGGATTTGCTAGAAAAAGTTAGGTAGAGGATGTATAGAGGTGCCATCATAAGCAGAAAGCCTGAGGTAGCATAGAGAGAGATGTGACAGAAGGCCAGCGTGGTGAAGTGGGCCAGTTTACACTGGACAAGCTTGGAGAGAGAGAGTAGAAACCTTACTTAGAGGCGATAAAAAACTATAGGAAGGACTTTAGACCTTGTTTTAAAAGGTCTAGAAGTTATTGGAATGTTTTAACATCACCATGCTTAGGTTTTAAAATGATTGCTCTGGCTACACTATGGGGAAGAAAGGGAGCAAAAGTAGAAGTGGAGGGTCTGGTTGGAAGTCTGCTACTTGTTCCAAGCGTGAGATGGTGCTGCCCCTGATCATGATGGTAGTGGGGACGAAGTAAAGTGTATCGACTGGAAAGATGTGTAGGAATAGATGAGACAGTTTTGGCCTTTTGGTTAGATGTGGCCAGAGAAAGAATAGTTAGCAATGACTTCTAAGCTTCGCAGTTGAACAACTTGATATATATTAGTACCATTTTTTGGTTTTTGTTTTTTTTCCTAAGGTAGGTTTTGGGTAGCGATTCGGTGTAGGGATGGTGCATTCAGGATCCCTTAAGACATCCATATGGGTAATTGGTTAAATGAGCCTGATAACGAGATTGGATGACTCCTGGAAGGCATCTGTGTGGATGCAGTTACCTGGCCAGTGATTTTCAAAGTGTGACCCCTAGCCCAGAACCATTAATATCACCAGGGAACTTAGACATGCAGATTTTCAGGCCTCAGCAATGATTATGTCAGAAACTTTGAGTGTAGGGCCCAACTACTTGTACTAATAAGCTTTTCACATGATTCCAACGTACATGGAAGCTTAAGAACCACTAGCTAAGGTAATGAAAAGTAGACTGAACAGGGAAAAAGTGGTTCTATGTGGGGCTTATGTGTATTTGTTATTTTACTCCATAAACAGTTTAGTTTATGATGAACTTTATGTTATTCAGATGTTATACGTTTGACCATTCCATCATCCGGGCGTGTCAGTGGAGAATGCAGCAGTTTTAGCAGGATCTTTGTGGTCCTGGAATTGTACTTTACATTAGAGTATTGAGCTTTTTCATGTAAGGTAAGAGGTAAGTGCTCTTTTTTAGAGATGTCTTTTTTTGTATGCATAACCTGAAATTCAATTGTTGTACCTTTTTGGAGGGCTGAGGAATAACTGGTTTTAGTAAGTGAATAAGGGATAAATACTTGTGTTTTCATTATATAGAGGTTTCTTCAAGATAAACTTACAGTCTGTAAATTGTCGAAATAGGTATGTAGGAGTTACTTAGATTAAACCTTGGAAACTACTTTCCAAAGGGTAGACGCTACTTGGTGAGTCTTTTAAAGTTGCTTTTGACAGCTAATTTGCTCACATAATAGCATAAGGTTTCTCCTCTTTGCTTCATATTTTTCAAAAGAGAATTTTTATTACATTATAATGAACTCTGATAAATATATGAGATAATTGATGGACTACATCTGCATAAAAAGAATTCAACTTGCTAAATACAATACTCATGATAAACGGCATGCATTTAGACTCCTCAGTTCTGGGATTGCATTCTGTCACTATGTCTCAAGAATAATATGGAACATCATGAAAAA
Organism: Moschus berezovskii; assembly: GCF_049115385.1. Lineage (NCBI taxonomy): Eukaryota > Metazoa > Chordata > Mammalia > Artiodactyla > Moschidae > Moschus > Moschus berezovskii. Next base: position 65,737,353 of record NC_142462.1, read on the forward strand.
ATGGAAAGTGGATCAGTAGGAGAGATTTCTTTAAGGTGGCATTGAAGTTTATTTATCATAATGGGAGGCAGGTAATGATAACTTTCAAGTAATGGAATCTATGCTATAGTACATTTGCTTGACACATTTTCTTTGAATGAAAAAGTTTCTTTTTTATTTTTTAATGTAAAAGATAAGCTGGTTTCCTTCTATCCCCATTTGATGGGCAGCTACATAGTAGGTGCTAGAAAAGGCAAACTGGTGGTTTTCAGTTGAGTGAGGAAGATACATACACATACACACATAATCACAGATGGTAGGAACAGGAATCACACAGATTCAAAGCAAATACCAGTGAAGGAAGGTATTCTAGAATCAGAATACAGTGGAAATGGAAGATGGATGGAGGTATTAAAGACCATGGCACATTCAGGGCAGTGCAGTTGTCCAAGATAGCATGATCAGAGCATTAGATGCTTGAGTTGCAGTCCAGTGATGCTAGAGAAATAGCTCAGTACCTGATGGCAAATACCTTCCTGTGCAATGCTAAGAATTCTGACCTTGATCTTGAAGCTTTGGGTTTCTATCTAAGGATTTTAACGTAGGAAGTCATAAACTCAAATTCGCATTTTAGAAAGATCATTGCATAATATTTTGTTAGTGTATCAGGAGGGACCAGCCTGAGATAGGCATGGATGGCTCCTAGGTTTTTGCTTCAAGCTGTAGGTTTGACTATCTATGTCTTGGCCCATTTCTTTATTTTTCAGACAAAGTTTGCTGCTTGTACAGGTTACAGACTTGAGGAAAGACCCAGGGAAAATCACAGAGAAGCATTGGATCACACAGAAGAAAAACAGAAAACGTTTTTAGATGTGGGATTGTGACTCAGAAGTGAAACGGGGGGAGAGTTTGAAATAGGAAGAGGGAGCCCACAGTGTCAAATATTAGTGGTGGGATAAGGACTAAAATTTCTCTAAGGGAAGTGTCACCGATCAGTTTGAAAAGTGCAGTTTTGAGAGGCTTCTTGGGGGTAGGCAGAAGTGGAATTGTTGAGAGCTGAAGATAAATTAGAAGCTAATGAATTAGACTTGGGGGTGTATAGTTGAGCAGGAAAGGAAGAGGGGACATATAGGTAGGGAACGGTATTATGTGAGAGGAGTGGTTTTCAATTCAGAAGAGGGAGGGAGAGAGATGAAAGCGAGGAGAGCAGGGAACACTGATAGATGACATACTCCAGGGAAGTAGATTGGGTGGGGTCCAGCACCAAGGTCAGTGATAGAGGAGAGTAGATGTGCTTGCTCTCAGAGAAGGTGTAAGTAGCCAGGCTGTAGCTCCAGGTAAACGTCTAAGTGGACTTGGATTATAGTCTCTAGGAAAGCATTTCTGTGTGGTGGGTTTGTATTCTTTAAGTCTTCTTTTAGATGAGATAATGGGGGGTGAGCTGGATTTAAACACATTATTTCATATTTTGATAAAATAATTCCTTCTTTCATAATGTCAACACTGGTTATTGTTTTTTTTAAACTAGTACATACTATGAGAAATTAAAATTCATATTTAACATCCTCTTACACATAGAGAATAAAATATTGTATTCACCATAGGATGGATATTTACAACAATCATTTTCATTCTTCAATTATAATATGAAATAAGTGACTCTTTGGAGAGGCCAAAGTTTGCATCAAACATTTATAGTTTTTGTATTAATATTTGTTATTCAGTTTTACAATTGGCGTAATTGTGTGTTTTCCACGGTAATATGTGCTTGATTTGGCTTAAACATCTTGTTGTTTATTCAGTCTTCTGCTATGAATAAATTTATTGTACACAGATTACATTTTTTCATGTTTATGTTCTTTTTTTGGTGGATGAGACAATGTAATAATACAAAAACTTAAAGACTGATATTTGTTTTGACAAGGAAATGAATCATGTAAAAGTGTTCCTTATATGGGCAAAGGCTGCTTTTTGACATAAGTATTACATGAAATCCTCCTTTGTCTTCACAAACTCTGCTCTGCCATGTAATCAAATCATGCCTGGGTGTGTGATCGTAGACACTGACGGCTTTGCATATAGACATAGCGTAGTGCTGATGTCAGGGTTCCGAGGCTGGGGTATTCTCTTCCTCTGAGGTCCTGGCTTTTGTTTCTTACGTGGTCACTGGATTACTCTCCTTTAGAAGCAATAAACAATAGGCATGATTTGCAGATACTTCAAAGTTACCAAGGATCAGCAAAAGTACCCTAGGGATATAGTTATCATTTTCTGCTTGTTTGTTGTTTGTTTTTGTCTTTTCTTTTCATTTTTCTTTTCTTGTGAGGTTGAATTTTTGAAATCAGCAAATTACCATTGTATTTTCCCATTGCTACACCACAAAGCGAAAACCTATTACTGGAAACCTGCCCTGGGCAAAACTGTGAGATAGGTGAAGTTTGTCTTAGACATCTGCTTCCTCCCTTTTCTAACTCTGCCAGCTCCCAAACGCCTAATGCTCTGGAGTTCCTCCTGCCTAGGGGGCTTCACACAGCGTTAGTGATTGATTGCATCCTAATATCTGCATCTTCCAAGGATATCAGCTTTTAAGAGATTATCTGGGGAGAGTAATATATAACACAAAGGAGTAAAACTCTTATGGCAAAATATAAAACATCATTGTTGGGGAGGCTGATGAGTCAGAAAATGTGGGGCAGAGACCTTCTAATTCTAAAGCAAGTGTATAAGTGACTGCTTCCTCTGCTCTTTTTATAAAGCTGGGGGCTATTAATGATTGAGTGTGCATGCTAAATATCTTCAGTCATGTCTGACTCTGTTTGACCCCATGGACTATGGCCAGCCAGGCTCCTCTCTCCATGGGATTCTCCAGAATCCTTTGAATTATCATACTTAACTATGGTAATATACAGGCATGAATGGGCTGGCATTACCCTACTCTTCTTTGAAGAAGATACTCTGTAGTGATAGAAAGAGTAAATTGAGACTATTTTTATACCATGGCTCATGAACTCATAGACATGAGGGAATGATCCTTGTTTAGCATTTCAATTTGTGGTCTATCTTGGAATCATATTTTAATTAACTCAGCCAACACCTTAGTGGATGATAAGTAATATTATCCCTGGAGAATGGTATACAGAAAAAATGTAATCTAATCTGAAAGCCTGAGAGTGGAAAAAAAGATTGCCCTTATCAAGTCTGTTAAAGATCTGGTTAGAGAGATCACTCAAGGTTAAGAGTCTCCCGCTAAGAAGTTGCCCAGTAAATCAGAGAGAGAATTGCAAGGAGAACATCTGAGCTTCTGGCCTCTTAGGGCACAGAGTCACTGTTTACTTTAAGGCCACATTTATAATCACAGTTAGTGACCTCAGGAGACCAGTGCTCCCAGCAATGAAGCAGATGGCACACTTCTTCCATTACCCTACAGCTCATGAGCCATGATGCTAACCAAGTGAGATAGGAATGTTAAATAATAACAAATTAGGCTCTGTTAAAATCATGACATTGAATATATCTCTATAGCTTCCTGCTTCCAAAGGACTTTACAGTTATATTTATAACTCTTTCAAACCATTTGAAATTCCTCTCATTGAAAGTCACTATGCTTCTTTTCAGTGCTTAAAGAAATAGCTATTTGGTGGGACCATACATATTCTGATGGTAAATTTGTATTTAGAAGGAAGAAAGGTTATCCAGCTCTACAACTGGATGAGGTCCTATTAAAACTTATAGAAATATAGCACATTAACACTAATTGGGAGGAAGTTAATTTGTAATTGGGTTTCTTGGACCAAGCTCATTATGAAAACCACTCATATAACAGGGTGTTAAGTCAGTTAAGGGTGGTCTTTGGAGAAACAAGTTTTCTGGAATACTGGGAAGCTAGGATAAAGGACACCTGGGCCCTGCTCTGCTTTCACCTTGTGGAAGAGGCTGTGACCTTGCCCACACTAAGCTTGATCCAAGAACTAGGAAAAATGCTGTTTGTAAACATCCTTTAAATGGAAACATGTCTATAGCAGCATAAGTTCTTTCTGGGTAAATGATTTTGACCATATGTATAAAAGGGCAGTGACATGATAAGAATTTGGCTGTTTCACAGTTTTGCTAAGTAGGTCCTATATCCCAGGCTAAATAAATTGGGACTTAGTTTAATCCTGCTGTAGACATATAAGTTTAATTAAGCCTCAATTTTACAGATGAGGGAAACACAGTTTATAGAAGACAAATGACTTGCCTAAATTGACAGATCGATCACCTTAGTACCAGAGTAGGAGACAGAACCCAGGTCTCTTGACCCTGCCATAATCATCTATAACCTCATGACTCAGAAAAGAAAACCCTGACCCCATTAAAACTATTAGTTTTCTGATAGTGACACCATCATATTTCAGTCATTTTGGTCTTTTTTCACGTATTCATTAATTTAACAATACTAAAATCCCTGCAGTGGTAGTGTGAGTAAAACAGATCCAATCCCTTGCTCTCAGGAATCTTACTTTATAGTTGAGGAAGATGGACCTTAAACTAAATAAGTAAGATATGATTTAAAGTATGTTTTAAATTAGTCTATGTTAAATGGTGGTTAAGTGCCATGAAAAAAAGATAAAATGGAAGAGTGGAGTTGTGTCTGTGAATGTCCTGATGTCCGACTTTGCTGACTCTGTAATCAGTCATTTCCCCAGTCATCGTGTATCATCTGCTCCTTCATGCCTACAACATCTGCATTTCTCTTCCCATTCCCCGGAATAGCAACAGAACACTCCCTCTATTGTTACTTGACCACACATTCTCTTTGTCTCATAAGCTAAGGCATCCATTATCCTGCATCCAGCTTCAAGAAACCAAACCAGAATCCTGTCACCCTCTCCTGCCTCTGAAGCTTCCGTGATTCCTCCTTCAGCACAGCCTCATCACCAGGAGACTCAAACTCTTTGTGATATGATCACCTCTCCTGCCCACCTTCCCTTCTGTTTGGCCAGGCCACTTTCTTCCTCTTTTCTGTTTTTGCTCATTGAATACTCTTCTACCAGTTGAAACTCTGACCATCTTTTACAGTCCATCCCAAATGATGTCCCTTTCCAGAGAGTTTCTGATCTCCCCACACCCCCATCCCCCCAAAATTCCAGTTCACTCTTTTAGTGTAAGACTTGGCCTCTTAAATCAGCTCTTCATTAGCACAGTTCTTGGTACATTGTAACTGCTCTATAAGGGTTTGTTGAATCACGTTGAATGATACTTACCAGAGTCCACTGGGAATCAGAAATCCCAACAAAAAGTTGAAGTTTCAATTTGGATTAAAAATACTGCTCGTGGAAATGTAGCCAAGATGTAGGAGAAAAAAAAAGCACTTAATAGAATATATTTCAAACAGAAAGAGGCTTTCAGTAATGTAGTCTGTTCTATGTTCAGGGACAGTTGCAGAGAGAATGAATTCACGTGAATTTATGTGGGAAGCTGGCTGTCAGCTGAACCATGTGAAAATGAATCTGCCTTAAACTGTTTTCTGCTAAAATAAGCAACATTTTAGAAATGTTGTCTATCTCTTTAGGTTAGTGCTAAATTATCCCACAGCTCTCTGAAGCTCATCAAGTTAATAATTGTTTCCAATGATCTGTAAACGAGCTTGCTTAAAATAATTAACCTTTTTACTTATTTGTATAAAAGACTTGGGTAATAAAAGATTGGAAGTTGATGGGGTCAATTCAGGATATCTGTGTCCTTACCCACTGGTTCCTATCCTGAGTATCTGGCTGCACAGCTGGGGGTACCAAAGACTTGCCTCTGGGAGATTTATCATTTTCTCCCCAATCTACATTTGCCATGACCTAAGAGCTGCTGCTTCACCAGTGGATGAAGTATGGAGGGTAGATGGATGCTTCTATACAAAGTGTCCCCAGCATTTGGGTGGAGGGGCAACCTCCCTGGCGGTCACATGAATTTTGCTTGGATATCAACCTTACTGTCTAATCTTCTGTATAACTATTTGGCCTACTTCTGATCTGTCAGTTTTGGTTTCTGGCTTGTCATTAATCCATGGCTAATGCTGGTATCCAGTCCTAAAGTTCCCATCCATAACTGAATTCCTCTTGGGCAGAAACCTAAAGAAAATTCCTGCTTAGAGGATTAGTTTCTTCTGGGCAAGTTCTTCAGACGTGTACTTGCCAAGAGGGTACATATAAAAGAAAACAAATGAAATCTTCATCTGCTGTCTTCAGCAGAAATGATTTGGAAGCATATTTTATACCTAAAGGATTAGACTCTATTGGGTGAGCTAATAGACCCAAATCTGGATCTCTTCTCTTAGAGGGCTTTTAATCCTGCCTAATTTTGATGACAGACTCACTGCCCTTCACTGGGCACCATTCTTCCTAAAATTTCCATTTTAAGAAGAGACAGGTAAAAGGCAATAAATTATTTTGCCTTGAGATTATCTTTTTCAAGTTTTCTGTGTTAATATGTAGCTATTTCACTTTAGGTGTTAATACTTTATAGTGAGAAATATAGTAGAATATTTTAAAATTAAACTTGGAAGCTGTGTGTGGAGAATCATGGCCGTATTTACTATGTCTGTCTGTGAACGTACTATCATCCACCCAATCACACTAGCCACAACCTAATAAATGATTTTTAGATAGAACCTATGAGTTTTACCTTTTGAATACCTCTTCTTATTAAGATTACTAGTGATTTCCATGTTGCCAAATACAATGAACAAATCTTAATCCTCATTTTTCTGGACTGTCAGGTAAGGTAACTTTCTTCACGTGGCTTCCAGGGAAGCCATATTCTTCTGGTGTCCCCCTTTTTCCCTAGTCACTTAGTTGTTCTTTCCTTGTTCTTCTTGCTCTTTCTGGTCTCTGATGACTGTAGTCCCCCAGTGCTCAGTGCTTGGATCTCTTCTCTAACAATAAAGTCTCCTGGTGATTGCATTCAGGCTAATGGTTTTAAATACCATCTATATGCTGATGAATCCCAAACTTACATCTTTGCAGATTCAGTTATCTAGTGGGCCATTTGTCATCTCCATTTAGATGTCTGATTAGATAAAGTCCAAAATATTCAAAGCAGAACTCCTTATTATCCCTATGGAATATAGTTCTCCCATAGATTTCCTCTTCTCAGTAAATGGCCATTTTATCCTTCCAGGGTCTTAGACTAGAAAACTTGGGGTTTATGCTTGATTCTTTTCTTCTTATACTCCTCATATAATCTATCAGCAAATCTTGTGGGTTGTATCTTCGAGATATATCCAGAAAACAAGTATTTTTCACTACCTCTACCTCTCCAAGCCATCCTCGTTTACCTACTTCTTATACCAGCCTCCTAACTGTTGTCCCTTTTTCTAACCTTGGGACCCTTTTCTTTTTTACAGGACCAGTCGCAATTACTGTGCCATTTTTTTTTTCACTCCCAACTCTTCTTTGGTTTTCTCTCTCTCTCTCAGTAACTGGGAAAGGTCTTACAATGGCTTACATGGTGCTGTACTTTCTGCCTCTCATTTATCATTCTGAACTCACCATTTTATGACTCCCTTCCCAATCATAATGTTCAGCACACTGGCCTCCTTGCTATTACTCTCTGAGCAAACAAATAGGACTAGACTGTCAAATCAGAGAAACGTGAATCAGAGATCTTACCCACTCAGTTCAGTTCAGTTGCTCAAGTTGTGTCTGATTCTTTGTGACCCCCATGAACTGCAGCTTGCCAGGCTTCCCTGTTCATCACCAACTCCCGAAGCTTACACAAACTCATGACCATCGAATCAGTGATGCCATCCAACCATCTCATCCTCTGTCATCCCTTTCTCCTCCCGTCTTCAGTCTTTCTCAGCATCAGGGTCTTTTCAAATGAGTCGGTTCTTCACATCAGGTGGCCAGAGTATTGGAGTTTCAGCTTCAGCATCAGTATTTCCAATGAATATTCAGGACTAATTCACGTTCGGAGGGACTGTTTGGATCTCCTTGCAATCCAAGGGATTCTTAAGAGTTTTCTCCAACACCACAGTTCAAAAGCATCAATTCTTCGATGCTCAGCTTTCTTTATAGTCCAAGTCTCACATCCATACATGACTACTGGATATAGGCAATCTAAGAGTGAGTGAGTGAGTGAAGTCGCTCAGTCGTGTCCGACTCTTTGCGACCCCATAGACTGTAGCCTACCAGGCTCCTCTGTCCATGGGATTTTCCAGGCAATAGTACTAGAGTGGATTGCCACTTACTTCTCCAGGGGATCTTCCCAACCCAGGGCTCGAACCCGGGTCTCCCGCATTGTAGACAGACGCTTTACTGCCCGAGCCACCAGGGAATTCCCAATCTAAAGACTTAGACAAACTAGAGAGATGTCCGGGTTGGTGAAGGCAGCTCCCAAGGTCCTCCCTACATTGGAGCTGATCCTCTGGTTTAGAATAGATAAGATACCCAAGTGGGTTTCATGAGATTATCTCAGACAAAGGAATGTTTAAATTATAAGACGTCTCCATTTTATCTTCTAGAGTTCTATTTGTATATGATAGAGACAAGATACATATCCAATAAGGTGTTATTCAAGGAGACATCCTTCACACATTTAAGCTTCTATTCACTAGATAATCTTGCTATAGGCATTTCAGAGATTGTCTCTTCTTCATAGATAAACACCAATCATCTACTACTCAGAAGTCTAATAGCAAAAGATTTAGAGACTTAACTGCTTTCCCTGTTATCTGCTTCCAACCCTTCCCATCCCACCTCCCCACTCTTTCTTCCCACTTAGATAAGCACAGTCCTGCTGTAGGTGGTTGCACTTGATCTTATGTCTTCCTGGATGCTCTAGACTCAGACTTCTCACAGGCTACTCTTAACTTCCTTCAGCTCTTCTACACTGACTTTTCTTGATGAGATTTCAACCCCATTCCCAAACATAGTCTTTTCCCAGCCTTTGCCTTTCTCTGCTTATTCCTGTTTGAAATAGTATTATTTCACTAGTCATCTTTTTTATAGATGGTTTGTGTCATTAGAAAAGAAGTCCCACGGGGGTTGGGGTTTATGCTTATGGCTGTGCCCCTAGTTCCTAGGACGGAACCTGGCAGTGCTGGGCTCTCACTCCATGCTTGTCGAGTGGATTACTGTTTCTCCTTCCCTACATCACTAAGATGGTTGAAGACCTCATCTCTTCTCATGTTGACTGTTGTGGTCATCTCCTAACAGACTTCTGGCATACTGCTTCCTACGTGCTCTTCTAAAACTTGAAGCTGCTCTGTGAGCATATCTCATTCCTGCTTAAAATCCTTCAGTGGCTCCTCATGGTTTTCAGGAGAAATTCCATCTTTCTTAGCATGACACCTGAAGCTTGATTAACTCTCCAACCTCATTGCAGTCTTCCTGTCACTCACACTTAAGGGGTTTCCTTCTCATTTTCCCTCTAGAATTTCATGCCTGAAATGCCTGTCTGAATCATCTGAATAACTCGTTTCTGATGATTTAGCCTAAGGCTTTTTCCTGTAATGTTTCACCTCATTCCCTTTAGTCTGGGTTAAATATTCTTCTCCAATAGCAACCGTGCCTGTCTTTGCTGTAGCATTTATGCATTATGTAATAATTGTCCTTAGTTGTATATGTCTTATTCACTAGATTTCAAGCTTCTTGAGTTCTATTCATTTTATATCTCTAAGACATTTGGTAATTTGATTCATAATAGACACTCAAACTGTGTTGACTATATGAAACTCTAAACCAAAGGGCAAAAGGGACATTTAGATAAGGAGTAGCTTAAAAAAAAAAAGTTCTAACTTGATTACACAAGACACAGAAGACTATCTCCTTAATCAGGTCTTGTAGAATCATAGAGAGTAGCAACTAAGTAGGTACCCCTCCTCAGGTCAGGTCTGGGAGGGAAATGACATTGCTGAGAGTTGGGTAATGCATAGGGAATATTATGCTGTGCATTTACTTCTAAGTTCTAAATTTTGAGAAGGGTACTTTGAGCAGGAGACTTGCTCATCTTTACCCCATCCTTAAAGGCCCTGGAGAAATCGGCCACGATTGAATCCTTGTGATTTTATAGAATAGGTCAAGTTAAAGAAGTTAATGGAAATCTTTTGACCCACAAAATTATTATATTACACTGCAAGTCAAGTGTTAACTAGAGAGGGCATATTTTCTCTGAGACTCACAACTCTTGGCCTCTTAGAATTTTTATTCTTGATTCCAAACATCAAATTTGTCATTTCCACCACATGCTTTATCATCTCCATGTGTGTTTACGCTGAAATCAAAGATTAATAAGATAATTTTTAAATTGCTATTTTAATCTACTGATTCAGTAATTTAGGCAGGTATGGCTTTTATTAAACTTGTGTACATGGGAAACTTTATCAATTGGGTAAATAGAAAATTTCTATATATAATTTATCAGCTTCCTGGGTGGCTCAGTAGTAAAGAATCTGTTTGTAATGCAAGAGTTGCAGAAGACATGTGCTCAATCCCTGGGTCAGGAAGATCCCCTGGAGGAGGTTATGGTAACCCACTGCAGTATTCTTGCCTGGAGCATCTCATGGACAGAGAAGCCTGGCGAGCTACAGTCTTATAGGGTTGCAAAGAGTCAGACACGACTGAAGAGACTTAGCATGCACACATATATAATTTATATTCCTGTAATTTGTAATATGTGTTGCAATTGCATAGTTCTTTAGAGAAAACAGTCCCTTTCTCATATATTTCACATAAAAACAACTAATTCTTGTACCTATTTTTCAGCAGTGCAATGAATTATGATTAAAATGTTTTGGGAAATAGGTTTATAGGGTGTAGAAAATATTGTTATGAAAAGATTCTTATTAATATAAATCTTCACTTATAGGTGTTCCTCCAAAACATCAAATCTGTTTTGCTTTTATTTAATATAGTCTTTTTGGACCAAGTCCAAAACAGTTTACCTTAATACTAGATTCTGCTCTGTAGTGAACTGGCCATAGGACCAGAAGAGTTTGATCTCAATATTGCATAATTAAGGTTACAGTTTAGATAATTAATGTTTTTGTTCCTCAGTTATTTGCTAGTAACTCTAAGTACTGTAAAATGAAATTTTAACATGTTAACTTAAAAATATGCTCTTATTTTCATAAAACCAGTATTTTTGAAGCCATTGCATAGAAGATATAAGATACACAAACATGAGAGGGTGCTTAGTGATTAATTGAAGACTTCCTGCTGTTTTGTGAACATTTGTTAGCACATATTTGTGAGTATTTTACCCTTGATCTTCTTATTTTGAATCAATTCATCTTTTTCTTCTCAAGTATTTACCTTGTACTTCTTTGTGATCAACCCATTATCATTATTTTATTGATGTTCTGGCAATTTATTTAGTAGCCTTCATGCCAAAGTGGTGGGGTTTAATAATAATACATATTATACTAGGAAAAAATTAAAAAAAAATGCTTTAATTATTGATTCAAATGGCCTTTGGTAAAAGGTGTTTCAGAGATGTATTGGGGCATATATTTTGTACCAGAGTAATCATTCACTGTGTTGTTTAAACAAGTTACTTTAAATAACTCATAATGAGTTTTTAATTTATAGAGAAATGAATCAGTAGGGCAAAGAGAGGTGCAAAGTCTTAGAAGAATTTGCCTTGTATAATAATTGAAGAATCACTTGAATAAAATCCCCACTGAACTAGCTTTTGTTGGACGAAAGAATGCAATTATATTAAAATGAATACTTCAGTGTAATATGAAACCGATGCTGCCTGAATTATTATGTGCCAAATTAGGTTGCTGTAAACAATAACAAAATGGGTGACTGTGCAAATGAAAGCACTGAGTTATTTAAACTTGCTGTAGCATGTTTAATGAGATGCAGTGAAAGCAGAAAATGTTTAATTTAGTAACGGGTGACCTGAATCAATCTGTCCTACAGAATGGCAGGCTTTGGATTAATTTTCAGTTAAAACAAAATAACTGAATAACCACCCTTATTAATATATAATATAGACTATTGCACATTATTCTCTTTTAGTAAGAGAAACGGCATCTTTCAGGAGGAATTAACAGTTCCCCATGAAACGCTGCTAACCAAATAAAGTCTTGTTGTTATTTTTTTTCTTAGAGAATCTGGCAGTGCTTTGTGTTTCTGGTTGGATTATATTAAGATCATAATCTAATAAACCCCTTCAAGGAAAAACTTGTGGTATTTGTCTGGAATATAATTGTGTAAGTCTAGTCTAAACTGTGGAACATTCTGAAAGAGATGGGAATCCCAGAACACCTGACCTGCCTCTTGAGAAACCTGTATGCAGGTCAGGAAGCAACAGTTAGAACTGGACATGGAACAACACACTGGTTCCAAATAGGAAAAGGAGTACGTCAAGGTTGTATATTGTCACCTTGCTTATTTAACTTCTATGCAGAGTACATCATGAGGAACGCTGGGCTGGAAGAAGCACAAGCTGGAATCAAGATTGCTGGGAGAAATATCAATAACCTCAGATATGCAGATGACACTACCCTTATGGCAGAAAGTGAAGAGGAACTCAAAAGCCTCTTGATGAAAGTGAAAGAGGAGAGTGAAAAGGTTGGTTTGAAGCTCAACATTCAGAAAACAAAGATCATGGCATCTGGTCCCATCACTTCATGGGAAATAGATGGAAAAACAGTGGAAACAGTGTCAGACTTTGTTTTTTTGGGCTCCAAAATCACTGCAGATGCTGATCGCAGCCATGAAATTAAAAGACGCTTGCTCCTTGGAAGGAAAGTTATGACCAACCTTGATAGTATATTAAAAAGCAGAGACATTACTTTGCCAACCAAGGTCCCTCTAGTCAAGGCTATGGTTTTTCCCGTGGTCATGTATGGATGTGAGAGTTGGACTGTGAAGAAGGCTGATCGCCGAAGAATCGATGCTTTTGAACTGTGGTGTTGGAGAAGACTCTTGAGAGTCCCTTATACTGCAAGGAGATCCAACCAGTCCATTCTAAAGGAGATCAATCCTGGATGTTCATTGGAGGGACTGATGCTAAAGCTGAAACTCCAATACTTTGGCCACCTCATGCGACGAGTTGACTCACTGGAAAAGACTCTGATGCTGGGAAAGGTTGGGGGCGGGAGGAGAAGGGGACGACGGAGAATGAGATGGCTGGATGGCATCACCGACTCTGTGGACATGAGTTTGAGTGTACTCCGGGAGTTGGTGATGGACAGGGAGGCCTGGCGTGCTGTGATTCATGGGGTCGCGGAGAGTCGGACACGACTGAGCGACTGAACTGAACTGAACTGAACTGAAGTCTATTTTTATTATTTATAGGCAGTATAAGGTGATTAAATTAAAATGATAGATTCCTTTCATATTTAGACAGATTTGTGGAGTTGATGGTCTACTCAGGTATTTCTTAGTTAAATACCTGAAATAGCTTCTTGCCCTTGTGTTTTCCTTATTTTAGAGGCATCAGAATTCAGGAATTTTGAAAACTTCTTTCTCAGAGGGTGTGAATTCAGTATACGATGGTATGCTTGGGCAATACAGGGCAGAGAGTTACTCTTGAAGGGCTGTTTTGCATCACTTGAGAAACACTCAGTTTTATGAGTTTCCCATGATATGCAAAAACACTTCACATTTTACTCAAATTAAAAAACTTTTCACTCTAGGCAGACTCTATAAACAATGGACATAAAGTGAACATCTATGTGATAATGAGAAGCTGCAAGTATCTTTTAAAAGTGAAACCGTTTATTTGTGAAAGTGAAGTGCATTTTACTGTCTTAATCCTCCTCTAATGGGAGGTTTCCTTGATATAGGTTACTCATTTGGAGTTGGTTTCCAAACTGAATTAGAAGAAATAACGTGTAGTATCTTACACAATGAGCCAAAATGTGTCCCAAAGGTTATACTTGTAACCACTTTAGTGTTAGGCATGTTATGATATTTCTGTGTCTAAATTCCACACAATTGTGTAAGTATGATATTTTTATATAATACTGAATATTAGAGTCAAACATTATTTTGCAAATTCAAAAATTATTATAGTTTACATGTGCAGCAGTTGGAGATGTGGGACCTAAAATCTGTTTGGTTTAAAGGCAAAATGAAGTTTTACAAATGCTGTTTTATTCCTCTAACTTTGGTAAATAACTCTTTTTATATTTAAAAACTTAATTAGCATAATACTTTAAATCAAAAAGAAGAGTAGAAGCTATTTTTTTTATGAGCTTGCTAGAATATTATCTAAATCAAGTGACTAACTCTTTTGTTTAAAATAAAAACAATCTTGTTTTTCCAAAGAAACAGCACAGTAGTGCTTAATCTCTGTGTGTAAATCACTGTGCTTTAGTTTCTTTTTGGAGAGAAAATTTTTCATGGTTTTATTCTTTTCAGTGATGAGGTTTTACACTGTTAGAACTATTGAATATCTCTAAAAATACAAGAAAAAAAAAAAGGCAAAAACTTTTCTTGTCTCCAGAAACATTCCTTGGTAATTGTGGCTTTGAATAATAGAATGCATATAAAGCTAGTATGTGGGAGTTATTTTCTGGTTAGAAACGGCATATAGATAACCTTTTCTTGAAAAGGATTTTAATGTTTAGTTAGAACTTTTGGTTCAAACAAGGATTACTACAGGATGCTCTCTGTACTTTGATTGTCCTAGAAATGCTCATGTTAACCAGAGCCTGAGCTTTGAAATTAGTAGACCTCTTTTCAAATCCTTGCTTGTCTATCTGTGGCTCCTTTATTTTTTAGATCCTGGACCTTAGGGCTTACCCTTCTTGAGGCTGATTTTTTTCTTCACATGAAAACTTGTGTTCATAATTCATAACCCACAGAGTTTTATTAGGGCAAAGTGGCACATATGTGAAAGTTTTTGTTAATTATATACTATAATATTATTATATATTATTAGACAGTATAAAGATATAATGAATCATTTTAAATGGAAAATTTCTTTGTACAATGATGTCTACCTTCCTTTCTCTCTTACCGTTCCTTTGTTTTCCTAATGCTATACTCTGAAATTTTCAAACACTGTGTTTAAAATTGTGGCTATTTTTTTTCAGCTTTGATAAAAGACAATTAATTAATTAATTAATTTTAAAATTTATTTTCACTTCAGTTCAGTTCAGTCGCTCAGTCGTGTCCGACTCTCCGCGACCCCACAAATCACAGCACGCCAGGCCTCTCTGTCCATCACCAACTCCCGGAGTACACTCAAACTCATGTCCACAGAGTCGGTGATGCCATCCAGCCATCTCATTCTCCGTCGTCCCCTTCTCCTCCCGCCCCCAACCTTTCCCAGCATCAGAGTCTTTTCCAGTGAGTCAACTCGCCGCATGAGGTGGCCAAAGTATTGCAGTTTCAGCTTTAGCATCAGTCCCTCCAATGAACACCCAGGATTGATCTCCTTTAGAATGGACTGGTTGGATCTCCTTGCATTGGAGGCAAATTACCTTACATTAATATATTGGTTGGTATGGCCATACATTGACACGAATCTGCCCCGGGTGTACGTATGTTCCCTTTCTTGAACCCCCCTCCCACCTCCCTCTTCCCCATATCCTCCCTCCAAGTCATCCCCGTGCACCAGCCCCAAGCATCCTGTTTGTACTTGTAATATGTTTGAGAAAACATTGTAACCTCATGGAATATATGGTATTTAATTTGTGGTTGAATTATCTTTATTTAATTATGGTACTTGCAGTATTTTTGGAAGAGAAATTAGTCTCAGTATTGGCACCCATGTAGATCACTATGGGACAAATGCTTTAAAAATGTATTGATAATAAGCTTTTAAGTTAAGTTTCCTCCATGTCTTTTCACGGCTTGACGTGCATTTCTTTTTGGTGCTGAAAAATATTCTATTGTCTGGATGGACCACAGTATACTTATTCATTCACCTACTGGAGGATATCTTGGTTGATTCCAAGTTTTGGCAATTGTGAATAAAGTTCATGAGGCTTTGTTTGTACAAAGGTTTTTATTACTTTGGGTGAATTCTGAATTACTTGATTGCAATATTTGCAATCAACTATAATTATAAGTAAAACAAGCTTTGAATCCTAGTTTTAAGGGAAATATGAATTCCTAATGAAGAATCCCATTGTTCACATTAGTAGACCTATTTACAAAAATCCAGTTACTATTATATTTTAGATTTTTAAAAGTAAAAGTGTGTGGAAATGGAAAAAAAAATGTACTTGTGGTGATGTTTATAATAGTAGGGGTTGTTAGAGTACAGGCGGAATTGCTTATAGATCTAGAAGTTTGATCTGTCCAGAATTACTTGATGTTTTAGTTTGGAATATAGATTTAAAATGTGCTTTCCAGATGGCGCTAAAGGTAAAGAACACAATCTGCCAGTGCAGGAGACTTAAGAGACGTGGGTTCATTCCCTGGTTTGGGAAGATCCCCTGGAGAAGGGCATGGCAACCCACTCCAGTATTCTTGTCTGGAGAATCCCACGGACAGAGGAGCCTACCAGGCTCCACGCCCATAGAGTTGCAAAGAGTTGGACACGACTGAAGTGACATAGCACACAGGCACATAGGTTAAGAATAGAAAGTGATTATATCTGAGTATGGGATCACTGAAATTTTTGACATCATATTACTAGAATTTCATTGGAGAGTTTTGTATAAGCTTGGAATGTGAAATCGGCATTGATAAGAGCTGAAGATTGATTTCCAGAGACAAAATGTACAGACTAGATAAGCATTTGTAAGTAACTTGATTTTTTTAATATAAAATGCTAATACTTTGAGCTTGTCAATTATACAATAAACTAGTATTAGGTATGCTGGCAGTCCACCACTGTGATGATTAAAATAGTACTGTGAGTACAGTACTGGGGAGTGAAATGTCCTATTTCAGAGGAGTTTTTCATCCATGAAATAAGATCCTGTGTTCATTTCTGTTTACCAGATCAGAGATTGATAGGTGAATTAAAAAATGTTCCATATTGGCTATGGTCTGTATTTGTAAGCTTTCCTCTTTGCAGATTTGCATATATTCAAAGGCTTTTAAGATCATTCAGGAATACTTAGGACTATCAACTATGAGATGAGAAAATTCAAACGGAACAAAGGCAGATTTCTGCCTTACTTTTCTCTACCATTAATACCCACCAAAGCAAATTTTTATCACTCAGAAATTTCTTCCAATGAAGCTATTTGGGGAAATATGTTAGCTCAAATCTGAGATAACTTGTTACCTGTACTCTGTGTCTCAATGAATTTCTTCTAAACAGTCTTGCAATCTGTGGAGTTAGATAATTTCTGAAAATATTTTTGTATGGTACTTTAATGTTTTGAGAAACATTTATTTAGTTGTCATTAAAAATTAATGTATTTTGCCTATGAATCTTGATTTCTGTTTTTTTTATTAAATAAATGTTAAGTCAGGGCATGCTGCACCTCAAACTCTGCCAGGGAGTGGTTTGGGAGGCTGAGTTATCATAGACCTTCTGAGTTCACTACGGGCCCCTTTGGGCCTGTTCACTTGCTTATATTGATATTACTTGCCTGGCTTTTTGAAAGCATTTGATTTTTGTGAGCTTTTAGATAAAGTTTTATGTAACAGGTTTTGAGAGCTTTAATACAAATTGATACAGACTTTGTGATTCTTGGTATATTTGACCCAGTTAGTTGGTATGATTTTGCTGAAACACAATCTTTAGATCACCCTGACAAAAGCTCTTGGAGGGATTTCATCCATATATCATTGATGTTGCTTGCCATGACCTTGGCCTTGCCTGTCTCTGAAGGGCTTTATTTTCTGGCAGTCCCCACAGCCAAACAGAACCACACCTGACTTCTTACCTCTGAGCCTTGCACGCTCTCCTGTGTGGAGCGCTCTCCCACCCTCGTTTATCTGGCTTCACATTGGCCTTCTCCTCCGTGGACAGCCTTCCTTATCGCCCTCTTCTTGGCTTGCTCACCATGCCTGGCTGAGGCCACTTTAAGACCGGCAGGTGCCATCTTTGTTTCACTCTGTGTCTATTCTCTGCAGGTGAATATTCATTAAGTAAATGATTCTGAAGTTTTTTTGGTGTCAATTATGTGTCATAATTCCCTCATATCTTTGAACGTTAGGTAGTTTGGGGAAATGTTTCATTTTAGTGGAGAAATGACAAATCTCCCCCAACCATGCCCTACCACATACCCCCTTCTCCTCCCCTAAAGCCCCTTCCTTGCTTCCTGTAAATACTCTAGGCAAGAACTTTTATCAAAAGACATTAAATGTCTTTTATCTTCCATATTCTGTTTCTTACCATATTTTCCACTTAAAGTTGAAATTATTTGTAGAAATTAGAGGAAGCTTAGGTGATAGTAGTAAAAGTTTTGCAAGGTTTTTAATGTTTTGATGCTCATTGTATTTTTACTTTAAAAAAAACATTTTTATACAAATTCTAAATATTCATTCATGTAAATAATGATATTGTCAGTCTTGGAAGCTAGTAATTTTTAAAACATATTTTCAGCAAGACTAAGATTTTGGAATAATGCTCCATAGAAAACACATTTTTCTAATGCTTAGGACTTAAAAAAAACCTCATGAATCAGAAACAATATCAAAAGATATCTCTGAATAATTATCTGCATATTGTTCCAGTGTTACTAATCTTAAATAGATACTTCATAGGTTCTCAAAAATAGGATTTTAATTTAAATGCTTAAAATGTCCAATTTAGCATTGGCTTCAAACCTAATGCAACATTGGAGCCTCATATGATTCTTCAGAGGCTGGTGTTCTTATTCTCTCCTGCCTTACATCCCAAATTATTCCCTACCCCTTTTCCCTTTTCCAATGGCAATGTCCACTATCTTTTATCTTCTCAAATTGTGTGACAACTATTTAAAATACCCCTGTGACAACATTTAGGATGCTTGCTCATCTGTCATACTTCTTCATATTTCTGTAATCTGTTTGTCAAATCTGAGTTTATACTTGACTGAGGATTTTTTTCACTGGCATATTTTTAATATCTCATAAACACTCATAAATACAGGTGCACACATGCACAGACCTACACACTCTTTGACTTCATTTGCTTTGTTGGTTGATGATGCTTACCTTTTGCATGATATGTAATGATACCTACCACCAGATGAATAAACCATTGCTTCAGTTGAACTCATTCCCGATAGAATCCTGTATGTGAGTGTGGAATAGAAAGGAAGATCATTCTTCATACTCTTGAATGACCTACTTTAAGAAGCGACGGTTTGTGAGATCCCAAGATAGGTTCTCCTCTCCTTTTGTTAAAGCAAATTCTGTTTCTCTTTTCTGTTCTTGTGACAGCTTTTTACAGATATGAGATGTTTTGTTAGGAGAGAATGTGCTAGGTGGGCCTTTGGAACAGAGCTTGTATTAGGGAACACAATTCACGAAGAAAGCAGTTGATAGAATGGCATTATGTTTTTAGATGGAAGATGGAAGTTCAATAGAAATAGTACTATCCCCTCAGATGGATAGTTTTTTATCTTTAGAAGCAGTTTGTCAATTTTTAATAACAAGAAGCAGATGTATGGAGTTGAGTTTTTACTTCTCTAATGTTGAAAGTTTTAATTCTGTAATAGATATAAGCTCCCTGTCATATAGGATTGTAGACCAATATACTGAGGACTTTAAGAACTGTTGAAGTAACTACTCCATGCAAGAGTATCAACCTTGACAGCTTTGAAATTTTCTAGTGCAGAGTACAATCCTGACAGGGTGCTTCAGTTATGTTATAGCTTTTAATTCTATAAGAGGTTTAGATTGAGGAATACTAGTGATGGTGAACACGTACAGCATTAAGTATTTCATAATTCAGCATATTAATAAATATATATTTCATAATAAAAATAAATATTTCTAGAATGATTAGCAAGTGAACAAGGCAACGTCAAGTTTAAAAAATGCTGTTTTTCTGAAGCAAACTGCTATCTACTTGAGGTAAAAAGAATATGGCAGGGCTTTTTTTGTAACACTCTTTTTCACTTTTAGACACTTGAGTCACAAGGAAAAGTGCACAAAAAGAGATTTGTTATAGGACAAAAAATATCATATGGTCTTCTTTTTCTTCCCTAGTAAGATACAGCTTACTAAATATAACAAAATAAGAAATGATTTTAGAAGACAGGATGATGGGTTGATTCTAAATAATTGAGTCGTTATGGAAGATAACAGTATGTCAGAGTCCAAAGTTAATTAGCTGAGGAACATGCACATTATTTCTGTTTGCTTTTTGGAGAAATTCTAACATATTTCTGTTCATAGCTGCTCAGATTTGCTATTCTTCTATCAGTAGTCATGGTCTAGCTGTGCTTTTGTCTTTGGTCGAGTTGAAAGAGCATTTAGAGTGATCATCCAACATATCTGGCAATTTGGTGATGCAGGAGGCCTTCAGAAGGAAGAGCAATTAAAAAAAAAACCACGAAAAGCCCCCAGCTAGCTTATTTGCATGACACGAGTGACTCACTCAGTGAACTATAACTGATACACAAAGAACACGGGCGGTTTAGGTTAATGAATTGTTCTTTGAGTCCTGTTAGATTTTTTTTCACCCCTTCAGTAACTGCTTTCCCCACTGTTCCTTTATCTGGGTCCCTGGATTGTGAGGTATTGTTGTCATGCAGTTCCCTTTTGTTTTCTTTTATGCTCCAGAGTTGAAGCTGTGAAAGGCAGCTTCATTTATTGTTTAGTTGAATCAGAATGACTGCAATTCCACAAACAAATTGGACTTCAGTTAGGGGTGCTTTGTCATAAATAATCTTGGAAAAGATTGGATTCTTTCCTTGCTGATATACTTTCAGTTCAGTTCAGTCCCTCAGTCGTGTCCGGCTCTCCGCGACCCCATGAATCACAGCACCCCAGGCCTCCCTGTCCATCACCAACTCCCGGAGTTCACTCAAACTCATGTCCATAGAGTCGGTGATGCCATCCAGCCATCTCATTCTCTGTCGTCCCCTTCTCCTCCCACCCCCAACCTTTCCCAGCATCAGAGTCTTTTCCAGTGAGTCAACTCGTCGCATGAGGTGGCCAAAGTATTGCAGTTTCAGCTTTAGCATCAGTCCTTCCAATGAACACTGAGGACTGATCTCCTTTAGAATGGACTGGTTGGATCTCCTTGCAGTCCAAGGGACTCTCAAGAGTCTTCTCCAACACCACAGTTCAAAAGCATCAATTCTTTGGCGATCAGCTTTCTTCACAGTCCAACTCTCACATCCATACATGACCACGGGAAAAACCCTAGCCATGTGTTAAAATCAGCATTCCAAAGAGATTGATTTATTGCTAGTCTGAGTGATAGCTGAGCAGCACATGCCTGTCCTCATCCTGCCCTCTTTTGCTGTCTCTTTCTTTAAAGTATATTCAGCAATAATTTATTGTAAGGGAAACAAATATTCTATTTTCTCAATTATCCTTTTTAATTTAGCCTTCACTTCAAAACAAAACAGTTCTACAATGCACACCCCTCTCAGTAAACACTTCTTCATTATCTGGAAAGAAACCTGTTTCACAGATTGATTAAGGGCATTTTTCATACTAGAGTCAGGTGGATCATATTTTCCAAATAGAATGTTAGGACATTTTAAAATTTAACAATATGTTTTCCCTACAGGCTTCAAATATCTAAACAATAATTGTGAACACCTATTTTCACTGACTGTAAAATTTTTTTTTTGTCCATTATATTTATTTTGTTTCAAGTTATTTGATGCTAGAAATTATCTGGAGACATAGAAAATCTGGTGGTTTCCTCCTTGGTGGAAAAGATATATATGTGTATATATGTATGTGTATGCATAAACATATTTATATATGTGTGTATAAATGTACTCTGTACTTCTGTATGAAGATATTGAAAGTGAAAAACAGTATTCATTCGACTAGACCTTGGTCCTTAACTATAAATGCCATAATAAGTAGCACTTTGCTTTCTTGATTCATAAATGCTGTGGTCAGTTATACTCTGTCAGTAACAATCATTTCATATAAGTCAGATAATGGTATTAATTGGCATTAATATTTTTAAAGTTTTATTCATGCTTGATGCTTTACATGTGTTATTTAAATTGAAGCAAATATTATCTCCTTTCTTTCAGATGAGAAATTTAACATTTAGAACTGTTAAATGACTTATCCTCAAATCACACAGCTAGTAAGTTGTAGACACAGAATTTACATGTGTTTGTCTAGCTCCAAAGCTTGCATATTTCATCTTTGCCTTCAACTTACTGTCTTCTGTAGAGATAAAATTTTGATGAAGCTGATTGAAGCTATTTGATACATGATACAAAACAATGATGAGTGTGTTTAAGATGATCTTTTTTTTTTTTTTGCAAAGATCTACTTATACATTGGAATTATTTTCCACAAATGATGCACACCCATGGTAACTTAGAGTATATTAACAGATATTTCAGATGAATATACTCTTATTGGTAATATTCAAAAGCGTATTTCATAGTTTTAGAAAATAAGATGCAAATATTAGTTAAATGTCTAATTCAAACGTAAAAACATAAGGTATTGTTATATTAAGGGGTTTTGAGCAAGAGTGTGCAGATAAAGCAGTAGGATTGACTTGTGCCAGATGTGCTCAGGGATTACGGTTTTACCACGTGTGTTGTAGGTGCTCTGTGGTTTACATTTTGAAAGCATTTAGTGTTTATAAGACATAAGGTCTGAGTAGGTCTTATATCTAATACATAGTTCATTGTGGCAGAGATTTAGGAATGGGGATTGGGGTAGGTGATGATGTTTAATTTTTCTGACATCAAACTAGCATGCTTGAAAGAGAAATTTAGCAAAGCTAATTGGAGTGACTACTGATACTATAAATTAGGTCCATAGCTTAGACCTATGAGTACTAGCCTTTATAACAGACTTGACAGCAACACAAATCTGTTAAAGAAAATGGAACTGTTCCTGACATGAAATAAATGGGATTGTCATATATACAACACATTGTGCAGTTTTTCCTTTTAATTACTGTATGAGAACAAAATCGTGTTTTGCAGCTGGTCCTTCTTCATTTCCATTTGCCTTGACTAAATCTCACAGCTAGGAGTTTGAAACATGACAGACAACAGGTGTGAATGTGTACTAATAATTGACTGTAGTTCCTGTCCTTCCTTTAAAAATTGGCTATGTTGTAAACATCTGTGATACTAATCAAGACAGCCTTTTCCCCTATGTGTTTAATGTTTCACAAACCATGGTTAGATGCTATGTCTGAATCAAATCACAAACTCAAGTCAGGTTATTAAATTACTCTTGCTAGGAGAATAGATTTTAAAGGAATGATGAGTTTCAGTCAGTTAAGTGCAGCTGGCAAGCAGCCATTCATTATGGCATAGTGTGACATTGATTTTTGACTAGAAGAAAAGGAAACATAGCAGTAACTCTGTATCCTTAAGGAAACATTCTATATTATCGATGTACTTTGTTTCCTTAAAAGCCACTACCAAAACTTTATTCAAATTGAATTTTGATTGTACTAATAAGGAAACCTATTCATAGTTGAAGTCAAAACATTCATTATTATGAAAATAAGATGCTAATCCCAGACTATTACCTTAGCAACTATTCCTACCGCTCTTCCTTAAGGACACAAGACACAAGGTGCTTTATTATAGACAACAGCGTTTTTTCTTTAGCAAAAATTACAAAATACTCATAATTACCTAGTAGGAACACGTGGGCTGACTCTTTGTGCAGATTAAATAGACTATTGAAACAAAATCAGTTGATTTGGCTCATTTTTTTTCTCCTACATTTTTTCCAGTGATTACTGCTCTCATCTACTTGCCAAATTGATGGGACTTGGCAGTAAAAAATAAGCAGTTGAAAATGTGGGAGATTAAGTTTTCTGAATTTCATAGAGGGTCATCAGAGGAAAAGAGTACGAAAAAAGTTGGTCTTACTGGGTTAACAGGATGCATCATAAGTTGTCTATTCTCTGTTACAATCACCTAGACCTAATTTTAGAAACCTCACCTTTAGAGAGAGTTATTTTTATTTTCCAGATTTTGATAAATATGGTGGATTCCACAAAGAAGGTGTTTGTAATTCTTGCATGACTTGTCTTTGTCTTGTCATTAAATGTCAGAACCTTAGATTCAAATTGTATTACAAATATGTGAAAATTAATGGTGGAAAGTGGTACAGTGTCTAATTTGCATAAATTAGGTCATGTAGAAAGTAGGGTCTAGGATATTGAATGTTGGCTTTGAGATCTGATCATACTGAAAGCTATTCACAATAAAGTCTATTTCAGTAAGGCAAATAAGTGAGGGAGGTGGTTTCAGGACAGCAGGTAGTATTTACTCACAGCTGTAGCTTGGATAGCATACTGGCTATAGAACAGTGTTGAATGTAATGGAGATTTGAGCCAGTCATTCTCGTTCCAGTTGGCGGAGACCTGGAATGAGTCCAGATTTGCGTATGAGAAAGATGTTCTAAGGCGAGGCATTGGAAGGGCTGCTGCTACTTTGGGCTTAGTGACAGCAAGGCTGATTCGTCTTCTTCAGCTCGATTGGGAGGGGGTGCATCTTGATCTCTACTCCTCCACTCTGATAATGGAAGCTACAACAACTGCAGTTATGGCAAGTACATTGCACACATTCCAACTTAATTTTCAGAATTATTCTGAAAGATAGTTTTCCTCTTATTTTTACAGATGTGAAAATTAAGATTCAGAGAATATAAGGTCATTCAGCTCATATGTGGTATGCTTTGCACTCAAACTAGGTCTGTCTGATCTCAAGCCCTTGATTTTTTGACGCACCATACACTATTACAAATTATCCAAAAAAAAATTTTTTTCTCCATAACATGTCTGTATTGGTTCAGTTCTCTGTTCAGCTTTTATCATTTTCTCACAGAAATATTTTACCTTTTAAGAGATCCTTATCAGTCAAATCCTTCTTTTAGGTCATATGGGGGGGAGGACTGAAAAGAAAGGCAACTGCTGGAGTTCTGTTTCTAGACTGACCCTGGAATCAGTGCTGCCCTGTTTTATCTGTCTCTACACGCAAGAATGTGATACCTTCCTGCCTCTCCAATCTCCCTGGCTTTTATAATATTAATTATTGAGTGTTTGCTATATATAAGACTGATATGTAGTATTAATGAATCATGAAAGAAGAAGAAAAAGAAAGAGGAAGGAAAAAAGAAATTTGTTGGTTTAGGGAAGGGAAAAAAAAAACTGCTATATTTAAAATTGCTTCTCAGGTGGCTCAGTGGTAAAATATCTGCCTGCCTAGCAGGAGATGCATGTTTGATGATCCCTGGGTCAGGAATATCCCCTGGAGAAGAAAATGGCATTTCACTCCAATATTCTTGCCTGGGAAATTCCATGGACAGTGGAGCCTGATGGACTACAGTCCATGGTGTCACGACTTAGCAACTAAACAACAATATTTAAAATGGATAACCAACAAAGACCTACTGATAGCACAGGGAACTCTGATCAGTGTTATGTAGCCACCTGGATGGCAGGAGAGTTCAGGGGAGAATGCACACATGTATGTGTATGGCTAAGTCCCTTTGCTCTCCACCTGAGACTATAACAACATTGTTAATTGGCTATATTTCAATACATAATAAAAAGTTTAAAATTATGTTTAAAAAATTCATTGATTTTTGAAATTGAGCATTTCAGAGACAGACTGGGGTTACTTGAGAACCTGCCTTTCCAGTCTGTTTCTGCTGTGCTGCGCTGTATTACTTTCCCACTGAGCTGAGGTCTCCCCAGGTGACAGCTCCTGAGTTCATATATAGCTAAGTGATTTTTCTCTCTTTTTTTTAAAGCCCCCCAAATGAGCCAGTATGGTGAATTAACTAGGAAAGAATGTATGCATTTCTGTGAGATTTGTAAGTTATTTTTATTGGTGTTTGTGAATCCTTCAATTTAAAGATACTTTGTTCCTGACATTCTAAATTCTTTCCAGCTCCACAGAAACAAATACGCTGGCAAAAATTCTATATCCTAACTCTTCTCTACATTTTGTAAGAATAATTGAAGTGTTGTATATAAATTCACTTTTTTCTGTCTACACTTAAAACTGTGAGAACAGTTGTAGGAATGTTAGGCATTTATTCATTCATTCCACATTTATTATTTATTTTGTATCGTGTGTGATATTAAATTTTCAGGTGTGAGGAAATGATTTTGTTTAGCTGAGGATTTTATTTTTTAGTTTTTCTCCCCGTTTTCCATTTTGAATTGTTTTAAAATTCAAATTGACTTCCTAGAGGGCACTCTGAAATCTGGCAGTATTCCTTATTGAAAAATCACCACGCTTGACAGTTGTATCCTATGATACTGGGTGAGAAATTCTCAGAGAAGTATGTCCCTTATTTTCAAAGTGTCTCCACTTAAAGAACTTTTACATGAACGTTGTAATGCATATTTATTTGTGCTTCTCTGACTTTATTTTACTCATCTACTCAGTCATCTTTGATTCATTTGTTTTCACTTAATAAATATTTACTAAGCCCCTAAAATATGTGTTGCTCTTGAAAGATAAAATTGAGTGAATATTTCCCTTATTACTCTTATATTATATTAGGGAAGACAGATTAAACAAAGAAACACAATAAGATGACAGTTTTTACATGCATGCATGCTCAGTCATGTCCAACTCTTTGTGATCCATGGACTGTAGCCAGCGAGGCTCCTCTGTCCATGGGATTCTCCAGGCAAGAATACTGGATTAGGTTGACATTTCCTACTCCAGGAAAGATGACAACTGGCGTGAGGAAAGAACAATGCATGATGAGAGAGGCAGCAAGCAGGGAGGGCTTACTTAATATTCCCCTACACGGGGAATATTAAGAAAACTGAGCAGAGACCTGATGGATGCTTAAGAGTTATTTAGCTTCATAGAGATTTGGAAGAAAACCTGTGTAAATTTAGTTAGCCGCCTGTATTCACAGATTTTATATCTGGGGATAAGGATGGACAACTGTACTGTGTCATTTTATATACAAGTAATGGACTTGAGATTTGCAGATTTTATTAACCACGAAGATTCTAGAACCAATCTGCAGCTGATACTGTGGAGCACTGTATCCTAAGGTTTGTAAAGATATGAGAGTTGTACTATAAAGAAAGGGAACATATGTACACCCGGAGCAGATTCGTGTCAATGTATGGCAAAACCAATACAATAATGTAAAGTAAAAAAAAAAAAAAAAATGGAAAGCTGAGCACCAAAGAATTGATGCTTTTGAACTGTGGTGTTGGAGA
This sequence comes from Moschus berezovskii, assembly GCF_049115385.1. Lineage (NCBI taxonomy): Eukaryota > Metazoa > Chordata > Mammalia > Artiodactyla > Moschidae > Moschus > Moschus berezovskii. The sequence goes on from NC_142462.1 coordinate 65,764,542, forward strand.
AGACTCTTGAGAGTCCCTTGGACTGCAAGGAGATCCAACCAGTCCATCCCAAAGGAAATCAGTCCTGAATATTCATTGGAAGGACTGTTGCTGAAGTTGAAACTCCAATACTTTGGCCACGTGATAAGAAGAACTGACTCATTGGAAAAGACCCTGATGCTGGGAAAGATTGAAGGCAGGAAGAGAAGGGGACAACAGAGGATGAGATGGTTAGATAGCATTACTAACTCAATGGACATCAGTTTGAGTAAACTCTGGGAGTCGGTGATGGATAGGGAGGCCTGGCACGCTGCCGTCCGTGGGGTCACAAAGAGTCGGACATGACTGAGTGACTGAACTGAACTAAACTGTACCCTAAAGAGGAAAAGAACTGGACTTTTTGGAAGAACCAAAGACCTATGTGGCAGTTAAGAGTAAAGGTTAAATTTACAAAAGATAAGGTTTGCCATTTGATTTTCATCTGGAAGTATGAAGTTTACTAAGCTTTCAAGCAAAAAAGTTTAAAAAAGCTTGGGCTTCCCAGAAGGTGCTAGTGCAGGTTTGCCCATGCAGGTTAGACATAGGAGACACCGGTCGGATCCCTGGATCTGTAAGTTCCCCTGAAGGAGGCACGGCAACCCACTCCAGTATTCTTGTCTGGAGAATCATATGGACAGAGGAGCCTACTGGGCTGCAGTCCATGGGGTTGCAAAAGAGTCAGACATGACTGAGCGACTAACACTTTAACTTTTAAATATCAATAATTTACCTTAACCATTTGAAAAAGAGACAGGTTAGTATTAGGTTAGTTATCAGTTTTTAAATACTTGGAAAGATAGATCAAGTACTTTGATTGTTGTAAGAGTTGTGAACAATTTTTGGTTTTGTTTTATAAATATTGTTCCTTTTTGTGTGTGTATATATACACATACTGCTTATTTAGCTGTTTTTCTTTTCAAAAGATATTTCTTATATTATTTATTAAAGTGTTTAGGAAGATATTAAAATTTTTATTTACCTACCATATCATCTTCATAAAGGCAGGGTGGAGATAATTTCCACATTTAATTTATTGAGTTATCATATTGCAAAATGAAAACCCAAATTCTTCTTCCAAATTACTGTTTTAAACTGCTAAAGTGAAATGAAAGAACAAAAGACACATTAACCTCTGCATTTGCAGGTGTGCATGAATGTGATTCTTTCAGGGACAGTGTGATCCTTGAACAGTGTGAACTAAATATTTTAATCAAAGAGCTTCTGGAAGTGAGTGTATTTTGTAACTTGTTTATTGTGTTTTGTATGTCATTACCCCAAATTATTAACTGTTTTATTGTGATATTTATTATTATTATAAAAGATTCCAGTTGCATTCATTTGTTAAACTAACTCCTCTTAAGTTCTGCTTGGTGGTCCCAATTGTGGTCTTGAGAATGAATGTTTTTGTCCCTCAAGGTTACTTGAAATTCTTTGTTGCTTGGGTTTATATTTTTAAATTTAAATATATTCGGTATTTTCTGTTTATTCCTTCCAAGGACTTCTCTTGTGGCTCAGCTGGTAAAGAATCCATCGGAAATGCTGAAATGTGGGAGACCTGGTTCAACCCCTGGGTTGGGAACATCCCCTGGAGAAGGGAATAACTACCCACTCCAGTATTCTGGCCTTGAGAATTCCATAGACTGTATAGTCCATGGGTTTGTAAAGAGTCGGACATAACTGAGCAACTTTCACTTTCACTTTATTCCTTCCAAACTCCAGCATATTACTAGTTGACTAATCTCATAAACTGGTGAAGGAGAATACATTTACTAGTTAATGTTTAATGTCTTACACCTTAATTAATGCTTTCGCTACTTTAAAACGAAAGGAATAACAAATGCAATAGAATATTATTATAAATTGAACTTAAGATCTCTAGAATATATACATATTTCATAAATTTTTCTTAATTCTTGTTTCTTAAGTACTGTTTTACACTAGACATATTATCATAAAAATGGCATTTTTGCCACTCTGCTATTCTATCTGATTGCTATGCCAGATTTCTTATCTGAACTCCAGGCTTCATTTAATTATCTGTCTGACATCTCCACTTGTCTATCTCAAGGGCACCTCAGACTCAGCATGCTCTAGACTGAACCAGCTTCTCTGCCAGTGTTTGCTTAGTAAAGAACAGCCACAACTCGTCCAGTTGTATAAGAGCCATGTCTCAAATTTATCCTTGAAACCTTTTGCTGCCTCATTCCTCATGTTGCTTCTCCCACGGAGTCCTATTGATCTTATGTTCATCTACTGCCGTCCATCTCCCGTGACAGCATCCGAGTCCTGGAAGACTACAAGCTTTGATTAACCAGTGTCTCTGCATCTGCTCAGCTTCATATAACCGTCTGCCCCACTTCATCCAAAGTGATCTTTTGAAAATTCAATCTTGCTCTCATGTGAACAGCCTTCATTGTCTTCACTGATATCAAGATGAAGACCATACATAGTTATCAATGTTGCCTAAATGTCCCCACAAAGTCTGTTACCTTCCTCCTCTCCACCCTTGCCCCCCATTTTCATGTAACATTTTAAATTAATGCATGCAAAACCCCTATATTCTGTAAAACAAGCAAACAAAAGAAAAATAAAACAAAAGCTGAAGAAATATGAATCTGCCCTCCAACTGAAAAATCACTGCATCTCCCTGTGGGTGCCTCTTCACTGTCTTTATTATCATTAGGTCTGCCTGCTGAGATGTAGTCACTATCCTGAAGGTTCTCTTTTTATATACTTTTGCTTAAAAAAAAATAGTATGATCAGAGTGAGAGATTGATTTTCCTTAGAGATTTAGATTTCCCTTACCAGAGTACACTAAAACTGTCTTGTTACTGGGTCTGCTTGTATGACCACTGAAGGTGTCCTCAAGAGTTGGTCCCTATGTAACCTGAGGTAAAAGTCTTTTTTCAGGTTCCTCTGCTTACTTGACTGTTGATATTCCAGGTTCATTGTTTATTTTTGCTCCTTGGTGACCTCTTCTTTTTTCCTTCTCCCAATCCCTGCCCATGATAGGGATTCTGTGCATTTTGTTGCTTTTGTCAGATCTCACCTGCTTTCTCTTGATGTCCAGCCATTCTTTTTCTCGACCCAAGCATTTCTTTTAAATAAAGGCTTCTTCGTCCCGTGTCTTCAGTTGCCCCAATCCCAAGTCAGTGTATTTTGTTACAGATATTGCTAGCTCTGCATTTCCTTTCTTGGGATTGTACCTTATTTCATAATTGCATACTTAGTAACTTGTTTGATTCCTATTTGTCTATCTTTCTTTACACTATTTCAGCCTGAAGTTTTCTATGAAACAGAGCTAGCATTGTCCCACATCCATTTTCTTTGAAGATAAACTATGAAGTTTAAGGTTTCTTGAAATTATACAACACTTTTATGAATATATTAACAGTATTATCAAAATTGTTTTTAAAATAAGGGCAAAATAAGTACTTCATCTTGCTGATCTTCCTTCTGATTTGTTGTTGTTGTTTTTCTTTTCAATCTCTTTATTCCTCAAATCCCTATGTGATCTAGAGTATGGAGGAACTCACTAATGTTTAAGTTGATATCAGACCTGAGTAGATGCTTGTAAAGTAAAGAAGTGAATTATTTACAAACAGGAAACTATCCTTCATGTGTTATTTACAAATAGGAAACTATCCTTCATGTGTATTAAATTGGTTGTAGAATGATTCAGTGATGAGGAATACTGAGCACCAGGTACTACTCCATTTTCATCATCAAAACAAATGCTTTCAGCACTCCTTTCTCTTTTCTTTGCCATTGTAAATGAAGCTCTTGGTGCCCCATTTAGCTTTTTTTTTTTTGCTTTCTATTTGGTGAAGTCCAAAGAGATCATTTGTGGTTATGGTTAGAAATTTATTGAAACATGCAAATCCCTGAAGTCAAAATAAACCATATGCTAGCCCAACCCACACTGTCTAGGGTCCTTCTTGAAATTATATCTAGAAAAAGTGTAACACAGAGATTTCTATCAAAGCTTGTGTAATCTTCAGTTCTGTACACTTGGGCTTTTTCTGAGCATTTTTCCAATGTAGCATTTCCTTCTCATTTAGACATAGTAAATGAAAAAAATATGTCTAATTGAACCTTATCAAACATTTGTCTTTAAAATGCAAAAACCTAGTACACCCTAATGGCATGGAGTGTTTAAATATATACAATAATTCCTTATCTATTTTAGTCAAACACATTGGAAATTCCTCACTAAATCTAATTTTATCCCTCATTGAGGTCATTCCCCATGATAAGTTAGCCACTTAAATGACACATATTAACCTCGAAAGATGGAAGATGACTGGGAGGGGAATGGGGGAAGTGGTGTGGGAGCATTTGGAACATGTGTATCGTGTTCTGCAGAATCTTCCCTATAAGAAGGCAGGGAGGATTTCAACTCTTAAGAAAAAGTAGTTTTCTTGATCACCTGATGATAATTTTCATGCCCAGAGCTGATTAAATCATAATTGGTACATATGTGTCACTATCCTAACCCATAGATAACATACTTTTAATAATTTCAGTATTTGGAATACAAACTACTAGGTATAAAATAAATAGGTATAAAATGAATAATATTGTAAGTTAACTATCTTCTACAACATAAAAAGGGAAAGGATTCTTACAAAATAATGTTTCAGTATTTCCTTGAAAACAGAAGTTGAGGACTGTTTAAATCAATCACTTTTTAAAGAATTAAGCATGTAATTATTAAGAATTGATTTTGTTTCCATCGGAGTATATCTGTCATCAGTTTGGAGAGAAATTTTTTTCTAATATGTGATTAAGTAGAAGAACTGAAGGTTTGTGTACTGTTGGTATGTTGGTAAATTGTTAGTATTTCAAATATATGACAAATCAGGGCTTCGTGTGACATTGTGTGTGTGTATGTGCTCAGTAATATCTTACTCTTTGTGACCCCGTAGACTATAGCCTGAATTACCGTGATATTGAATGGTTTGCCTTGGAAACAAACAGAGATCATTCTGTCGTTTTTGAGACTGCATCCAAGTACTGCATTTAGGACTTTTTTGTTGACCATGATGGCTACTCCATTTCTTCTAAGGGATTCCTGCCCACAGTAGTAGATATAATGGTCATCTGAGTTAAATTCACCCATTCCAGTTCATTTTAGTTCACTGATTCCTAGAATGTCGACGTTCACTCTTGCCATGTCCTGTTTGACCACTTCCAATTTGCACTGATTCATGGACCTGACATTCCAGGTTCCTATGCAGTATTGCTCTTTACAACATCGGACCTTGCTTCTATCACCAGTCACATCCACAACGGGGTATTGCTTTTGCTTTGGCTCCATCCCTTCATTCTTTCTGGAGTTATTTCTCCACTGATCTCCAGTAGCATATTGGGTACTTACCGACCTGGGGAGTTCATCTTTTAGTGTTCTATCATTTTGCCTTTTCATACGGTTCATGGTGGATAAGGCACTGGCAACGCACTCTAGTACTCTTGCCTGGAAAATCCTGTGGACGGGGGAGCCTGGTAGGCTGCAGTCTATGGGGTCGCGAAGAGTCCTACACAACTGAGCAACTTCACTTTCACTTTTCACTTTCCTGCGTTGAGAAGGAAATGGCAACCCACTCCAGTGTTCTTGCCTGGAGAATCCCAGGGATGGGGGAGCCTGGTGGGCTGCCGTCTATGGGGTTGCACAGAGTAGGACACGACTGAAGCGACTTAGCAGCAGAGCACACTGTTCATGGGGTTCTCAAGGCAAGAATACTGAAATGGTTTGCCATACCATTCTCCAGTGGACCACATTCTATCAGACCTCTCCACCATGACCCATCCATCTTGGGTGGCCCCACCCGGCATGGCTTAGTTTCATTGAGTTAGACAAGGCTGTGGTCCATTTGATCAGATTGGCTAGTTTTCCGTGATTATGGTTTCAGTGTGTCTGCCCTCTGATGCCCTCTCGCAACACCTACCATCTTACTTGGGTTTCTCTTACCTTGGACGTAGGGTAACTCTTCATGGCTGCTCCAGGAAAGTCAGCTGCTATCCTTACCTTGGATGAGTTGCCCCTCCTGACCTTGAGCGTGGAGTAGCTCCTCTTGGCCCTCCTGCGCCCACGCAGATGCCGCTCCTTGGACGTGGGGTTGCTCCTCTCGGCTGCCACCCCTGAACTTGGACATAGGGTAACTCTTCTCGGCGGCCTCTGCCACTGACGTCAGATATGGGGTAACTCCTCTTGGCCACCGCCCCTGAGGTCGGACGTGGGGTAACTCGACTTGGCCTCCGCCCCTGACCTCGGAGGTGGGGTAGCACCTCTCGGTCGCCGCCCCTGATCTTTGATGTGGGAACGCTGAAGAAGCTGAAGATGAATGGAACCTACAAGACCTTTTAGAACACCCAAAAAAGATGTCCTTTTTATTATAGGGGACTGGAATGCAAAAGTAGGAAGTCAAGAAACATCTTGAGTAACACGTAAATTTGGCTTTGGAGTACAGAATGAAGCAGGGCAAAGGCTAATAGAGTTTTGCCAAGAGAACACACTGATCATAGCAAACAACTTCTTTCAACAACACAAGAGAAGACTCTACACATGGACATCAGCAGATGGTCAACACCGAAATCTGACTGATTGTATTCTTTGCAGCCAAAGATGGAGAAGCTCTATACAGTCAGCAAAAGCAAGACCGGGAGCTGAATGTGGCTCAGATCATGAACTCCTTATTGCTAAATTCAGACTTAAATTGAAGAAAGTTGGGAAAACCACTAGATTATTCAGGTATGACCTAAATCAAATCCATTATTATTATACAGTGGAAGTGAAAATAGATTTAAGGGACTAGATCTGATAAGATTTTAAGAAGAGGTGGCAAGAATACACAGAAGAACTGTACAAAAAAGATCTTCATGACTCAGTCAATCACGATGGTGTGATCACTCACCTAGAGCCAGACATCCTGGAATGTGAAGTCAAGTGGGCCTTAGAGAGCATCACTACGAACAAAGCTAGTGGAGGTGATGGAATTCCAGTTGAGCTATTTCAAATCCTGAAAGATAATGATGTGAAAGTGCTGCACTCAATATGCCAGCAAATTTGGAAAACTCAGCAGTGGTCACAGGACTGGAAAAGGTCAGTCTTCATTCCAATCCTAAAGAAAGGGAATGCCAAAGAATGCTCAAACTACTGCACAATTGCACTCATCTCCCACGCTAGTAAAGTCATGCTCAAAATTCTCCAAGCCAGGCTTCAGCAATATGTGAACTGTGAACTTCCATATGTTCAAGAAGGTCTTAGAAAAGGCAGAGGCACCAGAGATCAAATCGCCAACATCCGCTGGATCATGGAGAAAGCAAGAGAGTTCCAGAAAAACATCTATTTCTGCTTCATTGACTATGCCAAAACCTTTGACTGTGTGGATCACAATAAACTGTGGAACATTCTGAAAGAGATGGGAATCCCAGACCAACTGACCTGCCTCTTGAGAAACCTGTATGCAGGTCAGGAAGCAACAGTTAGAACTGTACATGGAACAACAGACTGGTTCCAAATAAGAAAAGGAGTACATCAGGGTTGTATATTGTCACCCTGCTTATTTAACTAATATGCAGAGTACATCATGAGAAACGCTGGGATGGAAGAAGCACAAGCTGGAATCAAGATTGCTGGGAGAAATATCAATAACCTCAGATATACAGATGACAGCACCCTTATGGCAGAAAGTGAAGAGGAACTCAAAAGCCTCTTGATGAAAGTGAAAGAGCAGAGTGAAAAGGTTGGCTTGAAGCTCAACATTCAGAAAACAAAGATCATGGCATCTGGTCCTATCACTTCATGGGAAATAGATGGGGAAAAGTGGAAACAGTGTCAGACTTTATTTTGGGGGGCTCCAAAATCTATGTGGATGCTGATCGTAGCCATGAAATTAAAAGACGCTTACTCCTTGGAAGGAAAGTTATGACCAACCTAGATAGCATATTAAAGAGCAGAGACATTCCTTTGCCAACAAAGGTCCGTCTAGTCAAGGCTATGGTTTTTCCAGTGGTCATATATGGATGTGAGAGTTGGACTGTGAAGAAAGCTGATCGCCGAAGAATTGATGCTTTTGAACTGTGGTGCTGGAGAAGACTCTTGAGAGTCCCTTGGACTGCAAGGAGATCCAACCAGTCCATTCTAAAGGAGATCAATCCTGGGTGTTCATTGGAAGGACTGATGCTGAAGCTGTAACTCCAATACTTTGGCCACCTTATGTGAAGAGTTGACTCATTGGAAATTCCCTGATGCTGGGATGGATTGGGGGCAGGAGGCGAAGGGAACGACAGAGGATGAGATGGTTGGATGGCATCCCCGGCTCAATGGACATGAGTTTGGGTCGATTCCGGGAGTTGGTGATGGACAGGGAGGCCTGATGTGCTTGATTCATTTGGTCGCAAAGTTTCGGACACAACTGAGTGACTGAACTGTACTGAACTGAAACTGTAGCCTGCCAGCTCCTCTGTCCATGGAATTCTCAAGGCAAGAATAGTGGAATGGGTTGCCATTTCCTTCTCCATGGGATCTTCCAAACCCAAGTATCAAACCCACTTCTCTTAGGTCTCCTGTGTTGGCAGGTGGGTTCTTTACTGTCTGAGCCAGTGGGGAAGCCCACGTGTGATATTAATAATAGGGCTTCCCTGGTGGCTCAGAGGTTAAAGCAACTGCCTGCAATGCAGGAGACCTGGGTTTTGTCCCTGGGTCAGGAAGATCCCATGGAGAAGGAAATGGCAACCCACTCAAGTATTATTGCCTGGAGAATCCCATGGACAGAGGAGCCTGGTGGGCTACAATCCACGGGGTTGCAAAGAGTCGGACACGACTGAGCGACTTCATTTTCAAAAGAAAAACCAATATTGCTAGTGCCTGTTGATTTAGCTGTTTTGTATGTTAATGCTTACTCTTATGTCTTAGTCGTTTATGAAAGGTATAAACTATTTTACCTTTTGCCTTCCATATATTTATTGCTATTTTGTATAATATAATAAAATGCCTCTTTCCTAAAATGGCTGAGGTCCTTTGTCAAATTTCTTTTTAAAAATTGATTTCAGGAAGAGCAGAGCCTATACTTAATTGTAGTCTTCCTTTTGTAAATATATAGAAAATATTTATGCATTTTGGACAAAATTTTAGTGGCAGGAATGCTGTCTTTGCTCAAGTTAAGAAGTCTCATGCAAAACTTCCTGAACTTGCCCAATATATGGTCATTTTCTGGGGATGAATACAGCTGTAAACTTCAACTTGCTCCCCAGTCCTCTGCACTTCCTACACATACTTGAGAGCTGACCTGAGGGACTGTGTTGGTCTTGGTCATTTAGCCCCACAATTATTAGGAAGATACCCTGATTTTTGTGCTTGGAGCTCCATGCTGCCTGGCATTTCTAAGATATTTCCAGACCGAGACCTTTTTGCCTTTTTTTTTTTTTTCCTCACCATAAAAGGAAAGTTCTTTTTGTGGAGTTTTTTTTTTTTTTTAATGATAACCTACTCTTCTAATACAAATGGATTGAAATAGATTAATGCAGCTAACTGCATTATGTAATCTGATCATATATGAATGTGAGAGTTGGACTGTGAAGATAGCTGAGCACCGAAGAATTGATGCTTTTGAACTGTGGTGCTGGAGAAGACTCTTGAGAGTCCCTTGGACTGCAAGATCCAACCAGTCCACCCTAAAGGAAATCAGTCCTGAGTATTCATTGGAAGGACTGATGCTGAAGCTGAAGTTCCAATACAGTGGCCGACTGATGTGAAGAACTGACTTATTTGAAGAGACTGATGCTGGGAAGATTGAAGGTGGGAGGAGAAGCGGACGACAGAAGATGAGATGGTTGGATGGCAGCACTGACTTGGGACATGAGTTTGAGTAAGCTCCGCGAGATGGTGATGGACAGGGAGGCCTGGTGTGCTGCAGTCCATGCGTCACAAAGAGCCAGACACGACTGAGTGACTGAACTGAACTGAAACATAAAGAGATATATGATGACAAATATGCATAATCATGATCAGATGTGTTACATGTGCTTGAGGTATTAAAAGTGATGTATTCCTGACTTCAGCGGTGTTATGAGAACAGTCTTATTGAAGGTGTCTACCCAGTTTTTATCTCTTTAGATGTTGACTTTATAGACACATATATGCCTGGAACTCTTTTCTACCACTGTCCTTTGAGACTGGCAGAGGAAATTGTTGTTAGATAACAGTTTTGTTGAGAACAGGTTTCTATGATGTATGTTTTCTCTTGGGTGCTTAAAAAAAAAAAAAAAGAAAGAAACTAGCTCTTAAGGTAAGCCTGAAAGAAAATAGGTAGAAAATGTGTAATATATCCTACCCACTTTCTTCTTTGCTTATTGATTTTGGGGGAATTGTGTGTTGCCCAGAGTCGGAGTGTGTGGTCTCTTGATTTAGGGAGCAATTGAAATGTAGAGAAAACGGAAGAGGATAAAAAAACAGTGTTAATGGAATAATGCAGAAGAGTGTGAGAAAATGCATATTGGTCTAGATGGAATACTGCTGAGAAGGAAATGGCAGTGTGGGTGCTTACACTGTGAAACCGGCTGTAGTGTCTTGTGAGCACTGCGCTCTGTGCTGTCAGCACCAGAGAAAAGATGTCTGGAACCTTTGCCTGTTGCCTGCTCACCTCACCTCACTCCCTCCCCTGCCTTTTTTTCCATGTCAATATTTTCTGGGTGTTCATTCACCTTCTTATCCATTACCTTCCTTTTTATCCTCGTCCTTCCCATTTCATTAGGGAAGTAGTTCGCCCGTCAACTTCTCGCTGGACATTGGTATTGTTTTCAGTCATTTCCTCCCCACTGATATTATCTTGACCTACATCTTGCTCATATGGTTCTATGTACTTCTATTCCTTCTGTCCCATCACAGCATTGTTCTAGTATTTCCTTTTTTCTTGTAACCTGTTTTCTAAAAGAATGTTTTAATGTCGAGGACTCAGAAATGTTGCATGTGATCATGCACTTTCTGAAAAAACGAGCCAAAGAATATAACCAGAATTTTGTTGTTGTTGGAAGAGTTAAACTTTCTCCCTTCCTAATTCGTTCACTTTATATTTAGGTAGAATTATGTTGATAGAAAATGAAGTTGTTCACTAACCCTCCTATTACTGTGGTAATCAAGTTAATTATCATATACCAGGAATTCAAAGAGCAGCATTGATCAAATAATTAAATGGCTTTTAACTAGCTGTTTGTTGTTGGATTCTCTAGAAGCTACACTAGAATCTACACTAGAATCTACTAGAATCCGCACTAGAATTCTCTAGAATGCTACACTGAGGATTTATTTACAAATAATAAATTAAAGTGAGAAAATAGTTAGAAAGTAATAAATGGGAAAGAGCAGGACAGGGAAAGGAAAGAAGAGGTGTAATTTCAGGCAAAGTCTCTCCAATTGCAACTGAAGTTTAAAATTTCATGGGAGTTTCTGTAGTATGAGTTATGCTACTGTTTCAACCCAACTTAAATGAACTGGACATTTCTACTTCTATACCTGTCAAACACTGACAAAAGACCACAGGACTAGAGGATAAGGGAGGGTGGATGCTTGCCATAATTGGACATAAGGGCTCTAGTTAAACTTAGGACAGAACATCATTTATGAGTGCTCTTTTTTGAAGCAAAATTGCTCTGAAGTGTGAGAGGCACAATATGTACTGTAATGTGCACAGGTCTTGTTGAAGAATCATGTGATAAAATTGGATAATTTCCTTTCTTTCCACTCTGTCACTCAACTCCATTCTAAATCTACATCATTTTTTATGTTTTGGTTTTAGCCTGCTTCATTGATTGGGGAAGTGTGAGGAGTATTTTCATAACACTTGGACATTCTTCTTTAGTTCTGCACTGAAATTCAACAAGTGATAATTTCTTAAGGATTATTCATAAACATTTTAATGAACTTTTTGTACCTTGCTTTAAAATCTATTGATCTATCTTGTACTTTGTTTTTTTTTTTTTTTTTTTTTGTACTTTGAACAGATACTTTACCCAGGCATAATACTGTAATGTCATTTATTGGTCATTTAGAAAATGTTCATTAACTGAGTTTTGTAGATTTTCCAGATGTTGATGCATTTCATTACACAGCATAAACAGGTTCCATTTTTTAATATCACCACCAATCTAATCAGAAAAAATAGCACTGGGAAGCTGTTATGCTCTCAGAGGATATTAGAAGTTTTCAAACTTCTAATTTCTGCTTGAAAACCTTAATGTTATTACTGGCAATGAATATTCTTAGTTGTTTTCCTTGAAACAACAGAATTACCTCTCTTGTGATCACTCAGTTGTGTCCAGCTGTTTGCAGTCCCACAGACTATAGCCCACTAGGCTCCTCTATCCATAGAATTATCCAGGCAAGAATACTGGAGTAGGTAGCCATTCTCATGTCCAGGTGATCTTCCTAACCTAGGGATCGAACCTGGGTCTCCCTCATTGCAGACAGATTCTTTACCAAAAATGCTCAAAACCTAAGCCTGAAAAATTGTAGTTTGTCTGTCAGTTGTTCCTTCAAGTAAAAATGATGCTATATGAAAAATGGCTAGTTCAGTTGACAATTAAAAAACACACACACATAAGTGTACTGTTCCTTAAAACACCTCTTACAGTTTAGTATGCAGCAACTGCTTTCTGTTTACTTCCCACTTTATCACACAGAATAAAAAAAAAATTGAGTCGAGGTTGAGATATAATAGAATTAAGATTTTTTTTAACTGCTTCATCAGGGACATTCTTATATGAGACAAACATTTGTTATAAAGCTTGCTAGTATGTGGCAGTGAAGACTATAAAGATGACTAATACTGTTTGGTATCCTGGCCATGATTTGTGCTAAGGCACCAGAGATTTTTCTATCAGTGCTTTTTCACTTCCTGTGCAAGTTTCCATGCAGCAAAAAAGGCAAATAGCATCTTAGTGTTATTATGAAAATAATTTTGCCATCGTGAATTCCAGGAAGGTTGTGAGGGACCCTAGGTATCCACTGAGTACACTTTATGAACCACTGCTTTGAAGAAACATTCTTTACACTTTTCATCTTGCCACCCCCTTTCAGCTAGTGTCCACTTTAAGTTTTAACACAAATTACAGTTACCATTCAGGCTCTGAATAATTTTGGAAGGAAGTACTTCATTCACCTTCCTTCATCTTCGTTGTATAATCCTACTCAAAACAGAGTTCCATCATGATATCTTTAACAGTTATTTATATTTTCTTGAACCAGATCTACTCACTCACATACAAACCATAGCTTCCAAAAACTATTAAATTAATATTCCTTGTCTGTTTCTGAGAATTTTATTGTGTTCACTTTGTGAGGATATTTTTTGGTTCTGAAAGGATCAGAATAATGACAGTCACACTTTGTGGTTTTTGAATGCTTTATCGTTCACAAAGCACTTCTGAATGTGTCATCTCTTTCAGGCCTCACCAATACTGTGAGGTTGGCAGGACATTGTCATTATCTCTGTGTGAGTAATCCCAGGTTGAGAGAGGGGATGTGGGTTGCTTAAGGCCACAAGGAATGAGTGGCAGAACAAAACTGAGATGCTCTATTTTCAATCTCCAGTTTCCTCCACTGTAGAGCCCTGTTTCTTTTCTTGTAATAATTTAAAGTACATTTCATACTTTTTCCCCTGGTCTATGCAGCGCATTTCTGTTAGCATTTCATATCATTCGATGCCTGCATAGGCTGTTAACTTTGATAAAAATACTGTGCAGCTGAAGAAATGACCACGACCCGTAGGCTCTGTGATCTCAATGAAGGCCCGATGCTGCTCAGAATTCTGTGAAGGTTAATACCTTTTTAGCCTTAATAAATATCATCCAATCCAGGTATGAAACTTCCACCTTCAAGAGAACTGTAGAAAACAACTGAAGTAAACCCTTCAGCCAATGTGAGGCAAAACAATAAGAGAACAAAGATTTGCTGGGTAGTTAAACATATTAGAAAATAAAGTTGACTGACTAATCTATAATCATATGATGGGATTTGTAATACAAAAGGCTGAAGTACGTGGTGTGAATTAATGAAAAAGTGTTTTGATGAGTTTACAGTGGCAAAGAGTGTTTGCATATTATAGAAATTAATTAAACATTATTTTATTGTGGCCGAGAGGATTGAACTGAACTCTGCATTTACTTTGTTTAATTAGAACTTTTAAAATCTTTAAACAAAATTTGTTAGGTAATATTTTTGAAACACTGAAAATGATAGACAATTATAATATATATCCATATAGTCACTATCCAGATTTCTTGTATTTTAGCATTTTGGTTTGCTTCTTCTCTTACAGAAATAAAATATTGTGAGGCAATTTAAGCTTGGTGTGTACCCATCCTGGTCACTCCCCAAGGTTAATTATTATTTAGAATTTACTATTCAGTTTTCATCATGCTTGTTTTTGTATTTAGATATACATATTTGCATTGATAAATCTCTGCTGCTGCTGCTGCTGCTAAGTCGCTTCAGTCGTGTCCGACTCTGTGCGACCCCATAGACGGAAGCCCACCAGGCTCCCCCGTCCCTGGGATTCTCCAGGCAAGAACACTGGAGTGGGTTGCCATTTCCTTCTCCATTTTATATTTTAACACTTTACAAAATTTGGTATCATTGTATATCATTTGACAACAGTTTTTCACATCAACGTTACTTTTAGGATTATCCATCTTAACATATGTAGCTCTGATTGAAGTATTCAATGCATAGTGTTCATTAATGACTATGCTGTAATTAATGAATCCCTGGTGCCACAGATGCTAAAGAATCTGCTTGCAATGCACAAGACTCTGGTTCAATTCCTTGGTGGGGATGATCTCCTGGAGGAGTGATGGCAACCGCAGCCAGTATTCTTGCTTGGGAAATCCTATGGACAGAGGAGCCTGGCAGGCTATGGTCCTTGGGGTCACAGAGAGTCAGACATGACTGAGCAACCAACACTTTTGCTTTCATGTTTGTATTCTATTTTTGACGACAGTTTGATTGCTTCCAATTCTCGCTGTAAGAAGCAAAGTCACAAGAAACATTCTTACATATATTTCCTTGTGCACATGGTTAAGAGTTTCTTTAAGATAACATCTACAAGTGGAATTGCCTTGTAGTCTGCTCAATATGCTTTCTCAGTTTTGTTAAGTCCTACTGCCAAATTATTTTCTTTCTTTTTTTTAAATTGTAAAGATCAGGTTTTACTTTTTATTTTGAAACAATTTTTACTTATAGAAAAGTCGTATGGTAGTACAAAGAATGCTCAGAAACCATTTACACAGATTTAAGAAATTTATTTTTTTGCCCAGATCTTAACACTTTGTCTTTCTATTTTGTGTGTGTGTATTCATGAGTGTATAAAGTATTGTTTTTCTCACCAGAACCATTTGAGAATTAGGTTGCTTTGATCGTATCTCTTCACCCTTTAAAACTTAAGCATGTCTTTCCTAGAACTGAGAACGTTCTCTTACATAACTACAGTACAGTTTTCAACTTTAATGTTGAAAATACTCGTGTCCTTATTGTAGTGTTGTCAGTTGTCCCAATAATATCCTTATAGCAGTTTTTATTTCCCTTAGTCAGGGATGACATCATGTTAACCTATCACATCTCTTTAGGCTTTTAAAATATGGATGGTTCTTTAGCCTTTCTTTGTTTTTGTGACATTGATGTTTGTAAAAAGAACAGAGGAAGTTAAGTGTTTCTCAGTTTGTGTTTATCTAGTGTTTTCTCATGGTTAGATTCAGATTATGCACTTTTGGCTGAAAGAAAACTAATATTTTAGTGATGATATATCCTTCTCAAGGATTATTTATTAGCATTGATAGCATTAATCGTTTTGGAATGGATTAACATATTTCAATTGACTAAAATTCTTGGCTCTGTTTTATATATATATATATATTTATTGTTGTTGTTCAGTCATCCGGTCATATCCAACTCTTCACAACCTCATGGACTGTAGCATGCTAGGCCTCCCTATCCCTCACCATCTCCCGAAGTTTGCCCAAGTTCACATCCATTGCATCAGTGATGCCATCCAGCTATCTAACCCTCTTCTCCTTCTGCCCTCAATCTTTCCTAGAATCAGGGTCTTTTCCAATGAGTCAGCTCTTTGCATCAGGTGACCAAAATATTGGAGCTTCAGCATCAGTCCTTCCAATGAATATTCAGGGTTGAGTCCCTTTAAGATTGGCTGGTTTGATCTCCTTGCTGTTCCAGGGGCTCTCAAAAGTCTTCTCCAGCACCAGTTTGAAGGCACCAGTTTTTCGGCACTCTGCCGTCTTCATGGTCCAACCCTCACAACCATATTTTACTACTGGAAAGACCATAGCTTTGACTATATGGACCTTTGTTGGCAAAGTGATGTCTCTGCTTTTAAACACACTGTCTAGATTTGTCATAGCTTTCCTGCCAACAGGCAATCATCTTCTAATTTCATGTCTGCAGTCACCATCCACAGTGATTTTAGAGCCTAAAGAGAGGAAATCTGTCACTACTTCCACTTTTTCCCCTTCTATTTACCAAGAAGTGATGGGGCTGGATTCCATGATCATAGTTTTTTTAATATTTAATCTTAAGCCAGCTTTTTCAGTCTTCTCCTTCACCCTCATCAAGAGGTTCTTTAGTTCCTCTTCTCTTTCTGCCATTAGAGTGTTATCATCCACGTATCTGAGGTTGTTGATGTTTCTCCCACCAGTCTTGATTCCAGCTTGTAACTCATCCAGTCCAGCATTTGCCACTTTCCCACCTATGAATAGCGCTTTATGACATAGGCTGAACTAAACAAATATACAGAGTTACCTGGATCATCATGCAACACAGCTGCTAATGCAGTCACCTTTGTGGTAATGTTTGATAGTCTCAACCTGTGAAGCACATTATCAGGTAGACATTTTAAATATAAAGCTTTAATCAGAATAGGAAAGCCACTTTAAAACAATGTTGAGTTGCATATAAATTGTTCTTCTATACTTTAATTTTTAATAAAAATTAAAGGCATTGTTGACATTATTTTATTATTTGGTTCAAGAGTCATTCAGTTTCTCTTCCATATTTACTTTTCTCCTTTGGAAATTAATAAGTAATTTATAGGGAAATACTTTGAGATGTTTTAAATATCCTGTTTATAATAAAACCTTTCCCCTTAGATTTAGCATCCATTGATGGTGCTTACCTAAATCAGGTTTTGCTACTGTAGTCAGAAAACTGTGATTTTATGACTTCATTATTCCTTTGTTCTTTCAATATATAGTGACATAGTTCTTTAGTTGAACTTGAAGAAATACTTGTGAGCATAAATTCATAGTCTAAATATTAGATTCAGGATTTATTTAATTTCTTATTAGCCAGTAAAAGACATTCCTATTGGTTGGCTTTTGAGAAGAGAAGTTGAAATGGTATTCCCATTGCCTGAATCAATCGAGAACTACTCTGAAATCACTTATTGATTAGTTTATACTTCATTTACTTCTGTTAAGGATTAGAGAAAGCTTTTCAAATTAGACACAATAAAACAGGACTAAAAAGGCAAAAATCATGATTAGCTTGGTGGAACCATTTAATTTTATAGTTGAATATTTCATTCAGGTCGTAGAAACTCAGCAGCTAAACCAGAGAGACAACTGTATTGAATTAGGTGTGATTTCTTGGTTTCATAGGACAAAGAGTCCTATAAGAGCTTAATAAAATAGACTTAAGCAAGAACAGAAGCTCACTTAATCTGAATAGCTTGTAGCTTAATTGCATGACATCAAGAGGGCTAATTTTTGTGCTAAGTCAGCTCTATTTATTGAAAATTTACACACTGGTAAAAATAATAACTCCAACCAGTGCAGACTTACTTAGAACTTTTATTTACAATTTAGGGTCGCGGGTTTCAATTTCCAGAGATTGTGGTTCATTAGGTCTTAGGAGGAGCCTGGGAACATCACTGGTGATCTTTGGATTATACTTTGAGAAACAGTATTTCAAACAAAAACACAAAATTTGTTATTTTATTGTGATCAAGTCAGTATTGCCAACTTTATAAAGTGAAAGTGTTAGTTAGTCATGTCCAACTCTTTGCGACCCCATGGATTATTATAGCCTGCCAGGCTCCTCAGTTCATGGAATTCTCCAGGCAAGAATACTGGAGTGGGTAGCCATTCCCTTTTCCAGGGAATCTTCCCGACCTAGGGATCAAACCCAGAGTTTATAAAGAGGCTTGTAAAATTCTTCAAGTAATCTCATATTTAATGTATTATAACTTTTAGAAATTCCTGTTAAAAGTAACTTAGGGTAGTTAATAAACAGCTAAATATTAATAGCTGAACTGAACCATTAGAACATAGATTAGTAGTTGATTTAGTAAGTCAGGGGTCTAGTCTTTTCCATTCCAGCCCAATACCCGTGCTTCTTAGTACTTTTATAACCTCCTTAGTTTTTCATTAGTTCATTAACTTCATTAGTTTCAGTGGCTCAGCATAGATGACTTTTTAACTTGTGTACATATCCCAAGTTGTAAAGGTGTTGTTATTTCAACTTTTAAGAAGAATCTTTTTTTTTTTATTCATTATTTTGCATTAGAAGAGACAGGCCACCAGTATCTAAGATTTATTACTCTTTTGCAATAACTTGCTTTAGCCAAGGGCCCAGATTTCAAGAACTATTCATAGGAAAGTAATTTCCAGTGGTGTCATTGCTAACTAAGTGAATGACTTTGACATACATAGCTCTGGCCTACTACTGGCCAGCCTGAAATAATTAATCAGAAACAACAACTATTTTAGTAACACTGAATTCCATCCTTACAGTTTATGAAGTAGGTTAATTGGAGATCTTCTGTCAGTAGAGACTTTCACAATGGCTGTTAGGTTAATAAAAATATCTTAAATCTAACTGAATGTATAAGCCTTGGATGGGTCTGTGATTTCTCTTAAGACTGTATGAGAGACATTTTATTTGTTGCCTGGGATTTATTGCTGCAATTTTCTTGAACACTATAATGGAAGCAACTGATAAAAGTCCTGAAACTATACTGAAACTTTGCCTCTTTGTTTTATTAAATATAGCAAGTATAACATACAGTAGCACTGCTACATGCATCCTTGATTTGCCGCTCTTTCAAAAAGAAGATGCTTATTTTCACAAGAAATGTGAAACAAGGATTGAATAGCTTAAAAGTGTATGTACAGAAATTGGTAGGACCTGTGAAACATTGGTTTACCATGCCTTGTTCATGACTTGTGCAAGACAATGTTAGGACAGACACAGTGACTTAATTCCCAACTTGGAACATGTGTTTATACTTTGCTGTTTATATATAAGATCATAGATGCTAGACGAAACTATTTTCACATCGGGAAAGGATGACTAAGAGAGAACATTCTTATTATTGTGCTTATGATTCAAATTTCCTGTCCACCACAGTCCTTTGAATTTTGCTGCTTATTAAAGTACAGAGGCAAGAACATTTCTGTAGCTCATTATTTTGTAAGGGAAAGTGAGAAAAATGAAAAATACTTTTCAGTTTCAGCATTGTAAGACCCTTGCCCCAAGAGAAGTCTTGAAGACCTTCAATTTAGGGTAGGGATCTAAACTTGTCAAAAACATTACATTTACTTTTATTATTTTATTATTATGTAGAAATACATGATTTCTAGAATATGGGGGAATGTTGACATTTATATCATCTCTAAGTCTTTTTGTGCCTTATATTAAAATTTTGTTCAAGTGGTTATTTTTCAGTTTGATGATTTTTGAGGTGAAGGGTTTCCTGAAGTTACTGTAATTAAATTCTGATCAGATATACCTGGCTTTGTTGTTGTTTTCTAAATGGAAAAAGTAAAGGAAGTGGAATGAGTGTGTGCGTGCTAAGTCAATTCAGTCGTGAACTACTCTGTGTGACCCTATGGACTGCAGCCTGCGAGACTCTTCTGTCCATGGGGTTCTCCAGGTGAGAGTACTGAAGTGGGTTGCCATTTCCTTCTCCAGTGGATCTTCCCCACCCAAGGATCCAACCCACGTCTCTTAAGTCTACCTACATTGACAGGCAGGTTCTTTGCTACTCGTGCCACCTGGGAAGTGGAAAGGAAGTAGAATAATTTGGTCAAAATTTTCATACTGATCAGCAGACCTTGGTTAGTTGTCTACTCAGTATCCGTTTCACTCTGCTGCTTTCCCTTCTGTACTCCTGCTTTCTTTGTGCAGCTGCTCTGCTTTTTGAAGCATCCTGACAGATGTTTCAGGAAAAGCTGAGCCTTATCCCAGCTCCAGGAGTGGGATTGCTTTGTCTCAAGTGAATGCTCTTTCATACCTCTAGCAGATTCATATGAAGAGGGTCAGGTGAATGCCTAAACTGATTGATGCTAAATGCAGTGCTGCTGATGCCTTTTGGGAAAAATCTTCCAAATCCTTACCTGGAGACCTTCCAGAACTGATCCTCTGATTCTCTTTCTCCCCTGCTGAGCTACTGGCTGCCTCCTGAAGCCAAAGGAAGAACTAGCTTAGTGATAAACATTCATAGTGGATTAAAGAGCAGAGAAAAACATTCCCAATAATGAACCTTGTAACTCCCCTGTGAGTGCATGCACGCATTTGTGTGTGTGTGTCTGTGAGAGAGAGAGAGAGAATGAGAGAGACAGGTATCAATAGATGAGGAACATCCTGAATAAGAACGTACAACTGCATTTTCCCCCTAGAAATTTACAGGGAAAATTAAAATGTGTCATTGGTGGTTCTACTTTAAAGTCCTGTATAAACTACATCATCTGCATGCCTTTGATAAAATGTCTTTTATTCTGTTCCCCTCCCCCTCAAAGATGCTTATTTTTCTTCACTGAAAAACTTCAGAACGCTCATGTGGTTGACTGGATACAAAGTCATAAAGCCAAGCCTTCTGAAATGTAAAGGTTTATTGCCTAAAATGATGTTCTTTTGATGATACAGTTAGTTTTCTAATATTTGCATATTTTGGTGCCTCATATGGTAGAATTGGACTTCTCATGTTTTGCCCAAAAGATGTTTAAACCTGAGAAACCATTTACTTGCAAATTTCAATTTATTAGAAATCATATCCTTAAAATTAAATTTCAATGCAAATGTAAAATGTGGGATGCACTTTGAATCATTCCTTTTTTTCTTACAGAAGAAAGAAAATACTGCTATAGGTAGTCTTTCACATGTTTTCCTGTTTTTCCATCTTGATAGGCATTTTAAAACAGTGCTCTTAAAAAAGAGAATACCTCTAAGAATGTCTGCTTGGGGTCTCCTGGAAGGTGAGATGACAAAACTGGTGGTGTGTGATCCCGCACTCCTGTGATAGAGAAGATAATTGAAGCGAGATCTCCAGAGTGATTTTGAGGTGAACTGGAATTTTCCAAGAGAAAGTGAAGTTACATTTGTGAAGAAAAGACAGTTGGGGGGAAATGTTATTTTAGCTACATATTCTGGTTGTATATAACTTAAGCAGTTTGAATTTCAAGAGGACAATAAAAAATTATAATAATCAAGACAGGAAATTATTAAGGGCTTGGGAGAAAATTTCAGCCAAGAGGGAGTGTGAAGATTAAGTATAAATTCTCCCAGCCTGGCTGACAAGCTGCTGAGCACATTTATAGTTGAGGAATGCACGAGTAACAAAAGAATGACTTGAACAGTGTTACGTGAGAGCCAGCACTTGGTTTGTGTTAGAAGAATGAAAGTAGAATTTAAGCAGAGAAGTTTCTGAAAGAAGGAGAAAAGTAATGGTTTATTCTGAGGTTTTCCTCAAGATGGACACCCTTCTCTTTTATAGTTGCCTTTTTGTGAGTGTTCTGATGGTTTCTGTATCTGATATTTCTTTTACTGTTGAGAGAAATAAGGTGAGAATTCAGAGAGGAGAGAATATATATGGTTTTTGAAGTTAAACTAAATGAATATCTTTCTTATTTTGCCTGTTGTGTGTAGTAAATTTTATTTGATGATGCAAAATTGGCTATATTCAAATAGAATAGAATATCTTCCTAAATCTTGTTTGGGAGAAATGTGTCACTCATTGCTAGCTAGCATTGTTAACTGTGCTAAGGCTGAAAGAACACTACATTTTGGGTCTGAACATGGAGAATAACATGTAAGTTTGTTATTTAGCAGCTTTTTTCAGTCTGAGCGAGATGCTTAATGACGAAGCAGAGGGTATGGTTGGATGTATGGATGGAAGGCTCTCTAAGGAACAGAATGGCTTCTGTATGTGATCTGGATGTCTGCAATGCAGAAGAAATAGTACTTTTTTTTTTTTCTGTACACATACAATGTCTCTGTGTGGAGGCAACCACAGACTCTCTTAACCAATGATAAACTGTGTAGAGTGGTGTAGACTGACAGACTGATCTGAATGCCAGATTATAGGTTTCAACTCAGCTCAAAGCAATTGTTGACATGTGGGAATGCATTTTTGCAAGAATTTGCATTTTTTGTTTTGTTGTGATGTTTATAAGCCTGAAATTTTCATTTTTCAGTGAAATCTCACACACACACACACACACACACACACACATATGTAGTTAATTAAAAAGCGATTTTGCTACACTTGTGTGTGAGTCAAACAAAACAAGTCTTTGAGCCAGATCTGCCCTATTGCTACAGTTTAGGTTTTCTTCTTTCTTAGATGTTTATTGAAATAATGATAATTTGTATAGCTTTATAGTAGACTCTCTTTCAATGTTGAACAATATTCTAAGAAATTCCGAATAGGCTATTTTTTTACTTCAGTTCAGTTCAGTTCAGTCGCTCAGTTGTGTCCGACTCTTTGCGACCCCATGAATCACAGCACGCCAGGCCTCCCTGTCAAACACCAACTCCCGGAGTTCACTCAAACTCATGTCCATCGAGTCAATGATGCCATCCAGCCATCTCATTCTCTGTTGTCCCTATCTCCTCCTGCCCCCAATCCCTCCCAGCATCAGAGTCTTTTCCAGGGTGTCAGCTCGTCGCATGAGGTCTTAGGTGATGTTTAAAATTTTACTTAAATTACTTAATAGGATTGAAAGTAAGATTCCTAATAGTTCACACGTTATTGGAGTGTAGGAAGGATTATAAGAGAAAGGATAATCGATTTCTTTAATTTTGTTGTTATGACCATAACTGTTATCAATATTTCTTATAGAATTTTCTAAATAATCAAGAAAAGGTATCTTTGAAAGACACTATGGACACTCAGAAGTGAAAGATGAATATTTATAAAAGAGTCTCTTCAAAATAAAACCCTCACTGCAGTATTAAATTGATATATGTATTTTAAAAAGATGTCTCTATTTTTAGGATTACTGAAGCTAAGTAATGATAGTATATTTTCTGTTGGAAAAATATAGATAGTACAACCCTTCATTATTTGTGTGATTCCATTTTGTTTTTCCCACAATAACTGAATTCTGGCCTTATAATAACTTTTTGGTTTACATAAAACTCTGGAAGTACAGGAAGCTGCAGTAGTTTGAATCAAATTACCCTTATGGGTGATTGGCTTCAGAGTGGGCATCTGTTTCAAAGATAGTAGGTCACTGGTCCTGTGTATAACCTAACTGAAAAATACATGTGGATTTGACATATCAAGAGAAAGAGTTAACATTTGAGACAAAGCTGAATGTCATGGAGTAGCAGATGGCCATGAGGGATCATAGAAAGTCCAAAATTTATAATGAAACATGCTATGGATAAGATGAGGATGCAGACATTATGAGAGACATGAAAACATGCAAAAGTGAGGACTGGAGTGTTCTAGAAGCACCCAAGACAAATTTCTGCTCCAGGGAACAGCCAGATGCGGAATAGCTGGACAATATTAATGCCAAGAACCAGGACAAAGATCCATGAATGCTCAAGGCTGAGAGCTCTAAGCCCCCTCACATCCTTCCACTACTTGATCTATTTTTCACCTTCTGTCAAGCCTCTTTCTTGGTTCTTCTGTCACAAGGTTTTTTCCTGTCTCTAGGTGTTTGCTCATATTGGCCCTTCCTCTTGAATTAATCCAGTTTCCCTTCTCCTTTCCCCTTTACTGTCTCCCACTCCATCTGTGGTTCAGCAAGTCTCACTCAAGATTGCTTTTCCTCCAAGAAATCTTTGACTCCCTGCTTTTCTCCCCACCCCAGCCCCTACCCCCAGAACCATGGAATTAAAAATAAGACATTCCTGGAGTTTATTCTCTATTTTTTTGCCCCCACCCTTCTTGCGACCTCTTAGTTTGTCCCTCTTTATACCCTGTCAACCATGTTTACAGCCTCCAGCCGTCCCTTTTCTCTATCCCATCTGACCCAGTGTCGAATCCTCATTATTTCATTTGGATCATGGGATTTAGCCTCAAAGAAGCTTTCTAACTGCAGCTCTTCCAATCCAGAATTTCAGATCATTTTTCATAAGGTAAATGAGAAAATCATATCATGCTGCTCAAAATATTACCACTGAATCTCTAATTAATACTTGAGAAGTGAAAAAGTAAAAGCCTGTTGCTCAGTCATGTCCGACTCTTTGCAACACCATGGACTGCTGCCTGCCAGTGTCCTCTGTCGATGGGTTTCCCAGGCAAGAATACTGGAGTGGGTTGCCATTTACTTCTCCATAGGATCTTCCTAACCCAGGGATGAAACCCACATCTCCTGTTTGGCAGGTGAATTCTTTACCACTGAGCCATCAGTGAAGCCTTATTAATACTTGGAAGCCTAATTAATACTTTCCCTGATGCTGGGAAAGATTGAAGGCAAAAGGAGAATGGGGCAGCAGTGGAAGAGATGATTAGATAGCATTATCGACTAAATGGACGTGATTTTGAGCAAACTCTGGAAGACAGTGGAGCCTGGCATGTCCATGAGGTCGCAAAGAGTTGAACATGACATAGCAAATAAACAACAACCAACATAGGTTCCAGTCTCCTGTCCCGCTTCTGACCGATACTCACCTGTGAGGATTCTGAGGGCATCAAATTCAGCCATTCCACTCTTTTCCTTCTCAGCGCCCCTATTCATTCCATTCCTATCTCCTGGCTTTCCTCCTCCCTCTACCCCCATATATTTTTAATCTGTTTTTAAGGTGGTACTTCTTCCATTCTGCCATGATTTGCTTGCTTGTTTGTTTTTCCATCACACATATAGTCTCACATACAAAAGGAAGTAGAATAGAACTTTATCTATTCTTAAGCACCGTGATTTGAGGACTGGTCCCGGAACCAAATTGCTAAGTTTCTGTCTCTACTTCTTATTTTGTGGCCTTAGAGATGTTACATAATCTCTCTTTGCCTGTGTTCTTGTCTGTAAAAGGGAAATCATTAGTGCTTCTGTTACAGAGTTCTTGACCAGACTGAATGAATAAATACAGGGAAAACACATAGGATAGTATCTAGCACATACCAAATGCTTAATATATGTTGTTATAGATTGTCAGTGTATGAAACCTTTTGTTGTAATGGGAGTGACTTTTTCACAAGTCAGCAAATATACAAAAAGAAAAGTAATAAAGAAGCTCATCGCCAACAATACAAAGTATTTAATTGAGGAAAAATTTAGTGAATTTGTAAATTAAGGCATTCTCTACTTCATTTTGGGCTTGGATATTAAGGTAATAACCATAGCACCATTTTTATCTAATTTTCAACACCTCTGGAGTTTTAAGAATTTCATTAAAGAAAACTCAATGTGAAGATGGCTACTTTTTTCTTAACAATGAATTTTCAAGCTCTTTAGAGTAAAGGTAAGATCTGTGCTTTTTTTTTTTCCATTTGAGCTTTTGATGTCTTTTCTGTCTTATATCGCTTCCATTAATGAGAATGCCTTCCAAATCATGGTTTAGCCTGTCGATTTAATTATGTTTCTCAGGAATAACAGGCTGTTTCATAATAATTGCCTGAATGACTAGATTAGAAGTGAAGCTGAATACAAGTTTAAGAATTCAGTTTCAAAATGTGATTTCCAGTTGACCCTTGAGAAATGCGTTGTACAGAATGTGAGACACTGATCAGTTTGGGTTTGTGTAGTTAAGTATTTTTTGGAGGTATGCCTTTGGTGAGGTAATACAGGGCATCTCTAACAATCTGCAGTTTCCCTATGCATTTGGAACAGAGGGAGTGGCCTCCAGTAGGGATGATGGATCCCCTAACAGATACTGAATTTCTTTTTTCTTCTCTAGTGGAGCTAATGTGAGTCTTCCCCCTGCCCTCCACCTCACCTTACCCTCTTCCCCATAGCCCCTTTACCACCAAGGTTCCCAAAAACTGGGAAATGGCATTTAGATGGTACAGACTGATTTGTTCCTGGTTGGCCATTGCATTTGTCTGCCTGGGGATTTTGGATTGCAAGTGACAGAAATACACATCAATCTAGCTAGAGTAAAGAATTAAAAGGAACAGATTAAGGGACTTGGAGGATGGTTCATTGATGCCTGAAACTGGGAGGTCCAGGGGTGAAACTGACCTCAGAAATCAAGGTACTCAAATGATGCTGTTACATTGTTCTCCCTCATTGTTCCATCTTTCTCAGCTATGCCTCTCTGTATTTTTTTTTTTAACTACACATTGTTTTAGTTAAGTTCTCCAGAAGACAGTCGTTCTCTCTCATTGAATCCTGGGGAAGAGCTCTAATTGACTTTGCTTTGCTCCTCTGGCCAACCATTGTTAAACACTGTGGATAAAGGTTCAAAGATCTGTGTAATTGGCTAGGCCTTTGGCAGAATTCAAGTAATAAGGACTGAGAACCCTACCAGAGCGTATGAATTGGGGGAATGGGAAGTCCATCCCAAGGACAGAGCAGAAAATGGGAATGAAACTGGGCAGCACATGTTCCATGATATTTACACCTCTGCCATTGGATTGTCTTTACTTTTGTCACCATTAATCTTCTTTCTTTACCTGAACGCTCAGTTGTGCAATAGTCATATTTCTTTATAGTTGAGTTTTACCATCATTTTATTTAACCTTGAGTGTAGTAAAGCACCTGTATTTTGTGATGGCAGGAATAATATATAACTAGGGAACAAAAGTTGCTTGCTTTCTAAAGGAAAATCTATGATATATTCTTCTATACAGTGGAATTAACTTTCTAGATAAGGATTCCCAGACCTAACTCATTGCTACAGTTGCCTGGAAATTTGAGAGACAGAGAGAGAAATATCTGGTTCAATACAGCAAGATGAAGAATAGGGATATGAATGGTTGAGATGATTTAGTGATTATCCCAGTTCTTTTGATGATGAAAAAAAGCAAGAGCAACATTAAGCAGGATTTCAGTCTTCTCCTCTGAATTTTTGGACCTTCTCTTTGCTCAACCTTCTTATTTCCATGTCTGCTGGCAGATGAGCAGGGCTTTCCCACTGCTGTTTTATTGTATAACTACCTACCTGTTTGCATTCTGAACTTTTCCTTTCCTGCTTCCAAACTTCCCCGTCTGGTGTTCTTCTCCCTCTCAGTAACTCATTTGAGGGAAATTCTGTCAATATTCCTGGGGATCAAAAAAAAAAACAAAACCCTTACTCCAAGAGCATGAGTTTCTAAAATGTAAAATGTTAAGTTCCATTGCAGGCTGATTTTCTTTCACCATATTGACTAGTGACAACTCTTACATGACAATTGTAGCCCGTGTAGAGAAGAATTGGATGACAGAAAAGTTAGTCCAGAGATCCTGTGATGTGTCTAGTTAAATCTTGCTCTTTGGAATGTGTCTTCTTGAGAAATCATTCTCAGAATCTCACAAAGGCAATATTCAACTCTTTCTGCTCTAAGTTTTTACCCTCTTCTTGCCATTAGCAGACCATCTTGACTCTTTCAGTTGTCTCAAAAGCAGCTAAGCTTTTTGATACATCTGTCACCATTCTTTTTCTTCCTTAAAAATGTCCTTGGAACTTTTTGTAGCTTATTCCTTTCACCTTTTTCTATTATCTTGTTTGAGAAATGGCTTTCCCCTTATTCCTGTATCTTCCATTGCTTCCTTTTCTCTGACTCAGCCAATATGCAGAATTTCTACCCTTTATTTCAGTCTTCATATCTTACCCTTATCACCCACTGTCAGATTTCTTCAAGGGAAGGGAGGTAGCTCTGGAAATTGATTTCTCTTCCACCCTCTTGTTCTGGTCATATGGCTTCTAGATTCACCTGCTACTGCTACTGCTAAGTCACTTCAGTCGTGTCCGACTCTGTGTGACCCCATAGACGGCAGCCGACCAGGCTCCACCATCCCTGGGATTCTCCAGGCAAGAACACTGGAGTGGGTTGCCATTTCCTTCTCCAATGTGTGAAAGTGAAAAGTGAAAGTGAAGTCGCTCAGTCGTGTCCAACTAGTGGCAACCCCATGGACTGCAGCCCACCAGGCTCCTCTTTCCATGCGATTTTCTAGGCAAGAGTACTGGAGTGGCTTGCCATTGCCTTCTTCTTCTAGATTCACCTCTCCACCAAAATGCTTGCTTTTGAAGTCACAGATGGTCAGGTTCAATGGCCTTTCCTTGCTGCTTTTCTTCCATAAGCTCTCTGTGATATTTACTTTGTTGCCCAGCATTTTCTAATTCAGCTCTCTTTGGCTTCAGGCTCTCTAGGTCCACTTCCTCTTTTCACCACCCTATTTGCTCATCTTTCTGCTTGGACTCTGTTTTGGATTTCCTATATATTTGGTGTCCTAGATTCTCTTCCAAGTTTGTTTTTTTTTTAATCCCCCCTCCAATTTCTTTTTTTATCTTATCTTTTTAAAAATTGATTCTATACTAATAGTGTGCTGAACTTTTGCTAAATGTTTATTTTTCCATTGTTAGTCTTTCTTACATGGTTTATTCCTTATTTTTAGCTGCTTATATCTAATATAACTTCCTTACTTTTGGTATTGCTCAGCTTCTTAAACTGCACTTATTCCGCCTCACTGATGCCTCACCAAAGATCTTCTATTTCATTCTACCTAATGTCTGATCTCCCAGATACAGGGCAATACTTTGGAATCGCTATCATATCTTTCTATTTCCCTTTAATATTTTCATACATTTTAAAAATTTTATATAAATATTTGTATATAAAATTAAAATATAAATATTTTAATATTTATTTATTTTTCTCATTATGTCAATTCTGAAATATGTTCCAAATAACTTAAAGTTAAATGTTACTATATGTATTAAACACAAAACAATGCATGATACACACAGTATAAATTGTGTGTGTGTGTATGAGGCATAGAAACACAATGAAAATTCATGAACATATTATCCAGTCCGAGATCCAAATCATTCTCTGTTCCAAACTTTTCTTTTCTAATTTCATTTAAGATTTGTGTTTTGAAAATTCTCAAATTGTTCCCTTGTTATGTAATATGCTTTAAAACTATATTTCTTTGCCAAGCTTATGATCATGTGCCCTTGATCAAAAACCTTCTCAAGTTGCCCATTACTTTCAGAGGAGAACAGAAAGATGGACTGAACCTAATACTCAACACCTCTTTGATTTGGTACAACCTGTGATCCAGTCCCATTTCCCTCTGTTCCCATTGAATCACTAGATGCTTCAAACTCAAAGTATCTTTCTTCCTTCTCTCATTTCTTTCTTTTCATGAACAAGCCATTGCTTTCATCTTTGCACATCTTTGCTCCTATAATTCCATACTGAAGCATTCCCTGGAATGTTCTTTGTCTTATCTCCTTGGATTAAAATCCAACTGTTTTTGTAGGGCCTATCTAAAGTGCCTTCATATTCATGCAGACCAATCATACATGGCTTTTTTCCTCTGGAGCACTCTCACTCTCTGGTATTGCTTTGAAGTATTTATAGTTTTCTTATATTTCTTCCTATCCTTCATGTATTACATGAGGTCTTGTATAAAGAATGCACTGAACAAATATTTTTAAATGAATTCTTGAAGAGCATGAACTGAATATTTGTTATTTTCTATAAAGTATATAAATTCTGCCCAAGCTAAATTTCTTATTCTGCTTCTCTTTCCCTTTTCATCCAAGGTTGGTCCATGGAAGGCCAGAGGCCCTATCCATAGTTATACAGTTGGAGTACTAATCATAATATTCTCAAGTTCTGATATTTACCATTTTGACTAGTATTACAGTTCTCATTCTAAGAAAAACATTATTCTTAGTAAATTTGAAGGTTTTGTAAGAGTTTCTCCCTTCAATACTCACAATACTATAATAGTACAAGGACAGTTTTTGTTTTTGACTTTTCCTTAAATGGCAATACGAGGATTAAGAGTATTTTACCAGCTGGTGAACCTAGAAGAGGAAACACACTTTAAAATGAGTGATGGTTAAATATATCAGGCATAGAAAAAGAGAAGTATTTCTTGCCTATATAGTAAGAAAACACCTCAAGAGGGTTACAGATAAGTTCCCAGATAGTCCTTAGAGTCTGCATGGTTGAAGAGGATTCCATCTAGAAATAGCAAAGTAGATTAGATGAATTTTATAAGTTTTTGCAGCTTTCCAGTTTGTATGTGAAAAAAACAAACTCAGCGTGAAAATTTCAAACTGACAAAGTAGAGATAACCACATAATTATGTTGGAAGTGTTCTCTATCTGTTAAGAAGAACTCTTTAATTTTAAAGACAGATATGCCACCGAAATCTCTAGTAATCTTCACGTCAGGAGTCCCTTCCTATGGAAATGCTGAGGCTGAGGTAATTTTAATTAAAATGAGGCAGGGAGTCAAGAACAGACTGAACAAAGTCTCAGTCAAAAGGCATTACTTGGAAGGGAGGAAAAGGAGACAGGCTTGATTGTTCACTTTGGAATCTGAAAGGAGGGAGACCATGAAGCCTCCCTCTTCAGATTGGAGCTGGGCTGATAGTCAGGTAGTATGGGCTTCCAGGGGGACACTGGTAAAGAATGCACCTGCCACCTCAGGCAACATAGGAGATGAGGGTTCAATCCCTGGGTCAGGAAGATCCCCTGGAGGAGGAAATGGCAACACACTCTAGCATTGGACCATCAGTCCAGTTGAGTTCAGTTGCTTAGTTGTGTCCAGCTCTTTGTGGCCCCATGGATTGCAGCACGCCAGACCTCCCTGTCCATTGCCAACACTCGGAGTTTGCTCAAACTCATGTCCGTTGATTTGGTGATACCATCTAACCATCTCATCTGTCATCCCCTTCTCCTGCCTTCAATCTTTGCCAGCATCAGGGTCTTTTCAAATGAGTCACTTCTTCATATCAGGTAGCCAAAGGATTTTAATTTCAGCTTCAGCATCAGTCCTTCCAATGAATATTCAGGAATGATTGCCTTTAGGGTGGACTGGTTGGATCTCCTTGGGACTCTCAAGAGTCTTCTCCAACACCACAGTTCAAAAGCATCAGTTCTTCGGTGCTCAACTTTCTTTATAGTCCAACTCTCAAATCCATACATGACTACTGGAAAAACCATAGCCTTGACTAGACGGACCTTTGTTGGCAGAGTAATGTCTCTGCTTTTTAATATGCTGTCTAGGTTGGTCATAGCTTTTCTTCCAAGGAGCAAGTGTCTTTTAATTTCACGGCTGCAGTCACCATCTGCAGTGATTTTGGAGCCCCAAAAAATAAAGTCTCTCACTCTTTGCACTGTTTCCCCATCTATTTGCCATGAAGTGATGGAACCAGATGCCATGATCTTAGTTTTCTGAATGTGGAGTTTTAAGCCAACTTTTTCACTCTCCTCTTTTACTTTTATCAAGAGGCTCTTTAGTTCTTCACTTTCTGCCATACGGGTGGTATCATCTGCACAACTCAGCTGCATTGGACCATACTTTGTGTTACTATTTGAGGGCATCTTACCCTGATAAAGGTGGTAATTGTTTATCTAGATAAGCAGTCTTGTTGATTGAATATAGTTGAATATTTGGCATTTGGGCTAGGGCATTCCTTTAGGCTTTATTGATATTGAGTAAATTTAAAATGACTATTAGTTGTACCACTTTTAATAGCTGAAATTACATACTAATTTTGGAGTTTAAATGTAATTAATGATTTTTTATTTTCTGAAAATAACTTTTAAATTTCTTAAGAAATAAATTATGCTCCTTACATTCTCATTAATGTATTTTCTTAAATGCTGTTAGTTTTAAAATATAAACATGGAGCCAGCACCTATGGCTGTAAGTTAGTGAATGTTTAAGGCATCTGGGCATACAGTGCCTCAAAGGATTATTAGATGATTATAATGGTACTTGATTTGAGATGGCCAATGAAAAAAACCTACTGCTCCCAAGTCTAGTTTTTTGAGTAATGATCACATATTAGCAACTGTGAAACTTCATAGTTCATAGCCAACCTCATTGAAGAAAAAAATAAATAAGTTGGCAGTATTTTCTACAAAGAGCTAAAGAATGACTCTAGACCAATCTTTCCATTTTTTACTGTTTTCTGTGCCCAACCTCTCATATGTATCAACACTAAACCTCCTACGCTAGGCATCATTCATCTAATTTCCCTCTATTTGTTTTCATTTGTTTATAACTCTTCCTTTGGCACTAGGGAGGTAATTTTCTCCCTCTTTTTCACCTTTTGTGAACCTCTGAAAGAAGGTTTTTGTAATTAGACTTCACAGCGTTAAGAAACATTTTATAACCTGCCAGTAAAAATCTCCATTCTCTGGACCAGTGTATAATTAAATAAGTATCACTGTGGTAATTCAGCTACAAAATAAAATCATTTTAAAGGGGTTATTAATTGAGAACTTGCTTTGATTTTGGAATTCTAATCAGTAATGAGCAGTGTTATGGACAAAATCTTTCTTGCTTTCACCATTTTCATTACTTGGACTATTAAAAATACTAAGTAAAACTGTGTCAATAAATTTTTTACTTTATTTTTCTGAATGATTAATCACCTGAGAGAATCTTGTTAAAGTATCAACAAATTAGATATGGTCAAAATGAATGTTTTGCTATGAGTCTTTAAAAGCAAAGTTGAATGATACAAGCAATGTATAAAATGTTGTAATGGACTCTGTTGGAAGCTGTTACTTCCTGATTGAAGGCCTAAAAAAAAAAGTGGAAAATTGAATTTTGGAGGCTAATCAGAGTTCGTTCCGTAGGAGTCCTTTGAGCTGAGAGCGGTAGGAGGAAGATGAGTGTGTGAAGTGAAGGGTTCTGTAACGATGAGGTATGGTAAAGGTTGATTAACCAGTTTGGGAAAGAGTAAATTTTGAGAACAAACTGAAAGGCTGATGTAGTAAAAATCAATCTTTTAAAATGGAAAAGCTCAGGAGTTCCCTAGTGGTCTAGTGGTTAGGATTTGGTACTTTCACTGCTGCGGCCTGGGTTCAGTCCCTGGTGGGGGAACTGAGATTCTTTAAGCTGTGCGGTGTGGCCAAAAATGAAAGAAAAAGAAAACAAAAAAACAAAACAGAAAAGCTCTACCTTTTGCTGGGAATTCATTGATTGGTTGTATATTTTAAAAGCATTATTTGAAGCCTGGGAATGGTTGAGGGTGAGCAATGAGTTGCATTTCAACATGATTATCACTGACTTTGAACTTTTACTTTGTTCTAGGGGCTGCAGTTTAAGTGCTTTTGTCTATCAACTCCATTCTTCCTATACTCTTGTGAAATAGATCAGACTTCCTCGAGGAAACTGAGGCACTCATGTTGCTTTATTAGTGATTTAGCTGAGGTGTTTAACCCAGGCAGCCCAATTCCAAAGCCTGGATGTTTGGCTACCACTGTATATCCCTTCCAGGGTAAATTTTATTGATAGTGATGCTTTAAGAACATTTCAGCCCGGGCTGTATTCTAATGATGGTTTTTTAAATGGCTATTACAACATGGATGGATGGGGCTTCCCTGCTGGCTCAGTGGTAAAGAATCTGCCTGTAGGTGCAAGAGACACAGATTTGATCCCTGTGTCATAAAGATCCCCTGGTGAAGGAACTGGCAACCTACTCCAGTTTTCTTGCCTGGAGAATCCCATGGACAGAGGAGCCTGGTGGGCTACAATCCATGGGGCCTCAAAGAGTTGGACACGACTGAGGGACTAAACAACAACAACATGGTTGGATAGGAGGTTTGTAGAAGTTTGATGTTATATCCTATAATAAGGAAAGTTTCCGTCCCACGCCATGGCAAAGCTTAGCTCAGAGAATAGATTTTTCTTGATAATCTTTAAAACATTTTTATGTGAAAATTATATTTATTCAGAAATGATGAAAGAACTGTTGATCTTTTATGTACTTACTTGAAATGTTCACTTAATTATGCACATCTGGCCTGTAAGATTAATACCTCAGGAAAGATGTCTCCTCCTCAACTTATGGTTTGCTTATTTGTTTTGTTCTGTTTTGTTTTATTGGTTTCTTACTTGTGAGATGAAAATAAACTTCTAAGGCTATGCTCTCACTTAAAAAGTATCTTAAGATCAGAGTTGCTGATTGTGTTACTGTATAGCAAAAAGAACATAAACATGACCCTATGCTGACTGTATTTTAAGAAACTGATTTAGGGGATTGAACAGAAAGACTGGAAAATTGACTAGCAAATCTGGGCTTATGTAGCTTAGAGCTGCAGCACTGAGGGGGACTTACTTGTATGAAGGGATATTAAAAGAAACATGTTCTTGTTTGTTTCCTCAGGATGAATACAGAAGAAATAGGCATAAATTAAATCAAGCGGAGTCCGGTGTTCTAAGAAAAGATATAAGGAAGAACCTCTCGGTTTTACTGGTAGTGAGATCGCAAGGAGTTTATAGATTTTTTAAAAAAATTACTATGGTGTAAGAATAAGATAGTATATGAGGTGATGTTAAAGCAGTCTAGTATACCATTAGGAAAACCAATTTAGCATCATTGGCTGTCTTTCGAAATTTAACACTGTGTATTGTAGCTTGTTTTAATTGTACGCTCTTGAGTTTGGAGCTGTCTAGGCAGTTCTTTACTTAGAGTGATTGCGCTTCTAGACGATGCAGAAAGGCTTCCAGCCAATTTTGCCCATGTTGTTATGTAATGGCACTTAATGCAAGCAGGGCACAAATGAACTCACCCCAGCTAGTCTGGCTCCTGATGCGAATCAAATAAGGCCCCCTCATCTACTGCCTCAGCTTGTTCCCCTGGGCTCCTGGGTGGAACTCTGTTACAGGATTAAACCCAGCTCTACAGCAGCAGCAGCTGAGCGAGCAGAGCGGGGAGTGAAATAGCAGGGTCCCCACACACTTCCTGATGTGATCGTTTTTTTGTTTTTTGTGTAAAATCTTGCATTTTTGTTGTTGTTATTTTCTGTAATTTAAGGTCATTTATTGTGTTTGTACTAAAATGGTTAGTGTATACATTTCACTCATGAAATAAAAAATCAAAGAGATAAGATGGAAGGAGGGAGAGGAATGTATTTGGCTTAGCAAGAGAGACCTTTTTGACCTACAATGTCCTGTGACATTCAGTGGGACTGATTTCCCAGAGGAGTTGGTAAATTGGCTCTGTGACAGTTCCCATGGGGAAGTTCTAAAAGCAGCAATGACAATGCCCTTGAAACAAATATATAGCCTGTCTAGGAAAATCTTTTGAAGGGCTGCTCGCATTTGATGTGTGAGATCTTGATGTCTTACGTGTATGTAATGTATTTGATGTATTTATGAGAAGAACTCAGTCTCAGAGCTCTATAGTCACACCTCACATCCCAATCTACCCTCCAAATAAAAATATAAGTAGACCTCCCGGAAACAATGACTACACCAATTAAAAAAAAATGTATATATATATATATTTTTTTTTTTTTGCTAGGATAGAAAGACTGGGTTGTGTCAATTTTGTGCCTTTAGTATATTTGCCATTATTCAAATCACAGCTTTAAAGGTTTATTGTGTTGGTTTGTTTTTATATTGTGAAGGAATCATATGACAGAGATCTAAAGCAAGAACAATTTGATACAGTTGAGCATTGATTCATGCATAAAGTTCTTTCATGTCAGCAAAGGGCAAGATGTGAGTTCAAGTGCTGCTGTCCTGACACTCTTGGACACTAGGTATTCAGCCAGAGAAATTTACTTGGAAAAATGAGAGTGGTACAACAAACTTTTAAGGAGGTTTTTAAAAAAATAAAAACAAGCATCAGGGATTACTATTTCACTCAGAATCTCCTCTAAAGCCTCTGTCCTTACAAACTCATAGTCCTTAATAGTTTATATTATAGTTGTTTGTTTTTATTGCCCTTTTTATGTCAGTAAGAACTCCTTCAAATGTAAGAACCTTGCTTTCATCTCTCTCTCTCTTTTTTTCTTTGACTTTTCCTGCCTTGCATTTTTGTCTGATACAGAGAGGTGCTCAGAATACTTGTGTTTAATAAATATCGGACTCCTCAAATCTCTCTGCAAAAATCTTTCTAAATGGTGTCTTTTTTTGGTCTCTTTTACTTTTTTCTTCTATTTGTTTCTATAAAAATAGATTAGATGCACTTTTAGAAGGTTGTTGTAGCTTGGTGGAAACTTAGAATGGAAAAATAAATAGAATTAAATCTAGATTATTAATTTTTTTCTTTTTATGTACTTTAAAATTTAGTTTTGTATTGTGGTGAAAATAAGTAACATGGAGATTATTTTTAGGTTAATTTATAGAAGTCTCAGAACTACAGTGTGTGAAATAGAGAATAAAACATGTTCTTCTATGTTTCCAGATTCTTTTAGCATTAAGCCTTTGATAAGGATTATAGTCTCATATTATAATTTTATTTTTATGAGAAAATAGCATCAATTTGTATAATTCTGATCTAAAGTTTGTTTTTGTTTTCTCTAGAAGGATTCTAGTAGTTGACTCTGAAAGACCTGGGGTTTGAATTCTAGTTCTTACTCTGTGGTCTTCGGGAGGGCGGTTAACTTCTCTGAGCCTCAGTTTCTTCAAGTTTAAAACAGGGGTAGCAAAACACACCTCACATGCTGCTGTGAAGACTAAATGATTTATTACATTAAAGTATTCAGCACATTACCGGAATGTAGGTAGCTTCCAAGAAGTTTGTGTGTGTGTTAATAATTTGTTATTTTGTAACCTAAACAGCGAAGTATAGTATTATAGAATTTTTATGGGAAAAAGAGCTTATCCATCATTGCAATATTAATAGATATAGCTACTTAATGTTTGTATGCTAATACTCATATATCAGTCAGCATCACTGAATACTTTGTATGCATGGAAAGTTGTCCTGAATGTTGTGTTTTAATCATATTAAAAAAATATGTATTGTAGTGACAGAGGTGAGTATATGCTCTGGGATTTATTAAAGACTAAAATGAAATTTTCGTTTTATGCTTTGCAGTTCATATTGCAATTCATTTAAGTAGAAGAGGGCTGAAACTGCATTTTAAAGGAGATGCCTCTCATAAGACATTTGCATCACTGAGCACTGTGGGTGGACTTTTGAAAGTATTTTCAAAACTGCTCACAGCAGAATTTTGTCTGAGTCATTGAAAAATTCTTGGACAGGATGTAATTTCTCATCCACTAGAGAAATGATATTATTTTAGAATAATATTTTAAAATGAAGATCCTGTAAAGCATGATAGATGGCTATTCTAAAGTGAGATTTATTTCCTTTCTGGGTGTAGATTGGAGTGGTTAGACTTTAAGAGCATGACTGATCAGTGAATCTGCTATTCAGTTCTATGGTGTGCGGATCCTCAGTATTATTAAATCAACCATTAAAAACTCATTTCTAATCAAATTCTTACAAGGATAGCACATGTAATGTGGTTTCAAAGACAGAAATCATTTCCAAGAGAACTTTTAGATTTTAGTGGTTTTTCAAACAATGGGGAGATATATTTTAGGCATTACATTGCCCTGCCACTGATTGTACTTCGTGATATCCTGAAAATTGTTTAGTTTTTATGGTTCTTTGTGTCAAACCCATGTTGTTTCTTACAGAAAATGAAAAGGAGGAAGCCAGAGATAAATTATTTTACCTCATGTTTGACAGTGTGACAGAAGTAGAACAAGGAGCACTCTGAACCTAATTTCTTGGATTTCTTTGGTCTTCCAGCTTTAATTGAAAGAAAAACACTAATGTTTAACAATGTAATCCTAGCCTATTCTTTTGAAAATATCATTAATTTTCTTCTTTAAAAACACATGCCTTATCTTCTTTGACCACCTTATTGAAAATAACACCATCCCCAATATTCCTTATCCCTCTGGACATCTTACTTTTCTACATAACACTCTTGCTGTCTGACTTACTATATATTTTTCTTGTTATTATCTGTCTTCTTTATTATAAATGGCTTCCCTGATGGCTCAGATGGTAAAGAATCTGCCTGCAAGGTGGGAGAACTGGGTTTGATTCCTGGGTCAGGAAGATCTCTTGGAGAAGGGAATGGCTACCCACTCCAGTATTCTTGCCTGGAGAATTCCATGGACAGAGGAACCTAGTGGGCTATAGTCCATTGATTGCAAAGAGTCAGATGCAACTGAGTGACTAACATTTATTATGAAAAATTCTGCAAGAGCGGGGCCATGTATCTGTTTTATTTACTAATGTACCCCAGTGCCAAGAACAGCACCTGACACATAGGATGCTGGCAATAAATATTTATTGCATGAATGAAGTCAAACAAAACAAAAGAAAAATTATGCCTTGTTTGTTTACATGATTTAATAGTTCTTTTACAGAAGCATTTATTTTAATAATCAATTTATCCTAAATGAAATATAGCTTTAAACACTAGCCATTTCTTTTTCCTGATATCTGTCTGAATATGTAGTCCTAGTTTGGGAGGTTTTAACTTTTACTCTTGGTTTTCCACATAGCAAAGGGCCTTTTTGTAGAAAGCTAGGTTGCTTCCCCATGACTATCAGTGTTTACAATTTAGGGCATGAGACCCCCTCTCAAGTCTTCGGTACTTGCCTGGTCTCTCAAAATGGTGAGCACGTACAGATTTCTTGAATTGTTTGCTTACTTGTTTGCTTATTTCTACCCACCACTTTCCAAAATGCATTAGGAGGCCAGCTGTCCACAATGTTCCATACACACTAATCTTTATTTCTAGCCTACTAATCAGTCAGTGTTGGGTCAGCTAGAGTTCATAGAATCAAATCACTTATTATCTCTTTATCCCGTTCTTAAAGAGAAGTAGTTCATTTCCGTAAGCTCGCTTCTTGCTCGGATAATGTTTTCCTTTGATGCTATTTTTTTTTTAGCCATGTTTCAACTAGGATCTGTGAAGAGTCAGTTCTACATATCCTCTTTACTGTCGATCATTAGAGTGCAGCCACCTAGAACAAAGAAGTGACAATTGAATTGCTGACTGGATTCACGAGTGAAGCTAACTGTGAGGACACTCATCTTTGCCCTCTTATTTGGAGTAGATCAGCTTAAATGATGGGCCTCCATGGGAGAATGGAAGACACTTCTGTAACAATGAATTCTACGGGATGGGAAACTCTCAGTGTGTGACAAATGAAGTTTTTTTTTAAATTCTTTAAACTTGTCATCAGAGAATTATCAGACAGGTGGACTTTGGGGCCAGCACTTCAGTTAATAGCTCCCATTTTCAGACAAATTTAAGTTCCCTTAATGGATTTTAATTACACTGACTTTTTCTGCCAAGAGTGGGGATCATGGAAGTTAATAACCTGGTATTAAAGTAAATAGAAGTCCTTTATTTGACTGATTGTTTCTCAGTGACAATTCTGCTTTCTCTTAAGAGTGATATGTTTATCACATGTGAAACAGGTTTAGTCAAGTAAAGAAGCTACTTCTCGAAAGATGTGCTTTCAGATTAGTATCTAGTTTTTCATGTAGTTTGAGTAGTGTAAATCTCCAAAAATTGCATGGAGATTGCATTCCTGAAATTGAGGCAATTTGCCTGTGGATTTGACATGATAAATGTTGGTTGGGGACAACACATTGATTTTCATTATGTAGTTGTAGGACTTAGGCATGCTCTGCATATTCCTTTAATGAACTGTTGCTGTTTAAAAGATGTCTTTGGGCCCTCCAAGCAGCTGTATGTGATTTTTTTTTATGAATTTTTTAGAAGAGTAGGTAAGAACTATTCTGAGCACCTGAATAAGCTATGGGCTTCCCTGGTGGCTCAGTTGTAAAGAATCCACTTGCTAATGCAGGAGACGTGGGTTCGATCCCTGACCTAAGAAGATCCCCTGCAGAAGGAAATGACAGCCCACTCCAGTATTCTTGCCTAAAGAATTCCATGGACAGAGAAGCTTGGCAGGCTACAGTCCAAGGGGTTGCAAAGAGTTGGCCTCAACTTGTGACTGAACAACAAACAATGGCAACCTGGAGAAGCCAAGGTGGCAATCAATATTGCATTATTAGGATTTAATTTTGCCCTTTTGGAAGAAAATATATAGAAAGAATTGTTTTTTCCCCTCCCTCTATAATACTGTATTTTTTGAGATTTGTTGTTGACTAAAATAAAGTATTAATTGGTGCAGGGGTATTAACATTGATTAGCAATCATGCAACATAGGGTTCTTCCCGTTGATTGCAATGACTTTTTGTCTTTTATCTATTTAGTGAACTCCTAGTGATCTTTCAAGTTCCAAGTGGCACATCACCTCCATGAGGTCTTTTTTCTCTATTAAACAGAGTCGGAAGCTCTTTCTCAGTGGTCCTTTTACTGTTCTGAATTATCTATTATGAATATGTGATGTCAGTT
This sequence comes from Moschus berezovskii, assembly GCF_049115385.1. Taxonomy (NCBI): domain Eukaryota; kingdom Metazoa; phylum Chordata; class Mammalia; order Artiodactyla; family Moschidae; genus Moschus; species Moschus berezovskii. Next base: position 65,805,106 of record NC_142462.1, read on the forward strand.
GCTCAGTTGTGTCTGACTGAAATGTTTTACTGGCTGAGTCACCATGGAAGCCCCGTTATAAATATAGATATCTGTTATATCTACTATAGCCATATAGCAATGTATTATAATTACTTATGTCTTTTTTTCTCAGAAGATAGTTTTCCTGGGCAGAGATGATGCCTTAGTCACTATCTTAATGTCAGTTCCTTAAGACCCCATATATAGTAAGTTCTTTTGCTGGGAAAATAACAAACAAAATTTCTTGCTTCTACCTTGAGTTCATTTGTAACAATCCCTGCTTTAGGGCCTGAATTAGAATTTGGTGGTGTAAATAAAGCCACTATGTCTGAAAATCTTATATGGATTTTCTAGATACCATAAAGAGACTGATTAAAGATCCTCAAAGTTAAATTAAACAGAGTGACTCTCTCCACTGCATCGTAAGTCAATTTAAAAGGATTTTATTATACTTTATTCAGAAAAGGCAATATCATGAGTCCTGCTTTATTAATACCTAAATATGTTATATACTTTGAAGTAGTCATTGGTTGGTTTTGAAAGGTTCTGTATGATGGAAAGGATATTGAAGGAATCAGACTAGAAAGATATTTTAATCTTCTGTACTTTTCCCTGTAATTTTGTAGGGTTGCATCCCATACATGTCAGTAAAAATAACCCTATCCCTTTATTAAAACTTCAGTATCTTCATTTATATTTAGAGTGGTAGCAACATAAAATTGAAAACCTGAGAGTTGTGAAGGATATAAAGTCATGTTTTAATAGGGAAACTAAATTGCTCCTTCAAAGAGCCTATAAAACTGAAAAGCATTCATTATAAATGTAATAAAAACTTATGAGTCCCATTTTATTAAAACTACACCCAGTTTCCTGTAGGGGCTGGATCATTTAGAGGTAAACCAGTGACACTTTATGTCTAGCAACAAACTTTCTGTGAGATAAGATATCTACTGAAATGAGGTTGGTGGTTTTACCATGATCCCTAATGGTTATTCATGTTGCAAGATTAGAATTTTTACTGTAGCTGAATTTGTAGCTTCTGATAATAATGCACCCAGACCAGGTTAATGACCAGTAAATTTCTTACTACTCTAAGTTTCTTGAAGAAACAGAACAATTGTGAAAGATAAAGCTTATGCCTCTACTAATTGCTGTGTTACATCATCCTATCATACTGTAAAATTCTTACTCAAGTCAAATTATGTAGCTTAACACTGTCACAGGATAATAACTTTCCAGTGGTTACCTTTGGCCTCTCTTTTTTCCCTTAAGGTACAATAATGTTTTTAATGTGTTACAGGAGAATCATTCTCTTTTAGTCTTTGGCTGCTTTTCAAAGTTTTTCAATTACATTTTCCACATTTCATTCTATTTTGCATATTCTATACACATATTTCCATATTACTTTAATGGATTGCGGTTGTGTTGAAAGTAGAAGTGTTAATCACTCAGTCATGTCTGACACTTTGCAACCCCATGTACTGTAGCCCACCAGGCTCCTGTGTCCATTGAATTCTCAGGGCAAGAATACTGCAGTGGGTTGTCATTCCCTTCTTCAGGGAATCTTCTCAACCCAGGGATCTAACAGGGCTCTTCTGCATTGCACGCAGATTCCTTACTGTCTGTACCAGCAGAGAAGCATGGTTATGTTAGTGGCAGTGTTTTTAAAATGCAAAAGGAAAACCCAATGAAGTGACAGCCAGGTGGTCCAGTTACTCATAGTTTTAGAATCGACTACTTTTAAACAGAGATACTTAAATGTTTAAATGAGAGAATTGAAGTGTTTAAGTTAATATGCATAGGTTGTATTGATTTATTCAGAAAATAAGGCAAAGTTTCTGGTAGATGGTGACAAATTAAAAGTGGATTTATTCTAATTCCTTTCTTAACACACATCCTAAATACAAGTAATTATATGATTCTGAGAGCAGATCTGGAGCCTCGTTTAGAGAAGTTGTCATGTCAGGCCAAACCTTCGACCTGTTTATGCCGAGTAGAGAGAACATTTTCTTTAAAAAAAAAAAAAAAAAATGAGTAGAAGGGAATCCTTGTTTATTCTCTGATTAGTAATCACATTCTGGTGTCCTGGAGAACAAGAAGAGTACTTGCCCCAAAGTGTATTGGAATCCTTGGAGAAAATGTTTAGTTAAATCTTAAATATTCTTCAACTTAGCTCACCTAAAAAAAATCTTTTATCATTCTGTTTACTGTCATCTGATTTCTGTATTCAATGTTCTTTCCTTCTTGTTGATTGCCATTGTTACCATAAAGCAGATATTTGTCTCTAAATCCCTTCCAACATGTGAAAATGCCAAAGTTTGAGAACTCTTTTAATTTGAAAGTGATGATTTGGTAGCAGAACTTTTCAAGGGAGCAAAATAATTTTAAAGTTTTGAAACTTAAATTTCAGCCTTGTCAGTTTACCTTTTGATGGAATGTAACGGTACTAAGTAAGCAGGTTGAAAGCTATTATTTGGTGTACTAGTTCTTTTTTTTTTTTTTTAAACATGATTATTTTTCACATCCTTCCAGTTAATACTTTTAAATTTTCTTGGAATTTGGGTTTATATTTAACCAATGTCTTCTTTCATTTTTAACTGATGACATATTTCACTTTGGTATGTTGAACCCCAATTCCATAATTACTTCTACCTTTATTGTCCTTTTTAAAGATGTATGGAGACTTTTTCATCAGATAATAAACTATATTGTTCTAAGATTTATTTCCCTATAAATGCTTAGTTAATTTACAGAATAATTGATTGGTTTGTTGAAACTTCATGATGGCTGCTATATTTCCTCAACCTTTTCAGTATTCTTCAAGTCATTTAAAAAAAAAACCTCATTTTGGGGAAACATCTTGACTGTGTCCACATGAGAATGGTAGTTTGGTTGCTAAGTCATGTCCTACTCTTGGGACCCCATGGAATGTAGCCCACTAGGCTCCTGTGTCCATGGGATTCTCCAGGCAAGAATACTGGAGTGGGTTGTCATTTCCTTCTCCAGAAGATCTTCCTGACCCAGAAATCAAACCTGGGACTCCTGCACTGCATGCAGATTCGTTAACCAACTGAGCTACAAGGGAAGCCCTTATTTTAAGCCCTTATTTATGAATTCTAGAGACTGCATGGAAATTTAAAGTATTTTTTTTTTTTTGTGATAGTGAGAAAGTAGAAGCAGCTCAAGTCTATCTCAATAGGCACAAAATAGATTGTGAAATAAGTATTCAATGAAATACTACACAGCTATGAAAACCAATCTGCTAGCTTTGTATATACTGTTAAAGAGAGATGTATAAGATACATATTTTAAGTCAAAATGAATAAAATGTAGACTGCAAATAGTATGAGTGTATTTATGTAAAGCTAAAGATGTACAGATACATAAATAAACATATATACAGAGAAAATTTTTAAGTGATTTCTGCTAACTATTAACCACAGTTACTTTTGGGGAAAGAAAGTAGGAAAAATGAGAAGGATTTACATTTTCATATTAATTTCCTGTTTTTCTGCACTGCTTTGATTTTCTTTCTATGCCTTTAAAAAAATAATGAGCATATATTATTTTTAAAACTGAAAAACTTTAGAAAAACAGTGCCCATTTACTTAGTAAACAAGGAATAGGAGATTATTCTTTGGGTGTCTTCCATAACCTTTTTTGAACGCAAATTGATTATCTTCTAATTTACAACGATTTTTAAGAAAGCTTTAGGAAAAATACCACATTGGTTTTCATTTAAAACTTCTAGTGTTTAGTAGTTCATTTTATTGAAACTTCTCCCCTCCAATTTACTTTTACTGTTTGATTCTGAGATTAAAGAGCAGGCTGCACCTCTACTTATAAGGTGTCACGTAAAAGGTCACTTTTGTTGTTCATGGCTAAGTTGTGTTCAACTCTTTTGTGACCCCATGAACTGTAGCCAGCCAGGCTCCTCTGTCTATGGGATTTCCCAGGCAAGAATAGTGGGGCAAGAATACTCCTTATCCAGGGGATCTTCCCAACCCAGGGGTCAAACTCACACCTCCTGTGTCTTCTGTTTTGGGACATAGATTCTTTGCCACTGTACCACCTGGAAAGCCCTTGAAAAGTTACTACCCGAAAGCATTTTGTTCTTTAGAATAAGCAATGTAATCTCTTGTTACATTTTCAAAGATTAATTATCTTATTTAGTTCTCGTTAGGCCAGTATTATGGAGAAGGAAATGGCAACCCACTCCAGTGTTCTTGCCTGGAGAATCCCAGGGACGGTGGAGCCTGGTGGGCTGCCGTCTATGGGGTCACACAGAGTCGGACACGACTGAAGCGACTTAGCAGCAGCAGCAGCAGCAGGCCAGTATTAAGCTTGGTTTCAAAAATTAAGTTTGATTGAACATTGCAGCATTCCATTCATATTGCCAATGTAAAATTATAGATTTGGAGAGAACTCAGACTGACTCTTCTGTATGTTAACTTTATTTCAGATTTTTCTGATAATTTCTAAACATTATGTCCATAAATGTTCTGGAAAGAATATGAATTTTGAAATCTTGTGTATTTGTGAAAAGTTCTCATGGATAGTGAAAATTAAGTGAGAAAACATACGTAAGAATCCTGAAGAAAAACTTGACCACATAACAGAACTTCAATAAAAAATGTTTGTATGCCTCTGCTTTTTAGAAACAAAATTCCTTCTTAATAAAAATAGTATACAGTATGAAAGGTAGTGTGGCAATCAGTAAAGTAATGCGCTTGAAATTTTACACTGAATTTTGACACTTTACTTTTAATATAATGATTTCTGCTAGTGTTGCCTCTTAAATTCTTCCAGGCTGTCTCATTTTTATTCCTTGAAACTTTATGCTTTGGTGAAATTAGTTTTCAGAAGTTTGATAGTGTCCGCTCAGTTTGTAATGAGATCATAGAAACTCACATCACTTGATACAGAACTGATAAGTTTAAAATGAAAAAATTCCTAACTTCTTACTGTATGTTCCAAAGATATTAAGATTTCCAAAGATATTTAGATTTCTACTGTCCTTATTACTTTAAATTAGAGAAGTTCTGTTAATTCAGCAGATTAATAAAAATCTTTATAATTCTATATAAGTATAAATGAAAGCCAAAAATATCACTTGGTGTTTCTTTCATATAATTTACAGTGTAAGTTACATGAAATGACTATTAATCTTTAAAAACAGACATTGTAAATATTACTAACATACCAAACTTAGCAGTTTTGTATTTTCAATTATTTTTTATTGAAGGATAATTGCTTTACAGAATTTTGCTGTTTAAATAACTTACTAAAATGCATTACTTGAAGCTTATTATATGTAGAAAAGTATATAGTTCTGCATTTGAAAATAATTAGTAAAAATTGTTTTATTGCAAGGGGGCAATTTACATGTATGGCAGAATAAACTGAAAATTTAGCATCTCCTTACTTAAATATAGTTATAAGAATTTGATGCTGACTGAACCAATTTTGTTCTATATAAATAATTTTGTGATTTAAGGTTGTAAATAATGGTAAATCTCCTGCCTTTCAGAGTTGGTGATAATAATTTATAAAATAAACTTTATAAAGCAAATACTATGTTTTAAGTATTGCTCTTTTATTTAAAAACAAAGAAAGAAAGTGAAGTCTCTCAGTCATGTCCGACTCTTTGCAAGCCCATGAACTGTAGCCTTCCAGGCTGCTCTGTCCATGGTATTTCCCAGGTAAGAATATTGGAGTGGGTTGCTGTTCCCTTCTCTAGGGGATCTTCCTGACCCAGGGATTGAACCCAGGTCTCCTTCATTGCAGGTAGATTCTTTACCATCTGAGCCACCAGGGAAGCCCTAACAAATACTGAGTAATATTTTTATCAAATCCATATGGTTTTATTGGATTGTGAGATAAGAACTATTCATTCCCAAATATTTACTGAGTATGTGGTGTGCACTAGACGTTGTGCAGGAGTGGGTGTAGTGATAAATCAGATGAGGCTCTTGCATTGATAGAGCTCATTGTTGTTCAAAGGGAGAGAACATTAAACACAAATAATTATGATACCCAGTACAAGTGTTTGGTGAACAGATGTAGACAGAAAAAGGAGGAATTGACTCTGTTGGGGATCTTGGATTCTTTTCAGAGGCTGTGCTTGAAGCATGATAAATAGGAATGTTAAAAGTGAGATGGGATAATTGCGGTCATAAGTAGACAGAAATTAGGTGAATGTTTACTTCAGTATTGAAAGAATACTAAATACAGGAGAACAATACTCAGTTCATTAGATGCTAATTGAATAGCTTCAAGGGATAAGTCCCTATGTTAGCTACCAAGGGGCTAGAAAAGCTGCCAGGATCTGATGCCTGCTCTAAGGGAGCTCACAGTCTGGCCTGTGTGTGCAGGAGGAGCTGTGCCCCAGGGTGGGGACGGAGGAAGTGTGCTGTGTAACTTCCTGTTACCTGACCAGGTTAGGGCATAACTGCTAATTCCCAGAGAGATGATTTGTAAGTAATTTAGTCTCTTGAGTACTGAGTTAAAACTGGACTGACGCAAAAGAGGAAAGAAATTTTAAATCAGTATATTAAAAAACCACACACACATATGTACCATAGAGTTGAAGACTTAAAGTCAGTTAATGGATAGGGTACAGTTTAAATAATGAGAAGGTGACTCACAGTACAGCCAAAGTAAGTGTCTGGAAGTAATAGGTACAAACAGGCACTTTCGAAAGGGATCAAAATTATTATGCTGTCTTCAGATACTATTCCCTATCTCATCTTGCATCTCTTCACTAAGTTTACCAGTCAGCATATTTTCTGATTTCTAAGTCCTTGCCAATGTAAACCAGTTTTTTTTTCCGTTTTTAACCCCTAATCTGGCCCCAAATCTCTAGTCTAGATCTCTGGTTGTTGAGTACCTCCTGTGCACAGGACTGTATTTAACACCACCCTTCTCTTTCATCTCAAATAATCACTCTTCAGAGAATTCTAAAATCTGGGTGCTAAATCCCAGATTTAGGTAAATGAGGAAATTCCTCATACCTATTTCCTCTCAAAATATTTTTTCTCTCTACTTCCATCTTTAAATTGCTGTTCTCACTCACCATCTCTCTTTACCCATTTCCTATTAATGCTCCATCCACTGGCCAAACCATCCTACCATCTTACCATGGGAGAGCTCGCTAAGACTGATGTGGACTTCAGGTTGCCAAAGTCTCCTCATAGCATTGGTTGCTGCTCCATCGACCTGGTCAGCCATCCCCTCTCTAAATTCCTCTCTTGCCTCATCAGCTGCCACTCCTCTTTTCTTACCTCTGTGACTTCTTTTTGGTTAGTGGTTTCTTCTCTCTTTATCCTGCTTTAAAATGTGGCTATTCACTTGAGCTCTGAATTTGATCTTCTCTTTTTACACTGTGCACTCTCTTGGGCTCTTATCCATTTTTCTTTGATTAAACTGCCCATATGACTCCCAAATCCAATCCAGATTCCTCCTGAGTTCTAGACTCAGATCCCCATCTGGGGGGACCAGGCACTCCCAACTTGGAATGTTCCAGCCCTTCACTGATTTGTATCTGTTATCCAGAATTGAGACTTCTCTCTTTCAAAACAAATAATACACACAATTTTATTATTATGTCATACTGCACACATTAAAGTTTATTAGAATAAGGAGGAAAGAAATTATGGTTGGTGGCAATATTAGATTGTTCATTTTACAGAGTAAATACAAAGTTAGGGCAGTAGTATAGCAGGAAACAAAAGTTCAACTTTTTAAAAGAATTTACATAGGATATTTTAAAAAGTCATGAGAAGAAACAAAGAACTTTGAAGTTCCTTATACTTTCACCATGGTGTAGTATTTTTACTTTTCCAGTGGTACATAAGGGCATGAGGTTTAATGCCCTTAAGTGAGTGAAGTCACTCAGTCGTGTCCGACTCTTTGCGACCCCGTGGACTATAGCCTACCAGGCTTCTCTGTCCATGGGCTTCTCCAGGCAAGAATACTGGAGTGGGTTACCATTTCCTTCTCCAGGGGATCTTCCCGACCCAGGGATCGAACCTAAAGGGCAGACGCTTTAACCTCTGAGCCACCAGGGAAGCCCTTATCCATGTTTTAATCCATGTTTAAGCCTTAATCCGTGTTTTCAAGGCTTAAATTAATTTGATCATGGTTGAATGGTGTTATGAAAGTTCATTGCTGTATTCTGAATTTGTTGGCTTCTGGGTAAGTCTGAGAGAAAATTACTTCTTCCACTTAGATACATAGTTGATCAGCCACACTCTTGGTGATACCAGACATGATGTTGCTCTGTGTAAGTGCAGTTTCTATCTGCTCCAGTTGCCTTCTGACAGATCTTTTTTTTTTTTTATTTTACAATATTATATTGGTTGGTTTTGCCATACATTGACATGAATCCACCCCGGGTGTACATGAGTTCCCCTTCCTGAACCCCCCTCCCCCCTCCCTCCTCCCCTTATCCTCCCTCTGTGTCATTCCCATGCAGCAGCCCCGAGCATCCTGTATCATGTGTTGAACCTGGACTGGTGATTAGTTTCACATATGATAATATACATGTTTCAATGCCATTCTCCCAAATCATCCCACCCTCGTCCTCTCCCACAGAGTCCCAAAGACTGTTCTATACACCTGTGTCTCTTTTGCTGTCTCATATACAGGGTTATCATTACCATCTTTCTAAATTCCATATATATGAGTTAGTATACTGTATTGGTGTTTTTCTTTCTGGCTTACTTCACTCTGTATATAGGCTCCAGTTTCATCCACCTCATTAGAACTGATTCAAATGCATTCTTTTTGATGGCTGAGTAATACTCCATTGTGTATATGTACCAAAGCTTTGATGAACATAGACTCCCATGTGGCCACTTCCCTCCTCTGCCTCTTGTCGACAGCCCTCCTCACCTTCTCGTGCTGTACAGCTCCTGGTTGTAGAAAGAGAACCAAGTTGCCTTCTTTTGCAGAATTTCACCTTAAACAGCATTTCTCTTTAAACAGCAGTGGAGAACTAGGGTGATATAATGGGGAAGGAGGTGTACAGAAAGAGTGTGAAATGTGAGGTGCCCTTTTAAAAAGGGTTTTCTTGTTTAGCTTATGGCAAATCAACTATTGCTTGGCCTGACTTCATTTTCTAAAGGCTTTCTCTGGCCCCATGACACATTTAAGGGTAAGAGATGCTAGACTCTTGTTACTGTAAGAAGCTGGATTGTGCTGCTAACCTAAAATACTTCCAAGTCAGGAGGAAGGGATATGCAGTTACTTGAGAAGGAAATGGCAGCCCACTCCAGTGTTCTTGCCTGGAGAATCCCAGAGACGGTGGAGCCTGGTGGGCTACCATCTATGGGGTCGCACAGAGTCGGACACTTCTGAAGTGACTTAGCAGCAGGAGCAGCAGCCTTTAGGGTGTTTGCTTTTTGCTTTTGAGTCCATGTCAAGTCAGTTCTAGTCAGGACACTGTTTAGAAGTAAAAGCATACAGGTGGCCAGTGTGTGTGTGCATGTGTGTGTATGTGTGTGTGTAAACTGCTGCATTTTACGCAGCTGGAGATGATAACTGTATTTCTGAAAGCATCCTGTTAGTAAATGTAACTGTGATATAACAAATGCATTTTACATGCAGTAATGGAATTTAAATTGCTCTAAGAGGCTAAGTAAAATACTTATTCTATTTTTGCCTTGGTTTTCTTACCTGCAGTTTTGGGGTGGAATATAACAAAGAATATTTTTTAAAAAAGGAATATAATTCAAGATACAAAATAATATCCTGTAAATTATGTCGGTCATTGAACAATATTAAACTGGAAACTTGTAAGCCAAGCTAGCTCTGCAAAAAGTTGTGAGCAAGGCAGTATGCTTTTGTTGCTTCTTGCTCACTCTTTATTGTCTCTTCAATGTTTTCTTCTCTCTCATTTCAAATATGCTGTGGTCAGTTCATTTCTATTCTTCAAAGCCTTCTCTAAGGAAAAAGGAGAAGCATCACTGATGTTTGCTATGTGTCAGACTTTGTACTAGAAGTTTTACATGTATTTTCATTAACTAAGATAACAGTCATGCTTGTGACACCAGCTCTCCTTCCTCGACTTCAAATTTTAGTTAAACTGCCCAGTTAAGATTGTTATGAAATTTATTTGCATCACATGATGATATGTACAAATAACTTATATATCTACCTGTTGATGTAGATTAATAATCTTGTTCTGTATAAAGAAGTAGTATGCTCATAGTGGTAAAGAGTATAGCTTTTGAAGCCAGAATACTTGAGGAAAACCAGAGCTTTTCACGTGCGCAAGGTCACATATCATTAGTGACATATCTACCAGAAGGATTTGGACCTATGAGCGATTGACTCCAGCACTCACTCTTTCAACTACTTTCAGTCACTGCTCTCCACTCTCTTTTTCTATTTATTCTAGTATTGCATGAAACAGTGAAATATTTCCTCAAGTCCTGCATTTTTGTTACATATGTCACATTTTATGCAAAACGAAAATAATTTTCACTTTTGGTGAGTCTAAAAAGTACATTTGATGATAAATGAAGAAGCTCTGTAGTCTGAGTTTGGTAATATGGCGATGCTAGATTTAATTTTACATTGGAGCCTGAAGGACTAGTAGAATCAGTGGAAAACTTGTTTTTTCTTAGATGTCACTGTTTACCTTGAGCATGAAAAATAGAGCAAGTAGTTAGAAAGCTCAGAGGAATAAAAAATAATAACCATCATGCTGCCCTGGAAATAAAAGGAAATGATAAAGCATACACCTACCAGCTCAGTGATCAGTGATTTTAGCTATTGGCCAGACATTTAATTTAGTGTAAAAAAAAATGGAGTGAGAAACAGCTTTAAAACGTGTATCTACAGTTCTTGTGTCACGATTTATTTTGATATACTGACCCACTTTAATTTTCATTTCTAGTACCCCTGAAATTATCTCACGAATCTACACATCAGCACCCCTCCCCCACATGGATTGTCCTGTTAAAAAAAAGAAAACCCCTATTGTACTTGAACAGATATATGAGGGCTAATCTGTGATAACAGTTGGCTTGAACAAGCATTTAGACTGCAAAGGCAGCCTTTCATCTTAAAAGGTATAGTGAGCCTTCTCTTTCCACCCTAAAGCCTGTCTACTTTCTATCACAGGGCTGAATTGGAGTTGGAGAAATCACCTTTAGTCATTTCAGTTCGATATCATATAACCTATAAAAAATGGCAATTCTCTGAAACTTCACTGTATTAAAAATATCATCCTTATTTTCTTACCTTCATCTTTGCCCTAGTTTTTTTTTTTTTTTTTCTGAAGGATTGCATCATTTCTTCAGTACTTGTAGGATTTAGGAGAATGTGGACCAATGCATCTTTCTTCTTTTGTTCACTTTCTGTATGTGGGTGCTCAGGGAAAGGAAAGTTAAAGGATAGCCCATTAGTAGAGTGAGAAACATTAAAAGAAAGCTGTTGTGAAAATAACTCTGCCATATTTATTAAGGATTAGCCTGGTTTTTCTGGTCATTAATGTTGAGCTCTTAGCGACCCCATGGACTGCAGCCTACCAGGCTCCTCCGTCCATGGGATTCTCCAGGCAAGAATACTGGAGTGGGTTACCATTTCCTTCTCGAGGGGATCTTCCCGACCCAGGGATCGAACCTGGGTGTCAAAATTCTCCAAGCCAGGCTTCAGCAGTATGTAAACCATGAACTCCCAGATGTTCAAGCAGGTTTTAGAAAAGGCAGAGACACCAGAGATCAAATTGCCAACATCCGCTGGATCATGGAGAAAGCAAGAGAGTTCCAGAAAAACATCTGTTTCTGCTTCATTGACTATGCCAAAGCCTTTGACTGTGTGGATCACAATAAACTGTGGAACATTCTGAAAGAGATGGAAATCCCAGACCACCTGACCTGCCTCTTGAGAAACCTGTATGCAGGTCAGGAAGCAACAGTTAGAACTGGACATGGAACAACAGACTGGTTCCAAATAGGAAAAGGTGTACGTCAAGGTTGTATATTGTCACCTTGCTTATTTAACTTACATGCAGAGTACATCATGAGGAATGCTGGGCTGGAAGAAGCACCAGCTGGAATCAAGATTGCTGGGAGAAATATCAATCACCTCAGATATGCAGATGACACTACCCTTATGGCAGAAAGTGAAGAGGAACTCAAAAGCCTCTTGATGAAAGTGAAAGAGGAGAGTGAAAAGGTTGGCTTGAAGCTCAACATTCAGAAAACAAAGATCATGGCATCTGGTCCCATCACTTCATGGGAAATAGATGGAAAAACGGTGGAAACAGTGTCAGACTTTATTTTTTTGGGCTCCAAAATCCTTGCAGATGCTGATTGCAGCCATGAAATTAAAAGACGCTTGCTCCTTGGAAGGAAAGTCATGACCAACCTTGATAGTATATTAAAAAGCAGAGACATTACTTTGCCAACCAAGGTCCATCTAGTCAAGGCAATGGTTTTTCCCATGGTCAAGTATGGATGTGAGAGTTGGACTGTGAAGAAAGCTGATCGCCGAAGAATCGATGCTTTTGAACTGTGGTGTTGGAGAAGACTCTTGAGAGTCCCTTGGACTGCAAGGAGATCCAACCAGTCCATTCTAAAGGAGATCAATCCTGGATGTTCATTGGAGGGACTGATGCTAAAGCTGAAACTGCAATACTTTGGCCACCTCATGCGACGAGTTGACTCACTGGAAAAGACTCTGATGCTGGGAAAGGTTGAGGGCGGGAGGAGAAGGGGATGATGGAGAATGAGATGGCTGGATGGCATCACCGACTCTGTGGACATGAGTTTGAGTGTACTCCGGGAGTTGGTGATGGACAGGGAGGCCTGGTGTGCTGTGATTCATGGGGTCGTGGAGAGTCGGACACTACTGAGCGACTGAACTGAACTGAATGTTGAGCTAATTTTCTTTCTGGCAGGCCCTTATAGTAGTTCATATTCTTTTTTTTTTTTTTCATTAGAAAGATGGGTTTTGTGAAAGCACTGATGCCTTTCAATAGTTAAAATTGAACAGAGGATCCTCAGGTCTCTGGGGCCACAGAAGCAAAGTTTCTGCTTTTGATATAGGTTTCTCTACTGTTTTTATCCCCATTGAGATAAGTCTTTGATTTAAGAAATGGCCACAATAGAATGTGAATTTTCTCATGTTTTTGTAAGCTATTTTTATAGATCTGGTCTTACTTGAAGTTAGCCGTTTGGTATGAGGTTTGGCTTCAAAATAGGTTTAAAATTTGAAAACCTTCCTATTGAATGAGTATAAATTATTCCACAGGATTATTAACTAAATAACTAGCTAGTGTGGGTACTGCACTAAGTCTCCCTCTTTTGGGGGATGTCAGAAATGGCAAGTTTATCAGGTGGCCACTCTCTGAACCCCTTCCCATCACTCACATGTGCCCAACTCTCTGTTTCACCAGGAGATTGACCCTTGCCTTCTCACTGGTGGCTCAGCAGTCAAGAATCTGCCCGCAATGCATGAGATGCAGGCTAAATCCCAGGGTCAGGAAGATCCCCTGGAGGAGGGTGTGGCAACCCACTCTACTATTCTTGCCTGGGGAATCCCATGGACAAAGGATCCTGGTGGGCTACACAGTCCATAGGGTTGCAAGGAGTCAGACACAACTGAAGTGACTTACCTTACCTCCCTTGAGCTAAAGGATCTGACAACTTCAGGCAAATCCCGCTGATAGTTGAGGTGGGAGAAGGCAAGCAGAACTGCCCTTGTGTTCCCCAGAGGGACCCTCCCCACAGACCCTTCCTGTTGCAGCTTCTCCTTCTCTGACAGGTGTACATCTACCTGGTCTCCTTCATCTCTCACCCCCTTAAATTTTTTTTTTTTTTTCCTTTTCAATGCAGAGTCATCAATTCGTAGAGGTAAACTCCTTTTTGACTGGGCAGTGTAGGGGAGAGGTGAAGGCCCCAGACTCTGCCTGAATTTGCTCCCTAGACCTGTAGTTACTGACAAAGTGATTTTGGACAGATGATTTAAGATCCCTGGGCTTTACTTGCTTCCTCTGTAATACTCATGAGCCTTATCAAAGAGCTGAAGCTGAATGAGTTAGTATGTATAAAGCCCTTAAAACAGTATCTACCGTATGATAAGCTCTTTTTAAGTGTTTGCTATTATCATGATGATTTAAATGTAATCATGAAAGAAGACTAAGGCACTCTCCTCTATCCTATCCTATTGACTAGAGCATTCATTCACTCATTCAACAAATATTTATGAGCTTGCTATGTGGTTCCGTTCCGTCGCTCAGTCGTGTCCGACTCTTTGCGACCCCGTGGACTGACTGTAGCCAACCAGGCTTCTCCGTCCATGGGATTCTCCAGGCAAGAATACCAGAGTGGATTACCGTTTCCTTCTCCAGGGGATCTTCCCGACCCAGGGATCGAACCCGGGTCTCCCGCATTGGAAGCAGGCGCATTAACCTCTGAGCCACCAGGGAAGCCCTATGTGGTAGGCATGGTATTATCTCATTTCCAGTAGGCTCCCTTCTATGAGTATGGCCTGAGCCCAATTTTATTACAGCAGTCTGAATTTCTGTCCCAATACTGTATGTGAAATCTAAGAGTGCACATGGCTTTTATTCTTTTTTAACCTTTTTAAAAAGGTTAAGTGCCTAATTTGGGCTTGGGCAGCATTGGCCTGAATGTCTGAGAGTTCTTGCTAAGTGGCAGGATCACATTCAGCTGATCCTAATAGGAAGAGCCTGGTGGCCGTAGAGCAGGGGTCCTCAGCTTTGGGGATCTAATGCCTGATGATTTGAGGTTGCACTGATGTAGCCATAATAAAAATAAAGTGCACCATAAATGTAACACATTTGAATCATCCTAAAATTATCCCCCACTCTTGGTTCATAGGAAAGTTGTCTTCCACGAAACCAGTCCCTGATGGCTGGGGATTGCTGCCCTGTAGCCTTAGCCACCTGAACTTCCTCTTGTTTGTGTGGTTGCTCTGCTGCCAGAGACTCACTGAGTTAAGGGGTTTAAGACTCCCTTTAACCAGAGAAGAAAGGACCTAGTTTCCTTGGGGCCCACTGGCTGTTAGGCCCCCTGCCTAACTCCCTCTTTTCCAGAATGATTTTATGTCACACATCATATGTGTTCACTGGTTCCCCACAACATTAATGTTTACTTGCATTTTACCCCCACTTTTTGAGTCTTTTCTTTTCCTATATAATAGTGCATACATTTAGGGGGAAAATGGAGCCTACTACTAATTCTACTCCCAGAGATAAGTGAACTGATTTACTGGGAAGACAGGAAGATACAAAAACTGAAAAAGTAAATAAATAAAAGGGTGTGGTTACAGACAGTTGTCAGAGATTTCAAACAAAAAACCATGTGGCTTCTTCCCAGTGTTGCTCAGTCTGACCCTGTCCTTGTCACATGAATCCCAGAGATTCTTGAAGAACTGGGTAGTGAGAACCATTCTAAGATTATACATTGCTATTGATTTCCTCATCAACCTGCCTGATAAAAGCTGAGATAAGGTCCTGGATGCTTAAAACGATAGAATGGAATGATATTAAGATATATTGGAAGGCGAATGATGCAGGCCTGAGTAGACTTGAGGAGAGGTGAGTATCTCATGGCTATAACTTCAGTTGTGGTGACTGACCTGTTCCAGAAACTTATATATGGGCATCACTGTTGTGTGGGATTGCCTTTCCAAAAGATAATTTGTACCCTTCCTTTGTATCATGGATACCTTTGATGGGAATTTTCTATGACTCCTTCTTAGAATAAATTTTTAAATGAATAAAATATATAGGATTACAAGGGAAACCAGTTTTATTTCTACATATATATATATATATATATATAAAACATCAAAATATTTTAAAGTCTGTGATGTACTATGTATGTGCTTCTTCATAATGTATTTTAATGTACTAAATGCTGTGATCCAGTGTTGGGTGTAAAAATGATTATAACCTCAAGGTGATTTTAAAAGGAAAAAAAGTATTTCAAGATATAGGTGACTGCTAATATGACTGTGGTGGTTGGTGTTTTCCTACATTCACTGCAGAATAAAATGCTAAGTTATAGGGAGAGGTTAGCCACAAAAAAAAAAAAAAAAATTCCTCCCAGGTTTATACATATCTCTGAATTCAATGTATGGACCCCTGGGTTTGTGAGCCCTGTTTGGAGAATTCCTGTTTAGAAGCAGCACTGAAGGCAGTGCTGCCAAGGTGGGGAGTATTATGAGAGATACTATGAAGACAGTGGAAGATGCTGCATGCTGATATGGTAAGGGAAACTTGTCCTCCATTTTAATTTTTTAATCGAAGATGTATGATTTTTAATAAATTTTTCTTCAAATTGTCAAGGCCCTTTTCATTTTCCATTTTAGTGCCTCGACTTACCTGTAAAATTGATAGAACCTATGATCTTTGGGGGTTCTCTGGTCACTCAGATGGGAGAAAATCTGTCTGCAATGCAGGAGACCTGCGTTTGACCCCTGGTTTGGGAAGATTCCCTTGGAGAAGGGAATGGGTATCCACTCCAGGCATTCTTGCCTGGAGAATCCCATGTACAGAGGAGCCTGACAGGCTATAGTTCATGGGGTCTCAAAGAGTTGGAAATGACAAGAGGGTTTTTTTTTTTTAATAATCTTTAACTTAATCATTGAGTATGTAATAGTATAATAAAAGAATTTAGGATTCTGTTTGTCTATTCTGTTATATATATATGTAAATAAATAAATGTATATATAATTCTCATTACTGTTTTTTAGATTAAAGCATATTCCCTTACATTTAAAAAAGCTAGGCAAGCCCACTCATTTCTGATTGTACTATCATGCTATTTAATACAAAGTGCTTAGAACTATTGAAAGAAATATTTGGATGACCAAAGTCATTAGACAGTAATGCAAAGGGATCTAGCAATCATTTGGCTTCAATTTCCTTGTTATTCTTTACATTACATTATAGAAGTGAAAATTTTCTATCATGTTCTGACCTCTAAGAATACACTTATAGTGAGTTTTTAGTTTTGCTAATTGCTTTTTATTAGTTGCTAGTTGCTATTTAGCCACATCTCTCAGCCTGCAGGATATCAGTTATTCAGACAAGAATCAAACACTGGCCCTGGCAGTGATAGCCTGGAATCCTAACCACTAGGCAACCAGGGAAATCCCTTGTTCACTTTTAATGTATTTTTGTGTTTAATTGCTAAATTCTTTTAGAAATAAAGAGTTGGAGGTAATGTCCTAGAACATCTAGATTTTTAAAATTTTGTTGTCACTTTTAGATCTTCATTCCTCCTATCGCCTGACATCCAGACTGACTTTTCCTGGTATATTTTATTTCTGGTTGCTAAATGCAGTGAATACAGTCAGACTTAGTCAGGAGGAAAAGCCTGTGAGTTATGGTTGATTGCTTTTATGTATTAACGGTGCCTATGGAGGGTCTCATTAACACACACAGCATGGGGAATTTTTGCAGCTACCACAGAGAGCTCAAAAAACCCAACTGCAAAGCAAACTTGATTGTTTATGTCTCAGTATTTTTATTTGGAGCTTTAAAGGACATTAACGAAACTTCTTGGGGCAGGTGGAATGCCATATGGCACAGGGACTGGACCAACGCCATAGCTTTCGAAATTTATTGAAGCTTCGCCTTGTAGTGGGAGTGATAAGAGTCCCTGGACTGTTTCCATTCAGTGATGACATTCATGTACGGATCAGCAGTAAAGCTACTTGAAAGAAAGCAAACCAGTAACCATCTAGAAAGAGATTTATTTTAGTATATACTTATTCATAGGGCCTGAAAGAGAGTATCGTTAACACTGTCTTTATTGGATTCAACTGTTTTTTTTTCACATATTGTCTTATTTTACAGATTTTATATAGATACTATTATAGAGTAATTTGGGTGGGGATGGGGGTATAGATGTACTGGTTTCTTATACACTAACTGAATACTCCTAAATTCAGATTTTATGTCATACACACGCATGCCCAACCCCCCGCCCCCACACACAACATGCATACATACATACATATCTAGGGATAGTTTTGAATGGTGGCATGGTCATTAAGAGGCAGTGTCTGGGGCCTTCTAGGGTTACACCAAAAGTCCCACTGCTGTTTGAGTTCTGCAGTTAGCACAGGAGGCTTCCTTCACCGGTGTGTTTATGTCAGTCTTGAGGCATGGTGGAAAGAACGGCCTTTCCAGTCCTGCTTGTGACAAGTGCTCCTCATGGTCTCTGTACTGAGCCCAGATGCTCTATAGAAGGAGAGAGCTTTTAGAGAAGGAAAGGGAAGCTTTTGTAGTGCTTGAGAGAGTGAATGGATTATATCCTTGTTTAACAGAGTTAGGAGAAATTGAGTATTTGTGATTGTCACTGACTTCAAATTATCAATACATATGTGCCTTGTAATACTATTAGATAATTGACTTTATGCAATATAGTTTTCCTATAAATGGACGCTGTCATTTTATATGGAAGTTGGCACTGCAAATAATTTTAAGTAAAGATTAAAAAACACAGGACATTTACTTGTTGACTCCATTTTCACTATCCCCTCCCCCCATTTCTGTTTGATTCTTAAGGCAGAAGTATAATTTCTCTCAGGAAGACCCCAGAGCACTCTGGTTCTTCATGGCTACTCATATACTAGTAATAAAGAGTGAATAAAGCATATGACAAAAAAATTGTCTTTAATTGAATATAGAATATAAGAACTCCTATTCATGAGCACTTTCAATTTTTATAAATAAGTTATACTGCTTATATTTTCCCTATTATTGTGACTAGGTGCTATTATTTCCATTTTATAAATGCAGAAAATGAGACCACGAGAAATCAAGTCACTTCCTCAAGTTCTCACAGGCATACCTATTAAGAAGCAGAACTGGCTTAAAAAAAAAAAAAAAAACCAGTATCACTTGAACTCAAGAGTCCATATTCTTTCCTTTGTCTAAAATTCTGTCTTTTATGTTGAATATTTCACAGGGATTTGCAATTTCCTGATTTAGGCACTTTGTTCTTTTGAGTTTAAAGACCCACCATGATCTCCAAATATGCCCCATAGAAGAAATTGCTCTTTTAACAACAACCACCACCACAAACTTAGACATGAGAGGTCATGCTAATGAGAAACAGGATACAATATAGCTGTTAAGGAAAGTGCCATCACAACTTCTGGCTGCTCAGTCTGAGAATATAGCTTCTGCTTGTCCCAGTTAAGCTCTGAATGCATATGTAGTCATTTCCCTTTATAACTCTCTGTGGACAGAGTTTGTAATATCAGATGTGAGATGATAGAAGTGGCTCCCAGTAAAGCCTAGGAAGTATGGCCTAAAATATAAACTCCTTTAAGAAAAAAAAAAAGCCTGTTTCCTTACTGAGCTTGCCAGTTTCCATAATTAGTCAGAGTCAATTAAGTACTTTAATTAGTTTGATCTTTATGGAATTTCCAACATATTTTTGTTTTGTAATCAGAACTAAATTTGAGTATGTGACTAATATCCCTTATAAAGGCTTACAGTAACATGCATCAAAATGATTCACTTCCCTTCCAGGATGGTGATATTTTATCAGCATAATTTTAACATGCATTTCACAAAAGCATAGTGTTTATATACATTATTACTTATTTGAAATTTAACATCATTCATTTTTCAGGCAGCATGGGGTTAAGCAGAACATAATGGGTTTTCATTTTTAGTTTAGATGCAGCCACAATATAAACATTTAAGAGGCATTTATAAATACTTAATGACTTAGCATTTAATATACATGATAGTTTAAATTTTGGGTGTAATAGTATAAAAGTTTATGTAATCTAGCAAGGCAGCGATTTAAAAGAGAACTGCCAATCTATGTCTGTAAGATTTAGCATTCAAATCATGGTACAAATTATAGTTAATCTGATTAATGAATTGTAACTTCTAAATTTAAATTTACAGTATACATAAGGACTTGAGAGAATCCAAATTATTTAGAAACTAGCCTGAGTTATTTTTCTTGTGCTTGTCTTTGCCTCTAGGTCCATTGAATGTAACTACTGGATCAAGGTTTTTTGTTTGTTTTTTTCTTATATTCACCTAAATCTATTTTTAAAATGACTGCTTTCAACTCCCAGCACACTCGCACTTCTACCCTCTACTCTCAGCTGTTTTCTCTGAGGAACACGATTGACTGTTTTGTTTTCTTATCCCTTTGAGTCATTTTCTTAACTTTTTCATCCCTGGGGGTACTTTATACTCTATTTCTACTTCTCATTTTTTCAAACTTAATATCGTCCTTTATTTTTCCTTTTAAGTTGATAAATCAACTGACAAATTCTATCCTGAATCCTCGATGACTGCTTTCTTGAGTTTCAAAGAATCTGAAGATTCTTTCAGTGGAATCTATCATAGAGTTTGGATGCAGAAGCAGCTTGCCCCCTCTGTGCCTGAATCATGTTGAAACCATGGGACAGGTCTGGCTTCCAGATCTAATAGAATAGTGGTAAACACCTGGTGGTAGGAGAAGTAGAGAGAGAAGAATGGATTTAGTTCCATTCGTTTAGTAAATAGGAATCTGTTCCAGAGTTCCTTTGAGTATGCTGAGTCCTGAAGGCCTAAAAGGGATGACACTTAAACAGAACTGACTATACTGAGGATGGCTCATGGAAGGAAAAAATAAGATTCTGTATTTTATATATCAATTCTACACTCATTCCCTCTTCAGCCACTTAGAGGGAAGAGGTTTAAAAAAAAATTTTTTTTTCCTGCTTATTTAGTTAATTGAAGTCAGAAATGACTGTGCATTGAAATGTTTATTCTTAAAGTTTTTGAATCCGAAGAATTGTATTCAATATGTAAGCAAGGTCTGAGTTATCTAAAGTGACAGATTAGCTAGCTACAAAATCTATAGCTATAGGCTTTAGCAGTAAGAGGTAATGAACAGCATGGAAGCAACAAGAAGAAGACCTCAGTGAACTTCATTCTTGAGTTAGCTTTTATCATGCTATTGGAAAACGTTAAGGGCAATTCTTCATTATTGTTTTTGGCAGGCAACTAGATTAAATAATACTGGTCATTTATTTAGTATTACATAAAACCTTCACATTTATCCCAGTATCCACTTTCAAAACCGGAAAGTTCAACACTGTGCTTTAAGGCAACCGAGTCTTCCTTTGTGACTCTTGCTGATCACCTGGGTTTGGCTTCACTGTGCTGCCAAATATTAGCTGTGTATGTGGGACTGTAGCCTATGAGTTTAGCTGGAGACACCCATTAGAATGTATGTATTAGTTCTTCCATATCTCCCTTCCAAACTATGATCTATTTCAGTGTTTCAGGATGCTCATATACATGATCCACTCCTTCATCTAATTCATGTATTGAGCACTTATGATATGTCAGTGAGTGTATAGAGGATTGCATGTATATAATGATGAACAAGACAGGCAAGATCCCTGTTCACAGAGCTTACATTCTAGTAACCAAACATATAAAGAATCAGCCTGGTGATAAGGGTGACAGAAGTAGCAGAGTGTTCATTAGAAGCTTGTTTACAGTATGTGGTTAGGGGAACTGTTATCTATTCCTACTTTAGAAAAGGACATGAAGATAATGCTTTACGTATTCTGTAGTAAATCACAGCAGGGGAAATTGGGCTCAGTGATCTTAAGACATTCTTATTATGTGGATTTCAAACATATGTGCAGATTGTCTACTGGCAACAAAAATAGTATGGTAATAAGGAAATCAGGTAATGTGTACTCCTAATTATATTTAAATAGGTCTACATGTAGTGATAATAATGGTGAACTAATATAGTCATAATTGTGTAATAGAAAGATAGGATAGAAATAATGGTATGGTATATGGTGGTTGTAAAAACTAAATATCATTTTATTTTTTCAATAGCTTCAACTAAGCACTATAATATGTTTTTTTGTTATGCTTGATTTAACTTTAAAGAATAGTATTTTTCTATCCTGGAACCATCATAAGACCCTAATAAACAGTATGTCAAAATTCTTCCTAGTTTATAAAATGAAGCACGTATCTTATATATAGCATCCAGGATGAAAAAATAGAGGTTTTGTTAATACCTGTGCCAATTGAATTGAAGGTAATTAATACATTCATTTCAGCAAAATTCTATTATTTGGTTCTGTGATTCATGGGAAAGATGCTTGCTGGTTCTTGGGAATATGTAGATATGTGCTAACTAGTTGGAAACGGTAATATGAAAAGCATTTAGCATACTAAATCTTATATTGTGTTCTTCTCATGATATTGGATGCTTTCTTGTTTCATTTGATCCTCAGTAGGACCCCATTTTTACAGTGAAAGGAAGTGAAGATCCAGGCAAATACACTTAGGGAATGAGGAAGCTAGGGTTCAACTTTCTGCTGTCTGCTTCTAAGTACCTTAGGCTCTTCCCACTCTCGGTGACATGAAACCTCCCAACCCATCTTTCTGTCATGTTTGCTGTACCCACATGTACATAAAAGGAATCTCACAGATTCCAAACTTTCACTGAAAGTTTTATGGCTAAGACTAATCTAGGTAAACTGAATTTGTGGGTCATCTCCAAAGGTCCTTGTAACAATCATTTTAGTTACTTCTTGGACTAATGGATGTACAGTTACTTCATAACAACATTTACTGATCTCCAGTTTCATATTCTCTATATTACTCTACTTGACAACCATACCTTTTAAAGTTGGAGATGTGGAAAGACAGAAAATAATAATTAACAGAAGAGCAAAGAAAAGAGGACAGATTTTCAAAAAATAAGGCAGTTTGAAACTCAGTAATTAAATTCGTTTTTTTGTTGTAGTGACAAATTATGTACTTCCCTGACTATATTCATCAATGAACTTGAGGGCTTGCTAGACATCAAATGAAGTGCATATTCTAGAAGAAAAACATTGTGTGAATAAAGGAAAAGATATTAAGGGGATCAGTCCAGTTTAGTTCAGTCTCTCAGTGTTGTCCTCCTCTTTGTGACCCCATGGACTGCTTCCCTGTCCATCACCATCTCCTGAAACTTGCTCAAACTCATGTCCATTGAGTTGGTGATGCCATCCAAACTTCTCCACCTCTGTTGTCCTCGTCTCCTCCTGCCTTCAATCTTTCCCAGCATCAGGGTCTTTTCCAATGAGTCAGTTCTTTGCATCAGGTGGCCAAAGTATGGGAACTTCAGCTTCAGCATCAGTCCTTCAAATGAATATTCAGGACTGATCTCCTTTAAGATTGACCGTTTTGATCTCCTTGCAGTCCAAGGGACTTTCAAGAGTCTTCTCCAACACCACAGTTCAAAAGCATCAATTCTTTGGTGCTCAGCTTTCTTTACAGTTCAACTCTCACATGCACACATGACTATTGGAAAAACCATAGCTTTCACTAGACGGACATTTGTTGATAAAGTAATGTCTCTGCTTTTTAATGTGTGGTCTAGGTTGGCCATAGCTTTTCTTCAAAGAAGCAAGCATCTTTTAATTTCATGGCTGCAGTCACCATCTGCAGTGATTTTGGAGCCAAAAAAAGTAAAGTCTGTCACTGTTTCCATTGTTTCCCCATCTATTTGCCATGAAGTGATGGGGTGAGATGCCGCGATCTTAGTTTTCTGAATGTTGAGTTTTAAGTCAACTTTTTCACTCTCCTCTTTCACTTGCATCAAGAGGCTCTTAATTCTTCTTTACTTTCTGCCATAAGGGTGGTGTCATCTGCGTATCTGAGGTTATTGATATTTCTCCTGGCGATCTTGATTCCAGTTTGTGCCTCATCCAGCCCGGCACTTCGCATGGTGTACTCTGCATCTAAGTTAAATAACCAGGGTGACAATATACAGCCTTGACATACTCCTTTCCCTATTTGGAACCAGTCTGTTGTTCCATGTCCAGTTCTAACTGTTGCTTCTGGAACTGCATACAGATTTCTCAGGAGGCAGATAAGGTGGTCTGGTATTCTCATCTCTTCAAGAATTTTCCACAGTTTGTTGTAATCCACACAGTCAAAGGCTTTGGTACAGTCAATACAGCAGAAGTAGATGTTTTTCTGGAACTCTCAAGCTTTTTTGATGATCCAACAGATATTGCCAACTTGATCTCTGGTTTCTCTGCCTTTTCTAAATCCAGCTTGAACATCTGGAAGTTCTCGATTCATATACCATTGAAGTCTTGCTTGGAGAATTTTGAGCATTACTTTGCTAGCATGTGAGATGAGTGAAATTGTGCAGTAGTTTGAACATCCCTTAGCATTGCCTTTCTTTGGGATTGGAATGAAAACTGACCTTTTCAATTCCTGTGACCACTGCTTAGTTTTCCAAATTTGCTGCCATATGGAGTGCAGCACTTTCACAGCATCATCTTTTAGGGTTTGAAATAGCTTAACTGGAATTCCATCACCTCCACCAGCTTTGTTCATAGTGATGCTTTCTATGGCCCACTTTACTTCGCATTCCAGGATGTCTGGCTATAGGTGAATGATCGCACCATCTTTGTTATTTGGATAATTTTGATCTTTTTTTATATAGTTCTTCTGTGTATTCTTGCCACCTCTTTTTAATATCTTCTGCTTCTGTTAGGTCCATGCCATTTCTCTCCTTTATTGTGCCCATCTTTGCATGAAATGTTCCCTTGTTATCACTAATTTTCTTGAAGAGATCTCTGGTTTTTCCCATTCTACTGTTTTCCTCTATTTCTTTGCATTGATCACTGAGGAAGGCTTTCTTATCTTTCCGTGCTGTTTAATTTCTAATCGTCATTGTTTCAAAAGTACACTATGTTAAGCAATATGCCGTAACTGGAAGGGAATCACTGGGAAACCATAGGCAATGAGTCCATGCAATGGGCCATTTATTTTTCTTTATGCTTTAAATGATGTTACATTATGTTTAAGCAACATATTTTAATTTTCATGATTAGAAAAAGATGGAACTATAGCGATTTTTTCTCCGTGACATTTATAAGTAGTTTTACAATATGCTATATACTTGACAAATGACATCTATATGACAAGACTCAGTTTTCTGATCCTTCTTTTCATATTAATTCATATATAATACTTCAAAGATGAAAGATACCTTTTGATTGTAATGGGGTAAATACATTTCTTCTGTTGACTTACGTATATATATATTTCCCAATACAAAGTAAAATACCCTGCTTTTAATAAAAGAAAATGGTATGTTTCTTACACTTAAAATTTTTGCTTTTAAAGTTCTATACTGAAGATTCATTTTGCATTTCTGCAGATAATTCTGATCTTATGAATCATGTGATTCCTAATGAAATACAAATTATAGATTCCTGTTTACAACAAACCCTAGGATGGTCTATATAAATTTCTTTCCTACCTACCCCATTGTATATCGTTACTCAAAAGTGCATTTATAACTTAGCAATTAAAATAATATACAATCCAGATAAACAAGAGTGAATTTACAATCTATGCCTCAGGGAAAGAAACTTCTGAAAGAGTTGAAGTAACTGTTATGTCATACAGTTCAGTTACCTCAAAAAATAGAACTCAGATGCATAAATTCTGAGAATAATGAAGTGATGATTATTATGTGAGTATAAGGCTACCATAAAGTGCTTGAATTTGTTATTTATTCCCCACCTCCTCTCTGTATGGGCTTCCCTTATAGCTCAGCTGGTAAAGAATCTGCCTGTAATGCAGGAGACCCCAGTTCGAGTCCTGGGTTGGGAAGATCTGCTGGAGAAAGGATGGCTACCCACTCCAGTATTATGGCCTGGAGAATTCCATGGACTGTAAAAGTCAATGGGGTTTGCAAAGAGTCAGACACGACTGAGTGACTTTCACACTCCTTTGTACTGATCAATACTTCTTGAGGCTTGTTTCTCGTATACATTTTTCTTTGGATTACAAGTTGTTAATTTTTTTCAACAACTTTAATTGAGGCTAATTTACATACCATGCAGTATATTTACTGTGTACAGTTCAATGGTTTCTATAGTCACAGATGGTTTTAACATCACTGCAGTGTGTGTTACAACACATGCATCACATCCAAAACAAAGCTAGGACCTGTTAGCTTTTGCCCTCTCCCCCATCCCTCATCTCTCCCAACACAGCCCTCAACAACCACATAAATAAATTTTTTTCTATGTAGAATCCTCTGATTCAGACATTTTATATGTATGGAGTCACATAAATGTGGCCTTCTGTGATTAGCTTATTTCACATAGCAAAATGTCTTTTAGGTTCATTCATGTTGTAGTGTACGTCAAAATTTCCTTCCTTTATATGACTAATACATTATTATATGGATATTCCACGTTTTGCTTATCCAGTCACCTATTGACATACACTTGGGTTGTCTTCACTTTTTGACTACAATGAATAATGCTGCTGTGAAGAGTAGTGTATACGCTTTTGTGTGGATATATGTTCCCAACTCTCTTGTGTGTATATCTAGCTATGGGATTGCTGGGTTTTATGGTAACTGTCTATTTAATTATTTCTTCGCTTTCTATTCTTTATTGGAAAGTCCAGCTTACTTAGAGGAATTCTTTTAATGTTAAAATTTATATATGTCTACCTGTCCTGCTTTTCATATTTCTCTCTGACTGTTTATTGCACATGTATCCATCTATGGGGTCACACAGAGTCGGACACGACTGAAGTGACTTAGCAGCAGCAGCAGCATTGATTTCAAAACATCTTTCAGATTCCTTCCCAGTGATTTGAATTTGTGCATCTGTGCCAAGAAGGGATTGTATTTGTTGCCATATACATGGGGCTATGTTCTTTTATTTTCAATAATTGTTTTACCAGAGTCAATAGGAGGCTGGTTAATAGTTTTTCATACAGTAATAGAATTTTCTGAAGCAGAGAGAATGTAATCACAAAATGTAAAAATAAGCAAATAAGGTCCGAAAGATTCAGGCTGTATATTTTTAGTAAGCACTGTGATATTTGAAACCAGCAGTATGTTTTTGCATTGGATGAGGTAGTAGCTTCAAAAACAAAATGTATAATAAAAATATAGATTATGCCTCTAGGCAGTGTGTGTGTAAATATGCTTGAGTGTATATATGATAATAGGCATTGAATCAAGATTCAGAAGAGTAGGTTTCCTCACTCATCAGTTTTTCAGTTCAGTTCAGTTCAGTCGCTCAGTCATGTTTGACTCTTTGTGATCCCATGGACTGCAGCATGCCAGGCTTCCCTGTTCATCACCAACTCCTGGAGCTTGCTCAAACATTGTCCATCAAGTCAGTGATGCCATCCAACCATCTCAACCTCTGTGGTCCTCTTCTCCTCCCGCCTTCAATCTTTCCCAGCATCAGGGTCTTTTCCAATGAGTCAGTTCTTCACATCAGTTGACCACAGTATTGGAAATTCAGCTTCAGCATCATCCTTCAAATAAATATTCAGGACTGATTTCCTTTAAGATTGACTGATTTGATCTCCTTGCAGTCCAAGGGACTCTCAAGAGTCTTCTCCAACACCACAGTTCAAAAGCATCAATTCTTCAGCGCTCAGCTTTCTTCATAGTCCAACTCTCACATCCATACATGACTACTGAAAAACCATAGCTTTGACTAGATGGACCTTTGTTGGTGAAGTAATGTCTCTGCTATTTAAGCTGTCTGGGTTGGTCATAACTCTTCTAAGGAGCAAGTGTCTTTTAACTTCAGGGTTACAATCACCATCTGAAATTATTTTGGAGCCCCCAAAATTAAAGTCTGTCACTGTTTCTGTTGTTTCCCCATCTATTTCCCATGAAGTGATGGGACGAGATGCCATGATCTTAGTTTTCTGAATGTTGAGTTTTAAGTCTACTTTTTCACTGTCCTCTTTCACTTTCAAGAGTCTCTAGTTCTTTGCTTTCTGCCATAAGGGTGGTGTCATCTGAGTATCTGAGGTTATTGATATTTCTCCTGGCAATCTTGATTCCAGTTTGTGCTTCATCCAGCCCAGTGTTTCTCATGATATACCTTGATATAAGTTAAATAAGCAGGGTGACAGTATACAACCTTGACGTACTCCTTTCCCTATTTGGAACCAGTCTGTTGTTCCATGTCCAGTTCTAACTGTTGCTTCTTGAACTGCGTACAGATTCCTCAGGAGGCAGGTCAGGTGGTCTGGTATTTTCAACTCTTTAGGAATTTTCCACAGTTTGTCGTGATCCACACAGTCAAAGACTTTAGTTATAAACATCATCAGTAGGAAGATGATGATGTTTGGTTATAAAGTTTTAGAATGTCATTAATCTGTGTCTGACTCAGTTTCATATTTTTTCTTATTCTTGATACCTGTCTTATCTCATTTTTTAACTGTACAATGAGATTTACTATGTAAAAGGACTGGAAATTTTAGAGTTGTTAAATTGTTAAATAGTATTGTTATGAGTCTGTGTGTTTATAGTCAATTCA
Organism: Moschus berezovskii; assembly: GCF_049115385.1. Taxonomy (NCBI): domain Eukaryota; kingdom Metazoa; phylum Chordata; class Mammalia; order Artiodactyla; family Moschidae; genus Moschus; species Moschus berezovskii. Next base: position 65,833,462 of record NC_142462.1, read on the forward strand.
CTGTTGATTTTAGTTCATTGTAATGAGTCTATGGCTAGGATCCCAGGATTTGTAAAACCTTACATGAATGTGTATCAGTCAGTCAGTCAGTTCAGTTGCTCAGTCATGTCCAACTCTTTGCGACCCCATGAACTGCAGCACGCCAGGCCTCCCTGTCCATCACCAACTCCCAGAGTTATCCAAATTCATATCCATTGAGTTGGTGATGCCATCTAACCATCTCATCCTCTGTCGTCCCCTTCTTCTCATACCTTCAATATTTCCCAACATCAGGGTCTTTTCACATGAGTCAGCTCTTTGCATCAGGTGGCCAAAATATTGGAGTTTCAGCTTCAACATCAGTCCTTCCAGTGAACACCCAGGATTGATTTCCTTTGGGATGGACTGGTTGGATCTCCTTGCAGTCCAAGGGACTGTCAAATCTTCTCAAACACCATAGTTCAAAAGCATCAATTCTTCTCTGCTCGTTGTTCTTTATAGCACAAGTCTCACATCCATACATGACTACTAGAAAAACCATAGCCTTGACTAGATGAACTTTTATGGGTGTATAATTTTTCTTTATGATATTCAGATAGTGAAAATTGATGGATGATCTTTCACACTAATGGATGTGCAGGGTTTTCTACTCTTTTGTTTTTGCGATAAGTGTTGATATTCAGAATTCATTTTAAGAGATGCTTAAGCTTGTAAGTCAGCACTGTTACATTAATTCATTTATCTTTATTGTAAGTTAGATATTTTTAGAGTAGTTTGAAAATTTAGGTTTGTTTCTTTTTGGAGATGAGAAGATCATGAAATGATAAAACAGAGAAAGGCTGGTTGGTTACTGCTTGTGGTTCTCTTAAAAGATAACAATCTTAGAAATTATTTTCATTATAGTTGATCTCCATATTTTTTAAATTAATTTTTTATTGAAGGATAATTGCTTTTTAGAATTTTGTTGTTTTCTGTCAAACCTCAACATGAATCAGCCATAGGTATACATATTTCCCCTCCCTTTTCAACCTCCCTCCCATCCCTCTTCCCATCCCACCCCTCTAGTTGATACAGAGCCCCTGTTTGAGTTTCCTGAGCCATATAGCAAATTCCCGTTGGCTATCTGTTGTGCATATGATAATGTAAGTTTCCATCCATGTTACTCTTTACATACTTCTCACCCTCTTCTCCCTTCTCCCCATGTCCTTAAGTCTGTTCTTTATGTCTGTTTCTCCATTGTTGCGCTGTAAATAAATTCTTCAGTACCATTTTTCTAGATTCCATTTATATGCGTTAGAATATGATATTTATCTTTTTCTTTCTGACTTATTTCACTCTGTATAATAGGTTCTATGTTCATTCACCTCATGAAAAGTGACTCAAATGTGTTCCTTTTTATGGTTGAATAATATTCCATCCTAACAGAGATCAGTCCTGGGTGTTCACTGGAAGGACTGATGTTGAAGCTGAAACTCCAATACTTTGGCCACCTGATGCAAAGAACTGACACATTTGAAAAGACCCTGAAGCTGGGAAAGAGTGAGAGCAGGAGGGGAAGGGAACGATGGAGGATAAGATGGTTGGATGTCATTACCGACACAATGGACATGGGTTTAGGTGGACTCTGGGAGTTAGTGATGGACAGGGAGGCCTGGCGTGCTGTGGTTCATGAGGTCGCAAAGAGTCAGACATGACTGAGCGACTGAACTGAACAGAAGTGAATAGTCCATTGTGTATATTTACTACAACTTCTTTATCCATTCATCTGTTGATGGACATCTAGGTTGCTTCCATGTTCTAGGTACTGTAAATAGTGCTTCAATGGACAATAATCTCCATTTTCTTGATAAATAGGCTCTGTAATCGATAGATCTTAAATTCTTCTTACTCTTATTTAGTGTATCGATTGCATTTCAGTCATGCCTTGTTCTTCTGATAATGTGGCAAACATCCCAGGATGCGCACTGTCTCTGCTGGTCCACTAGGGATTAAAAGTTACACTGTTATGCCAGAAATACACTCATACCTAGCTCTCTGATAGGGAACATACTAGTTCACTATTTACCAACATGAGAAAAAGAATGTATGTGTGGATCCCCACACCAGTATTTCAAGCCATGTATAAAAATCACAGCCTCTGTGGTGCATTTTTTTCTGTTGTACAGACGCAGATTTGCCATCTTCGGCATCTTTAGAAAGTTTTCAGTTCAGTTCAGTTCAATCGCTCAGTCGTGTCCGACTCTTTGCGACCCCATGAATCACAGCACGCCAGGCCTCCCTGTCCATCACCAACTCCCAGAGTTCACTCAAACTCATGTCCATTGAGTCGGTGATGCTATCCAGCCATCTCATTCTCTGTCGTCCCCGTCCCACCCCCAATCCTTCCTAGCATCAGACTCTTTTCCAGTGCGTCAAGTAGCTTATAAGCAATATGTAAAAGAATAAGTATGAATGGCCAAAGACTGGACGAGTAATTCAATGCTTGAGGTGACCTTAGTTTACTTCTTGCAACAGCAATGTTTTCTCCCCTGTGAGTATTTGTATTCAGTCCTCTGTTGATTATTATAGATTATTCAAACTATTCTATAGAAATTGTTCATAATAGACATGCCAACGTGCCCCTGATAGTATGTATGTTGTCGCACTTGATCCACAGTGCTTCCGTGGCAGGGAAGGCCAATGTAGAAACAGTGTACAATAATAGCTCATTTAATATCGTAACTAACCACATCATGTGTTTATTATTTTACAGATGAGGAAACTAAGGCAAAGAGTGGTGTATAACTTTTCAAACATGTAGTAGCAGAGCTGCATGTTAAACTGTCTATAGTCCAAGCTTTTAATTACTGTGCTATGTTCCTTTCTTGTCAGTTCATCAAATCACTCATTAAGTTAAGTGATCCTTCTCTTGAAAATATGAGTTACCCTACATGTCACCAATGGGGAAATTAGACCATGGGGTTTACCAGTCAACTGTGAGTGTGTGTATTCAATACAGTGTCTGCTCATGTAGAAGCAAGATAATGGCACCTTTTTAGTTTCTCACCTCAGATTTTGTTTGGAAAGTTGCCTGCAGTGGGTGTAAATGGTATGTTTACTATTCTTTCTATGACTAAGCAACTTGACCAATGAGACAGTTTGCTGAATCCTGCATTGGTAGTACTAGATGGTAGGTACTACTCTGAACATAGAACACATAATTTTAGATTAATATAATGTCAGAGCAACTTATAGCCTAGAGGTGAGCATTGCAGCCTTTGGCAAGTTAATCTGTTATGTGGACATAAGACTCTTGATTTATAAAATGAAGGAATTCATATTACATTTTGTAATTTATAATACTGCTTAATTATCAGTTAAATATAACATGATTAAATACAATAAAAATTAAGTGAGCATACTTTTACCTGATGTAACCCTAATTTAGATATTGGATTATTTTTTCTTTTTCAAACCAGTTATTTTTTTGTGTTAAATTTTTATTCGTGTAGGAAAAATGGTGTAGAAATATCTTTTTAAAAGTCATTAAAATTTTATCAGAAAATGTACTTTTGACAGATAGACTTGTATTTTATCAAAAGAGAAGTTTTCAGGTGCCATTATCTAGTTATATAAAATTCTGAAAAAGAAAATTCCGTTATTAAAAATTCCCTTTCTCTGACTAAGGCACTTTGGTGGTGATGTTAAAGCTTTGTGAGAAAACTACTTCCAGGAGCTTAGAATCTCCTAGGGCTTTTATGACTGGAGCTCACAGTTATTCTCTGCTGGAATTCTTACTGACTTCACGTATTGTTCATTTGTCTGGAGCATATGGTGCCGTGACAGTGCCTCAGATTACATTTCCCTCTTTGCCATATAAAGAAGGGTAGTTCTATTGTTCACATAGGTTACCTCACAGTGGTTTTTCCAGCATTTTACTGTGCATTCTCTTCCATTTTGCCAACTTCAAGTTGATCTTAATTAATTTAATGGTATGTTGCCTTTTAAAATGCCTTTATAACATATATGACTCCACATCGAAGAAATGTTGACAGAGAGTAAGAAATTGCCTCCTAGAGTATTTAAATTCAGAGATTAAATTTAATATGGATCTAATATCATTGCTAAATGAAGCTGTGAAGTTTCATTTTTTTCCTTTCTCCAGAGAACTTGAAGTTACATGGATTCTGCTTGGGAACTAGTGGCATGATGCTACTTGTATTGAGAAAGTCTCTTACATTTCATACCGTTTAGCTAACAGATTTAGCAAGTGACATATATGATTTGTTTATCTTCAAAACAGTCTAACAATGCTTGTGTTCACAATATTGAAGAAATTCTTCTGAGCATACATTACTTTCTTGGGTGAGATTAATAATGGTTTCTATTAAACCAGAAAAGAAATTAACAAATGCCCGTGCCCTTTTTCATCAAACCCAAGATATTCACTCATTCTTTCCTTCAAGATATGATTCCTTGTTGTTTCCCATCCCTAACTTTATTTCTTGGTCTTTATCTTTTGAATTCTTAATTTAATATATTTTGAAGTTACATTTCTACCTGCTTTTAGTGGAAACTACCTGGTAGTGTTGTTGTTGTTTTGGGATCAGAAGGATTATAATTGAAAAGAAAAAAATGTTCATGTTACTTCTAGTGTAATGGGCATCTTAAGACATATCTTAAGCAAACCTCACTTGATAAGTTGGTAAGTTTCCTTCGCGAATTTAAGCAGTCCCCCCCCCAAATTTCTTTATTATAAACTGTGTGACTATAATCTTGAAACACTCAGTGTTATGCAATGTATTTTCCATAAATGGTTGATCATGTTTTTTTTGCGTCAGAAGAATCTTTTAACTTTTGGACTGAAGGCAAGAAAGGCTGAAATTATTTCTGTTCTACAGATTATCTCTGAATGGTTCTCTCTGCCTCTCTGGAATTTAAAGACAAATATTTAGATATTCATTGTGATATGTATAGAGTTACAATTTTTTCCCTTGAGAGCAGTGATTTCCAACATTGACTTTATGTTACCTTAGTAAGTTTCTAATGATTGTGAGGTGGTGCAATATTGAAAGGGGCTTCCCTGGTGGCTCAGATGGTAAAGAATCTGCCTGCAGTGTGGGAGACGAGGATTACCTTGTGGGAAAATAATACATGGTGATTTTAAATATAAATGTATGTTATATGGTGCTCTCTCTCTTTCCCATTCCTTCGTCCCCTCCTACCTTCCCTCCCTACCTCTCTCTGCCTTCCTCTCTCCCTTAGTAAATGTGTATGTGTCTGTCTGTCTGTCTGTCTTATAGGCATATATTTCTGTTAGAAAAGGGTTGTTTGCAGTGCTTGTGAAAAACAATTATGCATTCATTGCTGGATACTTAGAGAAGTTTTGGATTTTTATACTGAGGTAAAAATAGACCTATGAAATAGTCGAACACATGATTGGAACTTTCCTCTTCCTTTTGAAGCAACCAGAACTATTCTGAATAGGCTGATCATGCAATAAATCAGTGTCTTTTTCTATTTCATGCTCATGTGTCTGTTGCTTAATTTTTCTGTTTTAAGAATCTTTTCAAGTACAAGAAAGCAATGTAGGTGAAATGATACCTTTGGTGAATACTAGCTAGGAGTATAATGATGGGAAATCTCAGATCCTGTTATTCATTGATTTGTTGATTGACTTATAGTTGATTGTATTAGTTTCAGGTATACAACATAGTGATTCAATATTTTTATAGTTATAGATTATACTCTGTTTAAAGATATACTCTGTTTAAAGATTAAACTCTGTAAAATATTGGCTGTATTACCTGTGCTTTACAGTATAGTGTTATAACTTATTTATTTTATACATAGTAGTACATCTTAATGTTCTCATGTCTACACCTCTTCACACTGGCAATCAGAAGTTCTTTATTTCTGAGAGTCTGTTTCTGTTTTGTTATATTCACTAGCTTATTGTATATTTTTTTAGATATCACATATAAGTGATGACATATAGTACTTGTCTTTCTCTATCTAACTTATTTCACTAAGCATAATACCGTCAATCAATCCACATTGTTGCAATTGGCAAGATTTCATTTTTCATTACGGCTGAGTAGTATTTCATTGTATGTATGTGTGCATATATATGCATTATCTTTATTTTTTTGTCTGTTGGTGAATACCTAGGTTCCTTCCATATCTTAACTATTGTAAATCTTGCTGCTATGAATGTTGAGGTGCGCCTGTCTTTTTCCAATTAAGTGTCTTCGTTTTCTTTGGCTGTATACTCAGCAATGAAATAGCTGGAGCATTTGTTGTTTCTGTATTTAGTTTTTTGAGGAACCTCCATATTGTTTTCCATAGTTCAGACCTCTTTATCTAGATATGCCAGTCAGTGAGTGGTTTTGTAGGATTGTTATTGCTGGAGCTATCCTGTACATTCTCTCTACTTCTTATGTGTATTTCCAATTAGATCAATTTCTTCTGAAAATGAGTGTCCTAGGCTCTAGTTCTTAAAATGCACTTGCCTAAACTCTAATATCATGGGCTTCTTTTCAGGCCTCAGCGTTCTTTCAAAAAATCATGTTTCTGGCCTTTCTGTTCCTGACAGTTGTTCTGGACTTTTGCCCCCGCCATGGTCATCTGGAGAAACTGCAGAAACAAACAACCCTGTTCTTAAATTCGCTTTAAACTCTTTGCCTATCCATCTGTTTGCTGCATATCCAAATTCTCTGGTGTGGAAGATGTCTTGATTTCTGAGTTTAGTTGTGTTTTCTGTGGGCTTGGGGGACCTAAGTTAACAAAGAAAGATAACCTTATTTTATTTTCTAGGAGAGCATTCTTAGAATTATTTTTTCCTTCCTAATGCTAATCCATAATAAGTGCCAAAATACAGTGACTCAGTTTCAACAGTTTCACTGTTAATCCTTGGGTTGCTTTTTGAAACAAATCCTGAATGTATGCATATATAAAGAAGCAAAAAACAAAAACAAATTCTGCTGTTTAAGCCACCTAGTTTGTAGTACTTTGTTACAGTAGCCCTAGAAGACTAATCAGATTTAATTCAGTAACAAATGATCTAATATCCATTAAAAAAACTGTAGTAACTTAATTTTTCCTATCAGGTATAGAATCTAGGTTATTTCCTCATGATAATTTATTTCCTATAGAAAGAATGAAGAGGAAGTTTCAACTATCATTTACAACCTTGCTTAGAAGGTAGATCTTTAAAATAATCTTTAGATCTGTTTTTCAAATTAAGGAAGCACTTGTTAAGGCAGATCTATATAGCATTATGGAAGATGTTTCAAAGGCAGGAGTACAAAAGCAAAATAAATTTAACATAGGTCAATAAGTGTGTATATTGTCCCAGAAAGAAATATAAGCCAGCTAAGCATCAACACTCCTTTCATTAATGGTTTGCTGACCTTCCTTGTGGCTCAGATGATAACGAACTTGCCTGCAATGCAGGAGACCCGGGTTTGATCCCTGGGTCAGGAAGATCCCCTGGAGAAAGAAATGGCAACCCACTCCAGTATTCTTGCCTGGAAAATCCCATGGACAGAGGAGCCTGGCAGATTACAGTCAATGGGGTCATAAAGAGTTGGACCTACTCTCAACTTACAAGACTGGCTTATATCCAGAACTCCTGTTTACAGATGCTGCTAGGTAGTTTGCTTAGCAACATACTTAATGGGACTTCAGGGAATTTGGTTTTCCAGCTAAATGAGTTTGGAATGCTCAAGTAAAAAGCAGCATTCAGTTGGAGGAAAAAAAAAAGAAGGAAGAGCTTAAAGTCCACATGCGAGAACCAATCACAGATAATTAGATCATGTATCATATGCAAATAACTTTTTCAAGATTTTTTTTCTTGGCAAATCTATATTCATAAATTTAGCACTCAGAATTCAATCTATTTTTGCAGAAAACATATCCTATAGAAAGTCAGGTTTTAGATTTCACCATAAAGACATATCTTAAATATTCTTAAATGAATTTACAAAGAACAAAACTTTATTTTTCAGTAACAGTATGTTTTCCTGGCAGTGTTGAACTAAAAGGCAGGCATAGTAAAGGAGGGGAGTCATTCTTCGACGTGCCCTTGAGCTGTTAGAAATGTTGTTAATATTTGTTCAAGTCTCTCACTGTGTGTGTGTTAGGGGAGGTAGTGCAATGCTAGGGGTAGACAAAATCATTTATGTCAAAAGCGCTGTTCTTATAGGCCACGACTGAGGTCTAGTTGAGAAGAGGGCTCAGAGAATCCTGATGGGAGTTTCGTAAAGGAGGGAGCATGCCAGCTCTGAGGCTTGCAGAGTACCCATTGTGGGTGCTAGAAAGAAGGAGATTAACTCAAGATCTAGAATCTTCTGAGCTTCACAGACAAGACTACTGTAAAAGAAAAAAAACAGCTTAACATCAGATAATAAATTAATCCCCATGGAGATTGTGTCCTCTTTAGCTGAGCACGTTTGGTGACATACTTTTACAAAGTTTTGTCTGTTGTACTCAGCAACATTTTTAAATGCCCCCTTTTCTCTTTTTAATTATTCGAAACTTACTTATCCCATACAATTTATGAAGAGCATGTGGTTACTTGAGTTCATTGCTTCTTGAGGTGATCTAATACAAGTATAACTAAATCAGAATTATTAAAATGTTCCCAATATTCTTCAGGTCTTGGACATTTGTAAAACCTCTTGTAACCATGTGCATATGCACATTTAGAGAGATGTTTAAGATGTAACAGTTTACAAAAAGTTCAGTTCAGTTGCTCAGTCATAGTCATCAGTTTGCTAGTAATTAACAAATGTAAAAATACTAGTATGTGATCATTGATTTTATTTGGCTTGTGATAACTGATTTTAGGATGCTGATATATTTTCAGTTTTCTAATAAAAATAAAATAAAAAAGAAATGGGGGAAAAAAAGGATGCTGATATAAACAGTTCAAGTATGCTGGCTCAGAGCATTCGACAATCCTTGACACTGAATTAAGACATCTAACAGTTGTTGAGCACATACTCATATACTATAGAGAGTTAGCCTCAGAACTATTTAAGGGAATATCCTAATGTAAAATTGGAAAAAAAAAAAGATTGAGTGCTTTGCTTGAAGTACACACCTTTTATTTTGTCAAGATGTCTCAAATATAGACCAGTGAAAGTATTTACAAGTAAAATGCATGAATTGCTTCTTTGCTACCAAAAGACAATGAACAATTTGTTTGATAGAAGTAAAAAAAAAAAATCACACTTTTTAACTAATGAACGTCCTGAGGTCTGTCCACCACTATGTTAAGCAAATTGGTGTTTATTAAAGTTCATCCATACTGTTCACTTGTTTAGAATACTAATTGCTCAGATTGTTGAATTCTTGAGAGCTATGTCCTGAAATACTTGTGCAATTTGAATATTTCATGATAGAGCATTTAGCAATTCATCATTAACAGTTATTCCTGAAGTTTTCTTGGTAGGTACCTTTTCCAGTTTCTGGTTTGTTAAAAATTCTTACTATGACTAGGTGTTGAGATGATTATGATTTTCTCTTTTAAATCTGTTGATGTGATGAATTAATGATATTTTTAGATCTTTCAATAACAATTTTCTTAGTTAAGTCGCTCAGTCGTGTCCGACACTTTGTGACCCCATGAACTGTAGCCCACCAGGCTCCTCCATCCATGGGATTCTCCAGACAAGAATACTGGAGTGGGTTGCCATTTCCTTCTCCAGGGGATCTTCCCGACCCAGGGATGGAACCCAGGTCTCCTGCATTGCAGGCAGACTCTTTAACCTCTGAGCCACTAGGGAAGTCCCTAGCAATTTTCTTAGTATTCCTAAAAGACAGTAGTAGATATGTTTTTATGTGTTGTATTTGCTTTTCAGTGTTTTAGTCGGTATATCTGTAACTTCATATGTGAGTGAGATGGACATATTATTTTCTCTTCTCTTGCCATTTTTCAGTTTTGTTGTCAAGATTATGTTGGTTTCATAGAGCTGGGAAACAAGTCACTCTCTCCTTTTTCCCCTCCCTTTTTCCCATTCTCTGACTAGTACATGATTGAAATGCTTTATTTACTGAAAGTCTGATAACATTTATATCTAAAGATCTCTGATTCTGGTATACTTATTGTGGAAAGATTATTTTTAAGCCAGTAGTTCCATTTTTTTAATAGTTCTAAATATATCTGGATTTTCATTATTTTCTCTTCTTGAGATTGATTATATTTTTATAAAGATATTTAAATTTCATAGAAAATTTCCAATTTACTGGCATAAAAATTATTCATAGAGGGAATTCTATAGTGGTCCAGTGGTTAGGATTCAGTGCTTTCCCTGACATGGTCGAGAATCAATCCCTAGTAGGGGAATTAAAATCCCAAAAGCTGCATGGCATGATCAAAAAAAAAAAAATTCATGGAATTCCTTTAATATACTTTAGTTTTGTTGTTTCTCTGATTTTGTTCTTTTTCAATCCTAATATTTATTTGACCTCTTTATCAATTTAATTTTTACATACCACAAATGTATCTGAGTTATTTTAATTTTTTTCCCCAAATAATTAACTTCAGGCTTACTGATACCTGTTCAATATTTATTTTTCCTATTTAATTTTTATTATCTTCATTATTACATTTCTTCAACTAACTTTAGTATTATTTTTCATGAAGTCTCATATTTAGCCCATGAATTCATAGACTTTTTCTGACTTAATGAACAAAGTAAATGTCCTTACATTTTTGACAAAGAGTTCTCTTAATATGTGATAATAAGCCAGTTGGTTTATAGATTTTCACTGGTTTGCTTGGTTTATTTATAAGCAAAGTGTCTTACAATAGGACCATTAAAAATGTTATGATTTAAGTTTGATTGTTAATAAAAGCTGCTTTTTTTTGGTAAATTTCAGAGGTAGAATATGGAAATTTCAGTGGACTACTCTGATATGTGTAAATCTCAACAGAAACACTGATCAGAGATTTATTAGTGAAATTTATCATTTTTCCTAAATGTGACAATTCTATTGATTATTTTGTTTCTAACTTTAAAAAATTTTTGAATGAATGAAATAATATAACCATAATTATGATATAATTACATGAATATAAGTAAAATTTTCCTTTAGTTAATTTGCTGTTTTGTTTGGTGATATTTAATAATGATTTTTCTTGTCTGTGCACATTTATGAGATGAGGAAGAACTTTGCATTCATCATTAGTAAGTTTCATCCAGACTTAGAATTTTGAAAACTGAGTGTCTGAAGACCCTTTACAAGTCATATTATTCAGTAAATGAAGAACCAAAAGCCTAAAGCTGCATTGTGCAATATGATAATACTAGCTATAAAGCATCTGAAATACAACTAGTCCAAATTAAGATATTTCATGTTTAAAATATGCTTTGAGTTTTGAAAATTTGGTATGAACAAAGGACTATAAAACATCTCATTAATAAATTGTATACCGATTGCATGTTAACATGACCATTTTGTTTATATCAGGTCAAATGAAATACATTATCAAAAATAATTTTGTTTCTTTTTATTTTTTAATATAGTCATTGGAAAACTTAAAATTAATATGTGGATCGTCTTAATTTCTATTAGACAGTGCTGGTCTAAGAGTTTACTTCTTTATGTAAACCTTCATGGCTAACTAGTAAGGAATTTAGAAACAACATACAAGCCTATAGCATTTCAACAATTTCTTCTTTTCCTTTTTGTTTATTGAGTTACTTTTTGCTGACTGGGAGGTTTCTTAAATTTGGAGAAGTTATAAAATATCACCACAAAAGCTATTGTTTCCTCAAATAAAGCACATGAATTAGATAAAAGTTATAAACTATAAACATTGCAAGCAGCAATATTAACAGAAAATACTCTTTGTTAGTAGAATGCTTCCAGAAATATTTTAAATTTCCAAATAATTGTAATTTTAAGTGACTGAATTTAGAATGTTTAAAGTTAAATTTTTACACTGAGGAAATTAAGTCTATAATATAGATACTCTAATATCTATAATATAGATATTAAGCATATATCTGATAGCAGAAAGCAGTCTCAATTTAATTTTGGTCATTTTTATTTCGCAGACAGTATAAATTTATGTGGATCTACAAAATATCTGTTGGAGAAAGGATAAACAAACTTCTGGTTTCACATTAGATTTTGTGTTATCCGCAGGCTGAATAGTTTGAAATGAAGGCTTAGATTCTACTCTGCATAAATTTTTCATTGTTCTTCTGTTGGATAATTCAAGAAATCTGGAATAAACAATTCTATTTAGTTTCTACATTATCCAAGAGAACATACCTTTGTGTGGATCTTTGAGAAAATGTATACACAGTATGGCACCTTACCTGTTTAGAAAAAATATCACAGAGAATTGTATAGCATTGTGAATATAGCAGTGCCCTGAATAACTGAAAGCAGTGTGATTTGAAAATCAATATTTTGGATAGAAGCTGAATTTGCATTTCATAACAGTTTTTCATCCTAAAATTACACTTAGCGATTGTAAAAGCACATCATTACCTCCAGGCTTAATTGCCACTACCTTCTGTATGAAGGGAACAATGTTTAGTCATAAGTGCGATAATGGATTATATTGTACAATTAAAAACCGTCACCTTTATGAATTGTGTATTGACTATCTATCATTGGCATTGAGTTTATATTGAATGCAACGTTGTGTGTGCATGTGTATATGTACCTATATCTATCCGTCATCAGAACTCTTTGAAGAGCTGGAAAAACTGGAATGTGTTCTAATTGACAAAAAAGAAAAGCAGCAGTAATTATAAATTACTTTTAGAATTGTCTAATTATGTGCCACAACACATGTTTGCTTCTTGAATAGTTAAAAAACTACAATAAGATGTTCATTTTGTAAATAGAAAAGGGGACCAGAGAACACTCACAGTCTATAAAAGTGTCATACAAATTCTAACAGGTGGTGCTGACAACAGTGTCTTTTAATGTTGTCATCATGGAGGCTAGGTTTTCCCTCTGCTTGTCCTACTGTGTAACAGAGTAAGTTAATACACATTTAATAACCAGTAGTTCTAGACAATGTGTGTCCAGTTTGTTTTTCCTTATTTTTTGGAACTTAAAATTCTGTAATTGAATGTTCTCTCAAAAATGAAGTGCATTTATAAAGTGTCACTTTATAAACTTTTAACTTTTCCTCCCTTTGGGATGTGTGTTCTATCTCACATCAGGAAAATCAATTTTCATTAATAAATGCTTAAAATTATTCATAGTAGAGAGAAATTTAAAATAATTTTCTCCAGGAGATACAGATTGATTGGGCAGAACTCTAATACAGATGCTTCTGAGTAATTGTTTTGAATTGTAGCATTCTGCCAAAGTCCATTCCTTCAGCCGGAGCAGAGAATCCACCTATAAGACAGACTGTGTTCTGACCATTCCTAATTATTTATAAGGATAGCAATTTTGTGGTTCTTATCAGTAAGGAGTTTTGACATTCAAAGGTCTATGGGCTTTAAAATATACTGCAAGTTTATTTTGTGTATTGAAAGGTAAATCTGCCAGAGGATAAAAGTCTTATCATATGCATACTGCTTAGTGATGTGTGAGGGGAAGGAAACACCTGTTTCACTACTCATAATGAAAAATAAGTGGTTTCCATGCTTCTGTGATCTGTTTTATAAATTATTATGAAATATTAAACTACTTGTACATGTGTTTTTTTTTTTTTTTTTTTTTTAGTGCTACTGGACTGAATTAGTATAGGACAATGATTTGATACTTTGTCCCATAGTGTATCTGGGACCCAAGAGATCAAATCCTTTCAAGAGCAAGAAAACATTTTTTGTGAATAGAACATCCTGTTTGTGCAAAGTATTTGTCATAATTTTGTCTTTTAAACTTAAAACCATAATGTTTCATGGCAAATCTGCTTTTATTTTTAGTCTGAAACTAAAAACTTAGTCTCCAGACTAAACTGATACAATTTTTCTAGACAGGAGGATAGCAATATCATTAAGACTAATGTTAACTTCTAGAAATTAAATTTATGGAAATAAATATTGTACAAAGATTTAGTATACAATAGAATTTATATTTCACTTATTTCTAAGTGGTAATCAGTTGGAAACAATGTAACTTCCAGGAAAAATGTGGTGATTGAATTAAAAAATATATGGGATTTCTAATCGAATGGATTGGTGGTGATGGTTTTTTTGCTAAGTCATGTCCTACTCTTGGGACTCCATGGATTGTAGCCTGTCAGACTCCTCTGTCTATGGGATTTTCCAGGCAAGAATACTGGAGTGGGTTGCCATTTCCTTCTCCAGAGGATCTTCCACACCCAGGGATCCATCTCCTGCATTAGCAGGCAGATGTAATGGATTACTATGTGACTATTTAATAGTGTCCTTTTAAAGATTTTCTGATATTTTTTTAAATGGTACAAGTAAATGCTAAGTGAAATGAAGTGATAACCATAAATGTATCTTCAGTTCAGTTCAGTCACTCAGTCGTGTCCGACTCTTTGTGACCCCATGAATCACAGCACACCAGGCCTCCCTGTCCATCACCAACTCCTGGAGTTCACTCAAGCTCATGTCCATCGAGTTGGTGATGCCATCCAGCCATCTTATTCTCTGTCATCCCCGTCTCCTCCCACCCCCGATCCCTCCCTGCATCAGTGTCTTTTCCAGTGAGTCAACTCGTTGCATGAGGTGGCCAAAGTATTGGAGTTTCAGCTTTAGCATCAGTCCTTCCAAGGAACACCCAGGATTGATCTCCTTTAGAATGGACTGGTTGGATCTCCTTGCAGTCCAAGGGACTCTCAAGAGTCTTCTCCAGCACCACAGTTCAGAAGCATCAATTCTTTGGCAATCAGCTTATTGCACCAAATATATCTTAATTATTCAGCCTTGATATTGGATATGTTATCCTGAAACAATAGGAGTATGCTTAATATTTTTCTTCTTTTGATTTACTAGTGTTATTGAAATTATGTGTAGATGGATTATGAGTTACTTCTTTAATGAGAGTCAGTCACCATAAGTATTATTTCTAAAACCGAAAGCTGTAAAAGGTTGCTGCCTCTACATTTCAGTTTTAGTCACCAGGTAACTGTGTGGCCTTAGCCTTTGGTGGTGAAAGTAAGATTCCAGTTCATATTGCTGTGAATTTCTTAAAGGTTAGAATCTTGAACTGTAGGTCTCTGTTTCTTCTTTACTTTTCATAAACACATTTACGCCCTATTCTTTTGAGGAGTCATTCATTATTTCCCTACGCTATATCATGTCCTGGGAGGACACAAAGATAAAGAAGACAGAACCCTTGGGCCCCAGACTTTTTTTACATAAAAGCAACAACAACAATAACAAGAATTGAAAGTGAATAGCCAACCTATATGCAGTTGTTTTCCAGATAAATTTATTATCACTACACCACAGAGAACTGTTACCATCTCTTTTTTTTTCATCTTTGTAGATTATACAAAAGAAAATAGTGAGGCATATAGTTAAAATTTATTGATGTGAAATAAGTTTGTTTCTAAGGTTAATTATTAATGAAAAGTCATCAAGGGACAGGACCCAGGCAAGTCATTCACTCACTTAATTCCATGAAATATATAAAGAAATAACGATGATTCCTTACTTGCATGTAAGTGAATTCAACTCCAAAGGTGGTGTCTCTTGCCTATAATTACACAGCAAATAGTAGTTATACAGGGCTAATAGCATCGAATCATCTGACTTTTTCTCAAATGTACTGCAATTAGTGCTCATATAGACTTAAAATTTTAAGAGTCCTTCTAGTTTAGATTTTCTTCTCATAGAAAAAAAATTGTGAAGGAACTTCATTATCAGCTGTGATGATGAGTTGATACTAATCTCTCCTTCCTGCCTAAAGGAAATATCAGGATAACCAAAAAAAAAAAAAAAAAAAACAGGATAAATAACAAGAAAAGCCTGTTTGAAGGCATTGCAGTAAAACCAAGATATCCAAAGTTGTGGAGGAAAGATCAGGGTGGATGTGTGAACACTGCCTTCTCAGCAGTTTTGTTTTTTTTTCCCCTAGAACATTTGGAAAGTCTCAGAGAGCAGCATGGAGGAATAGAAAACAGTGGCTCATAGCAGCAAAGTTACTGGTATTAGGGATCAAACATTGAAGTATTGGGTTCTAAGAAAGCCAGAATCTTCTGGTCCCAGAGAAAGAAGCAAAGACAGGGGAAAGCAACCTAGTGTTTAGTTTGCAATATCTTTTTGAAGTGTTGACTCACTTCTTAGTGCATGCATGGAGAGTGAGACTCCCAGACACCAAGCAGGATTCATGTAGCTTCACAGGACCTGAAAATTAGGTTTCAGGACCAGCAAGGAAAAGTCCTGATTAATTATATCTCAAACTTTTTATTGGATCCTCTGAAAAGTCAAGGTAAGTCAGAAATATACTAACTTCAAAGGGATCCAAGGTAATGTTCAGTCTTCTATTTACTTGACAGCAAAAATATATCTTATTTTTAGGGTGATACTATACTGTATAATTTTTATGTTTACTGTCTAGCATTCTTTGAAAAATTGCAATTAGTGACCAGGGAATATGGCCAAATAAGGATAAAGCAATAGCAAAAGATGATCCTGACATTACAAAAGTCAAATACATACTTTAAAGTAGCTAGCATTAACATGATAAGAAAATAGATGAAAATATTGACTATGTCACCAGAAAGCTGGACTCTAAAAACAAACAAACAAAAAAATCAAATGCAAATTCTAACTAAAAAATATAAGGAAGAAATATCTACGTTGAGCACAAAGGGAAATAACTTTGGAAAATACAAACGAAATAAGCTATACAGGACATGCTGAAAAGATTTAGTAATTATGTAGTTGAGTTCCAAAAAGAGAGGAAACGAAAAATGTGACAAAAGAAATATTTGAAGAGGTACTGGTTGTACATTTTTTCAAACTAATGAAAGATACCAAGGTCTGTGAATAGTGAATGTAATTAATCCCTAGACACAAAAAGTACATATTGTGTATTTCTGTTTACATGAGACAAACAAAGTTAGTTATCACAAGTTTTGGAGTTTCTATTTTTTGAAACAGATTCAGAAACAGACTGTATTCATCCTGACTCTGGAGAAGGTAGAATTATTGCCCATACATCTCTAAATATATCTCTTGCACCAACAAAATTTTAAGGACGCCTGATTTATAGTGATATTTGCATCTGGACAGTGTCCTGAGTGAACGGTGTACTAAAGCAGCTACTAAGTACTTTATTGGTTATCCCTAGTTCACAACAATTAGCATTAAGAGTATGAGGCTCTGTATTCCAGTTAAAATCCCTTTCTGTAGATTCTGTTATCTTTGTTGGTCCACCACCACCATTTTTCTTCTTTGTGAAATTTTTTGAAAGTCTGATTTAATAACCTGAGTGATAAAGAGACGTTTTTCTTCATATTGAAGTGTGGATTTTCTTGGTGTTTTTTTCCTTACTGTACTTTAAAAATAAAATTCTGTTTGCTAATATGGTACTTATAAGTCTCATTGGACAAATGCTGAACAATATATAGATAGTAATAATGCTAATGCCAAGCTTTCAACTGTGATTTATCTTTCTAACAAAACTTTAAAAATCTCAGTGAGAAAAAAGCAGTCAGCTATTCAATCCAGGGTAAATCAGAAAAGATAAGGCAGCAAGGTTTTAAAAATATCCATTAAAAATATTATAGAATAGTTTTAATTTCATTTTTCATATTATTTAGCCAACTGTTGAATATAATACTGTGGCACAACAGGGCATGTGCATCTTTAATTTTAATAGACTAAGAAACAAGATTAAGTAATGAATGAATCATTGTACTGTGAAATTAGTGGGGATTCTTTTCTTTTTCATAAAAAGCAAAAAGCAATGATACATGAGAGCCTTGTTAGTATGAATCTGACTGAGAGAAAAATGTGATGAAATGAGAAGACTATCTCCAGTGCACTTTCTAGTCCAAAGAATTTGAATAAGTGTTAGGAATTATGAATTTGTTTCTGCTTCATCTAACTATATTTGGTACAATGGGGTGTATAGTTAGGGAGAAAAAGTCTCTGGTACTTAATAAGGCAATAATTCATGCTGAATGGATATGAGCAGTCATTCAATGAAAAATTGATTTTCCTAGTGTTCTAGACTTGGTAACTTTTGGAGATTTGTATGCTTACTGTGCAAGTACCATAAAGAAAATATATAGTTCTCATTAAAAGGTGAATACATTTTTTCCCTGGATTTGATAGATATTTCTTAAAAGTTTGAGCAATTTTCTTTGCAATTTTAGGTATTCTTACTATGTTTCTGAGAAGAGTGTAGGTAAAGAGAAATAGTATGGCTCTAGAGTCCACATTTTCTCTTAATCATGAGTGAGTTTATACATAAATTGGTTGATTGCCATCCTTAGTAAGAGAGACTAGGTGCAGTTTAGTTAATATTGCAGATCAAGACATCCTTTAGCAGTTCAAAAGGTTAAAAGGTTCAGATTACTCATCAGAATGACTATTTATTATGTTGGAAATAAGACTGCAGCACTAATTCTACATGGTAGCATAGTGTTTATTGTTAGAGGGTGTCACACTTCATAACCCAAATAATTTACCTTTAGCAGATACAATGTCTTGCATTGACATTTTAATGACAGAGAAGTCTGAGTACTTGCAAATTAATCTGCTCTAAAATTCCCAGTTTCATCATGACTTTTAGACATTACTACATTGCTTTGACAAGACATTTTAAAAAAAAGGTTGAAAACCTAGTTATTTGTCATAAGGAAGTACTCCCAAACACATAAAGTGATCTTTTTGAAGAGATATGAGTCTTTTATTGTAATATTATATACTCTCTTTTGGTTTATGTAAAGACCGTCAGAATTCTTTACAATAAAACTTCAGGTTTTTGCATTTAAGTTACACACAGAATATTTCTTTGGAGCTTGATATCCATCCATTCAAATTATTTTTAAAAATTGTTGTCATTATCCACTATTTACTTGATACTATGCTAAGCGTGGGATACTAAGAAGAGCAATCAATTCCAAACTTGTTAGCTCACAATCCAGTAGTGATGGATAATAATTTAAAAAGAGAAATTGAAGAGGTGGGACTAGAAGAAAGTAAGATAGGGATAAATGATTTTTGTAATTAAACCCCAGAGAAGATGAAATAATGGTCTGTTAGTAGGGAGGAACTGAGGTGTGGATAAAGAACGCAGAACATCCTGCTAGCGTTTGCTATGTTCTCCTAGAAAGTCTTCTGGGGCAGAGTTGAAACTAAGGAAGTAGTAATTCTTTTCATTAGTGAGGATGATGAGGAAATTACTCTCTGTAGCAATTTTCACTTTCACTTTCCCAGAATATTTTCTGCAGAAGTTGCCAGCGTGGGAAACAAACCACACTAATGTGTGATGCCTGCAGTAATAGAACGTGTGTAGCGTGCAGTGGGTGGAACAAGCACCACACTTTGCTCAACTGAGGAAAAATTAAGAGGCCAAGTGGTGTAAATATAAGTACACTGGGGTGGTAACATTTAGTCAGTCAGTCAGTCAGTTCAGTCGCTCAGTCGTGTCCGACTCTCCGCGACCCCATGAATTACAGCACGCCAGGCCTCCCTGTCCATCACCAACTCCCGGAGTACACTCAAACTCATGTCCACAGAGTCGGTGATGCCATCCAGCCATCTCATTCTCCGTCGTCCCCTTCTCCTCCCGCCCCCAACCTTTCCCAGCATCAGAGTCTTTTCCAGTGAGTCAACTCGTCGCATGAGGTGGCCAAAGTATTGCAGTTTCAGCTTTAGCATCAGTCCCTCCAGTGAACATCCAGGATTGATCTCCTTTAGAATGGACTGGTTGGATCTCCTTGCAGTATAAATAGCTAACCTTCAATCACTCCACTTGCTTCCTCTCTTCCTAGATTATTTGAAAACAATTTCCAGACATGAAATTATTTTATTTGTAAATATTTCCATCTGTATCTATAAAATATAAGGTCACCAAAACATAGCTCAAAAATTGTGTTCAAGTTTCCATGATTGCCTCATAGATATTTGTTTAGGTTTTTTTTCATTTGGTTTGTTCAAATTAGAATCCTAAAGAGAAAAAAAATCCACATTTTGAATTTTGTTTCTGTTCTTTACATAGATTTTAAAATCCACGGGTCGGTCAGTTTCTTTCCCCCTCTCTCTTTACAGTTAATGTGTTGAAGAAACCAAGTCAGTTGTCCTAGGTAAAGTTTCTCACATGTTGGATTTTGCTGATTAAATCCCTGTGTGGTTATTGAACCTAGTTCTCTGTGGCCTATATTTATACAAGCTAGTAATTAGATCTTTCTAGACATTTTAAAGATCTAGAGAAATGTATGAAACATTGCCTGCATTATACCATGTAAGTGTCAGTAAAACTGAGACCTTCCCTCTTGCAATTATTATTTAAGTCTACTAAATGCTGATTGAGTCTTCTATGCTGAGGTTCTCTGACACATGACTTAGGCATTCTGTAAATCAATGAAATTCAAGTTCTGTATTCAAGTGCTTATAATCATTCCCTGTTATACAGCAGCAAAGCTGGCCAGATTGCTCAAGACTCCCTGGGACTGTTTGCTCTGTAACATCCTGACCCTAACATAGGCAGACAGAGCAGCTCTCTGGTGGGAAATAGCTTTTCCTGAGACATGAAAGCCATCAGTGTTTATAATCTCTTCAGGCATCAGTAACGGAGTGTGAGTAATGAAATGGCACAGTTGGTCCTACAGATGCTGAGCAGAAGAACAGGTAATCTCAAGTCATCTGCTCAGAGACTCAAGGAGAAAACTGATCTCCAGAAAGGTTAGTAGAGTGACTGAAATAGATAGTAAGCTTTTCTGCCATAAAATGAATATATACATACACATGTCTATAGAAACACATTCATAAATATTTATATAGGTATTTTTGTTACTTCAGGTGCAAAATTATGAATAATATTTTGAGTATTTGATAGTAAAACAAAGCACAGGAAATATCCAAACCTTGCTTCTCTTGACTTGTCTCTGTTTCCTGTTTGAAACATGCCAAGACACCCCAGTGGCAGAGCAAGATAAAGCAAAAGTCTGTCGGATCTAGTCCTAAGGACTTGAAGTATGGTGCAAGATGGCACTGTCAAGATGAATGGTTTGTTACATGATCTTAAAGGTAATAGCAGGTAATATATTTTTAATGCCAGGAAGTTCATTTGGCTGTGCTGAAAAAGGTACAGCTACAGAGGGGAGGTTTGTCAGCCTGTGAGAACAAGGGCCCATGGACTGACCACTCAGGGATGAGAACACACCATGTGTTCTGAACATGCTTGAGAAATTAAGGAATTACTTGAAGACATGATGAGAAGCCTTATTTAAAAATGCGAAACAGAGAGCATGTATCTCGTGGTTTATATCAGTGCCTTTGTCAGACTTGAATATTAGTGTCTATATTGAAAGAAAGTTAGTCGCATAGTTGTGTCTGACTCTGTGATCCTATGGACTTGTAGCCCACCAGACTCCTCTGTCCTTGGAATTCTGCAGGCAAGAGTATTGGAGTCGGTTCCCATTTCCTTCTCCACATGTCTATATTAGTCAACATTTAACTAATATTTAATTAGCCAATTTTAAATATTGACTTTTAACCCTGAAAAGAGTTCAGTGTCTTTTCCATGTCCTGGATGAGATTTTAAATTTTCATGAAAGTTACCACTTGACAAGGGCAGGTGTGATAGGATTAAAAAAGCAAAGTAGTTCTGAAAATAAAATAAAAAGTGAATTAAAATACTGCTAAGGCTTGGCTTTCTGACATGACCCAGATTTACTGGTTAGCTGATAGTGTGTTCCTTCATGGAGTATTAGAATAACTAAGAGTTGTTTGGATGGTTTAGATAGAAGGGTAATTAGTTGTTTATACCTTCTAGTCTCTTAGAGAAAATTAAACATGAGCATAAAGTGATCTCCTGTTTTTTCTTAGAAACCATTGTAGGCAACTCACAAGTCTGTTTGACAATTTATGAATTTTGTTACAATAGTTATTTAAAATTTCATAAATAATAATTTATTATTTTAAATATATTTCTTTTTTTCTGCTGTTACCTGTCATGAAGAACGTTTCAGTTTTTGTCTGTATCTTTATCATCAGTGTTTTTATTACTAGAGCCACTCTCTAAGTCATTAACAGTTTCAGAGAACATCGTCTTCCCTTCTGTGAAAGTGGAATCACATGTGATGTTCCAACTGGAAATTATACCCCAGGCTATAAGAACCTATTTATAAAGCATGAGGAAATTGTTTTTGATTCTTTTCTTTTCATTCTCCCTGTGTTTTGTATTTGTGATACAGATACAAATTTATAATATAACTACTTATTGTATTGCTTTTAACATACTGCTCAGCAGTTCTTATTACAGAAGCTGCATGGCATGAGGTTAAAAGCACAGGCTCTGGAAGCAGTCTCGATTCAGATTTCAGCCCCATCACTGACTACATCTGTGACCTTGGCCTAGTTAACCTTGTTTTAGTTTTCCTATAGAGTTAATTGTCCAGCTGGCTAGAGTTACTTTGAGAATTCATTGTTATTCCACATGAAACAGTTAAACCAACTGTATGTGTTTGATGACTAAGTGTAAGCATTTGATAATAAATAAACCAACATAAGCATTTAGTAATAATACCACTCTACACACTCTCTCTCTCACTCCCCCAACACCTCCCCCCCCCCCGCCCCCAATATCTGCTGTTTCCAACTGTGAGGTTATTTTCTCAGATGTAATTTCTAAAATGAATAAAGTTGGAAGCCAATAAATCTGTCAGGTGACTTCTGCTAAGCTAAAAATACAGAATTATCTTCACATTTTCATGTTAAAATGTCTTCTTTTAAGTGGTATTTTAGCCCCAGGAGAAAGCTGTCATCTACTGAAATGTTTTTAAAAATAACTTTATTGAGATACAATTCCTATACTATAAATTTCAGCATTTTGAAATGTGTAATTCAGTGGGATTTAGTATATTCACAAACTTTGGCAGTTATCACTGCTCTGTAATTTCAAAACATTTTCAACATCCCAAGGAGAAACCCATACTCTTTAGCATTCATTCCTTATTCTTTTCTCCCACAGCCCTAACACAGACTAATCTACTTTTGCCTTTTTGTTTTTCCTATGGATTTGCCTATGCTAGTCACACCATATAAATGGTATCTTATAATATTTGACCAATTGTGACTGGCTTCTTTCACTCAGCATGCTTTTCAAGGTTCCTAATATTGAAGTATGTGTCAGAACTTCATTCTTTTTATTGCCAAATAAAATTCTATTGTATAGATATACTATGTTTTATTTATTCATTTGTTAGTTGGTGGAGATTTGGGTTATTTCTCCTTTTGCCTATTATGAATATGCTGCTATGAACATTGGTGTCAGGTTTTCGTGTAGACATTATGTTTTCATCTCTCTGGGTATATACCTTGGAGTGAAATTGCTGGGTCATAGTGTAACTGTGTTTAACCTTTTCAGAAACTATCAGATTGCTTACCAAAATGGCAGTTTAAAATGCCACTAAATTCACTCTTCTTAGCAAGATTCACCCATTTTTGTTCAGTAGGTCCTTCTCAGATTATTTCAAACCTTTGGTTAATTTGTAGATTTCTGAAAAGAGTGTGTTTTAACGGTTGTGTTTCAGTTGCTTTTGTGGAAGAGAAGGTATTCAGAGGTCCTTAATTTGCTGGTCCATAAATGCCTCCCGTCATCTGCTAAAGTGGAAACAATGGGCCCAGGAATGGGTAAGGCCTCCAGTGTGACTTCAGTCCCTGAGAGTAAGGCAGGATTGAGACTGAGGTGTCTCTAGAACTCATAACAGGAGAGAAAAGAGAGGAGACAGAAACTGTGCCTAAGGGAAGCTTGCACAGCAGCCACCGACAGGGTTGAGCTCTTTTCATTGGGACAGATAAATATTACCAACACATTTTCTGAGTTTTCCCATGCACATTGACATGATGCTTCTACTTCTCATGCGTTCCCAGTTCTCTTAAAATGGTTTGTTATAGTAACCAGAATGGTACAGATCGACTCATTTTGAATTAAAAGGCTTTTATGTATTTAGTTAAAATTTTAAAAATTTCTAGTTACCTGAAAGATATTTTTAGCCATTAAACTCATTTGTGGGTATATCACATTGTAACCTCTCTTCATTTTAGTTTTCTGTTCCTCTGCTTTTTTTTTCATTTTTTATAAAAAAATTTTTTTTGACTGGTATTCCTTTAATATCTCCTAGTAACTCAACTATTGTGGCTCAATAACTACTCTGACTTGACTTGGAATGACTTTAGAGCCAGCATGTCCGGAGAGCAGCTGTCCATTGGCATTTGCTCTAATAGTACATTTTCCAAAGCCATCCTTTGGAATTAAGTTTTTATTTATTAATTTAATTGCCTGTGAGTTTTACACATTGTTTCTCCTGCTCCCCCAGATTTTGCTTCATAGAATTATGCTTTCTCATAAGAAGTGGCTCGTAATCCTTACGGTCCCTTAATGTTGTTTTAATGTCTGTGATTACCAGACTCGGCATTTGCCTGATGCTCAGTTGACACCCTGACAGTGAGTTTAAGAGTTCACCTAATGACTCATCTAGGAGACACACCAGTCCTCTGATATCTCCTTATTTGGCAAGTCCTAGTTTGAGTGGTGCAACTGATTCATATATCCATCCTGGGCGATTCCTTTCATGTGAACGCTTAAGTCGATATTTGCCATCTGTGACTTGTTTATAATTAGATTCAGCCATCCAAAAAGTCAGTTCCATGCTGACTCAATTCACTGTTTCATTCTGTGTTGCCCAAGAGACCTAGATCTGTTTTTTCTTCACTTTACTTTTGATAAGACTTTTCCAAGAGGAGTTTATATTATTAAAATTTAATTATTTTTTAAAAAAGAAATAGATATTCTCAATTTAATGCTAGTGTGTTAAAAGAACATGCAATAGTGGATTGCTCTAGGCGATGTCATTTATTCCCATGGCTTAATAATCGTTAATATATTAATAGTTCAAAAGTGTGACTTTAGCCCAGTTTTTTATTTGAGCTCCCAGTATCTACACTTGACATTTCTGTTTGGATTCCTTAAAAGCATCTCAGATGTAAGCATGTGAAAAGCTGCCTTTCAGTTCAAATCTATCTTTTAATGCTTCCTTGGAGTAAATGATACTGCCATCCATACAGGTACAAGTCAGAGACCTAGGATTCATTTTTGACAGACTTCCTTCTTGACCTTGATGATGCGATCTGTTAGAATTGTTGACTGTTTCTCATTGTGATCTTATTCTCTTGCTGGCACCTAACCCTGCATATGCCACTGTGGTAGGCTTCTCTTTGTTCTCTTAGCTTTCACCCTCCCACTAATCATTTCTTCCTAACAGCCAGTGATTTCAAAATATTTACCGTTGTTTTCTTTTAAACAGGTAATAAAGGTACAAAGATAAATTTCAAAAGGCGGTCCAGTGAAAGGCTAATCTCCTTCCTGCCTCAGCCCTCTAGAGCCTCTTGGTTCCTTTTTTCAGAGGCACTGCTAGTATTCCCTTCAGACATCATGTGCATATTTTAGCAAAACAACTTCTTTCTAAGACTTAAATCTGTAACTGAGCGTTTCCCCTCTTGCTTGAAACACTTGCCTGAGTTTATTTCCTTAGCTGTGTTTCTCAGCACTTTCGTTAGTTCCCTTGCCTCCAACCACACTGTGCCTCATACTTTATTTCAGTTGCTGACCCTGCCTGGCTTTCTCTAAACTCTTTACACAGGCTGTGTAAATGAAGGTTCTCTTCATTTAGCAATATTCTGTCCATTCAGCTGTAATATTCCAAGGTAAACTACATTTTCCCAGGGGAATCCTCATGGCCCCCATAGTCCAGATCGGACCCCTCTGAAACTGGATCTCATATTTAGCCTTCAGAGTACTGACTGCAGTTTGTGTTTATATATGTAGTGGTAGTTTGGTTAATTTTTTTTGCCTTTGCAAGATTGTAAGTCCCATGAGGGTTGTGTTCTGCTCATGTTGCTGTTCAGTATTAGTGCATGAATAGTCAAAAGCCCACTTGAGAGGACTAGGTTGCTTTTGGGAAACACCCCTCTCAAAGCACCCCATTGTTTCTTGTCTACAGTTATTTTACACACAGTTGGTCCTTGACAACTTGCACCCTCTGTGGATTTATTTACCTAAGTAACCCTCAAATAAGCAGCAGTATGTGTTTTGAATAGTAAGGAAGGGGAAGAGGAGTAAAAACCATGGTAGCACAAAGGAAAGTGATTCTAGGGGTAGACAAGCTGTATTTAAGCTAGTTTGCCAATCAGCATTATGATCTACTTCTCTGTGGAAGGTGTGATTTTTCTCTTAGCAAACTCTAAATATATCCAGCTCCCATTTTGTGTGCTTTTTCACCTCTAAGATCCAGAAGGGCAAAAATTGTCATCTGTCTTGCTCAATGCTTCCAGCGCCAGCACAGTCATCCCTTGGTTTAGGGTGTGGGGCGGGAGGGTAGTGGTGGTGGTTCCTGTTCCTCCCTACTGCATGGATATAAAATTTTTGGACGTCCAAGTCCCTTAGTTGGCTTCCTGATCCGTGGGATTCAACCATGGATCTGAAACACAGTATATGTTCTGCAGCTGCTTGAATCTGCAGATGGAGAACCTGTGGATATGGATGTCAGTCTATAGTTATTATTGTGTCTGGGAAATGGACACTAAATAAATATTTGCTAACTTGAAATTTAAATGTGACTGCGTTGTGTATAGACTTAGAAATGTTGTGTGAAATAAACAAATAATTATTCAGGGAGACTCTGGCACATTGTCTCTTAAGGTAGATAGTGGGGATGCATCAGTTCAGTTCAGTTCAGTCGCTCAGTCGTGTCCGACTCTCCGCGACCCCATGAATCACAGCACGCCAGGCCTCCCTGTCCATCACCAACTCCCGGAGTTCACTCAAACTCATGTCCACAGAGTCGGTGATGCCATCCAGCCATCTCATTCTCCGTCGTCCCCTTCTCCTCCCGCCCCCAACCTTTCCCAGCATCAGAGTCTTTTCCAGTGAGTCAGCTCGTCTCATGAGGTGGCCAAAGTATTGGAGTTTCAGCTTTAGCATCAGTCCCTCCAATGAACATCCAGGATTGATCTCCTTTAGAATGGACTGGTTGGATCTCCTTGCAGTATAAGGGACTCTCAAGAGTCTTCTCCAACACCACAGTTCAAAAGCATCGATTCTTCGGCGATCAGCTTTCTTCACAGTCCAACTCTCACTTCCATACATGACCACGGGAAAAACCATTGCCTTGACTAGACGGACCTTGGTCGGCAAAGTAATGTCTCTGCTTTTTAATATACTATCAAGGTTGGTCATAACTTTCCTTCCAAGGAGCAAGCGTCTTTTAATTTCATGGCTGCAATCAGCATCTGCAGTGATTTTGGAGCCCAAAAAAACAAAGTCTGACACTGTTTCCACTGTTTTTCCATCTATTTCCCATGAAGTGATGGGACCAGATGCCATGATCTTTGTTTTCTGAATGTTGAGCTTCAAGCCAACCTTTTCACTCTCCTCTTTCACTTTCATCAAGAGGCTTTTGAGTTCCTCTTCACTTTCTGCCATAAGGGTAGTGTCATCTGCATATCTGAGGTTATTGATATTTCTCCCAGCAATCTTGATTCCAGCTTGTGCTTCTTCCAGCCCAGCGTTCCTCATGATGTACTCTGCATATAAGTTAAATAAGCAAGGTGACAATATTCAACCTTGACGTACACCTTTTCCTATTTGGAACCAGTCTGTTGTTCCATGACCGGTTCTAACTGTTGCTTCCTGACCTGCATACAGGTTTCTCAAGAGGCAGGTCAGGTGGTCTGGGATTCCCATCTCTTTCAGAATGTTCCACAGTTTATTGTGATCCACGCAGTCAAAGGCTTTGGCATAGTCAATGAAGCAGAAATAGATGTTTAGAGAAGTGTTATTTGTGCTCCTAGTTTTGGGCCTGCTTTTATCTAGTAAAAGTCGTGGATTTAATCAAACTATGGTGGGTTTGCTTTGCAAGTAAAATTCTTACAATATGGAGGTTTTGTTAGTCCAACAACTAAGTCTCCTCGTTTGACAAGGTTGCAGTGTACAAGTTGTGACACTGAAAAATAATAATTTCTAAAAAATTTTACAGAGCAAGTCAGAATAAAGAATGAATAAAGTAAAGCTATTTTAAAGGTTTGGTTACATCACTAGTTTGTGCATAACAGTAGTTTTGAATATACACTGTTTGAGTTGATTGCTCTCTGAGGTACAATGTGATTGCTACTGTTATCATTTTCCCACAGAGGATGACAAGATAGATATCCTGAGTTTCATAAAGACCCTGGGGAAAGTCATTGGGTGTGGTTTCACTTTACTTTTTTGTCCTTCAATCCTGAGAGTCATTTTCATTAAAGGTATTATTCCTTCTTTTGACCTCAGAAGTATCTGTAAACAGTGTTTTCATTTGAAATCGTGCAACAGGAAATACGCAAATAAAGAAATAAATTTTAAAGAAATGAATACTTGTAAAATGATCCAAGGTAAAATTTTAAATGTAGACAGGATAGAGCATTTCTATTTTCCTTTTAAAAAATGTAATTCAACAATTGTTGGCCTTTTACAGGGAATGGCTTCTCAGTATTTTAAGGGTAACCCATGATGTCATAGATGTATTCCTGAAGTTTTTGACCTAAGAGTCAATGCTGTGTGGTCTGCAGTCATGGTAATCTACTTTACTTATTTAGCCTGGGAAGAGGTTGTGGGAATAGGTGGGGGATGTATCAGAAAAGTAAGTTGTTTCTCTATAATTTAAGAAGTTATATAGTACCCTAATTACATAATGTCACTTCCAAGTCAGTGCTTTTGCTTTTTTCTCATTTGTATAATAAAAGAGCAGTTTATAATGGACATCTTTTTAATGACATTCTGATTTTATAAAATTATATTTGCAAACTTTTTACCATCTTCTTTGATCTCAAAATAAACATTTAAACATAAACGTTGATTGGAACTCACATAAAAGTTAGGAAATATGATGTTTCAGCTACTTAATAATTAGAACTTAGCAAATTCTAATTAAAACTTAAAATATACAACTTGCCAGTGTAGGCACTAATATAGGACGGGTTATATTCTACTCTCTGTCCACAGCAACAAAAATGTCACAATCTAAAAATAAAATCAGAATGATAAATTTCAATGACAACAATAAAAGTTTGGGGGCCAGGAGAGTTGTTCATCTAATTGAGGGCACCGCCTTCTGCTGTCCTCAGGTATAGAATATTGTTCCATTTTAAACCATTGAGGGAGAAGAGCTTTATATATTAAATTGCAAGCTAATAAATGCTCTTTTTCTCATTAACACACATGACCTCTATGATTTATGCTCTCACACATGCTGGCCCACTTTCTCAGTCTCTGTTAATGATGTTGAGAACCTTTGTTTAACATAAATTATTTTCCAACTGAACCCCTGTAAATTTGCAATAGACATTCATTGTAGTGATCTACTTGTATTGTTCAGGAAGGAAAACTATCAAAATAACCCTGCTTGTTGCACATTTTCTGATTTCTTCAATATATGTAGAAAATCATTCAATTTATTGGAATTTCACAGACAGTTTTGTCATACTTGTGATATTAGAGATAATACATGAGTTTCTCTCTTGAAATATTAAGATGTTTGCTGTTCAAATAGTAACTATTAGAGTTGGAAATAGAATGTCAGATGAAGAAAAACTGATAATTAAGTTTACAGGACTATATAACTTTATGTTCTTAATTTACAATGAATTAAATATTCTCATTATTTTGCCATCTTTGACACAAGGGGGTATGGAATTTGGATTTAATTTCAAATCCACAATGTTTGCAGTAAAGTCCTAGAAGCTTCCCAGGTGATGAATTGGTAAAGAATCCACCTGCCAGGAGACATGTGTTTGATCTCTGGGTCAGGAATATCCTCTGGAGTAGGAAATGGCAACCCACTCTAGGATTCTTGACTTGAAAAATTGGACGGTGGAGTCTGGCGGGCAACAGTCTATGAGGTCACCAAGAGTCAGATATGACTGAGCAGACACGCACGCAAAATCCTATTAATAGAAAATTATAAATGCATTCCTAAATCTGCATAGTTCATTGATAAGGTTAATTTTTAGCTTTTTAAATTAAGGAAGAAGAAAATTTATGGAATTGGGTTTAGCAAAATATGTAGCTCAGGGCAGGCCTATACTCTAGCCTTTTCCCCCCTTCATTTGACATGACTGTTGGAATATCATTTACTGTAATCACCACAAAGATGTTTCTGGTAGCTCTCATTTTGACCAGCCTAGGAGGTGATATTGTTGGCAGCCAGCAAAATCACTCCATAATGAATAAAGTAGATTTTATAAACTCATGGGATTATAGAATATTAAAGTAAGAAAGTGCTAGGGAGATTACTCAATTTAATCTCTTTCTAATATCTTGAGGAAACTAAGATTAAATAAGACATGGTGGTTTGTCAAGTACATTTTGCCAGGTTAGTTAAAAGCCAGACTAGAATTCTGTTTTTCAAATACTTTTGTCTTTATCACCTCGCTTTTTCTCTTAACTCATTTCTAATAAGAATGTATTTATATCTTAAGATAAAAGAGAATGCACTGAAATTTATCAAATACAATACATGGAAGCTGTTGTATAGTGATTTGACTGTTTTTTTGTCCTGGGTTATGGATATATAGGAAGGTCTTTGTTATTCATGAGCCCTTTGTACCACGTCTAAGTTTATGTTGATAAAGTGACGGATGATGGACCCCTTGATAGCATCAGGCTAGGGGCTGGTCAGCTGATAAGACCAACCACATGATGAGAATATTAAATTAAGGTTTTGTGCCACGTGGTATTAGTCTGGCTTCCCTAGAGATTGAATTAAATCACATGACCCAGTAGAAACCCTGGACACTGAGGTCAGTGGTTCTTCCTGGTGGGTGAATACAATGACGTTTTGGAAAGGTACATGGCCTGATTTCATGGGGAAACAGCTCTGTGTTTGGGACCTTTTAGGACCTCACCTCATATTTTTCTTATTTGGATGGCCTGGTTTGTATTATCTTTATTATACAATTATATTAAGTATAGCACTTTTCTAAGTTCCTTTAATCACTCTAGAGAGTGACCAACCTGAGGGTGGTCTTTAGAAGCTCTCATTTTTGTGTCTATTTGGTCAGATATGCAGGTGACCTAGGAGCCCAGTTCTGGCTGGCTTCTGAAATGACCGCAGTTTGGTGGAGCCCTGAAGTCCTTAACTTGTGGGGTCCGTGCTAATTTTACGTGATTAGCATCAGAATTGAAATGTATTGCAAAATGTCAGTTGGGGTTGGTGGCAGAATAGAACCATTGAAACATACATGCCATACCACTTACCAGGACTTCATGTAATCTATTTGTTGATAACTGAATTGGTGCAAAAAAACTGGTCAGGTGTGAGTCAAATTGACCATGGATTGTGAGCAGTGACCTGCAATGTCTATTCCTCTTCCTATTGATGGCATTGTGCTTTCTCTAGTAAAGAACTTGTGTTCAGAACCATGAATTGGAAAACTTAAGATATGTGCTAAGAATATATTTCCATGTTTGAGTAGATCTCCAATTTCTACCCTTTTTGTGACAAGATTAAATGATACTTTCTAAAAGCTTGCTCCTCAGGGTATAGTTCTTAGGCCAAAACCATTGGTATCATCTGGGGGCTTGTAAGAAAAGAAGACTTAAATGTAATCTATAGTTTAACAAGCTCCCAGGATGAGTCATAAGCACAGTAAAATTTGAGAAATGTTAATCTAAAATTTGGAGATAATGAGATTTTATATTTAACTAAAATCTAAACTGTTCTCTTGAAAAAAATGAAGATGAAAATTCTGGCTTTTTTTTTTTTTAATCTCTTATTTTCCTCAATAATCTAAACCCTTTTGTAATCAGTAAATTTTTCCACACCTACTTATTGTAATGATACTCTATCTTTCATGACTCTTGGCATTTGCTAACATCTGTTAATATATCAGTATTGCATGCAGGCATTAAAAATCAATCTCTAGCGCCTTGTTAAATATGGTTGATTGATCACACGCATTTATCTTCTTTCCTTGAAATGTCACTAAAATACCAATAAGGAATAAAAAGAAAACATCAACCCACAATGATACAGAGAATGGAATGGATACTATATTAGGCAAGAGACATTAGCAGATTTATTGTTCTGTATAGAATTTGAGAATGAAATGTTCTAGGTACGTTGAAAATAAAGCAATTGAAAAAAAAAAAAAAAAAGAGAGACAGTAATTATCTGAAGGGAGTCCAAAACTGTATCAGTTCAGTTCAGTCGCTTAGTCATGGTCGACTCTGCGACCCCATGAAGCGCAGCACGCCAGGCCTCCCTGTCCATCACCAACTCCCGGAGTTCACCCAAACTCATATGCGTCGAGTCAATGATGCCATCCAGCCATCTCATCCTCTGTTGTACCCTTCTCCTCCTGCCCCCAATCCCTCCCAGCATCAGAGTCTTTTCCAGTGAGTCAACTCTTAGCATGAGGTGGCCAAAGTATTGGAATTTCAGCTTTAGCATCAGTCCTTCCAATGAACACTCAGGACTGATCTCTTTTAGGATGGACTGGTTGGATCCCCTTGCAATCCAAGGGACTCTCAAGAGTTTTCTCCAACACCACAGTTGAAAAGCATCAATTCTTTGGCGATCCCCTTTCTTCACAGTCCAACTCTCACATCCGTACATGACCACTGGAAAAACCATAGCCTTGACTAGATGGACCTTTGTTGGCCAAAACTGTATAGGAAACAGTATAATCATAGTCATAATATACTATGTGTTTCAACACTTAAACTTTATAATATGTGTATGTGTGAGTACTAAGTTGCTTCAGTTGTGTCCAACTCTTTATGACCCTATGGACCATAGCCTGCCAGGCTCCTAAGGCCATGGGATTCTCCAGGCAAGAATATTGGAGTGAGTTGTCATGCCCTCCTCCAGGGCATCTTCTCGAAGCAGGGATTGAACCAGTGTCTTCTGCATCTCCTGCATTGGCACACAGGTTCTTTACCACTATCTCCACCTGGAAAGTTCAGTATGCGATTTAGCACAGTTGTGATAAAATTATATTTTGAGCAAACTTTTTGGGGATGTGGAGGTATATCAGTTCAGTTCAGTCGCTCAGTTGTGTCCGACTCTCCGCGACCCCATGAATTACAGCACGCCAGGCCTCCCTGTCCATCACCAACTCCTGGAGTACACTCAAACTCATGTCCACAGAGTCGGTGATGCCATCCAGCCATCTCATTCTCCGTCGTCCCCTTCTCCTCCTGCCCCCAACCTTTCCCAGCATCAGAGTCTTTTCCAGTGAGTCAACTCATCGCATGAGGTGGCCAAAGTATTGCAGTTTCAGCTTTAGCATCAGTCCCTCCAATGAACATCCAGGATTGATCTCCTTTAGAATGGACTGGTTGGATCTCCTTGCAGTATAAGGGACTCTCAAGAGTCTTCTCCAACACCACAGTTCAAAAGCATCGATTCTTTGGTGATCAGCTTTCTTCACAGTATATAAGGGAGCAAAATTCTCATTTTTTAAAATATTATTTCTAGTCAGTTAATTATATCTAACTGACTAGAAATAATACTAATTTAACATTTAGTATTAGTGGTATAGGTTTGGAATGTGGTAGTACCACTAGAAAAAATAGTTGAGTTAATATTCTCTCTTTTGGTTCCTCTCAGTAAATATGTCAGAATTTATGGATACTGGTACAGAGCGTAGAGATTATTGGAGTAACATTCAGAAGATCTGAGTGCTAGTCCTATGCTGCCACCATTGTACTGTGTACATGTCAATAAAAAGGCAGACTTTTTTACCCACCATGATTCTTCTTCCATTTTATCATCCAAGTTCTATACTATGTGTCATAGATCTATTCCTCTGTTGTAAGCACACTAGATAAGAGAAAATTTCAAGTTGTTCCTTCAATGATACTAAATTTTGCTTTGCTTTGTCATTCAGCCATTTACCCAAGTGTCTTTAAAATTACCCTTTCATGGGAAGAATAGACACTTTTTCTTCTCAAGCAG
Organism: Moschus berezovskii; assembly: GCF_049115385.1. Lineage (NCBI taxonomy): Eukaryota > Metazoa > Chordata > Mammalia > Artiodactyla > Moschidae > Moschus > Moschus berezovskii. The sequence goes on from NC_142462.1 coordinate 65,867,549, forward strand.
CTGAATAGTCTTAGTAACTTGGAGAACAGCGTGGAATCATCATTGGCATGAATGAGGAGCAATAGTTCCTTTAATTTAGGCAGATGGAAATATTTTTAGTTCTCACATCCTGTAACATTTGTGAGAAGTTCAGATATTTCCCAAATTGCAAAATGCCATCTGGCCAAAATGCCTTGCCCCTGTTAACTTATTTCAACCCTGCCCAATTAATTATATGTATTTTAGCTTTCTTATCATTTGTGTTCCAAGTTTCTGTTTGTCCAACAGCAAATCTATAATATTAAGTGAAGTGTAGTATCTTTGAAAGGAACACAGCTATGACTTTGAATTTTGTTTATATTTCAGAACCCTGTAGATTGCATGTACAAGCAGAAAGCATCTAATATTGACCCACATGGGCTGAGGAATATGTGATCCTTTCCAAAAGGTTCGTATCAGCCTTTGGTCATTGCCACTTAGTGTCATATCTGCCTTTGCCAACCAATTTTCTAAAGGGCAGTAGAGAGCAGGTGATAACAGAGAAAAGCCAACATTTAATTAGGGCAAATAGGCTAACACATCAAGTGGACAGAGGGCTTTGTCCTCTCAACGTTCCAAGTCTCAGTCTGTCTCTTTCTCTCCCTCCGACTCTGCCTGTTTTTGGTGCCTTTTTTCTTACCTTGCCTTTTGGTCTCTTGTGTTTCACTTTTTCAGCATTGATGTGCTCTGTTCTTATTTCTCCTTTTTTCTGTTCTTTTTTTTCTTCATTCCTGTTCATTGTACTTGCATGTGTGTGTGCTTAGTTATGTCTGACTCTTTGCAACACCATGGACTGTAGCCTGCCAGGCTTCTCTGTCTATGGGATTTTCCATGGAAACTGGAGTGGGTTGCCATTTTCTACTCCAGGGCATCTTCCTGACCCAGGGATCAAATCCATGTCCTTTGAGTCTCTTATATTTGACAGGTAGCTTGTTTACCTCTATACCACCTGGGAAGCCCATTGTACTACATAAAATCATAAAATAGGAAATTGAATTGTAATAGTACCTGGTGTTTAGTAGATGAGACAAGAGGAAGCTGGAAGGTTACTGAAGAAATAAAATGAGAGATTCAGTTTTTGAAGTAATAGTGTCAATAGCATAAGGCCATCTTGTCAGATAAAAGAATTATCTAGTTTTTCCTTTTGCTGGGGAATTGTGAGATGAAGCCTTTTCAGCAGGTGAAATATATCTTAATAGGTGTTCTTTTTTCATAGCTTAAAATAGGATACTTTAATTCAGAGGAAAAATTATTTTTGTATTGTAGAAAATGAAGATTTATTGCTATTTTTATAAAGAGAGCAGGCACTATTTTATGTGTCTTCTGTTACAAAAGAACAAGTTTTCAGATAGGGGAGATGGTTATCTTGCATATCAGGATCAGTTTAATTACTATTATCTTGGAATTTTCACCAAATATATCTGGAAGCTACTTAATTGCTGTAGTATTTCTTACCTATCTTTCCTCCTGCACAGTTTTTCTCACCATAGATACTGTTCTAAACTCTTGCAGGGCAAGTACATATCTGGTTCATCTTTGTATATCCTGAAGCTTTTAGCATTTTAATTTCTTAGTAAATACCAGTGAACAAAGAAATACCAACCTAGCCCGGTCTCTGGTCATTGTTATGGTTTATTACCTGTTTATAGAATCATTTAGGCTTCTTGCCCCTGGGTAATAGTGCTGCTGAGGTTCCCAGAGCACTAAAATTCTGTCTTAATTTAGCCTTTTATTAACTCAGTTCCAAAAAAATTTTCTTCAGTGTACAATGTAAATAGGACAAAGATGAAAATACCAGATTTATCCTTTCTTTTCATGAAATACTTGACATCAAATGAACATCGTATTCATTTTTTTCCCCTCACAATAGCCAAATAGAAATTTACATAAAGTTTTCGATGGAGTTCCATTTTTAAAATCATGTCAGATAAAATGTATTTAGCAGAATGGTATGTTCCGCTATATTAGTGGTACTTGAATGTATCAAAACTTTTCAAGATTTTTTTTTCCCCCTAAAACATAGATGCAGGCGGTTGTCTTTTGCCTTTAAGGGCTTTACAAGTAAGTTATCTCTCATCTTTTTCTAGCTATGTTCCACTATTCCTTCTGGACTATTTTAATTTACCGCAAGTCACTTTGCAGGGTTTTCCATCTATAAGTTACACCTAACTTGGAGCAAGTGATATCATTTGTTTGTTTATGGATGACTATTAAAATTTAAGATGGGTTAGCATTTATATAAAGAACAATGAATTATATTGCCAAGTAATAAAAACTACCTACCACAAATAAACAGAGGCTCACTATTTCCATCTTTCTTTGGTCCTCTGGCACCAGCCGTTAATGTAGGGCATGAAGTATCAGTGCTGGAGAGATGCCAAGACACTGGGCAAAGTGAGTGCCTTTGGGTATTTTCTTTATGAGACTGTCACCCTACTTGTGCTAGCGCTGAACAGACAAAAGCAAAGGAAAACCTTTAGCCAGAGGGATCTTGTTTCCTCCAACAGAACACAGGCATCAAGATTACTCTAGGCAATATGACATTATCCTTATTCACCAAATATATTGAAAAGAATGAATGGAGTACATTTTTTGTATTTTAAAGTAGGTTTATACAAAGGTGCAGTGAATCCATCTGTTTTCCAATTGTATTTCAAAGTGAGATTTTTAAAAGTATAATTTCTTAACTCATTCATATTAAATTCATATTAAATTCATATTAAATTTCTCACAAAATTTCAACACTGACTTCTGATCTTTGGGAAAGCTATTGAAATACCTCTTGGTCTTAAGAAACTGAACTGCTTTTGACTCTGTGCTTTTATTATTCACAGCATTGAGGTGGTAATTTAATATCTTTACTCCTCAAATCAAATTTTTTTTTCCTATCATTTGCCTATGTCTTGGGTTATCAAGCTTGATTACATTTGCCTATTCTTACTTTAAGCAATGTGGTCTGAAAGTGTGAAATGGAAAAAAAAAAATTCATCTTCCTAAGTATATAAAGCTACGTGCCAGTATTTTGTATGAGTTTTGTTTTGCATGATGGAAAATTGTAATTCTAGCTTAACATCTTTTTTTTTTTTTGGCCATGATTAGGAAATGGTGAAATGGATGATCAGCCACTGAATATACAAAGATTGTAAAAATTCCTTAGTTAAAACAGAAAAAAAATTTAATAAGGCATCTAAATGGCTCTTTCAGCATGATAATTAATATAAATTGAACATAGAATAAATCCTTCTTGAAAATTAATTGAACTTTATTTTGGTTTGCATGTTTGTCATACTGCTATAAATGTTATGAAAGAACTAATATTAGGTTTCACAGTGTTTTACTCATACCCTGTTGCCATTCAAAGTTGTACCTACCCCCTATATCTTTACAACTTTCAAATTTTGACAAGAATTACTTAGTTCACATCCTGGATTTATCCATTTCTGTCTGCTTGTAGTGGATTGAATTGTGTCCCTAGAAAAGATACATTTAAATCCTAACCCCAGTACCTGTAAATGTAAATAAGGTCTTTGCAGATGTAATCAAATTAGTCCAATGAATGATACTTTATAAGAGAAACTGGAAGATTTGGGTATAGACAAAGAGAAGAAGACTGTGTGGTACTTTCTTGTGGCAGTCCTAGGAAATGAATGTACCTCTCCTCCTTGAATGGAACTCAGGAAAACATTCCCACAGATAGCCAGGGAATCCACCAGCATGCATTCTTTTTAGAAATCTATACGAAGTTTATCTGGTAATATACTGATTTAATTATTTTAAGATTTTTTTCCTGCCCTTTAAGAGTTTTTTTGGTACAATATTATCAGACAGATGCATTTTAGAAATATTAACTATATTCCTGTAGACTATTCTCTAATCCATGTAAAAATTACAAACTTTGGTTCAGGTTTTAAGCCCAACCCTTCCTTGGGCAACTTATTAAAGTTTTTTGAGCCTCAGTGTATACGTAACCTGCTCTTCCCTCCTCCATCCCTTCGCATAGCAACCTTTCAATGGCTGCCGTTGCCATCTTTCCCTCTCTTCTTTTCCCTTATTATCTTGAATTGAAGAAACAAAATTAAACTTTGAACTAATAACTATAAAAAGAGGAGCTAAATGTCGATTCTATAGATAATTCTTGATTTATGACTTATTTCTAACCATGGGTACTAGTAGGTTTTTAATGTTTTTCCAATTGCAAATTATAACCAATTGGTAGTTAATAAAATCAATTAATAGATCATTTAGCAATTTTTTAATTAAAGAACTAGAATAGAATAGAAAATATACTGAGTTTGAATTACACAGTTAGAATTTTTTTCATGAAACTTACATTTTGTTTATGTGTGTGTCACAATGTATTATATTTACTTTAATATGGAACACAGTTAAAAACAAGTTTAGAAGTCAATAGCTAAACAAAAACAACTTTACTTATTCTCATCTATAATTTCTTCCTCAGTATCCTCTTAACTCATGATGGGGTTAGATTACTATAAGTAAATTAAGCAGTGAAATAACAATGATGTGTCGGAATACTTTTCATTAGTTTTCTTCTGGGGATTGTCTTTTTTGTGGTGACTAAAAGTCTTATAATTCTATCAGTTTCTCTAATGACCATGGCATCAAGGAGGTACACTTGCTCTGTTCATATTTTCAATTTCTTAGTTTGTGTCAGGCTTTACTTCTAAAAGTATGCTATCAGTGAAATACTATTTCTAACTACAGAGATTCTTCATTTTCTGCTCTTAAGATTGAGAAATGCTGTATTCCTGCCTTATCAGTAAACAAGGATGTCACAGTCATCAGTGATTTTCACCCTCCAAATGAGACTTCCTGAGCCCTAAGGGCACCCATGAAGGAGAACAGTACCAGTGATGAGGCAGCCACCAGGGTGCAGCCACTCCCTGTGGTGAGCACGGAGGAACACAGGATGTGAAAAACACAAGATGCTGGCCCCAGACAGCTGAGATACATGTGAAAGGAATATATGAAAGGCATGATTTCAGTGAGCCTGCATCTTCCTATACATAGAAAAGTGCTAAATTCCTTAACTTGGGATATCTGGTTTTCTTTAATTCACAAAACACTTTTGATACTCAGACTACTTGCCCTTTGTTACAAGCTTCTAAATAACTTGACTCTCTTCCCTCACCTCCTCAGAACAGTTCTCTCAGGGTCCCCTGAGTTGCTGTCTCCCAGGCTTAAAGTCCTAAAAGTTCCACTGAATAAAACAACTCTCAAAAAAAAAAACAAAAAAAAAAACAACCAACTCTCAACTTTTAGGTTGTGACTGTTTTTAAGTTGACATGATAACTGCTGATGTTAATTAAGTTATCATAATAATCAATTTTACTACCTCCTTTGTGACTCTTATCTAAGAGATGATATCAGTTTATATGATAAATTCCAAAGTTTACAGTAGGTGTTACCAAACTAACAATCTGTCAGTTTGCTTTTACATGGAGACTGAATCCCTCCCACCACTGCCCATTAAAACTTACTAGAAAAGACTTGGTAAGTCACTTGAATTTTCTAAACCTAAATGTTGTTACCTATACACAAAATTGGGCTGCTGATAGTGTCTTCCTTATAGGAGTTCATTAGTTTATACGTCTGCTAGGGATTCAGTTCTGTTCAGTTCAGTTAAGTTGCTCAGTCGTGTCCAACTCTTTGTGACCCATGAATCACAGCACGCCAGGCCTCCCTGTCCATCACCAACTCCCGGAGTTCACTCAAACTCATGTCCATCGAGTCCGTGATGCCATCCAGCCATCTCATTCTCGGTAGTCCCCGTCTCCTCCCGCCCCCCATCCCTCCCAAGCATCAGAGTCTTTTCCAGTGAGTCAACTGGTTGCATGAGATGGCCAAAGTATTGGAGTTTCAGTTTTAGCATCAGTCCTTCCAATGAACACCCAGGATTGATCTCCTTTAGAATGGACTGGTTGGATCTCCTTGCAGTCCAAGGGACTCTCAAGAGTCTTCTCCAACACCACAGTTCAAAAGCATCAATTCTTCGGTGATCAGCTTTCTTCACAGTCCAACTCTCACATCCCTACATGACCACAGGAAAAACCATAGCCTTGACTAGATGGACCTTGGTTGGCAAAGTAATGTCTCTGCTTTTTAATATACTATCAAGATTGGTCATAACTTTCCTTCCAAGGAGTAAGCGTCTTTTAATTTCATGGCTGCAATCAGCATCCACAGTGATTTTGGAGCCCAAAAAACTGAAGTCTGACACTGTTTCCACTGTTTCCCCATCTATTTCCCATGAAGTGATGGGCCCAGATGCAATGATCTTCGTTTTCTGAATGTTGAGCTTCAAGCCAACCTTTTCACTCTCCTCTTTCACATTTACTAAATGCTGGTGATAGTATATTGGTGGTGTTGCTAACTACCAGACTTGGCATCAGAAATGATGACCCTTGTCTACCTAGAGTCAGTGCTGCTCTCAATTGAGACTAATGCAGGAATTTGTTAATACTGCTCCCCAACTAAATGAAGAGAGCTTAGGACACCTAGCTGGTCATGTTCTGTTTCTGGTACTATATTTTAAGAGAGACTTTAATAGCTTGTATCATCTCCATTAGAGAGTGTCCTGAATAGCTTTAAGGACATAGACTTCTTCAGTGTGGAGCAAAGAACACATAGGGACACGATAGCATGATCAGCTTTGCAGGGCTGCCCTGTAGTACATATATTAAATTCATTCCTTTTTTGCTTCCTAAAATAAAACTGATTAAAAACTAGAAAGAAGGGATTTCTCAGTTGAAATTGAGCATAAAAAAGTTTTTACTCCTAAAGCTTGACAAAAATGTATAGGCTGCTATATAAGGGAGTGATATAGGGAGGATGGTAACATCTGTCTATCATATCATTGGGAGATTTGGGGGCTGGGTGAGGAGATGATGGAGTGAGCAGTGAAGTCATCTTTCATCCTGAAACTGGAGGTTGTTCATGGCGCTTTTCCAGTCTGGGCACCTCTAGTCTATAGTAAAAGTGAAGGTAGTAGAGTCAGAGATACTATAAACTTCATGAAAAATAGAATGACAGGTTTTTGTAAGAGGGAGACCTGAAGAATAAGGCTTTATTTTCTGAAATTTTTTGATTTTATATAGTAACTACATGTTACTTTTGTAATAAAACATATTAAGGTAAAATAATATAAAATTATGTGTGTTCTTGCCTGGAGAATCCCAGGGATGGGGGAGCCTGGTGGGCTTCCGTCTATGGGGTCACACAGAGTCGGACACGACTGAAGTGACTTAGCAGCAGCAGCAGCAGCAGCCGCATGATAAGTTTGGAATTTCAAATCAAGGAGATATTTAGGAGTGGTTTAATAGAAAAACTCTTTTCTGACACCAGATTATTTAAAGATCATAGGGTTGTTTTTCCCACTGTAGCAAAAAAATCTTTATTGATAAATCCATTGCCACTGTGACAGGAACCCACAGGTGTTTAACTGTGCTCACTTTGGATCAGGGGAAAGATGCAGTGGGTTTGCAAATTTGATAATAATTTTATTTAATATCTCCATTGCTGGGACCAATAATTCATCAAAGTAGGTTAGCATAATTTTTATAACATTAGAGTAGCTGTGGATAATATATTCAAATGCTAGAATATACATAATATATATAATTCATAATACACATGGAAATATCTTTTGTCTTAAAAAGTACTTGACAAATATGTAATCAGAGGTTTATGATGTCTTCATAAATTTAAGATTGTAACTTTAGTTCTAACATCTGGGGCTACTGATCTCATAAAGTTTCTAGTATTTCATACTTTCTGATTTCAGTGAAACTTGAATGACTTATTTTTTCCAGAATGAGATGAGAGTTTGTGTTGAGCCACATACATATTGATACCCAGCATGAGTATTCACACTGAAAAACAGTTGGCCTGATTACTACAGGCTAGCACTGGGGCAGAGTTACTCTTATCAATAAAACAAACATCACTCTGTCATTAAACTTATTTAGTATCATGTTGTTTAAAGGCTATGTGGCTCTTCTCTGTTACCCATACCAGAGTGAAATGAAACAGACACCTTCACCATGGTGAGTTGGTGTCCTCTTCATAATTAGGAGCTCACTTCAGAGTGTTGTGGAAGTCTTTCTGGGCATATCCATACGTAAAATTTTTACGTATGGGTAGATGTGTTTTTACCCATTTTATTTTGTATTTGGAATATTCCCCTCGTTTTCAGGTTAAAAACTTTCAACAAAGTTTCCAAACAAAAGATATTTAAGAATTGAAAAGTAACTAACTTCATAGTCTTTGTATCACAGTTCCCCAAAACTTTTTGAGAAAATTTAATAGCAAAACTATTTCTGAAATTTTATGCTAACACATATATTTTATATTTATTATGTCTATGTCTATTAATGTTTACCTCCTCTTAAATTTTAAGTACATCTTCAAGGTTGAACTTTAATTTATTGACATAATTCACTTTTATAGTAATATAGATTAGACCTGTATTAGACAATCTTCATAAAATTTTCTCCTTAAGAGTGCTAAGTTGTAGAATGAGTGTCCAATTCATGTAGGTCAGTATTTCTACTTACAATGCTCTTTCTTACTTTAAGTTATTTAGATTTCAAGGTCTCAATTGGAAACATATAAGAGAATAATTATTTTTTATAATCTGAGGAAAGTGATATCTATGAGATCCAGTTAGAACTGTGTATGATATGGTAGAAAACATAATCCATTGAACTGAGACCACTGTTATTTCCTGGTGTTCCTAAATCTGTTTTTATTCCTATTAAACTCTATGTAACCTATCTATGAAATTTCTGAGAAATACAACTGACCGTGGAAATAGAACAGTATTGGTCTTAAATTCAAACACATAAACCCTAAACCCTAATTTTGCATTACATGGGTTTCTGTGTACAAAACTGTCTTTCATTTATTTGCTCTTTAGGGAAACAGTGGAGATCTGGAGTAACATTTTGAACCTTTGTCAATTTCAGAGGTGTATTTTTTTAATATCTGAAAATAGGACACCTTGCATCTAATGGACTGTACTTACTCTGAACATGAATAGTGTGTGCCTGACACAAGTGTGTGCTTGTGTCTTGAGAGAGACACTGTGTGTATATGTATGGTTTCAGATTAGGGAGACCTGAGGAGGTGGCTCAGAGGTTAAAGCGTCTGCCTCCAATGCGGAAGACCCGGGTTCGATCCCTGGGTCAGGAAGATTCCCCTGGAGAAGGAAAGGTAATGGTAACCGGTAACCAAGGAACGGTATTCTTGCCTGGAGAATCCCATGGAGGGAGAAGCCTGGTAGGCTACAGTCCACGGGGTCGCAAAGAGTCGGGCACGACTGAGCGACGGAACGGACGGAACGGAGGAGTAGTACAGAGAGTGTTCCTGTATCTCTGTTTCCTTTTCTCTTTTATTTCCCACATCCTCTCAATATTCCCAACTGTGGAGGACCAAGAATGGCATTGGATGAGAAACTGTGGCTTTGATATAGAGGGAGAGAGGAGTGAAACATGCAAAACTAACATTTGTAAATTTATAAATTACTTCTGATGTTTTGAATTTGGCCAAAGCTTTTCCCCCCGGAATATTAGTTTCCACCATGTTTGGCACCAAATAAGGTTTGATTTTTTTTTTAACCCATATCTTCATCTATCTTTTTGAAGCTAGCTCTAGCTTTTTTTCCTTCTTAGAACTTTCTCCCAGCTACTCAGCATGCTGTTGCTATTAAAAATCCTCAGCCTACTTTGATCTTTACACTGTCCCTAGCCTGTTCCTGACATTCCTCCGCTCTTTAATTGGGAGAGTGTGTAAAGACAGTTTTAGTTGTTAGAACACTTTCTTGCCTTCTTTATAATAATCCATACAGCAACGTATGTGTAAGCTATCCCCATGCCTATCATATTTTTATTAACCTACGTTGCAATTACCAGATTCATTTGTTGGTATATACCTATAGGCTGTTGCTAAGTTGTTTCAGTCATGTCCGACTCTGTGCGACCCCATAGACGGAAGTCTACTAGGCTCCTCTGTCCCTGGGATTCTCCAACTGGAATAGGTTGCCATTTCCTTCTCCAACCTATAGACTATAAGTTTTATAATGTCAGGGAATTTGTCTATTATAGGCAATATTGCATCTCTAGTAGCTAATAACATGTCTGGCACATAGCAGATCCTCAATAAATGAAGAGTGCATGGGTTAGATTCATCTATGAATGAAAATATGGGTCACACCTTCTCTATTTAGGAAGTTTGCTATTGTTTTAGTAGCAAAGGAGTTCTTACATACAAATGATTCGTTTAAAAAAAATCAAAGTGGAGTAGTATCTGTAGAATGAGAACATGGTTTAGCATAGTGACTTTGATATATTTGCAAGCATAATTCAGTTCAGTTCAGTCGCTCAATTGTGTCATACTCTTTGCGACACCATGAACTGCCGCACGCTAGGCCTCCCTGTCCATCACCAACTCCCGGTGTTTACTCAAACTCACGTCCATTGAGTTGGTGATGCCATCCAGCCATCTCATCCTCTGTCATCCCCTTCTTCTCCTGCCTCCAATCCCTCCCAGCATCAGGGTTTTTTCCAATGAGTAAACTCGTCGCATGAGGTGGCCAAAGTATTGGAGTTTCAGCTTTAGAATCAGTCCTTCAAATGAACACCTAGGACTGATCTCCTTTAGGATGGACTGGTTGGACCTCCTTGCAGTCCAAGGGATTCTCAAGAGTCTTCTCCAGCACCACAGTTCAAAAGCATCAATTCTTTGGTGCTCAGCTTCAGTTCAGTTCAGGCACTCAGTCGTGACTGACTCTTTGCGACCCCATGAATCACAGCACGCCAGGCCTCCCTGTCCATCACCAATTCCCAGAGTTCACTCAAACTCATGACCATCGAGTTGGTGATGCCATCCAGCCATCTCTTTCTTTGTTGTCCCCTTCTCCTCCTCCCATACTCATTAAATTTCTGAGATACTTTTCCACGTATAAAATCTGCATGCTAATTTAATTCCAAGAAGCTCACTAATCTATGCAAAAGTTCACTTGTTATAATGAATCACTTTATTTCTTCCACTGGGACATACAGAAGATCCACTTCATAAATGGACATTTGAAGATTTTAATCTCATGGTTAGAATTGATAGTGTCAAGTTTTTGCTTAATATTTTTTGCTGCCCCATTTATCAACAAACAATCCATGTTACCTAATCTTTGTTAAGTAGTTTTTAATCCCCTAGAACAAATTCTTTATTAGAACTCCTCAGAACCAATTCATAAATCCCAATTCATATGTTAGAGCTCCTCAGAACCAGAGGTTTGTAATAGACTACAAGTTGTCCAGCAAATCTAAACTCTGTCAGAGTCCATTTACTTATAACCCCTAAGTTGCTGATGTTTATGGTATCAATATACATGAAGGTAGGCATGTTGTCAGAAAGTTGAAAAGATTTCCCCCTTAAGCTTTATTCTATATGTACCTCCTTTCAAGGTCAGAGTTATCATGTTCAGTTCAGTTCAGTCGCTCAGTCATGTCCAACTCTTTGTGACCCCATGAAGCACAGCACGCCAGGCCTCCCTATCCAACACCAACTGCTGGAGTCTGCCCAAACCCATGTCCATTGAATCATTGATGTCATCCAACCATCTCATTCTCTGTCATCCCCTTCTCCTCCTGTCCTCAATCTTTCCCAGCATCAGGGTCTTTTCAAATGAGTCAGTTCTTCCCATCAGGTGGCCAAAGTATTGGAACTTTAGATTCAACATCAGTCCTTCCGATGAACACCCAGGACTGATCTCCTTTAGGATGGACTGGTTAGTCTCCCTGCAGTCCAAGGGACTCTCAAGAGTCTTCTCCAACACCATAGTTCAAAATCATCAATTCTTTGGTGCTCAGCTTTCTTTATAGTCCAACTCTCACATCCATACATGACCACTGGAAAAACCATAGCCTGAATAGACAGACCTTTGTTGACAAAGTAATGTCTCTGCTTTTTAATAAGCTGTCTAGGTTGGTCATAACTTTCCTTCCAAGGAGTAAGCGTCTTTTAATTTCATGGCTGCAATCACCATCTGCAGTGATTTTGGAGCCCCCCAAAATAAAGTCTGACACTGTTTCCACTGTTTCCCCATCTATTTCCCATGAAGTGATGGGACCAGATGCCATGATCTTAGTTTTCTGAATGTTGAGCTTTAAGCCAAGTTTTTCACTCTCCTCTTTCACTTTCATCAAGAGGCTCTTTATTTCTTCTCCACTTTTTGTCATAAGTGTGGTGTCATCTGAGTTATCTTGTATGACAAACCTAAGCTAGAGTCAGAAAGCAGATAACACAGGTAACTGACTGTTCTGCACTTTTCTGTAATGGGATAGAAAAAGAGGACTATACATAGGATCATGGAATGGATGCATGGAAATGATTATAGAAAAGTCTTTTATAACTCCCTAAAGTACCTTTCAGGCTTTGCAGGTGGCTCAGTGGTAAAGATTCCGCCTGCCAAGCAGTAGATGTGAGTTTGATCCCAGGCTTGGGAAGAGCCCCTGGAGAAGGAAGTGGCAACGCACTCTAGTATTCTTGTCTGGGAAATCCCATGGACAGGGGAGCCTGACAGGCTGCAGTTCATGGGGTCACAAAAGAGTAGGACATGACTTAGCAATAAAATAAGCAACAACAAAAGTCACAGAAATATCTTGCAGTAGTGAGTACTTAGTGAATATGCTGATTTAATAGTTTATTTTATAAGAATATATACAGGTCTTTGGGTTTTGTTTGTGTATGTGTGGTTGATGAACCAGTCTATCTTTGGCAAGCAGTAACACAGTTGGCAAACTGGAGTCCTTTACACCAGTTGCTCATGCAAAACTGAGATAGGACTATGAAAATGAATATATTTATAGAGACAGTTAGATGATAAGTACAATTAATGAATCTGGTATACTATTGATATTTAGTCCCTCCTCAAAATACCACCTTTTAGTTACTTTTGTGGGTTATGGCATGCCAGAAAAGTATCTGACTGTTACTCCTTCACATGATATTGTGTCTTTTGTCTATTTTTTTCTGGTCTATATTGTTATTATTTTGGGAAAGAAAATTACTTCTCTGAGAATGATTTATAAAGTGGGAGTGTTAGCACTGAACCCACAAGTATTTCATGAAATTGAATTAATGTAAATGTATGTGTGTGTGAGAGAGAGACAGAGGAACGTAAATGTGGAGACACCGCAGGAGAGTGAGCCTATACATCTGTCAGTATGCATGATACATAGACAGATGGTAAATGTTCCTTATCCCCACACCGCTTCTCCTTTAGATCCAGAGTGGATTTATCATGACTGTGGCACAGTTTTAGTCTGGTACATATTCACCATTCAGTAACTGGTATTCCTATCTAGTTTTTATCTTGCTACTCAAGGAGCTATGAATGTATACCTGTTCAAATGCAATAACGTTATTAATGATATTCCCATTAGTTGTATACATTAAAGCTGCCAGGAAAATCTTTCAAGCATCACATTGTGATTTCGCACATAATCTGTTGTTTGAAAAACCTAACTTCCCTTACCCTGACACAGTTGTTTTTGATGTAACTGAATTTTTCAATGCAACTATTAAATCTCTATGAATGCATGCATATAAGGATTTTGATAGAAGAAAGAAATAGATGATTTTTGTCCTATGTTTAGTCTTTTCTCTATTGAGTGAAGTGAAGTGAAAGTTGCTCAGTCGTGTCCAACTCTGTGACACCATGGACTATAAAGTCCATGGAATTTCCAGGCCAGAATACTGGAGTGGGTAGCCTTTCCTTTCTCCAGGGGATTTTCCCAATCCAGGGACTGAACACATTTCTCCTGCATTGCAGGTGGATTCTTTTCTCTATTGAAGAGTTCTTATTTTTATACTCACGGGTTTGGGTTGGTTAGTTAGAATTACATAATCATATAAATTAATACATTTTATATATAAATATGTTTTCTGAACTCTAATAAAATAAGGAATTTAATATGAAAATCGTATCAATATATGAATGTTGGTTTGTTTGGCAACTACCTAAGAAACAGGGATGGGAATTCCAGAAACCTTAAAAAGTTATTTCTAGACATGATTTTTGGTTCTTTTCTTAAACATGTGACTCCTCTCTGTAATCATTATTAAAGGGATGTTTACCAGAGATATCTGTCTTTAATCCCAGTTTTGATAGTAAACTTCAGTGTTATATAGTATTCTTTTGAAGAACTCTTTTGGTATCTTTGAACATCAGTCAGTTCAGTCACTCAGTCGTGTCTGACTCTTTGTGATCCCATGGACTGCAGCAGGTCAGGCTTTCCTGCCATTACCAACTCCCGGAACTTGCTCAAACTCACGTCCATTGAGTCGGTGATACCATTCAAACACCTCATCCTCTGTCATCCCCTTCTCTTGCCTTCAATCTTTCCCAGTATCAGGGTCTTTTCCATTGAGTCAGTTCTTCACATCAGGTGGCCAAAGTATTGGAGTTTCAGCTTCAGCATCAGTCCATCCAATGAATATTCAGGACTGATTTACTTTAGGATGTAAGGTTGGATCTCCTTGCAGTTGAAGAGACTCTCAAGTCTTTTCCATCACCACAGTTCAAAAGCATCAATTGTTTGGTGCTCACCTTACTTTACGGTCCAACTCTTACATCCATACATGACTACTAGAAAAACTATAATTTGACTATATGGACCTTTGCTAAGTAATGTCTCTGCTTTTTAATTGCTGTCTAGGTTGGTCATAGTTTTTCTTCCAAGGATCAAAATCTTTTAATTTCATGATTGCAGTCACCATCTGCAGTGATTTTTGAGCCCAAGTAAATAAAGTCTGTCACTATTTCTCTTGTTTCCCCATCTATTTGCCATGAAGTGATGGGATCAGTTGCCACGATCTTCATTTTTTGACTGTTCAGTTTTAAGCCAGCCTTTTCACTCTCCTCTTTCACTTTCATCAAGAGGCTCTTTAGTTCTTCACTTTCTGCCGTAAGGGTGGTAACATCTGCATATCTGAATTATTGGTATTTCTCCTGACAATCTTGATTCCAGCTTGTGCTTCATCCAGCCCAGCATTTTGCATGATGTACTCTGCATATAAGGTAAATAAGCCTGGTGACAGTATACAACCTTGACGTACTCCTTTGCCAATTTGGTCCAGGTTGTTATTCCATGTCTGGTTCTAACCGTTGCTTCTTGACCTGCAGGTAAGGTAAACTCTTTGATCATATTCCTGTAATAATGACACCTCTGTCGGTTTAGGAACTATTTGTCTTTATCAACCTTGAATCTGTTAGCACTGATGACAGGGAGGTTATTTGATTACTATCTGATTCTCTCTATTCTAGGATTAGGAGGGTCAATTTACGTCCAAGGTTTACTCCATTGTTTGTTCCAGAGACTGGTAAACATTGTAAATGAATATCACAACTGAATGTTGAATCAACACCTTCAGAGCCTGAACCATATCTTTTAGTGAGAAGCTGGATTTTTCATAAAATGGTCACAGAATTCCATTAGTTTCTTGAAGATAAATCAGAATTAGAAAAGATATACACACTAAGCACTATGAAAACTTCAAATGCCATAACAATTCATCCTTCTGAAAGACTTGCTGAGGTCAGCCACAATTTATTATTTTATACTTTGTTGTTCTGGACCACGTTACGCTAGTATTAAAGTATATGTGATAAACTTGTTCTTAAGTCATTACTTACTTAAATACCTCACTTTACTTTTAAGTGAAGCTGTATCAATGTATCTGTGATATACCTAACCCCTTATTTGATATTGACCATATGGCTTTTTTGGAAGATAAGCTAAGCGTACTCTGATGTATGTGTAACTGATCTAGTGTAAGTAAATTTATGTCTATATGGGTTTGTCTATGTTCAGTAGGAATAAAAAGGAAATGTGTCCTTTTCATGTGTTTCAAATTTCATGTGTCTTCTCACTTGAGAATGCTGAATGCTTCCTAGTCAATTCAAGAGGACCATTGCTATATCATTAATGGAATGTTTAGGCCAGATTTTGGTAATAATCTATGTTTTAATAGACTATTATTCTTTAATGTTTGTATTTTAATACTTATTGGAATTTAAAGTATTTTAATACTTTACTATTTTAATTGGAATTAAAATTTGTATTTTAATTTTGGATACTTTAGTGAATATATGTACCATGGCAATAAAAATTAACTCAGATTTTTCCACTGTATTTCTGTGGATGAACAGTGTTTTATTTTTCCCTTGCCTCTGAGAAATAATATAAATCAAGTTGGTGGTCATCCTTAACAATAGATAAAGTTCTCACTTTTCAAATTAACACAGAGAAGTAGTCACTGTTGCATTGAAATTAGAGTCAGATTCTTTATTTTTTCCAGACCTCTATGATACTGATTATAGCATTTTGATTCTAGGCTGTTTTTGATTTTGATTCATGGCTATTTCTTTCCAGTATAATACTGCCATGCTCCTAAGCAACAGCCTAATTAACAATTCATCTGTCGGGGTAAAATAATATTATAATAATTAAAGATTGAAAAACTAAGGGTGAAAATACTAACATTTAAAGAGAAAATCATTTTAGTCTTTCTGTTTAGATTTTTTCCCAAATGACCATTTTGGGTGTTTGATATTCTAAATTGCCTGTGATAACCATATTTTTTAGAAAAAAAAAAAGAAAACACTTTTTACTCATTTGCTGGAATTTGTTTTGGCAAGTTACAGAAATACAGAAAGACAGAGAATGAATCAAAGAACATGTAGCCACAATATAATTACTATTAATAATTCCCCATCTCTTAGAAAGTCAGCATTGTAGTGAACCTAAAGATGTTCTTGATAGTTACATATACAATGAGAATTCTTTTCAGCTACTTGTGATCGCTGTGAGAACATTTTTTTAGGAGATATATAATTTTAGTTGTTTTGTCTGTTTTATTGTTTACTCACCTATCACTTCTAATTTTTCATGTAAAAGGCTAACCTATGAAATTGCTATTCATAGCTGTTGTAACATTTTATAAGAGTGGATAGAGTAAGTTGATATTCCTTATCAACTTATGATAAAATACATAAACATTTTGGCAGTGGTAGATTTACCTTCTTGAATTTAATTTCCTCATATTTCTTGGGCAATCAATCTATGTTGAGAATAGGGGAAATATAATAGCTATCTATTTCTGTGCTTTGAAATAATTTATGGTAAGTAGACAGGCATCTTGATGTTAACTAGTCTGAGGATGGTGTTAGGCTAGTGTGTGTGTGTAGTAAGAGCAATAATAGAATTAAGTTCCTATATCAACATGTGATAAATAAAACATTTTAGACCAAATGAAAGAAAATTGATTTTCTGAATATAACCATTCTGTGAAGGTGTGGATTGAAACTGGGTCTCCACTAGGTAACAGTTAACATGTATTTTTGAAAGCAGTGATACATTGTCATAATGTAGTCCAGTCAAATAGGAGTCATTTAACGGTGGTGAATTTGTCCTGTTCACTTCTATTTTTCCAGTACTAATAGCCATACAATACATATATATTGAATATAAACAAAAGAAAATAAATTTAAATTAATAATCTAAGGAATTATAATTTTAAAATTATGCTTACAGTTATGTAATTTTAATTTTTAAAATCTAATTAGAATAAAATTTAAGTACTGTGATAAGTATTAAAGGACTGATATATGTATCATAAATCTATTTCATTTCTTGCTAAACAAAATGGTCACATATGACTGGTCATATGTCACATATTGTTACATGGCTTTGTTGACAGTTACACATTTTACACCACATTGTTTGTATGCAGTTTTGTATTCAACTAGGCATTCTTTTTTTCCAAAAATTGGGATTTATTTTGTAGTGAAATTTATAAATTTTTTTTGAATGTTTTCCTTTATGCCAAGTGAGGGGGCCATTTGTCATCCATAGAGATATAAACTTTGGAGATTTATGTATTATAGGCAAAATTTTCATTGTATTCATATGGTATCACCAAATTGGAAGTTACATGCATTGAGTACTCTATGCAGTGCTTAGTTAATTTTATGTGAATTTTAGGAGGTAACATAGAGAGTATGAAATGCCATTCTGTTGTTGAAGCAAATGTCTTTTTTCCCCCCCTCACTGGAAATTTAGATTAAAATTTGAGCAAGGAAATAGGATCATGATTTGCTTTGAGCACCTGTCTTTATTCAGTTGTAACAGAAATACTTCATTTCTGTGTGTTTACTGCAATTTCTCTAAGAAAAATGTAGCTTGAAATGGATTCTCAGCTTCCCCATATGTTTGTTATAGTTCTTCATGCAGATAGACACATACAAGGTACCTAAGCAAGTTCTTGCTGACCTATACAATACCTGCATCCTATCAGGTCATATTTCAGCTCCTGTATTTTTGATAAATAGCCTGGCTCTTAAAAAGCTCTGTCCATGGTGATGAAACCTCTTGTGATATATGAGCGTGTCTTGCTGAGAAATTCTAATGTCAGCCTCTCTGTGATAGTGATTCATCAGGTTGTAAAATTTGTGTTTGGGAAACACACTGAATTAGCAAGTTTCATATTTTTTTTTGTGGTAAAATTGACACAGTTTGTCCTTTTATATTAAAGAATTCATAACAGTTACTTTCAAGCATTGCATTAACAGCTTGGATTTAATTAGAAACTGTTAGTGCTATCACAAAAGCAAATGTCTAGTATTAACAAATAAGTTGATATGACTTCAGTGCTAGAAATGTTTACAGGCCAGTGACATGTTGGTAATAGGAAGGAAGCTTCTATAAGAACAATTAAGCAATTGATTATAAACAGTTAAAGTAGCAATTAACAAGGAAGTCTTGTAGAGATAAGAAATTTCCATGTAGAAAGTAAGGCTTATTACTGTTGGGTTTTTTTTTTAAAATAATTTCAGGATGTTTTATTTGTACGTAAATACATTTTTGAGTAAAACTATGGATTTTTGTTTGTAAATATGACTAAAGCCTGAAAAAATCTTGGTAGTTTTTTCCAGGTATAATTCTTGTATTTTTTGTATAACATTCTAAATTATAAATATTAGTATTTCAATGATTGTCAGTTTTTTAACCTGCATTCCTTTAGGTGCCTTAAATACAGTCATAGAGAACTGCACTTTTTTTTCTTTTATTCTAAATTAATCTCAGAATCTTTTAATTAGTAAAACAGTCCTCTTAAATTTCTGTTTGACTCTGGAATTTCTTATACTATAAATTCTGTATATCTTAAGATAAAATTTAAAAATTCCAGTCTCAAAAAATTGTAGTCTCCTAAAATTCTAAAATCTATTGTTATCCTAGGATAAAGAACCATCCCCTTTGATCATAACTATCTTTAAGTCCATACCAACTGGGTAAGTTCTTACACAATTATATAAACCTCCTTCCTTGGGAGTCATATAGAATATATTGTTTTCTTGCTGTATTTGCCATATAGAAGAGTATTAGATTATTTGCTTGTTATTGCAGTGTAATTAACTGTCATTAACTGTTTACAATCACAACAAGTTTGAAAATTACACCTAGGTAAGTCCTACTGAGATTTGGTGATATTGTATACAAACCAAGCAGCCTAATATTGAGTTACTGCCAATTGTTAAAATAAGACTTTCAGTTCCTTAAATATTGGGTTTATATTACGTGAACCTAATAATTAAATCTACTCCAAAAGCTTCTTTTTAAGAAAATCTTTAAGTGAATACATAATTTCCTAGAGGATTTGTTTTTGTCAATAAAGGGTTAAGTACAGTATTATTATTGCTGTTCAATATTGATAAAGTGCCTTCCAAGATCCATTTTTGTGCATTATAAATATGTAGTTACACCCAGTAAAAGTGTCTTACTCTTGGCCTTCCAAATTTCATTATAGAAAAACACTTTCGAAAACACTGTCATTTAAATATCTGGTCAGATGATATTTCCCAGAAATTATTCTTTATTTAGAAACAAAAACAAGACAAAAGCAACTGATTTAATCCAAAATGTATTTTTCCTTATAAAAGAGGTCCACATACTCACTGTGTCTACTCTACAGAATTTGTCCATTTTATTACACCACGTGTCAATTCAAGTTTATCGGGTCACTGCAAAAACTCGTGGCTAATATGTGTAATACAACACAGGAGGAGGTATTGCTCAGTTCAACTACTCTTATATACTTAAAAAAAATACAGAAATGTTTTTGTCCACTTTAACTGTAGTCCAGACAGAAAAGTTACATGAAAGTTCTAGAAAATGGATTTATTTTATTTGGTTGCCACAGTACCCTTTGAAGCCAGTTAATTAAAATGCCGAACTTGTACATATGTCCATTGGTCAGGAGCAGCACTGGTGAAGCTTAAACGTCTTTCTACAAAGTAATATTTCTCTGCCTTTTTTTTTTTTTTAAAGTACAACCACAGTCTTGAGTTTTTCCTTGAAGTAGATTTAGTTGGTTGTTTTTAGGACATGTTAGTTGGCACACCTATAACAGTTGCTTTTACTTCCAGTGCTGTACCTTTTTCTTTGCCTGTTTCCCAGAGGTTGATCAGAGGAGGATAAAGCTCACTGAATGCAAAGGTTGGTTTCTGTAAGTAATTCCTTACATAGTTATGTCCACCATCACAGTTGACTTCTTGAGAGAAAAAGCTGAAAAGACATATCACACCAATAATCCCCAGAGAGCCTCCAAGGCAAGCCATAAATGCTGTGGTGTTATTCTTTTCATACTCTTTTTGATCAGGGTCCAAACCTTTTGTGGTGACATTTACACATTGTTTTCTGCTTTTTTGATAGATGGTGGGGATATCAATACAAATCTTATACTCAGTTGCTGGATTCAGATGAGTAAGATTATACACCTTGACATCAGATGGTATTCGTGCACTTTGGGCAGCATGGGAATTCTCAGCCTTGACAAAGGCTGTCCACTTAATACTGGATTTGAGAATTTTAGAACTTGCTTTCCAAGACACCAGAACTGAATTGGCCTGAACATCTTTTATTTTAATATTCAAGGACCCATTGTTATCCTGGGGAAGAGAGCCATCCACTTTGATCATAATAGACTTCAAGTCAGCACCCACCAGGTTAGTTGCTATGCAAGTATACAAACCCCCTTCTGCTGGGGTGATGCCACTTATGTCAAGTGTGCCTTCAGAATGGACATAGAACTTATTTGTTAGAGTATTAGGCAAGAGTTTTTTACCAGAAGGTGTTATCCAGTAGATTTCAGGCTGCGGCTCTGCAGTAGCTCTACAGTGTAAGGAAACATAACTCCCAGCTTCTAAATCCAGACTGGAAGGAAAACTCTCAGGAGCTATAAGAGGGAGACAGATTTCCATCATTTCCCTAAAATGCACCTGCCGCACATTCTGGCCTTGGAATTCAGGCGGGTCCACACAAAACAGTGACTCTGGCTCCATAAATCGAATGTTGGTTTTGTTCATATTAATCCAACGGATGACACAGTCACACCTGATAGGATTGCTGTGTATGCTGATTTCCTTGAGGTTTGGCAGAGATTCAACTGTACCCTGGTACAGGGCACTAAGGGCATTGCTGTTAAGCATAAGTGATTCCAGCTTGGGCAGCCGGAAAAATGCATTTGGGTGAATGTAAGACAACCTCGGGTTGTTAGTAGCTTCTATTTTTCTTAAATCTGGTAAGTTATCCACAGCAAGACTGTCGATGGAAATCAGCTCAGGCATATTGTTTATTCCCAACTCTTTTAAGTGTAGCATATTGCTAAAATCTCCCCTCCGTATTCTGTTAATGGGATTTTTATTTAGATCCAAAAATTTGAGGTTAACTGCTTTTTGAAGAGCAACATTGGGCACTTTAATAAGCCTGTTGTCATAAAAAGAGATGCTTTCTAAGTTTTCAAGTCCAACCAAGGCGTTATCTGGTATTTCTGTGAGGTTTATACCAGCTATAACCAGGCTTCGAAGATTGATAAGAGGCTTAAAGTTCATATCTTTGATTCTGATGATTGGATTTTCCCCAATCATCAGAATCTCCAGATTGGGAAGAGCCTCAAACCACTTACTGTTGATCATCTGCAATCTGTTTGAATTGAGATGAAGTCGAAGAAGATTATGTAGGCCAATAAAGGCTCCTGGTGAAATTGTAGAAAGCAAGTTGTGATTAATATAGAGTTCTTGTAAGTTGCTTAGTCCAGACAGACATTTTTCAGGCAGCTCAGTAAGTTTGTTTTCTTCTAGGTATACAGAAAGAAGCTGAGGCATCTTTTTTACATTAATGTTGGTGACTGAAGATAAATTGTTTTGAGATAAATCCAGGCCAGTAAGGTTTACTGGAAAGTCTATGGAATATTCAATTTTTGCAATATTGTTAGTCTGTAGTAGCAGAATTTGTGTGTCAGCAGGCAGTCTGGCTGGGAAATTTGAAAGACCTAAATCATTACAATCCACTGTAGATGCCTCCATATAAATGGATCGAGGTGTAAACCAGGGCCGGATTTCACATGTACATAACTGTGGGCAATCTGCTTTTTTATCTACAGCTTGTACTAGGGTAGTGATAGCTAGGCCAAGTAGCACATGAATTTGCAGTGGCAGGTCCTTCATCTTAGCTTTCTTCTTCAGAAATTTAATGGGCCCTTAAGGATTCCACGGTCACTGCTAGTAAGATCAGTAAGAGCTGATTGATAAAAAAAATAGTTGCTTTTGTCAAATGATGAATGCCAGAGAACGGCAAAGATTTTCTTCATGGAAATCAGTGCCAGTGCCACAGTTGCATTGTCCAGAAATGCCATGCATATTGGAGAACAGGCTTCTATCTCCTTTATGATAGAATATGGATATAACTTTTGAAGATGGAGTATGTGTAGATGGTCACAGGAAATTAGGCAATTCATTTATTTAGGAGTATAATGTTCACATCCCATGCTTGTTCAGTACTTGCAGGAATAGCAGCATGATGCTAACTATAATAAAATATAAAAGAAAAAAGAAAAATAATTAGTCCAAAGGAAAAAATATAATACCCATTAACTAATTATGATTCTTATATATAATAGTCTTACTTTACAGTTAATTCAATATGTTTTGATGACTTTATTCCCTGTTATGACTGCCCTTAATAGTAATTGGCCCAGACATTGGACAGGCTGAGAAAATGTATCTTTAGAAGACTTAAGTTACATTAAACATAAAGGATTTTTCTCTGGTTTTCAAATCTTTGCTTGTTTTATTGCTTGTTATTACAAGGTATTATTTGTTGTTCTATTTGACAATTATGGTTGGGGGGTGTAGAAAATGTTTCAGTGATGGCTTTTTTATTTTCTCTTGAAAGGCAAAAATAAAGGTTATAAATAAATAATAAATAAATAATGCTGTTCAGTTAAAAATCAAATGAGTTAGTCTGTGATTCCTCAGGTTTCCAGGAGAGGACATTTAGAAACAAAATTATAAAATGATGTAGAAATTGTGGTATTTAGCTGAATGTTCCATTTTCATTCATACTTCTTTCCAAAGTCTCCTTTGTATGAAGTGACTGAATTTTATAGTCTTTGGAAAAGATTGTCTAACTTGCTGTAGATGCACTTGTATATTGTCATGCTTAGCTGAAATTCAGATTAATGTTAGACTGTTTTATTATCCCCTGAAAATAACTTACATTCCATTAGTTACAACAATGAAAAAGTAGTTTTATCACATCAGTAAAACGGACACTTAGCTCTACCTTCTTTTAAATGGTTACTGATGTCTTCGTTGTAATAATAAGCAACTGCAAAGCCAAGTTGAAATTTTGATATGTGCTATATTATAAAATACCCCACAACTTTCAGATGTTCACTCCACCTGTTAGACTGCTGGTGAGTTCTGCCTACAAATGTACAGGACAGCTGGAGCATGGCTGCCCTGTTCATTCTGAGACTTGTGCCTACCAGGAGTAATTCTGCTGAATAATCAATCTGTGAATACTGTTCTTTTATCTCTGCCCAGTATTGACATTCATAATGGCATTGCTGACTGACTCTAACATGGGTATTTCAGTGACAGAGATAAATATATTTGGAGATATAGCTTCCACACAGAGATAAAACTTTTTTATTTAATTTAAAAAATTCCTTTGTTTTAAAACTTGTGAAAAATTTACATTTCGAAGTCACATCTTATCCTCCTCTTATCTACTAAGACATCTGATAAAACTGGATCATGACGTCCAGATAACTACTAAGTTATCCTGAATTAAGTATCTTTTTTTAAAATTACTTCACCTATTTAATGATCAGAATTCCTTTTTCTATAAAATAATGTTCAGATATTATTACTCTTAATCTGTTTTAAGTAGGCTAGGCTGCAGTCCATGGGGTCGCAAAGAGTTGGACACGACCGAGTGACTTCACTTTCACTTTCAAGCCCCTTGAAAGAATGTAATACAGCTGCTTCTTCCTTAGACTTCCATGATCTGGGGTCCCTCCTCTTTTTCTCTGCGTTTCTTGTCATCTTCTGCCATTCTCCTGCATGCAGCCTTCTCTCTACCTATGGAACTGTAGATGCCGTAACTTCTCTCTGCCTGGATTGCCTGTTTCTTTGTTTTAAGTTAATTCTTGCTGTTTTGTCAATCTTCAGTTCAAGCATCACCTCTCTAGGAAGCCTTCCATATAACTCCTCCCCCCAAGTTGTGCCTAGCTTCCTGCTAGTGCAGGGTGGTTCCAGGGCCCCAGCACACATCTCTGTTAGAATTTTTAGTTGATTTTCTCCCTCATCAGACACTCACTTCCTTGCATGCCTGAGCTCTGCCTGATTTTGCAACCCCAGCTCCTGGGCATGATGATTAGAACACAGTAGATGCTCAAGAAAGGTTTTCAGTGAACTGATAAATGAATTACATTAATAAATATATATATATATATTCATCTTTCTATATACAATTTAAGCAGCTTGGTTTAGTTTCCTAATTTCAAATCTAGCTGGTTTAATGCATATAAATCTACTATACAGAATATGTGTTACCTTTATTGCTAAAATTCAAGGTTTAAATTTTAATGTAATACAAAAGAGCTAGATTTTAAAGAAAAGTCATCTAATATTATATCTTAGTTTATTCCTTAATTTATTCAGTCTAAATTTAATGAACACCTATTATGTGCCAGTTTGGGTTAATAGTTGGAGGATAAAGGGATGATTTAGATATGATTTCTTCCCTTCATAAGTTTTCAGTCTTTCAAGGGTGACACAAGTAAAAAGGGAGAGGTACCAGGATAGAATTTGAAATAGAAAGCTATTGCATCTCTATTTTCAAAATGAAGAAAAAGCCTAGGTACAAAGTATAAAAGATATTTCAGTGTGTTGCCACAAATGTTAATAACTCAGTTGCGAACTGAGCAATCATAATTTCGGCCAATTAATTGGTTAGATCCAGTTTCTCTAGCAAAGAGAAACCTATATTCTCCTTTATGTTAACTAGAGGGTTAGAAATGTTAAAGGTAAAACATTCTTTTGGGGGGGATATTAACCTAATGCCATTTTTTGTTTTAAAATTCTTGTGTTTTCTTAAATTTATATTTACCTTTAATTAGAATCTCTTTTCTGACCTCATTTCATCATTTTGGCATAGTCATATGCCAAAACCAACCAAATCTGAACTACATTTATTCTGAACTACATTTATTCTGTAAGCTTTTGAAAATAAGGAGAGTTCTAAAAGTAGTGAACACATTTGAGTTTTATTTTTCCAGGTCTGTAGGAAGAAATTGTCAGTATGGGAAGTTCAACAGAGGATATGTAAAATTTGCCTTTATTGTAATATTGATTTTTTTCTCATGTCTTTGGAAATGATGATGATACTTTCACTAATGGATTGTTTGGCATGGATTGTTTGCAGGATAGTAAGGCAGTAATAACATCTTACATATTAGTGCTTTGCCATTTTCAAAGACCTTTGGCCACCTCATGCGACGAGTTGACTCACTGGAAAAGACTCTGATGCTGGGAAAGGTTGGGGGCGGGAGGAGAAAGGGACGACCGAGAATGAGATGGCTGGATGGTATCACCGACTCTGTGGATATGAGTTTGAGTGAACTCAGGGAGTTGGTGATGGACAGGGAGGCCTGGCGTGCTGTGATTCATGGGGTCGCGGAGAGTCGGACACGACTGAGCGACTGAACTGAACTGAACTGAACTGATATCCATTGTTTATTTTGTTAATAATGACCTTGAAACAGATTGCAGGGGTATTTTAATCACTGTTTTGTTTTTGTTTTTGTTTGGACAAGGGTATTGACAATCTATCTGCCTGGAATCACACAGCTAATAATTGAGGTGGATTAGAACCCAGGCTTTATCTTTAGGCCTGCAGCTCTTTCTAGTAAGGCATGTTGCCTACACATGTAAACATGTGATGAAATCATATTGATAAAGGTAGTGCAGTGATTTATTTCTCAGGTTGGGCTGGCATTACCTTTGTCTTCAGCTTTTCAAATTTAGAATATTAATATTATCAATTTACTAATAGTGAGCAGGGTGTGATTCACACTATCCAGACTCACAAGGACAAGACCTAAATCCCAACACATTACAGTGAGAAATATGACTATCAAGAGCACAAATGTTAATACATGAATCTGCCAGTCAATGCTTTTGCTTCATTTTAAAAATACACTTGGCAGTACAAATTATGAACCTGCAGTTTGTTAGTAAATATAGAGTCGGGGCAGGGAATTTAGGTTAGACTTCTTATTATTGTTATCAGAAATGATAGTCTGACATGCTTGCTTTAGTAAAGAGCATATATCATCACAGGAAACTGAACCTCTTGAGCTTCATGGTCTTTAGCACGGCCTGAGCCCTCAAAAGCTTATTGTGGGAAACTTTTTCCAGATTTATTCTTGGTCACTTCTCAATGTGTCATGATAATTATTTGTTTACACTTCTTTTTCCCCTTATTTGCCATAAAATTATTAGACAATAGATTATTGCAGACATTAGATTATTAGACTATTTCCTTACTAGATACGATTATTAGATTGTTACTTTCTAAATTATGAGATCATTTTGTTAGAAACTGTGTTCAGCTTCCTTTTGATTTGATTATATCAGTATATTTGATGGGTTGATTAGTACCTAGGCCAGTATATAGGTCATTAAACAAATGTTTGTTACATGATAATTCACAATTATCTTTCTATAACTTGTGTTAGATGATAGCATATGGACTAGTGATTAAAATGACTTTTTGTCCTTCAGTAACTTACAACACCAAAAACAGTGGTTAAAATCCCTCTGTAACCTGTTTCAAGGTTATCACCTGAAATGCAGGAGACCCCAGTTCAATTCCTGGGTCGGGAAGATCCGCTGGAGAAGGGATAGGCTACCCACTCCAGCATACTTCAGTTCAGTTCAGTTCAGTCGCTCAGTCGTGTCCGACTCTCCGTGACCCCATGAATCACAGCACGCCAGGCCTCCCTGTCCATCACCAACTCCTGGAGTACACTCAAACCCATGTCCACAGAGTCGGTGATGCCATCCAGCCATCTCATTCTCCGTCGTCCCCTTCTCCTCCCGCCCCCAACCTTTCCCAGCATCAGAGTCTTTTCCAGTGAGTCAACCCGTCGCATGGCCACAGCATACTTAGGCTTCCTTTATGGCTCAGCTGGTAGAGAATCTTCCCACGATGCGGGAGATCTGGGTTCGATCCATGGGTTGGGAAGATCCCCTGGAGAAAGAGAAGCCTACCCACTCTAGTATTCTGGCCTGGAGAATTCTATGTACTCTGTAGTCCATGGGGTTGAACATGACAGAACAACTTTCACTTTCAGCTTAGAATTAGCAACATAGAAAAAAATAAAGAGGAAAAGATATGCCCCCAGACTTTTATAGAATTTTTTTTTTACTGTTTGACAGAAAGTAGAAATATCACAGTTATACTGCAAAGTTTCCATTGGGAAAACAGAAAATGGTTCACTTTACTAGCACCGATTTAAAAACATAGCTGGTCTTTAGGTATACCTTAGCTTTATCAGTGAGAAAATGGTGTTTGTTGGTGGTGATTTTAAGACTTGGGCTAGATAGCAATTATATTGGTGATGTTGATTTTAGAAGGAGAGTTTGTCATTTGTTCTTTATATGCATTGGTGTAAAAATTTTTTGTTTTAATTAACAAACTAATTATGTCATTAAAAATAAATGGACCAGCATCCCATCTTCACTTTTTGAGAATTTTAGTGTATGTGCCCTAAATCCTCTTACTTTTATCCTTATTCTCCCTCATCTTTCCCTCCTCTGTTTTTCCTTTTTGAATATATTGGAGTAAAAAGAGAAACTCTCTGAAAATTTTTTTCAAACTTAGAAAACTTGTATTATACAATTATTGATATACTTACTTAATTTCCTATACTCCATCAGTTCGCTGGGATTTTTTTTTTTCTTCTAAAAATAGGAAAATTATACTTGAAAATGTCAGTATTTCAAGTTAGGTTTAAATATTTTAGGACTGTTGCTTGGGAAGATGATCTGGAACCTTGTATTGAGACTGGGATATAATAAGCCTTCAAATACTTTATGATGGATGAATGTATGAATGGATGGATGTTTATAAAGTACATAACATATAGATAAAATATTATCCTTTCTTCTTCAAAATAAAGTAAGCCATATGCAGTAAAACTTAATAATTGTAGATACATCTTCATTAAATGATTTCCTGTTGTTAGTGTACACATCATATATGTGGTCATACTTAGGAGCTAAGAACCAATTGATACTTAACTATTGCTCATTTCAGTTGATTTTTCATTTAAAGCTTCTTTTGTAAGGTCATGTTTTTCCATATATTAAAGCAAAGGTAAGCTGTAATTGAATATTATACAATTTCAGAAGTCATTGTTCGTGAAATGTCACCAGAAATGAAAACTGACATCTCAATGAAATGTATTATATCAAGGCTCTTTCAAATGACTTGAATGAATGACTCATACAAGTCTAAAGGCAAACCCTATTAGAGTTTACCATCTATCTACTTTTTCATTTATTCTTCCATTCAGTCTTTCAGTAAGTATTTGCTGAGAGCCTACTGCATTAGTCAATGTGCTTTCATTTCTAGTCATTACATTTCATAAGATTTTTAAGAATTGAAAGATTAAAAATGACTTTTCTTTGACAAAGTGTAATTGGCAGCGTATGTAAGAGCTTTTTTGGGAATTTTGGCAAATTCAGAAGACTTTTTATTTTTTAATTTAAAAGGCATTTTAATATGTAATTTTTCTCATACTATCTTTATTTTTTTTTCTGTTGGCTTCCCCATGTCATTTTTGCTCGATATTCGGGAGAATGGCATTGAAACATGTATATTATCATATGTGAAATGGATCACCAGTCCAGGTTCGAGCCATGAGATAGGGTGCTCAGGGCTGGTGCACTGGGACGACCCAGAGGGATGGGATAGGGAGGGAGGTGGGAGAGGGGTTCAGGATGGGGGACACATGTACACCCGGGGTGGATTCATGTCAATGTATGGCAGAACCACTACAATATTGTAAAGTAATTAGCCTCCAATTAAAATAAATAAATTTATATTAAAAAAATTAAACACCAACAAAAAAATCCAAAAAAAAGTGTTTTATATGTTTTAAATTAAATAATACCAGCAGTGTAAAAGCTCCCAGGCTTGGCCATTAAAATAAAGCAATTTTAAGGATTCTCATATCTTAAGGATATTTAATATTTGTGGACACTCATAACTGTAGATTTATTTAAAATAAAAATAGTTTCTAGCTATAATTATATATGGAAGTTTTGAGACCAAAAACTATTTTATCGTTGGTAAAAAGATCTTAATTCTTTAGCTTCTGTTTTTCTACGTTTCTGAAACGTTGACCAGACACCTCCTTTTTGGCAGACACTGTCGTAGCCACTGCAAAGTCAACAATAAATAAGATAAAGTGTCTGCTCACCGAGTTCTCAGTCATTGAAGGAGAAAGAGCAGAGGATGCTGCCCTGTAGAGCTGACTTATTCTAACTGTAGTATGTGCGCTGCTCCGCAGATGCACAAAGGAGGAGGAATTCCTGGGTCTCTCTACCCAGCACAAGTAACTTGAGTCTTCTGTATTCTTTTATAATGCTTATAAAAACTCAGCTGAAGTAGTGGGGAAACACGTGGGTAAGAAGATTTAATATCCAGTATCTTTCAGGTGAATTTTTACAATCCTAAAGAACAAAGTGTGGCTTCTTCCCCGTACCTCATTATGTGTATTATAAAGACTGCAGAGTCTGAAGAAGCAAAACATTTGGATGCTTAAGTTCAAAAATTGTTAAAGATAGGAGGTTGCTATGGCTACATTAAAGCCCAGTTTTTCCTTTTCTTCTATAGCAAATTGCTAGCTAAGTTCATTTGTGAAAAGAACTTAAATTCTATTCTCCCATTATCTGACTTTACATTCCTTTGTTGTAAGACTCAGTCTTTCTTCAATTCTAATTGAAGGTTCTGTATCCGAAAGGTATTGTTGGACCACACCACATGCATCCTTCTAAAAGGTTATTGTTTTTTTCCTTGAGAAATATTTATTTTCCAGTTTTTCAGAACATAATTGTTCTACGTCAACATTCAGGGAGTGGATAATGGTGACTATTTAGAGTAGTTTAATGAATGCCAACTTAAAATATTTAGATGTTAATAAAAAATTGATAAATGGGAAGAAAATTTGCTTTGCATTATGAAATATGGATCAAGTTTACTCGATGATTGTATGATTGAGGACAGGGCATCTTACTTTCCTATGCCCCAAGTTATTGATCATTAGAATTTAGAAAATGGTTGTATGATCATTAAGGTTTTTTTCATATTCTAAGCCTATATGATACTACTATGAACATGAAAAATATTTTTAAAAATATCTAAAAAATAGCTGTGGGTAAACAGTTTTAACCTTTGTATTTAATTAATCACTTGATTATAGTCAGTGCTGTGGTTCTACGTCTTAAACACATTAGGATCACTGAATTTTAGTCATTATGGGTTTTTTTAATGCTATCAGATTGATTACCTGCCATTATTCCTATTTCATTTTATATTTATATCTAGTCAGTAAATGAAGAAGAGAGTTACTTTAGTCATCATATTGAGGTACACTAACCACTGGGTAAGTAAATTGCCTGAATTAGGTCCCTTGACGGAATAAATGAAGCAAAAATGAGTTGCTAGTAACTATTAATATTGGTATATGAACAATATATGCCTTATGATGATTTTTTTTGCTAATTTGAAGGATATGGATTTTTAATAATATCAAAGTTTCAGCCACCTCAGTAAACTTAGCATCATAAACTAGTGTATTTTTGATATCATAGAAATTTTTATCTAGAAATTGGCATAGAGATCTATTGATTCTCAACCTCATCTCAGTTATGAAACCCTTTGTCCAAATAATGACTAACGTAAACTCACAGTAGGTCAAACATAGGAAAGATCTATTCTGATTAACATGACAGGTGGATGGTGGAGGAGAGTCAAATTTGTGGAAATATTTAAATGCCACCCAGTCTGGTTTTACATCTGATCCTGAAGAGGCTCCAAAGATCACGGTTTTCTGAACCATCTATCACATCCTCTCTTAGAAATGAGGTAATGAAGGTCCTCAGAGGTGAAATGACTCAGGCAAAGTGGTTCATTCTAGAAGGGTGTTGAAAATCTGCAGAGGTCTTAGTCGCTCAAGTAGTAAAGAATCCGCCTGCAGTGCGGAAGATGTGCATTCAATCCCTGGGTCAGAAAGATCCCCTGGAGAAGGAAATGACAACCCACTCCAGTTTTCTTGCCTGAGAAATCCCATGGACAGAGGAGCCTGGTGGGCTACAGTCCATGGGGTCCACGAGGTCACAAAAGTCACGACTTAGCAACTAAACAGTAACAATTATGTTCTTAGACATGACTGAGTGACTAACACTTTGACTGACTTAAGCATTCTTTCTAATGCAGATTCCCCCACTGTCATCTCAGTCTAGGGACCTACCACAGTGAGTCTTTCTTCCTTGGCCTTGAAGTGAATTGAAAGTCACACAGTCGTGTCCAACTCTTTGCGACCCCATGGACTATACAGTCCATGAATTCTCCAGGCCAGAATACTGGAGTGGGTACCCTTTCCCTTCTCCAGGGAATCTTCCCAACCCAGGGATTGAACCCATGTCTCCCACATTGCAGGTGCATTCTTTACCAATGAGCCACAAGGGAAGCCCTTGGTCTTGACTGACTCTTAATTGTCCTTTCTCCTTTCAAGGTGGGAAGAATACCTAAGTGTGATATGATAGCACTGAATCTCTAAGGTAATTAGGAGCTGCATAAGGGATGGGGCAAGGAAGAAGGATGTGCTCTGGAGAAGAGTGGGTGTGGTAGGAGCAGTTAGTAACAACACATCAATGGCAAACATGTCCCATGTAGTGCTGGTCTTATGCCTTATGTAAATTGCCACAGGTATTCCTCATGTCATCTCTTTTTGTAGACTCTGATATCATCCTTCATTTTCACATTAAGACCAGAGAAGTCACATGACTTTTTGGAAAATAAGTTTATTCCCCCTCAGATTCAAGTCCCTTTATTTTGCCTCTAATCCACTGCTAAATTAATTAAACACAGAGGCCATTAACTGATAGGATGCTAATTTTGCAGTGGCCTTTGTAAGCAGCCCAAATCTAAGCCTGTAAATGCCTCAAGGTTACAAAGTCAAACTGCTAAGGACAGCAAGGCAAATAGCTAAGCAGACTTTAAGATATAGCCAATCATCCCTTTCTTTGCTTCTACATTTTCTCTCTTAAAGCCTCTCTCTGAGTTCCTGCCAATGGGGCCTCCTAACCACTTCCAGTTTGACTCTACTCTATTCAAATTGATTTTTGCTCAAATAAAGTCTTAAAATCTCAATATTCCTCACTTAATCTTATACTACCACTGAGCCCTCATCCATGGAATTCTCTAGGCAAGAATACTGGAGAGATTAGCCGTTCCCTTCTCCAAGGGATGGATCTTCATGACCCAGAGATCAAACCTGGGTTTCCTGTATTGCAGGTAGATTCCTTACCATCTGAGCCACCAGGGAAGACCACTGAACTCGACTTCGTCCCAAATGTTTACTAATGTAGCACCACTCATCTTAGTAACTATTCAGAAATGTATTTCCTACAACTGGATGACTTTTGTTGTTGTTTATTTCTCCTTCTTTGATAGAAAAGTTTTACTCAGATGAAATATAGAAGGCAGCTGAGTGTACAGAAGGGGAACTAGAATAAGCAAAACTTCTTTTCTAAGCCTAGTTTTGCTATGTGGTTCAGATATATCATATTACTCTCTGAGTCTTAGTTTCCCACAAAATGTGTATTTTGGACAACATTTTCATTATTATTTCCAAATTGATAATGTTCTGGAATATCCCATAAAGGTTTCTTATAGAGTCACTGCTATAAAGAAGTTCCCTTTTTAGAGCAAAATTATTTTTGTTATTGTATAGGACTTATGCACTGAAATGCATATGATGAATCCTATATATTTAATTGGTACTATCTTTGAGGATGATTTCCTTAGATTCTTATATTTTGAGAATCTCAAATCATCTATTTTCAAACTGGCTAAAATTCTCTTTTGAATTATAATAGGAATAACTATAGCTAAAAAGTAGGGGAAAAAAGAGATTTAATATCATTTTGTGTCCTTGTCATATCCTGGACCTTCTGTTTGAACAAAGAATATTAGTGCAACTCTTAAAGAAAGTCATGTACTATTTTCATACCTCATGAAACTAGGCTCAGCTGACTCCCTTACATTTAAATGTAATCCTTGCAATGAATTTCTTTTAGAGAAACCAGGAAAAACTTAAATAGCACAAGTCTTTTTTTCCCCCCTAAATCTTAAAATATGCTTTGGGCAGATTTTGAGAGAGTCTTTGGACTTTTTATCTTGTGTCTTCTGTTGTTTTCAGAATTTGGGGATTGTGCTATGTGGGGAAATCCATAATTCCAAACATCGCACCCCCAAACAGCAGATCTGTGGAAGCTTGTTATAGCATAGCCAGAATCAGGAAGGATAATTCATGTGCAGAAATTCCTTATTTGTAATATTTAGAGAGTAGGGAATGCCATCTGAGTCTCAGGAGGGTTTCATATTGGTGTAGTGATTTCTGTATACTTATAAATAATAGCTTGTTGTGATACTGTCATTTCTCATCTTGAAAAGGATTCTGATTTGTATTTATTTTTAATTATAGTTTTTGCTCAACTGAGCACTTCATTAATAGCATTATATGTGAGGTTGATTTTTTTATGTGATTAGCAAAACAAACAATATTTCTAAGCCAGAACTTGTTCTGTTTCTTCTGTGAGAATCACTCCACACATTAGGGAACTCTATAACACAACAGTACTTCATTCAGTACTGTTTAAGTACCAGTGGAATCTGATCGCCTAATTGGCTTCTTTAACTTCCTTTTTATCATTCCCTTGTTAATTTAGCAATTGTATAATCTCAAGTGTACGTGTCTGTGAGGAAAAGTGCTCATTTATGCATTATCCTTAACATTCACTCATCTTAGATTGACGTGTTAATATAAGCATCTTATTTTCCAAATATGGAAAACTAAATAATGGAAATTTTGCCTCAGGTTATAATTAAACTATAGATCTCTCTTTGGGTGATTAATAGTAGTTTAGCAGCAGGATGTGCTGCTGGTGAAAGCAAGATTTCCCAAATTAGGAGAAGACCTCACAACCTTTAGTGACTTGATTTCTAAAATGAGAGGGTCCTCCATGCTCTACAATTAAATAATTTTTGTAATAATCTTAAATAAGGTCAAAACTGTTTGACTATATTTTCCGAACAAACATAATATATTACTAACAGGTACTGACATAATTTACATGAAGATTTCATGATATTTTCAGGTTTATATGAGGTTTATCCACGTATTTACTTGTGTGTCAAACTATGGCATATAGATAGGGTGGGAATTTTTCTAGAATCAGAGATAGTCCATAAAGGGATTCTTAGGACCTGAACAATTCATAGGAGATTTGGAGATTCTGTGTTTTTTTTTTTTTTACTTTTATGTCAGGAACAACTTATATATGTGCAAAAAATAGTTGTTCTCTTTGCAAAATGTCTGTGTATGGGTACATGTGTGAGATCCTTTAGTTCAGAAAATTCCCAATGTGACTGACAAAACTTACGTACTAAGGTTTCCCATTTTGGTCCAATTTTTATTCTTATCAGTAGATGTTTTGGGTGATTGATTTAGTTAGGCATCAGTTTATATTTGAAAATTTTCACATGTGTGGAGAGGACAAGTCTGCCTAAATAAGCTTTCCTTTTTCCTTTGATGCTTTTGTTTTCTTCAAGCTTGTTCTTATTGTCCAGTTCGAGTTTATTTGAGAAGCTAGGGTGTGGGATGATTTGTAAATAATGCCATCCTTTTGTCTTCTGAGGCATTCCCAGCTACATTTAGAGACAGCCTCTCTAGCAAACCCCTCTTGAGTATATGACATGAGAAATACTTAGGTGGTGCACTGCAGTACAATGGTTTGGAAAAGGTTTCATGTAGACCTCCATTTCAGATAAAAATATTGGGGGCAATTTTCCAGGCAATTCAAACTATTTTTAAATATTTTCTTCTTCATTAGAAGCCAGTCATATACCCTAAACTAAGTCTGTGAAGTTTCTATTAGAGGAGTCATCTGAGGACTGTCCACCTCCCTGGTGTAGTTAAAAGAAATAGAGTGATTCCAGCTTAAGTTGATTCTATGGACCAGCTGCATGCATGCTGCCTGGTGCTTTCTGATCACAAGCATTGCTCTCCCTAGGGTCTTAGACATGGGAGGACATGATAGGCATATATACTACCCCCACCAAAAAAAAAAAAAAAAGGAAAGGAAAAGAAGTGTATTTTATATTGATTGCCACAAGTACAAGTAAATGCTTTCATACTGATCTCAGGAGGGTGTTTGAAGCAGAGACATGCCATAAAAGGAAGACAGGAAAAAGATTTTCATCATGTTTGTGTTCTTTCATTAGCTCACTTTGGCAGAATAGAAAGTCACTGGTTTGTGAAGACGAAAAGGAAGGCTCTGAACAAGAGTCCAGTGATGTACTGTAGATGGAGAATGAATAGTTCAGTGGCAATATTATTGCAGACAACTGAAAATTACATTTCAGAAAGGGATGTTCCTCTGATGAGAACTCAGAGTGCAGGGTCTCTGGGTAGCTCAGCTTCTGTTCTGCATATAATTATTTGAAAAAATGTTTTCATTGGTATTAAACAAAACAGCGTGGATATCAGTGTTTTGTGTTTTTGCTATGAATTGTGAAAATAAAACAAATTTTGAAAGGAATTGACACAAAATGGACTCCTGTGGTCAAATACTTTCTTCAAATGTACTGAACAAGGTGTTGAATCATAGCACCACATTTCAGGTGTGCCATGAGTCAGTGCTTGTCTGCCACTGAGGTTAGTGATGAATGATGCTCTGTTACTGCATCTGAGGGAACCGATAATACAGATAGCATCTGTATTATTAGTTCCTTATAATGAATGTGGAATTGCTTGTCCATTTTCATTTGAAAAGTGTGTCCAATTTCCCTCATGCTCTGTGATTTTCCCCTCATACTCTTGTCAGACTGCTTAAGACAGCAGTGCTCTCTTTGAGCCCGAGGGCTACAAGAAAGATGTTAAAATAGAACAATAATACAAGGTCAATTGAAAGCTTGAGAAAACTTTTATGAAGTATGCTTTTGAGTTTCAAAAGTATCCATCTAAACAAGGAATAGGGGTAGTTTTCACATCTTTGTGTGTCTTTCAGTAAGAAGAAGCTTGTTACTGACAGGTCATGGGCTCCTTCTCTAACACTTGTGTTGACAGATGATCACTGTGAAATGATCTGGTGGTACCTTGAGAAAATCTGAAGGGGCAGACAAAGCTAGTTCTCAATGCACCCAAAGTCAATGAGGTTTTATTATCTACCTCATGTGTGGAAATAAAAAGTGCTGTATGCACCTTAAAGCTTTGAATTTTCTTCTTCCTGTCACTTATAGCCACTGAAATTTCTAGGAGCCTCCCAATCGCTCTTTGTTTGGAATTAATTTTGTGGGACTACCTTCAGTAAACAATCTTGCAAAATTTGGTTGCCTAAAACCTCCTTGAATTCATTTAAAATTATTATTGACAAAGGGGACACAATTTGATTCATATTCTACCAGCTCATAATAGACTTTATGATGAATTGTACTTGAATATCTCAGACGGTAAAGCGTCTGCCTGCAATGTGGGAGACCTGGGTTGGATCCCTGGGTCGGGAAGATCCCCTGGAGAAGGAAATGGCAACCCACTCTAGTACTCTTGCCTGGAAAATTCCATGGTTGGAGGAGCCTGGTAGGCTAGAGTCCATGGGATTGCAAAGAGTTGGACACAACTGAGTGATTTCACTGGTTGCTACTTGAATACGTTTCTAGTAATATTCAATGACTATACCATATAAGGACTAGACTACATTTGGGTAGCGAACATTTGGGGGATATGAGATGCCCAAAAACAGTGCCATAAAAAATAATTTGTGTTGCCTTTAAGTGGGGAGTAGAAAGGGTCAAAGTTAACGGAGGAAGTAAAAAAGAGCAATGGCCATTTCTTTGAAAGAGAAAGTTGTACAACTTGTAATGCTTGCAAATTTAACTTTATGTTAACAGGCAGCATGCTGCTGCTGCTGCTAAGTCACTTCAGTCGTGTCCAACTCTGTGCGACCCCATAGACGGAAGCCCACGAAGCTCCCCCATCCCTGGGATTCTCCAGGCAAGAACACTAGAGTGGGTTACCATTTCCTTAGGCTCTTGCTAACATGACTTCTTTTTACAACAGTTACCTCGAGAAGAGCTTGGGCAGTATTCCAACTTAAGCATATTTTATTTGAGGTTCCACTTTGGCTGGAGATCTAGTCATGGAAATGATTCTAAATCTTAATTGAGAGAAAGGGTTCTTTCAAAACAAGATTGTAAATTTTTCTCCACTTTACACTTAAAAGCCTGGTATTCATCTCATATGTGCATTAGGTGAAAAACTAGGTAACAAATCTCATGTTTGGCAGAATTTTTTAGTAATAAACTCTCTACAGAAAGTACAGGAATACATTTCAAACTATCATTTTAGGCTTGGAAAAGCAAATAGTTTTATATCATTTTACAATAGCTTCACAAGGTATAATTTAATGTTTTTATATATTTTTGATTACTGGATTTGAGTTAGAAGAACAATTTCCCTTCATACATTTGGGTGATTCAGAATCTTTTAAGTTTGATCTGGGACATTGACTAAAATTTACTATTCCCTCATGTATGGATGTGAGAGTTGGACTGTGAAGAAAGCTGATCGCCGAAGAATTGATGCTTTTGAACTGTGGTGTTGGAGAAGACTCTTGAGAGTCCCTTATACTGCAAGGAGATCCAACCAGTCCATTCTAAGGGAGATCGATCCTGGGTGTTCATTGGAAGGACTGATGCTAAAGCTGAAACTGCAATACTTTGGCCACCTCATGCGACGAGTTGACTCACTGGAAAAGACTGATGCTGGGAAGGGTTGGGGGCGGGAGGAGAAGGGGACGACCGAGAATGAGATGGCTGGATGGCATCACCGACTCTGTGGACATGAGTTTGAGTGAACTGCGGGAGTTGGTGATAGACAGGGAGGCCTGGCGTGCTGTGATTCATGGGGTCGCGGAGAGTCGGACACGACTGAGCGACTGAACTGAACTGAACTGAACTGTGCCCAACTCAGATAGTAAAAAGCCTGCCTGCAATGTGGGAGACCTGGGTTAGGAGGATCCCTTAGAGAAGGAAATAGCAACCCACTCCAGTATTCTTGCCTGGAGAATTCCATGGACAGAGGAGCCTGATGGGCTATGGTCCATGGGGTGACAAAGAGTCTGACACAACTGAGCAACTAACACTTTGTGCCCAAAAAAATTATTTTGTGAAGTAATGTTAATTTACCATTACTTTGTATTGCAGGAATATTTCACATTGTTAAGTCAAGAATTATTCAATATTAATTTGATGTTAAGGAGAAACTTTCTTTGAAGCTTGAAATTTTTTTTTGTATTATTTGTATACTTACATTTTTCATATCATGCTTACATTTCAGATGTTTTCGTAAGTATAGCCATGTAACAAAGTTTGCATTAAACCAGTAGGCAGTTGGAATTTAAGATCCAGATTTCAAATAGGCTTATTTTTGTGTGTGTGAATTCTTAAAATTGTAATATATAATGCTATTTAGTAAAATATATCTTTTCCATTACTCCTGTTTTGTGTAGGTTTTCTTGGAAGGTATAGTTTTGTTTCAGTGAATGAAAGTTGTCCTCAGTATATGAGAAGAATAATTAAACT
This sequence comes from Moschus berezovskii, assembly GCF_049115385.1. Lineage (NCBI taxonomy): Eukaryota > Metazoa > Chordata > Mammalia > Artiodactyla > Moschidae > Moschus > Moschus berezovskii. The sequence continues at coordinate 65,906,929 of NC_142462.1, forward strand.
GTGTCAGGATGATGAAAAATATGGAGTTAAAGATCATAAAATTTCCTAAGGTCTTGGTCATCTCCATGAAGATTTTGTTTTCTATCATATAACAGTAGGAACAAATAACAAAAACAATGCAAGTAGTAGGAGTCATAACATGCTAAATTCAGTTTCATATATATATATATATATCTATCTCAGAATAATCCTATCAGCATGTGTTGTTATACCTTCTGCAGAGGTAATGAAATGAGGTTCAGAGAGACTTAGTGCATTGGTCTAAGCGAAAGGGCTGGTTAAATTATGGCTCCTGAGCTTGATCTCAGATTCCTGACTTCATCATCAGTCGTCTTTCTGTTAGGCTGTGCTGTATAAAGCTTTGCGTTGTAGATACAGAGGTACTTGATTGGCCCCTTTGTTAGTTGTTAATGAAATACTTTCTAGTCTATACCAGTGTCTTACTTCCTCAGCATACACAAAGCTGAATATTCCTTTTTATACAATAAAATTAAATGATGTGGGTGTGTGTTAGTCACTCGGTTGTGTCCAGCTCTTTGCAACCCTGTGGACGGTAGCCTACCAGACTCTATCAATGGAATTCTCTAGGCAAGAATACTGGAGTGGGTTGTCATTCCCTTCTCCAGGGGATCTCCCCACTCCAGGGATTGAACCCAGGCATCCTGAATTGCAGGCAGATTCTTTACTGTCTGAGCCACCTTTTGTACAATAAAATTAAATGACAGTCCTTTTTAAAACTTATGAAAGAAAAGTTAATGGCTCATTACGTAGTTGGCAATGAACATGTTATATTGTACTGAAATTATTTTAGGCATTTGAGACATTTATTCTTTAATTTGGCTTTTAATTATCCCATTTGGTGATACCTTGTTTATTGACCACCTTAACAAAGTACTGCTTCAAGTCATTGTCCCTGTTTTGTGTTCTTTTTTTTTAATTTTTAAAATTTTAATTGGAGGCTAATTACTTTGCAATATTGTATTGGTTTTGCCATACATTGACATGAATCCACCCTGGGTGTACATGTGTTCCCCATCTTGAACCCCCCTCCCTGTTTCCTTTATATAGCATTCAAGACTACTAGAAACTATTTATTTACTTTTTGTTTATTGCCTGTTTCCCACCACCTGGGTTCCTGACAACAGCTTCTATGAATGAAGTATTGAGTGATAACATAAAATTGGCAAACTGAGAAATAAATATTATGCGTTTGTAATTTGGGCAACTATGGAAACTGTTCTCTGGCGGCTCAGAGGGTAAAGAATCTGCCTGCAATGCAGGAGACTGGGGTTCGATCCCCGGGTCGGGGAGGTATGGTAGAGAAGGGAATGGCTACCCTCTCCAGTATTCTTGCCTGGAGAATTCCATGGACAGAGAAGCCTAGTGGGCTACAGTCCATGGGATGACAAAGAGTTGGACATGACTGAATAACTAACACTTTCACTTTCAAGGAAATTGTAGCAAAAGTCACTTATAAATAGTAGCAGGTGTAAAAGTATAGTTAAATGCAGATTGCATCAATCTAATCAGTGCCTCCAATCCAGTCTTCACCCTCACAATAGTATGTTGAATAAATCTGTCTGGAGAGAATTAATGACGGTAGTGTTTTATGAACATACCTTTTCACTTAAGATATATTTTTTTCCAGTTGATTTTTATAGGTCATGTCTATAGTAGTAGTATAGTATAGTGAGGGTGTAAGGTAGATATATTATTTTCTGAAATTGTGTGGCATTTCTATGTGAAGAATGTAGAAAGCTGTGTGAATTTGGTCATAATATGTTCTTAATATCTGGAGTTGTCACAGACTTTAAAAAAATATAAAATGCTATAATGGCAATAAAAAGGATAATAATAAACATTAAGATGGTATTAAGAACTCATACAAAACTGGTTTGAAGGGGCTGGCACATGTTACTCATGGCCAACTGATAATGATCATATGGGAAGTGGTCATTACATCAATAATCTGATAAGTTGGCATTTTTAGTGAAGTCTAGATTGGAGTAAATAATCTGAGCTGGAATAATGTTACTTACAGAAAATAATGTATTTCCCTAAATACTTTGGGGCATAAAAACACCCTTGTTGTAAAGATTCATATACTCCCAGAGAAAAATGTTGATACAAACCATAACAATATCTGCTATTAGTCAAGACTGTTAAAACATTGTCAGTACCAATTTTTCAGCAGAAGTACACAGAATCCATGCAGTGCATGTTAAAATGAGTAAAATTTACTTAAATGTCAGTTCTGTATTACTAGATTCTATAATATTATATATATACTATATATATATATTACTCTATATTATAACAGCGCTTTGAAATGGACAGCGAGTATTGCAAATAAATCTTTGGAAGTTCATTATTATCCAACAAAATTATTGTTCACTATATCTGAAATAACAAATATATGGCTTTGACATTTAATCAGAGCATGAGCACGTTTATCGAATCGCATATTTGAGATGATTACTTCAGTAGAGCCCCAATTAAAAGCATGTGGATTTTAAAAATTCCTTTCAAATAAAGTAAAATGCACAATGCTTGTTTTACTTGAACAGATTCATTTTATTCTTTGCTTCATGTTCAGTTGCCTTTTCTTAAACATGCTTATTCTGAGTTTTTAATGAACAGAAATGACTGTAATGTAAGTATACAAAGAACAAACCAAAAACTGCTTTGTGTGTAACAAAGGACCTAGAAGGTTGCAACTGCCCATATTCCCCTGTGACTATTCAGTTGAATATAAACTGTTTACAGTAGAATGTGAAAGGAAGTTTCTATCTGCTCTGGGGTTGGTATTATAACATAAGTTGTTATAATATGTTTTATATGCCTACATAATTTAAATTATTAGACTTTAAATAAAGACTCCTTAATCCGAGTCCAAGAAGAAAGGAAGGAAGAAAAGGAGAGGACAAAGGAAAGAAAGAAGGAAGGAAAGATGGAAGACAATCTGGGTCTCTGCCACTCTCCTTTTTCACTTTCTAGTGAGAGAAACTCTGCTGCTGCTGCTGCTGCTAAGTCACTTCAGTCGTGTCCGACTCTGTGTGACCCCATAGACGGAAGCCCACCAGGCTCCCCCGTCCCTGGGATTCTCCAGGCAAGAACACTGGAGTGGCTTGCCATTTCCTTCTCCAGAGAGAAACTCTAAGTATTGTCTATTCATGAGCTTCTGCAACTCCCACTGCAGCTTAACTGTCTCTTCTCTGATTTAATAGAAAATTTGATTGTTTTTCTAGGATTTACATCCAGAGTAATTGTTTTTGCATTCTAATATAGTAAGAAGTAGATTGAATAAATGCATAACATATTAGATGCTATTAAGCAAATGATTCTATGTGGTACTGTTGAATAAATGTTCTCCTTTTCTCTTATGAACAAAACACAAATTTCTCCAATTATTTTTAAATTGATTGTTCTCTATTGTTGCTGAAGGAAAAGTGAAAAAAAAATCTGTTTGTGAGTTCACTTCATTTAATCTTATGTATGCAATTATTTTTAAATTGATTGTTCTCTATTGTTGCTGAAGGAAAAGTGAAAAAAAAATCTGTTTGTGAGTTCACTTCATTTAATCTTATGTATGAATAACTGGAACAACAGAGGACACGTTTATACAGTTGGGAACTTTTGCCTCCAAGACCTGGAAGGGACAGTTGTTATCTCCATCCTGGATACATAGTGTTTTCACACACTGAAACTTTAGTCCTGTTATCTTGTTATTTATATTATAAATCACTGCTATCTTGTAGCAGCCATACCTCACCAATCCTTGTCCTATTTAAGTCCCTGCCTTAAAATAATCAGCCCTTAACTTGAGACTTGGGTGGTGAAAAACCTCAGAGAGGGTTTTCATATAGCAGTCATGGTGGTGATAGAGGATGTATCTGTTTTGTTTTGTTTATATGCTTTTTAAGTGGGCCATTTTTCTAAAAGAGCATTCTGAAAATCACGGAACTTCCAGAAACTTGGATTGTTCTGTGGCTGATAATTGAGCTTTATTGTTTTTTTTTTTTTTTAAAAGTTGACTTTCCCAGTCTGAACAACATCAGGAGTTTAAAAAGTTACCAGACTTGCCAATGAATAAAGAAAACAACTTGAGTTTTTATTTTCAAGACCTTAACGGATCTACAGATTTGTGTCCATGCTTTTAGGTCTAAGTGGAGAAGTAAGTATGTAAGTAATGGATGAGTGTTCTCATTTTATTCATAGTGGAGATGTTAATTTTCTTTCTCCAGCATGCACAGATGTGGGTAACGTGATGTGTTCTGGGGTCCTGCATAGCCTCCTGTGAACAGGGCCTGATTTGTGTTCCTGTGAGTTTAAGAATATGCTTCTGAGAAAATTAATCATCTCCTATTTGCACCTTGAGTTTGTTTTCAGTCTAGAAAAATAAGCCTGTCCTTGCTGATGCTTTAAATATTGAGCTTTCAGTGTATTCCTTGGAGTATCATGCATAGATTTGATACATCAATAGAGTCAAATTGGCTAAAAGAGCTGTCAATGATAAAAGCGGGGATGCTATAAAAGACAATGGCCTGAACACATTCCTGTGACTCAGGCAATCTGTATCCATCTCTTTTATATATCAATGGATTTTTTTCTTTCCCATTTGCCTAAATTGGTAGTACATATAATAAAACTGCAAACAACAGAAAGCAAGCCCATTTTTTAAATTGTGAAAGAACAGAACTTCTTTCAGGAGATTTGTTCTCTTGGGGTGCAAAGAACAATAAAAATTCATGCTGTATTTGTGTTTTAGAAGGTACTTTGAGGTTTTTTTTTTCTCTCTTTCTCTTCCTTCTCAACAAGCTAAATAGCACATGGCAGTTGCCACAGCAACCCATTTTTGTGATTTGCAGAATACGGGCGCAAACCAGATGTAAATTGTCAGTCAATAAATCTCTCTTCTCATAGAAGAGGGTAACATATGCAGTCTTATTTGGTCAATTTATAAACTTTTGTGGTGTTTTGTTCTCATTTGTTCCTTTCCACATGCTGTCAGGAATTAGTATTCTATTCTTTGGCTGCATAATTTCTGAGTTTCATATATAATGTTAACTGGAATACCTAGATGGCAGAATTATAGAAGGCTGCTGTTAAAAAATGAAGATTATTTGACATCAGTTGTGCCATTTTTCAGCATATTGAACTATGAATTCTTTGGTTTATCTCATGGAGAAGAGTCAAATTAATTTTTATAGGGCATTTTAAAAGCCGCTGTGACTTTTTTACTTGGAAATCCATAATTTCAGTCTACAGAGATGGGTGTGCTTTTGTCTCCATGAATCCTTTGCTGTGGAAACAATTGCTTTAGGCTGGAACTGTTGGACGTCTAAGGCCCTGCTTTTGCTCTCTGTATCCTGGCAAGTGGGCCCACATTTTGGGTCCAACTCATTTCTAATAGCTATTGTAGTTGTACTTCCTCTTCCTTCCTTTTATCTTTTCTCCTTTCTTGTGTATAAGGCTCTTCCCTTCCCTCTGCTTGCCTTTACTTTCTTCCCCAATATTCCAGAAGTCATGATCCTCTCATCCCGAGGACATTTTTGCCTCTGGATGAATGAGAGCAATTGAATGAGAGCCTGGGTATTTGTGTGTATAGTTTTTAATTTGATAGTAATTTGATAGGTAGTGCAGCTTACACGTTATTAGGATACACTTGTATCTTTTCCCTTGCTGCCTGTTGGCAAGTCCTTCATCTTTTCTGTTCCTAATAAAAATCTTCCTTTCTCCATTTAATAATCTTTAGCATTTGTTCCAAAGAGCCACGGCCTGAAAAGACTAGGTGGGGGAATTCATGATGAGACATTTATAATGTTTAACACTATTTTAAACAATTGCTGGCAACCAGATGGAGTAGTTTCACTTATAATATCCCCTCCTTCCTTTTAAAACTGCTATCAGCAGCAATTGAAGTGATGGCGTTCCTTACTACACTGACAGCATAAGGATACATGAAAATGTATAAACTTGGAACATCAGCAGCAGATGTGAAAACATTTCTAGAACTAAAGATGGCATTTGGTAAATCTAAAGTAGATGGCAGCAGACATTGTTTTATTCTCTAGAATACTTTTGAATTGCGGCTTAAAGCACTGTACATTTATGGGAAAACAGGACACAGAGGGAGAGAAAGACAACTGTATGACCACTGTCCCATCTTTACCTGGGGTTTCATCATTTCCCCTCTACTAAACTAGCTCAAGCTGTGAAAATGGAGGTGTATATGCACATGTGTGAAGGAAGTAATGAAGGAATTCTTCAATAGCAAGAGACATTTTTCTAGCAAATTTGGCTTTCAGAGTGGTTGCTTGAATATAGGCCCAAACCCAGAGATACGAGTAGTGTTACACTTGGTAAGTGAGAGTGAAATTGCAGCCTTTCCCCCAAACCCATATTACAGGCATGTAACTTTTTACTTTGCCCCACATTGAACCCCAATACTACTACTACTTTTTTTTTTTGATATGGAGCATTTTAAAAGTCCTTATTTAATTTGTTACAATATTGCTTCTGTTATATGTTTTGGTTTTTTGACCACAAGGCATGTTGGATCTTAGCTCCCAAAACAAGGATCAAACTCACACACCCTGCATTGGAAGATGAAATCTTAACCATTGGGCTTCCATGGAAGTCCCTCCCCAGTACTTCTTAAGTAGCCAGTGCAAATGCTTTATTATATTCTCTTGTTCTCCAGCACTCTCAGCTATGTTCCTTAGAGGCAGCCTAGTGATTAAAGGATCAGACATGGGCTCTAGTTCTTCTTCTTCCTCTGTCATTGATTTCTCATCTATATAAATGGTGGTTGATAATAGTACTATGGGCTTCCCTAATGGCTCAATGGGTAAAGAATCCACCTGCAATGCATGAGACAGAGGAGACACAGGTTTAATCCCTGGGTCGGGAAGATCCTCTGGAGGAAGGAATGGCAACACACTCCAGTATTCTTGCTTGAAACATACCATGGATGGAGGAGACTGGCAGGCTACAGTCCAAAGGGTCGCAAAGAGTTGGACACAAGCTGAGCAACTAAGCACAGACACAAGCACAATAGTACCTCAGAGGGATGGTGTGAAAATAAAATAATGCATTAAAAGTTCTTAGTTAAAAAATGTTAATATTAACTGCTTGGGAAACAAAGTATTTACTAAATAATACTATTACCAAATTAATAAGTCATGCGTACATGCTAACTTGCTTCAGTCATGTACGACTCTTTGTGACCCTATGGACTATAGCCTGCCAGGCTCCTCTGTCCATTGGATTCTCCAGGCAAGAATGCTGGGGTGGGTTGGTATGCCCTCCTCCAGGGGATCTTCTGGACTCAGGGTTGGAACCCATGTCTCTTATGTCTCCTGCACTGGCTGGCGGGTTATTTACCACTCTTGCTACCTGGGAAGTCCAATAATACTCAAGATAATGGTCAAATTAATTTAGATTTTTTTGTAACAAATTTAGTTTGGAGGTGGCGATGTTAGAATAGGAGAAGTAGCAGACAAAATAGAGCTACTTGAATGACATTTGGCTGATCTGCATTAGAGGTTATAGAATTTTACTTGCCTTGTAGTTTTTGTTTGCTTTTTATCTCTGTGAGAATAACTCTTAAAATTCAACACAGTATTTGTTACCTCAGTTCTATGGTATGTCTTAGAAGAAGAAAAATTATTAAAAACCGGATACAAATAAATGCAGCTAGACACTGGTATAAACTATTAACAGTTGACAGATGTTAAGAAAAAGTCCAGTGTTGGTGTGTATGCAAGTATATATGTATGTGGCTAAATGCTTGTATTAAGTTGGCATTGATATTGATAGAGTGCTAGAAGTACAGTGGTTAAATATAAACCTGCAAAAATGCTAGCATAACTTTTTTGAGATGATGGGATAGGACAGCTGGTATCCATTTCTTAAGATATGGTTACACTTGGGGGGAAATAAATCTTAAAGAGATTATTAAAATGTAACTTAAATGTCATTCATTAGTACTTATAAGAAGGATTTTTCAAATGAGAGAAAATAAAAACTATATCTGAAGTCATTTTGATAAAAGAACACTCTTCTTTAAAAGAAGTTCATGTTATCATCAGCAATTTAAACACTTTAATTTAGCAACTCAGGGCTTTGCGTACTCATTATTCGATACTATGCATTCTTTTGGAAGAAAACCTATGACAGGATTTTTAGAAAAAGTTAAAAAATAAGTTTAAAATGAGATTTGTAATTTCAAAAACTGTAATTCTTTTGTATGTTATAAAGCTTTTAGGTTCCCAGCAAACAGGATTTTTAGAAAAAGTTAAAAAATAAGTTTAAAATGAGATTTGTAATTTCAAAAACTGTAATTCTTTTGTATGTTATAAAGCTTTTAGGTTCCCAGCAAACAGGATTTTTAGAAAAAGTTAAAAAATAAGTCTAAAATGAGATTTGTAATTTAAAAAACTGTAATTATTTTGTATGTTATAAAGCTTCTTAGGTTCCCAGCAAACAGGATTTTTAGAAAAAGTTAAAAAATAAGTCTAAAATGAGATTTGTAATTTCAAAAGCTGTAATTATTTTGTATGTTATAAAGCTTCTTAGGTTCCCAGCAAAGAGGTTCCCAGAATGACCTAGAGGCTTTTAAATTTGGGATGGAATATCCAAGAGGTGTAGACATTTCCAATAAAATAACCCAAAGAACTGTATCATTCTATTTCCATTTTCGATAATTATGAAACTTGATTTTTGTGTGATTGCCATTTTTTAAATTTGTGACTTTCCATTTAATAATTTCTCTCTATATATATTATTTGATTTAAAAATGAAACAAATAACTCTTCAGCTAAAACCACTTTAGAGCACAGATTCAAAATCCGGGTCCCAAGTAATTAACATGCTTGATGCAGAGCAGCAGCAACACATTAATGTCAGTAAAATGTCAATCTAAAGAGGCATCTTGAGGAGTGACTATATGATGGCATATTGGGCTTCTGCCAGACTCCAGCAGCAAAGAGTTGTACAAATATGGACCCTTCCCAGGGAAGAAACTGTTGGGTTTGTCTACGAGGTTGAGTTTGGGAACTTTTGGTCATAATGGTGCTTAAGAAAAGGAATAATCTGATGGGAGCATATGGTCCAGTCTTTTTGAAGCTCTGCCATCACAGTCAATGTGCTGTGAAATAACTGCTGGGCAAGGATTGAATCACCTGGCTTCTGGTTCCAGTTATGTTTTTAAGTAGTGAGGTCACTTTGAGCAAGTGACTTAATATCTGTAAAATCTCATTCAATTTCATGATTCTGTTATACCAGGTCTGAGCCCTTGTATTCTTCAATGGAATTTGAAGGCAAATGCAAAGAGAGTGTAGAATTGATACATTAAGATGCCAGTGGTGGCTTCTGGGTACCCCTCAGTTAAATTCCACACAGAATGTGATATCATCTGAAAACAGGAGTTCATGAACGTGTAGGGTAAAGGGTTTTGTCCATTACTGGTAGACATTCCTAAGGATACCTGATCTACCATCCTATAGACATCATCTGAGAACCAAGAAATGACTATAGGTAGTGGTCCTCTTTAGACTGGAGACTATTCTTACCACAATCTCACAGGCATATTAACTAAGAATGTCTACTTAAACACTCAGTCATATCCCTGTCAATCAAACTCCTGTCTCATCTAGCTCTACCCTATTCTTGTTTTTTTTCTTGGGAAAAATACAACACAATATACCTACTGCATGCGTATTCTGTATACATGCAAGCAAGTGATTGTTCATCAATAATAAGCAATTTTTCTAAACCTAAAATAAAAATGGCAGAAAATGGACAATGAAAAAAGATTTGACTCTTTAACCACTTGTTCTGAAAGTTTGAAAAATCATTAGGTGTCACTCTCAAAGATTCTAAGATTCTATGTTAAAAATAAACACTGAATTTGATGTCAATCATCACATTTACACCTTACTGAAATTTCCTTTAATGTTAAAAGTGAATCAAAATATAAAAATAAATGTATATGTTACATCTAGGCAATATGCTTCAAAATACTTTTAGAATATATGCCTTGTAAAATCTTAATAGAATGATACCTGTTAAGATGAGAAAATTTAGACAGATACAGTTCTAGTTGTTGTATTATACATCAGCAAATAAACGATGTACATAATTTCTTATCAATATCTCAATATTCTTTTCACTGACTTTGGATGCATTGTTAGTCATTGATTATATAGCCATGATAGGGCACATCTAAGTGAATGACTAAATCAAAATTATTTTAGAATATCTTTCCTTTCAAAGATTCATAGAACTCTCTATCAAGTAAATAGATAGAGTGGTACATTGATTTATAATTCAACATAATTATCTCAAAAGAAAAACCTCATGCTTAAGTGAAGTTAAGAACTGAATATACTACTACCTTCAGGGTTGAGTGGAAAGGAGAGTGAGGGCAGGATTGGTGGTTGAGGAGGAGTTACTGTTCTAGATAGGAAAACATTCTTTGCGGAGCAGATTTGAATTTGTAAGTGTTTGTCATTTTTCCTGGGTGTGCAGAATATAGAAAAATATAAAGAAGTTTCAAATAGTTCTCAAATCTGGTGAGCTATATTCAAGGGGGCAGGATATGGTGGTTGAGGAGGAGTTACTATTCTAGATAGGAAAACATTCTTTGTGGAGCAGATTTAAATTTGTAAGTGTTTGTCATTTTTCCTGGATGTATATAATGTAGAAAAATATAAATAAGTTTCAAATAGTTCTCAAATCTGGTGAGCTATATTGAAGGAGGAAGGATAGAGTTGAAACATTTTCTGCATGGTCAGTTTGCAAGGTATTTATGACCTGGAAAACTTCCCTTGTTTTATTCCTATATCCATTCCCTAAAAAATGGTAAAGATCTGAGATGTTCAAAAGTCCTTTCGGAATTCAGCCATAAACAATTTTTTCATTACACCTCTGAAATTGCACAAATTAATGGCATTATTCAAATAGAAAATCTACAAGTAATTTTCTTTTAGATTAGTTGTATTATAATAAGGGCTTGTTATATTGTTCATGAAATACTAATTGAGTCAGTCGTGTGATAAAACTGAAGTTTGACTGATTATTATATGTTTTCTGAACTTTGCTGAGAAAATTACAACTATAGAAAGAAACTATTGTTGAATGCTTCTGCATGAAAAGTAAAATGCTTCCCAAAGGAGAAATACATTATGCTTATTCTAATTTATATATGTTGTGGGAGGCAAATAGCATGATTTTAAAGCATGGGCTTTGGAGTCAAACATTCAGGATTCAAATCAGGACCCTGGTACAATTGAAAACTGGGCAAATGCTTCCCCATCCTAAGCCTCTGCTCCCTCATGTAGCTGAGGTATTAGGTGAGATGAGATTTGTAAAAACCTTAATGTTGAATAACTGTTGGCCAGCATCCCCCTTTCTCCTCTTCCTCCTCATCGTTATGTATGAGTATAAGAAATATCAGGGTCAGTGCATGTTATAGGATGCTCGGGGCTGGCATGCGGGGATGACCCAGAGGGAGGATAAAGGGAGGAGGGAGGTGGGAGGGGGGTTCAGGAGGGGGAACTTATGTAAACCTGGGGCGAATTCATGTCAATGTATAGCAAAACCAACCAATATAATATTGTAAAATAATTTGCCTCCAATAAAAAATAAATTAATTACAAAAAAATAAAAATAAAAAATTTAGATTGTAAAACCTTAAATGTATTTGCTAGTTTCAAACTGATAGATAAAATTCTATATAATAGTTAAAAAGGGTGATTATGGGATTAGGTGTTATGTGAATATATAAACTGAGATCCATATCATTCAAAGGAGAAGTATAGACATTTTGAATAACTTTGAACTTTGTTAGAAAAATGTATATTTATTTATATAGTTTGCATAGCATCAAATTTAATGTGTCCACTAAATAAAAAGAATTATAATCTATAGTTTCCAAATCAGTGAGGAAATAAAGGCATATTTTAAAAAAATTTTAATCAAACAAAATGCAAAAAAATACGACAAATAACAAACAAAATGTTTGTATGGAAAATATAACCAAAATATGAGGTTACAAATGAGTAAACATAATAAAGGCAAGTGCATTAAACTAACAAAAAAAAAAAAAGAAAATCAGGAAAAAAAATTAAAAAAATTAATTTAAAATTCTAAAAATATTTTATTTCATACCTGTGTTAGGTTATTCATGATGCACAGATATTTTACCTTTTATCACCTCCAGCTTAAATTCATTTTTCAGTTGCCTAATGATAATTTTTTTTAAAAATAGTTGACTCTGACAAGAAAAGACAGCTGAATATGAGCTCTTTCAACACTATTCTTTATCATTTGGAGAATCCTCAGTAACATTTGGCCCTAATTTCACATTCAGCTTTTTCTATGTAGGACAGTCAGATTGAAGGACTCCCCTGATAGTTCTTTGAGGAGGTCAGTCAGCGAGAAACGCTGAAGTTTTGCAAAGAGCTGGGATAGAAGAGTTTTGCTTAAGTTTTAGGTTTGGCTCAGCATGCTCTATTTGGAAAATGGATTACAGCTTTCATCAACTATCTTTACAGAGCTAGAGGCTTATTGATGATGAGGAGGACTGATTAATTTCATTGAAAACTGATGGTCATACTAGCAGTGAAATAGTGTTCAGACTGTTTTGACCTTCTTTGTTTAAAGGAAAATTCATGAAGAAAGGAGGGATCCACAGACTGGGCCTGGACCCCAGAAGGCTTGTTATACATAATGAAAATTGAGACTATGGCCTAAGCTTTGTATTTCTCCTTTGTGTCAGTTATTGTGCTGGGTGACCTCAGTTGAAGAAGCATGTTGAATTCTACTTGATGGAAAAATGGTGAAGGAAGAAGACTGTAAACCCATAAGGTGCCAGTTAAATAATCTGGCTCCGCCCTGCAGAAGTCATTTTAGTTGAGCAAGTGGATAGTGATACTCAAATACAACTAAGTAAATCATTACTTTTTCCTCAGAAACAAATAAAAGAAGAAAATATGAGTGAATGCTGCCAATAGATGATATCCTAGTATAAGAAGAATGCATTCTGTGAAGTGATAAATTGGGAGATTGTATTTGGATAGAGAATCTGAGATCTGGAAGGCAGTGTAGACTAGTCATATTTAGGTAATACCAATAAGGAAGCAGTGTTGCCTGGTGTACAAAGGCATTATCTTTACAGCCAAACTGACTGTCTAAATTAAGTGAGGCTAGTTGCTTTTTCTTCACTAAGTCTTATTCTCTCAGTTGTAAAGTGGGATTAATACTAATTACTAATAGAATAATTAATAAGAATAGTTTGATATGATTATTGTGAGGGGTAAATGATAAAAGGCACAAGAAGTGTTTAGCATTGTTGGGCACGGAAAATGCCTATGTGTAGTGTAATAAATGAGTCCTGCAAATATCATGATCATTTCCTGAGCCAGTAATGATTGTAAGAGACATAATGCAATTTTAACTCATAAGGTCTCTGCTAACAGTATTTTAGGTCATAAAACATGTAATTCTTCATTCCTTTGACCATTTTGTCCAAGAGCAGCCGAGTGTGACAGACACAGTTTATAGTCTAAATGAAAACTGAGACTTCGGTGTTTACATGGAATTTGCTTGCTCATTAAAAGTAAAGTAACTGATTAAGGAGATGGCACTTTGGCAAATGCTTCACTGAGTTTCAAAAGTTTGCTGAAACTCACTTTATGACACTTTGAGCAGCTATAGTGTCTGTGTAAAAAAACGTGTGGATGATCAACTACAATAAATGGAACAAATATGACTTATATGTTTGGTAAGTGAATCAGTTCATCTGTTCACAAAAAGAATTGACTTGGATGCATAATTGAAGCTCTATCTTATAATAGCATTTTACATGCTTTTCATTCAATAATTATTAGGAAAAGAGTGTCCAAGTTTTATAAGTGCTTAGAATATATTTCTTTTTCAGATATAGTGGTTGCATTATTTTTTTCATTCCATTCTCTTCAGTGATACAGCATTGCAACCTACGTTCAGGTTCATTTTCACCTCCTCTATTGTTTTACTCTCAATGCCTAGGCCATTAACCCCTTGGTCTTTGTGTAAATCAAAATACCATTTGTCTAGATGTAAATTACCTCCTGCCACTATTGAAATTTCAAAAAAGTCCATTATGATCCCATATACTGTCTGGTGTTTCTGATTTTTTGATGATTTTTTGATTTTCTGACTGATATTTCTGATAACAACAGAATTAAACATGGAGCCCAGAGACATTGTTAGCAAACAGCAATAAGACTGGTATGTCTCAGGCATATGAATAAAGCTATGAGAAAAACAGTCTAATGACATAACGGCCAATATGAATTGTATCTCAGAAAATACATGCCTGTTAACATTTTTTGAGTTTTATTTTGTTTTGAAACAAAACTAAATTTCTGATAATGTAATTTAAATGCCTTGACCTTTCAATGTGATGAGATTGTAACATATTATGGACCAAATTTTATCAGTGGAATAAATTTGCTGGAACATTTGCCCTTGTTTCTTTATAGTCATTTTATTAATATAATTTCCTAACTTTAGAGAGCATTGTAATAAAGCTCATTTCAGTCCTCTCTACCACAATGCTTCTTTAAGTATTTCCTGGAATCAAAATACTCAATATAACTTTTGCCACTAGTAAGTGTTGTAAGTCCAGAGACTTCCTGAAGGCCATTGCTTAGCCATGGCACATTAGCAGGCTCAATCCCAGGGTAATACATTTTCCCATTCCTGGAGTCATGGCTTTGTACAAGTCAGGAAACTGCCTCCTCTCTCACTCCTCAGGGAATTAAATCCCAGAGGTTTTAGGCCTCTGGAAGGAGAAAATATTTCTTGTTGATGCTAAGCCTTTAATTGATTCAGTGGGTCATTGGGGACTCCATGGGCCTTTTCAATGCAGACTTGGAAAAAAGTGGTGATGTTTACACTTCTTCCTAAACAGAGTAGCTATTATTTGTGGAATGCTTTACTTTTTGGAAGTAAAGCTTGGAAAGATAACTTTTGGAACATGTGTTTTAGGAATTTTCATTTATTCCAAGGATGACATTACTTATGAAAGATAAAATCTCCCTCAGGGCCCTCAGAATAATCTGAATAAATTTACTGGCATTTTGAGTTCTTAGTGTGCCATTTTCTCTCCAAGACTAACTAGAAAAGAGATGCCAAACAGGCTGCTTTTCTAATAGATGTTATCCATTGGTAGTGCTTCAAATGACTTTGAAGACTTTGCTCATACTTTTCCAACAATCTGGAACATGCCTGAAAAACTTACTCATCACATTTTATCCAGTTTTTGATACCTTTGCCAAGTATCTGTTTATCAGAGTGCTAATGCTGTCAGACAAACATATGGGTGAGTAGGTAGACGATATGCAGTCTTTTTCGCCAAGAATAGAGGTTGGTTGTGTGTGTGTGTTTCTTTAATTTATCTTGGGTGTATTATTAGCTATGATTGAAATTAAGAAGTACAGATTTTTATTTTTATTTTTTTAATTGCAATGATCTATCCACTCATACTGTGGTATGGTGCAAAGGGCACAAATCTTGAAAGGATTAGGCTAGAGTGTGATTTCAGAAAAAAAAGAAAATGCACATTTACTGATCAGCTCACAAAGAGCCAGGTACTGTGACTGGTGCTGTACCATCTTTGGATTCAGGATACCCACGCCCTCCACGTGTTAATTCCCTTACTGTGGGAAGTCTTTAACCTCGCAGAACTTCATTCTTCAGTCTTACAAGAAAAATGATGATCATCATTACTCCCCCAGCAGGTTGTTGGGAGGAAGAAACATAATTTACTCTGTATACAGGATAGCTCTAGAAAAATCACAATTACTTTTTTTTTCTTCTCCTTTACTTCCCCAAAGTTGTAAAGTCAATTCATTACTATTATCTTAGCAAAATTTGGAGAGCACACTGAGAAAGAGAAATTTGCTAAGAAGAAAAAAAAACAGGGCTGTGAAATTAAGGCGCTAGCTCATTGTCTACAGTGGTTCTCACCCTAACGATGGAAATGGAAAGGTGAGGCAGAATGGGGAGATGGCGAGACGAAGGTAGGTATATGAGCATCTCCTCTGTGAGGTGCAGAAGCAAAACATGAGAATGGACACTGCACATAAAGAGGACACCTGTAAGTGCCTTAAAATATGACAGTTGAACCCAGTAAAAAAGGATTGGAGACTCTCTTCAGAATTCCTGGGAACTCTGAATTATAGTGGAAGACCAATAGTTGACTAGGTGAAGGACAACAGTATTATTATTAAGATGTTTTAAAACCAGGGCAAGGGTCTAATTTTTATGACTCATTACAGAATACAGTAGACTATATGCCAAAGGCAAATTATGACTTTGAAACATTGGTTGTGAGATACTTCAATGAAGTGAAGTTGCTCAGTCATGTCTGACTGTTTGCGACCCCATGCACTGTCGCCTGCCAGGCTCCTCTGTCCATGGAATTCTCTAGGCAAGAGTATTGGAAGCCATTCCCTTCTCCAGGGGTCTTCCTGCCTCAGGCATCAAAGCCAGGTCTCCTGCATTGCAGGCAGATTCTTTACCGTCTGAGCCACCAGGGAAGCCCGAGATAAATAGTTATTGCTTCTATTGTTGACTGTCTGCTCTAACTTTAAGAGTACTTGATTATCTGGATAAAAATCTACTTAAGGATTTTTTTGGGGGGGTGGGTACTCGTATCTATCAGCCTTTTCTTATACTTTATAAAGAATATTATCTTTGGAAGAGGGGGTAGGCAGACCTTTAGCAGACTATTGGAGGGATCACTGTAGGACTTCTGCCCTAGACCTCCATAAATAGCTGAGTGTGTTGGGGTAAAGATGTTAAACCCTTTGGGCCCCAGTTTCTTCACCAGTGAAATGAGCATATTAGAGCCTTTACTGAAGGTTGTACTACTATTACATGAAAACCTCTTCCCCGTCTTCATTTCCCCACACCGAGGTTGTGTAATGTACTTTTATGAATGGAAAATAAATACCTTAAAAAATAGCCCTCAGTTAAATGCAAATATGACAATTATGCAAATATATAATAATAGATAGCCCAATGGGCACTGCATTTCTTCACAAGACCATTTGGAATCTCTGCTCCCCAGTCTTAACACTTTCTAAACAGCGTCTGCCAAGATTTAGTTCTACTCCTCTCATCAACGTAAAACATTTGTATTTCTCCCTGTTACTTCTTTTATCCTCTGGCACCACCTACTTTATTTATGTGAAGTTTGATTGCCTTTTACTTTGTGGCTGAGGGAACAATTGCTGTCACATTCTACTTGCTAGGTGTCCAACCGGACATCACTTCATCGGGGATAGGCAGGGAGGTGTTCACTGCGCTCTGCACAGGACCTGTGTTCAGTTGCTACAATGGGAAGCTTTCCTAAGTGCTGGTTGTGTAGCCAACATCAGAGTTTTATCTTTGGCAGCGAGAATAAGATGCTGATCTGTTGCCTCATGTTTACCTGCTTTATTCAGTTGCATGGGACCAAGGAGTGACACCTAAGTGGTTAAACCTTCACATCCAGGTCTCCATGGCCCATTTAGGTGGCTGCAGATGTGTCCAGTGTTTATCCAGATTGGCCAGAGCAACAATATTTTAAATTATTCTTTGGGGGCATCTTCACTGAAGCTAGAAGTAGGGACTCATTTTAGCATGCAACTAGCTTCCTTTTAAATGATCTCCTTCAGATTCCTCAACAAATATCTCATCTATGACTATCTTCAAGGGCTGCTAATTAAGTAATACTATTTAATTTACATGTTAGTTTGTAACTCAGATTACAAACCTTTCTCTACAACATAATTATTTTGTAGTAAACATCACAATGTCACTTTACAAAGGCATTTTTCACCAGGAAAAATTCAGAGTGGAGGGGAAGAAAGTAAAATATTAAACCATTTTATGACCAAAAAAAAAAAAAAGAGAGTAGGTGTAAAAAAGAACAAAAATAACAAAATACAGTTAGTGAATTATAAGTTGATTATGGTTTTCATAGGTCCATAAATTGCTGGTTTAAAAAACTGATAACATGGTGTTTTAAGCCATTAGCAGTAGTAACAACAACCAAAGGTAAAAATTCCACCTACTCATCAGCATTCTAACTCAGCATGTTGCCTGTGACAAGCAACACTCTGAAAAGATGGTCCTTTGATGCTTGTCTTGCCAGAAAGCTATTATTTTTGGTATAGCTACATGATGTGGGGAGACTGTGGCTTAGTTTTCCAGGCATGCTGATATGTCTATCAATTGGCATTGGTAGATGCCAATCAGATCACTAAACTCCCTGGCACACATTGAGTGACAACCCTGGGGGCCTGGAGTGATTGTATCTCTCAGACTCAAGTGGGCACATTATTGATCTCCATAATCCACAAGATATGTATGTGAGCTTTACCAAGGTTAAAGAGTGAATCCACTGTTCTTAGGTGTCATTGATTGTAATTTTAAAAGAGGTTGGGTAGGATTTAACAATGTGTGTGTTTGGTATGGAAAGTTTCCCCAGAAAAGGTCTGAGAAAAACTGAAATCAATACTGCAATGCTACACTATACAGGAGTTTGAAATCTGGAGGTTGAATATCAGCTTCAGGCTTTTCTCTTGGCTAGGTGCTTAGTGGGTACCTCCAAAATATCAGAACTGTTCTGTGGCAGAAGGCACACTCCTAGTGAATAGCAGAAAAGCAAATGCTATACCTTTTCCTCTTTGTAATAAATCATTTTGTTTTTCTATAGATTGCGTGTGGTATTTGAGGCAGAGCAAGCAAGCCTGCCGATATTTCAAGCTAATCCTTCAGCATCTTTCATTTTTCACCCTGAGCAGGAAACCTCTTCTTAAACTTGTTCATTTTACAGAGGGAAAATCGAAGCCCATGGCATGTTGTCAGAGCTGCTTTATTGTCATCATTTACAAAGGTCACTGGAATTAATTGACTTCTTACATTACATATTATAAAGTGACTCATTTTTTGACACATTTATGGGAAAGTGGCAGGATCTAAGTGGCTGGTTATTGTCTCTTGCTTTCGGCTCATATTATAAACTAGAAAACCAATAATAACTCTGAAATCACAGTGGTAGAAAAAAATAACCTGCAGTTCAAAAGAAGCAGTCTCCATTAACTATTTGGTTAGCTGAACTAGAAGAAGGAAGGAGAGAACTCCTGAAGATAAAATGTAAATACTTGGTTTCTTTTACTGTCTTTACAGGATCCTTTAAGGGGGGTAGTGAATGTTTCCATGAACATACTCATGTTCTAAGTAGCTGGCTTCCTTTTACATGACTGGAAGTATAAATTAACCCACACTGTATTCCATGAATCATCACTGCATGGATGCTCATAGTTTACTGAGAGTAATTCTGTCTCAAAGGCATTGCTTCTGAAACTAAAGAGAATACAGGGTGTAAGCAGTATTTATAGTGTGAGGGCACAGTATGTTCTAGGTAGGTTTTGCGAATCCTTATTTCTTCTTTTTTTTTTCACATTGTCCCCTTTTCACTAAATGAAGAAGGTCCGACTCATTCTCATAGCTTGCTTTCACGAAAATTAGAGGCACGGAAACAAGGACATATTGTTAAAAATGAATAAATTAGAGGTGAATTAAGCCTGCTAGCTGAGTAAGAGCAAAGGGAATATAGCAGTTGGTTTGAACAATCTTCTTAAATAGGAGATATACTTTAAAGCCATCCTGCTGCAATCCTGTTAATTACCAAAGAAGATTAGAACTCTTCTGGTTCATCGGATCCTTTTACCTAGAGTGTGTCAGTTGCAGCTGCATTAGCAATCAGACATTTGCACTGTCCCTTCAGACCAGTGAGGGGATGTTATTAAAGGGAAGTCATTTACCCCAATCCGTAAGATGTAGCCTGGCAGAAATTCAGTAACTGTTTGTGATATGCTCTTTCCGCCACTCTGCTTAGTGCTTTTACTCTTGGCTTAACAGCAGCATTTGCCTTTATCTCCAACCAGTAGGTGAAAAAGGGAGAAAAATGCCCCATCTCTGGCGTTGGTTTCACAACGCAGAATGATTTGTGATCTGCTTTTCATTGCAAATAATGTGAAGAAAAAGCAAATATCCCCTAGCTCCTCTCTTCCTCTCCTTTTCTCCTCTGGTCTTCTCTCTTGCTGTCCCCTTCTCTCTCTCTCTCTCCTTCCCTACTACCCCCAACCCCCAGCACTGCTTTTTCTCTCCCACTCACATCCTCTGATGGGCGTTCAAGCTAGTAAAATTCATGCTGGAGAATCCCACAAACACAGTAAGGCATACACAGAGCCCGAGGGCTTTTGCATTAGAATTTCGTCTCAAAAGTGAAATGGAAAGAAAACTGCTCTCAGAATTCACACAAGAAGAGAACATCAAAAGAGAATTTAAGTGTTAAAAAAAAAAGCATCAACTGAACAGGAAAGAGAGCATATTTAAATAGAAACGTATATCTCAAACTTACCCTGCAAAAGCGGTTTCAGTGCTACACCCCCTTCCGTGTCCCTGCGTGCTGGATTCCTCAATTCCTTAGTTGCGATAATCACATGGTTGTGTTCTTGCCCGGGTGGAAACTGGTGCATACGTGTGTGTACCAAAGTATACACAAACGTGTACTAGAGGTATTCACACAAGCAAGCGAGCTTATCTCTCTATGCTAAAATATAAACGAAGGCGGGAGGCTACGGCGAAGATTCCTTCTTTTTCCCCGAACTCTTTCTCTCAGTCAGCGGCAGGCTGAGCCTTTCAATCCAGTGAAGAGAGATCCTGGGAGCTGGCTTTATTTCTCCTGGTTTCCATGGTGGTTAGTGGTGTGTCGTTCACCCGATCAGCTGTCACACTGACATGGTGCTGCCTGCTCAGCGGTCATTAATAACTGAACACCCTCCACTCCCCAGAGAGGAGCCAATCGCTTCGGACTGCCAAGATGTAGCACTCGCAGCTGCTCGCGTCTGGTTGGCTGAAACAACCTGTCTGTTCTATGACACTGCTGCTTAGGATACAAATAAATGAAACAGGCTTGCTTGTTTTCTTAGGTATCATTCCCTCCCTCCCTCCTTTCCTTCCTTCCTTCTTTTTTTTTTTTTGAGGGGGAGGAATTTTTGACAAGTTTTCTCATTTTTGGGTTCTCAGTCGCTCAGACACTGTTTTCTCTCTGAAAACAGCAGGGCACATTACTAACAAGGATTTCCCAAATATTAAAAGCACCTGGGAGAGATGCAGAGCCTCAAACGACTCCTCTGAGAAGTTCACCAAAGGCAGTATAATTTAAGAACAGCTTGAAACTGTTTTGAGTGGCATTTGGTTTTCTGTAAGTCCTGCTTAATTTAGGATATGTGTTTGCTGTTCAATAATCTTTAAAAAAAATTTTTTTTTAAACAATGGCTTTTCTTACCTGGAATGACTAGTTTTTTTGTTTTTGTTTTTTTAAGTAGCACATATATTTGCTTCACTACATTTCAGTACATTGGCATATTAAGGGGGTGTATATTTTTCCAGTTAACATTCAGCCACTTCTCCTTATGTGATGAAGTTAATTTGCCAGCCACATGTGAATGAGTACATGTGCCGTGGTGTTTGTGTGTGTGTTGTGGGGGGGGGGTATGTGTGTGGGTGTATGTGTGTTTAGGGTGTATGTTTTACTACTCTGGGAAAGCATTTCTCCTGAAATAAAATTAAATCCTCAAGAAAATGATTTCTCTTTGTTCTTAGGCCTGCTAACTCCGAACTTATATTTACCAGAAAAATATTCTCTGTAAACATATGTAAAACACTGAATTATCTGAAATTTAGAAAAGAAACACAGCAAAGCATAACAGTGTATATTTCTTCAAGGACATCTGTGAGCAAATAGACAATAGTTTTTTAAAATGCATGTGTTAAAACCTTAATTAGCATGCTAGAGAAACATTTTGTTGAAAACCATGATACATAAGGTTTAATTTAGCAACAGGTCAAGAAGAGGTTAGATTCATGACTCCAACCCTAGTTTTGAGAGACTACCCTCTAGTGGAGTAAAAAGAAATGGCATTTTCATGTTACTGGATTTACTGGGGGTGGGGATGGTGGCGGGGGGGAAGCTTCACATCTAATTATTCTTTAAGTATTTATTGAAATGACATAGACCAACAGTTTACCTTTATTATAATTGTAATACCAACTTTGTTTCTAACTACTAAGTATTTTCGCTCTGTGGTTTTCTTTAAAATGTTCCCAAATGCTTTTTTTTTTCCTTTTAAAAATGTATTCAAATAATTCTTAACCATTTGAATAAAACTAAGTTCAAGACAAAAGTAGGTTCTCCATTAACCTAATAGCACATATTTCAGAATGTTACTGCAAGATTTTATTCTTTACACTAGGCACTCTAGCACTTCCTCTGTAAATGTTAGGAATTTGTAGTCCAGTGTTGGGGATGTTGTGATACCCTTTGTTTATACTTAATTTAATGTACTTGTGATAATAGTAACTCCCCCCAGTTTTATTCTCTCCAGCTCCAGTTTCTTTCCTATTCAAAATAATTTCACCACTGGCAGATTTTTATTTTCACCTATGGAAAACTTATATTAAAATTGTGTTAATTACTTGAAAAAGGAATTTGAGTTTTATACCACTGGTTCCCTAAGCATTTCATTTTGATTGATTGGTGTTGACCATCTAATTGACAAATCCAATAATCAAACCAAGTATAATGGCCTCCCATAATGAGAGTGAGTAGTGATAATCAAGCAGATAGATGATTAAACTACTTTCATGGTTTATAAATAAAACCAACAATTGTAATTATTATAAATTTTAGTCTCCTTCAGATATCAAAAAAATCTAAGTTTTAATTTATCAAAAGTGGAATATTTTAAATGCTACCTTATGCTCTATCATAGGAAGTTGTTTAACTTCCTTTGCTTACCTTTTTTGATATATGGGAGATGAGATGGCTTTTCTTGCAGTTGTCCTTTTTGTGTAGGTACATGATAAGTTCAAAAGATTTCATGGGACATTAGAAGTGAGATTTTAGTGTGAGAGAAAGTAACTGACTTTGGATGAGAAGATGAGGATTTTGTTTCTTGGCTGTAGTTTCCTTTTTGCTACAAGAATAGCAGCTGCCGAGTAGAAGCAGTGTATGTTTTAGATGATTTACTTTTCCATCGCATCAATCATTTATTAGTAATGAGAGGTCTCCAGAAAAGACACATTAAATTATTTAATTATCACATCTGTGTAATACAGTACCATGTGAAGACTTTAAATTGTGACAGGATGAAGATTTCAGGGCTTTTGAATTGGCACGATTGTGAATGGTCATCAAATGAGAAACATAAAACCTTTAAGCTCGAATGCCTTGAGTCCTAAAGTTTAAGAGACTTAATATGTATACACTTCTGGTTAGAGAGAGCAAGACTAGAACTCCCCAGGTCGTTCAGGATTTTTCTGTTATATCACCCTCTTAGTTCAGTTCAGTTCAGTTGCTCAGTCATGGCCGACTCTTTGCGACCCCATGGACTGTAGCACGCCAGGCCTCCCTGTCCAGCACCAACTCCCGAGTTTACTCAAACTCATGTCCATTGAGTCAGTGATGCCATCCAACCATGTCATCCTCTGACATCCCCTTCTCCTCCCGCCTTCAATCTTTCCCAGCATCAGGGTCTTTTCAAATGAGTCAGTTCTTTGCATCAGGTGGCCGAAGTATTGGAGTTTCAGCTTCAGCATCAGTTCTTCCAATGAACACTCAGGACTGATCTCCTTTAGGATGGACTGGTTGGATCTTCTTGCAGTCCAAGGGTCTCTAAAGAGTCTTTTCCAAGACCACAGTTCAAAAGCACCAATTCTTCAGTGCTTAGCTTTCTTTATATTTCAACTCTCATATCCATATGTGACTACTGGAAAAACCACAGCCTTGACTAGACGGAACTTTGTTGACAAAGTAATGTCTCTGCTTTTTAATATGCTGTCTAAGTTGGCTATAACTTTTCTTCCAAGGAGTAAGCGTCTTTTAATTTCATGGCTGCAGTCACCATCTGCAGTGATTTTGGAGCCCAAGAAAATAAAGTCTGTCACTATTTCCACTGTTTCCCCATCTATTTGCCATGAAGTGAAGGGACCGGATGCCATGATCTTTGTTTTCTGAATGTTGAGTTTTAAGCCAACTTTTTCACTCTCCTCTTTTACTTTCATCAAGAGGCCCTTTAGTTCTTCTTTACTTTCTGCCATAAGGGTGGTGTCATCTGCATATCTGAGGTTATTGCTATTTCTCCTAGCAATCTTGGTTCCAGACCCTCTCATCTACTGAATGATTGATAGATTTTCTGCTTTTTCTTCTTTTCCTTATTCTTTTTTTTTCTTCTTATTTTGTTTTTTTTTCCCCCCTTTAGAATCCACTGCAAATACAGTGTATTACTTGCATATGCATGACAACTACCTGAAATAAATGTATGCAGGGTTTCCTGAATGAGGACTTAGTTTTAATGAACATGTATTGAAATGATTTTTAAACATAAATGAGTAATTGTAGCCCTTGAATTATGTTGATAGAGTTCTGCCTATATCATCAAATAAGAAAATATATAGGTGCAATAAATATTTATTTGTTGATTTAATGGTTGAATTTAAGTTACTCATTTGTGAAGGTTTATTGCTATAGCTGAAACTCCAATACTTTGGCCACCTCATGCGACAAGTTGACTCACTGGAAAAGAGTCTGATGCTAGGAGGGATTGGGGGTGGGAGGAGACGGGGATGACAGAGAATGAGATGGCTGGATGGCATCACCGACTCGATGGACATGAGTTTGAGTGAACTCCGGCTGTTGTTTATGGACAGGGAGGCCTGGTGTGCTGTGATTCATGGGGTCGCAAAGAGTCGGACATGACTGAGCGACTGAACTGAACTGAACTGATTGCTATTTTCTGGAATCCTAAACAGGGTTTGCCTGTGAGCTTTTGTTAGAGAAGTAATTTACGTAGTGAATCAGAGCACAGCTTCTGGAGACAGAAAACCTGGGTTGGAATGCTTACTTTGCCACTTTCTAGCTTTGTGACCTTGAGTACAAATTTAGCATCTCTGTATCTCTATTTCCTCCTAGGATTGTTTTCAGAATTGAAGCAGTTAATATATATAAAAGCTTAGAAAAGTATCTGAACATAGTAAGTCTAAACGAATGTTTGAAATCACCGTTACTTGTCGTTATTTTCATTGTCATAGTCATCATTATTTGTTCCACTGTGTCCTTTGGGGTGCCCTTTCTACCTTCTATTCTAAGTCCCTGCCTTTCACTTGTTCCATTCTAAGTCCCTGCCATTCACTTACCAGAAATAAGTTAGTTCGGTTCAAATGCTGCTTCCCCCATGGAATCTTCTCTCATGTCTTCTCTCAAGACATGATCTCTCATTTAACCCATACTAGCATTCATTATCGGAGAAGGCAGTGGCACCCCACTCCAGTACTCTTGCCTAGAAAATCGCATGGACAGAGGAGCCTGGTGGGCTGCAGTCCATGGGATCGCTACTAGTTGGACACGACTGAGCGACTTCACTTTCACTTTTCACTTTCACACATTGGAGAAGGAAATGGCAACCCACTCCAGTGTTCTTGCCTGGAGAATCCCAGCTACGGCAGACCCTGGTCGGCTGTCGTCTGTGGGGTCGCATAGAGTCGGACACGACTGAAGCGACTTAGCAGCAGCAGTAGCAGCATTCATTATCCCTCCTATCACGTCGCTTTTTAAAAATACATTATAACTGTTTCTGTAATTTCTCTTTATAGTTTATAAGATTCTTCAGGAGGGATGGTCTATATCTTATTCAACTTTAGTATCTATAACATGTAAAAATTGTTCTTTCCTGGTATTTAATTTTTAAGAGTTACTTAATCTTCACAACATCTCAAGATATTTTTATCCTCATTTGACAGTGTAGGAACATTGGCTCAAAGAAGTTAGGTTACTTGCTCTGGTGTCCCAAAACTATAAAATAATGGAGCTAAAGTTTGAACTCAGTTTGGTCTGCCTAAAGAGTCAAGGCTCTTTTTACTGCACAGGATACTCAGTATTCATTTGCAAAATAAATGAATGCTTGATTGATGACTGAGCTAACCAATTAAATGTAGTTCGCAATAAGGGATGCTAAAATTAGAAATACTATTTTTAAAAGGGAATACATTTTATGCACTAGACAGAGGATGTTTTTATATAGTTACTGTTGTTCAGTGTTAATGACAGAATTTTGTATTGCTGGCACAATTTGAGAAATAGAGCACTGAAGCGATGTAGTGGATGGTTGGGAAGATGAAGTGATGTGTTAAATACATGTGAATGGCCATTGATGAAGAGGTGCTGACACTGAGCAGAGAAGATCTTCAGTGGCTTGTTCTTCCTCCTCTGATTCTGATAGCAAATTTGCTTTTAAGTTAGAAATAAGATGAAACGTGAGGAACTTGCTCATTCCTTTATTCTTTGCTTTCAGGGGATTGACTTCAACTTCTTCTCTAGACATGTGAAAAATAGTGAGAGAATAAAATGCACTTTTTAGAAAGTATATAGCAGGTAAATAGGTAAGTATCCTGATAGGTGGTTTTCAGGTTGCACAGAAATAACTGAAAAGAAATTTATCAAAAAAATATTCTAAACTGTTGGTAGTAGTTATCTTTGGTGGGATAATGGTTGGCTTTTGTTTTTTATTAAGTGCTGACCTGTATATGTTATAATTTTTTAAAAACTGAAGTATAGTTGATTTACAATATTATGTTAGTTTCAGGTGTGTAGCAAAGTGAAGTGGTTCAGTTACATGTGTATTCTTCTTCAGATTATTTTCTGTTATATATTATTACAAGATATTGACTATCGTTCCTTGTGCTATACAGTAGGCCCTTGTAGTTTATTTTACTTATAGAAATGTATATCTGTGAATCCCAAATTCCTTATTTATCCCTCCTCACCCCTGCCTTTAATAACCATATGTTTGCTTTCTATGTTGGTAGGTCTATTTCTGTTTTGTAAATATATTAATTTATATTATCTTTTTAAGATTCCGCATTTACATGATATCATATGATATTTGACTCAGTTTCACTAAGTATAATGATCTCTTGCTCCATCCATCTATGTTGTTACAAATGGCATTATTTCATTCTCCTATAGCTGAATATTTCATTGTATATATATATATATATACACAAATCACATCTTCTTTATCCGTTCAACTGTTGATGGACATTTAGGATGTTTCCATGTATTGACTCTTATAAATAGCACCTCTATTTACATTTTGGTGCATGTATCTTTTCATATTAGAGTTTTCATCTCTTCTGGACATATGCCCAGGAGTGGACTTGCTGGATCATGTGCTAACTATATTTTTAGCTTTTAAGGAACCTCCATACTGTTCTCCTTAGTGGCTGCACCAATTTACATCCCTACCAACAGTGTTAGGAGATTTCCTTTTTTTCCACATGATAATGAGTGGTTTTTATTTCCTTCTTTGCTTCTCAGACTTTCTAAGTCAATGCTTTATTTTTACAATCAGAAATAATAGCTATTCTTTGAAAAAAAGATAGGAAGTTCTTTTGGGGTGAAATTTTACTTCTATATCTGAAGCTGTTTTGTTTAGTGAAATATCTAACCTTCTTAACTTAGTATTCAATCTACCTATGATATAGTAATTTAAATAGCAACACAATAACAATAATGGTTCGGTTCAGTTCAGTCACTCAGTTGTGTCTGACTCTTTGCAACCCCATGAACCGCTGCACGCCAGGCCTCCCTGTCCATCACCAACTCCTGGAGTCCACCCAAACCCATGTCCATTGAGTCAGTGATGCCATTCAACCATCTTATCCTCTGTCGTTTCCTTCTCCCCCTGCCCTCAATCTTTCCTATCATCAGGGTCTTTTCAAATGAGTCACTCTTCAAATGAGGTGGCCAAAGTATTGGAGTTTCAGCTTTAGCATCAGTCTTTCCAATGAACACTCAGGACTGATCTCCTTTAGGATGGACAGGTTGGATCTCCTTGCAGTCCAAGGGACTCTCAAGAGTCTTTTCCAACACCACAGTTCAAACGCAGCAATTCTTTGGTGCTCAGCTTTCTTTATAGTCCAACTCTCACATCCATACATGACCACTAGATAAACCATAGCCTTGACTAGACTGACCTTTGCTGACAAAGTAATGTCTCTGCTTTTCAATATGCTATCTAGGTTGGTCATAACTTTTCTTCCAAGGAGTAAGCATCTTTTAATTTCACAGCTGCAATCACCATCTGCAGTGATTTTGGAGCCCAGAAAAATAGCCACTGTTTCCACTGTTTCCCCATCTATTTCCCATGAAGTGATGGGACCAGATGCCATGATCTTAGTTTTCTGAATGTTGAGCTGTAAGCCAACTTTTTCACTCTCCTCTTTCACTTTCATCAAGAGGCTCTTTAGTTCCTCTTCACTTTCTTCCATAAGGGTGGTGTCATCTGCATATCTGAGGTTATTGATATTTCTCCCAGACATCTTGATTCCAGCTTGTGCTTCTTCCAGCCCAGTGTTTCTCATGATGTACTCTGCATATAAGTTAAATAAGCAGGGAGACAATTTACAGCATTGATGTACCCCTTTTCCTATTTGGAACCAGTCTGTTGTTCCATGTCCAGTTCTAACTGTTGCTTCCTGACCTGCATACAAATTTCTCAAGATGCAGGTTAGGTAGTCTAGTATTCCCATCTCTTTCAGAATTTTCCACAGTTGATTGTGATCCACACAGTCAAAGGCTTTGACATAGTCAATAAAGAAGAAATAGATGTTTTTCTGGAACTCACTTGCTTTTTTGATGACCCAGCAGATGTTGGCAATTTCATCTCTGGTGCCTCTGCCTCTTCTAAAACCAGCTTGAACATCTGGAAGTTCACAGTTCACATATTGCTGAAGCCTGGCTTGGGGAATTTTAAGCATCACTTTGCTAGTGTGTGAGATGAGTGCAATTGTGCAGTAGTTTGAGCATTCTTTGGCATTGCCTTTCTTTGGGATTGGAATAGAAACTGACCCTTTTCAGTCCTGTGGCCACTGCTGAGTTTTCCAAGTTTGCTGGCATATTGAGTGCAGCACTTTTACAGAATCGTCTTTCAGGATTTGAAATAGCTCAACTGGAATTCTATCACCCCCACTAGGTTTGTTCATAGTGATGCTTCCTAAGGCCCACTTGACTTCACATTCCAGGATGTCTGGCTATAAGTGAGTGATCATATCATCATGATTATCTGGGTCATGAAGATCTTTTTTGTACAGTTTTTCTGTATATTCTTGCCCCTCTTCTTAATATCTTCTGCTTCTGTTAGGTCCCTGCCATTTCTGTCCTTTATTGAGTTCATCTTTGCATGAAATGTTCCTTTGGTATCTCTGATTTTCTCGAAGAGAAATCTATTGTTTTCCTCTATTTCTTTGCATTGATCGCTGAGGAAGGCTTTCTTAACTCTCCTTGCTATTCTTTGGAACTGTGCATTCAAATAGGTATATCTTTCCTTTTCTCCTTTGCTTTTCGCTTTTCTTCTTTTCACAGTTATTTGTAAGGCCTCCTCAGACAGTTATTTTGCTTTTTTGCACTTCTTTCCATGGGGATGGTCTTGATTTCCGTCTCCTGTACAATGTCACGAACCTCTGTCCATAGTTCATCAGGCACTCTGTCTATCACGCCTAGTCCCTTAAATCTATTTCTCACTTCCACTGTATAATCATAAGGGATTTGATTTAGGTCATACCTGAATGGTCTAGTGGTTTTCTCCACTTTCTTCAATTTCAGTCTGAATTTGGCAATATAGAGTTCATGATCTGAGCCACAGTCAGCTCCTGGACTTTTTTTGCTGACTGTATAGAGCTTCTCCATCTTTGGCTGCAAAGAACATAATCAGTC
Source organism: Moschus berezovskii (assembly GCF_049115385.1). Lineage (NCBI taxonomy): Eukaryota > Metazoa > Chordata > Mammalia > Artiodactyla > Moschidae > Moschus > Moschus berezovskii. Next base: position 65,936,810 of record NC_142462.1, read on the forward strand.
TGATTTCGGTGTTGACCATCTGGTGATGTCCACGTGTAGAGTCTTCTCTTGTGTTGTTGGAAGAGGGTGTTTGCTATGACCAGTGCGTTCTCTTGGCAGAACTCTATTAGCCTTTGCCCTGCTTCATTCTGTACTCCAAGGCCAAATTTGCCTGTATTCCAAGTATTTCTTGACTTCCTACTTTTGCATTCCAGTCCCCTATAATGAAAAGGACATCTTTTTTGGGTGTTAGTTCTAGAAGGTCTTGTAGGCCTTCATAGAACTGTTCAACTTCAGCTTCTTCAGCCTTACTGGTTGGGACATAGACTTAGTAGATGCCATTTATTGAGTTCTTTTCCATGAGGGCTTCCCAGGTGGTGCAGTGGGAAAGGATCCACCTGCCAATGCAGGAGATGCAAGAGACGTGCATTTGATCTCTGTGTCTGGAAGATCCCCTAGAGGAGGAAATGGCAACACACTCCAGTATTCTTGCCTGGTAAGTCCCTTGGACAGAGGAGCCTGGCAAGCTATAGCTGGTGGGGCTGCAAAGTCAGACGCGACTGAGCACACATATAACATACACAGCAACTGTGCCAAGTTGACTGTTAAGAGTTTTTCATAAAGTGTCTCTTTCAGTCCTCCCTATTAGAACACCAGGTAGCTAATACTCTCATTTTACAAATCAGAGAACTGAGAGCTGAGTGTGCAAAAACTCAGAATAGTTGCTTATTAGCATCAGCGATTGAACCAAAGTCTGCCAGACTCTAAGGCTGACATTTGTGACCACTGTGATACACTAACTCTGGTAAGTTTTCCGTATTCCTGTCCATTCATTGTCTCTCTTCCTTATTCACATCCTATCCTTCAGCTATATCAAGTGCCTCATCATTTCCTGAAAGTTTCTTGTGTGTTGGATTCTTTGCAGTTTATTTCTTCTTAATGATTTCTATAAGGCTTCTGCTCAAAAACACCATCTTTTAAGAACCTCCACCTCCATTTAAATGAGATAAGTATCTCCTTATTTTATCATAGCTTAAATTTAGTTTTTGTTGTTGTATTTCTCTTATTCCAATACATGCTATCTTTATAGTTTAATTTTTCCTAAACCTTGATAGTAAGCAACTTGAAGGTAGAAAATATGTCTTATTTGCTTCCTATATTAAATAGCACATTTACATATTAAAAATCAATGTTTGATTAGTTAAATCCTATTGAGTGACTGATGGAGTAATTGACTACTCTCTCCTGTGTGCTGATTTTTTCCTAAGCATTTGAGGAAAATTGGAGAATTTTTTAGGTATAAAAAGCCTGCTCCTCAGGGGTCAATTTTGTCAGATCAGTGACTTCAGTTGCACTTGAGGTTATTCATAAAAGAGTTCTTATTTATGGGGGAATAAAGTGCATCTCTTGGCTTGACTGAATTTTGCTCTTTTTTGTTGGTGGTGGTGGTAGTGGTGGCTACTTCCTCTTTTGATCTTCTTTGATTAGTTAGTACATATTAAACACAGTTGAGGTCAAATAGCCACTAAGATTCATGTAAGTTCTAGGCAGAAATTAAACTCCAAGAACCAAATGGCAGGTAAGTTGATAAAAATTCTAGGCATAAATTAAGAACCAAGTTGGCATGAGATAATATTTTGTACAATATTCTTAGGTAAAGTCTGTTTGTATTTTCTTACCTTTGCCTGAGTTCTTTTGTAAAGGGGACTAATTAAAGGTGTAAGGTTTTGTCTAAGCAAGAGATCAAGGCAGTGATTTCTGAGCAAGAGAAAACAAACTTTTTTGTCAGTAAAATATTTAGGCATATAGATATATTGCATCATAGAAGTTAGAGTTGTTTGAATTTTCATGAATGTTTTATGTCTCTTTTGCTTGATGTCTGCTAAATGGGAGAACAAAGGTGACTGTTACCATTCTCATCTGGTTCTCTTCCTTCATTAATGGAGAGTCTAGGAGGCCCAGATCAAAGTTTGCTGTCTGCTTGTTCATTGTTCACTGAGTCCTTCCTTGTAGTGCAGGGAAAGTCTTTTCAAAGATGGAACCACTTACTACAACTAGCAATGATGCAGAAGACATGGGAGATTCTTGTCATTGTTTATACCGAAGCCATTGCTGTATTCTCAGTTTTAGATGTTAATTTTTTTTTTTTTTTTTACTTGTTCTTACCCTACTGTATTCTACTGGGACTATTTGGAACAACGGGTTCTGCTCTAATCTTTGGTCTTTAGAATATTTTCGGAAATGAGTTAATAAAATGATCAGGTAAAGGTAGTTCTGATCAGATACTAGGCACTCAGTACTTATTTATTTATTTATTTTTTCAAAAACAATTTTAGGAATCTTTACTTAAAAACAACCTTATCTTAAAATGGAGTAACTTTGGTTTTATGAGCAGCAAGCAAAGTACAGAAGCAAAAATGCATTACAGGAGCATTAAGTGCTACATTAGGTCACAGCGTCTAATCTGAAATCACATCCATAGTATCATTTTTCGGGATATCTGGGAAATAGTTATTTCCCAGGATGTCTGAACCATAGCTACTCTATTTTGACTTTTAATTGTAAAAAAAAAAAAAAAAATTGTTGTTTTTTGATAGCCAAAGCAGATTTCACCATTAATGATGTCAGTGTTTTTCTAGGTATGAGAAGATGCAAGAATTGGAACTCATAAAACCTTTTTCTGAAAAGATCTAACTGTCTGAAGGCCTGTTCTGCCAGTTTTTTTTTTTTTTCAGAGCACAGAGTGCCTCATTGCTGATTTTCACCCTGAACTTCTTTCAGGGGGTGTTGAAGGTCAGCAGCTTGCAATGGTCATGATGTAATCTTTGTAGAGGCAGCTGGCAAGTACCAACTTCCAGTCAGCAGGGTCCCTTCATAGCCACATGTGACATAATTTCATGGTGACCATGTGACACCATTTCATGGCCATTGTGTCCCGCGGTGCTGGGAAGGCTCATTCCCAGGTCTAGGGAAGTGATGGGCCACTCAGTGTGCTAAAATTGGACCAGGCCTTGCAAGTAGCAAAAGTCTCTGGACCACTGTCTTACTAGCCTCCTGGTCCAGGAAAATATTTCCTCTTGTTGCTTTTTCCCATACCCAGAGTCACATTATTACAATTATTGATCTCTTATGGAACTGTCAGTTCAGCATTATATCACAGGCTCAGTGAAACAAGTGACATAGAAAATAATATAGCCATAGCTAGCAGTTATTAGTAAAATAAGAATTATAAGTCAAGAACTTTAATTAGATAAAGCCTGGTATACCCCAAGTCACCTGACTTCATTTGTTAAATGATTATAGTCTGGTGTTAATCTCCTGGTTGTACATTATGGAGCATCCGACCTTTATCTGAAGATTGGTTACTGAGATAAGCCTTAGAAACTAACCTAGAGTATCCTTTTTAATAACTTAATTAAATCTTTTAGCAGTATCACGTAACAAGGAACTGTCTCATCAGTGAGTCTTAGTAAACACTACACATTAACAAAACTAGAAACTTAATTTAACAATTTACAAAATTTAATATTCCGTGATTTTTCATTATGGAGGCTTTTGACAGTTACTCTTCATTTCTTAAACTCTGTATTTTGTTTTTGCATTTAAAAATTCATTTATTTTAGTTTGCTTTTTGTAATTGGAGGATAATGGTTTTACAATGTTGTTTTGGTTTCTGCTGTACAGCAACATGAATCAACTATAAGTATACATATATTACCTCCTCTTGAGCCTCTTTCCCATGCCCACGTTCTATCTCACCTCTCTAGATCATCACAGAGCACCAAGCTGAGTTCCCTGTACTAAACAGATGCTTCCCACTAGCTATTTTACACATAGTAGTATATGTATGTCAATGCTCTCAGTTCATCCCTCTCCTTCCCCTCTGTGTCCACAAGTCCATTCTATATGTCTCTGTCCCTGTTGCTGCCCTGCAAATAGGTTCATCAGCACTGTTTTTCTAGATTGCATATATATGCATTACTAAATGATACTTTGTTTTTCTCTTTCTGACTTACTTCACTCTGTATAACAGGCTCTAGATCCATTGACCTCAGTACAACTGATTCAAATTCATTCCTTTTTATGGCTGAGCAATATTCCATTGCATATATGTACCACAACTTCTTTATCTGTTCATTTACTGATGGACATAGGTTGCTTCCATGTCCTAGCTATCACTCTGTATGTTATATTCAGGCCTGGCTCTCTTTGGAGTCAGCCTGTTTATCAGCTGGTTTCTGATTTAGGAGTTTGGAAGGGTAAAAGAAGTTCTGCATAGTATAATATGCTAAAATCCAGTCAAATGCAGGTCCATAAGTTTGCAGGCTTTGCCGCACAGAATTTGAGTTCTGCCTGTCAATGGCATTTGTTGACCTCTGGTTGTGTATAGAGCATTCTTCAAGGAATCACAAGAAGGTCTCTGCCAGTCTTTTCTATTTTAAAATTGTAAATAGCTGTTCATACTAAATGCCAGGGAGACAAACACTATTTAAACTAGATTAGGTTAAAAGTAGCTTGGGTTTAGACCAGCTCAAGTGCCAAGGTGAGGTTATAGTGAGGGTGGTATAGTCTTAAATGCACTAACAATGTGGGCAAGGGGGAAACTGGACCTCAGAGACAAGTTGGTGTTGAGCTCACTTATGGTAAGAGACTCTTTTTCTGTCCCGTGTCTGCTTGTCATGGAATATTGAGTTTATTCTCTTACTGTTGGCCAGTTTTCTTTATATTGTCTGAAAGTTTGGGCACCAGCAGCTCTCACATTCTTCACCTCCCAATTTTACCTCTAGAGAGACTATCCTTTCTATTATTTCCAGTTTGAAAAATCTGGAGGGAAGCTCTACTTGGGCCAAATGCTTATTCCTGGATAAAGCACTTTTCTGTCATTCCTGCTCAAATTAAAGGATAGGGGACAAGGAGAAGAACTCTGGGGAAAGAAAGATGTCCAGTAGGTAAGCAGTAAGGACTTAATAATATCAGGTATCACTTCTGGAGTATGGTGTTCCTGATACTGACCTAAATAAGCACTTTCTTACAGCAACTCTTTGATATCGTAGGGTTGGTTTGTAAGCAGATAGTTTCTTCCTTTTACAGATAAAGAGGCAGATTATACCCTACTCCTTACAGTGGCATGGCTTGTGAATGACTCAGCCAGGGTTGGAGTCCACATCAGTCTGACTCCCAGGCTTGAGTTTAGGACAACTTACTGGGCTGAGTGTCATGTGGTCATCCAGTGAAACTTAAAGCAGCATCCATGGAGCACACACTTAATGTTTTTTTTCAGCACAGCAGTGTTGGACAGCCAGTCAGGCTGAACTTCTTGCCATCAGTAGCCACTATGCCAGTGGTTGAGGACCTGAAGACCACCATGTATCCTGTCTTGAAGTGTTAGGTGGCAGCCAGTGTGGGCCCAGGAGCCCCTGCTTGACCTGAACCCTGTATTCCCTTCCTCTGAAACATCAGTTCAGTTCAGTCGCTCAGTCGTGTCTGACTCTCTGTGACCCCACGAATCACAGCACGCCAGGCCTCCCTGTCCATCACCAACTCCTGGAGTTCACCCAAACTCATGTCCACAGAGTCGGTGATGCCAGCCAGCCATCTCATTCTCCGCCATCTCCTTCTCCTCCCGCCCCCAACCTTTCCCAGCATCAGAGTCTTTTCCAGTGAGTCAACTCGTCACATGAGGTGGCCAAAGTATTGGAGTTTCAGCTTTAGCATCAGTCCTTCCAATGAACACCCAGGATTGATTGCCTTTAAATGGACTGGTTGGATCTCCTTGCAGTCCAAGGGACTCTCAAGAGTCTTCTCCAACACCACAGTTCAAACACCCTCTTCCAGCAACACAAGAGAAGACTGTACACATGGACATCACCAGATGGTCAACACCGAAATAAGATTGATTATATTCTTTGCAGCCAAAGATGGAGAAGCTCTATACAGTTAGCAAAAACAAGACCAGGAGCTGACTGTAGCTCAGATCATGAACTCCTTATTGCCAAATTCAGACTTAAATTGAAGAAAGTAGGGAAAACCACTAGACCATTCAGATATGACCTAAATCAAATCCCTTATGATTATACAGTGGAAGTGAGAAATAGATTTAAGGGACTAGATCTGATAGATAGAGTGCCTGATGAACTCTGGACGGAGGTTCGTGACATTGTACAGGAGTCAGGGACCAAGACCATCCCCATGGAAAAGAAAGGCAAAAAAGCAAAATGGCTGTCTGAGGAGGCCTTACAAATAGCTGTGAAAAGAAGAGAAGCGAAAAGCAAAGGAGAAAAGGAAAGATATAAGCATCTGAATGCAGAGTTCCAAAGAATCGCAAGGAGAAATAAGAAAGCCTTCGTCAGTGATCAATGAGGAAGAAATATAGGAAAACAACAGAACAGGAAAAACAAGAGATCTCTTCAAGAAAATTAGAGATTCCAAGGGAACATTTCATGCAAAGATGGGCTCGATAAAGGACAGAAATGGTATAGACCTAACAGAAGCAGAAGATATTAAGAAGAGGTGACAAGAATACACAGAAAAACTGTACAAAAAAGATCTTCACGACCAAGATAGTCACGATAACGTGATCACTGACCTAGAGCCAGACATCTTGGAATGTGAAGTCAAGTGGGCCTTAGAAAGCATCACTACGAACAAAGCTAGTGAAGGTGATGGAATTCCATTTGAGCTATTTCAAATCTGAAAGACGATGCTGTGAAAGTGCTGCACTCAGTATGCCAGCAAATTTCAAAAACTCAGCAGTGGCCAGAGGACTGGAAAAGGTCAGTCTTCATTCCAATCCCAAAGAAAGGCAATGCCAAAGAATGCTCAAACTACCACACAATTGTATTCATCTCACATGCTAGTAAAGTCATGCTCAAAATTCTCCAAGCCAGGCTTCAGCAATATGTGAACCGTGAACTTCCATGTGTTAAAGCAGGTTTTAGAAAAGGCAGAGGCACCAGAGATCAAATTGCCAACATCCGCTGGACCATGGAGAAAGCAAGAGAGTTCCAGAGAAACATCTATTTCTGTTTCATTGACTATGCCAAAGCCTTTGACTGTGTGGATCACAATAAACTATGGAACATTCTGAAAGAGATGGGAATACCAGACCACCTGACCTACCTCTTGAGAAACCTGTATGCAGGTCAGGAAGCAACAGTCAGAACTGTACATGGAACAACAGACTGGTTCCAAATAGGAAAAGGAGTACGTCAAGGCTGTATATTTTCACCTCTGAATCATGAATAACCTTTAACTGAAATCAGAGTTCTGTAACCTTTGCCATCTGTTGTCAAGTCACCCTCTCAGATTCAGTCTTATTTCAGGCAAGTCTCTTCCCATTCTACCCCTTATTCCACATGGTTTTCTCTTGCACAGACATCAGACATCAAGACACCTTCTCACATAGCAGGATCTAGCTGCTGTATGCTTCCTTCTACATAAATCCTCCTAGTTCTTGCTACTTCTCTTTTTTGTCATTTGTAAGCTTGAGAGTCCTTTGGACTGCAAGGAGATCCAACCAGTCCATTCTAAAGGAGATCAATCCTGGGTGTTCATTGGAAGGACTGATGCTAAAGCTGAAACTCCAGTACTTTGGCCACCTCATGCGACGAGTTGACTCACTGGAGAAGACTCTGATGCTGGGAGGGATTGGGGGTGGGAGGAGAAGGGGACGACAGAGAATGAGATGGCTGGATGGCATCACCGACTCGATGGAGATGAGTTTGAGTGAACTCCAGGAGCTGGTGATGGACAGGGAGGCCTGGCGTGCTGTGATTCATGGGGTCTCAAAGAGTCGGACATGACTGAGCAGCTGAACTGAACTGAACTGAACTGAAGCAGATTTCCCATCTTTTAAACTGTATTCCGGACCTCTTCTGTTTTCTCCTTTAGCTGAAATTGAATCTTATTCCAAATCTTTCTTGATTATTTTTGTGGCTCTCTCTATTTTTGTTCCTAGACTCCCAATCAATTGCTCTTTCTATTCCTTCCCCCTGATAACCATAAGTTCATTCTCTGAGTTTCTATTTTTTAAATAAGTTCTTTTGTATCATTGTTTTAAAGATTCCACAAATAATCAATATCATATGATATCTGTCTTTCTCTGACTTACTTCACTTAGTATGACAATCTTCAGGTTGTTGCAAATGGCATTATTTCATTCCTTTTTATGGCAGAGTAATATTCCATTGTATATATATATATATATATATATATATATATATATATATATATATATATATACTGCATCTTATTTATCTGTCAGTGGACATTTAGGTTGCTTCCATGTCTTGGCTATTGCAGATAGTGAATACTGAGGTGTTATATCCATCTGAGGCTGTTTCTCTCTTAGTCATTCCCATCTCTATCCCTTTCCTACCTGCTAAGATTGGTCATGTAAACTACTCACCATTCAGTCACCTCGGCTTTCTTGCTGTAGCCTCCCACCATACCTGCTGAGTTGGAACTTCTGGACAAGACATGATTGTTCTCTGCTCTTGTCTCCATGAGGTAAATTGGTCCTAGAGAAAATCACAGTACGTGCAGAGTGTCATATCTCATCTGGGTCTTCAGCAGGTCACTCACATCCTTATATTTCTCCTAAGTCAGCTCCTTATCCAGTTATCTTCAGAGATGGCACCAAACTTGAACACTCTCTTTAAATCCCTTTTTAGTCTCTGAGTGTTCATAGGGACATGCCCTCACTTTTAGTCACATTGAATTCAGGCCTGTAGGTGTGAATTGTCTTTATTTCATGGCCTCCCAACCTACTAATGACTCTTTATCCACACTCATCATTATCTTTCTTTTATAGTCTTAAAGGATGAGGCTTTTTTTCTCAGTATATCCCTCCCTTTTTCCCCTCAAACTCACCTACTTCTGTGTTCTCAGGAATTAGTCTCTAGAAGCCTTTGTCCCCATTCTACCCGGTAGTTGACATGCTGCCATGAAATCCATAGACAGGCTTAATTCTTACTCATACTCAATAATAACAGTATTCCTCTTAACCTTTGATCCTATTCTATCATTATTTATCTGTCTTCCTCATATAAATTTCTCAGGAGAGCTATCAACACCTGGCATTACCTCATCATCACTTTCTACTTACTTTTCCAGCTCATATTTTTCTAGGTTCTTTTTCAGCCAGGCTACTGAAATTTCCCTTTGGAATCTCATCAGTGTCCTCCCAATTCGGTCCTTGTACATCAAAGCCTCCCAGCCATGTTCCTGCTACCTCCACATTCATTTTGCTATCATTGTTGATGTATCTACCTTTTAAATATTTACCTTAGGTTTCTTCTTTTGGCTACTCTTCTTCATACACTCTCTTAGATAATATAATCTCTTCTTTATATATTTGTTACTCTCCAGTGTACATCACCACTGCTCTTAGAAAGAAAATTATTTTTTGGTATCTTTTTAGATATGTTCCTCAGACTCTCTGATAAATATCTCTACTTGTATGAGCCCAGACACCTCCTCCTCTCCATGTCTAAAATTGACCTTTTAAGCTTGTCTCTATAAAGTGGCTTTTCTTCCTTTTTTTTAAAAAAAAATTATTTTAGTTGTAGTAGCATTACCCCGGAGAAGGCAATGGCAAGCCACTCCAGTGTTCTTGCCTGGAGAATCCCAGGGACGGGGGAGCCTGGTGGGCTTCCGTCTATGGGGTCACACAGAGTCGGACACGACTGAAGTGACTTAGCAGCAGCAGTAGCAGTAGCAGCAGCATTCCCAGTTGCCTCAAGGAGTCCAGGAATTTATTTTTATCTTGTGCCCTACATTCGACTCTTCACTGTTGTGCTGTGCACAGTTGCTCAGTCATGTCCAACTCTTTGCAACCCCATGCACTATAACCTGCCAGACTCCTCTGTCCATGGCATTTCCCAAGCAAAAATACTGGAGTGGGTTGCCATTTTCTTCAGTGTATCTTCCTGACCCAGGAATTGAACTTGCATTTCCCTCTTGGCAGGCAGATTCTTTACTACTGATCCACCAGAGAAACCCATTTTTATGGGTTACGGAAATACAAATGATTTTCCTAACTGTCCACAAAGCACAGTGAAATAGATCAGAATTTGAAATGCATTGCTCTGCAAATGTGGAAATGATATGTGCTCAAATAAAGTATATAATAATAGAATAATAATCAGTAGCATGTGTTGAGAGTTAACTGCGTGCAAGACACTGAAGTGTGGTCTACTATGCATATGTTTAGTCTTATTCTTTCAGTACTGTGAGACATTCATACACCTGCCCCTTTTCACAGACGAGGAAACTTGAGTTTCACAGAGGTTGGTTAACTTCTGCCATCCTAGAAGCTGTGAGGAAATCAGGCTGGAATACAATTGAAATCCAAAGCCAAAACTTTTAAAACTGTGTTTTCTTCCCTCTAGATATCTTCTAAGTCTCTCATTCTCTTCTTCTTAGCATGTTCTATAGAACAGCTTTTGCTTCTTGTGTTTGCTTATTTATAACAAAATTGACACGGCACTTTCATAGGAGAATGCTAGCAGTAATTTAGCTATACCTCACTTTTCTCTTGTTGATTACATTCCTGTCTTTCTAATTGGATGTTTTCATCATATTGTGACACTATCTTTAAACAATTATCCTCAGAGGTAAGCATTATATCACTCAGATAATTAAAAAAAAAACATTTTTTTATGCTGGTTTTTACTCTAGAATAGTGTCTGTATTCACCTGCCTTTTTGAGTCAATATTTGAGGTGAATGACAGTTTTATTACTCTATTTGAGAAGCCAGTTTTTATTCCCTAATTGTTGTGTTGGCCTGAAAAGTGTTAATATTGTTCACTTAGTTGTGTCTGACTCTTTGCAACCCCATGGACTGTAGCCCACCAGGCTCCTCTGTCCATGGAATTCTTCAGACAAGAATACTGGAGTGAGTGGTCATTCCCTTCTTCAGGAGATCTTCCTGACCAGGGATTGAACTTGAGTCTCCTGCATTGCAGGCAGATTCTTTACTGTCTGAAAATGGATAAGGAAATGATTAAATAGAAACACTTTCATAAAAGTTCAGCACTGCTATCATAAAACTACTATTTTTTAAAATATATTTGAGACTATCAAAAGGCCAAATTTATACTTTTTCCTAACAACAGAATTTGAAAGCATGATCAAAGATGATTGTTACGCAGAAAACTGGGAAATCAGAAGCAGCAGACTTTAGGCACAGACAGAAAAATAATAAGACAAGCTTAGGCTTTAGGGTAAGAAAATGTTTTAAAATACATTCAGATGAAAGGACAACATGTGTCTGTTTTGTGAAATCCCTTATCTTTCCTTCCAGTTTGTAGATACGATGAAAAAAATGAGTAAATTAACCCGCAGCAGTATGAGTATTTCTTACATCTGTCACCTCCTCTGAAGAGTATGTTTTATAAGAAATGGGATGATTATTCAGTGTTTTAGCCATGTTAGACTTTGGGGGTGCTCCCCAGATGTATGGTGCTCACTGAGAGCCTATGTTTGGACTGCAGGGCGGGGAGAATCCTGGCCAGAGGGGCTGTGCTGAACTCTTTCACATAGTTCCCATTACTAAGGAAACGACTCATTTTGTCTGAACATGCTCTGAATAGATGTCTCATTTGAAGTCTAGTGCTCAAACCATGAGGATTGCATTATGGAGCTGAGAAAGAAATGAGGGGAACAAAAAATGCTTGAAAATGCCGCCAAGCATTCACAAAGCCTCATACTGTAATAAGATTCCATGAGACAGAAGGTGCATTTATTTTTGCTGTATTCCAAGTTATTTTGGTGTCATAAAAGCAAATTCCTTTGCCTGCCCACGTAATCAAAATAAGCAAAGCAGATGTTCTTCTGACCTATTCTTAATCTCTGCTCTTGTTAGGATCTCACTCAGAAGTGTGACATTCGGCACAAGAAGGACAAAATATGGATTCTCATATTAATCTAGATTTGCTCCGTTGTGCCTTGGAAACTAAACGGTGTAGTGCTGTCTCTGTGCCAATAAGCAAACACATGTTCAGAGTCAGACCTCAGAATTTGCAGCCTCCCAATTGCCACTGCTAAATGCAGAATGGCTACTGCAAACCAGTGCTTAGTGTTCTTTAATGAGCCTCCCATTCAGAGTCTGTGTGACAAAATACTGCTTCTAGAAGTCCTCCTGCTCCCTACTCTAGCTTCTGGCAACTCATAGCAGAGACTAGATCCATTTGAAAAGTCAGGTGGTCTTTCTTCTTTATCCCGGAAAGTAGGGTTTATGAGACTTTGATTGCAGTATAATCTTTATCATCCTACTCTCAATTCTTTGATAAAGGGTATTGATTTTCTTCAATGTATGTCAAGTGCCATACAGGCATCCTCATCAGAGGTCGCCACCTTTAAACCTATAAAGTCAAGAGCCATCACTACAAGGAAAGAAAGAGCTAGTCACTCAATCGTGCCCAACTCTTTGAGACCTCATGGACTGTAGCCCACCAGGCTCCTCTGTCCATGAAATTTTTCCAGGCAAGGATATTGCAGTGGGTTACCATTTCCTTCTCCAGGGGATCTTCCCGACCCAGGGATGGAACCTGGGTCTCCTGCACTGAGGCAGATTTTTTACTGACTGAGCTACCAGGGAAGCCCATTACTACAGGGAAGAGAGGCATCATTATCTTCATTTTCAGCTCCTTTAAGCCGTTTAGCAAACAAGAGATATATCAATACATCAACTAATCCACAAATGCAGAAATTAACATATTTATAGATTCTTTGCCATTTTACTGTTTTGCTCATGCTCATAGCAATAAGATAACATATCTGCATGACAGTCAGTGGCTGAATGAGGTATTGGACTTGGAGCCTCAAGTTGTAATTTTGCATTGTGGATACAGGCTGGTAAGGCCGCTCCTTGGAATACCAGTGTGACAAAGAGGTGCTCACATGTCTAAGACCTAGAAATTGGCATGTACAGGTTTATTTGCTTACTAATCATGCAAAAAGCCAACAGCATTGTTAAAAGTTCTTTTTTTTTTTAAGATCTTTTCTTTTTTCTCAGATCATGCATGTTTACTAAACATGTATTTAGAGTAGATGTCATTTGCAGATTTCCTGCTTGACCAAGTTTAAGAAATACCAATAAATTGAGTTGTTTTTAGAATTCAGTTGCATGACAACACCACATAAAAGACCCTAGATTTGAAAGAAAGCTTATTCTTGTAAAAGTACATAAGTACTTATTCTATCAATAATCTCCTCGCCGATTCTGATTATGAGTGTTCAATTCATTTTGAAATGAATAGCCTGAAGCTGACATTTGTTTCTGATCTGAGGTGCCTATAGAGTATTTACTCGGAGTGCGTGTTTAGCACTTTAGCTGTTGTGGCTACTGACAAGAAAATTTCTAATACTCAGACTTATTAGAAGTTTGTTTTCAAAATGAATATACACTAGGTTCCTTATAGTTTATCCCCTCAATGTTTGGCAGAGATCAGCATGTAGGCATCTTCCTATTTTTGATATTCAGCTTGAGGCCTGGCATATAGTAAGCATCCAGTAGAGGAGATTGAACTGAGTTGTCTGATATGAGAAAAATACAGCAAACTCAGCATTTTTAGATGACTCTTAGTCTAGCCTAATTGAGTGTGAAGTGATGGAAACATTGAATGTTTAACTTGATTTAACATTGAGCTTAATAAAGTCTAATTTTTCCATGGCCCTTTAATCACCCATAGTCCTTTTTGAAATATTTTTTTCTGTGAATATAAGAGTGATAAAATTTCACTGGAAGTATTGAATCAGATCTGTCATACAGCCTTTGCTTTGTTTCAGGCCTGCATAGTTATATTTGTATTTCATTCTCTTAATGTGAGAATTCTCAAAATGTCTCCAGGTACTGCAAATGATCAGATATTCATTATAATTCTGTTTCTGCCTGCAGCGATGTATTTGCAGTCTGTTGTAGCAATCATACATTTCAATTAATACGAAGAATCATTTTATTTGGAGAAGAAAGTCCTTTTTAGAAGACTTAAACTTGTTAGTAGACCAAAGAGATTTTAATATGAACAAGAATGGAGAATTTACAATTATGTACTAGTGATTTTAACAATATCTATGATTTGGTAAAGTTAGAAGCTCATTGTGTAACTTTTTATAGGGAAGTTATAGTCTTTACTCTGCATCATCAGCCATACATTTTGAATCATGAAGTATTTTATATATAATTTAGGAAGTTAAGACACAATTCAAAACTTACCTTACCGGGACAGATAACATTGTGAGAGTGATTAAAATATAGTGAATTTAAATATAAGTAAGTACCCATCCATACAATGTTCTTTTTTTTTTTGAAAGAGTGAGTTTAGAAAAAACTTAATGCCATATTTAACTCAATGAAACTTGTATTGATTCCTAACTCCTTTTACATTATTTAACTGAATATATCTTTGTTTAAGGTTGCTTATTAACAAAAGAGCTCAGGTTTATTTTATAAAATTTGGAAAATTTAGAAAGGATTAAGAAGAGGGTAAAACCCTTTGCCATCAAAGGAGTTATATACTTTGGCATACTTTTGGTCATACTTTTGTTCTTATGTATTAGAAAATATTCCACTTTTAAAAATTATGTAAAAATAGAATAACTTTTATATAAAAATTATATAAAAATAAAATAATCTTTTGTATTTTAAGCACATATATTAATATCATACAGATGACCCATTCCATGAATACTGCTGCTACTGCTAAGTTGTTTCAGGCATGTCTTCCCTGAATACTAAATATTTGTTAAAAGTTTTTCATTGTTTTATATTGTAGATAATGCTGTGGTAAACATCACAGGGGAGAAGGAAGTAGCAACCACTCTAGTATCCTTGCCTAGAGAATCCCACGGACAGGAGATCCTGGTATGCTGCAATCCATGGGGTCACAAGGAGTAGCACACAACTGAGCAACTGAGCACAGACACACACAGACATCATAAGATAGGATTGCTATAAGTCGCTTTTCAACTGCAGGTTTTAGTTATTTTAATACTTTTGATATGTATTATAGCTAACTTTTCTGAAACCACACACACAATGTGTGAGTCTCCTTTCTACCATGCCCTTGTTAGCATTCATTAATTTATTGACTCAAGAAATATATTTGAACACCAAGGTATTGTTCTAGGTGCTGGGAATACAGAGGTGAAAAATAAAGTCACTGATTTTAGAAATTTTATCTGTTGGGGAGATCTGGGAAGTAGATGATAAACAGGCAATGACAAATATGCAAGTATGTAACATGTTGATTCCAGAGACTGGTATCCATATATATATATTTTTAAAGTTAAAGCCCAATAATAGTGTGGTGAATAACAAAGAAGGATATCTAACATACATTCTTAAAGGTGATTCCCTCTGAGAAGGTGACATTTGTTAAATGTTAAAAGGAGGGTCAGGCCCCAGTGTTTCAGGAAGAGTAACAGAGCATGCACAGGTCCTAAGACATGAATGTTAATGTGTCTTAGGGACAGAAAAAGCCCAGCGCACCTAAGAAAAACAAACGAAGTGGTGGGACATGATGCCCAATGGCGCCCTGAAATGAGATCATTCATGGCCTCACAAACCGTGCCAAGGAGTTGGATTTGGATTGTAATTGGCAGCCATTAATTGGTTTTATTAGAAGAGAGATATTACTGGATTCATCATTTTTATGCACTGTTTCAAAAATACAAAAGGTACTACACAGACACTTAGAGCGAAATAGGAGTTAAGGGGTGAAACAGATGCTAAGGCTTGACTTCTGTGATAGCTGAGGAGTGGCAAGAGATGGTAGGATTCCAGAGAAATTGGAAATTTACATGTGAAAAAGACTGCTTACTAAATGTGTGTAAGGGATATAGCAAAAGATGATTTACACAAGACTCCTACCTTGTGGTGTCACTGTCTTGGTGGACGGGTGGTGATGAAATTAAGGGAAATGTGACATTCTGCAGGAAGAAGAGGTTGCCCCACCCCCAGAGTTCTGTTTGGCCTGTATAATGAAAATAGAAGCTTAATGTTACAAAATGCTTAAAATGCTTTCATATTTTGCTTGACTATGTAAGGCAAAAAACGAAAACAAAAAAACTTTGCCCTCATCAAGTCTACTCATTCACTTCCCTGAAGGAAGATTAAAATTTTTCACAGAATGAACTCCAAAGAGTAGTCAGTACAATATTCATCTCTGTCTTTACATAAATTATTATGCAATGAGCAGAAGAAACAATTAATACAAAGGCTCTAAGGTATGGATTTCTAGGTGGATATGACAAGCTAGGCTTTCATTTGGAGATAAAAATTTCCCTGATTCCATCTGAGCTCAGGTGTCTCTGCCCATGTCATTTTTCCCAAGTTGAAGAAAGACTATCCACTATTCTGTAGAATCAGAAGGAAGAAAAATAAGATGTCATGGAAGGAAAATTAAAGCTTTTTATTTGGCCTAGTCAGAGGATTTGTGAGAAGAAAAGGGGAGAGAGATGAGAGCAAGGTGATTGGTGAGATATCTTTCAACATGTCCTCTTAGAGATGGATGAATGCATTAAGTAAATAAAATCATTGCTTGTATCTCTGGTGAAGAACCACATGTTTGCTCTCCCGTCACTCTTAACACTGAGCCAGAACAATCCGGTCATACTAAATAGTCAGCCAAAAGGTTTCACTTTCCTGAGCCACAGGAGCTGGGTGGAGAGACAGTGGACTGGTGGCTGGAGTCCTTACAGTGGAGGCTGGGCTGGTACCTGAGCTCCACACTGGATGGAGGCAAGCCAGTCATTCTGGAGTTTGCCTCTAGTGCAGCCTGGGTTGAGGATGATGGGGCTACACAGAGCTGCCAGGCTCTGAAGAAAATGAGGGAGATGAAAGTCAAAATACCAAGCCACACTAACCAACCACAATCTCACAAACATTGTAGTAATCATAGATTGAAGCTCAGAGCGTCAGCAGAGTGAATCACTTAAGGAGCTGGTTAAAATGCAGATCCTGATCCAAGAGGGCTGGAGTGGAGACTGGGGCTGTGCATCTCAGAAACGCTTCCAGGGGACATCAATGCTGCTGGTGCAAAGACCACATTTTGAGGAGTGAGGAGCTAGTACATAAGAAGGATTAACATGAAAGCCAATGGACCCCTTCCTCCAGTGTCATGAGGATGGATATTTGAAGTGTTCTTTTTTCCTCTGGGGTGAAATTAAATATTATCTGAAGGCTCTCTCAAACTATCAGACTAGACCAAGTTTAAACAAGGTAGCATATTGTGTTCATTTGATTTTCTTATAGCTGGTAGGTACAAGGCTGGGGAGAACAATTTCATTGGCTATAAATGAAAGCAAAGTATTCATTTGTTTTTTTCTCTGTGTATTCCAGAATAGTGAGGTAGGCTAGGGTTATCTTTTCCGTTCCGTTCCGTTCCTTTCCGTTCCTTTCCATTCCGTCGCTCAGTCGTGTCCGACTCTTTGCGACCCCGTGGACTGTAGCCTACCAGGCTTCTCCGTCCATGGGATTCTCCAGGCAAGAATACTGGAGTGGGTTACCGTTTCCTTCTCCAGGGGATCTTCCCGACCCAGGGATCGAACCCGGGTCTCCCGCATTGGGGGCAGACGCTTTAACCTCTGAGCCACCAGGGAAGCTAGATAGTAATCTTCATCACAATTTCGGATGTGCGAACCTGGAGCCCAGAGGAGAGAGCAGAGTTGAAGAGGTAAATTTGGAAGTCATCCGCATATCCTCAGATGAAACCTCCTGGGGAAAGAGTGTATAGAGACAGTGACATCCAGAGATCTGACCTGAGGCCCTCTATCATTTAATGTGAACCAGAGGTGGAAAAGTTGCTAAGGGAGGAGAAGGAACAACTGGCAAGAAGGAAGCCAGAAGAGCTCAATATTAGGGAAACCCAAAGAAGAATGGAGTGGCTAGCTGTGTTAATGCTCATGTGATTTTGAGGGTTATGAAAACAAAATATTGATCATGAGGTTTGGCCCCTACAAGTAGAGATTTATGATGTATATTAAGGATTTTTTTAAGAGTTTGAAATTAAGCTGTTTAAAAATATAACTGCTAGAATATTCTGCTCCTGCTGCTGCTGCTAAGCCCCTTCAGTCATGTCCGACTCTGTGCGACCCCATAGACGGCAGCCAACCAGGCTCCCCCATCCCTGGGATTCTCCAGGCAAGAACTTTGGAGTGGGTTGCCATTTCCTTCTCCAATGCAGGAAAGTGAAAAGTGAAAGTGAAGTAGCTCAGTCCTTTCGGACTCTTAGTAACCCCATGGACTGTAGCCTACCAGGCTCCTCCATCCGTGGGATTTTCCAGGCAAAAGTAACTGGAGTGGGGTGCCATTGTGATTCTGCTCCTATTAGAATCTAAATTCTAGAAAACACTGCCTTATAGCCATGGTCTCACTTCCTGACTTGCTGTGATCTTTTATTCCATTCTATTTCGTTTTTTATTTTGGTCCTTCCATTGAATTGTTATAAGTCACTTGTATTTGCCCCAGAAATCCCCCAGATTTCTTTTTTCTTACAGATTCTCTATGACTAAATTTTCTCGAGAATTTCAGCATCTGTTTTTTTTTTTTTTTTTATTATTATAGCGAAAAGTACTACAAAGCTACAGTGAAACTTGATATGTGCTTACTGTCTTGGTCAGAACCAGATATGGAAGGAAAAATAACCATTCAAATGTTTCTGGAAGCAAAAAAACATTGTATTTTTAAGAAAACTTAAGACTCTTTCACCTTCTCTTTTGTAATGAAGGCTCATTAGCAAGAACATTAGAAAGTTGATTCCCAGCAGTGTCTGTATGGATGAAATCTCCTTGAGCCAACTTTCCTTTCCAAAATGTGCTAACTATTGTTGAGAGAATTCTAGATAATTGGCAGAGGAACAAGCATTTAGACAAAACTGTGTCCAAAAATGAGAGAACTAGAGATATGCTTCATGGGACCATGTATTTTCCATGGGACTGGGATTAACTGGATTTTGCTCTGAACCTTAAGAAATAAAGCTCTTTTAGCTTTGTTAAAATAAACCTTGCTTTGAAAGATTATTGGACATGTGGTGTTTATGAAAAGCAAGTCAGTATTCTATAAATTTTCTTAGACATTTAAAGTAGTAATCAGCTAAGAGAAAGACTGAACTGAAATATTTTATGAGCTATCATGGTACATGGAGAGATGAAAGGTCAGGCAATGAAAATACCAGGTTTCTTACTCTCTCTCTGACCTCAATTTACTATATTAGTTTGGGTAGGACATCCAAACTTTTTGGACCCTGTGCTTTATCTCCAAAATGAGAGAATTAAACCTGGTTGTTTCTGAGGTCCCTTTCAGCTCTGTTGTTTACTGAGACTGTAGTTCAACAGTCAAAGTTATTAGGTAGAATCTAGGAAGTGTTTTCTTCACAAAAGTTCTTGCCATTTGAGTGGTTGGTTGCCAGAGATTGGATATTGTCCAGGGTCCTAAGGACAGGCCAAAGCCGGGCTAGGAAATGCTTGTGTCCTTACACGTAATAATGTATGCCAAATAACAGCATTTTTCTATTTTCCTTGTGCAGAAGCCAAAGGTTAATAATTTAAAAAGGTTGGTGCACAGATTATTGGAAATAAGTATTATCTTCCTCAGTGGCAAATTTGCAACACAATTGGTAACACGATTGTTAATAGGCATTTCAGGATGACCTATATTTCAGCAAACAACAGTTTACAGAAGATATTAATACCTCTCAAGGGGATGGTGGAACCCCAAAATTTGAGCCTCCTAAAAATGAACCTCAAATAGTAGTGGAAATGATGCCATAATAATCTTGCACTGGCAAGTGGATAGACTTGATAAATAGGATTTCTCATTTCTTTTTGCCATGCTTCTAAGAAGAAAATGGCAATGAAGTGATAGTATGGCTGAGAACATAGTCTTTGATCGGTATAAGTATATAGGCTTGAATGAAAATAAACTTACTTCAAAAACACAATTTAAAAAAATTTAGTTTTTAATTAAAAAAAATCAAACTTATAGAGAAATCACAAGAATATTGCAGTGAATTCCCAAACACTCACAACAATTAATAGCATCTTTGTGTGCTTGCTTGATCTCTTTCTATAAATATACATATATACATATATATAGACAATGCACATATTGTCATTTTTATTGCTATCATTATTGCTGAACTACATAAAAATTAATTGTAGATATGATGATCCTTTAGTGTTAAATTCTAAGAAATTTTACCTTATATAATCCTACAACAGCTGTCCAATTCAGGATTTTTGACAACAGAACAATGCTATTATCAAATGTATAGTTTGAATTCAGTTTTCATCAGTTGTTCTAATAGTGTTCTTGATAGCCATTTGCTTGTCTTAATTAAGAATTCAATTGAGCATCACACATTGCCTTTAGTTGTTATGTTTCATTGAACTGGTTTTCATGACACTGGCATTTTTTGAATTTTATATGATATCTCTTAATTTTGGTTTTTCTAATATTTCTTCATGATTGGATTGAGGTTTTGCATTTGAAAGTAATACAACCTTAGCACGTCATTTCAGGAGATAAACAATGTCAGTTTGCTTCAGGTTTAATGATGTCAAGGATGATCCCTTAGCAAAGGCAATGTCTGCTAGGTTTATCCACTGTAGTATTAACTTTTTTGATATTAGGTATTTTTTGGGCTCCAAAATCACTGCAGATGCTGATTGCAGCCATGAAATTAAAAGACGCTTACTCCTTGGAAGGAAAGTTATGACCAACCTAGATAACATATTAAAAAGCAGAGACATTACTTTGCCAACAAAGGTCCGTCTAGTCAAGGCTATGGTTTTTCCCATGGTCATGTATGGATGTGAGAGTTGGACTGTGAAGAAAGCTGATCACCGATGAATTGATGCTTTTGAACTGTGGTGCTGGAGAAGACTCTTGGGTGTCCCTTGGACTGCAAGGAGATCCAACCAGTCCATTCTAAAGGAGATCAATCCTGGGTGTTCATTGGAGGGACTGATGCTAAAGCTGAAACTGCAATACTTTGGCCACCTCATGTGACGAGTTGACTCACTGGAAAAGACTCTGATGCTGGGAGGGATTGGGGGTGGGAGGAGACGGGGACGACAGAGAATGAGATGGCTGGATGGCATCGCTGACTCGATGGACATGAGTTTGAGTGAACTCCGGGAGTTGGTGATGGACAGGGAGGCCTGGAGTGCTGTGATTATGGGATCGCAAAGAGTCGGACATGACTGAGCGACTGAACTGAACTGAACTGAATATATTTTCATTGTCAAATAATATATTCATTGTCCACTCATACAGTAGGTTTAGCATTCAGTGATGATTCTCCCCTGAAAGTGAAAAGTGAAAGTAGCTCAGTCGTGTCCGACTCTTTGTAACTTCATGGACTACGCAAACCATGGAATTCTCCAGGCCAGAATACTAGGATACTGGAGTGGGTAGGTCTTCCCTTCTCCACGGGATCTTCCCTACCCCAGGATCAAACCCAGTTCTTTGACATTGCAGGCAGATTCTTTACCAGTTGAGCTACCAGGGAAGCCCAGTAGTAGCTCTAGTTGAATATGATGGGCCCATAGTATATTTATTAATTGGTATCCTCATATAATGAATAGCTCTATTTTCTCTTTTTGTTTAGTACCAGTAAGAACTAATGGATTCATCTTCCTCTGAGTCATAATCATCATTATTCATTGAGATTCTTCCATTGTCCCAGACTTAGCAGTGGACAATATTTCCTTTTAAAATTCTTTCATTCATTTGTAATGACCTTATCATTTTTTATGGACCCTTGACATCAGCAGAGTCTTGGGAAGTCTGCTATAAACTTAAAAAAAGAAGTGAAATTTATATAACATAAAATTAACCATTTTCAAATGTAAGTGGCATTTAGTGCCTTCATGGTGTTGTACAGCTACCACCTCCATGAAATTCCAAAACATTTTGTGTTCTCCAAAAGAAAACCCTAAACCCATTAAGTAATCACTCCTTGTTGTACCTTTACTCTGTCAGCAACCACCAGTCTACTTTCTATTTCTATGAATTTACCTTTCTGGAAATAGTCTGGATATTTCATATAAAGGGAATTATGTGTATGTGAACTTTTCTTGTTGGTTTCTCTCACTTAATAAATTTTTTCTAGGCTCATTCTCATTGTAGGATGTATCAGCACTTTTTATGGTTATTGAACCATAAAATGTTATTCAACATTCCATTGTATGCATATCTACATTTTGTTTATTCATTCATCCACTAATGGGCATTTGGATTTTTTCTACCTTTTGGCTATTGTGAATAGTGCTGCTGTGAACAAATACAAGTATTTGTTTGAATACCTATTTTCAGTTTTGGAGGGTATACACCTAGGAGCAGAATTGCAGGGTTACATGTCATTCGCTATTTAACTTTTTAGGGAACCACCAAACTGTTTTTCACAGCTGCTGTACTAGTTTACATTTCTACTAGCTGAGGGTTACAGTTTCTCTACATCCTTGCCAATACTTATTTCCAGTTTTTAAATTCTCACCATTCTAGTGGGTGTGAAGTAATATCTTACAGTTTTGATTTGTATTTCTTTAAGCCCAATTATTTTAAGTATCTATGCTTCTTGACCAGTTGTATATCTTCTCTGAAGAAATGTCTATTGAAGTTCTTTGCCAATTTTTGAAATGAGTCGTTTGGTTTTTTGTTGTTAATTTGTAAGAGTTCTTTATATGATATGAACTTTCAGTAATACTGTACATAGCATCATTTACTTAGAAACTAAGAAGTACAAGTGTTTTTAAACTCATGATTTTTTCTGATATGAAATTTAAGTTGAGAGAAGTGAATTAACAGTAGTGTAAGAAAAAAGGTCAAATAAGTAATCCTTTTTATTTACTTAACTGAAATTCAAATATATGTCTATTTATACATACAACTATGAAATGTAGGTTTACTCTATCTGAGGATTAGTTAAAATATTATATGATATGCCTGCTATCCATGGCTCCTTCAGTATAGCTGTGATGGTGCAGCAGAGAATTTGGGGTTCCCCAGTGAATCAGGAGTCCAAACTCACCTGGGAAAATCACTTTACACTCAGTATTTACCCAATGAGGCTCAATGTGGCCGACTTGTAAAGTCTAGTTTGCGAAAACAACTTACTCTGGCCAAGTTTTGATGACCCAATTTTCTTATCTTCTTGGTAAAAATTTTCCAATCACCAGTTCCTTTGTCATCAGATAATGTTTTTTAGTTAACAACAACAAAACAACAGATTTTTCTAGCTAGCATTTCCATGCATGATTACTTCCATAAACTAGTATCCATCAACAGAATACCAATCACTATTTGTCATGACAGTTATCAGCAGTGCAGCCTTGGGACATACTGCTTTAAACTTTGGTGGAATGTTTCGCAGCATGTCAGTTGCTATCATTTTCAGATGCCGAGGCTTCCTTTTGAGGTAGAGCCTGCAACCCTGTACAGTTTTGTGGTGCTCATGATTTTTTTCCAATAGAATCCCTAACTTTCTTTATTCAAAGTTCCTTTGGACTTTACCCATTGGCAGGTGTTTTTCTCACTCTAGTTTTACATCTAGTTTTATATTTCTGACAAAAAATGTGAGTCACTGTTGCTAAGAACTGTTTTCCTTTCAACCTATAAATCTGTGTTGTGAAGTTCCAGATAATATTTATTACCTCATTTCTGTTATCTAGGAAACTGTCTTTGGAGAAGGGTAGGGATGGCAGAGATCCTGGTTGTGAAAATTCCAGTATGACTGTATTAGAGATGGAAGCGTCACTTGTTTCATGATATATTTGCAAATAAAAAATTACTTTTGGGGGGACAGTGTCCTGTCTTTGGCCCTGGAAACTGGCTTGATTATCCATTCTGGACAGATCTGAAGAGAGTCTGGTGATCGTTTCTTTGAAATATGTGTGGTCTTTCCACCTTAGGAATCTCTGCAGGAAGGAAACCAGTTCTAGCTGGCCCCATCTCCATTAGGCATCTGGGCCCTACATGGCGATTGGTTGGGGATTAGTGGGAAGTACAACAAAGGTACCAGGAGAATCATTGTTTTGTATATCTATACATTTAGAATCTACATGCTACTTAACATTGATGAATATAATCATCAGTGTTCATTATAATTATTAATCTGCAAATAGCAATTAAAACACTTTTAAAAATCTTTTCTACCTAAAAACACAATATTCTAGTTTTAAGAGACCTTCAGTTCAGTTCAGTCGTGTCCGACTCTTTGCAACCCCATGAATCACAGCACGCCAGGCTTCCCTGTCCATCACCAACTCCTAGAGTTCACTCAAACTCATGTCCATTGAGTCGGTGATGCCATCCAGCCATCTCATTCTCTGTCGTCCCCGTCTCCTCTTGCCCTCTATCACTCTCAGCATCAGAGTCTTTTCCAGTGAGTCAACTCTTCGCATGAGGTGGCCAATTCTTAATTATAATTTTCTAATTTTTTTGGATGAAAAGACTCAAGTCCAGTGTTATAGACTAGTGTATTATTATTCCTCATTATACCAGATGTTTGTCCTCAAAGGAAATCTAGTAGTCATCTAGGAAATAAACAGCATGTTCACTATGGCCAGACATTGCTAATAGATCCAAGCGCTCCTTCCTACAGAGCACAAAGCCTCCTTCTTACATGCCCAGATATCATTACCAGTGAAAAGGTGTTGCTAAAAGGTGAGGAATCTTTTTGCCTTCCCAAATCCAGTCCTTTTCCTTCAGTTTAAAGGAGAGGTGATTAAAGAAGAATCATAGTGAGTTTCTTTGCTTAGATTGCAAAAGTAAAACATTTGCTGAGCAGCCCCCTCTTGCCTCCTGGGATAGCATCCACTCTACTTTGCCAGAGCGTATCCACACACCCAGCCTCTGTCATGGCTGTGTACCAGAGTGAAAGCTGAGTAAAAAGCAGCTCTCTCAAGGAATTCCTCTTTTATTGTTATTGGCAGAGATAGCTGGCTTCAACGCCTGATTAGCCCATTAATCCAGTGAACAAAAGAACAGCAGAGATTTGAGTTAGATTCCTGAGATGTCTTTTCTAAAATTAGAATGACCTCATGGTTTGTTCTGGGAAGTTTAAAGTTTAGAGAATAATAATTAGGTATCTTTCGACATTACTATTGTCTATATTAAATTTTAGTTGAAAAAAAAGGCATCTTTTAAATTGCTTTTGATAGCACTAAGAGGTTTGTCTTTCAGGTGCCTAAAGATGATATATATGCTGTTAAAAATTAAAAACAATATTAACTTGGAGAGATCATAATTTATTGTTTGATGTTTTTTCTTAATTTTTTTGTTCTGTTTAAGAAAGTTTGCTCAATTTTAGAGCATATACATAGTGCATTCTCTCACTTTGCCCCCTAGAATTGAAAAGTACTACTTTTTTACAAAATATGCATAAAATGACAAATTTAAATGGCATATTGATTTCATGAAAATATGAAAATCAATCATTTTTTTCCTTGGTGCTTTTTGCATATTAATTTATACCAGCTTGAAAATGTGAGAAATTATTTCATACCAAATACATTTTTCCCTGCCAAAGTTTAGTGTGAAATGTTCCTTTTCCACAATGAAAAATACTCCCCATCAGTCACAAACATTTCTTCAAAATTATTAGTGATACATGAAACAAATTTAGCCATCTGTCTTCTCCCATACTGTCTCTTATTCTGTATTCTGTGTGGTCTCTTTATATATGTGTGTTGTGTATGTAGGTAGGTAAATTTGTGTATGTACACTGATATACATATACACAGATTTTCATACTGTACGCTTCACTACGATTAATTGACCGGCATAGTGTTTACATATTTATTTTTTATATATTTATGTATTTATTCTTCAAATGTCCTGGTATCACACTGCTTTAATTCAGGGTTAATTGAGCACTCAGTCTTTGAAACATTTTTACATCTTCACACTGCTCCCCACCCGATCCTCAGTCTCTGGTCGAAATTCCCTTAGAAGCTGCATCTTTCTGGTTCCTTTCCTAGTCTCTTGCTTTCCCTTCTTTATCTCCTTTGTCAGCTTTTTTTCTGCCTGTAATCATGGAAAGAGCATATGCTCTGCTGTTAGACAAAACTAGGTTCCAATCTCACTTTTACCCTTAGTATGTGACTTTAAACAAGTGATTTTTTTATCTCTTTGAACCTCTCTTTCCTAATCTGTAAAATATTATAGTGTTTTCCTGTATGAGTGAGGCTCCTGATAAGAAAGAAAAGACTTCTTCAGTTTAGGAGAAATTGAGAAGGATTTATTTATAGGACTAATTGTGAAAGTATGTGGGATATTGAGGAGTAACTAGGGGAGTATGTTCAGGAATCCATTGAAAGTGCTGTCACTCACCTTCACTTCTGCATCATCCTTCTCTATCCAAAGGGCAAAGGGGAGGGATGAGTTAACTGGATTCTAGAATGAAAAGCTGAATCATGTAGAACATCCTGTCTTAATAGAAGTGGAGACTTTCTATCAGAGAGGGACACAGCCAATATGAGGCATTCCTACTGTGAGGGAACCACATGAATAAATGCCAGCTTCTCTCTCCTCCCTCTTTCTAGCCTTCATCTGGGCTCCTCATTGACTACACTTAACCTTCAGTTAAGGATTGAGCACAACTGTGTAATACATACAGTTCAGCTCGCAAGTCTGAGATCATGGTGTATGCAGGAGTGTAAGCCAACCACAGAGTTAGAGGGAACCACCCTCAATGTTCCCCTAACTTCTGTCTCCAACGGCACTTGGTGAGAAGGTTCTCAAAACTACCTTCAGATTCAACAGTCTGCTAGAAGGACTCACATAACTTACTGAAAGCTCTTAGACTCACACTTATGGATTATCATAGGGAAAGGATACAAATTAAAATTGACCAATGGAAAAAGCACATGGGCAGGGTCTGAAAAAGTACAAATGCAAAGCTTCTATTATCTTATTCTTGTGGAGTCACATTATGACGCATTATTTTCCTGGCATCCATGAATGAGAGTATGCCTGTAGTAATGCCTAACATGGAAGCTCACCTGAGCCTTGGCATTCTGTATTTTATTGTGTCTATTACATAAAGAAGATTGACTGATTGCCATGTGGTTTATTTTAGTCTCCCAGTTGACTGACACTCTGTGGTGCAAAGCCCATACCCTAAATTACATTGTTGTTTTTCTCTGTCATGATGAACCCCTTCCCTAAGTTTTACAGTTAAACTATCCAGTGTTATCTAAGGCTCACAGGCCACTGAAAGCAGTCTTAACTTTTCCAGGGTTTGGAGATTACTTGCCAGATGTTCAGGGTGAAGGCCAGTGTTAGATTTGTACTACACAGTGGAAAAAATGGAGAGTGGATATAGAGGGACAAAAGTTAGCAGTCAGGAACATTGCCTTTAAGAAGTACTTCAAAGTTTAAATGAAATAACCAATGTAAATCACTTCCTGCAGTACCTAGAATATTTTGTTGGTGTTATGCAATTGCTTCCGTTCCGTAGTTCAGTCGTGTCCGACTCTGCGACCCCGTGGACTGTAGCCTACCAGGCTTCTCCATCCATGGGATTTTCTAGGCAAGAATACTGGAGTGGGTTACCGTTTCCTTCTCCAGGGGATCTTCCGGACCCAGGGATCGAACCCGGGTCTCCCACATTGGAGGCAGATGCTTTAACCTCTGAGGGAAGCCATTTTTGTTGGTGTTATGCAATTGCTTAGTCATGTCCAATTCTTTGCAACCCCATAGACTACAGCATGCCAGGCTTCCCTATCCTTCACCGTCTCCTGGAGTCCACTCAAACTCATGAACATTGAGTCAGTGATGCCATTCAACCATCTCTTCTGTTGTTCCCTTCTCCTCCTGCCTTCAATCTTTCCCTGCATCAGAGGCTTTTCCAATGAATTGGCTGTTGGCATCAGATGGCCAAAGGTTAGAACTTCAGTTTCAGCATCAGTCCTTGCAATGAAGATTCAGGGCTGGTTTCTTTTAGGATTGACTGGTTTGATCTTCCCACTGTCTAAAGGATTCCCAATGTCTTCTCCAGCACCAAAGTTCGAAAGCTTCAAATCTTCAGTGCTCTACCTTTGTTACTGTCCAGCTCTCATATCTCTACATGACTACTGGCAAAACCATAGCTTTGACTATACAGACCTTTATAGGCAAAGTAGTGTCTCTGCTTTTTAATACATTATCTAGGTTGATCATAGCTTTTCTTCCAAGGAGCAAGTGTCTTTTAATTTTATGGCTACAGTCACTGTCCACAGTGATTTTGGAATCCAAGAAAATAAACTCTATCACTGGTTTCCATTGTTTCCCCATCTATTTGTCTTGAAGTGATGGGACCAGATGCCATGGTCTTACATTTTTGAATGTTGAGTTTTAAGCCAAATTTTTCACTCTCTGCATCACCTTCATCAAGAGGCTCATTTCTTTCTGCCATCAAGGTGGTGTCATCTGTATATTTGAGGTTATTGATATTTCTTATGGCAATCTTGACTCCAGCTTGTGCTTCATCCAGCCCTGCATTTCACATGATGTACTCTGCATATGAGTTTGGGTAAACTCCGGGAGTTGGTGATGGACAGGGAGGCCTGGTGTGCTGTGATTCAGGGTCGCAAAGAGTCAGACACGACTGAGTGACTGAACTGAACTGAACTCTGCATATGAGTTAAACAGACAGCCTTGTGATACTCCTTTGCCAATTTTGATCCAGTCAGTCCACTGTTCTATATCCGTTCTAACTGTTGCTTCTTGATTTGCATACAGGTTTCTCAGGAGTAGGTAAGGTGGTCTGGTATTTAAATTGACTGGTTTGGTACCAGAATCCCATATCTTTGAGAATTTTCCAAAGTTTGTTGTGATCCACACAGTCAAAATCTTTGGCATAGTCAATGGAGCAGAAGTGTATGTTTTTTCTGGAACTCATTAAGTTTTTCAATGATCCAACAGATGTTGGCAATTTGATCTCTGGTTTCTCTGACTTTTCTAAATCCAACTTGAACATCTGGAAGTTCTCAGTTCACATACTGTTAAGGCTAGCTTGAAGGATTTTGAGCATTACTTTGCTAGCATGTGAAATGAGTGCAATTGTGCAGTGGTTTGAACATTCTTTGGCTTTGCCCTTTTTTGGGGTTGGAATGAAAACTGACTTTTTCCAGTCCTGTGTTCACTGCTGAGTTTTCCAAATTTGCTGACATATTTAGTGCAGCACTCTAACAGCATCATCTTTTAGGATTTGAAATAATTAAGCTGGAATTCCATCACCTCCACTAGCTTTGTTTGCAGTGATGCTTCCTAAGGCCCACTTGACTTTATCTCCAGGTTATCTGACTCTAAGTTAGTGATCACACCATTGTGGTTGTCTGAGTCATTAAGATCTTTTATGTATGGTTCTCGGAGAAGGCAATGGCAAGCCACTCCAGTACTCTTGCCTAGAAAATCCAATGGATGGAGGAGCCTGGTAGGCTGCAGTCCGTGGGGTCGCTAAGGGTCGGACACGACTGAGTGACTTCACTTTCACTTTTCACTTTCCACTTTCACACATTGGAGAAGGAAATGACAACCCACTCCAGTGTTCTTGCCTGGAGAATCCCAGGGACAGGGGAGCCTGGTGGGCTTCCGTCTATGGGGTCACATAGAGTTGGACACGACTGAAGTGACTTAGCAGCAGCAGCAGCATGTATGGTTCTTCTGTGTATTCTTGCCACCTCTTCATAATATCTTTTGCTTTTGTTAGGTCCATACCATTTCTGGCATTTATTGTGCCCATATTTGCATGAAATGTTTGTTGTTATCTCTAATTTTCTAGAAAAACTCTCTAGTCTTTCCTATTCTTTTGATTTCCTCTATTTCTTTTTATTGTTAACTTAAAGACTTGCTTATATCTCCTTACTATTCTCTGGAATTCTGCATTCAGATGGCCTGCCACAGGGTCAGGGGCACTGACTATGACAGTCCTGGGAGGCTCGGTGTTTGGCATAAGTCTCTTTTGAAGCAGGTCAACATTATCGCCATTATCCCTACCATAGTTTGGCCTCAGGCTAAACTTGAACAAGCCTGTTATCCTCATCCATCAGAAGGCAGATAGAATGAAAACCACAGTCACGGAAAACTAACCAAACTGATCACATGGACCACAACTTTGCATGCTGTGTGGGACCACCTGAGATGGATGGGTCATTGTGAAAAGTTCTGACAAAACGTTGTCCACTGGAGAAGGGAACGGCAAGCCACTTCAGGATTCTTACCTTTAGAACTCCATGAAAAGTATGGAAAGGCAAAAAGATATGACATTGAGAGATGAACCCCCCAGGTCAGTAGATGTCCAATATGCTACTGGAGAAGAGTGCAGAAACAACTCCAGAAGGAATAAAGAGGCTGAGTTGAAGTGGAAACAACGCCCAGTTGTGGATGTGTCTCGTGGTAAAAATGAAGTTCGATGCTGTAAAAAAACAATAATGCATAGGAGCCTGGGATGCTAGGTCCATGAATCAAGGTAAATTGGAAGTGAACAAACACTTGAGAGGTTTGATGAAACACAGGAGATGGCAAGAGTGAGCATCCACATTTTAGGAATCATGTACTAAAAGCATCACTATGAACAAGGCTAGTGGAGGTGATGGAATTCCAGTTCATGGAAAGATGATGCTGTAGAAGTGCTGCATTCAATATGTAAGCAAATTTGGGAAACTCAACAGTGAGTAGCCACAGGACTGGAAAAGGTCAGTTTTTATTCTAATCCCAAAGAAAGGCAATGACCAAAGAATGCTCAAACTACCACACAATTGCACTCATCTCACACACTAGCAAAGTAGTGCTGAAATTCTCCAAGTGAGGCTTCAACATTACGTGAACCGTGAAGTTCCACGTGTTCTAGCTGGATTTAGAAAAGGCAGAGGAACCAGCTATCAAATTGCCAACATCCATTGGATCATTGAAAAAGCGAGAGAGTTCCAGAGAAACATCTACTTCTGCTTTATTGACTATGTCAAAGCCTTTGACTGTGTGGATCAGAACAAACTGTGGAAAATTCTGAAAGAGATGGGAATACAAGACCACCTGACCTGCCTCATGAGAAACCTGTATGCAGGTCAAGAAGCAACAGTTAGAACTGGACATGGAAGAACAGACTGGTTCCAAATACGGAAAGGAGTATGTTAAGGCTGTATATTGTGACCCTGCTTTTTTCATGTCTATGCAAAATACATCATGAGAAACGCTGGGCTGGATGAAGCACAAGCTGGAATCAAGATTGCCAGGAGAAATACCAAAAACCTCAGATATGCAGATGACACTGCCCTTATAGCAGAACTAAAAAGCCTCTTGATGAGAGTGAAAGAGGAGAGTGAGAAAGTTGGCTTAAAGCTCAACATTCAGAAAACTAAGATCATTGCATCCGGTCCCATCACTTCATGGCAAGTAGATGAGGAAGCAGTGGAAACAATGACAGACTTTATTCTTTTTGCTCCAAAATCACTGCAAATGTTGACTGCAGCCATGAAATTAAAAGGTGCTTGCTCCTTGGAATAAAAGTTGTGACAACCTAGACAGACTATTAAAAAGCAGAGACATTACTTTGCAACAAAGTTCGATCTAGTCATAGCTATGGTTTTTCCAGTAGTTATGTATGGATGTAAGAGTTAGACTATAAAGAAAGCTGAGCATTGATGAATTGATGCTTTGAACTGTGGTATTGGAGAAGACTCTTGAGAGTCCCTTGGACTGCAAGGAGATTCAAGCAGTACTTGCTATTCTCTAAAGGAAATTAGTCCTGAATATTCACTGGAAGGACTGATATTGAAGCTGAAACTCCAATACTTTGGCCACCTGATGCGAACTGACTCATTTGAAAAGACCCTGATACTGGGAATGATTGATGGCAGGAGGAGAAGGGGATGAAAGAGGATGAGATTGTTGGATGGCATCAGTGACTCATGTTCATGAGTTTGAGTAAATTCTGGGAGTTGGTGATGAACAGGGAGGCCTGGCATGCTGCAGTCCATGGGGTCTCAAAGAGTTGGACACGACTGAGCAACTGAACTGGACTAAAATGGACAGGAATGTGTGAATTTAATTCAGATGACCATTACATCTACTACTGTGGGCAAGAAACCCCTAGAAGAAGTGGAGTAGTCCTCATAGTCAACTAGAGTCTGAAATGTAGAACCTGGGTACAATCTCAAAAAATGACAGAATGATCTTCGTTCATTTCCAATGCAAACCATTCAGTGTCACAGTAATCCATGACTATGTCCCAACCACTAATGCTGAAGAAGCTGAAGTTGACTGGTTCTATGAAGACCTACAAGTCCTTCTAGAACTAACACTAAAAAAATGACCTTTTCATCATAGGGAACTGGAATGCAAAAGTAGGAAGTCAAAAAATACCTGGAATAAGGGACAAGTTTGGCCTTGGAGTACAAAGCAAAGCAAAGGCTAATAGAGTTTTGCCAAGAGAACACAATGGTCATAACAAACAGCCTCTTTCAATAACATAAGAGACAACTTTACACAAGGACATCACCAGATGGTCAATATTGAAATCGATTGATTATATTTTTTGTAGCTGAAGATGGAGATGATATATACATAGTCAGCAAAAAAAAAAAAAAAAATACCAGGAGATGACTGTGGCTCAGATCATGAATACCTTATTTTGAAATGCAGACTTAAATTGAAGAATGTAGGGAAAAATACTTGACCATTTATATAGGAACTAAATCAAATCCCTCATGATTATACAGTTGAAGTTAGAGATAAATTAAAGGGATTAGATCTGATAGAGTGCCTGAAGAACTGTGGATGGAGGTTCATAACATTGTTCAGAGGACAGTGATCAAAACCATCCCCAAGAAAAAGAAATGCCAGAAGGCACAATGGTTGTCTGAGGAGGCCTTACAAATAGCTGAGAAAAGAAGAGAAGTGAAATGCAAAAGAGAAAAGGAACGATATACCCATCTGAATGCAGAATTCCAAAGAATAGCAAGGAGAGATAAGAAAGCCTTTTTAAGTGAACCTAGAACATGATCCTTGTCTATTTAAAATGTCTTCCTAAGCAGTTTCTTTGATTCTTTTCTCTTTTTACTTCAAAAATTACATATATTCCTGTGGCTTCTCATTTATTTATTGATAATATTTTTGATTCTCATTCATTTGTTTAGTCTTTATTCATCATTGTTTTCATTAAGGATTTACCAGGTGCTTACTTTATTCTGGTACTAATGTGGTTCCTACCCTCAAAGAATTTATGGCATGGGAAACAAACATACAAAACACACAGAGACACAGATACACATACCTACACCTTCTCCAGGGGATCTTCCTGACCCAGAGGTCAGACACGGGTCTCCTGCATTACAGGCAGATTCTTTACTGTCTGAGCTACCAGGGATGCCCTTAATACACACACTGGTAAACAAAAAATGGAATAGCTCTAAATTGCAGAAAGTACTCGAAAGAAAAGAAAAGGTGCTGAGTCCGAGAATAACAGTGCAACCTCATTGAATCAGAAAGGAGAAAATCTTAAAGCTGAGATGCTAAGGCTGGAGAGGAGCCAACCCTGATATGATTTGCCTGTGGTCAAAGAACATTCCATAAAGAAGGAATAGTGTTTCCTGAGGCAGGAAACAGCTCAATATGAAGAGTAAGTGAATATATATATATATATGTGCGTGTGAATATATATATATATATATATACATATATGTGGCTAGAATATATTGTGAAGTAACAGCAATGAAGAAGAACATAGATTTTAATTTGAGGTGTCATAGGCAAATTATTAAAAGGTATTTATGCAAATAAATCATTCTGTTAGCACTTTATTATGTTGGTTGCACTGTGAAGAATGGATAAGTCTTAGAAACTAGGTAGTAACAGGGCAAACTGGAACACAAAATACTTCTTGGAAGTCTATTTGGCAGCAAACGCAATGAGAGTGGCTTGAATATTAAGGTGACAGTGAATATGGTGGGTCCCAAACCCGTGGACTTGAGATGCATTGGGAGTAGGTTTCACAATATTTGCAGATGAGGATTGTGAGAGTGGGGTTAGGAATGGATCATGATTCCCAGCCACCCATACTCACCCCCTCTCTTTGAGAAGTTGAACAGTTCCTGAGCTAGAAGGGATTCTCCATAGATTCAGAGCTTCATCATTTCCAGTGTCTATTGACAAACCTACTTGGAGTTCCAACTATCCAAGGCCAACCGTCATCATCACTTGGATAATGAATTTCAACCTCAGGCAGTTAGTCAAGGCCCTTTGTGATTTGATCCTGGCCTTTCATGCTTTATTGATCAACTCTCCACTAGTATATATGCTTCACTAGGCAGTCTGATTAGTTGTTGTGCTCTGAATGGCTTGCCTACTTCTCTCCAGTCTGTGAACCCGGCTTAGCTCAGACTATCTGCCATGTTTGCCATTGAAACCTTATTTGTTTTTTCATATCCTGCATAAAACTGCCCCATACCCAACCATCCCCGTGTAATTAGAGAACTAGACTAAACATGTTTATATAAACAGTCACAGGCATATACTTTAGGAATGCAAGTAGATACATGAAAACAAACACCATTCTATTTCAAGTTTTTAATCTTGTATTATGCATATAGACATTTCAATATTTTTATGAAAGGATATTGGATCCTGATTAGTCTAAATCCTAGAAACTTGATGCTGTAAGTTTCTTAAAACTTTGTGAGAGTGAAATGCATCTAAGTGAAATACCTCAACTTTTAAAGTGAAAGTGAAAGCCGCTCAGTCATGCCCGACTCTCTGCGACCCCTTGGACTATACAGTCCATGGAATTCTCCGGGCCAGAATACTGGAGTGGGTAGCCTTTCCCTCCTCCAGGGGATCTTTCCAACCCAGGGATCGAACCCAGGTCTCCTGCATTGCAGGCGGATTCTTTACCAACTGAGCTATGAGGGAAGCCAACTTTTAAGGCAGCATCTAAATCAAAACAAGAAAGAAGCCCTTGAAAATATACTCAGTACTAATTTTCCCAGTCATCTTAATTTAAATCAGTGATCCATGTTGATATATAGTAATAATAAAGACTTATTGAGTTGTTATTGTGTCACAAACATTGCCCTAGCACTTTACATGAATTAATTCATTTAGTCACTTGAACAAAACAATGAGATGGATGCTAAATGGTCTCCATTTTGTAGATTTAAGACTGAGGCTTAGAAAATTGAGATAACTTGCCCAAGAGTCTTAAAACCAATCCACTGTCCATCCTGGGACTCAAACCAGTTTGACTTCAGAGCATCTGTGATTAGGAGCCCCACAGCAGTGCCTCTATGTATAAACCCTATGCAATACAATCAATCTGAAACTGAAGGTTTTGTTCAGATATGCTGAGGGAGGAAAGTAGAATTCTTGAGTATTATTTCATTTTGTAAATTTTTTATCATCGAATTTTCTGAAAGGTCAGAACAATAATAGAGTACATGGGTAAAATAGTGTGACTCCTTATAGAAAAAGCCACAGGGATGCAGGTTGAGGGCATTTTAAGCCTGGAGTATTGGGAGTACCTGCAAATGTATCTTAACTAGATAAATGTATCTTAACTAGATAAACTAGATAAATGTATCTTAACTAGATAAACGCATGAGTACTTCATAGTCTTTCTGGATTGTCAGTAATAGGCTTGGGCCAAAAGGTCATATCCATCTTGAAAGCAAATGAATATTTATTTTTTAAAAATTTGCTTTTTTGGCTTCCTCGAGTTTCTTACATTGCTATTTACAAACATAAATCACTAAAGACTTGGCACTTCACAGACTCTGTTTTCTAGACAGTGAAAGAAATGCTGCCAACATTTCCATGAGCTTACTGACTAATAAGACAGCACTGGCTACTTTCA
The DNA here is from genome assembly GCF_049115385.1 of Moschus berezovskii. NCBI lineage: Eukaryota > Metazoa > Chordata > Mammalia > Artiodactyla > Moschidae > Moschus > Moschus berezovskii. Next base: position 65,972,624 of record NC_142462.1, read on the forward strand.
AAGGACTTGGATTCTGGCAAGAGCACCTCTTTTTTCATAATTAGGTATTTAATCTTAAAGTTATTACTGTATGCTATAAAGCCAAACATATATTTATATGTGTATGTGTTTGTGTGTATATATGTTGCTCAGTTGTGTCCAACTCTGCAGCGCCATGGTGGACTGTAGCCTGCCAGGCTCCTCTGTCCATGGAATACTGGAGTGGGTAAGAATACTGGAGTGGGTTGCCATTTCCTACTCCAGGGGATCTTCCTGACCCAGGGGTCAAACCTGCATCTCTTGTGCCCCTGCATTTGCAGGTGGATTCTTTACCACCATGCCACCTGGGAACTCCATATATATACCTGCTCTAAATGAAAAGGCTTTATGGTCTTATCGCATGAAGATGGCTGTGACTTTAGATACTTGAAATCACCAATAGGAAAAGGCAATAATTTTAAGCTTATCCTTGGGGGGAATTTGCACCGTGATATCCTGATAAAATTTTGAACAGTAGCTCAATGCCTGCCCCATGTAGTCAGCAGAATATATAAATGCCAAATATCTACACCAAAGTGTGTAAAATCAGTTCATTGAAACTTTAATCGCATGCCCTCTGTGTTACAGCCATTATTTTAGACCCTGAGAGAAGAGACGAGATGCAAAGGTAGAATCTTCCCCTCATGAAGTGTCTAGTCTAGCAGGAAGTTCAGTTCAGTTCAGTTGCTCAGTCCTGTCTGACCGCATGGACTGCAGCACGCCAGGCCTCCCTGTCCATCACCAACTCCTGGAGTTTACTCAAACTCATGTCCATTGCGTCAGTGATGCCATCCAACCATCTTATCCTCTGGCATCCCCTTTTCCCCCACCTTCAATCTTTCCTAGCATCAGGGTCTTTTCAGATGAGTCAGCTCTTCGCATCAGGTTGCCAAAGTATTGGAGTTTCAGCTTTAACATCAGTCCTTCCAATGAATATTCAGGAGTGATTTTCTTTAGGATGGACTGGTTGGACATCCTTGCAGTCCAAGGGACTCTCAAGAGTCGTCTCCAACACCATAGTGCAAAAGCACTAATTCTTCAGTGCTCAGCTTTCTTTATTGTCCAACTCTCACATCCATACATGACCACTAGAAAAACCATACCCTTGACTTGACAGACCTTTGTTGGCAAAGTAATGTCTCTGCTAAAGCATATTATAAATAATATGCTGTCTAGGTTGGTCATAACTTTCCTTCCAAGGAGTAAGCGTCTTTTAATTTCATGGCTGCAGTCACCGTCTGCAGTGATTTTGGAGCCCCCCAAATTGAAGTCTGCCACTGTTTCTGCTGTTTATCCATCTATTTGCTATGAAGTGATGGGACCAGATGCCATGATCTTTGTTTTCCGAATGTTGAGCTTGAAGCCAACTTTTTCACTGTCCTCTTTCACGTTCATCAAGAGGCTCTTTAGTTCTTCTCCGCTTTCTGCCATTAGGATGGTATCATCTGCATATCTGAGATTATTGGTATTTCTCCCACCAATGAAGAAATAGGTCTGTAAATAAATTTTTTACGGTGCTAACTAAAAACTGAATACTATGGACTATCATAGTGGAATGTAGAGGGGATATGCTTAAATTTTCCCTAGAACAATTAGAAAAGGCCTAAGTTTTTCGTCATCCTATATTTAAATATATAAATTAAAATACTTTAAACAACATGGTTAATTTCATTTTCATTTATGGTCTTATTTTCTATTGCAAAGGTGCTGCCTGTTTAATAAACACTGATAAGCTGTGAGAAAAGGGCATAAAAAGGGAAGAAACATGGTGAGAAAGCATCTTTGTGAGAAAATATAATGAATTTTTTAAAAGAAAGGTTAAAGTTATGATTTCGGTTATTTGATTTTCAAGGGTTTAGTTTTTTTAAAGCAAACATTTTGTAGTAAGGCTTTATAAGTTTATGCTGGGTCATTTGTTGAAGATGGGTGTTTCCTTGAGACTCATTAATTTCTCTGAAGGGTAGAGAAGATGACAATAATTGTGATACTTCCTGGATTTCTATGTGCTGATGTGTTTTGGGGGTTCTTAAAGCTTCACACTGAAGAAAAAATGGGTTAGAAGGTAGTGTGACCAACTGAACTAGATAGATTTAGTTTTCTGCCTTTAGTTTTCTCATTTTCATAGATTCTGAAAACTTAATTAAAAAAATATAAAGAATCATGTTGTCTTTAATAAAATTTGTGATTCCTTCCTTAGTTTATTTTTAATGGGAACAGACTGTCCTACAGATACACAGAATTCTTCTTAGTCTAAGCTTGTTCTTTACAAGAACTGTTTGTTCTTTCATTTCTGAAATTTGAATTATTTCAAATAGCCTAGCCCATTTCAAAAATAAGTCTAAATGGATAGACCTAGAGATTATCATATTGAGTGAAGTAAATCAAACAGAGCATAACAAATATCATATGATATCACTTACATATGAAGTCTAAAAAATGATAAAAATGAACTTATTTATAAAACAAATCAAGTCACAGACATAGATTTAAAAAAGGTAACTTGTAGTATATATAAAATAGATAAACACTAGGGACCTACTGTATAGCACAGGGAACTATATTCAATGCCTTACAATAATATACAATGAAAAAGAATAAAAAGTAGGTATATTTATAACTGAATCACTTTGCTGGTCATCTGAAACTAACACAATATTGTAGCTTAACTATATTTCAATTTTAAAATGTTCAAATTTTTTTTAAAAAAGAAAGAAATCTTAAATGCACATTATAATTTTGTATAGTTGTGGTATATATTTTTTATGGATATTTATTTATTAGTTGTCTTTTTTTTGAACTCAGAGTTAAGTTATCTTTGAGGTGACAGCATGAGTTAGAAAGAATGTGGCTTTCCTCTCTCTTTGGGGTGTCTGTATTGACTTTTACATGGCTTTGTATTAATAGAAAAAAGGAGATATGTGTGTTTGTGGAAATTCAAGACATTCTTGGTTTTAGTTTCCCAAGTTCTGCCTTTTTGCAGAGATTGAAATATTACTTTGTGCTTGTATATTGTGATGGTGAGAGAATCTACTGAAGAACCTGTAGTACAGACTTTAAAAGAATCTTTCATTTAGAATACATATAATTTACACACATGTCTGCTCTACAAAAGTGAGGACATTTCTCATGGATAAGAATGTTTTACAATTATCACATGTTTTATGTTAAAGAAGAAGTTTTACAGTGTTTATTTTCTTTCTATTTCTGAGTAATTAAAAGTAGCATTTCATCTGGCTTGAAAGGATCAAATAATGCTTAATGAGCATTAAGTTGGTGAGAATTTTGACCTAAGGGTTAAGCCTAATATCTGTGATCCCAAAAGATACTTCTATTAGATTTATGTGTATTGGTGCCACGGCAAGGACTGCTCACTGAAGTCTTGACTTGTAGGCTACTACTCATTCGGTTCCATTTAATATGTATGCAGATTCCTGCGAATGGTAAATATTCATAAACCCTCTTTAAAATAACTGTCTGTAGAATATTAATCAAGGGATCACTTTTTATTTCTCACATTATTTTTTAAATTCTTAAATTTTTCTTCACTGAGGCTTGTTTTAGTGTTTAGCTATAATGAGTTAGAATTACAGTTCGAAAGGTTGTTTTAAAATAAACTTTGTGTCCTTTTCTGCTCTGAGGATGTTTGACCCAAAGCATTTTCAGCCCCTTTAATCTTTTGGGGAGGTGGAAGAGGTAGATGGCTAGTGCCCGTCTCATGGAAGCCATCAGTCTATATGAGGTGAAAGTACTATGCCAATGAGTTAAGCCTAGGAAGTGGGCTCTGGGAAATGCAGAGAAGGGGAAATAGCATTTGTGAGCAACCATTCTTAAGTTAGTTACTATCCCTGGAAGTCAAAATGTCATGTCCTTTATGAGCTAAAAAAAGAGTAGTATTTACAATTTGGAAAATTATATATGTGAGCAAAAATGATATGATTCAAGGTAAATATACCTAGATGTGAATATGAATTCCATATTAAGTAGATTAACTCTATTAAGTAGATTTGGAGTTCTGTTATAATTATTATAAAAGGACTTCATATTAAACATTTTCAGTTCAGTTCAGTTCAGTCGCTCAGTCGTGTCTGACTCTCCGCAACCCCATGAATCACAGCACGCCAGGCCTTCCTGTCCATCACCAACTCCCGGAGTTCACTCAAACTCATGTCCATCGAGTCGGTGATGCCATCCAGCCATCTCATTCACTGTCGTCCCCGTCTCCTCCCTCCCCCAACCTTTCCCAGCATCAGAGTCTTTTCCAGTGAGTCAACTCGTCGCATGAGGTGGCCAAAGTATTGGAGTTTCAGCGTTAGCATCAGTCCTTCCAATGAACACCCAGGATTGATCTCCTTTAGAATGGACTGGTTGGATCTCCTTGCAGTATAAGGGACTCTCAAGAGTCCTCTCCAGCACCATAATTCAAAAGAAATAATTTATAACTATGGAACAATGTTGATATGTCAACATATTTAGAGATATTTAACCCTATGATTATCTTTCCAAGTAAATAGTTAAAAAGTATAGGAATATAAGAGCTTCCTTTTCTTCTGCTTTTATATCTCATGCTTCATCTTGACTCCAGGCCTAGGAGGCAGGAAGAAGATACCACTGAGCAAAATTATTAATGCCATGGTTCAGATTTACATGGTTGGCAGAATGTCAACCATGTAAATCTGTCAGAATGTTTTATGTAATTGCATATACTATCGATGATAAAGCCTGCATTAGTGTTATTTGCTTTATTTTTACTAGAAGACTTTTATTAATAACATTAATTATGTTAAATGATCTGCTATACTAAATAGGTCTGAACATACTCAAAGACACATTACTTTTTAAAATAAACAGCTCATTCTGAAATCCATCTTTAGATATAAAATTAGAAATGGATTTAAAATAACAGCTATTGATCAGTTAGATTTTAGTTGACCAACTATAAATCATCCTGAAAATTTTTAAAAATGTCATGAGTTATTATTAAATGTGCCAATTTCAGAAGCACCAGCCTAAGCACGTTATTCCCATACAAACATCAATCTATTAAGTATCTGATATTAACATGTGTAAGCCTCTAAAATTTACCCATCCTATGCCAAGATTCGGAGAAGGCAATGGCAAGCCACTCCAGTACTCTTGCGTAGAAAATCCCATGGATGGAGGAGCCTGGTAGGCTGCAGTCCGTGGGGTCGCTAAGGGTCAGACACGACTGAGCGACTTCACTTTCACTTTTCACTTTCCACTTTCACACATTGGAGAAGGAAATGGCAACCCACTCCAGTGTTCTTGCCTGGAGAATCCCAGGGACAGGAGAGCCTGGTGGGCTTCCGTCTATGGGGTCACACAGAGTCAGACACGACTGAAGTGACTTAGCAGCAGCATTCCAAGATTATAAGAAGGATTTTTTAAATACCAGTATCTCCTTGTGATGCTGGTGCTTACAGGTTTGCAAGTCATCCTGTCCCTCCCCTGAACTTTCTCATTCCTCTGCCCACTGTATCCTTTGGAGCCTAATGGATCATTTTTCAGTCGGACATTATTATACATTCCTGACCATGAACAGTAAGTGTGTGCAGAGGGGTACAGAATTGTGTTTCAAGGATTCAGTCATTGAGTGCTTCACTAAGCCAGGCAGGGGTCTGAATAGAATTGGAGCCAGCCCCCAGCAGACAGCCAGAGAGTACAGCTGAGAGAAGAGATCCAGGCATAGCTTGCAAACAAGTTATTACAGGGTTTCTGACAAGTATCTTAGCAACAGAAAGGCACTTCTGAAGAGGAAGTAAGGGCAGTGAGGTATTAATCGGAGCCCCTGCCTTCTGAAGTGCGGGCTTCTGGTCCTGGTCCTAGGACCACATGCAGAGACAGGCCAGCTCTTGATAGGAGAAAAGAACGAGGGTGCGGGGGTCACTGCTACTCCTGGTGGCTGCTTTTGAGCCAGCTCAACTATTTTGTTTTTTGCCAATTTATTGCCTTTTTTTTCCCCTAATAGAGAACCTGTACATAGAAACTGTAATTTTGCTAATAATTCTCTTCTGTCCTTTACTATGTTGTTCTTCAAGTTTATCATACTGAGATTTTTGAAGAATTAGTGAAGAAAGGAAAATGTATCAAGGTTTTCTTTCCACTGTCATTTTTTAGGTTCTTCTGCAGGAAATACTCTTTATAATAGAGGGAGGTGCAGGCTATTTCCTCTGGCCACACCACCTCTCCAGAAGAAGGCAATTCTCACCATCACGTTCAACTTGAAAAGTCTCTTCTCTTGTGTCGTAACTCACACACACACACACACACACACACACACCCCACCCCCAAAAGTGTGTGTCTGAGGCAAACATCTGTGGGGATTCATGTGCTCTGTTCCTGAGACTTAGCTCATTGGTAAAGATAATTCTGCAAGAGAAACCATTTGACATTTCTTGGGTACATTTAAATTGCATGTTACAAAGTCTTTACTTGGGCCATTTGGTGTGCCCTGATGCCAAGCATATGTGCCAGCTGAAGTCCCTTTGATGGTTTCTTCAAAATGAAGTATTTTTAAATGTCTTTAAGATAGGGAAGCTCTTATCATGGTTAATGAGTAGCTGAAAGAGCAAAAAGGACAATTTAAAAGTCAAAACAACAGAGTGATTAGAAAATCTTGTCTCTAGGGCATAGATTTTTTTTTTAAACTGGATTATCTACGTATAGTTGAATTTCTAAATGCCTATGTATAAAATACTTCAAATAGAATTCTTTTTAGTGCAGTCTTAAAAATGTTTTTACCAAGAAGATGGAGGTTTTGAAGATTTTAGCACTGATTTGCTTCTTTCCCTAGTGACCCATTTTTTCTTTTCTTTTTAGTACAGATTGCCACTTCACTGATTCTTCCCTTTGTAATGCTTCACATATATCTAACTTCCCTTTGAAAATGGTTTGCTTTCCTAGATTCCCTTACCTCACCACTATAAAGACCTTGATTAATTTGAATTAAAATACTCAATACAAAATGATTAATTTGTTTAGCAATTACAGGTTTTAATATTCTGTAGTATGATATAGTTCACTCTTTCTAAGTTTTGCTGCTGACTTCTATCTCAAAAGGAGATTTTAAAGTGTGAAAGCTTGAGTTCTTGTGACTCTCTGAGAGTTTTTAAATTGACATCAGCAGCCTTATATTTGTTGCAAAAAATTTATTTAAGAACATCCTAAACACTTCAGAAATGTTTCCTGATGATCATAAGAATAGATGTGACTCTTCAGAATGCCCAGATCCAAGACTGATCTCAGGTTTCTTTGTCTTGTGTTCCATTCACTGGATGCATTTACTCAGAAAAGTTCCTGAAGGCTTTCTCAGGCTCCCCAGGGGATATATTCAGTGGTCTCAGAAACAAAATAACTTACTGACAGAGGAGAAAAACAAAGCATCATTTTAGTAAAAGTGCTGACAAAATAGAAATAAGCAGTGACATACTAGACGTTCTTTGCCTTTGTTTTGAGAGTCAAGGGATGCGTAAAAACACTAAGACCATGAAAAAACAAAAAACACTACCCCATCCTCTACCTTTGTAGGATGCTGAATATTTTTCTTTTATCCATCGTTTCCCCATAACTCTTAAGTCAGCTTTCTCATTTGTTAATTTCCTTTCCTGTCATCAGCTCACTTCCGCTTTCACAGAGGTTTTTCAGACAATAGGCCTGATGACTAAAACAGATTGAGTATATCCTGTGCTTTTCAAACTAACCTAACCTACTTCTTAAATCTGTTAGACATATCCCATGGATACACAGATGCATGTCTTTATGAGAGGAGAAAAAAAAAAAAAAAACTTTTGAAAGAATATGGTACATAGTAGACAGAAATGTGGTTGAACCTAAAAGGGGATATTTTCTAGGCTTGCATCAGTAGTTAGGCAGTAATTATGCTCAACATTGAGTCATTTGTAAAACTGAGACTTAAGCTACTAAAATCCACACACAGTAGATAATTCACAAGTCTGGCACAATCACTTCAAAAAGGGTGGCAATCTGCCAGGCAAAAAACAGAAAAAGAAATTCTCACTCTAAACCAGATTGTATAACATTAACACACCTACGGAAAGAATGTATTAGTAGAAAGGAGGTAAGAGAGTGGGCTAACATTTTTAGTACTTGTTGGTATTATAAGGATACTTCACACTGGATGTTTTTTTATTCGACACAGCACTCCTTTGATTAGGTTTTAGTATCCCTGTTTTTGCGTTTTGTTCTCAGAGGGTAAGTGAAAGTCATTTAGTCGTGTCCAACTCTTTGTGACCCCATGGACTATACAGTCCATGGAATTTTTCAGGCTAGAATACTGAAGTGGGTAGCCTTTCCCTTCTCCAGGGGAATCCTCCCAATCCAGGGATCAAACCCAGGTCTCCCACATTGCAGGTGGATTCTTTACCAGCTGAGCCCAAGGGCAGCCCAAGAATACTGGAGTGGGTAGCCTATCCAGCGGATCTTCCTGACCCAGGAATCGAACCAGGGCAGGTGGATTCTTTACTAACTGAGCTATCAGAGGGTAAAGAATTTGCCTACAGTGCAGGAGACCTGGGTTTGATCCCTGTGTCAGGAAGATCCCCTGGAGAAGGGCATGACAACCCACTCCAGTATTCTTGGCTGGGAAATCCCATGAACAGAGGAGCCTGGTGGGCTACAGTTCATGGGGTCACAAAAAGTCAGACATGACTGAGAGACTAACCCTTTCATTTTTTTCACATCCCTGTTTTACAAGTGAGGGAACTGAACTCACAGATGTTAATTTAATTTGCCCCAAAGTTTTAGAAAGGGAAGGTGACAGTCACTAATAGAAATATGATGAATTTGACTTCAAAATATGTAATTTTTTTTACTGTATGGCCCTAGCAGCATCAATTTCTGTGTAGTAAAAGCTTTGGAGGAATTCAAAAAGGGTTTTTATGAATGGGCAACTCAAGATTATCCAACAAGTGCTTGCTGCTGCTGCTGCTAAGTCACTTCAGTCGTGTCCGACTCTGTGTGACCCCATAGACGGAAGCCCACCAGGCTCCCCCGTCCCTGGGATTCTCCAGGCAAGAACACTGGAGTGGGTTGCCATTTCCTTCTCCAAACAAGTGCTTATTGAATGCTTATTATTCATTATTATTAATAGGCATTATTATTCATTTCTAGAAACAAAACTGTTAGAACATCATTTTACTTTCCTAGCATGGTTTGAATGACAAAAATCTGATGATTTGGGAATCCAGTCAATCTTCCTCATACCTGGTTCAAGGGAAACTCAAAGCTCAAACATTTGACTAGGGAGAAATTTAGTAATGTTATCTTTTTGCCAATTATTCTAAATGTCCTATGGACATCTAATAATAACATATGAGATACAAACTTTTAAACATATTGTATAGTATATAAGATTAATATAAATTAGTTCATTGGAGGGACTGATGCTAAAGCTGAAACTGCAATACTTTGGCCACCTCATGCGACGAGTTGACTCACTGGAAAAGACTCTGATGCTGGGAAAGGTTGGGGGCGGGAGGAGAAGGGGACGACGGAGAATGAGATGGCTGGATGGCATCACTGACTCTGTGGACATGAGTTTGAGTGAACTCCGGGAGTTGGTGATGGACAGGGAGGCCTGGCGTGCTGTGATTCATGGGGTCGCGGAGAGTCGGACACGACTGAGCGACTGAACTGAACTGAACTGAACTGAAATCTATTATATTTAAATTATTAAATATTATATTTAAATTATTAATGACATAATTCAAGATGCTTATTTTTTTCTGCACTTGATAAAATATTCTCAGAGAAATGTTTATGTCTCACTATGATTATATGGTTTTTTCTTTTCCATTCTAACTTTTGCTTTATGTATCTTTGTTTCTTTGTTGTTAGGTGTCTAATGGTTTATGATATCTATCTTCTTTGTGAATTGTACTGATTATCATTAAAAATATCCATCTTTGTTCATTTTAAATAGATAAAAATCTATATTTTTTAATTTTTTGAATATTAGAATAGAAAAAGTTTTAGATTTAAGTGAGACTAAGAAGACAGTGGAAACAGTGCCAGACTTTATTTTTTTGGGCTCCAAAATCACTGCAGATGCTGACTGCAGCCATGAAATTAAAAGACGCTTACTCCTTGGAAGGAAAGTTATGACCAACCAAGACAGCATATTAAAAAGCGGAGACATTACTCTGCCAACCAAGGTCCATCTAGTCAAGGCTATGGTTTTTCCAGTGGTCATGTATGGATGTGAGTGTTGGACTATAAAGAAAGCTGATCGCTGAAGAATTGATGCTTTTGAACTGTGGTGTTGGAGACGACTCTTGAGAGTCCCTTGGACTGCAAGGAGATCCAACCAGTCCATTCTAAAGGAGATCAATCCTGGGTGTTCATTGGAAGGACTGATGCTAAAGCTGAAACTGCAATACTTTGGCCACCTCATGCGACGAGTTGACTCACTGGAAAAGACTCTGATGCTGGGAAGGATTGGGGATGGGAGGAGACGGGGACGACAGAGAATGAGATGGCTGGATGGCATCACCGACTCGATGGACATGAGTTTGAGTGAACTCCGGGAGTTGGTGATGGACAGGGAGGCCTGGTGTGCTGTGATTCATGGGGTCGCAAAGAGTCAGACACGACTGAGCGACTGAACTGAAGAAGACAGAGTTATTGGGGTTTTTTTTACTGTGGAGCATGTGACTATCAGCTTAAATAGAAGTCAGGGCAGTCCTCTGAGCCTGCAGAGTTTGGGGACTGAATATCCTGAGCTGATCTGCAAACCCAGGAGCTGGGAAGAGAATTCTGGTTAGCATTGTCCCAATTCACTCTGTGCCTCATGATTTCCTCAACTAAGAAAGGAATCATTTATGATCTTTTAATAAGGGGCTAGTCACTTAGCTCCCACCGTGAGATCACTGTGAATACCAAGTCACTGTTGTCCTAAGGGAAATAACCAGATAACTTGCAGAGTGAAATACACCTGCATTTCATTTTCCTGTTGCTTTGTCAACTTCTCTGATACTGGCTGTCGTTTCCTTGTCTCCTCTACTTTCTCTTGGATGGACATTGACATTTGAATCCCACTTGCAAGTTGCTGAAAAAATGCCATTTAGGCACTGACAAAATATTCATCAGATGTGTGTCCTGATTTTCAGACTTAAATTAAGAACAGTTGGAATATACATAGTATATTCCAATAAAATGCTGAACAGGTCTGTTACATGTTACATTACCAACTGTCAGAAACATTTAGAATAACTCTATACTGAGGATGTTTTCCATCTCTTCTACTAAAATAACGTAAAAATATTTCTCCATGGCTCTTGAAATGTTTCTTTTCAATCTTATTTCCTTTGGTTGCTGTGTGCTATTATCTTTAGTATAGCTAATTTTTGGGATAGTGGGTATCTGATAAGTTACCAGTTGAATGATTAGATGGTTGGAAAGTTTCACCAAGATTTAAGCTCTTACCTAAGTGTCTCCCAAACTTGTCTTCACATTAGAATGCTCTGGGAAACCTCAAGAAGTGTTCATGCCTGGTCCTTCTTTCCGAAGGACAATTTAATTATCTGTGAATGTGACCTGGGTTTCAAATTTTTAAAAGATCTGATAATTCCAATATGTAGACAATTTCGAATCTTCTAGGGCACTTTGGATAATACTTCTGTTTAAACTCCAGTTCACACCAGTCAAATTGGATCATTTCAGATTGGGTCTCAGGTTAGAGTATGAACAAGATTGCCAGCCACTGTCTCAGGGAATCTTAAATTGGATATATTTGTTAAAAATTAGGTTTTCATTACAACCAGTAACTAATCATTTGGTCAATTATTAAGTAGTTTCCAATAGTTGGGTCTATAACTAATTTACTAAGTATTTTAAATAAATATGCAATTGATTGAGAATGTGCATTAACCATCCTATCTTTAAGTACCTGTAGAAAATATGTATGGGTTGGCTCACTAATAGTTATTCATAAAGACAGTGGACAAGTCATCAGATGTGGATTTCCTGACTGCCAGCTATCTTGTTTGTTGTCTTTCTAACAGCCTTTCCTATTGGACTCAGTGTTGACTCTTGAAGTGCCACTGACTTGTGGCTATAGAAGTTACTAGAGGTTTATAGATCCCCCTCCCCTCAAATCAGTTCAAGAAAATCTGCAACCAAATATATTGTAGTGAGCAACTACCTGTCCTTACTAAGGATTTTTTCAGCTACCTAGAGATTCAGTTCCCTTTGTTCATCCATTATGCAAGTGTTAGCACTTCCTGTGAACCATGTATTGTAGTAGGTACAGACATCCTGGAATGTGAAGGCAAGTGAGCCTTAGAAAGCATCACTACGAACAAAGCTAGTAGAGGTGATGGAATTCCACTTGAGATATTTCAAATCCTGAAAGATGATGCTGTCAAAGTGCTGCACTTAATATGCCAGCAAATTTGGAAAACTCAGCAGTGGCCAGAGGACTGGAAAAGGTCAGTTTTCATTCCAATCCCAAAGAAAGGCAATGCCAAAGAATGCTAAAACTAGCAGACAATTGCACTCATCTCACATGCTAGTAAAGTCATGCTAAAAATTCTCCAAGCCAGGATTCAGCAATACATGACCTATGAACTTCCAGATGTTCAAGCTGGTTTTACAAAAGGCAGAGGAACCTGAGATCAAATTGCAAACATCTGCTGGATCACGGAAAAAGCAAGAGAGTTCCAGAAAAACATCTATTTCTGCTTGATTGATTATGCCAAGGCCTTTGCCTGTGTGGATCACAATAAACTGTGGAAAATTCTGAAAGAGATGGGAATACCAGACCACCTGACCTGCCTCTTGAGAAACCTGTATGCAGGTCAGGAAGCAACAGTTAGAACTGGACATGGAACAACAGACTGGTTCCAAATAGGAAAAGGAGTACGTCAAGGCTGTATATTGTCACCCTGCTTATTTAACTTCTATGCAGAGTACATCATGAGAAATGCTGGATTGGAGGAAGCACAAGCTGGAATCAAGATTGCCGGGAGAAATATCAATAACCTCAGATATGCAGACGACACCACCCTTATGGCAGAAAGTGAAGAGGAACTAAAAAGTCTATTGATGGAAAGAGGAGAGTGAAAAAGTTGTCTTAAAGCTCAACATTCAGAAAACTAAGATCATGGCATCTGGTCCCGTCACTTCATGGGAAATAGATGGGGAAACCGTGTTCGACTTTTATTTTTTGGGACTCCAAAATCACTGCAGATGGTGATTTCAGCCATGAAATTAAAAGACGCTTACGAGTCAAAAGCCCGCTGTGAGATTACTACCAAGAGTTCATGGTATTGCGGCTCCGGCGGCGCAGACGCGGGGGACGCCCGGCTCCGGCGGCGCAGACGCGGGGGACGCCCGGCTCCGGCGCAACCGACCACGTGTAGAATCGTGGATGAGAGGAGCTGCCCCGCGCCCAGGGTTAGGGCGGTGGCCGAGAGGAGCTGTACCACGTCCAGGAGGCGGTGGCTGCTTGGGCACCGGAGGGCCGAGAGGAGCTGATCCACATTCAAAGCAGGAGGGGCGGCCTTGAGGAGATACCCCTCGTCCAAGGTAAGGTACAGTGGCTGCACCTTGCTGGAGCAGCTGGGAAGAGATACTCCACGACCAAGTGGAATATAAGAATCCAGTGTTCTGGGGAGGAAGGAACAAGATGGCGGAGGGATAAGACGGCGAGACCACTTTCTCCCCCACAAATTCATCAAAAGAACATTTGAACGTGGAGTAAGGTCCACAAAACAACTTCTGAATACTGGCAGAGGACATCAGGCTCCCAGAAAAGCAGCCCATTGTCTTCTAAAGGAGAGAGAAGAAATCCAGCTCCACCCACCAGAACACCGACACATGCTTCCCTAACCAGGGAACCCGAACAAGTCACCCGTCCAACCCCACACACAGTGAAGAAACTACATAATAAAGAGAACTCCACAAACTGCAAGAAGAGGGAAAGGCCACCCCAAGCAAAGCAATATGAGCAAGATGAAGAGGCAGAGAAATACCCAGCAAGTAAAGGAACAAGATAATTGCCCACCAACACAAACAAAAGAAGAAGATATAGGGAATTTACCTGATAAAGAATTTCAAATTTTGATGGTGAAAATGATTCAAAATCTTGAAAGCAAAATGGAGTTACAGATAAATAACCTGGAGAAAAGGATTGAGAAGATGGAAGAAAGATTTAATAAGGACTTAGAAGAAATAAAAAAGAGTCAATATACAATGAATAATACAATAGATGAGATCAGAAACACTCTGAAGGGAACAAAGAGTAGAATAACAGAGGCAGAAGACAGGATTAGCGAACTAGAAGATAGAATTGTAGAAATAAATGAAACAGAGAGGAAAAAAGAAAAACGAATTAAAAGAAATGAGGACAATATTAGAGACCTCTGGGACAATGTTAAATGCTCCAACATTCGAATCATAGGAGTCCCAGAAGAAGAAGACAAAAAGAAAGACCATGAGAGAATACTTGAGGAGATAATAGTTGAAAACTTCCCTAAAATAGGGAAAGAAATAATCACCCAAGTCCAAGAAACCCAGAGAGTCCCCAACAGGATAAACCCAAGGCGAAATACTCCAAGACACATATTACTCAAATTAACAAAGATCAAACACAAAGAACAAATATTAAAAGCAGCAAGGGAAAAGCAGCAAATAACACATAAGGGGATTCCCATAAGGATAACAGCTGATCTTTCAACAGAAACTCTTCAGGCCAGAAGGGAGTGGCAAGACATACTTAAAGTGATGAAAGAAAATACCCTACAGCCCAGATTACTATACCCAGCAAGGATCTCATTCAAATATGAAAGAGAAATCAAAAGCTTTACAGACAAGCAAAAGCTGAGGGAATTCAGCATCACCAAACCAGCTCTCCAACAAATGCTAAAGGATCTTCTCTAGACAGGAATCACAGAAAGAGTGTATAAACTTGAACCCAAAGCAATAAAGAAAATGGCTACGGGATCGTACTTATCAATAATTACCTTAAACGTAAATGGGTTGAAATTTTCAAAAAGGCTAGGAAACAATTCTCATAGCCATCAATAGTTCAGTGTTGAGTTCATGAATAGTTTTTAAAGTTTGGGACAAACTGTAGTATTTGCTATTTGAAGTACTATTTGTAATTGGCATATTACGATGTAACATTGGTCTTCATTTCCATCTTAAAACGCCTAAAAATGCCTAACAGGTTTTTAGATTTGTGAATTTTAGTTGAAATGTATTTTACGATGTTACTAAACCTGCAGAAATATTGAAATATTTCAGAGAACTTATTCACTGTACATTTAATTTATTTTATTTATAAAAGTTATGAACTGTAGAAAGTTTTACTTGTTGGGTCAAATGCTTGTTGCTTCAAATGCTTGTTGCATTTGAAGTGCTAGTTACAAGAAAATCAAATACCTTCAATGTATAAATGCTATTAAGTTTTTAAAGGACTCTGGAGTATAAGTAAGTTTGTTTAAAGAAATTTAGTCTGTTCAACTTGAATCAGCTCTGTCAAACATTAATTCAAAGCCTCATTTAAAAAAAAATAAAATAAAATAAAGATTCAAAAAAATAAAAAAATAAAAATAAAAGACGCTTACTCCTTGGAAGGAAAGTTTTGACCAACCTAGATAGCATATTAAAAAGCAGAGACATTAATTTGCCAACAAAGGTCCATCTAGTCAAGGCTATGGTTTTTCCAGTGGTCATGTATGGATGTGATAGTTGGACTGTGAAGAAAGCTGAGCACTGAAGAATTGATGCTTTTGAACTGTGGTGTTGGAGAAGACTCTTGAGAGTCCCTTGGACTGCAAAGAGGTCCAACCAGTCCATCCTAGAGGAGATCAATCCTGGGTGTTCATTGGAAGGACTGATGCTAAAGCTGAAACTCCAATACTTTGGCCACCTCATGCAAAGAGTTGACTCATTTGAAAAGACCCTGATGCTGTGAAGGATTGGGGGCAGGAAGAAAAGGGGACGACAGAGAATGAGATGGCTTGATGGCATCACTGACTCAATGGACATGAGTGTGAGTGAACTCTGGGAGTTGGTGATGCACAGGGAGGCCTGGCGTGCTGCGATTCATGGGGTCGCAAACAGTCGGACAAGACTGAGTGACTGAACTGATTGACTGACTGGGAATATAATTTATGAATAAGACATAGTCCTTGGCCTCAAGGGACTCACAGCCTATTCTATTTCATTATGATGAATGCTAAGATAGTAGTAAATATAGATGCTGATTATTATTTTTTTTAATATGAGCACTAGGAAAGTGCCTCAGCAGGCCATGAACACTTGTTCTCATGCTCCCTTTCTGAAATTGGATTCAGCAGGTTACTTCACTGTCCTCAGGCAGAGATATGCATAACTCTACTGTATCTCTTTTCTTCTTTAAACTGATCAGCAGTCCCCTGAGGAGAGAGACTTAAATATAATCTCAGCACTGGTAACATTGTTATCTATTAGCATGTCCGTTCACACACATTTTCTGTGTACATCTCAAATGACAAATAGAGTATATGCTCTTAAAGACTAGGCTCACTTTATGGTTCTCATTTAATTTATAATACTTTCCCTGGGGTATTTATCTTCATTTCATTTTCTAGATAAGAATACCAAGAATCTACATAAAAAATTTACCAGATGTGAAAGAATACAGGGTTACATTCTTTATAGTCCAGTGTTTTTTCTATTAAGTGATATAAACTCTGAAAAGTTGTTAGTGAAGAGCTTCCTTCATATGATATATGAAGAGTTTCCAAACCATCCTGGCTAGGTCTTGATAATGTTCCTTTATGCTGTGCTGTGTTGTGCTTAGTTACTAAGTTGTGTCCACCTCTTTGTGATCCCATGGACTGTAGCACGCCAGGCTTCCCTGTCCTTCACCATCTCCTGGAATTTGCTCAAACTCATGTCCATTGAGTCAGCGATGCCTTCCAACCATCTGGTCCTCTGTCGTCCCCTTCTCCTCCTGCATTCAGTCTTTCCTAGCATCAGGGTCTTTTCCAATGAGTCAGCTCTTCATTACCCCCAGATTATAAAAAGACTCAGTTAATAACTATCCCATCTAAAACTGTGTCAGATTTTTTTTGCTATATAAACTATAAGTCTAGACATTTGAGGTTAATGATCTTATACTTTAACAGTTTTTTTCCTTAACAAAGGCCTTTGATTATCTAAACTATCCATGTTAGCCTCAGTTAGTATCTTTGATTCTAATATAGTCTTTTTACTCTAAAATTTAAATATTTTTGATACTTTATTACTTCAGCTTCTGGAAACATTTTACCAATTTTTATATTTACTATTCAGCTCGTGTTTGCTCACTTGTTGCTAAAGTCAAGAGCAGATCTGATTTTGTACAGTATGCAACTAATACACTTTAGGGCCTTCTTTTAATTAACTACAAAGTTAGGAATAGAGTTGTCTGTTTTTTAAACAGGGAAAGAAGACCCAATACTTACTGAAGCCTTGAAGACTCAGGTCGTTTCCTTTTGAAATCTCTGTAGACAGTTCTCCAGAAATGCCTCATAGATATATTTTCTCACTCTGTCTAGGACAGTCTTCAACTTCCAACAGCTTTCAGCATTATAGGTTAGGGGCCTGTGCAGATGGGGTGGGGGAGTGTTTACAGCTTAAGATTCATTACTGTGAACTATGTCTGCCTCTGACTGATACATACACTTTAGGTTGGCTCATTCTTGATTTATAGTTTAGGTCATATTGAGTTAGATCTCCTTCAACATTTTGTAGATAATATTTAGTCGTCTTCTGTGGCATTGCTAATAAGAAATCTGCTGCAAATCTAATTGTCTTCTTCTGTAGGCAGTCATTTCTTTCTGGTAGCATGAGACAATACAGTTACCCATGAGGCAGATTTACAGGTTAATTTATTTTTTCTTTCCTTGCTGGGGCTTCAGTGTGTAGTTTACCATCTACCTTTTTCCAGTTCTCAGAGCTTCGTGTCCACCTTAATCTCCTGTTCTCTGTCTCTCACTTCATCTTGCACAGCATCCATCAGATGTGCTCAGAGCTTCTGTCTCTCACTTCATCTTTTTTTTTTCCTTTTTATTTTTTTTTATTGCAGGCTAATTATTTTACAATATTATACTGGTTGGTTTTGCCATACATTGACATGAATCTGCCCTGGGTGTACATGAGTTCCCCTTCCTGAACCCCCCTCCCACCTCCCTCCTCCCTTTATCCTCCCTCTGGGTCATCCCCCCCACACCAGCCCCGAGCATCCTGTAACATGCATCAACCCTGAACTGGTGATTCGTTTCACATATGACAAGATACATGTTCCAATGCCATTCTCCCAAATCATCCCATCCTCACCCTCTCCCACAGAGTCCCAAAGACTGTTCTATACATCTCTGTCTCTTTTGCTGTCTCGTATACAGGGTTATCATTTGCATCTTTCTAAATTCCATATATATGCGTTAGTATACTGTATTGGTGTTTTTCTTTCTGGCTTACTTCACTCTGTATAATAGGCTCCAGTTTCATCCACCTCATTAGAACTGATTCAAATGCATTCTTTTTAATGGCTGAGTAATAATTCATTGTGTATATGTACCAAAGCTTTCTTATCCATTCATCTGAAGATGGTCATCTAGGTTGCTTCCATGTCCTGGCTATTATAAACAGTGCTGCAATGAACATTGGAGTACATGTGTCTCTTTCAATTCTGGTTTCCTCGGTGTTGTATGCCCAGGAGTGCGATTGCTGGATCATATGGCAGTTCTATTTCCAGTTTTTTGAGGAATCTCCACACTGTTCTCCATAGTGGCTGTACTAGTTTGCATTCCCACCAACAGTGTAAGAGGGTTCCCTTCTCTCCACATCCTCTCCAGCATTTATTGCATGTAGAATTTTGGATAGCAGCCATTCTGACTGGTGTGAAATGGTATCTCATTGTGGTTTTGATTTGCATCTCTCTGATTATGAGTGATGTTGAGCATTTTTTCATGTTTGTTAGCCATGTTTATGTCTTCTTTGGAGAAATGTCTGTTTAGTTCTTTGGCCCATTTTTTGATTGGGTCATTTATTTTTCTGGAATTGAGCTGCAGGAGCTCTTTGTATATTTTGGAGATTAATCCTTTATCAGTTGCTTCATTTGCTATTATTTTCTCCCATTCTGAAGGCTGTCTTTTCACCTTACTTATAGTTTCCTTTGCTGTGCAGAAGCTTTTGATTTTAATTAGGTCCCATTTGTTTATTTTTGCTTTTATTTCCAGTATTCTGGGAGGTGGGTCTTGGAGGATCCTGCTGTGATATATGTTGGAGAATGTTTTGCCTACGTTCTCCTCTAGGAGTTTTATAGAATCTGGTCTTACATTTAGCTCTCTAATCCATTTTGAGTTTATTTTTGTGTATGGTGTTAGGAAGTATTCTAGTTTCGTTCTTTTACAAGGGGCTGACCAGTTTTCCCAGCACCACTTGTTAAAGAGACTGTCTTTTCTCCATTTTATATTCTTGCCTCCTTTGTCAAAGATAAGGTGTCCATAGGTGTGTGGATTTATCTCTGGGCTTTCTATTTTGTTCCATTGATCTATATTTCTGTCTTGATGCCAGTACCATACTGTCTTGATGACTGTGGCTTTGTAGTAGAACCTGAAGTCAGGCAGGTTAATTCCCCCAGTTCCATTCTTCTACCTCAAGATTGCTTTGGCTATTCGAGGTTTTTTGTATTTCCATACAAATTGTGAGATTATTTGTTCTAGTTCTGTGAAAAATATCATTGGTAGCTTGATAGGGATTGCATTGAATGTATAAATTACTTTGGGTAGTATACTCATTTTTACAATATTTATTCTTCCAATCCACGAGCACGGTATATTTCTCCATCTATTAGTGTCCTCTTTGATTACTTTCACTAGTGTTTTATAGTTTTCTATGTACAAGTCTTTTGTTTCCTTAGGTAGATATATTCCTAAGTATGTAATTCTTTTCGTTGCAACAGCTAATGGAATAGTTTCCTTAATTTCTCTTTCTATTTTCTCATTATTAATGTATAGGAATGCAAGGGATTTCTGTGTGTTGATTTTATATCCTGCAACGTTACTGTAATCATTGATTAGCTCTAGTAGTTTTCTGGTAGAGTCTCTAGGGTTTTCTGTGTAGAGGATCATGTCATCAGCGAACAGGGAAAGTTTTACTTCTTCTTTTCCAATTTGGATTCCTTTTATGTCTTTTTCTGCTCTGATTGCTGTAGCCAAAACTTCCAGAACTATGTTGAATAGTAGTGGTGAGAGTGGGCACCCTTGTCTTGTTCCTGACTTTAGGGGAAATGCTTTCAGTTTTTCATCATTGAGGATAATGTTTGCTGTGGGTTTGTCATATATAGCTTTTATTATGTTGAGGTATGTCCCTTCTAGTCCCACTTTCTGGAGGGTTTTTATCATAAATGGATGTTGAATTTTGTCGAAGGCTTTCTCTGCATCTATTGAGATAATCATATGATTTTTATTTTTCAGTTTGTTAATGTGGTGTATTACGTTGATTGCTTTGCGGATATTGAAGAATCTTTGCATTCCTGGGATAAAGCTCACTTGGTCATGATGTATGATCTTCTTAATGTGTTGTTGGATTCTGATTGTTAGAATTTTGTTAAGGATTTTTGCATCTATGTTCATCAGTGATATTGGCCTGTAGTTTTCTTTTTTTGTGGGGTCTTTACCAGGTTTTGGGATTAGGGTGATGGTGGCCTCATAGAATGAGTTTGGAAGTTTCCCTTCCTTAGCAATTTTCTGGAAGAGTTTGAGTAGAAATGGTGTTAGTTCTTCTCTAAATTTTTGGTAGAATTCAGCTGTGAAGCCATCTGGACCTGGGCTTTTGTTTGCTGGAAGATTTCTGATTACAGCCTCTAGTTCCGTGCTTGTGATGGGTCTGTTCAGATTTTCTATTTCTTCCTGGTTCAGTTTTGGAAAGTTGTACTTTTCTAGGAATTTGTCCATTTCTTCCAGGTTATTCATTTTATTGCCATATAATTGCTGATAGTATTCTCTAATAATCCTTTGTATTTCTGTGTTGTCTGTTGTGATCTCTCCATTTTCATTTCTAATTTTATTGATTTGGTTCTTCTCCCTTTGTTTCTTGATGAGTCTGGATAGCGGTTTGTCAATTTTATTTACCTTTTCAAAGAACCAGCTTTTGGCTTTGTTGATTTTTGCTATGGTCTGTTTTGTTTCCTTTGCATTTATCTCTGCCCTAATTTTACGATTTCTTTTCCTTAACCCTGGGGTTCTTAATTTCTTCCTTTTCTAGTTGCTTTAGATGTGGAGTTAGGTTATTTTGTTGACTTTTTTCTTGTTTCTTGAGGTGTGCCTGTATTGCTATGAACTTCCCCCTTAGCACTGCTTTTACAGTGTCCCAGAGGTTTTGGGTTGTTGTGTTTTCATTTTCATTCATTTCTATGCATATTTTGATGTCTCTTTTGATTTCTTCTATGATTTGTTCATTATTCAGCAGCGTGTTGTTCAGCCTCCATATGTTGGCATTTTTAATAGTTTTTCTCCCATAATTGAGATCTAATCTTACTGCATTATGGTGAGAAAAGATGCTTGGAATGATTTCAATTTTTTTGAATTTTCCAAGGCTAGATTTATGGCCCAGGATGTGATCTATCCTGGAAAAGGTTCCGTGTGCCCTTGATAAAAAGGTGAAATTCATTGTTTTGGTGTGAAATGTCCTATAGAGATCTATTAGGTCTAACTGCTCTATTGTATAATTTAAAGTTTGTGTTTCCTTGTTAATTTTCTGTTTAGTTGATCTAGCCATAGATATAAGTGGGGTATTAAAATCTCCTACTATTATTGCATTGTTGTTAATTTCCCCTTTCATACTTGTTAGTAATTGCGTTGCTCCTATGTTGGGTGCATAAATATTTATAATGGTTATATCTTCATCTTGGATTGATCCTTTGATCATTATGTAGTTTCCTTCTTTGTCTCTTTTCACAGCCTTTGTTTTAAAGTCTATTTTATCTGATATGAGTATTGCTACCTCTGCTTTCTTTTGGTCTCTATTTGCATGGAATATCTTTTTCCAGCCCTTCACTTTCAGTCTGTATGTGTCCCTCGTTTTGAGGTGGGTCTCTTGCAGACAACATATATGGGGGGTCTTGTTTTTGTACCCATTCAGCCAGCCTTTGTCTTTTGGTTGGGCATTCAACCCATTTACGTTTAAGGTAATTATTGATAAGTACGATCCCGTAGCCATTTTCTTTATTGCTTTGGGTTCTAGTTTACACACCCTTTCTGTGTTTCCTGTCTAGAGAAGTTCCTTTAGCATTTGTTGGAAAGCTGGTTTGGTGATGCTAAATTCTCTCAGCTTTTGCTTGTCTGTAAAGCTTTTGATTTCTCCTTCATATTTGAATGAGATCCTTGTTGGATACAGTAATCTGGGCTGTAGGTTATTTTCTTTCATCACTTTAAGTATGTCTTGCCATTCCCTCCTGGCCTGAAGAGTTTCTGTTGAAAGATCAGCTGTTATCCTTATGTGAATCCCCTTGTGTGTAATTTGCTGCTTTTCCCTTGCTGCTTTTAACATTTGTTCTTTGTGTTTGATCTTTGTTAATTTGATTAATATGTGTCTTGGAGTATTTCGCCTTCATTTTATCCTGTTAGGGACTCTCTGGGTTTCTTGGACTTGGGTGATTATTTCTTTCCCCATTTTAGGAAAGTTTTCAACTATTATCTCCTCAAGTATTCTCTCATGGTCTTTTTTTTTGTCTTCTTCTGGGGCTCCTATGATTCGAATGTTGGAGTGTTTAACATTGTTCCAGAGGTCTCTAATATTGTCCTCATTTAATTCGTTTTTCTTTTTTCCTGTTTCATTTATTTCTACAATTCTATCTTCTAGCTTGCTTTTCCTGTCTTCTGCCTCTGTTATTCTACTGTTTGTTCCCTCCAGAGTGTTTCTGATCTCATCTATTGCATTATTCATTGTATATTGGCTCTTTTTTATTTCCTCTAAGTCCTTCTTAAACCTTTCTTCCATCTTCTCAATCCTTTTCTCCAGGTTATTTATCTGTAACTCCATTTTGCTTTCAAGATTTTGAATCATTTTCACCACCAAAATTCGAAATTCTTTATCAGGTAGATTCCCTATATCTTCCTCTTTTGTTTGTGTTGGTGGGCATTTATCTTGTTCTTTTACTTGCTGGGTATTTCTCTGCCTCTTCATCTAGCTTATATTGCTTTGCTTTGGGTGGCCTTTCCCTCTTCTTGCAGTTTGTGGAGTTCTCTTTATTATGTAGTTTCCTCGCTGTGTGTGGGGTTGGACGGTTGACTTGTCAAGGTTCCCTGTTTAGGGAAGCTTGTGTCAGTGTTCCGGTGGGTGTTGCTGGATTTCTTCTCTCTGGAGTGCAGTGAAGTGTCCAGTAATGAGTTATGAGATGTCAGTGGGTTTGGAGTAAGTTTGGGCAGCCTATATATTGAAGTTCAGGGCTATTTTCCTGTTTTGCTGGGGAATTTGCATGGTATGTCTTGCTCTGGAACTTGTTGACCCTTGGGTGGTGCTTGGTTTTAGTGTAGGTATGAAGAGTCCAGCAAACAGAAGCTAAAACAGAGGGAACCAAAGGCGTTTGATGAGCTCCTATCGATTAATGTTCCCTGGAGTCAGGAGTTCTCTGGTGTTCTCAGGATTCAGGATTAAGCCTCTTGTGTCTGGTTTTTGGTCTTATCCTTGGAGTAACCTCTAGACTACTCTATCTGTTATTTCCAAGGTGGTTCCCTCTGTTTTAGCTTCTGTTTGCTGGACTCTTCAGTGTCTAATTTCTGCCCTGATACTAGGGGTCGGGTGGACACTTTTTAAGGCTCAGTTGTTCAGTCCTGTTCTAGGAAGGGAGGAACACTGCGGACAAATATCTCTGGCCTCTGTGGGGAGTGCTCGCAGCGTCTCAGCCACACTGGGTTTGCCCCCGCTCACAGCACGTGTGTTGTCCCAGTCTACACTGCACAGGCTCTAGGTTGCTCTGCCGGGAACTATCCGAGGCTGGCGCTGGGTTATATGCACTTCCCAGGTCTGAGCGGCTCAAGTTCAGGTTCTCGGGTATTCCACCAAGGCGCAGACTTGGTTGGGCCTGCGTTTTGTGCCTTCCCGGGTCCGAGCAGCTCAGGTGACCAGGTGTTTGGCAAGCGCGGTCGCTGCTACTTATCTCCTCCCCAGTCCCTGCCACTCGGTTTTCTGGGTGTACAACTGGTGCACCTTCTCAGGTGGATATCGACCGGCCCAAGCCGAAGAAGTCTTGATTAGCAATGCTACTGGAGATCAGTGGAGAAATAACTCTAGAAGGAATAAAGGGATGGAGCAAAAGCAAAACCAATACCCAGTTGTGGATGTGACTGGTGATAGAAGCAAGGACCGGTGCTGTAAAGAGCAATATTGCATAGGAACCTGGAATGTTAGGTCCATGAATCAAGGCAAATTGGAAGTGGTCAAACAGGAAATGGCAAGAGTGAACATAGATATTCTAGGAATCAGTGAATTAAAATGGACTGGAATGGGTGAATTTAACTGAGATGACCATTGTATCTACTACTGTGGGGAGGAATCCCTTAGAAGAAATGGAGTAGCCATCATGGTCAAAAAAAGAGTCCGAAATGCAGTACTTGGATGCAATCTTAAAAACGACAGAATGATTTCTGTTCGATTCCAAGGCAAACCATTCAATATTACAGTAATCCAGGCCTATGCCCCAACCAGTAACGCTGAAGAATCCGAAGTTGAACGGTTCTATGAAGACCTATAAGACCTTTTAGAACTAACACCCAAAAAAGATGTCCTTTTCATTGTAGGGGGGTTGAATGCAAAAGTAGGAAGTCAAGAAACACCTGGAGTAACAGGCAAATTTGGCCTTGGAGCACGGAATGAAGTAGGGCAAAGGCTAATATAGTTTTGCCAAGAGAACGCACTGGTCATAGCAAACACCCTCTTCCAACAACACAAGAGAAGACTCTACACATGGACATCACCAGATGGTTAACACCTAAAATCAGATTGATTATATTCTTTGCAGCCAAAGATGGAGAAGCTGTATACAGTTAGCAAAACAAGACCAGGAGCTGACTGTGGCTCAGATCATGAACTCCTTATTGCCAAATTCAGACTTAAATTGAAGAAAGTAGGGAAAACCACTAGACCATTCAGATATGACCTAAACCAAATCCCTTATGATTATACAGTGGAAGTGAGAAATAGATTTGAGGGACTAGATCTGATAGATAGAGTCCTGATGAACTCTGGACGGAGGTTTGTGACATTGTACAGGAGACAGGGACCAAGACCATCCCCATGGAAAAGAAATGCAAAAAAGCAAAATGGCTGTCTGAGGAGGCCTTACAAATAGCTGTGAAAAGAAGAGAAGTGAAAAGCAAAGGAGAAAAGGAAAGATATAAGCATCTGAATGCAGAGTTCCAAAGAATAGCAAGGAGAGATAAGAAAGCCTTCTTCAGCGATCAATGCAAAGAAATAGATGAAAACAACAGAATAGGAAAAACAAGAGATCTCTTCAAGAAAATTAGAGATTCCAAGGGATCATTTCATGCAAAGATGGGCTCAATAAAGGACAGAAATGGTATGGACCTAACAGAAGCAGAAGATATTAAGAAGAGGTGGCAAGAATACACAGAAGAACTGTACAAAAAAGATCTTCACAACCAAGATAGTCATGATAACGTGATCACTGACCTAGAGCCAGACCTCTTGGAATGTGAAGTCAAGTGGGCCTTAGAAAGCATCACTACGAACAAAGCTAGTGGAGGTGATGGAATTCCAGTTGAGCTATTTCAAGTCTTGAAAGATGATGCTGTGAAAGTGCTGCACTCAATATGCCAGCAAATTTGGAAAACTCAGCAGTGGCCACAGGACTGGAAAAGGTCAGTCTTCATTCCAATCCCAGAGAAAGGCAATGCCAAAGAATGCTCAAACTACCGGACTATTACACTCATCTCACACGCTAGTAAAGTCATGCTCAAAATTCTCCAAGCCAGGCTTCAGCAATATGTGAACCGTGAACTCCCAGATGTTCAAGCAGGTTTTAGAAAAGGCAGAGGCACCAGAGATCAAATTGCCAACATCCCCTGGATCATGGAGAAAGCAAGAGAGTTCCAGAAAAACATCTATTTCTGCTTCACTGACTATGCCAAAGCCTTTGACTGTGTCGATCACAATAAACTGTGGAACATTCTGAAAGAGATGGGAATCCCAGACCACCTGACCTGCCTCTTGAGAAACCTGTATGCAGGTCAGGAAGCAACAGTCAGAACTGTACATGGAAAAACAGACTGGTTCCAAATAGGAAAAGGAGTACATCAAGGCTGTATATTGTCACCCTGCTTATTTAACTTATATGCAGAGTACATCATGAGGAACGCTGGGTGGAAGAAATACAAGCTGGAATCAAGATTGCTGGGAGAAATATTAATAACCTCAGATATGCAGATGACACTACCCTTATGGCAGAGAGTGAAGAGGAACTCAAAAGCCTCTTGATGAAAGTGAAAGAGGAGAGTGAAAAGGTTGGCTTGAAGCTCAACATTCAGAAAACAAAGATCATGACATCTGGTCCCATCACTTCATGGGAAATAGATGGAAAAACAGTGGAAACAGTGTCAGACTTTATTTTTTTGGGCTCCAAAATCACTGCAGATGCTGATTGCAGCCATGAAATTAAAAGACGCTTACTCCTTGGAAGGAAAGTTATGACCAACCTAGATAGCATATTGAAAAGCAACCAAGGTCCATCTAGTCTCGGCTATGGTTTTTACCGTGATCATGTATGGATGTGAGAGTTGGACTGTGAAGAAAGCTGATCGCTGAAGAATTGATGCTTTTGAACTGTGGTGTTGGAGAAGACTCTTGAGAGTCCCTTGGACTGCAAGGAGATCCAACCAGTCCATTCTAAAGGAGATCAATCCTGGGTGTTGATTGGAAGGACTGATGCTAAAGCTGAAACTCCAATACTTTGGCCACCTCATGTGACTAGTTCACTCATTGGCAAAGAGTCTGATACTAGGATGGATTGGGGGTGGGAGCAGACGGGGACGGCAGAGAATGAGACAGCTGGATGGCATCACCGAATCGATGGACGTGAGTTTGAGTGAACTCCGGGAGTTGGTGATGGACAGGGAGGCCTGGCGTGCTGTGATTCATGGGGTCACAAAGAGTCGTACACGACTGAGCGACTGAACTGAACGGAACTGAAATGAAGCCAACTTTTTCACTCTCCTCTTTCACTTTCATGAAGAGGTTCTTTAGTTCTTCTTCACTTTCTGCCGTAATAGTGGTGTCTTCTGCATATCTGAGGTTATTGATATTTCTCTCGGAAATCTTGATTCCAGCTTGTGCTTCCTCCACTGAAGCATTTCTCATGATGTTCTCTGCATGTAAGTTAAATTATATTTGATCAATTTTTAAGTTTTTGTTAATCTTTCCTTTTTGCCTCCGTGTTTTCTAAATATATTGTTGTTCCATTGCTCATCAACCAATTTTGAGTACTTAAGAAGTAAGATATTACTAGATTGAAATGATTGATCTGTTTTGTTCTTAATATCAAAACTACAATATTAGATTCTAAGTCTATAGACGTCTAAGGCATTGTAGGTTTAGTTTTGTTCATTCTTCCCGTTCTGTGCTGTGTAAAGATGTGACTGTAATGTTGCTTTTAATGATGATGGTAAGGAAACTTGCAAACAGATCAGAAGGCATCTAGGGAACAGTAGGTTCACTCTACCAAGAGTGGTTCAGAGAACACAATTACTTGATATAACATCTTTTGATTAATACTGAAATGACAAGAATCAACTTGGTGAATGCCTCAGTGTTTTATTAGTTTTGTTAAAGGATCACTACCTCTTGGACTATGAACTTTCTTAGACATCTCTATCAAATCCGTTTACTGACAGAACAGCTGACAAATTATTAGTCATTCTCTCATATTTCAACATAGAGTAATGATCTCTATTTAATATTCCTACCACGACTTTTTTTGTCTCATATTTATCAATTAAAGCATTTCCTTTTATTTAACTGTCTTGTCCAGTCCATTAACTAAAACTTCTTCATTTTGCCTTTGCAGAGATGATGTGAAAAAGGCCCCAGATATTCTTGTTTTAGACTTAAAACTATTATATCACACAATAAAATTAGCATTTTCTGGGGTGGGAACACCACTGTTCCATTTGTTCTCTTTAAAGAAAAAAAAATTTTTTTTTCCACCCATAACGTTTATAAAGGGACATTTTATAAACATTTATAAAGAAAAATTCCAATTCGGCTTAGATGGAGAATTTTAAAAGACTGAACTGGCAAGTTTTGAACTTGTATTTCCTTTACTGTTTATGTTTTTTCTGCAAGGTATTTTGGAGTACTATGTAAACAATCTGTTAAAATGTTAATGTTGAGGGGAGGAAGAACAAGAAGGTGAGACATTAAGTAACCGTGAAATTCTAGGTTTCTTGGCAGAGCTAATTATATCAATTAGTTGTATTATATTAACACTTTTTTGGTCACTTTCTCATAGCTTTTAAAAAATCACCTTGTTGGATGTGTTTAATTCAAGAGACCTTAAAGAAACCATCTTTTAGCGATTAAAGGAGAATATAATAGAATGCCCCTTGCACTTGGTACAGCTCCACTTAATTATAGGAATGGGTGAATCCAAATGGGCGAACATGGGTGGAATGAGGTGGAAAGGCACTGTTATATGATTCTTTTGGAAGCAAGTATAGTCAAAGGAATCAGCTTTAGAAATAAGAATTTGACTTCTTTTGCTCATTCACTTTTGACTTTTATTCAGTATGTGTATTTATTGAACTCCAGTTATATGCCAGGCACCTTACTAGGTGCTGGGAAATAGTGAACAAGATATGGACCCCATTCAAAACTTATAGCCATATTTCATTTCTTTATCGTTTTTCCTATCCTTCGAAAACCAGTGCTTGGAAGGAAACAAGGTTATCATGGATTTGAGGGAATAAAGAAAAGTTGATATTTCTAAGCTTCTTTCATATCCTTAATTCACAGTTTATATGGTCGCTGTCTGATGTAACAGGGCAGACCATGCTGTTTATGGTGTCATGGTAATTACTAAGATCCTTGTCAGAATATTAAACAGATCATTCTCTTACCTGGCCTGCCCTACCTCTCTGTTTCTTTTTGTTTACCCATGGACCACATGACTCTTGCCAGCATCTAGCTTCTTGCTTGAGTTTATTGTTTTCCTGAGTCTCTCAAGTGGAGATCGTATCTACAGATTGATCTTTGCAGGAGATAAAATATTTAAAGGTTATACATGGTAGCCATACTAAAAATCAAGACAGATCACTTTACAAATACATAGTGTACATAAGAGAATTATAGGGAAGAATTTAAGAATCTTAAATTATAGCATGAATTCTTTTATTTAACAAATGACTTTATTTAGCCCTTATTATATGACAAGCTGCATTCGAAATTCATTTCAGTCTTAGAGAAGCCCTAAAAAGTAAATTATTATTACCTCCTCTTTTACTGACAAGGAAACTGAGGCGCGGAAGGATCAGTGGCATGCTTAAGTTCATACACCTGATGAACCTGGGATTCAAACTCAGGCATTCTGGCTCCAGAACCCATGCTTTTAGAATTAACACCAGTAGGTTGCTTCATCACTCTATAACTATGCATGGGATATCCACACATCTGGAAATTCATATGAAAGACCTGGCCTGACAACAGATCAGAGTTCACATGCATAGATATGGTGATTGAAGCCATGGAGTACATAAAATTCCATTAGGAGAAGACAGATAGAATAAAGAAAGGAGACTCTCAAATATATGACCCTAGGATCTAGCAACATTTAAGTTATTGGTGAAAAAAGAACAATCAGAAAGACTGACTGAGGATGAAGCAATTCAGGAAGTTGGTATCTTGGAATTAAAGGAAAGACAGAGTTTAAACAAGGTTGAACTTTGCCATGTACCCCTCATAGGTTGAAAGAATACAGGCTGAAAAAGGTGCTATAGCTGGCAGTTAAGAGGTCATCACTACCTTTTCCTAGAGTTGGATGTTTCTACTGAAGATAGGCACAGCTTAAGAAAACATAAGTACATGCTTATATACTTTAATTTAAACACATTTTACCTTGTAGGCACTTAGATATTTCTTTGAAAAAAGAATATAAAAAATGTATGAGCCTCAGGAAAACAATAATTTAAGTTCCTTAGGTGGTACATGGTCATCAGAATTAGCTTCTAATCCCTAAGCAGGATTATCTTTTGGAAGATTTATCATATCAAAATACCAGCTGTGAATCATAATTCAAAACAACCAGAATTATGTGATGACATTATGCATTTGTAATTGAATGTGTGCTAAAGTGAGTGATTTGAATATTTCCCTTCAGTGCAATATTTGAGCCAAATAATGGAATCAGTATTAATTTATGATATTTTCTGATGTGACTAAAACTTGATTTATCATACTGGCTTTATTGCTGTAGTTAAAGTCTTGTACATCTTTGTTACATGTCATTCTTGAGGAATATGTACTAAAAACACAGGAGAAGTAATAACTTTTTAATAAAGGAAGAGAGAGTTTTACATTAAAAGATATTTCAGGATATATATTCCAATGTTAGGTAGATTTGATGAAATAGTCTTCACTATAATTGTTTAATGCAATACCTTTTATTTTAAACTTGGGAGAAAAGTCCCCTAAACTGGTCACTGACTTCAGTTAAGAATGAAAACTCAGGTTGTTTGAATTAAGTTTTCCATGCCACTGTTGTTACCGCTTTATGTATACGGACATTTCCTAGTTTGTGAAATATCGTTGATCATTTTTGTAACTCCTGTAACTATGTAAGGAGTTTAGCTGGTAAATGGAACTATCAAATTCTCTGCAAATAAATCATTCTAGGGAATTTGCCTTAAATTCTCATTAGTGAAAATAACTGTCTAGTGTGGTGGACATATCATTTTATGGATTGACAAAGACATACAGAATTAGGATGTTAGACTGTTGGTGTGGAACAGTAGCTGATAACATAGATGGAAAAATAAAAAAGCATTCTTTAGGTGACACTTGCACATGATTAAGGGAGCAGCAGAGAGGCTGGAATTATTTCCTGACTTCCATATTTTTGTGACCTTTGCATCAATGCAGTAAAAACTGATAGGCTTTATTGCTATTTTAAAAAATCATTACCATGTTAATACTTGCTTAAACAGGCCAATAAATAAATAAATAGGGGATGCAAAGAGGAGACCTCACTGACCTGAACTTACATGAATTTCCTTGAATTAGACTCACTATACTTGATGCTAAATATAACGTTTTACTCTGCAGGTAGTGCCTACTTTCTAATAAGCATTGCCAAACATGGGATCTAACATACCTTCCTTAAAGTGTCCAAGGTATAACATTTATGTTAATCACAAAGGTTAATAGACTTGCTTATGATATTTTAGAGAGTTATATTCTATTTTTATTGAAAAATAAATTAGTTGTTTCTATGATTCCCTAAATGGAACATCCCAATACTTTTTATCCCAGTTGACACTGGCAGTCCAGTGGTCAAGACTCCACACTTCCACCACAAAGGACACAAGCTTGATCCCCAGTTAGGAAGCTAAGATCCTGAATACCACATGGCATGGCAAAAAAAAATAATAAATAACTTTAAAAAATAATCATGAAAGATATGAGATCAAAGTTACATGCATATGACTAAAGTAGACTCTCCTATTGTGTGCATTGTAGGTATCAGAGTTCGGAACAGAAGTTACATTCAAAAGGAAATGACACCTGTTTCCCACATATTTTAAATTTGAGATGAAAAACAAAACAATTCTGTGAATTCCAAGGCTTAGAAATGTATTTCTGTTACCCTTTTATTTATATTAGAACACAAGTGAAAGCTTAAATTGTGGTTAGTGAGTTACCATTCCCAAGACTGACCTTAACTATTGCCTATGCTTTGAGAATTTCCCAATATCCTTTTCCCCAGAGTTTTTAACTTGTCTTTTAAAGGCATGATCTATGGAAATGATCCCCTTTGATTTTAAACTGTACTTCATTTCAACTTATTTCAGATTAAAAAAAATTATTCCAGAAAAGTATTAGAAATGGTCCCCTCTTCTGTACACACCCCCACCAGTATACCCTTTTACTGTTCGTTATAGTTCCACTTTCCTGAGTGATAGAAGCAGTGCAGTTGTATGCCCATGCATTCATTTTGCCGAATGAGCTAGAACTCATTACCGCTCCGTTTTAGTTTAAATGCTGGTGCCTAGGTCATTGTGACTGCTTGGTGCACAACATTCAGGATCATAATTGAATTTGGTGAGCTTTCTAACCTTGGTTAGGGTCTTTGAACCTACATTGTTTATTTCCAACCAGCAGATGGATTTAGCAGGGGTTGAAAGAGAATAGCATTCACTCCCTAATTTCCCCTACCTCCCTTGTATGGTTAGTTATTGATAAGGATAAAAGTCCCGAAAATAACTAAACCACATAGTTCTATGCACCAGTTCTATGTTGCTGTTTCAGATTAGTATCCACTAATCCATTGCTCATTTTTTTATTTTTGCCACCAAGGAATTCTGAATAATCACACTTAGATTTTATAAGATAAGAATCTTAGGATCCTACTCTCTTTCTTTACTTTTAAAATTTTGTAAGTCCTTTTGGATGGACATGAGCTAGTCTTTTAATTTAGATTATAGTGTGACTACCTACTGCCATTCATAAGAAAATATTTTAACTTCAAGTTAAGGTTCTTCATTGCAGCACTTATTAGCTATTGTTGGTTGCTATTTTACCAGTTTGTTAATAATCTCATGCTGACCTATGGAAGAGATTTCCTGTGATAGACTTTTTTAGTCACAGATATTAGCTAGGGAGAGCACATCAACACAACCTTTTTACTTCTTAATAAAATACAGTGCATGTTAAACTGTCATCTGGAAATAGATACTTGGCTACCCCTCTGTATCTCTTTTTAATTTTTTGTATTTTCTGCAAAAGATTAGTCTGTTTGCATTGCCTCCTTATTATTTTTAATTATCCCTAAGTTGGACAGGGAGGCCTGGCGTGCTGTGATTCATGGGGTCGCAAACAGTCGGACACGACTGAGCGACTGAACTGAACTGAACTGAATTACCTTAAATTACTTTTGTAAAGTTTACTTTCTGTCTCATACTGAAAAGGCCAAGATTCTATTATGTAAATCTTAACACATGAGAGAACCCAAAATGTAAATACTTGAATAATAACTACTTGTTTTGAAGACACCTGAGTTTATTTATATTGTAAATATTATTTCACAGTTCAGTTAGTTACCTTGCTGGTAATAAAGACCCAGAAATTAAAATGACACCTTTCCCACAAAATTCAGCTATAAGTTTCATTACCATGAAGCAGCCTTGGTTTGATATTCCTCCTCCTGATACAGAAAATGATATCCTACTAATGCATCTGAAGTGGCTTTTACCAATCCAAGAATCAGTTCTGAAATTAATGACTACTGTTTTTGGCCTCAATTACATCTTGCAATTCTCCTGCTTCCTTTCCGCTGTTTCTTCTTTGACTTTATAATATTGGTTGCATTCCAGATCTTTTAGAAACCTCCATTTCAGAAAGACTGTGTTTACAGCAGCCTTGAAAACCTTTAGACCTGTATAAATTTGAACACTTTATTCTTAAGGTTAATGTTCTAGACTATGGTAGCTTAAGCTCATTTTAGCCTTTTAGGTATATAAGCACGTAACAGCTTAATAGAAAAAAATCACCTTATAAGAAATGGTATCAGTTCACTTCAGTCACTCAGTTGTGTCCGACTCTTTGTGATCCCACGGACTGTAGCACGCCAGGCTTCCCTGTCCATCACCAGTTCCCAGAGTTTGCTCAAACTCATGTTCATTGAGTCAGTGATGCCATCCAACCATCTCATCCTCTGTCATCCCCTTCTCCTCCCACCTTCAATCTTTCCCAGCATCAGAGTCTTTTCCAATGAGTCAGTTCTTCACATCAGGTGGCCAAATTATTGGAGTTTCAGCTTCAGCATAAGTCCTTCCAATGAATATTCAGGACTGATTTCCTTTAGGATGGACTGATTGGATCTCTTTGCTGTCCAAGGGACTATCAAAAGTCTTCTCCAACACCACAGTTCAAAAGCATCAATTCTTAAAAAAAAAAAAAGCATCAATTCTTTAGTGCTCAATTCTTTAGTGCATAATTCTTTCTTTATAGTCCAACTCTCACATCCATACATGACTACTGGAAAAACCATTACTTTGGATTAGATGGACCTTTGTCGGCAAAGTAATGTCTTTGCTTTTTAATATGCTGTCTAGTTTGGTCATAGCTTTTCCTCCAAGGAGCAAGCATCTTTTAATTTCATGGCTGCAGTCACCATCTGCAGTGGATTTGGGGCCCAAGAAAATAAAATTGCCACTGTTTCCAGTGTTTCCCCATCTATTTGCCAAGAAGTGATGGGACCAGATGCCATGATCTTATTTTTTTGAATGTTGAGTTTTAAGCCAACTTTTTCACTCTCCTCTTTCACTTTCATCACAACAAAATGTTAATTAATTTATTTCTTGTAAAAAGATTCATTTTTAGTCTGAGTGAGCTTATACAGCAGTGTTACTGAAAGTCAGGGATTTACTCAAACAGTTACAACTGCTTATTTTTGGTTCTTGACATTTAGTTTCTATGCATATTTATTCTGTTGCAAAATACTATATCACTTGAAACATTAATAAACAAAAGTGTTTGTTTTTATTTCAAAAACTATGGAAATGATAAGGTTATCTGGTTTGTAGAATACCCTGAATACACCTTTTTATATGGGTGCATTACCCATAAAAATGTGCTTTTGCATGATAGAATTAAAAAGCTTTTTGATAAGCAGTAGGATTAATAAAAGATAAGTATAACATCGCTGAAATTCTAGATTGACTTTGGAGGTACTGATGGCTGTATTAATCCTTTATTTTTCTCTCCCTGGACATTTTTTGGCTAATGATTTAATTTCCGAATGAGCAAAGTGCTGTGGAGAGAAAGGAAGAATAAAAATCCTGTCCTAGAGGATTTTGATGCTTATAATGTAGTTAAGTGTCTAGAGATAAATTCTAAAGTGTGAAATGTCAAATTTATAATGCCATATAAATACATTAATGATCTCTAAGGGATTTATTGAATCACAATTTTAGCACTAAGAGGGATCTGAGCAATTCTCAAGTGCAAACACTTTGTTTTAGGAATGAGTGAGCTGGGGCCACCAAATGGAAGGTGACTTACCTGGGACTCATTGGCTGTCCTTGATAGACATGAGCTATAGTCTTTGGTTCAAGGTCTCATTTTAACTAAGCAATGCCATTTCTGAAAGCACTAAGGGCTAACTACTAATTCACGTTGCTCCACTTTTTTGTTTAGAGTTGTATCTCTTCTATTTCTTCCTTGCTTTAGAAAATTTTATTTAGCTTTTTCATTCCAGTTTTTTGAACACCAGCTGTTTATGTGAGAAGATGTGAACAGAGTAACTGATGATACCTTTTTATTCTTGTCCTGTCTTTCCATTTCTAGGCATCAACTAGAGTTATTGGTCTAAGTGGTGCAAAGGATACCAAAGAGAGAAGCAGTAGTACATCTAGTAAAATGCCTATTTTTATATGCTTGGAGAAGTGAATACCTTCTGATGCCCTGATAGCTCAGTGGTAAAGAATCCGCCTGCAATGCAGGAGACCCTGGTTGGATTCCTGGGTTGGGAAGATCCGCTGGAGAAGGGATAGGCTACCCACTCCAGTATTCTTGGGCTTCCCTTGTGGCTCAGCTAGGAAAGAATCTGCCTGCGATGCGGGAGACCTGGATTTGATCTCTGGGTTGGGAAGATCCCTTGGAGAAGGGAAAGGCTACCCATTCCAGTATTCTGGCCTAAAGAATTCCATGAACTGTATAGTCCATGGGATTCCTAAGAGTAGCACACAAATGAGCAACTTTCACTTTCACTTTTGATGCAGCTCCTCTCAAATAAATATTGGATTCCTTAATGTTCTCTAGTTTCCTTTAACATTCTATTATCGACTTTACTAATAAAATGGTAAAAACAAAATACATATAACTATGGAGGATCTGTGATGGTAGTACAATTTATTTATCTGTGGAGTTTTCCTGTGTGTGTTTGATAAGCTTTAATTAACAGTCCATCCACTCTGTTTTCATTCAATGATATTTACACAGCTCCCACTAGGTATTAGGTACTATTGTGGGTGCTGGAGCATGTGGCTGCTACTATGGCCATTAGCCTGTTATTACTCAAGGATACATATTGAAGTAGATAAATTTCTCATTGGATCAGATTTAAGTTTTTGCAGCCAAGGTAAAGCAAATACATAGTGTTATACAGCCTAAATTTATTTTAGCTGTTCTGCAGAAATTATTAGACATAAACCACAAGATAATAAATTCTTATGATACAAAGGCTGAAGTATTGCTATTCTGCAATACAGAACTTTGTCTGTAATTCTGTTTTTTCTTCCTTCCTCCTTTCTACTTTTCTTCCTTTTTATTATAGAATCATTAGAAAAAATGTTAAATTGGTTCTATAAAGTAAACAGGTTTTCTATTAGTTCTAGCTAGTGATAAAACAGACCATTATTTGGAACATTTGGTAATATCTAGAGAACATGTTAAGTAAACTCTTTGCTATGATCAAAGTATACTCAAAGTTTGGAATAATGTTTTGTAAGCTAATACCAAAACACATGAGAGTTCAGTAAGCAGATATACAGAGTTTGCTGTGCTCATAAATTTTGTATCTGTCACTATAATTGCCTTATATATTGATATATCTGAGATGACTGAGTCTTTACTGTTTGCCTGGAATTTTTCCAGTTTTAGCAGTCAGTCTCAAATCTCAGGAAATGCTTTAGTCTTGAGCAACCAGGAGTGTTGGTAACCCTAATTATATCTAAATCTGAAGATTTTATTTTCTCCATTTCAGAGATGAAGTGATTAATGAACAAATATCATGTGTGAACCTATTTAGCTAAAGGGCACATATTAGCATATTACAATTTATCTGATTACAGTGATAGATAATTGAAAGATGAGGGAATAGGTGGATGGATGGATGGTTGGATTGGTAAATAATATAGGAAAATGACTATGTAATGTACCTTCTGAATGGTTAGGAGACATCATCTGTTAAAATCCTACTTGCACCTTAAGGGCCAACATGGCTCTCATCTTTTTGTCAAGATTTCTCTAAATCTTGCAAGTTAATCATTTTTCTCTCTGCCTACAAAATTCTGTTTATATCTTTATTACTTGACTTAACATAGTTGTATTATACTTTGTTATATGTGTGTTTGTGTGTTCAGTCGCTCAGTTGTGTCCTACTCTTGCGATCCCATAGATTGTAACCCGCCGGGCTCCTCTATCCATGGGATTCTCCAGGCAAGAATACTGGAGTGGGTTGCCATGCCCTCCTCCAGGGGATCTTCCCGACCCAGGGATCAAATGCACATCTCTTGCATCTCCTGCATTATATGGGCAGATTCTTTTCCACTGAGCCACCTGGAAAGCCAGAATTTGTTGTATACATATCTGTATTCTTCACTGACTGAACTATGAATTTCTTGCAGAGCAAGAATTGTGCCTAAATAACTTTTTGTCCTTCACCTTCCATATACTGCCTTGTGCCAAGCACAAACTGAGTATGTTATTGCCAAACTGAGCATTCATTTTCCCTTCAACCTTAATAATCTTTATTTAAACATAATTTTCCTATAACAGTATTCACCAGTTTTAAATGTACAGTTCAATAAGTTAAGCAAAATCAAGATAAAACATTCCAATCACCCGAAAAAGTCCAACTGTGCCACATGCAGTTTCTCACTCTGTCACCCTGGCCTCTGGCAACTGCTGGTGTACTTCACAGTTTTCCCTTTTCTGGCTTTTTATATGAATTTCATGTGTTTGACTTCTTTTTATATGTTTGGTTTTTTGAACTACCATAGTACTTTTGGAAAATTATCTCATATTGGCTTCTATCAGGAACTTGTTTCATTTTATTGCTGGGTAGTACTGCATTATGTGGATACACCACATTTTATCTGTTATTTTGTTAATGGACATTTAGTTATTTCCAGTTTTAGGTTATTATAAATAGCACTCCTGGTGGCTTTTCTAGTGTCTCACATGGTAAAGAATATGCCTGCAATGCAGAGACATGGGTCCAATCCCTGAGTTGGGAAGATACCCTGGAGAAGGGAATGACTACCCACTTCAGTATTCTGGCCTGGAGAATTCCATGGAGAGAGGAGCCTGGCAGGCTACAGTCCATAGCGTCTTAAAGAGTCAGACATGTCTGAGGAGAGTGACTTAAATAACACTGCTGTAAATATTAGCATTCCCAAAGAAAGGCAATGACAAAGAATGCTCAAAATATCGCACAGTTGCACTCATCTCACACGCTAGTAAAGTCATGCTCAAAATTCTCCAAGCCAGGCTTCAGCAATATGTGAACCGTGAACTTCCAGATGTTCAAGCTGGTTTTAGAAAAGGCAGAGGAACCTGAGATCAAATTGCCAACATCTGCCAGATCATCAAAAAAGCAAGAGAGTTCCAGAAAAACATCTATTTCTGCTTCATTGACTATGCCAAAGCCTTTGACTGTGTGGATCACAACAAACTGAGGAAAATTCTGAAAGAAATGGAAACACCAGGCCACCTGACCTGCCTCTTGAGAAACCTGTATGCAGGTCAGGAAGCAACAGTTAGAACTGGACATGGAACAACAGACTGGTTTGAAATAGGAAAAGGAGTACGTCAAGGTTGCATATTGTGTCCCTGCTTATTTAATTTATATGCAGAGTACATCATGAGGAATGCTGGGCTGGAAGAAGCACAAGTTGAAATCAAGATTGCTGGGAGAAATATCAATAACCTCAGATATGCAGATGACACCACCCTTATGGCAGAAAGTGAAGAGGAACTCAAAAGCCTCTTGATGAAAGTGAAAGAAGAGAGTGAAAAAGTTGGCTTAAAGCTCAACATTCAGAAAACTGAGATCATGGCATCTGGTCCCATCACTTCATTGCAAGTAGTTGGGGAAACAGTGTCAGACTTCATTTTTTTGGGCTCCAAAATCACTGCAGATGGTGATTGCAGCCATGAAATTAAAAGACGCTTACTCCTTGGAAGGAAGGTTATGACCAACCTAGATAGCATATTAAAATGCAGAGATATTACTTTGCTAACAAAGGTCCGTCTAGTCAACACTATGGTTTTTCCAGTGGTCATGTATGGATGTGAGAGTTGGACTGTGAAGAAAGCTGAGTGCCGAAGAATCGATGCTTTTGAACTGTGGTGTTGGAGAAGACTCTTGAGAGTTCCTTGACTGCCAGCAGATCCAACCAGTCCATTCTAAAGGAGATCAGTCCTAGATGTTCATTGGAAGGACTGATGCTGAAGCTGAAACTCAAAATCTTTGGTCACCTCATGTGAAGAGTTGACTCACTGGAAAAGACTGATGCTGGGAGGGATTGGGGGCAGGAGGAGAAGGGGACGACGGAGAATGAGATGGCTGGATGGCATCACCAACTTGATGGACATGAGTTTGAGTGAACTCCGGGAGTTGGTGACGGACAGGGAGGCCTGGCGTGCTGTGATTCATGGGGTCTCAAAGAGTTGGACACGACTGAGCGACTGAACTGAACTGAACTGAATAATTTTAATTTGGTAGACTTAAGTTTACAGGAGTTTTAGATTGACATAAAAATTTAAAGAAAGTATGGAGCTCCCATACAATCTGTACCCTCCATCCACACACAATTTTCCCTGTTATTAATATCTCATCATTATTTAGTCACCAGGGCATGTCTGACTCTTTGCAACTTCATGGACTATAGCCCACCAGGATCCACTGTCCATTGGATTTCCCAGGCAAAAATATTGGAGTAGATTGCCGTTTCCTTCTTCAGAGCATCTCATTAACATGGTACATTTGTTAAAATTGAGGAATCAATATTGATATATTGTTATTAATTAAAGTTCATACTTTGGATTTCACTCTGTGAGTGGTACATTCTGTAGGTTTTGCCAAATATATAGTGGCCTATATCCACCATGACAGGGGCTTACAGAAATATTTTACTGCCCTGGAAATGCTCTGTGTTCCACCTATTATCCCTCCTTCCTTTCCCTTGCTCCTAGTCCCTGGAACCACTTATATTTTTACTACCTCCATTGTTTTGCTTTTCTCAGAATGTTATATCATTGTAATCATACATCATGTCACATCACACTGCCTTCTTTTGCTTAGTACTGATAGTATGTATTTAAGATTCTTACATGTATTTTCACAGGAAGATAGCTTATTTCTTTCTTGCACCAGTATTCCATTTTATGGACATGCCACAGTTTATTTATCCATTTGTCTATTGAAGGACACCTTTGTTGCTGTGCATGGACCTTCTCTAGTTTCGGTGAGTGGGAGCCGCTCTCTAGTAGGTGTGTAGGCTTCTCATAGCTGTGCCCACTCTGTGGTGGAGCACAGGCTCCAGGTGCGTGGACTTCAGTAGTCGAAGAATATGGGTTCAGTAGTTGTGGCTTGCAGACTATAGAGCACAGGTTCAGTAGGTGTGGCCCACGAGCCCAGTTGCTCCACAGTATGTAGAATCCTCCAAACCAAGAATTGAATTGGTGTCCCCTGCATTGCAAGGTGAATTCTTAACCACTGGACCACCAGGGAAGTACTGAAGGACATCTGGATTGATTACAAGTTTTGGTAACTATAAACAAAGCTGCTATAAACATCCTTTACAGGATTTTGTGTAGGTGTAACTTGTTAACTTTTGAGGGTAAATACCAAAGAGAGTAATAGCTGAATTGTACTGAAAGAGTATGCTTAGACTGACTGGTTTGATCTCCGTACAGTCCAAGGGACTCTCAAGAGTCTTCTCCAGCATCACAGTTCAAAAGCATCAACTCTTCAGTGCTCAGTTTTCTTTATGGTCCAACTCTCACATCCATACGTGACTATTGGAAAAACCATAGCTTTGACTAGACAGACCTTTGTTGGCAAAGTAAATGTAATGTCTCTGCTTTTTAATATGCTGTCTAGGTTTGTTATAGCATTTCTTCCAAGGAGCAAGCATCTTTTAATCTAATGGCTGTGGTCACCATCTGCAGTAATTTTGGAGCCCAAGAAAATAGTCTGTCATTGTTTCCACTGTTTCCCCATGTTTGCCATGAAGTGATGGGACTAGATGCTGTGATCTTAGTTTTTTGAATGTTGAGTTTTAAACTAGTTTTTTCTCCATCTATTAGTGTCCTCTTTGATTACTTTCAGTAGTGTTTTATAGTTTTCTACGTACAAGTCTTTTGTTTCCTTAGGTAGATATATTCCTAAGTATTTAATTCTTTTCGTTGCAACAGTGAATGGAATAGTTTCCTTAATTTCTCTTTCTATTTTCTCATTATTAGTGTATAGGAATGCAAGGGATTTCTGTGTGTTGATTTTATATCCTGCAACGTTACTGTAATCAATGTTCATGGATTGGAAGAATAAATATTGTAAAAATGAGTATAGTACCCAAAGTAATTTATACATTCAGTGCAATCCCTATCAAGCTACCAACGATATTTTTCACAGAACTAGAACAAATAATCTCACAATTTGTATGGAAATACAAAAAACCTCGAATAGCCAAAGCAAACTTGAGGAAGAAAAATGGAACTGGGGGAATTTACCTGCCGGACTTCAGGCTCTACTACAAAGCCAGTATGGTACTGGCATAAAGACAGAAATATAGATCAATGGAACAAAATATAAAGCCCAGATATAAATCCACGCACCTATGGGCACCTTATCTTTGACAAAGGAGGCAAGAATATAAAATGGAGAAAAGACAGTCTCTTTAACAAGTGGTGCTGGGAAAACTGGTCAGCCACTTGTAAAAGAATGAAACTAGAACACTTCCTAACACCATACACCAAAACAAACTCAAAATGGATTAGAGAGCTAAATGTAAGACCAGAAACTATAAAACTCCTAGAGGAGAATGTAGGCAAAACACTCTCTGACATAAATCACAGCAGGATCCTCCAAGACCCACCTCCCAGAATATTGGAAATAAAAGCAAAAATAAACAAATGGGACCTAATTAAAATCAAAAGCTTCTGCACAGCAAAGGAAACTGTAAGTAAGGTGAAAAGACAGCCTTCAGAATGGGAGAAAATAATAGCAATTGAAGCAACTGATAAAGGATTAATCTCCAAAACATACAAGCAGCTCCTGCAGCTCAATTCCAGAAAAATAAATGACCCAATCAAAAAATGGGCCAAAGAACTAAACAGACATTTCTCCAAAGAAGACATAAACATGGCTAACAAACACATGAAAAAATGCTCAACATCCCTCATAATCAGAGAGATGCAAATCAAAACCACAATGAGATACCATTTCACACCAGTCAGAATGGCTGCTGTCCAAAAGTCTACATGCAATAAATACTGGAGAGGATGTGGAGAGAAAGGAACCCTCTTACACTGTTGGTGGAAATGCAAACTAGTACAGCCACTATGGAGAACAGTGTGGAGATTCCTCAAAAAACTGGAAATAGAACTGCCATATGATCCAGCAATCGCACTCCTGGGCATACACACCGAGGAAACCAGAATTGAAAGAGACACATGTACTCCAATGTTCATTGCAGCACTGTTTATAATAGCCAGGACATGGAAGCAACCTAGATGACCATCTTCAGATGAATGGATAAGAAAGCTTTGGTACATATACACAATGGAGTATTATTCAACCATTAAAAAGAATACATTTGAATCAGTTCTAATGAGGTGGATGAAACTGGAGCCTATTATACAGAGTGAAGTAAGCCAGAAGGAAAAACAGCAATACAGTATACTAACGCATATATATGGAATTTAGAAAGATGCAAATGATAACCCTGTATAGGAGACAGCAAAAGAGACACAGATGTATAGAACAGTCTTTGGGACTCTGTGGGAGAGGGTGAGGGTGGGATGATTTGGGAGAATGGCATTGAAACACGTATGTTGTCATATGTGAAACGAATCACTAGTTCAGGGTCGATGCATGTTATAGGATGCTCGGGGCTGGCATGCGGGGATGACCCAGAGGGAGGATAAAGGGAGGAGGGAG
Organism: Moschus berezovskii; assembly: GCF_049115385.1. NCBI lineage: Eukaryota > Metazoa > Chordata > Mammalia > Artiodactyla > Moschidae > Moschus > Moschus berezovskii. The sequence goes on from NC_142462.1 coordinate 66,015,825, forward strand.
GTGGGAGGGGGGTTCAGGAGGGAGAACTTATGTAAACCCGGGGCGAATTCATGTCAATGTATGGCAAAACCAACCAATATAATATTGTAAAATAATTTGCCTCCAATAAAAATTAAATTAATTACCAAAAAAAAAATAAACTAGTTTTTTGACTCTCCTCTTTCACTCATCTTCATAGTTTAGTTCCTCTTCATGTTATGCAATAAGGGTGGTGTCATCTGCTTATCTGAGGTTACTGATATTTCTCCTGACAATCTTGATTCCTGGCATTTTGCATGATGTACTCTGCATATAAGTTAAATAAATAGGGTGAGTTTGTAGATATCGTCAAAATAACTTGCTGTGATTTTTATTGGAATTGTGTTGAATCTATGTATCACATCAGAGGCATCTTGACAATGTTGAGTCTTCCTATTCATTTACATAGAATAGCTGTCATTTAGATCATTTATATCTTCTTTGATTTCTTACATTTAGGTTTTACCATTTTCTTCACATAGGATTTTGAATGGATTCTATTAATTTGTGTTTCCCCTCAGTATTTCTTTCTTTCCTTTTTTTCTGAGTATGAGTCTTAATGGCAGCAACTTCATGCAATTTCTTTGTTGTTGTTCAGTCACTAAGTTGTGTCCGAGTCTTTGTGACCCCATGGACTGAGCCATGCCCGACCTCCCTGTCCCTCACTGTCTCCCAGACTACTCCAGCATTCTTGCCACGAGAATCCCATAAACAATATAAAAGGCAATTTCTTTAGGAGCTGCAAAACTAAACCGTTAATCCAAAGTCATCATCTTTGACTTCCCCATGTTTGCTCTATAGATCATTCCAACTGTACAAAGCTCTGAAGAAAAGAAGCAAAGATATTCCCTAGTAACAAAATGAATTATATATTCTACAAACATTCATTATATAATTATATGCTTTCCCACATAAATGGAAAAATTTGGAAATAATGTTTGTCTAATGAAAGGAAAAAAAACTAAATTAAGTGGCAGAATTTTCAGCATACTTATGGCTTTCTTTTTTTTCTTACTTCTTCACTTTTGATGATGACATTGAGGAATGCAGCTGATTTTTTTTTTTTTAAGTAATTCCTCAACTCTGATTCCTTTTCAGTGATCAGATGCAATAGGCTCTATGTCAAACTCTGCACCTGTTTTTCACACCATTTGGCTATTGGGGTAGAATCTCACCTGGCAGGATCCAGCCTTATTAATAGTAATGAGCTGGAATGAGCTAGATTCTATAGGAATCAGGAACTCGGGAGAAGAAGTGATTCTGGCAGATTAAGTTTTAAAATTCTGTGACTGTGTTTCTGTCACTGTCCCATTAGAGTGACTGCCTTTCTGTTCTCTTTTCACATTGCCTGAGAAACATGATCTGGAATCATGCCAGAAACCACTCTCAGGCGCTGAATATTTTTTAAAAGCTGTTCTCTTTGACTAACAAGGATTTTCTTAAAAATCAGGACCATCAGGTTCTCTCTTTCTTTTAGTTGTGTCAGAAATATATAGCTGAATTGAAGTGGCTAAGGTTATAGCTGATATGGAAAGCAGTGAGCAATAAATTGAAATGCCCAAATACCTTATTTTCCACGTATAACTGTCATTTTATTTTATTTTTCCAACATGATAGGCTTATATATGTATATAAGCCATTTATATAATTGGGTTCAAGGCTAAAGGGTCATATAGTATTTAGCATTGCTAGTGGCCTCTAGATATGACAGGTTACTTTGGGATGTTTAATTCTCTGCTGAGGTTAGGTGATTTTAATTATACCCTTTGGTTCTTGGGACAAACAGGTCTTACAGAGTTTACTCCTGCCTGGCCAGAGCCACCTGATGTGGAGAGACAGGGAGCTCTTTTTCTTTGGCTGCTCATTGGTAGTTTGTTCGAATCGTGTTACTCGACCTCTCTGTATTTCATTTCTTTGCATCTGAAATGGAGAGAGTACCTCCCCAGTGGACCTCACTGCTAATAAGAACACTCAGCAAAATGTAGAGACAGTGTGTCCTGTCAGCTGTCCCGGAGGAAGCTGTGAGCTGAAACCACAGCTCTCCCTGATGTAATTCTCTGCTTGACCTTCCCTGAACTATGCCTCATGGAAGTCGTTAAACTCTGGTATTGCACCTACATTAGGTATGGTATACAGCTACACTGCTGTATGAAAATTGATTCAATGTCCATGAGTTCTTAATCTGTCAAAAACTCATGTAATAAGTGATTATTTTACAGTGACATCTGATCAGCTCTAACTACTTGGAAAAATCGTATTTGCTTACTTTAAAATAATTCTGTATAGTTTCTTTAGTGTCTTTTAAATAGTGAATTTTCAGAAGTTTGATAAAAACTGTTTATTAGAATTTTGTATGAAATACTTTAAAAAGTGATTTTAGCAAGCCCCTTGAATATTAACCTTCAGAAGGAAATGGCAACCCACTCCAGTAATCATGCCTGGAGAATTCCATGGACAGAGGAGCCTGGCAGGTTAAAGTCCATGGAGTTGCATAGTTAGATATGACTGAATAACTATCATTCACTCACTCACTTGAATACTAAAGAGCAGTAGTTATTTTATATCAAGATCAGATAATTGTAATAGATGGACAGTGTGTCCTAATCCATTAGGTATATCTCAGGTTTTCTTAAGAGGAAGATTCAGACTCCAGGGATGTTTGAAGAAAATCTGATTTTACAACTTAGTTTCTACAATATTACCCATAAGATTTTTTCCCCTATTCCAAATGCAATCATTTTAGATTGCAAATATATGTTGTTTATGTTTTTAATACATAGTTTCTCCTTGGCAACACATTGTGATATTAAGAGAAAATGAGAGAGAGCAATGAAAACCATGGAATACTAACAAAAAGCTTAGTATGTCAGCAGCATCTAGTGCATATCGGAGAAACGAGTTATGAAGTAATGAGGCCCGTATTGAAATACAGCATAGTTATTTTTTTCCCAGAGAATCTCTTTTTGATGGTATATTTAATAAGCAGCTTCACAGGCAGTTGTACCATATTCATTACAAATAAATTGCACAGTTTTTCCATTGCATAAAAATCTCATCACAGCCTTTTGCTTTTGTCTTTGTTTAGAAAGAAGGTGATTATTAAGTATATTCAGCAATAATGGCAGACATAGAGATTTCTCTATGCTGATTGCAAAATCTAATTTGTATAATTTATAAAGCGAGAGACAGAGAATGTGGTGCAGTACAAGGAAAAAACACACGCCAAGCAATGTATTTTCAGTTAGTCACTGCCCCTGGTGTTCAGTATGAGGGTGTTTGATGTGTAAGCTAATAGCAGAGCTGCAGAGCTTCTGATTACTGGACTTGACACTGCAAATTCATTTTACCAAACTTTGGCTAGTGTTACCAAAAAAAGAAAAAAATCTGATTTTTCATGCTGAATTTAGTGACTTATTTGCAAAACATTAATAAAGGTTAATTTTACCCCTCTCAGTTTTTCAGATGTCTGTATAAAGAAACAGCAGAGGTTGATCAACAATTGTTGTACTTTTATTATTTTTTAAAGATTTGTCTGCTCTTTGAGCTTCTTAAATGTTTAAGAACATGGAACTATATAAGCTTTAAGAAATTAATTTTCTAAAACACTCAAGATTTATTTTGCCCCCATGTATTCAAATCTGTTAGCCAAATATCTGTTTCATTTTGCCTTTGCCTTTTAAGAAATCATTCCTCCTAATCTGTCTTTTCACACTAAGAAGCTTTTGTGGTAATAATAACAACAACAACAATCTGCTTTAGTCTGAATTTAGACTTCATCGTAATCAAATTTCTGCCTCATGAAATATAAAGTTAGAATCTTTTGTCCTTTCTATACGTGTATCAGTGTTTGTGTCTGAATACTGTTGAACTCATAGATGAACAGTATTAGACTTCCCTGCACATGGTAGATACTCAATAATGTATGTGGTTTATCAATGGAAGATGAAATTTATCAGAGTTATTGTTTTTGCAGGTCCTTCAACTGTGTCTGTAGGTCAGTAGCACTGTACACTGACCAGAAGCCCTCACTGGACCAAGGGTTTCCCACTAAACATCCTTAGCCATCTCAGTTACAGGCGGCTCAGCAGCTCTTCTTGGTCTTGGTTCTCTTTCTCTCTCTCCCTCTATCCTCCATGCCCACATATCCCCCATTACTAACAGGAGACATTTTAGCCATTTTAGCTTGGGTCATTTTATCTGTGAAATTCAGTGAATTAAGTATTTTCAGGTATCTACACAAAATAAATCATTGTGATCTCATTTGTAATATAAAAAACATCACCAATGTTATTTCAATGTACAAATCATTAACAAAAGTAGACTCCTTTTCTCCGTGTATCAATCTAGATCCACAAGCAAATTAAAAAAATGAGAACTCAGCACATATTGGCCACATCCAGAGTTGTTTGTTTTCTGCCACAATGAGTTGTTTGTTTACACCATCTATCAAAATCAAACCCAGTTGTGAAACTGCAGTAGAAGTTGAAGTGGCTCTTTATAAGGAACAGGTCAATAAATAGAGTGGTTAATTCATGATGAGTTAGTAATTAGAGATTGCTAATGAAGTTATACTCATTACAAAATGACATCCAGTGGTAAAGAACATGACAAGGACTGAAAATTTAAACCGAGTTATATAGAAAGATAAAAGCAACTTAAGTTGGACAAATGCATCTTGTTTCATTTGTATCTCTTATAAGGCCTTAGCCAGCTGAAGAACTATCTCTCATATAGACAGGAAAAAAACTAAGAAAAAAATTTAAAAAACAGCATTATATAATCCCAAACTTCACAACGCTGTACAATATTCAATCACTTTTTTTTTTCCTAGCAAAAAAAAACACACCAAACCTAAAAGCATGGTAAATGAAACCTTGACTAAAAGTCTTAAGAGCAGTGTGGGAATAATTTCAATAATTTAAAAAGATGTTCCTTGTTGTAATAAAAATTGATTCCTTTTATTTACTTGAAGGCATGCTTGTTGTAAACACCTTAAAATTAAATTGAAATGCACCTAATCCATGTTTTTCTGAACTACTTGATTCAGTGTTTTCAAGTACATTTGTGTGGAATTTCTGAGCTATTTATATGTAAATAGAAAGTCTTCTGTAATTGGCACAGGGAAAACCTGCCAGAAGCCCAGTAATCTAATCTAAGTTGCACTTTTTTTCCCCCTCTCTGTTATACATTCATAATGGCATTTGAGGGCAAGCAGTTTGATCCTTATGTCAACATCACTCTCCTTTGCAATAAGGGAAAGGATAGGGAAACTTTGTTTTAAGGATTAAATGGTGAAATTTTTCTGTGACACACCATCTTAGACAGAGCTGCCGGGTTTTATAGGGAGCAAAAAGATATCATTAACTTCTAAGTACTTGGAATAGGAATTCAAATGATTTGCTTCAGGTAGTAGAATGAAAAAAAAAAGTAAAATTGCACAATTTTTCTGGCTGTAATAGACTTTGTTTTATTGAATTTTATTTTATTTTTAAGATTACGTTCTGCTTGAGACTTTGGTAACTGATACTGAAGCAGTTGTTCTGTTTATGCATTTTTACTTATTTGTGTTTATTGGGGAAAACGTTAACCAGAAGTCCTATCAGGTAGGCTTCTCTGGTGGCTCAGATGGTAAAAAATCTGCCTGCAATGCAGGAGACCCAGGTGTGACCCCTGAATCAGGAAGATCCCCTGGAGAAGGGAATGGCAACCCACTGCAGTATTCTGGGCTGGAGAATTCCATGGACAGAGGAGCCTGGTGGGCTATAGTCCATGGGGTCACAAAGAGTCGGGCACAACTGAGAGACTAACACACATACGCAGACACTGTAGGAAGTTGTTATATGCCTATTATCACTCATGAGATGTTTAAAATTAAAGGAGCCTGGGGTGGGGGGAGTCTGAATCCCAACTGCATTCTGGAGCAAGCAATATTTTTTTTTAAAGGTTTTATACTAAATTTGTTAAAATAAAGTTTATTATTCATGCTGCCATCTACCATCCATTCAGGTATCTATCCATTCATTCATTCTTCAGTAAATAGTATATCATGCCCAGCTAGGCTTAAGCACTGGTCTGGATGCTGAGAGTACAATAGCAAACAGGAGATGCACATGGATCTCATGAAGAGCACCTTCTTGTAACTGGAACTGTAACCTAAAGTATTGGATTGGCCAAAAAGTTCAGTAGGGTTTGATCAACCCAATATATCATTGAATGAAAGTTACATTAAAAATTTAAGTATTTCCCATTTTCAAGAACTGCACAGTATTGAGTATTTGTCTTTTCTAAATAGCTAATATTTATCTATTGAAGCACAACCTGTTTTAGGTTGATCTCTTTTTAACATATGACCCCTAAATGAAAAGTATTGGATGAAATTTTTATTTATGTTTCTGGGATCATGGTTTTGGTTATTATGCTGGCCTAGAATTCAATATTTAAATAATGTACATGACTAGATTATTAGACTTGATTTTGATTTGTACTTCATTTTTGACTACCAGACTGATACTGTCTTCTTGCTAGTTATTATTTTCCTTTTCTGTAGCAGAAACATTCCTCCCCTATTCTCTTATTATTCTTTCTGATTCATGAATATGAACACAAGCTCCCTAGGGTTACTACAATTATTCCAATTATTTTCAAAATAAGAGATGCTTTATAAAGTAAAATGGCTTTTCCTATAAATAAAATGCATCTTCTTTGCTAAATTTATTTTTTCTGCCTACAGGTCTTCTTTGATTATACTGTTGACCCTTGAACAGTGCAGGGGTTAGGGGTGCCAACCCCTGCACAGTCAAAATTCCCAGTATAACTTTCGACTCTCCCAAAACTTTACTATTACTAACCTACTATTGACCCAAAACTTTGCCAATAACAGAAACAATTGATTAACACAGGTTTTGTATGTCATATATATTCTTACAATAAATTAAGCTATAGAAACTGCTATTAAGAAAATCATAAGAATGAGAAAATACATTTAAAATACTATACTGTATTTACAGATACTGTAAGTTTATGTCATCTGTTTATAAGATGAACCATCTCTCTGTAAGTACCTATATCAGTAGTCTTATATGAAAAATGCTATAGATGTTATATGCATAACTAACCCTAGATATCAAAAAGGAAAAGATAAAAATGTAAAAATGCATTTCTTTTTATTTATGGATATAACGATACATGAGCTTCCCTGGTAGCTTAGTGGTAAAGAATTTGCCTGCCAATGCAAAAGGTGCAAGAGATGCGGGTTTGATCTCTGGGTTGGGAAGATGCCCTGGAGAAGGAAATGGCAACACATTCCAGCATTCTTGGGAAATCTCATGGACAGAAGAGTCTGGTGGGCTACAGTCCATGGGGTCACAAAAGAGTCAGACAGGACTTAGCAACTGTTTAGTTGTTCAACAGCAACATAAAAATTCATACATCAGTATTGAAGAAGGAGCAATATAATTGCTTTATGGTAGCCTAGTGTACTAGTTGTGGTTGCTTTATGGTAGCCTAGCTTATACACTAATGAATGACTCATAAAATATTTGGAAACATTGTTACATTTTTCTAAATGACTGCTTTCTTGTGATAATTGGTTGATAGTTTCTCCAGTTATGAAAGATGCATATGTACAGTAATATAATTCCTTGATATCAAAGTTATAAAACAGTAAGAAAACAAATATATAATTTTTTTTATTAAATATCATTCATCTTAGGACTCTGTAAGAATATATCAGTTTCTATATATATTTTATGCCTTCAGGACATACCTACATTTTTCTTATTTTTTTTTTTTTTTGTTTTGGTATTTCTAGGCTGTGTGGTTCATCTACAGGTTTTTTATTTAATTGATGTGGATATCCAATCATTTTTTGATATGTTTATTGATAAATATCTGCATATAAATGGACCTCCACAGTGCCAACCTTTATTATTCAAGGATCAATTGTATTCTTGGCCCTATTCCTAATAGATGAGACACTAGTTTAACTGTACTTTTACCATTTGAGAAAAATCAAGTCAAAACGATGGCAGTACCAACAATTCAATGTAAACCAGAGCACATATTTGTTAGTATTTGTGGCAAGACATTCTGAATTTTGTGGATAACAAATGTTATGTACAACACTAATATTCTAGGCTATGCCATGAACAGTAGCTGGTTTGACTCTAGTAATTCTTATAGGTAAAATATCTAGTATTGACATAAAACTTTGAGATTTACCAAAGGAAACCATTTTTTCTCATTTAATCTTCACTTATCGATAGCATCATTAACCACATCTTATAGGCAATGAAATTGGATCATTTACACCACCTGTCTGGTGCATCTGAGTTTTTGACAAGTGGTTTGATGAAAATCACACAATCCCCAAGTGCTGTTACTGACAAATTTCAGAGTGCTAGGCAAGATGGAGTGTGTGGTGCCAGTCAAAGGGTGATTGGGGGGGTAGGAGCTAAAGGACTCTCCTAAATGAATCTGAAATTGACAGCAATGAGATTCTGGAACTATCTCTATTCTCATTTGGAGAATCTGATAATTTGATAAGAATTACTTATAGGCAACCCAAACTGCAATAGTTCCCTGCGTATGAAAATATCCTTGACTATTCACCCATATCTCTGAATTAGTGATTCTTAACCTTTTTGGACGTGGGGTAGCTCCTCTTGGCCGCAGGCCCTTGCCTCAGGCATGGGGTAGCTCCTCACGGCCGCGCCTCTTTGCGTGGTCGGTTGCATCAGCGTCTCTCACATCTGTGCCGCCAGGGCCGGCGTCGCAGATTTGATCAGTGATGGACTTTCAGCCCATAGAACTGCATGTGTATATCTGATGATTTCAAGCCTCTACAGTCCATACATTAACCACAGCACCCATAATAGTCGTGAAGTTTAAGAACCTATGATTTGAATAAAGTTACAAGTTTCCGTTTGAAAGGGACCATTTTGAGATATCATAGTCTACATGATATTTTTTTTTTTTAACTAAGGCACAGGACTGGAAGAGGTCAGTCTTCATTCCAATCCCAAAGAAAGGCAATGCCAAAGAATGCTCAAACTACCGCACAATTGCACTCATCTTACATGCTAGTAAAGTCATGCTCAAAATTCTCCAAGCCAGGCTTCAGCAGTATGTAAACCGTGAACTCCCAGATGTTCAAGCAGGTTTTAGAAAAGGCAGAGGCACCAGAGATCAAATTGCCAACATCCGCTGGATCATGGAGAGAGCGAGAGAGTTTCAGAAGGACATCTATTTCTGCTTCATTGACTATGCCAAAGCCTTTGACTGTGTCGATCACAATAAACTGTGGAACATTCTGAAAGAGATGGGAATCCCAGACCACCTGACCTGCCTCTTGAGAAACCTGTATGCAGGTCAGGAAGCAACAGTTAGAACTGGACATGGAACAACAGACTGGTTCTAAATAGGAAAGGGTGTACGTCAAGGTTGTATATTGTCACCCTGCCTATTTAACTTATATGCAGAGTACATCATGAGGAACGCTGGGCTGGAAGAAGCACAAGCTGGAATCAAGATTGCTGGGAGAAATATCAATAACCTCAGATATGCAGATGACACCACCCTTATGGCAGAAAGTGAAGAGGAACTCAAAAGCCTCTTGATGAAAGTGAAAGAGGAGAGTGAAAAGGTTGGCTTGAAGCTCAACATTCAGAAAACAAAGATCATGGCATCTGGTCCCATCACTTCATGGGAAATAGATGGGGAAACAGTGTCAGACTTTATTTTGGGGGGCTTCAAAATCACTGCAGATGCTGATTGCAGCCATGAAATTAAAAGACGCTTGCTCCTTGGAAGGAAAGTTATGACCAACCTTGATAGTATATTAAAAAGCAGAGACATTACTTTGCCAACCAAGGTCCATCTAGTCAAGGCAATGGTTTTTCCCATGGTCATGTATGGATGTGAGAGTTGGACTGTGAAGAAGGCTGATCGCCGAAGAATCGATGCTTTTGAACTCTGGTGTTGGAGAAGATTCTTGAGAGTCCCTTATACTGCAAGGAGATCCAACCAGTCCATTCTAAAGGAGATCAATCCTGGATGTTCATTGGAGGGACTGATGCTAAAGCTGAAACTGCAATACTTTGGCCACCTCATGCGATGAGTTGACTCACTGGAAAAGACTCTGATGCTGGGAAAGGTTGGGGGCGGGAGGAGAAAGGGACGACAGAGAATGAGATGGCTGGATGGCATCACCGACTCTGTGGACATGAGTTTGAGTGTACTCCGGGAGTTGGTGATGGACAGGGAGGCCTGGCGTGCTGTGATTTATGGGGTCGCGGAGAGTCAGACATGACTGAGCGACTGAACTGAACTGAACTGATAAGGACTTGAATATCTAAATATCAATTTAATAAAGAAATAATGTCATTCTGTGTGCATGGGTTTAGCTGATATAGAAAATGTGTGAATGCAAGAGTTTACTTTCAGGAAATTTTACATTACTGCAGATGCTAAGTAAACAAGAACTTGCCTCCAGGACACTTTAAAAGAGATGTGAAATTTCATCGGTCCCGGCTTCACACACTACATCCTGTGTCCACAGCAGCAAATTTTCACGGTCTTCTGTGACCACGTAGCCCTGTCAACAGCTTCACTGCTACATTTTATGTGTCTCTCTTCTACCGAGGTTGTGAGTAGTTGATATAGAGAAGCAAGTGTGATTTTGTGTTTTATCTGGTTCAGAGCCCAGAAGTAACTGGATCTACCTTGTGTGTTTGCTGTCTTTCTCATATAACTTTGCATGATTTTCCCGTTAAAAAAAAAAGATGGTCAGCATTAAAAATGAACAAAATGTATTTTTGATCAGAGTTCCAGTAAGTTTGGGTCTGTTACACAGAACATTGGGGAAGGGATCAGCTCATTTGGGGACCCAGAAATTGGATGACATGATATGAATTGGTGACCCCTGTGCTTCTGTTTTGAGTCCTGGAGCTACAGGATATACATCATCCTTGAGGAGGGGAGGGTTTCTACTGACTTTAGATCTGTGTTTTCTTATTTTTTGCTGCCCCAACACTCACTAGGGGCATGGCACAGTCCCATCAACAGCAGCTAACACCTAATTTCTTAAGGGAACAGTGCATTTCAGAATGTCTGAGGAGAATAGAGTGGAAAATGTCCCATCCCCTCCCAGTGCTTTGAAGAGCCTATTCATCTCCACACCCCCCGATTAGGGGAAAAAAAAAAAAAGGTATAGAGATTGACTCATGACACTGAATCTGTCAGAACATAATGGCAACATGAGCCAAGCTTTAGGCTTGGGTGTTGTTTCCTTTGTTGGGTCAGTGGGGGTCTTCGTGCTAAAGATGCCACATAAATCCTGAAATGATGATGTCAGAGAGCTATAGTTTCTTCTACAACCAGTCTGTCTTTGTCCCTACCACCCTAGTCTCCTTAGTTATGTTAAAGCTAAGGTCATGTCTCACCTGTACTGGTGTGGAAAATGAGATTTAGACAATGGCTGTATCTTCAGTCTGGTTGTTTTCTTGGGGTGGACAGGGCCAGTTTTAGTTCATTTGGAAAGAGAGTAGCACAATGCTTAGTACAAATCATTCTACTTAAGAAATGCTCTTGATGGATTAGGATGACTGAGGAATCGAATTGCAAAGAAGAGTTCTTATTTATACCCTGCTTGGTTTCAGAAAGAATTTTCTGAGGCTTACAAAAATATTTGCTAAATAGAATACAAAAGGAAATGAGAAGAGAGACAAAACAAGGCAGAAATGATGGGCTGGATTATGGAAAGAGCTTCATCTCCCCCAAGGAAGTAGGTACCCTCTAGCCTCAAGCCACCATTTGATGGTGGTTTCCTGGTGCAAATAAGAGTGCACTGTAGACTCCTCATCTGTTCAGTTCAGTTCAGTTCAGTTCAGTCGCTCAGTCGTGTCCGACTCTCTGCGACCCCATGAATCACAGCACGCCAGGCCTCCCTGTCCATCACCAACTCCCCGAGTACACTCAAACTCATGTCCACAGAGTCGGTGATGCCATCCAGCCATCTCATTCTCCGTCGTCCCCTTCTCCTCCCGCCCCCAACCTTTCCCAGCATCAGAGTCTTTTCCAGTGAGTCAACTCGTCTCATGAGGTGGCCAAAGTATTGGAGTTTCAGCTTTAGCATCAGTCCCTCCAATGAACATCCAGGATTGATCTCCTTTAGAATGGACTGGTTGGATCTCCTTGCAGTATAAGGGACTCTCAAGAGTCTTCTCCAACACCACAGTTCAAAAGCATCGATTCTTCGGCGATCAGCTTTCTTCACAGTCCAACTCTCACATCCATACATGACCACGGGAAAAACCATTGCCTTGACTAGACGGACCTTGGTCGGCAAAGTAATGTCTCTGCTTTTTAATATACTATCAAGGTTGGTCATAACTTTCCTTCCAAGGAGCAAGCGTCTTTTAATTTCATGGCTGCAATCAGCATCTGCAGTGATTTTGGATCCCAAAAAAACAAAGTCTGACACTGTTTCCACTGTTTTTCCATCTATTTCCCATGAAGTGATGGGACCAGATGTAGTGAGCAGTATATCTCTGAGTGGTGTTATCACTTGCTATGTAATTTATGAGTGATTTCAGTGTATTAGAGGTATTCATTATGTTGCAGTTTCCCTCAATGCACTTGACGGTTTTGGAGATTACAGTCAGATGAGGAAATACTTCATCTATTCTTATTATTACAGATTGTCATGCTTTTTCAAAATGAACAGGAATTTAAGAAACATCTCATGATACACTTTTTAAATTTCCTTTGAAAATAATTTGAATTATGTCAGTCACGGAGTTTCAACTTGCTTCCTTCCTCCCTTCCCTTTAACTTATTTTAATAAACACCCCTTTTGGAAATAGCTCAATAGTAATGTCTTTGAAAATTTTTATCACATCATTTTTAGTACATTGAAAAGAGAAATGAAAGCTTTCCTTTCCTCTGACCAAGTATACGTGTCTCTACTTTAAATGTCTAGAATATGTGGTAAAGGGCTTTCCTGGTGGCTCAGTAGTAAAGAATCTTCCTTCCAAGCAGGAGACACAGGTTTAATCACAGGGATGGGAAGATCCCCTGAAGAAGGAAATAGAAACCCACTTCAGTATTCTTGCCTGGGAAATCCCATGGACAGAGGAGCCTGGCAAGGTACAGTCCATGGGGGTCACAAAAAATCAGACGTGACTTATCAATAAATCAATAACAATATGTGCTGAACTATGATAATTTATACCAAATCAGTTCAGTTCAGTTCAGTTCAGTTGCTCAGTCATGTCCGACTCTTTGCAACCCCATGGACTGCGGTACTCCAGGCCTCCCTGTCCAGCACCAACTCCCAGAACCTACTCAGACTCATGTGCATTGTGTCAGTGATGCCATCCAACCATCTCATCCTCTGTCTTCCCCTTCTCCTCCTGCCTTCAATCTTTCCCAGCATTAGGGTCTTTTCAAATGAGTTGGTTCTTCACATCAGGTGGCCAAAGTATTGGAGTTTCAGCTTCAGCATCAGTATTTCCAATGAATACTCAGGACTGATTCACTTTAGGAGGGAATGGTTGAATCTCCTTGCAGTCCAAGGGACTCTCAGGAGTTTTGTCCAATACCACAGTTCAAAAGCATCAATTCTTCAGCGCTCAGGTTTCTTTATAGTCCCAACTCTCACATCCATACATGACTACTGGAAAAACCATAGGTTTGACTAGGTGGACTTTTGTTGGCAAAATAATGTCTCTGCTTTTTAATATTCTGTCTAGATTTGTCATAACTTTTCTTCTAAAGAGCAAGTGTCTTTTGATTTCCTGGCTGCAGTCACCATCTGCAGTGATTTTGGAGCCCAGAAAAATAAAGTCAGTCACTGTTTCCACTATTTCTCTATTTGCCATGAAGTGATGGGACCGGATGCCATGATCTTAGTTTTCTGAATGTTGAGCTTTAAGCCAACTTTTTTACTCTCTTTCACTTTCATCAAGAGGCTCTTTAGTTCTTCCTCACTTTCTGCTATAGGGGTTTTGTCATCTGCATATCTGAGGTTATTGATATTTCTCCCAGCAATCTTGATTCCAGCTTGTGCTTCATCCAGTCCAGCGTTTCTCATAATGTACTCTGCATATAAGTTAAATAAGCAGGGAGATAATATACAACCTTCACGTACTCCTTTTCCTATTTGGAACCAGTCTGTTGTTCCATGTCCAGTTCTAACTGTTGTTTCTTGACCTGCAAACAGGTTTCTCAAGAGGCAGGTCAGGTGGTCTGGGATTCCCATCTCTTTCAGAATGTTCCACAGTTTATTGTGATCGACACAGTCAAAGGCTTTGGCATAGTCAATGAAGCAGAAATAGATGTTTTTCTGGAACTCTCTTGCTTTTTCCATGATCCAGCGGATGTTGGCAATTTGATCTCTGGTTCCTCTGCCCTTTCTAAAACCAACTTGAACATCTGGAAGATCACGGTTCACGTACTGTTGAAGCCTGGCTTGGAGAATTTTGAGCATTACTTTGCTAGCGTGTAAGATGATTACAATTGTGCGGTAGTTTGAGCATTCTTTGGCATTGTCTTTCTTTGGGACTGGAATGAAAACTTACCTTTTCCAGTCCTGTGGCCACTCACTGCTGAGTTTTACATATTTGCTGGCATACTGAGTGCAACACTTTCACCTCATCATCTTTTAGAATTTGAAATAGCTCAAATTCCATCACCTCCACTAGCTTTGCTCATAGTGATTCTTCCTAAGGCCCACTTGACTTCACATGTCTGACTCTAGGTGAGTGATCACTCCATCATGGTTATCTGGGTCATGAAGATCTTTTCTGTATGTCTCTTTGTATTCTTCCACCTCTTCTTAATATCTTCTGCTTCTGTCAGGTCCATACCACTTCTGTCCTTTATTGTGCCCATCTTTGCATGAAATGTTCCCTTGGTAGCTCAAATTTTCTTGAAGAGATCTATACCAAACACACAGGTGAGATACTCTCTTGGAAACCTATCAAAGCTACATGTTCTAATACTGTAGGGAAATACAGATTTCCTTTTGATTTCAAAAGGTTGAACTCAATTCTTTTTTAAAAAATGATGCCTGCTCTGTGTAAGACAGCCATGTAGGCACAGTGAGAATTCAAAAGTATAAGCAATATAAAAGATGCTTGTTAGAAGTTTACTGTCTAGTAAGAGACATATAAAATATATAATACAAAGTATAGCAACTATAATTTAATAGAAAATACAGCGTAGTAGAATCTAAGTTCCCTGGATGCAGGAATTTGTGTCTGTTTTGTTCCTCACTTGATCACCAGTGTCTACAAAGATGCCTGGCACTTGGCAGGCATGTAATAAATGTACATCGAATAAGTAGATGGAATATACAAGTGATAGCTAAGAGCTTCCTAGACTGTGTGTCATTCCAGCGATCAGGAAAATATTCATGGAAAAGATGGCATTTTGGAGATGTGTGGCAGTGTTTCAAAAAAAAAGGTGAAGGTATGAATCAGGAAAGCAGAGGGAAGGAAGGTCATTGAGTTTCTTTTCAATTTATGTTCTTCCTTGCAATATTTTTTTTTTCCCTGGGAATAATTAACAGTGTCAGCAGGCCAATTTCCAGTACCCAGTGGTAGCGTGTTCCTTCCAAAGGCATTAACTGCTGATTTACACTGGCTCTTAAAACGTTTTAACTCTCTAGGCAAGAATCTGACTTTCTTCCGTGTTCCCTTTCAACTCTGCCTTTTCCTTTCTAACATCATTTTCAAAGAAAGACTGAAGACCCTGAGTAAAAGGAGGTGAAATCCTTTCTCTTTCAGTTTGACTTCTTAGTTCTTTGAAACAGAGAGGGGAGGCCTTGCTGCCTGCCTCCCCCCTGACCCTCTTCCCAGGGCCTCCCTCCTGCCATTGCTCCCAGATGGGGGGGTGGCTCTCAGCAGCAGCTGCTTCCCTGTGGTGGGCGCCACCCCCTGTTCCTGAATTCCCCTGCAGCCCCACAGGGATATAGAACCCGGGCCCTGGAGACCTTCAGAGAGCAAAGAAGTCACGGCAGCAGAGAGGAGCTCTCCATTAAGAGTCGCTTCTGCCTCCTCTTTCCACAGCGTGCTGGCCCCTCTGTGCAGCCAGACATTTCCTTTGTGTAGAGTTGATTTCTTTACCTTCTATGCTCATTCAACACATTTATTGAGTGTTTATGCTAGGTGATCAGAATACAAAGACAGTAGTCATCTCTTTGAATGAGCAGAACTATCAGTGTGGTATCTAGGAACAAAACCACTAGTCATCACAGTGGACAACATCATTTAACTTGTCTACATCCCCGCTAGTCTTAGCATGTTAAACTAACCCAGTTGACAGTATTAATTGACCAGGCATGTTTATTGGAATGATTGAGCCATGTATGTGTAAGTGTGAGCCATGTATGTGTAAGTGTAACCCATGTAATTTAAAAAAAAAAATCAATGCCACTGTGAAATGGATATTTATAAAAAACACTAATACTTGTGGGAAAATACAGTGCTGCACTCAACATGCCAGCAAATTTAGAAAACTCAGCAGTGGCCACAGGACTGGAAAAGATCAGTCTTCATTCCAATCCCAAAGAAAAACAATGCCAAAAAATTCTCAAACTACCGCACAATTGCACTCATCTCACATGCTAGTAAAGTCATACTCAAAATTCTCCAAGCCAGGCTTCAGCAATATGTGAACCATGAACTTCCATATGTTCAAGCAGATTTTAGAAAAGGCAGAGGCACCAGAGATCAAATTGTCAACATCCGCTGGATCATGGAGAAAGCAAGAGATTTCCAGAAAAACATCTATTTCTGCTTCATTGACTACGCCAAAGCCTTTGACTGTGTGGATCACAATAAACTGTGGAAAATTCTGAAAGAGATGGGAATACCAGACCACCTGACCTGCCTCTTGAGAAACCTGTATGCAGGTCAGGAAGTAACGGTTAGAACTGGACATGGAACATCATACTGGTTCCAAATAGGAAAAGGAGTACGCCAAGGTTGTATATTGTCACCCTGCTTATTTAACTTCTATGCAGAATACATCATGAGGAACTCTGGGCTGGAAGAAGCACAAGCTGGAATCAAAATTGCTGGGAGAAATATCAATAACCTCAGATAGGCTTCAGTCCATGGGGTCGCTAAGGGTCGGACACGACTGAGTGACTTCACTTTCACTTTTCACTTTCACACATTGGAGAAGGAAATGGCAACCCACTCCAGTGTTCTTGCCTGGAGAATCCCAGGGACAGGGGAGCCTGGTGGGCTTCCGTCTATGGAGTCACACAGAGTCGGACACGACTGAAGTGACTTAGCAGCAGCAGCAGCAGATATGCAGATGAAACCACCCTTATGGCAGAAAGTGAAGAGGAACTCAAAAGCCTCTTGATGAAAGTGAAAGAGGAGAGTGAAAAGGTTGGCTTGAAGCTCAACATTCAGAAAACAAAGATCATGGCATCTGGTCCCATCACTTCATGGGAAATAGATGGGGAAACAGTGTCAGACTTTATTTTGGGGGGCTCCAAAATCACTGCAGATGCTGATTGCAGCCATGAAATTAAAAGACGCTTGCTCCTTGGAAGGAAAGTTATGACCAACACAGATAGCATATTAAAAAGCAGAGACATTACTTTGCCAACAAAGGTCCGTCTAGCCAAGGCTATGGTTTTTCCTGTGGTCATGTATGGATGTGAGAGTTGGACTGTGAAGAAAGCTGATTGCCGAAGAATTGATGCTTTTGAACTGTGGTGTTGGAGAAGACTCTTGAGAGTCCCTTGGACTGCAAGGAGATCCAATCAGTCCATTCTAGAGGAGATCAATCTTGGGTGTTCATTGGAAGGACTGATGCTTAGGCTGAAACTCCAATACTTTGGCCATGTCATGCGACGAGTTGACTCACTGGAAAAGACTCTGATGCTGGGAGGGATTGGGGGCAGGAGGAGACGGGGACGACAGAAGGAGATGGCTGGATGGCATCACTGACTCGATTGACATGAATTTGAGTGAACTCCAGGATTTGGTGATGGACAGGGAGGCCTGGCCTGCTGTGATTCATGGGGTCGCAAAGAGTCGGACATGACTGAGCGACTGAACTGAACTGTTGCAATTTTTAAAAGCTTGATTAAAAACGTGGACTCTGAAGCCAAACTATGCAATTCAAATTTTAGTTTCTCCACTGGTTTCTATACTGATTGTATAATATCAGGCAAGTCATTGAGCTACTCTGAACCTCATTTTTTTCTTTCTAATGTGAAATGGGAACAATATTACCTACCTTCTAGGACTGTTGGAATGGTTGTTTGATGATTAAATGACAAAGTACTTGGAGAAGGAAATGGCAAAGTACTCCAGTATTCTTGCCTGGAGAATTCCAGGGACAGAGGATCGTGCTGGGCAACAATCCATGGGGTCACAAAGAGTAGGACATGACTGAGAGACTTACACACACACACACACACACACACACACACACATGCAAAGTACTTAGAACTGTGGCTGGTGCATACCAAGTGCTATATGTTAGTCATTATTGAAAGTGTGTTTGCTTTTCAAGGTCTTAACAATGGAGCAGCCTGAGGTTAAATACTTCTTTTCTTTAGAAACGTCCCTGTGTTTCAGCGCCCATCTCTTACACCCAGTTTCCTCCTTCATCAGTGAACATTCCCGAGATTCCAGTGTGTGTGATCATGTGCAATTTGGATTCAGTATCAGTGCTTGTTTCTGAGACCTGCTCACAACACAGTGTCCCGTTAACAGTAGGTCCCACGCTCTGCCTGGTACTTTTAATGAACATACAAGCTGGCTCTGCAGCCACGAAAATTGTCTTGCTACCTCTCAGCATAATGTGCTTGTAGACAATTATTAGATTTTTCCTACTTCTGAGAAAGAACTTGAGCTCAAATAATAGTAGAATAATGATGCTGCCTCAGATTTGAAAAAAATAGAAAAACAAACAGTTTAAGAATAGCTGTAAGTTGCATGTGATCAAAATTCCATATGAGTCTAAAGGCACTAAAGATACTTGTCTCTTTCATTTCACAAGATAACAGTTTGTCCCAAAGATAGTTAAGTGGGTTTCTTGCTTTGGGAAAATAAGCCTTTGTATAATTCAAAATTTTTTTATGAAATCAGGAACCTTTCTTTCTGTTCTGTGGTTGTTTTCTTTGACATTGTTTCTCTTGGGTCTGTTCTCCTGGTGGTTCCTGCTCTGGCTCTCTACCTTCTAGGCGGCTGTCTAAAGCTGCCTGAGCCCTGGGTGGAGGACTGTGCCTGGGTCTGATTTGGATCTCTTGGTGTAGAGAATATGAGCACAGCATCAAAGGTCAGAACCAAAGAGACCTTCACCTGTGGTAGGAATGATAAGGAAGGCATTGTATCAAACATAAAGCCCATTTGAAAGTAAACTGAATGCAGAGTAAAAAGAAAGGGCAGTGTAAAATGAAAAGGATCTAAGACAATTTCTGTAACCAGGATGGGGTGTTTAAGCTTTCTTTTTTGCTCACTGATCTGTGGTATTTGCAATTACAGGCACAAGACTGAGATACACCTAACCCTCCTTCCAGCTGACCCATATAATTATTTCTGTTAAAAGCAAGAGGTGTTACATTAATCTGAGCTTTTGAGATTACTGGAAAATAAGTAACAGCTATAGAGTTATAATAAGCAGTATATTTAGAAAATAGAATTTGAAGTTCTGTCAATTATCATCATTATGAAATGTCTATTGAGATGAAGTGATTGCTGTCATTTTAGTGAAATTTCTACTTTATTTTTTTCTGCTCAAAATGTTATTAAATTGTAAACATAATACATAAACAGTTATCATATTACTCTGGGAGATTTACAAATTATTGAACTTTTTTAAAATTTGAGAGGGGAAGGCAAATAATATTCTTATAACTAATCTTCTCCTTAGTAAATCTTTATCTGAGTTTAACCTAGATGAAACACTAGGCTTTTAGTGCAAATTGAAGATGTAGTTTTAATTTTAGATGTTGAGATAAGATGTCTAAACATCTTAGTCAAGCTGACTGATCCATACAGTTGTTTTTGCAATACACAATCTCAGGCAAGAGGATTTCATATTTTTATCCTTGAAATTCTCTGGCATTATGGCTTTGTTTTCAACACAGCATTGTTAATGCTACATTCTACTTTGTTGCCTTAGGATTCCTAAGGAGATGAATGCAGTGACTTAGAGAAAATAATTAATAAGGTATTTGAAAAACTATTTTATATCTGTCGTTTGAAGGAGGTACTGAATGGTTTGGAATTACTGAATGGTCTATTTTTGGCAGGAAAAAGAGGCTATATAAGAAGGAGACACGTATGTCAATCACTAGACATCAAAAGTCTTTTTTAAACTTTACATTTCAACAGTTTTTAATATACTCAGACCTATGCAGCCATCACCATTGACCTCCCACCTCCCCAACCCTAGGCGACTATTAATCTGGTTTCTGTTTCTATATATTTTCCTATTTGGACAGTCCATATAAATAGAATCATACAATATGTGTGTTTTTTAAAGTGGTAAAAAGCACAAGATATAACATTGACAGTTTTAAAAAATCTTAGCCTTTTAAAAATGTATAGTTCAATGGCATTACCTATGTTCGTACTGTTGTGAGACAGGTCTCCAGAACATTCTCACTTTGTAAATCTGAAATATGCCCAGTAGATAACAACTTCCTTTGGCCCTCCTCCCTTAGGCCCTGGTAACCACTATTCTGCTTTCTGTTTCTTTGTATTTGACTACTTGAGATGTGCAGAACTATACAGTGTCTTTCTAAGGCTGGTTTATTTCACTTGGCATAATGTCTTCAAGGTTCGTCCATGTGTTAGCTTGTGACAGAATTTCCTTTTATTTTAAGGGTGATAATAATCCATTGTTTGTATATATCACACTTTGTTTTTCCATTCAGCTGTCAGTAAACATTTTGGTTGCCTCCACCTCTTGGCTAGTGTGAATAGCACTATAAACATGAATGTACAAATATGTCTTTGAGACCCTGCTTTCAATTATTTTGTGTAAATACCCAGAAGTGAAATTGCTGGATCATATAGTAGCTCCATTTTTAACTTATTGAGGAACTTCTATATCTTCCATAGCGACTGCATCATTTTACAGTGCCCCCAGCAGTGCACAAGGATTCGTTTCTCTACATCCTCACCAACACCTGTTTTCTGTTTGTTTTTATTGTAGCCTTCCTAATGGGTATAAAATGATATCTCATTGTTCTTTTGATTTGCATTCCTTTAATGATTAGTGATGTTGAGCTTTTTTTATATTTTTATAAATTCGTTGACCATTTTATATAATCTTTGGAGAAATGTCTGCTCAAATTCTTTGTCCATTTTAAATAGAATTATGTGATTATTTTGTTGTTGTAGTAATTCTTTTGAAATTGTAGACATTACCGCTTATCAGATTTATGACTTGCAAACATTTTCTCCTGTTCTCAGTTTTCTTTTTCACTCTGTTGATTGTGCCCTTTGATGCAGAAGCTTTCAAGTTTGATGTAGTCCGATTGGTCAGTTTTTACTCTTTCTTGTGCTGCTGCTGCTGCTGTTAAGTCACGTTAGTCATGTCCAACTCTATGCGACCCCATAGACGGCAGCCCACCAGGCTCCCCTGTCCCTAGCATCCTATTCAAGAAGTTAGTCCAAAAACCTTTTACAAATTCATATATATATGTGTGTGTGTACAGTCAACTTTTGATTATAAAAACTGAGGTCAGTAATTCAAAGATTAACCCGAGTCATTTATGTTTACATTTAAAATGCAATTTGTGTTTGTATCTGCTTATGAGTGTGCCTAGAGTTCTGAAAGGTAATTGCAGCAAAATAATGAAGCTTTATCATGAATGTATGACTCAAGAAAAGATGGAACTATGTCTGATTTTCATGGCTTAATCCCCTGAGGGAATCATTTACATGTCCTTCTTTCAAGAATTTTCTTGGTAGGATGCAGAGCTACAAAGAAGTGAATATGATTTGCTTTATAAATATATATATTTATAAGCTATTTTATGCTTAATATGCTAAGATATGCTGCAATCTAAATTTGAATAAAAGATATGCATAATTAAGATTTAACTCTCTAATAATGCTCAAGTTACAGGGACTTAGGTTACTTTGCAAGTAAAATGGATTATTTCCCCACTTGTCTGCCGGGGTGTATATATGAGTATTATGTGGGAAGCGTTAATTTGGAGTTAGGCATAGCCTAATCTCAAAAGTGTTTCTTTCTCCTCCTGTGTTTATTTTTGTGTGTGAATGGCTTGTTAATGTCTCCGCTTAACAAAAACAAGATCCTGGATACCATTCTTCAGTCTTTCTCTCCCTCACACATCACATCCAGTCACCAGGTGATTTCAGTTTTACCTCCAAAATTCTAAAGCCACTTCCCTATCCTAGCTATCACTCTCCTTAGCAAAGATGCCAAGTTCTGTCTTTAAGTACCATAGTAGCATTTTTCTTACTGTTCTGCCTGCCTTGACTTGCCTACTTCAATTAGAAGTCATCGTCCTAAAATATACTTTGCTCGTGTCAATCTCATTCTTAAAATTCTTCCATGATTCTCAGTTGCTCTTGAATACTAATCCTCTCAGCATATCTCACAAGCCTTCTGCAGTCTGGGCATGTTCACCCCAGCAATCTCATCTACTGTCATTTCCTTACACCTCTGATAGCCTTGATCTCAGGTTCTTCTAACTCCCTCTCTGTTTATCTGTATCTCTCAGTGAACTGTGTGCTTCCTGAGGTCAGAAATCTTGCCAGTCTAACCCACTGCTGTAGCCCTTGTGTCTACCGAACACAATGTATACTCCGTTAGGTGTGCAATTAAAGTGTGTTGAATGAATAAAAGCAGCAGTGCAGTAAGCATAGGGAACACTGTCCTCTTCCTAACTGCAAATTTTCTTACAGTGATTTAGTATATTTATTGTTTTTTGTCATCCAAGGAGGCTTGAACAAGTTCTCTAAGCTTCCCTTTCCTCATCTGTAAGATAAAGGACAAACCTTTGGCAGATAAATCTGGAATTGAAAGGTAGTGGACCAGGTCATTGCGAACTTAACACTGTGATCCTACATATACATCATCACCTAACTTTACCTAAAATTCCAGAGTAGCTGCCACATATGTTATATGCATACATATGTGTATGTATACATTGTGTATATATATATATAATAAAATATTTATAAAATTTATTAAGTATTTGTAAAACATTTTATGTATATATATTAGTTCTAATCATATATTTACCTTCTTAATCACTATTAAGGCTTGTTTAAACTTTTTCACTTAATCACTGTTAAGCTTAACCCTATTAAGGTTTGTTTAAACTTTTTCAGTGTCAAATATGTCTTTTTCAACTTAAGCTTGATTTGTCTCAATGTTAGTATCATATAAAATTACTGTAAGTGAATACCTTTCCTGTAAATTGAGAAACTATAAAATAGAGGAAATGGATGTATGCATGCCTTTATGAAATACACATTTCCTTTTATTTTACTAGCTGCGCTATTGAGGTACCATTACCTCTGTTGTGAGGTATTTCTGAGAATAATTGCCATGTGGTATGAGGTACTGAAGTTTCCTAAAGGAAGCACATAATATACATTCAAAATAATAATGGAAATAATTGTATTGTTTACTCTGAAAACTCGTGTTTATACATCTCATCAGAACTGTTATGTGTTAGAATTAGCTAGATCGAATATTAACTGAAATAATTGTAGACATGTCTTTTGCTCCTGTACCTTTGATCTACACTACATTCCATCTTCTTAATAGAACCTTCTTTCCTTGCATATCTTTTCCTGCTCCAGCTCACTCAGTACCTGCGTTACCAGCATCAGCAAGAGACTTTAAGAATTGACATACTTGCTCTCTCGCCATCCCACACATGAGTAGAAATGACTAGAAAAGCCAGTTCCAGTTATAAACTTCTCAGTCTTCAGAGTCCCAGAGGGACATGTGCATGAAAGCGAGTAGTGATCATGAAAATTTTTCGCTCTGCTTCTCTCACCAGAGACAGCGGTTCCAAGCTTTTGTCATACTCTTCCAAATGCCAGGCATACTTTCTTCCTGGTGAGAATTAATTTATAACCCACCAAAATCACACCAGCAATGAAGAGTTTCTTCTTTTGTTCATTTGCTTATCCATCCATTCATTCTTTATGGAGAATTTAATCATTTGACACTCTTTCTTAGCTGCTTCAGTCTTTAATACAACACGGTGCCAGAATTCATTCCTTGCCAAGCAGCGAAGTTGCAGACTCGCAGCTCATGCCAAGGAAACATCTTGGCCAGGAGTGTAATTACTGAGCCATTGAAAATGATCCTGGCCCACAAAAGAGGAATAAAAGATCCCGTAGATTCTTCCTGTATTACCTCCCCCTCCCAGGTTTCCTTTCAGAGGGATGATATAGCAAGCAGACTGTTTTTCAAATGTGTTCCATCCCTGAAAGAAAATGTTTTTTGAGCAAATGTCTTTATGAATATTTTATTCTTTAATGATAGCACATATATCTATCTGTTTTGGGTGCACGTGGCTTCAGGAAAAATGCAAGAGCATTTCGCCAGGTATACAGTTTGGTCAACAGTTATAAGTATCAAGACTGAATTACATATTAATGAACACTGCTCTCAGCAAATGGAAGTCCATTTAAAATTTAGTTTCACAATGTGATTAAGCCAGCACAGTACTGACTCTCTTTACACAGATCACTGGACCCATGAATTTGAAAGTCCTCTTTGATGGATATTTTTCTTTCTTGCTGCAGTCACTGCGCATTTTCCCATCTCTTCCCCTCATCAAAACCGTTCACTCCTGCAGCCCTTTCCTAGTTGTCACCCTCATCTACTGATCTCTGGAGCACTCTTGCCTTCTGTGGTGATGGGGCATCTGACACATCTCATCCTAGGGACACTTTCAACACCTGGACCTACCTCTTGACTTTTTTTTTTGTAACTCTGACAGCTTTATTATATAATCAGCTTTAAAGCCGTATCTCCAACTTGTCTTCAGTTGAAATTGCCCTCCATTTAAAGTCTTGAGCCCTGAGTGTTCTTTGTCTGTTTGAAATATGGGTGGTGCTTACAACTCTGCTGTTATACTCACTGAACCCACCCTGTGCCCTACCTAGAATGAGCTTCAGTTATCTGATTTTTCTCAGTGTACCTGGAGTTGAAGACCCAGCGGGTCTGTGACCTTAAGAAATCCATCATGCCCACAAACCACAATCTTCTTCTGTGTCAAATTGTTGTCTGGCTGAAACCTGGAGGCTCCCTTCCAACCATAAAATTTTTATAAACTTTATCAGGAGGAAGTCTTTCTGAGGTCAGCATGCTGAGTCAAGTTATAGATTCTTTATAGAATTATAAAGAATGCATTTTTGGATATTATAAAGTATCCATGTTTGATCCCTTATATCTGTGAGCATGCATTCCTTGTTTGTTTATATTTTTCTAGTCTGAAGTATCTAAGTGAATACACTGCCATGTGACTATAGAGGAAGAACTCACTAAAATGATTAAATATGATTTTTGGTGCTAGAAGGAAAAAGAACCAGTATTACAGGGAGAAAGCTCTGTCTCCATACTAATAATTGTTAAACTAAAATATCTGCTACATTACTGAAGACATGAGACTCTATGATTTCTCTAAAACCTCTTATTTGGTGCTAATGAAAACATTTATATTTTGAATAGCAGGTCTTTGAAACTATGTGTCAGAAATGAGATATAACTAAGAAAAATAAGCCAAATGACATGGTAAATATTCTAGAAAATCTTGTCTGCTCCAAGGCTCTCTTTACTCTGCCTATGTAATCTATGGGAAATGCTTAGAATATTTATCTAAGGAACCTGCAGATACGCTGATATAGTTAAAACCATAACTGTTCAATTAGGAGCCCATTGTAAATCAGCCCATGGCTAGGTTGTTTTAATAGCAGGGACACTGACACGGGGAGTTCATTTCTTAATTTCCTGAGTAAATGAGGGCATACATTTAAAAATAAAAATGTTGCCTTGAAGCGGTGTTAACAGAACACAAGTAAGGTTCAGAACCTTTGTTTAATTTCTCTTCTTTGCTTTTGCGGTACTTTCAAAACCACAGCATTTGTTTTTCATCTACTCAGGATCTTCCAAGAACCCGAAATCCCTTTTCCAGAATGGAATATGAATATGAATGGGAGTGGCTTTGTGAGTCTTTAGATTTACAAGTCAACTATTTCTTCTTATTCACTTTGGAGACAGGCTGAACTCAGACACAAAATTAAATATAGAGGGATTGGGGGTGGGAGGAGACGGGGACGACAGAGAATGAGATGGCTGGATGGCATCACCGACTCGATGGACATGAGTTTGAGTGAACTCCGGGAGTTGGTGATGGACAGGGAGGCCTGGCGTGCTGTGATTCGTGGGGTCGCAAAGAGTCGGACACGACTGAGCGACTGAACTGAACTTAACTGAAAGTAAAATATAACATGTAGCTTTTCAGTTCATCAGAATTTTGATGTTTCACATAGTAACAGCTTAAATTAGAAATATTTCATCTGCAAGATACTTTTTTTAATCTGTGCCTCATTCCGGGGTTTATCATTACTGGCATTTTTTTTAGTGTCTTCTGTGTGTGAGGTGACTTTCCAGGTGCCACAGTGGTAAAGAATCCACCTGCCAATGCAGGAGATACAAGATATGCAGATTTGATCCCTGAGTTGGGAAGATCCTGTGGAAAAGGAAATGGCAACCCACTCCAGTATTCTTACCTGGAAAATTCCATGGACAGAGGAGCCTGGGAGGCTCCCATCCATGAAGTTGCAAGAGTCAGACATGACTGAGCGTGTACACACACACACACACAGCCTGGGAGGCTCCCATCCATGAAGTTGCAAGAGTCGGACATGACTGAGTGTGTACACACACACACACACACACACACCTGAGGTGCCCTCATGAAGTCGCAAGAGTCGGACATGACTGAGCATGTACACACACACACACACACACACACACACACACCTGCCTGAGGTGCCCTGAGCACCACAGAGTCGCTACCCTCATGGAGTTTAAAATCTTAGGAAAATTGTTTAGATCACAACTAAAATGAAAAAAAAAAAAAAGACTGAGAAACATATATATGCTGTATATAATCTGAAATTAATTTGACTTGCTATTATAGTGTTAATGAAATTATTGCAATTACAGTTTTTACCAAATAAATAGGACAACCATTTTGGTGAAAGTAAAAACATGATTTGCAACAGTACAATCTTCTTATCTAGAACAATTTGATAAGGCCAGATAATCAAGATTTTGTTTTGTTTTGTTTTTAGAGAAAATTTACCCTGGCAGATTGTTATGGCAGGCACCTAGTAGATAAACAATAAATGCTTACTGATCTTATTAAAAGAACAATTAGAAAAACACATAAAATAATACTGAATTAAACATTAGATTCTGTGTTATAGATCATACATGCTGAAGAAGTTTCTGTATAAGAGCAATCACTGTAAATGAGACTAGTCGGTGGGGGAGGGATCTTCATGAATAATTGACTGCCATGGCGACCCAAAGTGGCACAAGATCAGTGCATATTCCTGCTTTAAAAATATGCTATTTCACTTCTGAAAACTCTGACTCACTCTTTGTAACTCAAGACAGGCCAGTATTGGGTCTTTCCATTGCGATTTTGCTGTACCTTCTCATATGTTTATTTCCTACTCTCTACTCATTCAATGAATCGTTTTGAGTTCTGACTATGTGCCAGGCATCGTTCCAGCCACTGAGGATACAGCAGTAAACTCACCTTGTCCAAGTCTCTGTCAACATGTAACCTACATTGTTTTGTGTATATGTAGATATGGAGGAAGAAACATAAACAGCAATGGCAGTGTTTGTATGTGTGTGTGTGTGTGTCTGCATATATAAGTGTTATGGAGAAAAATAAGGTACAGCAGGGATAAGTGCCCAGAAGCATGGAATGGGCATCTTTTATGTGCCTGTCATGGAAGACTTTTTCTAATATGGTGACATTTGACCAGAGATTTGCAGAAAATGAGAGAGGGGATTGTGCAGACATCCTGGAGGAAGAGTGGTCTAGACAAAGGGACTTGACTTAAAAAAAGATGCACAGTGTGAGAGTTGCTGGTTAAATTTTATTTGGGGCAAAATGAGGACTGCAGCCCAGGAAACAACACCTCAGAGAGCTCTGAGAGACCGCTCCAAGGAGGCAGGGGGAAGGTCAGTATATATGTGATTTTGGTGAAGGGGGAGTACATGCAATCAACACTTATCTTACAAAAGATTTTCTACTAGTCAAAAGGAGCTGATGTCACCTAGAAGGGATTTAGTGCTTTTCTAGATATGAGGAGATGCAAGGATTGGGCTCATGATATCCGTTCCTAAAAATATCAATGTAAGGACCTGTTTCACCAGTTTTCTTGGAGCACAGAGTGCCTTAGTCTCCACCCTGAACTCCCTCCAGGGTGTGTCAAGTCAACAGCTGCAGGAACACAGATTCAGTCCCCACAGAGGCAGGTGGCAAAGGCCCTAGGCAAGTGCCAGTTTGTCATTGACAGGACCATCAGGTGCCAAACCCCTGAGACAGGGGCAATCTTTTCTCTGCACAGAGAACAGCAACACTAGATCAGGTGAAGGTAGATGGAAGGTGACTTCAGGCAAGTGTCAGGGAAGGAGTCATTATGTGCAGGGCCTTAAAAGCCATTGGGGGATGTCAGTGAAAGAATATATAGATCTGGCCTGGTGAAAATTCACACTGGTGTTGCATTGAGAATTGAGAACAGAGAGAGGCAAGAGAAAAAATAGCGAAAAGAATCAGGAGACTCTTGTAGTAGTCTGGAAGAGAGTTGATCAGGGCTGGGGCCAGTGGTAGAAGAGGTGGTGAAAAGTAGTTGGGTTCTAGATGTATTTGGAAGAGAGAGCAAACAGAATTTGCTGATAAATTATATTTGGTGAGAGAGAAAGAGAAGAGCCAATGATGCGTTAAGATTTACAGTGTGGAAGGATGGAGTTGTTAACTGCAGTTTGCAGGGCCAGAATAGAAGACTGAGGAACAGGGTGGAAAGTGAGAAGTCAAGCTTCATTAGGAACACGTTAGGTTTTTGATACGTAGGATACATCCGCGCAGAGATGACAAGTGGACAGTTGGATGTATGAATTTGAATTCAGAGAAGTGGAGAAAGAATGTATTTATATACATGCAGACACGTGTATATATGTATTGACAAAGCTGTGTATGTATATATTTAGACACATGTATATATATATATATACATATATATATATGTTAATGGCATTTAAACATACAGCGCTGGATGGGGTTAACTGTGGAGTGAGTACGGCTGAAGAGAGATATGAGGTCTAAGTTCTGGGGAACTCAGGTTTAGAGGTCAGGGGGAGAAAGACATGTCAGCAAAGGAGACTGAAAAGGTACAGCTGATGAGACAAAAGGAGAAGTAAGAATCGGTTGTCTTTCAGAAGCCAGATGAAGCATACGTTCCAGCGAGTGAGCTGCCATGTCAAATGGAGCTGACCCTGTAACAAACTGTTTTGATGGAGTGGTAGGGATCAGAGTCTGACTGACTTCCCTTCAAGAGAAAAGACAATGAAGAAATCAGAAATATGGTAGAGATGTGGGGTCAAGAGAGCCAATTTTTGTGTTGCTAGGAATAATCCAGCAGAGGGAGAGAAGTTGATGAAGCACGGGATGGAGACAATAGAGTGATCTCCTGGCCTCAGGGACAGTAGGTGGATCTCAAGGAACTTATTCGATCACAGCAGGGTTTCAGACAGAGGAAAGTAGACTCAAAAGGTGAGAGGCTAATGGAAGCACTTTAAATGAGGAGGCAACTGAAGCAATCAGAGCTCCTCGAAGTGACTGGTGGCACAGTCACCTGACCACAGCGTGGACTTTGGAATGTGGGGACACCCAATAAAACTACTGATCTTGAAAGAAATAGAAAAGCAGGAAAATATGCTTCCCCCAGTATTGCATCTGTCAGATTTGTGTTTACTAAATGTCTTGTGAATGAGTAAATGTTAAAGTAAATAGCTGCAGTAGGGAAATATGCTTTTGATTTAGGGGATTAAGCTGGTTTTTAAAAATCAGTTTAAATATTAAAAGTATATGAGCATATGGAAAAAGAAAGCCCTTTACACAATGCAAAGACAAAATATATGATACAAATGCCATCATTTTCTCTTTGTTATAGACTTATCCATCATTGTAAATGTCATCGTACCTTTTTTTTTTCTTTTCTCACTGAGTCAGTTGTCCTTAGAATCTTTTCCATGTCATTATTTATTTGTTTTGGCATTCAAAGTCAAATCTGTGTATCGTCACTAGTGTATATTTATTAGATGACTGCAACGATTAAGTCTTTCCTAAACCATGTGTGAGTTGTAGCCAAAACTCACCCTAAGACATGTGCATGGCATGCTCCCAGACTCAGACCTGGATGATCCCCTTGAGAGTCAGGAGAGGGGAAGTGTACGTACAGGGAGGAGAGCAGCTCACTGGTCTTTGGTTACTTGACCAAGGGGTCTGTGACTTTAAGAACTTGGAAAAATCACTGCCCATGCTGCAATTTGTTTCCATGATCTGCTTCATATTATGTTGTTCACTGAGCAGTGATCCATCTGTTAGTTTAGTTCACGTGCATCCTAAAGCTAGAAAGGATTATTCTGAAGGGGCGTCTTTAGCATTTAGTGACTAGAAAAGAAGACCTTCTTTTCAAAGAATATAGTTGCATTCTCTTAAGTGGTTGTTTTATTATCAAATCTGAATAAAGGAATAAAGGAGTCCTTTAGTAACAGTTTAATTGCAGGAGACTAGACTTTTTCAGAAAAGAAGCTAATCAAGCCGTTCATAATTGTGACTCTCCATACAGGGACATTAGTAAGAGGTGAACTATATAGACTAAGTATCTGCCTATTTGAGGCAACTGTACTCTGATTGCATGTGATTAATTGTTTTGAATGTTGGTGATGTGTATGCTAGATTTAAATAATTTCCCAAAACTTTATCATCTCATGATATGTACATATTTGTTCTCTCTGGGTGATCTGAGTCTTAATTTAGCTTGGCATATAGGTCCGAACATTAATTTTGAAAAGAGCTACTTTCCAAAATGAAAAGCTACTTTATGAAACAGTATAAGTATTCTTGCTAATAAGAAACACTGTATCTAGTTTTCTTCTTTTTTAACCTATATGAGAGATAGCATAATGATGAAACAATTTTGACTGATTATGTATATGCCAGCCATTCTGGGTGGAACAATAGCAGATGTACCTTAAGGCAGGTGGGATTCTAAATATAACTACCTACCAAGAAAGCAACAGAATGAAGTGCTGAAGTGACAGCCACATAAATAAGAATATGGACACAAGTTCTTGGAATATTAAGTTCATATATTCCACCCCTTCTGATGATAAAAGTAATTTCCTTTAGGGTGGGCTCCCAAGCTATTCATGACTTAGTAGCTGTACCATATATTGGATCTTATTGCAATTTGGGACAGTTTGAATTAGATTGAGCTACAGAGCAATATTGCATAGGAACCTGGAATGTAAGGTCCATGAATCAAGGCAAATTGGATGTGGTCAAACAGGAGATGACAAGAGTGAACGTAGACATCCTAGGAATCAGTGAACTAAAATGGACTGGAATGGATGACTTTAACTCAGATGACCATTATATCTACTACTGTGGGCAGGAATCCCTTAGAAGAAATGGAGTAGCCATCATGGTCAACGAAAGAGTCCAAAATGCAGTACTTGGATACAATCTTAAAAACGACAGAATGATTTCTGTTCGTTTCCAAGGCAAACCATTCAATATTACAGTAATCCAAGCCTATGCCCCAACCAGTAATGCTGAAGAAGTCGAAGTTGAACAGTTCTATGAAGACCTACAAGACCTTTTAGAACTAACACCCAAAAAAGATGTCCTTTTCCTTATAGGGGACTGGAATGCAAAAGTAGGAAGTCAAGAAACACCTGGAGTAACAGGCAAATTTGGCCTTGGACCACGAAATGAAGCAGGGCAAAGGCTAATAGAGTTTTGCCAAGAGAACGCACTGGTCATAGCAAACACTCTCTTCCAACAACACAAGAGAAGACTCTACACGTGGACATCACCAGATGGTCGACATTGAAATCAGATTGATTATATTCTTTGCAGCCAAAGATGGAGAAGCTCTATACAGTCAGCAAAAAAAGTCCGGGAGCTGAATGTGGTTCAGATCATGAACTCCTTATTGCTAAATTCAGACTTAAATTGAAGAAAGCTGGGAAAACCACTAGATTATTCAGGTATGACCTAAATCAAATCCATTATTATTATACAGTGGAAGTGAGAAATAGATTTAAGGGACTAGATCTGATAAGATTTTAAGAAGAGGTGGCAAGAATACACAGAAGAACTATACAAAAAAGATCTTCATGACTCAGTCAATCACGATGGTGTGATCACTCACCTAGAGCCAGACATCCTGGAATGTGAAGTCAAGTGGGCCTTAGAAAGCATCACTACAAACAAAGCTAGTGGAGGTGATGGAATTCCAGTTGAGCTATTTCAAATCCTGAAAGATGATGCTGTGAAAGTGCTGCACTCAATATTCCTTTCCTCCTTTGCTTTTCACTTCTCTTCTTTTCACAGCTGTTTGTAAGGCCTCCTCAGACAGCCATTTTTCTTTTTTGCATTTCTTTTCCATGGGATGGTCTTGGTCCCTGTCCCCTATACAGTGTCACAAACCTCCGTCCATAGTTCATCAGGCACTCTCTATCAGATCTAGTCCCTTAAATCTATTTCTCACTTCCACTGTATAATCACCTGACCTGCCTCTTGAGAAACCTGTATGCAGGTCAGGAAGCAACAGTCAGAACTGGACATGGAACAACAGACTGGTTCCAAATAGGAAAAGGAGTACATCAAGGCTGTATATTGTCACCTTGCTTATTTAACTTATATGCAGAGTACATCATGAGGAACACTGGGCTGGAAGAAGCACAAGCTGGAATCAAGTTTGCCGGGAGAAATATCAGTAACCTCAGATATGCAGATGACAGCACCCTTATGGCAGAATGTGAAGAGGAACTCAAAAGCCTCTTGATGAAAGGGAAAGAGGAGAGTGAAAAGGTTGGCTTGAAGCTCAACATTCAGAAAACAAAGATCATGGCATCTGGTCCCATCACTTCATGGGAAATAGATGGGCAAACAGTGGGAACAGTGACAGACTTTATTTTTTGGGGCTCCAAAATCACTGCAGATGCTGATTGCAGCCATGAAATTAAAAGACGCTTGCTCCTTGGAAGGAAAGTTATGACCAACCTAGATAGTATATTAAAAAGCAGAGACATTACTTTACCAACAGTGGTCTCTCTAGTGAAGGCTATGGAAGGAATAACCATACCCAGATCTGAGAGGTGCTGAGTACATAACCAGAAAGCATATACTTTATGCAGAACCTGCAGATCTTTGCATCCCTTGAAAGAGGAAGCTGCCTGAGGAATCCCTGTATTTTTTTCAGCTCTGATCAGATTATGGGTCATGTATTGCTTTTATTCTTCAGATAATGATTTGTTTCTCAGAAGACCTTAAAATGCCCCTTTTGCAAAGAGGCAAAATTAGAAACTCGAGACTGTAATGTAATAAGTGTTAATTTCCCAGGTGGCTCAGTGGTAAAGAAACTGCCTACCAATTCAGGGGATGCAAGACAAATGGGTTTGATCCCTGGGTTGGGAAGATCTCCTGTAGAAAGAATTGGCAACCCACTCCAGTATTCTTGCCTTGGAAATCCCATGGACGGAGGAGCCTGGTGGGCTACAGTCCATGGGGTCACAAAGGTCAGACACGAGAGTGACTGAGCACAGCACCACACAATATGATTGTTATCAGATCTTTACTCAGTGACAAGCACTGATCTAGGTGTTTTATGAATCTTAAGGGAAATCAACCCTAAATAATCATTGGAAGGACTGATGTTGAAGCTCCAGTGTTTTGGTCATCTGATGTGAATAGCTGACTCATTGGAAAAGTCCCTGATGCTGGGAAAGATGAGGACCAAAGGAAAAGAGAGCATCAGAGGATGAGAGGACTGGATGGCATCACCAATGTAATGTACACAAACTTGTGTAAACTTCAGGAGATGGTGAGGGACAGGGAGGCCTGGCATGCTGCAGTCCATGGGATCACAAAGAGTTGGACACAACTAGGCAATTGAACAACAACTAGTTGAGAATATATGAAGTAGCATCTCTCAATTTATTAAGTATATAGTTTTCAGAATATATACTTATGTGAATAGCACAAGTATCTTTTTCTTATTTCACTAACTTTAATGTTTATTTGATATTTTATACTTTAATCTATGTGAGATTAAAAGAAATTAAGGACAGTAACTTTTTTATGGCAATAACAATTTTTTTATTTGCATAGTACTTCATACTTTACAAAACCAAAATATTTTATTATAACTTCTGGCTTTATCTAAGGGATATTTTGATTAAGTGGATGAATATGTAATTAAGTAAAGGATTCCCTGATGGCTCAGTGGTAGAGAATCTGCCTGCCAGTGCAGAAGACGTGGATTCAATCCTTGGGTCTGAAAGATCCCCTGGAGAAGGAAATGGCAACTCATTCCAGTGTTCTTACCTGGGAAATCCCATGGACAGAGGAGCCTATAGTCCATGGAGTCACAAAAAAAGAGTCAGACATGCTTGAGCAATTAAACAACAAGAAGATAAATAGTTTTATACTTTATATATTGTATTATAAAGAATATATTATTTGCCTTTGTCTCATACAAGTATCTAAGATGGAGAGGAAAAAGTATCTGTTGTTGTTAAGTTGCTCCGTTGTGTCCAATTCTTTGCAACCCCCTGGACTGCAGCAAGCCGGGCTTCCCTGTCCTTCACCATCTCCTGGAGCTTGCTCGAACACATGTCTGTTGAATCAGTGATGCCATCCAACCATCTCATCCTCTGTAGTCCCCTTCTCTGCCTGCCTTCAATCTTTCCCAGCATGTCTTTTCTAATGTGACAACTCTTCACATCGGGTAACAATAATAACAGCAAGGATATGTGTGTGTGTGTGTGTGCGCGTGCGTGCTAAGTCACCTCAGTCGTGTCCGACTTTTTGCGACACTATGGACTGTAGCTCACCAGTCTGCTCTGTCCATGGCATTCTCCAGGCAAGAATATTGGAGTGGGTTGCCATTTCCTTCTCCAGAGAATTTTCCCGACCCAGGGATTGAACTTGCATCTTTTATGTGTTCAGCATTGGCAGGCAGGTTCTTTACCTCTAGTGCCACCTGGGAAGCCACCAACAATATGGACACAGTAGTAGAAAATCCTCCAAAAGGTCATTGATGGTGTGAGGGTTCTAGATGCAGTGTCACTAAGGGAACATTCTGAATTCTCAGAGGAGAACATACATGGAAGGATTACCTGCATGGTGTCATTTCCACAGTCCTGGAACGTGCAGCTTGAAAAACTTGGTTTTACCTGCCTTTCCCAAGCTATTCAGCCTCCTGTGCCTTGACTCACCCTCATTAAACTCACAAGAGTCAATGAAAACCAAACAAAATGATCAGAGTGCAACGGTGTTGTTTCCCAAAGGATTCTTTCTTTCTAGAGACCCAAATTGCTGATTCTGCTGTCTGGGGTCATCTCCAGAGTCAGGATGTATGGGACCTGAAAAACTGTCTGGAATACTGTGTGCTGAACCTACAGTCAGAAAAATAGAAATAATTTCAACTAGGCTAGGAGTTTTTCCATTTTTAAAATCACGTGTCCTTTGGTCAAACGTGTAACAGCTGGAAGCAGGATAGAGTCTGTATGTTCTCATCCTGCACCCCACCCCTTATCATTCCAGCTTCTGAAGGGGCTGCAAGAACTCAAGTCCTGAGATTTGAAACCACTCATCTGTGCTCTAGAGAATTTTGACAAAGTATCGCTACATTAAATCAGACATATATCTTTCATGAAATTGGCAGGTGGCCCAACTCCCCCCAAATTTTCATCTCTTTCCCTGATGACTTTGCTGGATAAGAGTTTGGCCAATTTGATTGCTCCTTCAACTTTTTTTCTTGCTCTTTTTCCTACCCAGGCTCATTGAGAGTTAACACATTCCTTCTTGGGATATTTATGCCTTTGATTGGATAATAGTAAGCCCGAATCCTCCCTCTTTAAGCCTGCAAAGAATTCTGTCACTTTAGGGTAACTTTTTCCTATATGTTAGTTCTTATCTGTGCTCATTTTAGTAAAATCATTTTCCAAATTCTGCTGTGCTTCACAGGTTCTCTTCATCTCCATTCTTATCTGCTTACGCTTCACTCTCAGAACTAGGAAGTTCACTTAAAGCTTTGTGTGCCATGGGCACTGAAGTTCTCTTTTACTTTGCTCAGTTCCATTGTAATTCCTTACATTGTATTGGCCTGTTGGAGGAATCAGGGTGTGGTCAACTTTGTAGCCCTGGGCTGTAGTAAATTGTTTACCTCTAATTGCTTGCTTCTTTCTTGTAAGCATCAAAGTGGATTATATGTCTGTTTTCTTGATTATTGATTTTGGGAGTGGTGTTAGACAGAAATCTTTTGGTAAAGAAAGAGTGTAATCCGATTACAAATTGAGTATTATAGTTTGACTTTAGTTTACCTGTAAATGTTCATAGTATTTTCTTGTATACTATGAGAAACACACACACACACAGAGCTTATGATTCATTTGACTAAGAAATTGAGACTACACATAAAAGACTATTAAGAACTTTTGGTTAGAAGTAGTAGGCCAGGAGTGGGGGCTTGCCTTCCATACCTAGTGAAGCATTTTATTTATTTTATTTTTAAAATTTTAATTGGAGGCTAATTACTTTACACTATTGTAGTGACAAACCTTTAACAGAGGAGAGGAACTCTAGGCTGAGTTCACTATTGATATTTTTACTTGGCCTTACATTCCAATGTCATTATATTTTAGCAATGATAGATTTTGCCAGAATATTGAGAAATTCTCCTAAAATGTTTCTTTAATTGAGCCATGTGAGGTATAATTAACTATCTACCAAATATCATAATAGTTTTAATTCGAATAGTTATGATGAAACAAGATCTCCTTTTTGGCATAAAAACAACTGATTTTAACCTGTTCTCTCAAGTTTTCTTTAATACCTTTGAAACTAAACTGCAAAAGCTTTTATAAAGGACACTATATTTAATAGTTTTATATTTTTATCATGGTTTCATACATGATTGAATACAATCATATAAGGTATGAAAACTATGTAAGTTGAAGTTATGCTTCAATGAATTTTAATTACACTGGGACCCTCATAGAAGACTAGCTTAAAAGGATGTTTGAAATAATTAAACATTACATTATTTTATTTTATAGGAACAAAGTAATCCTTTGTACAGTAGCAACTGACAGGTGTTTTGGCACCTGAGTTAGGGATTAAAAAATGATGTCTGCATATCCTTTGTGACACTGGAATCCTTATGCTATAATTGGACATGCAGAAGTTTACTTGTGTTCTATTGATAATGCTCTGTTCATGCATTACCACCATCTTGTGACATGTTGATGAATCGGCCAATCAATATCACTGTCTACATAGGACATCTATAAGTAGTTCTTGTTCAGTGCTCTTACTACTAACTTTGGCTTTTCTAGCTTTTTTTTGTATATTTACAAAACAAACAAAAATGTTTCAAAATATTGCTGAGACGTTCCATATTTTCAGCCTGCCCCAGGGGCTCACCCATATGTTTTCTAAGGAGTGTTTGTTAGTAACTGATACATTGTAAGTGATGTATAATAACAGATGTTTACAAAATGAAGTGCCCCTTCATCCAAATTCATTATCACCTAATTGCCTTTTCTGTTATATCACCTTCTCCTGATCCCTTGAATTTTGTTCTTCTAAAGGCAAGAGCTGTTACCCCAGCTAAATTGAGACTACACATAAAAGACTATTAAGAACTATAAGTTAGAAGTAGTAGACCAGGAGTGGGGGCTTGCCTTCCATACCTAGTGAAACATTTTATTTATTTATTTTATTTTTAAAATTTTAATTGGAGGCTAATTACTTTACAATATTGTGGTGATAAACCTTTAACAGAGCAGAGGAACTCTAGGCTGAGTTCACAAGGTTTATAGAGGTTTTGATAAGAAGTGTGGCTATAAATGGGCTTCCCTGGTGGCTCAGAGGTTAAAGCGTCTGCCTCCAATGCGGGAGACCCGGGTTCGATCCCTGGGTCGGGAAGATCCCCTGGAGAAGGAAACGGTAACCCACTCTAGTATTCTTGCCTGGAGAATCCCATGAACGGAGAAGCCTGGTAGGCTACAGTCCACGGGGTTGCATAGAGTCGGACACGACTGAGCGACGGAACGGAACGGTGGCTATAAATAGAAATTGAGAGAATTTCCATACCTCTCCCTAACTTCTGTTTTTAGAACAAAGTCATGTGGCAGGTGGTGAATTAACAACAAAAAACCACTGATTCTTCTGTAAAGAAACTGAATGAATTGACTTGGAAAAGCTAAGGCTTATACATGGATATTAATGCCTCAAATTAAAAGGAGTAAAGTCTTCTTGTTAAGTCAAAGTAAAGTCTTCTTCTTATGTCAACTGACATAACAAATCTGAAGACTGAAATCTAGCCATCTGAAATCTGTCATGTGGTTCCCTGTCCTTTTAATACCTTAACCTGCAGGGCTTCCCTGGTGGCCCCGTGGTATAAATAGTCCACCTGCAATGCAGGAGATGCAGGCTCAATCCTTGGGTCAGAAAGTTCCCCTGGAAAAGGAAATGGCAACAAACTTCAGTATTTTTGCCTGGGTAATCCCATGGACAGAGGAGCCTGGTGTTGCAGAAGAGTTGGACATGACTTAGCCACTAAACAGCGGAACAAACTAGTTGGAAATTTTCACTCTTTTCCTTCAAATCCTTCCTCTGATGCTTCCCTATGCCACACAAATGTCCCAGTTAGAATTCCCACTCAAGGAAAAGACTTAGGAAAAAGTCCTTTTTAAACAACAGTGAATGAAACCTATATTAGCAACTCCACTTTCTGACCCAACAACATGAAAGTAAAAGATGGAAAAAAAAAAAAAAAAAAACAAGGAAAAAAGTTGATTCTAGATGAACATATAATAATTCTTGGAGCATAAGTCTCATTTTTTAAATTTAATCTCATATACTCAGAAAAGCTTTGAGAGTATAATTTATCTAAAATAAGAATTAGGGATACTGTGATAAAGGACCTGTTCAGTAGAGAACTAGAGAACATTCTTAAATAATAATAATAAAAAATTATTGTAGAAACTATACATCAGTAAAGTTAGGAAACAGTTTTGAGAAAATCATGGAGAAAATAGAGCAAGAGGACAAATAGATGAAAATATGAAAAATAAAGCAATAAGACATAGCATCAATAAAGGGAGTGCAGTATAGCAATCTCAGACAAATAGAAAAGGCAAACAAAAAGAATTAGCAAGAAAATACTAGAAGACAGTAACCTAGACCTGAAGAGGAAATTTCTCATTTGGTTCCTCCCATATAGTAATCCACAATATGCTATTGAATTTTTGGAACACCAAAGATAAGCATGATATCATAATAGTTTCAAGAGAAGAAAAAAATTCTTTAAAAACATAGATCAGATTTGCATCTGATTTCTCAGACCTGGCACCAGACATCAGAAGACAGAGTTATGAAGGAAAATCTCCTTTGCAACGTTCAGTGGTATTTGCTTTCCATTCTGTAAAGGCAGCCTGAAGACATGTTCGGATATCTAAGAACTGAAGACATTTTCTCTTGTCTGGAACACTCTTTGCTCGGCCTGGGTTAGCCCTCTTCATCCTTGATATCTTACTGAAAATTCACTTCTTTAGGGAAGCATTCCCTGATTTTCCAAACTAGGTCATACCGCCTATAATATCTCCCTGCAGTATTTTGATTTGTAATAGCACTTATTATACATTCAATTGTATACTTGTCTGTGTTATTACTTGATCTTAATTTTGCAGTAGAATATACTGAAGTTTGGAGATGATTTATAAGTTATACATGAAGTCCAGCAGTAAAGCTGGGATTTAACCCCAGGCCTCTCTGATACTGAAATCCATGCAATTAACGCTATATTCTAAGGCATCCTGTGAGTATTACATCTGAAGGGATTTCTTCTGCATTTTATAAATGTTGCAAAAGGATTTGCTGAAAATGACCTAACCCATAGAATTATATTTATTACTCCAGTATTTTTGGTGGCTTATAGATAGCTAGGAAAAACACACACACACAGAGCTTGTAATTTATTTGACTAAGGCTACATAGATTGGCAAAAGCTGGGGAAGAGATGTAGCACTGGTTTTCCTTTATCCAGGATCCCTAATTGGGTTCACAGATGCTTGTGATGCTGCAAGACTGTTTAGTCTTGCCAGAACTGGAAAAACAGATAATTCTTAGAAGCCTGAACCAGAATGAACTGAAATACAAAATCTGTGCACCAGACATGTCCACTTCAAGGACTGTGTGGAGGTTGGAATCTCCGTCGCTGAACCAAACTCAGTAACCACAACTCACTTCCTTATCTCAGAGAAGAAACAGTAATTTCACTGTGTCCTTGATGACCTTTTTGCCTCTTGCTGGTCAGCATCTGGGGGAAACAGTTTTCTTACAACTATTCTTTAACATAAATCCAAATATGATCAGTAACTAGATAACTATAAATGTGTTTCAGTGGAGTTTTTTCTTTCTACAGAGACGGTCTTAAATTTTAGCTTAGGTTCTAGCATCTGTTGTGAACTATTCCGAATTTCCCTTATGCTTTTGTGCTCTTTCAATTCCATTAAGAAAGTGAAAGTCGCTCAGTCGTGTTCAACTATTTGCGTGTGGACTATACAGTCCATGGAATTCTCCAGGCCAGAATACTGGAGTGGGTAGCCGTTCCCTTCTCCAGGGGATCTTCCCAACTCAGGGATGGAACCCAGGTCTCCACATTACAGGCAGATTTTTTACCTGCTGAGCCACCGGGGAAGCCCTAGAATACTGGAGTGGGTAGCCTATCCCTTCTCTTCTCCGGTGTATCTTCCTGACCCAGGAATTGAACTGGGGTTTCCTGCATTGAAGGTGGATTCTTTCAATTGCATTACTCCTCTTTAATAGACCCTGGAATGTTTTCACTCCATGTCAGCCTGCACTGGGACTGCAGCTTCTGTTTCTCCTGACCCTTATCTCCAAGTTCTGAGTCTTTGTATGAACCAATGACACATTTTTGTTAGTTTTACTTCTCTCTGTTGTGCTCTTCAGAATGTCTCCTTTTCTTCCTAATAGCAATGGTGTGATTGCTGCAGCTCTCTAATTTTCTGTCTGCCTCAAATGTCCTATAGCTGTGGGCCTTTTTCTAGGAAAATTTATTTTCTTATTAGGGCCCAAACTGAAAATATGTTCCTCTATTTCTTGAACTATGTTCCTTTCTGTGTAATACCAATTAGACTTTTCTGTTGGCATTAGAAGCTGAGGACTATTACTGTTTGAATCTTTGTTCTACAATATCTCTGGAGCCACACATATCATTGTTGTTCACAAGGAGAAGAGGTATTAGAGAGATTATGTCTATTTATTAGATAACCTGTTTTATCAGCTACCAAATAACAGAATAAAATAACAAAGGCTTGTTTCTTTCACACATAAGTATCCAAATTATAGGGACCTGGAAAAGAGGGATGGAAAGGCATGGTGCTGCTCCAGGAGGTTGTTTAGGACTCAGAATCCTTGTCAGTCCCCAGCCCCTAAGGTGTTCCTGGCATTGGTGAGGTTAAAGATGGAAAGGGAGAAAGATGTGGAGTCCCTGCTCCTTTCTTTTAGAGGCACAGTCTGAGAGCTGTGCACGTGGTTTCTGCTCATATCCCTTTGGCCAAAATATAGTCACATGATCACACCTAGCAATAAAAGAGGCTATTAAATATAGTGTTTAGCTGAGGAGTACACTTTTCCTAGTGCTAAAAAGAAGAAGCTGAGAGTAGACATTCAGGACAGCTGATCTCATTTTGTATTTAGGCTTAATGTGGGGGTAGGGGGAAATAACCCTGAGAGCAGGGTTAACTAGTAGGTTGAGTTCCTATGACTTTGGCAAAGGAGGTGAGATCATAGGAAACTGTTTTGGATCTGAGCTAAGATTACTTGGGGTTGTCAGTAGAAAGTCAGCTATCTGGTTTCTCTGTGCAAAATGACCTGGAGAAAGGATAATAGTCCATATTTAAGAAAATGGCATTGAGGATGGAATGCATAGGGATAAATAGAGATTTTTTTTTTTAAATTCCATATAAGAGCCAGTTAGAACTAGCTCTGGAGTGTATAATAGTGAGAAGGACAGAGTCAAGGCCAACATCAGAGACAGTGGCGAGGCAGGCTCCCCTGAAATGGGCAGAGAGGGAATGGAAAAGATGAATCTGACTCCAGTGTCCAACACAATTCTCTAGAAAAAGAATGTCTTTAGCCAAAGAAACAGAGAAGTCAGGAGGAGGGTTCCAGTTCTGTGGTTTTGTGGTTTGTGTTTTGTGGCAGTAGGGGAGAAGAGAGACAAGTATATTTGGTTTTTGACCATTTGAGTTTGAGGTATCCATGCGACACCTAGTCCGCTACGTTCACAAGAAAGTCAACCTACTGGATGGGAAGTAAGGAGAACTCTACAACTTTGGGGGAAAGAGATTTTAGACCTTCCTCTCATTTTTATGGATCTAGTAGTTGAACACATGAGAATATCAAGGCAAAGAGAGATAAGGTCAGCTTTGGGAAAGTTCTCTTTCCTGAGGGGTCTGGCAGGAAGGGCTCAAAAAGGAACTTAAAAATAAAACCTGAATCTTCATTAACATTGAAAAGATTTTCATGAAGGAGAGGCTCAGTTATCAGGGTAGAATTTTTAGAGCAAGGGCGAGGAAATGAACCCAATTGATTTTACTCACTGGGAAATCATTATAACTTTGAAGAGGCCAGTTTTAATAGAATAATAGGTGCATGAGTCCTAGCCGCACAATTAACTTCAGAGTTGGCCACTGAGAGGAAGGAGAGGAGGTTGCTGTGATGACATTTCCTTTTCCTCTTCATTTCAGCCATTCACATGGCATGTGTCTGTCTATTACTGTGAGCTGTAAAGAGCTGGCATAGGTTTAAAGGTTGAAAGGCAGTAAGGTCTTAGGAAAGCCTGACCCTTTTCTTTGTTATTTGATATGATATGATAATATCAGTTCTTTCTCCATTAGTTGCATTAGTCTCCTTATGATTTTGAAAATGTATACTTTTGTTTTTATATAACAAGATAAGGTTGAGAACTCTGTCAGTACAAGTAGGTTATTATTTCCTACAGTATGTGTCCCCTTTTATGCAATAAATTCTCACTAAAGAAATGATCTTTTTCCCTCCTAAGTAATTTGTCATTGGGGTCCAGCCAAGTTGTCTTAACTCCCGGGATTGCATACAAGTGGCCTACAAGGACAACATTAATGTATTTGCCAAGAAGTTGGCAATTTGAATAAGAATTAATTATGGCATTATTTCTGAATATATTCTTAATTATAGTTATATTGATATTGGCTAAGTGTTTTGATACATTTGGATGAACTTTCCATATGAACAAATGCTTCAGTGATCTGATTAAACTTCCTAATGAATCTGTTGTATATCTTAAAGCTCTCGCCAAGACATTTCGGAAGTAGG
This sequence comes from Moschus berezovskii, assembly GCF_049115385.1. Lineage (NCBI taxonomy): Eukaryota > Metazoa > Chordata > Mammalia > Artiodactyla > Moschidae > Moschus > Moschus berezovskii. Next base: position 66,059,581 of record NC_142462.1, read on the forward strand.
TTAAGTTTAAAAAAAAAAAAAGCAATACATCTTTATTTGAATTTCAAATATGGCTGAGATTTTGTTTTGAAAATTAAGCTAGAATGTGATTATGATTTATCTTATTTTTGAGGGCTGATAACATAATTGATGCAGTATCATTATACTTTCTTCTTTGTTTAATATTTATAATGTATATACTTTATGCCTGATATACTTGAAATGACTAGTAAATCTATAATTATTAAACATGTTATTTAATAAGGTAGCTGTTAAATACATAGTTGGGTATTTATGTTATGAAACCACCAGAAAATTTACTCAAATAAGTGTGTTGCCAAAAGCTTATGGCTATTGTAATTTCTAATTAATATATATTTATCAAATGTTTACTATGTGTGATACATTAGGCCAGGGGACAGAGATAATGTGGAGATACATACAGGATTTTCCTTGCCCTGAATAGACATATAATTGCTTGGGAAATAAATGTACATGTAGTATTATCATGTAATTTATATAGTGAGAATATGTGAAATGCAGTCAAAAGAATATGTGAAAAGCAAAATTCAGGAACAGTGACAGTTTCATAAAAGAGCAGATAATTTAAGAAAAGGCTTGGCCAGTGGGATTTTGGTGGCAGAAATGGGAAGGGCTTTCTAGGTAGAGTGAACAACTTTCGCAAAAACAAAGAGGACAGCAGGATCTAAATTTGCAGTTGGATAGATAGGCTAGGTGCAAAAAGTAAGTATGAAGTGTGGTAGGTAGGTGATTGTGAAAACCGTGTTAAATTGAAGATGCTTCCTAGTATTTCAATTCACAGATAATAGGAGCCGTTGCCATCATGGTTATTACTGTTGTTTTAAGAGCCAAGTACTTCCTATGTAAATATCAGGGTCTGACAGTCTGTGTCTGAGGACAAAAACCAGACAGAGGGCCAGGGTGGCCTGTGGATCCAGGTTTCCATTCAGAAGGGGCCTAAGTGGATTATTTTGATGTTATCATGTAGTGACAAAGACAGACTGACAAGATTGCAGAACCATGGTCATCAAAAACCTTTAAGCTTTACTTCTATTACTGAACCACACCACCTTTGATAAATTGTGAAATGTTCACTGTGATGATAATAAATCTTAATTTGTGAGTAGCACAGTTATATTGCGTCACATATTTAAATGTTGAACACGTTAATCTATTAAATATAAACATTTAGAACAAGTCATACTATATTCATCTATATTTTGGCCCTTCTCTATTTTTTTTAATATACTGAGAGGCTCAAAAAAATGAAAGCGTCCTGGTCTTTTCTCAACCTCTGAGAGGTTTTGTCAAGGCCATAACATTTTCTTGTATGTACAAAACATTATCATTTATTAATCTTCTGTATACTTTGCTTTGATCAGCCTAAGTGTTGTGGTTTGAAATACCAGTACTATGTAAACAGTTCATAGGATTTGTGCTAATCCAGTGTAACTCATGAAATTTACTTTTAATTATGAAACACATATTTTCATCTTATTGCATGAAAATTAGAAAACTTTCCAAGAGAGAAAAAAGAAAAGCTTTAAAATGTGCCATTAAGAAAAAGGTGCCACATATGAATATGAGTCTATTTTTGTCCAGCAACACATCAGAGTATTCCATTAAGAGACCATATTGCCAAGGAAAGTAAGGTCAGATCTAATAGATCTAGCTTTCTATATATCACATACCTGGAGAACCAACAAGGTTCTCAAGTAAGAAATGATGTCCCCAGGCTTGTTTTTAGAAGCCATCTCTTGGTAGTTTGGTAGCTAAGAGCACATCAGCAGTGGAGTTAGGGGGGTTGCTAATGAGGTTTATGCGATACTGCAGGTACCAGATAATAAAGGCTTGGATTTAGAAAGTGATAAAGATAAGGAGGATTTCCAAGGTAAAAAATCCTGACCCAACGCCCATGATCTTTCTTCTACTCTAGATTACTTATGAAAGATAAGTATTGGTTCTATCCTTTTAGTACTTTACCATATAATTAGGATATAGCTAAAATAATTGAGATGAAATCTTCAGAGGAATGGTGCTACCCAGGAGTACAGAGTGTGATATGGGTGATAGAGGGAGGTGTAAAATTAGTTATTCTGTGATCTTAATGGGCCTAGTCATATTTCTTATTGACCTATTACACCAGAATATTTAAATTTTTGCCTAGTGTTATTTGCAGGGGCGGTGGCCATGAATTTTATAGTATTCTGAAAGAAGTTCACAAATATACATACTTAAAATGTAATCTCTACAATTATGGGAGGTAATTATAAATTAATTTAAAATTACAAAGTATTAAGGATATTGTCACCATATATATTGCTAAAATTCCATAGTTGTGTGGCTATGTAGATATATATGTGTATATCTGAATAATTGCTTTATAAGCTTTTCTTTTCTCTGTGTTGCTGTATGCTTCTCATCAGAATCAATAAACAGAAAATAATGTATGAGTTTTTACTGAGCAAAGCTCTGGATGGAAAGTAATTGCTGGTCCATCGATCAACACAGATAATTGGTGGCACAAAATAACGTTGGCCTTTGTCTGTCTAGGTTCATAATGAAATCTCAGAAATGTTTGTTGTTGTTTGTTAAAATTATAAAGATTGCAGCAATAGTTGAAGCTATTTTTTTCTCTACCAGCAGTCATGTTCAGTTTTTACCTCATGTCTTAAAATAATGTCCCCATCAGATATGTGGGGAAAGAGATCAAATACATGTTTTTTATTTTGTCTTTACTCTTTACTATCAACAGCTTCAGAATTTTATAATTGATACATATTTAATTATATTATTATATTTTTATTTGAAAATATTATTTATTATAAATATACTATATATTTATTTAAAAAATAAGAAATTGCAGATAAAAATTTAAAAATTAAATATCCATAATTTTAATATCCAAGGATAGTACTCAGAAATAATACCTTAATGACTGTCTTTCTAGGCTTTTTTCCCCACATGCTTATAACTGTATATATATATATTTTAGAAAACTTAGGTCAGATTGAACATACTCTATTTATACATCTTAATATTGTGAAAATCTTGCAAATTTTCAAACATTATGGCATTATTCTGCAATATGATGTTTACTGACTACATAATAGTCTATGAATCTATTGTTGTTTATTTGCTGAGTTGTGTTCAACTCTTTGCAACCCCATGGACAAGTAGCCCATGAGGCTCCCCTGTCCATGGGATTCTCTAGGCAAGAATATTAAAGTTGGTTCCCATTTCCTTCTCCGGGGGATCTTCCCAACCCAGGGATCAAATCCAAGTCTCTGTGTCCCTTGCACTGCATGAAGACTCTTTACCCCTGTGCCACCAGGGAATCATAATTCATTTAATCATTCTGTTTTTGATGTTTGGATTAATTTTAATTTTTCAAAAATAGCTTTTTGTGTTCTTTTTTGTTTGTTTGTTTATGATGGTGCAAACAGTTCTAACACTGGGCAATGGTATAGAACACATTTGTTTTCGTTTTTCTTGTTCTTTGTGACATTTCCCTACTGTGGAATCTCATTTTTACCTCTTTTTCCTTATACATATGTAGCAAAGGCTACTATTTGTTAACTAAAATGTATATTTTCCTCATCTTCCTGTGCACCAGCTGGATCCAATTTCACAACTTCTCCTGTAGTTATTGTGGTCAAGTGACTACTTAGCCAAAGAAATATGAGGAGTGATGCACACCAAGTACATATCTCTAGTTTCAAAATATCCTCCTGCATGCACCTCTAATTCTATTCCTTTTCTACTGGCTGTAGAATGGAGGTAACCCCAGAGGTGACCTTGGAAGCCATGTGTTGACAATGGAAGAGCTATTGACAGTATGACAGAGTTGAGGTGCATGCACTCTATGGCTCCTGCCAAACCGAAGCGTTTTAGATTGTTGACTGTTTCTTGAGCCATAAGTAAACTTTACTGAGGTTTGAACCATGGTACATTTTGGGGATCTCTCAATTTGTTAGAGCAGTTAGACTACACTTAAGAAGAGTCCTAATAACTTCTTAAGCCTCCAAAGACTGAGAATTGAGGTTCTGCTTTGCCCTACATACTCTGCTTGCTCTGCTTCTTAAGTATATCTTTTTTTCCTTTCTCCCACTTATTTTTCTGGCATTCTCTGTCAAACTCATCTAGAACCAAGCTGTTAGAGATTGATAATGGGCTAATATTCCATCTTTCCTAAGAGTATTTTTATTTTAGTGAAATATTCTGGGAGACTAGGGACCTTAGTTGTCAGGAACAACCGTAATTTTTAATTAATATCTTTGAATATAATGCTTCTTAACTGAATCATAAAGAAGTGTTATCCATACCATCTGTGAGATGTTAATTTGTCTTAGGCAAAAAAGAGGCTATTCTGAAAGACGTTTTGGACACCTGCATACTATACCCATCTGTTTGCAATGTGCAGTTCATATTAGCATTTGAAACACCCTGAGAAGCCTTGCAGTAAAGAAACGTATCTCTCTTTTCTAAACTAGTGTTCCAAAGCTTAATTTTCCATAGAATCCTTGCCTTAAAGTTCTACTGTTAATATCTTTGAATCCCTAAAGTTAGTGTTCCATGAAACACAGTTTGGTGAGCAGTATCCTGGGATATTAGAGTCACAGAAAACTTTGAAAAGAGTAACAAAACAAGCAAATGGAAAGAACCATTTAAAATTTTGTGTGTAGTTTTAAAAAAATAGCTGTTCCAATTCAAATAAGAGTTGTCACTCTATATTGAAAAATAGGTTTATTGAGTGGAATACAGTGCATGGTAAACACCTGTCAACTCTGATTATCCTTTTCTCTGTCAAGAGCTTAAAAATAGCGAGAACACTTGTTTTATGAGAATTCAAGTATTATTTTCTTTCTTGACATCTTTATAAATATTAAAGATTATTTAATGCAGTTGTTAGTTAATCAAGTTGTCTCTTTCTTGATTTTTAACTTGTTACCTACCCAAAGCTGAAACTCCAATACTTTGGCCACCTCATGCGATGAGTTGCCTCACTGGAAGAGTCTGATGCTAGGAGGGATTGGGGGTGGGAGGAGACGGGCATGACAGAGAATAAGATGGCTGGATAGCCTCACAGACTCGATGGACATGAGTTTGAGTGAACTCTGAGAGTTGATGATGGACAGGGAGGCCTGGCGTGCTGTGATTCATGGGGTCGCAAAGAGTCGGACACGACTGAGCGACTGAACTGAACCCAAACATTATAAGTAAACATAAAAATGATGGAGTGATCATGTAAAGAACATTTATGATTCTTTTAATTTTTTATTTTCTCACTCCACTAGTTTGACATGTGTTTTTCATACTATGCTATTTGTCATTTCAGTGAAGAATTTTTGACTATTTCAGCATGGAAGTTAACTGGAGGTCCTAATCATAACATTATGGAATACTTTATTTCTCCTTTGAAAAGTAGGTAATCTAAAAGGAAAGACAATTAAAAGGTAAAATATGTGGAGTGTTATATAAAATCCTGGGTTGTTTTCCTGAGGGAAGTGTTATATTATTGTGTGACTTTAAAAAAAAAAAAGAAAATATCTTTCAGCCTACCCTAGTCATAGTGTTACAACACTGGAGGGGGTGTTGAGGAGATTGCGTTTTACAAATAAACCACCGGGGCCCTGGAGAAGCTGTGAGCTTTGACCAGGAATCAAAACTAAGTTTCCCTATTCTGAAGTTGCATTTGTTCCTCTTGGTTTATCTTTTCAAAATTCTCTTAACTGGGGCAGGCTTCACTCTGGGGACAGTAGAGGACCATCTCTATGGCAGATTTGCAAGAGACATGGGAAATTTTAGCATTAGGACTAGATGGACTATTATTTTTAGAATGGAAGATACATCTTTTATTTGTGTTTGCATTACCTGTACAGTTAGGCTCTTGGGCTTCCTTGAAGTCTGGGGTCAAATGCTACTTCCTCTCAATACTTAGTTTTGTTTTTTGTTTCATGTACAGTAACTGTAAATAATTTCAATTTAATGGTGGAGCTGACAAATTTATTTATATTTCTTAAAAAATTACTTGTGTGGAATTTATCAGATGTTTTCACTTCAAGGAAGATTTATTTGTTGATAATTGCATGAGTATAAATAGAATCAAAATTATGCATTTTGTGATATTTCATGATAACAAGCATGATTTTAAAAATGGGGACCTAAATTGAAGGGGGTGGTATTATCTGCATATCTGAGGTTATTGATATTTCTCCCGGCAATCTTGATTCCCGCTTGTGCTTCTTCCAGCCCAGCGTTCCTCATGATATACTCTGCATATAAGTTAAATAAGCAGGGTGACAATATACAACCTTGACGTACTCCTTTTCCTATTTGGAACCAGTCTGTTGTTCCTTGACCAGTTCTAACTGTTGCTTCCAGATGAGATGGCTGGATGGCATCACCGACTCGATGGACATGAGTTTGAGTGAACTCCGGGAGTTGGTGATGGACAGGGAGGCCTGGCGTGCTGTGATTCATAGGGTCACAAGGTGTCGGACACGACTGAGCGACTGAACTGAACTGAACTGACTGAAATTGAAAGGGGAGGATGTTAAGAGGTTATAGTTAATTTTAAGACATTAGTATCTTTAACCTGTGGCTTTCTGTTGTGATTATGGGGTCACAGTTAATGGTTCAGTCACATGACTTTTCAAATTAGATGAGCAAAATTGTTTGACTTAAGGAAATTCATCAACTACCATTTCCATAAGAGATTTGAGTTGCAAAAATCCTATCTAAAAAAGTACCTTTAACTAGATGATGATGTTGCAACTGGATTATTTAATTTATGATAATTTAAAAAACTTTATAAGAACAAATAAATGCAGTTGGGATGTACTGCTCATATCTTTTCAAATATCCATTAGTTCTCACAAAGCATACATGCACAATAACAGCAGAGTCTTTTTAGGTAATTCATGGACCCTGTTGTGTTACTTCCTTCATGGTGCCCATCAATTTGCTTCATTTCTGACCTAAGGGGACCACCTCGAGGGATCAGAGAGTTACTAGGTCTTCATGTGTATTCAGTCCTAGGATTCTCTACTGAGACTGCCAACAGAGGTGCAAATTTTGATGTTCTGTATATATTTTCCTCCTATATGAGCACTTATGCAGTAAGAACTCAACTAAAACTACTTGACTTTGAGTAACTAGTAATCTAGCCAGGGTCAAAATGTTGCCCTAAATAGGGAGTTCCAAATCAATGGCTCCTTCATGGAGTGTGTACTTGGATACATGACCTGATTCAGTTTTATTCCTTTGCCTCAATGACTCAGCAGGGTCTAGCCTTTGGAAGACAGCAGCTATAATATATCTGTGTTATTTTTGATACCTTGAGAGTAAAACACAGGGAAAATCACTATATTGTCTAGGGTCTTTTAATAGAAATTGAAATCAGACGCAGGTATTAATAGCTTTGAGCTTCCCAGGTGGCACTAGTGGTAAAGACCCTGCCTACCAATACAGGAGATGCAAGTTCGATCCTTGGGTCGGGAAGATTCCCTGGAGGAGGGCATGGCATTTGATTCCATTATTCTTGCCTGGAGAATCCCATGGAGAGAGTAGCCTGGCAGGCTACAGTCCATAGTATCGCAGAGTCAGACACAACTAAAGTGACTTAGCATGCATGCACGTACACATTAATAGATATGACCATTTTATACATGAGCAATCCTCACTGGAATATTTTCAAAAGTCTTTGAAAAAGAACTTGCAATGTTTCTTTCACCTTAAATATCCTACTATCAGTTTTTAAATTAATCCCTTTATATTTAATTTCCCCATTCTTTTTCTTCCCCAAGAAATGGGAGAATAGAGGTTAAGAGAAGGTAGTTATTATTCCAAACATTGAATAGAGTTGTTTCAACTCTCCTGAGAAGGTGGCAGGTGTTGATTTTGTATAATACTCGTCTCCACAGAGCGAAAATAAGGAAGGCAGCAGAAGTGGAAGAAGACCAGATGCAGGGATAGAAAAGTTGCTAAAAATTTCAATAAGATATCCTCAAGTTTTATTTTAAACATTTTTTATTTCCCAGGAGACTAGCTTTAATTGTTTATTTTGTCAGTCCTGATCTTAATTGTAAGTTTAGCAAGGGTTTTCCTAAATACTGTATAAAGCATGACCAGTTGTTTTGATTTGCCAAATATAGACCTAACTGTAGGGAAGAATTGTTAATTACCCACATAATTTTAGCAGTGTGACTGCTGCCAAACCCAATAATTCAATTCTCTCAAAGTTCTAATTTGGGCTAGTGTCTCACTGAAGACCAGTACTGATAGAATTAATTAAATAATCACGGGTCACTGTTAATTTGTGTTAGTCCCACTTGAAACTTCTCATTCTGTTGGGAGTTAAGATCTGGAAAATCTTGTCATTGTAAAGTGTTAAATTTTGAAAAGAACAGATTACAAAACAGTATGCAGTGTATAGTTCTATTTTTAAAAAGTAAATATGTGTGGAATTAGAAAAAATGGGAAAAGATAAATACCAAAATTTTACTAGCAGTTATTGCTGGGTGATGAGGAAAAGGGTATTTTCAGAAAAAAAATTTAAAAATAATTGGAAACTATAAGTAATAGAAGAGTCTTTGGAGCAATTTATGTTGATAGCCAGACAACATTGTACCTTCTGCCCCAGACAAAATTAGCATATGCTATATGGATTCATGAGGATATGTTGTACATATATGTATTCTGGAAAAACTGTAAGTATCTTTAACATTATATTTACATTTTAAAGTTATCTGTTTTTAAAGTCACAAATTAGAAAATATTTTAGCAAAATTGTAGATTTTTCTAAGAGAGGGATTAGTGTTTTTGATATAAACCATAGAAAGATTTATCAAAGAATTTTAGAAATCAAAGCCTCAGAAAAATAACTGGAGGGTTCTATAGGAACTTTATAGCAATCATTCATCTATACATATTGTGATTAAATAATTTTTCATTATGGAAATATGGAATGCTTAGTATAAATGATAACCATATTTTAAGTAGGATTTTGTCTTTTTCAACAATTAACAGCTTGATCTGTTTATTTCTTACCAGTATTCATAGTGAATATACATTTTAGAAAGAATGAAAATAATTTTTGACTCTCACCATCAATTTCTCTTTGGTGTTACTTATACATTTCTTTATATTGACTTCTTAAAAATGAAAATAATAATGGTTACCATGAGAAATTATAACAAAATGTTCTGATTAATAAATGAAGATTCTCATACACATGGTCCTAGTTTCAGTTCTAGCAATCTGATTTGTGCTTTTTGGAAAATATTTGTCTGTGACATAACTTTCTTATTGTAAAATATAGGTACTCATTATAGTAAGACCCTTGAATATAAACAAGTTCGGTTCTGAGAGTGCTTTCCTAAGTCCAGTTTGTTCCTAAATCCAACAAAGTTAGCTCGAGAGTGAAAGTTTTAGTTGCTCACTCATGTCCAACTCTTTGTAACCCCATGGACTTTAGCCCTCCAGGCTCCACTGTCCATGGAATTCTCAGGCAAGAATACTGGAGTGAGTAGCCTTTCCCTTCTCCAAGGATCTTCCCAATCCAGGGATTGAAAACAGGTCTCCTGCACCGCAGGAGGATTCTTTATTGCCTTGAGCCACCAGGGAAGCCCTAGGTACCCAACTGGTACAATTGGCTGTATAATACTGTACTGTAATAGGTTTATAATATCTTTTCACACAAATCATACATAAAAAACAGAAAACATTTTAAATCTTACAATAGAATACCTTGAAAAGTACAGTAGTACCAGCTGTATCAGCTCTGCACTTATACTTGCTTCTGGATATCCTGGGTTTAAAATAAAGATACTGTATTTCTATAGTGTACTAAACTCGATACTGTACAGTACTTTACAGTAAAGTACACAAAAGCACAACCACTTGTAGAGGATGCACTCCCGTGACAGTGTACACCAGACAGGTGAACTAACTTATGTGATTGGACATGTGAAGACATATTTGCATCTTGGCAGTTTGTATGTAGGGAACTTACTGTATTTCTCTTTAAAAGTATTACCATATTTTAAGTCTATTTTGACATTTTAAAATACTCAGGATAAAAGCCTAGAAAGCCTACCAATAAATGGCCTAGTGCATTATCCTAGAAAGGAATCAGTAAACATGAGACTAAAATGTAGGCAAATACCTGTCATTTGTCAATTTTCTGGTGGCTTATTCTGAATCTCTTAGGCCCTGGATTTCTCTATTTGTACCTGTTTTAAGGATGCTTTGTGAACCATTTGATGAATTTCCTGAACAATTTTAATACAGTATCACTGTTTTTGTTACCTGGTTTTTCACTGAAGGACAATTAATTAAAATACACAACAGACAGAACAACTAGATTCCCTTCACTTTCCTCACAGAATTGGTTGATGGAAATTTTGCATTTCACTGGAGCAATTAAATTGCCAAGTAAGAATACATTTAACTATAAATTTAACAACTCATGAACTAATCAAAAAAAAATCAACAAATTACTGGTCCTAAAAATAGCTTCATCTCTCTACACCATCTTCGGTTATTAACAGGTTTTATGAAGAGGTTCTAAGAAGGAAGAGAGGTAGAGCGAGAAAGGAAGGCGGGAGTGTAGAAAGAAGAGAGGCGGGAGAGATCTGGGAATCTGTAGAGAGAGAGAAGCTATTTGACATTTATTTGGAAGCAGAGTGGAGATTTCTCCTTGGTGGCAAATCCTTGCATATAACAGACCAGAGCACACACCTCATAGAGTGTTACACAGTGATCTCTGTGGTGAGAAGTGCATTTTGCGGTCTCAGTTTCAGAGATTATAACTTCTTTCCTAAAGTAGGAATCGAACCCTTGGAATTGGTCAATACAACTTACTATTTCCTGAGGTTCATTCTATAAAAAGCAGATGCTCAGAAGCTTTTGTTTAGAAATTCATTTGCTCTCAGAAGCAAGATTTGGGGGTCAGTGGTGCCCATTGTCATCCTCTCTTTTTATTCATACCACAAAAGATGCTATGAGCAGTAAATGAGTTGCTCAGAATGCTACTGCTTACATATAGGCTTGAATCCTAAAAGTACCATGAGTGCCATGAATTGTTATAAGGTCTGTTTTATAAACTGGTGCCATTCAGAGTGCCTGGTACCTGATTGTCATTTGGCAAATATTTGTTGAATGATCTAATGATTGTAAAAAATAAATTATCTGTATATAATACCATAACCTCTCTGTTAAACCATAGTGTCTGATCATTATGTCTACACTGAATGAGGTTTTTGTACTCTAAGGAACCCTGGAAAAGGAACATTTTGCTCTTTCTTACTTGAGTTACATTGTTCCATACTAGTCGTACATCCAGTTCCAGGTTGAGGTTAAATATGGAATTATTAGAATGTTTTTTTTTTTTTTTCTGATGGGAAATAGTGTTTTCCCACCAGTTTAGAATTTAGTACATGCTCTAAAATCACTAAAATCACTATTCTGTGTCCTGTTCATTTTGGAAGCACTTTGTGACTATTCTTTGTGGCTTATGTCTTTATTGGATATCTGAGGATCCAATATGCTGAATTTCATAGAATTTGCATGTGAGGGTTTTCAGTTGTGTCTGTCAAAGGTGGGCTAAGAACACCAACATCAGCATCATCTAGATGCTTTTTAAACTCCTAAGATTTAACCCTAGACTTTAAAGTTTCAGAACTACTAATCCATAGACTAAGATCTGTAGACTATAATCAATCATTTTCATGTCAATATAAATTCTCTTGGAAAGAATTGAGGAATTATGAGTTTTTCCCCCCAAAATTTCAGTTGCCATTTTATTAGATCATAAAAAATATGCCAAGATATTGCTATTAGGTTGATAAATAATTTTCCACATTCATGAACAAAGACTAGTGTTAGTCATGAAAATGACAATTAGGAAATGGAATATAGATAGATACATGAGATAGCATGGATAAACCTATGCTAGTTAAAATAAGCCAGACACAAAGAATATGATATGATTTCACTTTAGTGGGCTAACTAATAGCAACATCTTGGTATGTTTCTTATAAACTAAGCACTATGGAATAGTACTTTTCTGTTCTTTTTTTAAGTCCTGGTAACTGACTTCGGACTGTATTCAATGAGAAGGTTAAGACAATCACTACTTTCACATCTTCTATTCAACTGAAGGAGACTAAAAATAAATAAGTAACAAATGGGAACTTCTAAAATGTTTCATGGTATTAATATTAAAGGAATTCAAGAGAAGTGAGAATATTCTTGATAGATTCCAGACTAGCTTTTGTCTTTATGGCTAGTTTTTCACATTTAAAACTTAAATGGTATCAGTTCTACTATATCCATACATTGCAAAAACCACTTTCATATTTGTTTTGAAGCTGTTTTCTTGTTCTAGTTTAGTGTTTTAGAATTTAATTATGAGATTACACAACTGAACTTAATGTAACCTGAAGAGTATATAGGAAAAACTAACAGCATGCAGGAGAAACCAATACACTGTTAATCAACAGACTTTCAGTTTGCACTGAGAGCATTCCATTTTTGTGTTTGGTAAAATTTCTAATGAAAGCAGTGTTTCACTGTAACTGTGACCATAAAACCCATTGCCGTACTAGTGTGTCTCCTCACCTATGTCCAGGAAACAACTTTACCACCAAGCTGTCCTTCAAAACAAAGGGGCTCTCCTGGAAGAGGATGAGCCACTGGGTTACAATATCACTTCCACTGACTCCAGCGGAAGATGTGTAGGTGCTATGGTCCTGAAAATTAGCTTTCTGGGTCAAAATGGTTTATTTGTTGGCAGTTAAGAAATTCTGTGTGCATTCATGAAAGCTAAGGTTAAGGTGATAAAGCAACTGAGCCTTTTAACACTTAAAGAAAGGTGGAGGTGAAGTGAAATAACCATTCAAAACAGCAAATAATTAATTGACTCTCTTTGTTAACAGGCAGGAGGTCAAGTACACAGGGCCACAGCAATCACACTGCCTGCATTCTAAACAGTCTTAAAGTGATTAGGCTGGATTGTTGGGAACTCATTTAAAATGAGATTTTAATTTAGAATGGGAGTGGTAGAGTTTGAAAGATACTATCAGAGTTTCAACAATATGATCATTTACCTTACTTTTTAATCTTCTTTTTAGTAATGTAGAGTTGTGACCTTTGAGTTCCATTTCCTTGATTTTTATTTTATTAAATCATATTACATATTTGTTTTAAATTTGTAACTACCAGCTTTACACTAGGATATTGATTATGTGATTAGATCTGTGTAATTATGAACAGTTAGACTTTTATGTGTTAAAAGTTAATAAAAAAGAAAATATGACTTTTTCAAAAACACTTGAATTAGCTACATCTCCATCTTAGGACTACGCTGAGTGTTGTCTTGAAGTCTTTAAAGCCTGAAATGATAAGTACTTAGGGAATGATTGTAAAAGATGAGATGTTTAGGAAGTCTCCCTCTTTTGTACCACACAAGACAGTATAACAGGAAACAATTGTATTTGAAACAGAAGGCCAGAAGAAATGTTCAGTTCAGTTCAGTTCAGTCGCTCAGTCGTGTCTGACTTTGCAACTACATGAATCGCAGCACGCCAGGCCTCCCTGTCCATCACCAACTCCTGGAATTCACTCAAACTCATGTCCATCAAGTCGGTGATGCCATCCAGCCATCTCATCCTCTGTCATCACCTTCTCCTACTGCCCCCAATCCTTCCCAGAATTAGGGTCTTTTCCAATGAGTCAACCCTTTGCATGAGTTGGCTAAAGTATTGGAGTTTCAGCTTCAACATCAGTCCTTCCAATGAACATCCGGGACTGATCTCCTTTAGGATGGACTGGTTAGATCTCCTTGCAATCCAAGGGACTCTCAAGAGTCCTCTCCAACACCACAGTTCAAAAGCATCAATTCTTCGTCTCTCAGCTTTCTTCACAGTCCAACTCTCACATCCATACATGACCATGGGAAAATCCATAGCCTTGACTAGACGGACCTTTGTTGGCAAAGTAATATCTCTGCTTTTAATGATAATGATAACCCTGTATAGGAGACAGCAAAAGAGACACAGATGTATAGAACAGTCTTTTGGACTCTGTGGGAGAGGGCGAGGGTGGGATGATTTGGGAGAATGACATTGAAACATGTATGTTATCATATGTGAAACGAATCGCCAGTCCAAGTTCGATGCATGATGCAAGATGCTCGGGGATGGTGTACTGGGATGAACCAGAGGGATGGGATGGGGAGGGAGGTGGGAGGGGGGTTCAAGATGGGGAACATATGTACACCCGGGGCAGATTCATGTCAATGTATGGCAAAACCAATACAATAATGTAAAGTAATTAGCCTCCAGTTAAAATAAATAAATTAAAAAAAATATTCTGTCTAGGTTGGTCATAGCTTTCCTTCCAAGAAGTAAGTGTCTTTTAATTTCATGGCTGCAATCACCATCTGCAGTGAATTTGGAGCCCCTCCCCAAAAAAAGTCTGACACTGTTTCCACTGTTACCTATTCTATTTCCCATGAAGTGATGGGACCAGGTGCCATGATCTTAATTTTCTGAATGTTGAGCTTTAAGCCAACTTTTTCACTCCCCTCTTGAACTTTCATCAAGAGACTTTTTAGTTCCTCTTCACTTTCTGTCATAAGGGTGGTGTCGTGTGCATATCTGAGGTTATTGACATTTCTCCTGACAGTCTTGATTCCAACTTGTACTTCTTTCAGCCCAGCGTTTCTCATGATGTACTCTGCATATAAGTTAAATAAGCAGGGTGACAATATACAACCTTGATGTACTCCTTTTCCTATTTGGAACCAGTCTGTTGTTCCATGTCCAGTTCTAACTTTTGCTTCCTGACCTGAATATAGGTTTCTCAAGAGACAGGTAAGGTGGTCTGGTATTCCCATCTGTTTCAGAATTTTCCACAGTTGATTGTGATCCACACAGTCAAAGACTTTGGCATAGTCAATAAAGCAGAAATAGATGTTTTTCTGGAACTCTCTTGCTTTTTCAATGATCCAGCGGATGTTGGCAATTTGATCTCTGGCTCCTCTGCCTTTTCCAAAACCAGCTTAAACATCTGGAATTTCATGGTTCACGAATTGCTGAAGCCTGGCTTGGAGAATTTTGAGCATGACTTTACTAGCGTGTGAGATGAGTGCAACTGTTCTGTATTTCGAGCATTCTTTGGCATTCCCTTTCTTTGGGATTGGAATGAAAACTGACCTTTTCCAGTCTCATGGCTACAGCTGAGTTTTCCAAATTTGCTGGCATATTGAGTGCAGCACTTTCACAGCATCATCTTTCAGGATTATAAATAGCTCAACTGGAATTCCATCACCTCCACTAGCTTTGTTCCTACTGATGCTTTCTAAGGCCCACTTGACTTCACATTCCAGGATGTCTGGCTCTAGGTGAGTGATCAGACCATCATGATTATCTGGTCATGAAGATCTGTTTTGTACAGTTCTTCTGTGTATTCTTGCCACCTCTTCTTAATATTTTCTGCTTCTGTTAGGTCCATACCATTTCTGTCCTTTATCGAGCCCATCTTTGCATGAAGGGTTCCCTTGGAATCTCTAATTTTCTTGAAGAGATCTCTAGTCTTTCCCATTCTATTGTTTTCCTCTATTTCTTTGCACTGATCGCTGATGATCAATGATGCAGAAGTTCTATATAGTCAGTGAAAACAAGACTGGGAGCTGACTATGGCTCAGATCATGAACTCATTGCCAAATTCAGACTTAAATTGAAGAAAGTAGGGATAACCACTACTGGAATGGGTTGCCATTTCCTTCTCCAGGAAATCTGCCCGGACCAGGGAGTGAACTCACGTCTCCTGCATCAGCAGGCAGATTCTTTACCACTGAGCTACCAGGGAGACTCCCAGACCATTCTGGTATGACCTAAATCAAATCTCTTATGATTATACAGTAGAAATGAATAATAGATTTAAGGGACTAGGTCTGATCGACTGAGTGCCTGATGAACTATGGACGGAGGTTCGTGACATCGTACAGGAGACAGGGATCAAGACCATCCCCATGGAAAAGAAATGCAAAAAAGAAAAATGGCTGTCTGAGGAGGCCTTACAAATAGCTGTGAAAAGAAGAAACGCGAAAAGCAAAGAAGAAAAGGAAAGATATAAGCATCTGAATGCAGAATTCCGAAGAATAGCAAGGAGAGATAAAAAAGCCTTCCTCAGCGATCAATGCAAAGAAGAAATGTACATGGTGTTTACTTGAAAAATGTTATCTGAGGAGGATAGTGTCTAAACCATACGGAGGGTAGTGTTGAAGAAAATCTTTGGGAAGAATTGAAGACCTGGAACACTGCTTGGATGATATGATTAAACAATTTAGAGGGAGGCATTTGAGTGCCAGTGAACAGCCTACAGGGATGGGCAATGGGTGGGAAAAGCAAGCAAACAGATGGCAGTGGCAAGAAAGAGCTGATAAAATGTGGGAGAGATATGGAAGTATGTATCTGCAAGGCTTTGGGGTTCTACATTTTTCAAGGAAGCTGAATCAGATTTTTGTGAGAAGTATTTTTGTGATTTTGTTACATCTTTTCAAGAATGACATTTTATTTCTGGGAATAGGCTTACATTAGTTAAAAGTCCAAAGCAAAGTTTAATAATGTTGTGTAAGTGAAAACATCTCTTCATGTGGTCAATCCAAAATATGATGCCATTGTCTTTAAACTCACTATAAAGTAGATTAGCCCCCTGAAAACATATTATTTACTGGAGATCTTTCTTAATCACTGATGTTTGGGCTCTTGTTTCTTGGCAAAGGTCCCATGCTACAGTGAATTGAGACTCATAAATTTCTACCATTCAGATGAAGAATGGTGGGTGGTAAGCATATGTTTCTGAGAATCTGCTTTTATTTAAATTAAAGCCTCTTTCATGCATTTTAACCTGTAGTCATATAAGACCAGTTGGAGATTATTTCTTTTCATTCTGTTTGGCCTTGTTTTACTCCATTGTAGAGGTATTTGAGGATTATGAATGGTTTTACCTGTGTCTGGAAGATAGTCATTAAGCATCAGCTGTGGGAACCATATGGAAATCAGGTTCCCCTGTGAGTTTCTTGCACACACGAAGAGGAGAGTTTGCTTCCATTTTGACTTAATAATCTCTCACTGCTGTTCTGGTTTTGAGGAAAGCTGTTGATCGTGTTTGAGCTGCAGAGTGGTTTCAGAGCCTGTGAAATGTACAGCTCATGAAGAGCATCAACATGACAGCTGGAGAGATTAGAGTCCATTCTGTGTGTGTACAGAATTAGAGGACCAGTGCTCACAGAAGCAGGCGAGCCTTCTAACATTAATCAACGTCTTTTAACCCAGAATCAATGTGGCTTCCTGTAAGGAAAAACACATGTGGGTAGACAGTGTTTATTCCATTTTAAGTGGGTTCCCATTATTTGCAATAAAACTTTATGGACTAGAAAAAAATGTCTACTATATATTTATACTAAGAATGATAGAAAAGGGTAAATCATCTGGCAAATTGTAGCCTCAACATACTCAGTTTTTATTTAAAAAGACATACCTGAACACATTTATAGTTATTGCTGACTGTATAAGGTCAACTAAAAATAGCAAGACAGTGCATCACAGGTTGATATATAGTGGTAATTTTTGAAAAGGAATTCCTGTGGTGTTCTATATCTAAAACACTTGCAAGTAGGTAAATTTTGACCTCTGAATTTTCTTACAAAGAATAAAACTTTCCCAGGATAACCTAATAGGGGAAAGGACAATCATCGCATTGTAATAGCAGCATAACTGTCTTATTCTGAGGCTCTGATAAATTTTTAGAAACCAAACTGAGCAACTCTACGGGTCTTCTGTTTTAAATGCTCTCTTCCGTGAATCTACTGGCCCTGCACTCTTCCTCCTTACCTGGCTGTATTTCTCTAGCCACTGCTCTGTACCTCTTTGGCTTGGTTTACCCTAAGAAGGTAGTTTCTTTTAGTTCTTTGAAATATTCTCCCCTCTTTTCCTTCTGTGGTCCCCCAGTTCCCTTACAGTCTCTCACAATTCTTTAAACCCCTCATAAAATTACTATTCTCACCCTACCTCCTTTTTCCAAAGGTATTTATTCTTGGCCACTAAAAATCCATATAAAACTTAAGCCCTTCCTACTCAGATCCCTTTCTATAACTCCATGTACTCCGTCCAACAGAGAGGAAGAAGGTAATACTGGGAAATGTAGAAACAAACAGGAATTAGACATTTGATTTAATGGTAGAATTTTTTTTTTTTTTAGTTTAAAACTTTATAAATAAGCCATCATTGTAATAAGTTACTGCAGTATAAATAGCAGGAAATAAAATACTTTAAAGAAGTTTCTGATAATATAGCAGCGAGTGAAAGTCACTCAGTGGTGTCCAACTCTGTGGAACCCCATGGACTGTATAGGATTCTCCAGGCCAGAATACTGGAGTGGGTAACTGTTCCCTTCTCCACAGGATCTTCCCAACCCAGGGATCAAACCCACGTCTCCCACATTATAGGCAGATTCTTTACCAGCTGAGCCACCAGGGAAGCCCAAGAATACTGGAATGGGTAGCCTATCCCTTCTTCAGCGGATCTTCCTGACTCAGGGATCGAACGGGGGTCTCCTGCATTGCAGGCAGATTCTTGTCAGAGCTGTGTTAGTGACTGTCAAGCTGAGAAGATCAATGACAATGCTGCTTTCAGAGGTGACCAGTTGTAGTTGGATTTTGTAAAATCTCAAACCTCATGCATTATTTTTTTTCCTGAAGACAGTTTGTAGATACTATTCAGTGAACTCTTATGGGAATAAAGTTGCTCCTTCCAAAGGAGCCAATTGTGTGTGGTTATGGGGGAGCCTGGTGGGCTTCCGTCTATGGGGTCGCACAGAGTCGGACACGATTGAAGTGACTTAGCAGCAATAGCAGCAGCATTATAGCTGTAGAAGTCTTCTGTAAAACAATGGTACTGTATTTTAAAAATTAGTAAGTCCAACAGGATTAGGACAGAAACGAGCCAGAAATCTTTATATTGCACTTATATTCTAATTTCTACAATGTCAGTATCCTCCAAGAGAGGCAAGTGTTTTAAGAAAATTAAGACAGTTTCCATGATCCTGTGGAATTTCACCTGTCCTCACACATATACCTAACTCAATTTTACTGGAAAAGTTCGAATCCTCACACATATACCTAACTCAGTTTTACTAGGAAAGTTTAAATCCAAGGCACAGTAGGTACATTAATAATGCATGTAACCACAGTAACTAGAGATGGTAATGCACAGATATATGCAATAGAATAAATACAATGGAATGCATGCAAATATTCAGGCCATAAAATCCAGGTATGCAAAATATATACCTTTATTTTTCCATTTCTGGATTTAGGTTTTTTATTGCTAGCAAAATTTTCAAATTGAGGTAAACTAAGAACCTTCTGAGGCAAATCAAGGCAAATTAAGTCTGTTTATAGTTCTGCTGCTTGTCAGAGTAGCATCTCTACTTTGGGGATGTTGTGATAGCCTCAGGGAGGAACAGCTGACCCTCAGCGCATGCTGGTATCTACTGAAACGAATGTTGACCTGTCTGGACCTCAGCTGTCAACCCCTCACCACGACCCCCCTCCACTCTCGTGCGGGCATCCATTGAAATGCCCCCATTCCCATCCACCTCTTTCTTTATTTTCTGCCTGACCCTGAAAATTATCCCATGGTAGCCAAAATCATGAGACAGTAAGGCTGGGAAGTGGTACATCAGTTTATACATCACATTTTTATCTGGATGCAGAAAGTTACACCAGACATTCTGGCTGTGTTTGGAATACACACCTCAGATGGGCATGTAGAATTCAATGGCTTCTGTCCACTGCAAGTACCTATTGGGCCCAATTAGGCAAACTTCATGAACTCAATTCACCACAGATAAAATAATCATTTTTTGTATTTCCGAGAATGAAAATTCTGTCTCTTTTTTTTTCCAGGTATTTGGTCATTCATCCTTGTTAGAAATGAATTCTGGGTGAAAAAAGTGGGTGGGTGCTAAATGTTGGCTCCAGGTTAAATGGTCGAGACTGTCTTTGTTCCTCTCTCTGTTCACTTGGGCTTCCCAGGTGGTTCAGTGATAAAGAATCCACCTGCAATGCAGGAGACATGGATGGGTTTAATCCCTGGGTCGAGAACACTCCTTGGAGGAGGGCATGGCAACCCACTCCAGTATTCTTGCTTGGAGAATCCCATGGACAGAGGAGCCTGGAAAGCTATGGTCCATAGGGTCGCAAAGAGTCGGACATGACTGAAGTGACTACTCACACACTATTCACTTTTACCAGAATTTCCCCTGCCCTGAACTTTGCATGTCATACCTTACAATATGACCAACATTATGACAAACTGGTGAATGAGCTCAGTTAGAAACAGGATAACCCTTGAGTCATGTTTCCAAGTCTTTTCCAGCTGATTGCTAATACCACTATTATCTTGTATGAGTGCCCATGTAAATATCTTCATTTCAGCTCTTACATACTAATACCCTTGTCCCCCAGTATCCACAGGGGACTTCAGATACCAAAATTTACAGATGTTCAAGTTCCTCATATAAGAAGGTGCAGTATTTGCATAACTTATGCACATCCTCCTGTATTCTTTAAAACATCTCTATATTACTTCTAAATACCTAATACAATGCAAATGCTATGTAAATAGTTGCTCTACTGTATTATTTAGAGACTGATGACAAGGAAACATCTGTATACATTCAGTACAATCACAACCATCATAGGCCAAAATATATCAGCAACAACATAACATTTTTCTCTCTTTGAATACTTACAGATTGCTTTCATTTAATGACTTGAAAGAGAAATACATAGAATAAAACAGGATACTTAAAATACAAGTGCATATATAAAATGTAATTATAAACAGAGAAAATATAAGTTCACTTCTCTCTCAGCTACACACATTGTGTTGTTTTTCAGTAGCTAAGTTGTGTCTGGCTCTGTGAGACCAAATGAACCATAGCACCCCAGGCTTCCCTGTCTTTTACTATTTTCTGGAGTTTGCTCAAACTCATATCCATTGTGTCAATGATGCCGTCCAACCATCTCATTTTCTGTTGCCCCCTTCTCCTCCTGCCCTCAGTCTTTTCCACATCAGGGCCATTTAACCCTCACCAAAACCCCGATTCTTCTCTCTTGATAACCCTCATAAGATGATGATGGTAATGATGATGGCAATGGTGATTGTTTTATGATATTACAGTGCTCAGGGGGTGAGAGGGTGAGATGTCTGACACTGTAGTATTAGGTGGTGAGTTATCAGGCTAACTTGAATCTTCTGGCAGAACGTTAGAAGGGTCAACTGGGTTTCCCTTACAGCTGTTGAGACTTTGGAGGAGGCTCAGTGATGCTAATGTCAGAGTGTGTGGAGGCTGAAGGCTGGGGCTCTTCAGCTTGGAAGTCAAGGCTTCACAATCACAGGTCAGGTGCTTCAGTTAGAAACATTGTTATAAAAGCTGTTTCCTTTTTTCATCATCAAATAGATCTTGCAGTGGTTCTAGGTGTGTTGTTATCTGTCAGGTGACACAGAGGCTTCATACCATCAAAGGATCATATTGAAGTTCATATCCTTTAACACATGAAACTATTAAAAAATTGTGGCAGATTTTTCAAGTGTCCAAACTTATAGTTCTAAGTCTAAAACTGCTCTAAGTCTTCTGCATCACTATCATCATCGTCTGTAGAGGATTTCAGTAGACCTTCAAGTCCCCTGTTGGTAAGGGTTTCTCTGTGCCTCAACATTGTCCTTGATCATGTTTGAAAAGCTTTCCCCACCAAATTCCTTGGAACATTCCTGACTTTTGCATCAGTAGCGGGGTAGCCCCTGAAATCATAGACAACCTCATTCCATCATGGCTTCCAACATGCACTCCTGTCTTGGGCTTTGGGGAATCTATGGTCTCTGTAATTGTGACGCTCTTCCATAAATCCACAAGTCCTCCAGAATGTGAGGCAAGTGTAAGTCGCTTTAGTACACTCGATGCCTTGATCTAATGGCTGCAGCACTGACACAGTATTAAGGGGGCAGGGACATTGCATCTGCATAATTGTCTGTGAAGCAGAAAGATAGGGGATGGCTGGGGACACTGCCAGTGAGGAGGAGGCCCTTGAATAACAGCCTTGTCTTTTCGAGAATTTTTTTCACTGAGGAATGGAGCTCTGGTGGGACTATTCCAAGAACAAGATGGCCATCACCCAAGCCTCCTTGTTGTATTGCTAGAACACAGGCAGGCGATTTTTGGTTTTCATCATATTTCATCACAAATGAAGCCTTGCTCTGGAAGATAGTTTTTCTCTTGCACGAGTTTCTCAAGCTTTTCTGGGAACACTAATGCTGCCTTGGCATCAGTCAGTGCTAATTCTCCTGTGATCTTTATGTAGCTCACCAGTTATCACTTACCAGCCTTCCACTCCTTCCTCTTGCACTCCCCAGCTCCCTCACAGTGATCCCTCATAGAGCACAGCAGTGCTCCTATAAATGAGGTGCTTTTCACTCATAAGTTGGCCATCATCCAGGATATGCTCCTGTGACGTCTCCCCTATCCCCACACTTATGCCTTCTCAGTCTTTGCGAGCAGTTTAACACCAGCCGGGGACACTGGTGTAGCCACTGTAGGAACAGCACTAACACTTCCACAAACTGTAGCTTCTTTCTGCTTCATTGTGCAAATGCTTGATTCCTTCTTACCTACCTTTCCACCCACTTTGGCAAGCAGCATGACATTTTTTCAAAAGATCTCAGACTTTCATTTTCTCTTCTAAAGAGAGCATTTTATGCTCTCTCTTAACCTTTGAGGGATGCTGTGACCACCTAATTGCTTTTTAAGAGCTGTTTTCTTCACAGAAACAAAGAGTATATACAGCATAAGCAGCCCATGTACAAGATGCGAGGTGAACAATGTTCATACGTCCAGGCACTGAACAGAGACTGAGCATCTGTGGGATGGCAGGAGGCGACAGCAGCCTTCATATCACACCATGCAGTGGATTTAGCATAGTGTTCAGTGCATGGCAAATTCCAGTTTTGCCTTCTAGAACTTTCTGGAGTTTTTTCCCCAAAATATTTTCAATCTGTGTTTGCTTGAATTCATGGATGCAGAACTCAGGGATGCAGAGAACTGACTGTATTAATTTTACATTTCAGTTGGTCTGCTTTTTCTGTGTCACATTGATGCATATGGATATGGGTTGGTATGGAAAATATCAGTAGCTTGCACTTTCTTGTTTTGTGGTTTCTATATTCCCCTTCACACCTACCACACAAATGTGGCACTATTTCCTTACTTATTTAAAGCTTAAAGCATAAGTCCAGTTAGCTTAATCACACTGTTAAGGTTATGATACTAGGTATATAGCTTTAATTCATTTGAAGATCAGTTAATTTTGTTTTCTTCAATGGCCTCAAGTGGCACTCTACTAAAAAGTCATACTCAATGAGATAGTATGGCTAGAGGGGAAAAACCTGTCTTGACTATAGCAAAAGACCACACGGATACTCCTCTGTGCATGTTCTACTTTAGGGGCAGAGTGGTAGTATTTCTCTGTGAACATCTATACTTTGAAAGTCTATACTGAAAGAGGAGTCAATATTTATATTGATGTTAGCTATTCATCGCCTCCACTTCCACAGATATGTCAACTTGAAGCATATTCAATGTGCGGAAACCCAAATTTATAACAAAATAAGGGAATGTATTTTTCAGCCCAGAAGTTTCTTTATAGTTCAGAGGAGTTTCTTTAAATAGTATGATTCCATATTGTACGGTAGAATACACATGCATACACACATATGTGTATTACATATGTGCTATATATTTTATGTATATACTATGTATATTCATTTACATACAATTCTAGACAGTGAAGTATAATTGCAGTTCTGTTCACCACCTGAAGATGCAGTGTTTTATGTTTCAAAATGCCTGAATTAATAAACATTGCTAGAAATTAACTCATTATTATTACACTGTATTTCTTAGAGTTTTCACAGTTAATTAAGGACATTTGTTTTTTTCAGAATCAGTCAGTTACAAAACTATTTCAGCTTTTTCAATTACAGAAGTTAGTCATGATACACATTTAATTGATTTTACATAATCAAGGCTGATTTACTATTAAGAACAGTTGTCACTATTTGCTTATTAAATGTCTTCTAATTGTAGTGAGTGACAGCCAAACAACTTTTAAATATAATCAAGAAAATTTTTATCAATAACAATAGTTTAATTGTTTAAAATTTACATTTTTGTTGTTTCATAACTACTTTTATAATATATTTACTTGTGTAAGAATTTGTTAGTCATAAATCTGAAAGATAAGCTTCTTGTTCCTGCTGCTACCTTCTTGGATCATTCGAACTCTGAAATTTCTGGGGGTCTCTCAGTTCAGCACAGTCATGTCCTACTTTGCAACCCCACGGACTGCAGCACACCAAACTTCCCTGTCCATCACCACCTCCCGGAGACTGCTCAAACCCATGTCCATTGAGTCGGTGATGCCATCCAGCCAGCTCATCCTCTGTCGTCCCCTTCTCCTGTCTTCAATCTTTCCCAGCATCAGGGTCTTTTCCAATGAGTCAGTTCTTCTCATCAGGTGGCCAAAGTATTGGAGTTTCAGCTTCAGCATCAGTACTTCCAATGAATATTCAGGATTGATTTCCTTTAGGATGGACTGGTTGGATCTCCTTGCTGTCCAAGGGACTCTCAAGAGTCTTTTCCAACACCACAGTTCAAAAACGTCAGCTCTTTGGTGCTCAGCCTTCTTTATGATCCAACTTTCACATCCATTCATAACCACTGGAAAAAACATAGTTTTGACTAGATGGACCCTTGTTGGCAAGGTAATGTCTCTGTTTTTTAATATGCTGTCTACGTTGGTCATAGCTTGTCTTCCAAGGAGCAAGTGTCTTTTGACTTCATGGCTGCAGTCACCATCTGCAGTGATTTTGGAGCCCAAGAAAATAAAGTCTGTCACTGTTTCCACTGTTTCCCCATCTATTTGCCATGAAGTGGTGGGACCAGATGCCATGATCTTAGTGTTTTGAATGTTGAGTTTTAAGCCAGCGTTTTCCACTCTCTTTTCACTTTCATCAAGAGGCTCTTCTGTTCCTCTTTGCTTTCTGCCATAAGGATAGAGTCATCTGCATATCTGAGGTTATTAATATTTCTCCCTGCAATCTTGAGTCCAGTTTGTGCTTCATCCAGCCCAGCATTTTGCATGATGTACTCTGCATATAAGTTAAATAAGCAGGGTGAAAATATACAGCCTAGATGTACTCCTTTCCTAATTTGGAACCAGTTCATTGTTCCATGTCTGGTTCTAACTGTTGCTTCTTGACCTGCATACAGATTTTCTCAGGAGTCTCTGAAGGAGTCTATTCCTACTGCTCAGGAGCCTGTTTTGGGTGGGGTTTGCTTGGAGAGAATAAGCCATTCCTTCCATCCTCACTCAGGAAACAAGCCTGCCAGGAGCACTGGCCTCAGTGCTCTGAAATTCTACTCACTTCTCACCAGGGTTTTCTATATATAGAATAACCCTCTGCGCCTTCCTGATGATCCTTTCCCAGGTTTTCCCTTTTCCTCAAGACCTATTTCCTATGCAAGACCATATAGTATTATAGAAGACAAATTTGAAGCATTAACCTGGGTTCTTGCCACCTCATCTGTAATTCACTTTTCTAATAATGAGGCCCTTGAATTGGAGCATTTTAAGAAGTATCTGGACAAGAGTAATTATTAGGGATTACATTTATATATACATGCACACACACACATACACACTTTGTGAAACTGTATCTGAAGTAATAGGCTTCACACTTGTGAAGATTTCAGGAATAAACTCAAAGAGCAATAAAAAGATCTTGATAGTTTCTTTTGTTTAAATTTTAAAGACTCACATAATACAAAGAGAAGTCTGCAAGCGGCAAAAATGTAGCTGAAATGCTGACCTAAGTAAAAACTTTTAGAGTACTAATTAATAAAATTGCATTGAATTTAGAAAATGAATCATTATAAAAGGGGCTGAATGCACAAAGTTCATGCTACTACTGATAGTGAAGCAAGCATACAGAATCCAACATGGAAATTATTCATTTTTATCAGATAATACCCATTTAATTTAAAACTGACCTGCGACTTTCCAATATGAATACAATTACATTTAGTTTCGTGTTTCTTTAGTTAATTGTGTAATAAAATGTGGCCAAACCTTTAAAATGCCGTTCTTGCCCTCTAAATGCAACTTACTGAAATCAGTGGGTTTTTGAAATAAATAATTCAGTTCAGTTCAGTTCAGTTGCTCAGTCATGTCCAACTCTTTGCGACCCCATGAACCACAGTACGCCAGGCCTCCCTGTCCATCACCAACTCCCGGAGATCACTCAAACTCATGTCCATCGAGTCGGTGATGCCATCCAGCCATCTCATTCTCTGTTGTCCCCGTCTCCTCCCACCCCCAATCCCTCCCAGCATCAGACTCTTTTCTAGTGAGTCAACTCGTCGCATGAGGTGGCCAAAGTATTAGAGTTTCAGCTTTAGCATAAGTCCTTCCAATGAACACCCAGGATAGAAAGTGAAGAGGAACTAAAGGAGATCAATCCTGGGTGTTCATTGGAAGGACTGATGGTGAGGCTGAAACTCCAATACTTTGGCCACCTCATGCGACGAGTTGACTCACTGGAAAAGAGTCTGATGCTGGGAGGGATTGGGGGTGGGAGGAGACGGGGACAACAGAGAATGAGATGGCTGGTTGGCATCACCGACTCGATGGACATGAATTTGAGTGAACTCCGGGAGTTGGTGATGGACAGGGAGGCCTGGCGTGCTGTGGTTCATGGGGTCGCAAAGAGTCGGACACGACTGAGTGACTGAACTGAACTCTTAGAAAAAGAGGATCCTAATGATTTTCTTGTGCTCAGTTAACTGACCTCCTTTAGAAATTTATTTTAGAAAGAGATGGCACTAAGATTTACTGAGAACCTAATTCATGTTAGGGCTTCCCTGGTGGCTCAGATGGTAAAACATCTGCCTGCAATGCAAGAGACCCTGGTTCAATCCCTGGGTTGTGAAGATCCCCTGGAGAAGGAAATGGCAACCCACTCCCCCACTCCAGTACTCTTGCCTGGAAAATTCCATGGACTGAGGAGCCTGGTATGCTACAGTCCATGGGGTCTCAAAGAGTCAGACATGACTGAGTGACTTTTTCTTTCTTTTCATTTTAATTCATGTTAGACTCTCTGATGGAACTTTCATACATATTTTCTCAGTTGTGATATGATGATAGAGGTAGAAGAGATTTTCAGAAATTCTAGAGGTTCCCAAGCTCACAGGTTCTCAGACCCTTAGACCCACATGAAACAAACTGTTGGCACTGTGGCAAATCCTCAAGATCTGCTTCTCAGATCCAGTGGTCTCTCTTTCATGCCAGAATGCAGGTTTTAGGGTGCTAGATCTTTGTATTTGTCTAAGAGGAACAAGAAATGTGAGATCTCTTGTTTGCTTGGCCAGCTCCAGATTTAAAAGTACAGAAATGAATGATGTATGGACCAAACAAAAGATTTCTACAAGCTAGGTTTGATTGTCTGGCTTCTGGTTTGATCTGGCCTTATCTCCTTTAATATGAGACCCAGATTGGTTATGGAGCTTGCCTACAATCAGCTGCTGTCTGTACCAGAGGTAGACCATGACCGTGACCATGGACTCCATTTCTACTGCCCACCAGTCCATGCTTTTGTATGACACAAAACCAGAAGTTCTTAGACCATGGAGAATGAGTAAGATTGACTATTGCTAGGAGAAGACTAGGTACATTCAGAGGCCTTTTCTAGCTGTAACCTATGAAAATCATGTCAAACTCAGGCAACATTTTCCAAAATTAAAAAAAGAAAAGATATTATCATTTGCTAAGGGTTTTTTAATGTAACTTTTTATTGTTGTGTGGACTTTTAATTCTCATTTTGATAGTTAAAACAGCAATACTTTTTATCATTATGATGATGTAAAGTTAGATAATTTAATACATGGCCATCTGGAGAAGGAAATGGCAACCCATCCTGGTATTCTTGCCTGGGAAATCACATAGACAGAGAAGCCTGGGGTTGCAAAGAGTCAAGACATGACTTAGCAGTGAAACAATAACACATTCTTTTAGACAGTTAAAAAAAAAAAACCTATGAAATATAAGCCATCCCCAGGATATTAGTTTTTAGTTTTACCTCTTTAATGAAGAGTTAAAATTCAGATCTTTCTGTGGCATATGCCATGTTAACTTGTAATACTGAAGTTTATTCTAAAATAATCTGGGGCAATCTTGATGCTTTTAAATATGAAAATCTACACAACCCACACAGCAAGGTATAAGAATTTTACTATAAACGGGAGAAGGGTGAGCATGTTTAGAGATCTGACATCAGGATGAGCCCGGGTTTGGGAATAGAGAGGGTAAGGTACACTTGTTAAGCTCACCATTCTCAAGAACAGATGGGGGCTCTCCTGAGTTTTCCAGAGTGTCTTCCCAGCATTCCAAACAGGATCCAAATTGCAACCTTTTGGAAACATGAAAAGCATGAAATCAGCTACAGAGATTATGAGACCAAAGACATGGCTCTGTTGGCTTGTCACAGGGTAAAAATGACAGCACTTCTCTTAAGATAGGAAATGAAGTTCAAGAATGTTAAGTGTCACAGAAATCTTATTATGACTATGCTAACCCTTTATCCTTTCTCACAACCATTCTCATTAGAGATAAATTCTGCCACATCAAACTGATCTACTGAGACCTACATGGTAGAGAGACCATTCTAGGCATCTTGTCCAAACCTCTGGAGAAGCTTGCCTAATTAAATCTTCAGCATAGAGCAGAATGCTTAAAATCCAGGTTCCAGAAAGAAACACTGTAAAACTGTGTTTATTATGAAAATATTAAATTTCAAATTTAAATGCAAATTTTGTTGGTCAGTATACATCATGCCCATAAAGTAAGCCATAAGCCTTCACTTGTTATCTATCGGGGACCAGCCTCGATATGGCCCAGGGTATCCTCGGGATGAATGGCGTCGGCGTCAGAGAGAGAGAGAAAGAGAGAGAGAGAGAGACAGGGGCTGATGATTCCTTGGTTTACGCTGGAAACCAATAAAACCCCAGCACGGGGTTTGCTCTGTTTATGTAGGCCGCAGGCGCCCTCTCGAATCACTGGATGTACCCCACCAGGGCACCCCCTCGAATGGGTCTTAGAAGCCCAGGCAGATAGGTAAACTCAGAGGGCCCAGCGCTCCAAGGATCTCAACCAGAAAAAGGAGAATAGAGAAAAGGATGGAAAAAGAGAAAGAATGACACGGGGAGACCAAGCTTCAGTGAGCAAGGCTCAAAACGTTATTTTCCAGTGCTGTTTTTATACCCTAAGTTGTGCACATAAAAAATACAGAAAGAGAGGTATAGAGTCACGCCAAAATCACGCGGGGTCAGCAGTCTTGACCCTTATCAGGATCAGGGCTCATTTTTGTATGTCTCGTGATATACAAAAGTTTTGGGTGGTTTACATCATCTTCTGGCCAGGTGGCCTGCTAACAGTTTATGGCCCACTCTCCTAACAAAGGTTAGTTAGCTAGAAAAAGTCTTATATTCTTTTAAGATGATTTTCCTAAAGTCAGGTGCTAGACACATGACAAATTTACATTCCTATAAGGCACAGGTGTAGTGAGCTACAAGAAAGGAATTTATTAAGATCTGATGTGGTTAAATCAAAGGCTACTACTTATATTCTCTATATGTGATTAATATATTTCCAAGGATACAATAGATAGAGGAAACTTTGCAGCAAGCATTGATTCAACAATGAAATCTTTTTTAGTACTATTCTAATGATTTTAACTTCTTCAACAGATTCCTATATTTTAGAATATTAGGCTTTCTGTCCTTGCATGGCTGGGAGGCTATAAACAGTCACATTCGTAGTTGTAAGAGCCTGGACAAACTTGTCATGCAAGTTAGAAAGCTATCAGAGGGGCTTGGATTGGAACACTCATATTAAGCCGAGGAGAACTTTTAAACTACAGCTCTGAATTAATGTTTTCAGAGAAAGGTGGTTGGGGGGAAGCCCCCATAAGTATTAGAGGACTTGATAAGAGGCGTAAGATAGTAAGGCAGTAAGACTCCGGTTTTCTTTGGGGTAGATGCTCAGGTAAGTCCAGGGGGTTCCTCGAGTCCTGATTAGCCTTTGCCCGTCAGGCCTCTTCCCCAATTGACCTTTGCCACGGGTAGGATTTCCCTCGCTGGCTCCCGGCAGTTATCCTTCACACTTCTAGAAGATAGGCAAATGGCCAAGAAAATGCAGACAAAGGGAAGTTCAGGGACTTTCACAATGTAAATCTGTCATAACTCTCATAACATGTCTACTTACATCCCTGTAATGCATTCAGCAGCCTAATGATTAAAATATAGATATTGAGCAGTAATGGGATTAATGTTCATAATATGATTAGATTCATGAGATTAATATTACATTAAAATTTATAGATATGTTTGAAGTGGTAATTTATGAAATTTTAATTATATAGGTAGCTCACTTTGTATATTCTGTTTTGCCTCATGATCTTAACATATAGATTATTTTAAAATATAAAGTACTTTTCACATATCTCAAAGCTTAAAATTTGTCAGCATAAATAGTGTTTTATGCTGTTAAAGGTTGCTTTTCATATTATTTCATTAACATTAACATTGCATCAATATTAGATGGGGGAACTTGGTAATTAGTTCAGTTCTCACCCCTGTCTTAGAGCATTTCTTCTCAGGTAGGGTCATATGATACAAACATTTGTCCTCTTCTAATGGATTTTCCAGTACCCTGAAGCAAAAATCTGGACATGTGTTTTATCACACACAGAACTATGCTTGCCACTTTGGTTTTATATCATTCCTAAATTTTCCCGGTACAGTTGCATGCACATTTTCTCTTTTATAATTACTGATGCAAGGTCATGGTACACATACATTTTTCTAACTCACATGTTTAATCTATATATTCTGTTGATATTTCCACATCATTAAAAATTCTTTTATAACATTTTTAATATTTGAATGATATTTTATTATATGATGAACTATAATTTATTTAACAATCTTGTTGATTTTTTCTCTTTAAAAATAGACAGAATCCATGTAGCTAAAATTTTGTATGTATATACAACCATTTTATAAGAATAAATTTCTAAAAGTGTGAGAGTATAAAATCTTGACATGTTTACAGAAAGGTATGTTACATGATCATATACTTTAGGACATGTACCCGTGTCCCTAAACACTCAATAACAAATTGTATTAATGGTATTATTACTATTCCTTTGTCGATATAACAGGAAAACTGTGTCCTGTTGTTTTAATGTATAATTCTTTGGTGATCACTGAGGCTGAAGATTTTTTTATACATTTCTGGTTATCTAAACAGACATGGGGGCAAATTCTCCTAAATGTCAATAAGTAACCTTGCACAGAAAATATGAATTCCATCACCTTGAATTGGAAGGATGCCTCACTCTAGCTATACATGAATGGCATTAAATTTGTAGAAATATAATATTTAGTCCATTTCATGAAGGGGACAGATCACTCAAATACTCTGATCAAATTTCTGTTTTAAAATAATGTTAATAATCAATCTAGTGAAAAGTTGTGTCAGTAAGTATGACATCTAAGCCACAAATGGTTTAGACGATTTTCTTTTCTCTGCAATATATCGTGTGAAAAGACACCTTATTAAAGCTGCATATTTCCCTTAATGAGGTATTAAATTCTGAATGTATTTAATCTTTTTAGTATTTTTGCATTTAGCTTCCTTTTTAAAGGTAATTCAATTAAAAATGTGACTTGAATTGGAATTATTTTTTTATCTATCTCTGATTTTCAAACCCATATTAAATGATCATTTATGTGATATGTGAGATGTTTCTTGAAACAGATCTTTTAAGATCAAAAGACTTAAAATGTTATTGGCAGGAAACTGGACATATTAAGATTGCAATAACCATTGCTGTGTAACAAAGTGCTCCAATCTCCTGCAGCTGAAAACAACCAACACTCGTTATCTCATACATTTTCTAGGAATCAGGAAGCCAGAAGCATCTTCAGAGGGTAGTGTGGCTCAGGGTCTCTCATGAGGGTGCAGTGAAGCTGTTGACTACAGCTGTACTTTCTGAAGACTTGACTGAGGCTGAAGGATCTACTTTAAAAAAAAAAAAATTGAAATCTATTTGATGTACAATATTGTGTTAATTTCTGGAGTACTACATAGTGATTCAACATTTACATGCATTGGGAAATGATCACAATAAGTCTGGTAGCCATCTGTCCCCATACAAAAGTGTGATAATATTCTTGACCATATTCCTTGTGCTATATATTAGATCCTGGTGGTTTATTTATTTTGATACTGGAAATCTGTACCTCTGTATCCCCTTCATCTATTTCACCCAATCTGTCACCACGCCTCTCCCTCCTTGTAACCACTCTTTTATTCTCTGTATTTATGAGTCTGTTGAAGGATTTACTTCTGAGCTCATTCACAGGAAGGTTGCTGAGGACAGACATGGCTTCTCCCAGAGTGAGGGATCCCAGAGACAGAGTGAGCAGGGAGGAGCAAAGAAAAAGGGAAGGGAGGCTTCATTAGAGTGAATAGTATCACCTTCGGAGAAGGCACTGGCACCCCACTCCAGTGCTCTCGCCTGGGAAATCCCATGGACGGAGGAGCCTGGTGGACTGCAGTCCGTGGGGTCGCTAGGAGTCAGACGCGACTGAGCGACTTCACTTTTACTTTTCACTTTCACACATTGGAGAAGGAAATGGCAACCCACTCCAGTGTTCTTGCCTGGAGAATCCCAGGGACGGAGGAACCTGGTGGGCTTCCGTCTATGGGGTCACACAGAGTCGGACACGACTGAAGTGACTTAGCAGCAGCAGCAGCAGTATTACCTTGCAACATTTACCATAGCTATTAACCATAGGTTAAAATAAATGATGTCCACATTCAGCATATCAGAATGTACCAGTTTCTTTTAACTGTTAATAGCCTTACCTTAGCACTCTGTATTACATAATCTTTGCATGGCTAAACCGAAGTGTACTGTCAAAGAATTTCCTCCTCTTGTGCCTTAGCATTCCTAAAACTCAGACCCTGGATTCTTCCTCCATCTGCCTCTCCTTCCAGGAGTGTCCGATATTATAGCAAGAAGATGGTAGGGTCTTGGAGGAAGGAAAACCCAGAGCTTACAGGAACCTCAAACACTGTCTCCTCTGTGCTTTGATAGAATAATGCTAGTATCAATGACAAGATTCCAGCAAGGCTGGGCTCTGCCCCTCTACAACTGCTCCTTTAGCACAAGAGACGGAGCAGCTTTAACTGAGAAATGTGGCAAGGAACCAAGGAGTTAAGAATAGCCCCAAACTTCAAGTTCTTGAGGAAGTGATATCCTCTCTCCTGGGTGGGCTTGGCCCAAGTGCTTTGTTAGAAATAAACCAACATGGAAAGAACAACAAAAAAGACTCCAAATTCTTTGTTTTTTCAAAAAAAATTCAGCTTCATTGTTTTAAAAATCAAACTCCTTTGTTTATTTTAAATAAAATGAAACGAGTATGTTATCATTTTAAAGAAATGTTTCATTTTCTTACGTAGTTAGTTGCTTTATATACATTTTCTCATTTAATTTAATATTAGTATCTTAATTTGTAATTCTCACAAGATCCTCTTTGCAAACCCTGTATCCATTTTAAAGATAAGGAAATCCACATCTGAAGAAGAAAATTAGCCTGTCAAAATTAAAACCTCAAAAAGGAACCCAAAGCTGAAGCTTAGTTTTATGACTCAGGTTTATTTTTTTAGAGTAGAATATATTAGTGTTAGAAGTATTTAAAAAGTTAAGATGATGTTTGCATAAATAGAATATTAGGTCATCCTTAAGACAGACTAGAAGTGAAAGTATAAATACTACCATTAGGAGGTAATATCTGAAATGATTTGTTTCATGAATCCTCTTTCCTACGGGTACTTTGATAATTCCTTCTCACTTAAACTTAAGTAGGACTAATGTCATGTCATGGTTGCAAAGGGTCCTGTAATTACTTTAATATAGCTTATTTTCTTGTAATATTTATCTCCATTTTCTTAACAGACATAACTGATTATATAACTTTATTTTTCTAGGTCCCCTAAAAACCCAGAGCAGAAGATCATTAAGAGAGTGATTGCTCTTGAAGGAGATATTGTAAAGTAAGTACTTAAGCTAAGGTTTTTGAGTTCAGGTTATAAATGTCTAGATTTTTGTTGGGTTTTAAATCACATTACACAGAATGTATATCTCAATCTAGAGAGGTGTATTTGATGGCTTCAAAGCTTTGGAGACCTTCTAAATGAACTACTACATCTTTAGTGAGTATCATCAATCATTTGATAGGGTATAGCACACCCTTTGGAGAAGGCAATGGCAAACCACTCCAGTACTCTTGCCTAGAAAATCCCATGGATGGAGGAGCCTGGTAGGCTGCAGTCCGTGGGGTCGCTAAGGGTCGGACACGACTGAGCGACCTCACTTTCACTTTTCACTTTCACACATTGGAGAAGGAAATGGCAACCCACTTCAGTGTTCTTGCCTGGAGAATCCCAGGGATGGGGGACCCTGGTGGGCTTCTGTCTCTGGGGTCACACAGAGTCAGACACAACTGAAGTGACGCAGCAGCACCAGCACATCCATAAGCTGACTGATGGTACTCTTATCCTTTACTGGGAGACACATTTGAAATAGATATTAATTAAGGTGAAATTAACCACATTTTGTCAAATGACCACTAAATAACTGTGTTTCATATATTTAAATTAGCATCATTTTTCAGATTATGATGTCAAGTTTCATTTTATAAAAAATCAATAATACCTTATTATTTTAGAAGCAAATACAGAAACAGAAAGGGAGATTTTATTATAATAAGGATGGGGAAAGATGTAAATGAATGTGAAACAGAAACTTCTGAATCAGTGACAAAAATAGTAGCTTTAGAAAATAACATTGGGACTTCACTGGCAATCCAAAGGTTAAGAGTCCATGCTTCTATACAGGGGACACAGGTTGACCCGGGTCAGGGAACTAAGATCCCATAGAACACTTGGCCAAAATGGGAAAATAACATTGTAACAATCAGCTGTTTTAACAATATGTAATAATGTTTTATTTATTCTGCTTGCTGATAAATCTAGAATAATGTTTGAGATTCAACAAGTAAATACTGATATAGCGTGCAATGTCTCATATTGATTGCCTACTTTATTATATGTTACAGCCAAGTCTATACAATGTGGGATTCACTATGCTTTGAAACTATATTTAGAAAGTTTTTTGATCCTGTTTTCACAAAAAGCTTGATCCTAGACTATTTGTATTAATGACAGTATAGTTTAAGCAATCTTATTAAAATGCTTTAGAGTAAAATCTCAACCAGCAGTTCTCAAAGGATGGCCCAAAGGGCACTGGGAGTTTCTAAGACACTTTGTGAGGGTCTCTGAGATCAAAACTACTTTCCCGATAATACTAAGATGTTATTTGCTTTTTCACTGTCATTTCTCTTGAGTGTACAGTGAAGTTTTCCAGAGGTTACATAATGTATGATATCGCAGCAGACTGAAGACAGGAGTGTGCCTGTCTTCTATTAAGGCAGATACTAAACAGATTGGCAAACATGTTTGAAAAAAAAGCCTCCCCTCTCACTATTTTTTCTCTTGTTTTGAAAAACAATTGTGCTTTTCATTCAGCCTGTTCTTTTTGTTAACATACAGGCTTATTATTGTTATTTTGTATTGAATAACTAAATATATCTAAAAATTCTCCACTATAATTTCTAATATGATAAATATTGACATCTTGTATCCACATAAACAAAGGTTCTTCAAGACCTCAGTTATCAGTAGAGCTATTGGGGTATGATGTGCTTGGTCTGTATTCATGAGTATTTGGCCTTTTTTCCTTCCAAAATCCTTGTTGTTCAGTCACCCAGTCATATCCTTATTGAAGTATAATTTATATGCTTTTCAATTCACCCCTTTATAAATATACTGTGCAGTGATTTTTAATATAAATCTATACAATTGTGCAACCCTCACCACAATCTAGATTTGAAACTTCCTATTACCTTCAAACATTCCCTTCCCAGATTTGTCCTAAACTCTGGTTCCCACAAATCCCTGCTGCTCATGCCATGCAACCATGGATCTGCTTTCTATCAGTTAGCCTTTTCTAGAAATTTTGCTTACATTTTAATATATGTCGTCCTTTGTATCTGGTTACTTTCACTTAGCACAGCATTTTTTCTTTTTTGGTTTCTCCATGCTGTGCATCTGTAGTTTATTCCTTCATATTATTGATTACATGAACATACAACTCTATAAGTATATTCAAATCAGTGAGTTCTACTTTTTTAATTGGGTAAATTATATGAGTTACATCTCAATAAAGCTATTTTAAAAGCAAAATAAAAGAATTGATCAACAAAGCAGGGAAACTTTCATCTATGTAAAGTAATCTAACAGGATTAGGGATGGCAAGGGGCTCATTTTACAGTATAATTCAAGGAGAACACAACTTTAATTCAAATGTAAAATTATTGGTCCACAATGTGAAAATGCAAAGCTTGGTCAGACATTAAAAAACAAACGAGCAAAACAACAACAACAACAAAAAAAAAACCACAAAGCTATGCAATCAGAAGCCCTACAACAGACCTTTCTGAAAAAAAGGCAGGATTGTTACTTTCCTCAGTAAAAAAAAAAAGAACATTCTGTTCACAGAGAAGAGGCTGAGCTAGAAAAAGGGCTAATGATACAGGATTGAAGGATGAGACAAGGGTTTATGGGAATGTAGTAGGTTTACACCTTCTTTCCCGATGGCTGCAACCCACATGTTGAACCTCTGGCTTGTTCCATTCTGCAAACTGACACTTGAGACATACATCCCTTTCTGCCCTTTTCGCTCTTCTTCTGTCATGCAGCAATGAATGATATAGAGCATGAAAGTAACAAGGATCAAGACTTTTCTACTCTGTAGCCGCTAAAAACTGATTAATACTTGATTAAAAGAGAATTAGTTTTGTATTTGGTGTTTTAAAAGAAAAAATTAACTTTTATTCATCTGAAACTTCCATATCTTAGATATCCTAGCCTTCTTGTACTTTTAATTAGTAATTGAATATATTCCTATAATGATTTTCTAACAATGTTGAAAGACATTAAGGGATATTTAGGGAATAAAATACTGTTTATTAATGTAGTTATTCCTTTTGTCTGTTACCCATTTTTAAGTGTATGAGAACATATAAAAAGTTAATATGCTATCCGTCTACCACTCATAGCATATTAAAAATTTTATATGTTCTCATATGCTCAAAATGGTAACGAAGAAAAGTATTCTTGCCTGGAGAATCCCACGGGCAGAGGGGCTGGTGAGCTACAGTCCGTGGTGTCACAAAGAGTCGGACACGACTGAGCATGCATGTATACATGCTACCACCAGAAATCATTTGTCAATTATTGTCCTAACTTGTAGTAGGCAAGGTGCTTCTGTTTATGCTACAGGCCTAGAATTTCCACTCCTACTTTTACCTTGGGTAATACCAGATTACCTAGTAGGCAAGCTAAGCACTAATGTAGGGTTCCAGAAAAAAAAAAAAAAAAAAGTATTATTTCACTAAATAACCAAAGGGAAAAAAATGATACTTACTAGGACTTGGCTATACTTACTGTGCATTTTATGCTATTTTTTATTTTGAATTACACATAATTAGAAGCTATAAAGGGAACCATCATCTTTTCAAAGGTTAAGCCCTTGAAAAGCTTGATCAAGTCCTCAATTTAATGTTCTGTTAGTTAAACTCCTTCAGATTACAGTTAAGTTAAATGTTAGTCACTCAGTTGTGTCCAACTCTTTGCGACCCCATGGGCCATAGCATGCCAGACTCCTCTCTCCATGGAATTCTCCAGGCAAGAATACTGGAGTGGGTAGCTATTCCCTTCTCCAGGGAATCTTCCCAACCCAGGAATGGAACCCAAGTCTCCTTCACTGCAGGCAGATCCTTTACTATCTGAACCACCAGGGAAGCCCAAAAGTGTTAGTTGCTAAAAGTGAATTGGGTCTCACTTTTTGAGACCCCACAGACTGCAGTCCACCAGGCTCCTCTGTTCATGGAATTTTCCAGACAAGAATACTGGATTGGATTGCTATTCCCTTCTCTAGGGATCGAACCTGAGTGGAATACAGTTTAAAGAGCACTCGTTTGAAAGTTACCTGGTGAAGGCAGGGTGACAGAGCCCAGGAGCAGCACTTCTGGTTTCTGTACACCTGTGCCCTGTCTCGGAGAAGGCAATGGCAAGCCACTCCAGTACTATTGCCTAGAAAATCCCATGGATGGAGGAGCCTGGTAGGCTGCAGTCCGTGGGGTCGCTAAGGGTAGGACATGACTGAGCGACTTCACTTTCACTTTTCACTTTCCACTTTCACACATTGGAGAAGGAAATGGCAACCCACTCCAGTGTTCTTGCCTGGAGAATCCCAGGGACGGGGGAGCCTGGTGGGCTTCCGTCTATGGGGTCACACAGAGTCGGACACGACTGAAGTGACTTAGCAGCAGCAGCAGCAGCAGTGCCCTGTCTGCTGGCACAGCACTTCTGCTGTCTTATGTTCCCATTGGTATTGCTCCATTGTCAACTGCTGACTTCCTTGGGTGTGGGCCATGCTTAAACTACCTGAGAGAACTCTGAGTTTGCCCCTTTGATCTAGAATCCATCCTCCCTACAGGCCACTGGTCAACTGATTGGTCAGCTGCCTTTGGAGTAGGTGTCCTTGCCTGGTTTAGTCAGCTGTGTCTAGGCAGGTAATTTACCTGGTACTGATGCTGCAGTTATAAGGAACCTCTTGGAAAGAGCTCATATAGTAGACACCCTGAAGCCTCCCTCATTCTGGCAGGGAGATTAGGAGTCGGTTTCTTTAGCATTGCCCTTCAAAACTTCATTTTTGATTAGACTATACCTGCTTTCCTTGGTATTTGCTCTGACCTTACTCTCTAGGGAAGCTTTTTTTTTTTTTTTTAATTGCAGAAGTAACACAAGTTTGAAAAATGTAAACTGTTGTCATGAACATCCTTGCACACATGCCTTCATATGCTTGTGTGTTTATTCTTGTGGAATAGATACCTATAAGTGGAAATAGTCAACATATGCTTTGCTGTTGTTGCTGTTGTTACTTTTAATTCTAATATAGACAGCCAAATTCCCCTCTCAAGAGGTTTGTGTATATTTACACTCTTACCAACACTGCATGAAATACTCTTTCAGAAGAAATTGACTTAAATATCATGTCCAGAAACCAAAATACTGCATCACAAAATTTGAAAATAGTTCTAGATGATCTAGTTATATTTAACATAATCAGTTCACTGACAGTATAGTCCTTACAACTGTTCATTTAATGAACACTAGTGTAGACACTAGAGAGACATAGTTGAGCAAAAGAGACAGTCTCTTCCTAAATGGAGCTTACATTCTAGTGGCTGGAAGCTAATAATACACAGACAAACATATCACATAATGCAGTGTCACAAGTTAGAAGTGCTATGGAAAAAAATATAGTAGGAAACGAAGTATAGAGTGATGGTGGGAGTCTGATTGCTAGTTTAGGTAGAGTGTTTACTGTAAAACTCTCTAAGGAGAAGGGATTTGAGCAGATATCTAAATTAAGGGAGAAGAAGAGGAAGAGAGCCATTCTAGTGTCTGGGGAAGGACAGTTCAGACTAAAGGAATAAATAATGAATGCAGATCTGAGATGGGTGCATGTTAAATGAGTTTACAAGATGTCAGCGTGTTGGATTTTCATTCAGGAAGGAAATGGATTTAAGCGATTAGATTTTAGAGAGCTTGCAGAACCTTGTGGGTCATAGTAAGGACTTTGGATTTTATTCTAGGGGGATGGCAAGCCAGTGGAGAGCTTTGAGCCATGGAGCGGTATGATCTGATTGGTGTTTTTAAAGGACCACTCTGCCTGCTGTGAGGAGAATAGGCTAAAAGGAGGCAGTCTGACCCAAATAACCGGTCAAAGTATTTTTCTCTTGAGAAAATCACATCTAGCTTCTTCTAACAGTAGTTAGGTAACCTTAATTATGACATGAATGATGACTACTTTGATTTGTTATTTCAGAGTGATTCACAGAATTAGTCACATTATTTGTAATCACTGTCATTATGATTATATTGACAAATGATAAGTAGAGTTGAAGTATTTGTTCGAAAAATTCAGACAACTGTTGCTAAGACTGTAAAAGAAGAGACTTTCAGGGGTCCAAATGTTCTATCTTGATGTCAGCATTGATTAAAATCACAAAGCAATTGCTTGATTCTCTGGATAGCTTAGCTAGGAATGTTAGCTTTTGTCATAAAGTTAACCCAAATGAGGATGCTTATCTATAACATTAACAGTCAAAAGCTAATGAAAGTAATATCAATACTCATTAGTTCCACCAAAATATTTTTCATAGTTATTTGCTTTTTCTTATTAATTTGTTATGACTCACAGAGAAGCCCTGTTTTAGAAAAGCATAAAATGAGTACACAGCACTAAATTGAAGCAAGTCAATAGGAATCAACCACAACTGAAAATTCTAAAGCATCAGTATTTTTTACTGCGACATTTGTATTTCTGATTCACAGATTTTGTCAGCCCGATCAGAAATGAAATCTGGCATTCTTGGTCCTCGTCCTTGTCCAAATACACTTTACAGACATTTGAAATCTGGGCTTCCATGTGGTCAGCAACCTCAATGAACTAAATGAATAGTCTTTGTAGCCCCTAGTGAAGCAGGAAATAAAATACTTTATCACCTAAGCTGGGACACTTTTTAGAGCAAAAAGGGGATGATGTTAATTATTACATTGGAGTAATCAGGATAAACAGTACTGCCCAAACTGTAACAAGTGGGTACCCTACCAGAAAATGTAGTCTACTTTCTAATTCACTTCACACAAATTGATTTTATTTAGTCTGTAGCCTTCCTTGTTCAGGAGAGTTCCAAGAAGTGTTCATAGAAAACAATCACTTTGTGGCCGCAGGGATGTATTAGATCTGGTGGGATCAATGGTGTTGTGTTCAGAGCACAGTGTTTTTCCTGTTGTGAAGTATAGTTTAAGACTTTCTCTCACAAGTATAGTCTGAGGTAGACTTCTCTCACTGCAAAATATTTAAATAATAATTCCCCTTCAAGTCTGGAGGCTTTTACTTTGTAAAATGTCAAAACACCCTAATTCATTAAAAATAACTTTCTGGTATTAGCAAAAAAATAAAAAAATCCTTTGAATCACTGGAATTTAAACATTGTAAAGCTTGTTTATCTTAAATGTGCTATTGAAGATAGGAAAATCTATATTAACCTATCAAAGATGGTTGGAACATATTATATTCCAGCAAATGATGAAAATTTATATGAAGAAAAAGAGAACTAAATTTAGTTTTCCCTAGTAAAGCTAAAAATGATTTTTGTTTAATAACTTCTTTTTATGGTTGGTGTAATATTCTGAATAATAGGAACCTTGAGAGTCCCTTGGACTGCAAGGAGATCCAACCAGTCCATTCTAAAGGAGATCAGTCCTGGGTGTTCATTGGAAGGACTGATGCTAAAGCTGAAACTCCAATACTTTGGCCACCTCATGCAAAGAGCTGACTCACTGGAAAAGACTCTGATGCTGGGAGGGATCGGGGGCAGGAGGAGACGGGGACGACAGAGAATGAGATGGCTGGATGGCATCCCTGACTCGATGGACATGAGTTTGAGTGAACTGCAGGAGTTGGTGATGGACAGGGAGGCCTGGTGTGCTGTGATTCATGGGGTCGCAAAGAGTCAGACACGACTGAGCGACTGAACTGAACTGAACTGAACTAAAAGTATCTATTGGGCTTCCCTGGTGGTTCAGATGGTAAAGAATCCAACTGCAATTCAGGAGACCTGGATTCGATCCCTGGGCCAGGAAGATCCCCTGGAGAAGGAAATGGCAACCCATTCCAGTATTCCTACTTGGGAAATCCCATGGCCAGAGGGAGCCTGTGGGCCACAGTCCATGGGGTCACAAAGAGTCAGACACAACTGAGAAAATAAGCATGCATGCATGCATGCAATGTGTCTATATGGTTCTCTTTGAAGACCATGCATTGGTTTATGACATTTTTGGTAGATTAGGAATTCATCTGTCCTAAAAGGAAGAATAGAATGAAAAAGGAACTTGAAAATAAGCTTGTGTCCAGAACCCTGATAAAGATCGGTGAAGGCATTGTTTTCGATGAGCATGGAAAACAACAGTTTATTTTATAATTTTCAAATGGGAATGAGATAGATGGTTGCTGCTGAGGACAGGAGCATGTTTACACACTGGGTCCTAGCTGTTGGGAAATTGAATAGAAAGTTTTCAGAAAGCTCTAAGGCCCTTAAGCTTGGTTTAATTTGAACCCTTACTTTTCCAAAGCAAAATAACATGGCATATCTATGCTTAATATTTAGAGTCTAACAAGTGATGTTAGTTAATAGCTAAGAGTTTGAATAATGAAAATACACGTTTCAGAGTCTGCCCAAGAGTTCAGTTACCACTAAGTTAGAGGCATTTGTGAAAAATCATCAGCTTCCCTCCAGTGTGAACCTGGGAAGTTATTAATATATTCTGCACATTTTTACCTCCTTTGTGCTAGAGAATTTTAAGTCTTCTTTATTAAAGAATTAGGGATTGATAGGTAACCCATACCGTTTTGGAAATATTTCTTTGATATAGTCATAGATGATTATTTGTCACACTACTGCTATATCTGTGAATAAAAATGGAATTGCTAATAAAAACTCTATACCTTAGCAATAGGTATTTCTTTCTAAACATCAGAGAGATAGTTACCTTTTTTTCTTTTTAAAGTTCAGTTACTTCTGTGATCAATGTAGAACTGTAGGGAGATTTATATTATTATTTGTTGTTGTTCAGTCGCTAAGTATTATTATGGTA
Source organism: Moschus berezovskii (assembly GCF_049115385.1). Lineage (NCBI taxonomy): Eukaryota > Metazoa > Chordata > Mammalia > Artiodactyla > Moschidae > Moschus > Moschus berezovskii. The sequence continues at coordinate 66,102,686 of NC_142462.1, forward strand.
TTACTAATATACCATAATAATATTTTTGTGGTATTCTCTCCACTCTCCATCACTGATTCTCTGGTTTCATTTTCTATCTTAGAAAATGTCCTGTCTCTTGAATAGGAATCTTCTTTAGACATGAAACTCTTCCATATTTGTTCATTCATGCATGCTGCTGCTGCTGCTAAGTCACTTCAGTCGTGTCCAACTCTGTGCGACCCTATAGACGGCTCCCCTGTCCCTGGGATTCTCCAGGCAAGAACACTGGAGTGGGGGTTGCCATTTCCTTCTCCAATGCATGAAAGTGAAAAGTGAAAGTGAAGTCGCTCAGTCATGTCTGACTCTTAGCGACCCCATGGACTGCAGCCTACCAGGCTCCTCCGTCCATGGGATTTTCCAGGCAAGAGTACTGGAGTGGGGTGCCGTTGCCTTCTCTGTCATTCATGCATAGTCATTGATTTATTCATTCCCTGTGGTGTAGAGATTATGAGTACAAACTCTGAATTCAGTCTTCCTTGATTCACATCCCAGCTTTACCTCTTAATGTTTTCTTTGCCAAATTACTTAATTCTCTAAACTTAATTTTTTCATCTGTCTTTAAAATAGAAATTATAATAATACATACTCCATAGAGTTTTCTTAAGGATTATATGCAGTAATGAATATAATGTGGTTAGCACAATGCTTGGCACATAAGTATGTATTCAGTAAATATTGGATATTATTAGTAGGTATCATGATTTAATCATTTATTGAGTGCCTCGGGCATTTACAATGTGCTAGACACTGCAGGATTCAGAGGTTATAAAAAGTCATAGGTAGTCTTTGCCTTCTAAACTTACAGTTTGGTCTGAAAACAACAAAATCAGCAAAAAGACAAAACAAAACAATGTAGTGAAAGAATTGCCACCAGGGAGATGTGGCAAGGCCCCTGGAATATTGGGGAGAAAGCATCTGGTTGACCTGAGGAGCTGGGCTGTGTTAGAGACAGCTTTCAGGTTGAAGTTTGAGATGCATAGGACATATCCAGCCTCTTCCTTAATTGTGAAAGTAAAACAGGGTTAGTACAAATATTTAAAAGAATACTGGGGCCTATGAAGTAAAAAGAAAAGGCCCCTTTTTGCTTAGCCTTACAGAGGTTTATCTGGTATATATCCTTCTAATCAGTGTTACACAGTAAGAGAATGAAATAATTTGAAAAATATTTATCTTATAGCAGAAGTTTCTCCCTAAATACTCCATAAAGAAAAATATATACTTGAGATAGCTCTATAAGTGTATATGTTTCCCAATGTGTATATACTCCGGTATATTTATGTTCTACTAGTATACTCATATGTCTACACTGGGTAGGTATTTGTAAACATGGCAGCTCCAGAATTGCTTATTTAGTAAGGCCTAAGTAATAAGTAATAGCCCCAGGAGTAATGTACAGTAGCTGTGATTTATGATCTAGAGAAAACCATTTATAGAAAATTAAAGGCAAGAACATGAAAATAAATATTAACTAATATTCTCATTATTTAATATTCTTCAAATTAAACTCACCATATCTAAAATGAAGTATTAGCACCATCATGTCTTCTCCAGGTAGTCCATGGACTGAAATAACTGCGGTATTTCAGGTTGAAAGCCCATTGACTTAGCTTGTGGTAAGTTGCTTCAGTCATGTCTGGCTCTTTGCAACCCTATGGACTGTAGCCTTCCAGGCTCCTCTGTCCATGGGATTCTCTAGGCAAGAATCCTGGAGAGGGTTACAATGCCCTCCGCCAAGGTATCGAACCCAAGTCTCTTACATCTCCTGCATTGGCAGGCACATTCTTTACCACTAGTGCCACCTGGGAAGACCCAGGGAGCCTAGCAGGATGCTGTGATGTGGCTCCATCCTAGTCCACATCTCCTTGCTTCTATCTTGAAGACAGTAGTCAGTTTCTAACTATGCTTTTCACTAAGCTCCTATTCTCTCTACTTGAGCTGGCTTTGGACATAGCTCCTCAGTTCTGCCATTAGCCTCATCCAGTTCCCCCAGTACAGATAGGTTATGTGAAGTGCTCTTCTGAAATCTGATCCTTCCTGACAGGAAGTGTATTACATTTAAAGCTGGCTGGAGTATCAGTGATCAGTGTATTAGCCTTCTTTGCTGCTAGCTTAATTACATTTCTTAGGAGTATTACTTTCTGAAGTTGTGGACTCCCAGTTAAAATAGAGAGAAATGCTAACTTATGTACACTTCTTTGAACGAAATATTGATTTTTTTCCTTTGCTCACAATAATGTAAGTCTGTCAAATATTTTGAAAAGACACATAAGTATAATTATCTCAGTAGGAAACTAAAAAGATTGTCTTAAAATACCTTTTTAACTAAGCTTAAGAAGCATGCCAGGAAGATTCAAGAATATTTCAACCTGAATAATTACTTAATAACTACGTAATGGGTAGCTCTTCTATTTTTGTGCTATTTCAGCTAACCTTGTTTAAACTTAACTTTGACCATGATTTCTCTTTTAAAATGTTTGAAGGAAGAATTTCATGTAGGAAGCAGATGTGTTTGATATTTTGATTTAATTAGTTGTGGATACTCTAAGGTTTTTATTAATTTTTTTCATCTCAAAATGTCTTTAAAATGCCTAAAAACCATAGAGGTACATGATAAAGTGGAAAGAATGTTACACTTGAACTAAAATGATAAGAGATCCAATGTCAGCTCTGTTTTCTTATAAGCTGTGTAACCTTGGGAAAGTTATTGACTTCTCTGAGTTTTTATTTTTTAAAAAAACCTATTTCCAGGGTTATTGTGAAGACCAAATGAGGTAAATTAGTATATGTACTAATCCTCTCTTATGAGTTTTAACATGCTCTCAAAATGTAATGTGATTTAACTTTCTATATGAAATAATAGATATAATTTGATTAGCATAGAGGCTGAAACTGCAATACTTTGGCCACCTCATGCGACGAGTTGACTCACTGGAAAAGACTCTGATGCTAGGAAAGGTTGGGGGCGGGAGGAGAAGGGGACGACAGAAAATGAGATGGCTGGATGGCATCACCGACTCTGTGGACATGAGTTTGAGTGAACTCCGGGAGTTGGTGATGGACAGGGAGGCCTGGCGTGCTGTGATTCATGGGGTCGTGGAGAGTCGGACACGACTGAGCGACTGAACTGAACTCTGAACTGAAACCAATGCTTCGAAGAATATTTTGCCCATTTTAGATTTATCATCTTTTTTTATTTTTGTTGAAATAATTTGATTGTGCTACTAGGCTAAGATATAGCTTCATATTTTGTGAATCCAAGAGTTGGGAGAAAAACCACTTTTAAAATTTTCAAGTACTCCCAGGTTGGCTGTACCTTATCTTTAGGATCTTGACCTGCTTTTATTTCTTTGCACACTGTTACCTATTGGCAAGATATTTCATAATTATGATATTTATTTCTTATTGTACTGTAGTGGGGATCAGTATACTTTTTCTGTCAAAGGCCCATAATAGTTTTGGCTTTGCAAGCCACACTGTCTCTGTCAGAAGTCCTCAACACTGATAGTGTACCAAGAAAAAAACTCTCAATGATACACAAAATGAATGCTGTAATAAAAATCTATTCACAAACACAGATGTTGGCCTGGATTTGGCCCATAGGTCATAGTTTGCCAATCATTGGTCTGTGTTGCCTACTTTTATTCTCATAACTTGGAAAACAATGAAAAAAATACAAAACTTACTTCTAGTCTTGGCCAATACTTTAAATAGAAGAGAAGAATTAGCCTAAAAGCCATGGGTTCTTTGGTTATATGTTAGTTGAATCAAAGGACAGTAGGAGAGGAAATACTGAGCTGCCCCTCCGAAATCTTTGCCGAATGCTGGAAGCAACATGAGTGCACCTGGACAATGAAGATATTTGTCTTGATCTGGATGGGGAAAATTTATTATACTGTCAGAACCCTGCAAGCCATCTTTACTGGGGAGCAGTCACAATGCTTATAAAAGAGTAGAATAAATTTCATTGCCCAAATAGTTTCTTTTAATACAAAAGGAACAGCCCTGCAGTTGGAAAAATTCAGTATCCAAATATTACCCTCATCCTATTTTTGTCTCTTATAACAAATAACATAGAAGTCCAGTTATCTTTTGGCTTTTATTTTCGCTCAGTCTGCCCATGCTAGATCAAACTGAGAGTCCAGAGAGGAAGGAGCTGATATAACCTAGAGGTTCTGTTCCTTTAAGTAATTTTGTTCCTCAAGTCATTTCATTGTGTAGTAAACATATTCACATGTTATCTAAGTCATTATGGTAGACACTTATGTAAATAATAGCATCTTAGGTAGAAGCAGTAATTATTCCCATACTTAAAATGTTGATTTTGAAACTAAAATCTACACAGTTTTATACAACTGGAAAATATTTGTTAACATAAATATTAATTGTAAATTGCTTGTTATAAAAGGAATCTTTTTTTTTTCCCCTCTTGGAAAGTGATCCTACGTAAGAATCTGAATGGTTCAGGCTAGCAGAACTAATAAGATTTTGAAATCGATCATCCTTGTTATGATTCAAATGAGAATCCGAGTGAAAATAATTAAAAATTTCTTCATTATTAAGGGACTGACAATTGTTGATATTTTCTTTCAGAAGGGGAAATTGTGTGATGAAAGTTTTAGTTTTGGTTTATGATGAATAGCAAGTCATTAACTTCAGGCTTCCACAACTGGTCACCTGGGAACCGAAGAGATTTTCTACTTTGCTTATTACACAAATAAATTCTACACCTTGACTATTATGTGATACCTGATTTTAATATGCAGCCTGGAGCAGGCAGTGATAAACAGTGAGTCCCACACTGCTGCACCTCCAGGTGTATTGATAATTCCAAGGAACATTTCTGGAGTCCGAATTTCAATTTTACATACATCAAAAAGTAAATGACTATTTAATCTTTTACTCTAACATGAAGAGGAGCAAGTAATACATACTGGAATGGAGTTTAGTAGGATGGAAAGCCAAACTGAAAGATTTTCTATTTGAGATGAAACCATAATAAGCATTAAGGTTTACAAAAGCATGGAATATGATAATAGAAGTGGGAGCAAATGAGCGGATTAGAATTTGGTATATATATGGGAAACTAAGGTGACCTTTAATGGATTTCTGGGACATCTTTGGGGGATTATGTAAATCAAGCCTGAATTCTAAATCTAATACAGCTATCATTAAAATCAAGAGAATGCTTACTGCATGATGGGAATTGAAATGACTCCTAACTTTATAATGTTTCTGAGCTCTAGTATTCTCATAGGGCTTTCAAAAAATAATGCTTTTTTATTAAAACTTGCAACAGCCTTAGTAATAACATGGAGGAAGGCAAGGGGGATTTGGTAGCAAAATTTGTATGGAAGTTTTACTTTTCACATTTTCACACTAACAAGGTATGAAAACTTCACTATGCCTTGAGTCAGCAATATTAAGATCATTTTAGTCTTTGCTACTAACAAAGGTGAAAAAATGTTATTGCTGTTTTCATTTGTATTATTATTGCTAATTAGGATATAATTTTATATAATTATTGACCTTTAATTTGTTTTTCTAAGAGCTGTCTTTACCAGAATTGTTCAGTTTACAAAGGTATTAAGTGTTTTCTTCTCAGTTTGAATATTTTATGTATGTTAGCTCCTTGTCATATTTAGATCAAATATTTCATTTGCCATTTAGTTTAATTCATTCTCATAGACAATTTAAGGAGGTAAGTCTTTTTAAAGTCATTTCATCTTATTTTTGACAACTATAAGTTCCAAAATAGAACTTTAGAAATTGAATTCTCGGAAATAATTTTACACATTTGCCTACTGTGAGTGGTTAATGCAATAATGCTAATCTATAAGTTTAATGAATATAGAGAAATGAGAGTTCACTCTAAAGTTTACAAAATGTTTTTTCAATATGTTAAGGTTTTAAAAATATAGAAACACAGTATTGGAGAAGAGGTGGTGATAGTGGTAAAGAACCACCTCCAAATGCAGGAGACATAAGAGATGCGGGTTCAATCCCTGAATCAGGAACATCCCCTGGAGAAGGGCTCAGCAATCCACTCCAGTATTCTTGCCTGGAGAATCCCATGTACAGAGGAAACTGGTAGGCTACAGTCCATTGTGTCACAAAGAGTCAGATACACCTGAAGCAACGTAGCACAGCACATAACACATACGCATGTCAGACAACCCCACAGGTGCTCTTATTTCACATGCTAGCAAGGTAGTGCTCAAAATCCTTCAGGCTAGGCTTCAACAGTATATGAACTGAGACCTTTCAGATGTACCATCTGGGTTTAGAAAAGGCAGAGAAAGCAGAGATCAAATTGCCAACATCCGTTGGATCATAGCAAAAAGCAAGGGAATTCCAGAAAAAAAAAAAATCTACTGCTACTTCATTGTCTATGCTAAAGATTCTAAAGATCACAACAAACTCTGGAAAATTGTTAAAGAGATGGAAATACTATATCACCTTGCCTGTCTCCTGAGAGGACCTGAGAAATCTGTATTCAGATCAAGAAGCAACAGACCCAGACATAGAACAATGGACTAGCTCAAAACTGGGAAAAGAGTACGTCAAGGCTGTATATTGTCACCCTGCTTATTTAACTTATATGCAGAGTACATCATGAGAAATGCTGGGCTGGAGGAATCACAAGCTGGAATCAAGACTGCCGGGAGAAATATCTATAATCTCAGATATGCAGATGACACCACCATTATGGCAGAAAGTGAAGAGGAACTAAAGAGCCTCTTGATGAAAGAGAGAGGAGAGTGAAAAAGTTGGCTTAAAGCTCAACATTCAGAAAACTAAGATCATGGCATCTGATCCCATCACTTCATGGTAAATAGATGAGGAAACAGTGGAAACAGTGACAGACTTTATATTTGGGGGGTCGGACACGACTGAGCAACTGAACTGAACTGAACTGAAGATCACTGTGGATGGTGATTGCAGCCTTGAAATTAAGAGATGCTTACTCCTTGGAAGGAAGGTTATGACCAGCCTGGGCAGCATATTAAAAAGCAGAGACATTACTTTGTCAACGAAGGTCCGTCTAGTCAAGGTTACGGTTTTTCCAGTAGTCATGTATGGATGTGAGAGTTGGACTATAAAGAAAGCTGAGCGCTGAAGAATTGATGCTTTTGTACTGTGGTGTTGGAGAAGACTCTTGAGAGTCCCTTGGACTGCAAGGAGTTCCAACCAGTCCATCCTAAGAGAGATCAGTCCTGGGTGTTCATTGGAAGAACTGATGTTAAAGCTGAAACTCCAATACTTTGGCCACCTGATGTGAAGGGCTGACTCATTTGAAAAGACCCTGATGCTGGGAAAGATTGAAGGCAGGAGGAGAAGGGGTCAACAGAGGATGAGATGGTTGGATGGCATCACTGACTCAATGGACATGCTGCTGCTGCTGCTAAGTCGCTTCAGTTGTGTCCGACTCTGTGCGACCCCATAGACGGCAGCCCACCAGGCTCCACTGTCCATGGGATTCTCCAGGCAAGAACACTTGAATGGGTTGCCATTTCCTTCGCCAGTGCATGAAAGTGAAAAGTGAAAGTGAAGTCTCTCAGTCATGTCCAACTCGTCACAATCCCATGGACTGAAGCCTACCAGGCTCCTCTTTCCATGGGATTTTCCAGGCAAGAGTACTGGAGTGGGTTGCCATTGCCTTCTCCACAGTGGACATGAGTTTGGGTAAACTCTGGGAGTTGGTGATGGACAGGGAGCCCTGGCATGCTGCGGATCATGGGGTCACAAAGAGCCAGACACGACTGAGCGACTGAGCTGAACTGAAATGTATGGCAGAAAAAGAAGAGGAACTAAAGAGCTTCTTGATGAAGGTGAAAGAAAAGAGTGAAAAAGCTGGCTTAAAATTCAGCATTCAAAAAACTAAGATCATGGCATCTGGTCCCATCATTTCATGGCAAATAGATGGGAACAAGTAGAAAGAAAAGCTATGGCAAACCTAGACAACATATTAAAAAGCAGAGACATCACTTTACCAATAAAGATCCGAATAGTCAAAGCTATAGTTTTCCCAGTAGTCATGTATGGATGTGAGAGTTGGCCCATAAAAATGGCTGAGCACCAAAGAATTAATGCTTTCGAACTGTGGTGATAGAGAAGACTCTTCAGAGTCCCTTGGACAACACAGAGATCAAACCATCAATCCTAAAGGAAATTAGTCCTGAATATTCACTGAAAGGACTGATGCTGAAGCTGAAGCTCCAGCTCCAGTATTTTGGTCACCTGATGTGAAGAGCCAACTCATTGGAAAAGACCCTGATTCTCGGAAAGATTGAGGGCAGGAGGAGAAGGGGGTGACAGAGGATGAGATAGTTGGAGGGCATCACCGACTCAATTGACATAAGTTTTAGCAAACTCAGAGATGGTGAAGGTCAGGGAAGCCTGGCGTGTTGCAGTCCATGGGGTTGCAAAGAGTTGAACATGACTTAGTGACTGAACAACAACATACATATATCTAGGTACATTCTATAGGCAACATAGTTACCATATAGAGAATGGTCATTTTCTAGAAGAATGTTTCTCAAAGAGTGCTCTCCAGATGACAACATCAGTGTCAGGTTTTAGGAACTCACTCCCCTTTATCTGTAATGCTCTCTGTAGGATTTCAACCTTTAGGAAGATGAAAACGACTTACAATAAATTTGAGGGTACTGGGATTAAATGAGACCAAATGATTTCTGGCATGTATTCTAGTTCTTAAATTCTATACTAGATAATTTTTGTAGGAAAGAAGGAAGCAGTCCATACCTAACTTTTGTAGACTTCTTAGCACTGGAAGAATCTTTCCCCCTTCCAGGGTGGAGGGGTGGATCCCAGTGCCCATCATTCCCTACAGCTGTTGCTTTATGCTGAGGCATCTGAGACATTGACGTTGGATGCACCCAAAAGGGGAAAGCACAGGAGACAAGCAAGGTTGGACCTGCTTTCATTGTGCATAAAGGATGGGTTACTAGGCCTTTGTCCCCCCACCCACATCGGATAACTGTACCTGTATCCTAACTGATTACCCTATTTTAGCCTTGCCTATTCACCCCCCACACTTCCACCAGAATGATTTTATTTAAATGTTAGTCTTGTGAAGAGCCAACTCATTTTTGGAAAAGACCCTAATGCTGGGAAAGATTGAAAGCAGGAGGAGAAGGGGACAACAGAAGATGAGATGGTTGGGTGGCATCACTGACTCAATGGACATGAGTTTGAGCAAACTCTGGGATATGGTGAAGGACAGGGAAGCCAGGTGGGGTCCAGTCCATGGTGTTGCAAAGAGTCAGACACAACTTAGCAACAGAACAACAAAGTCTTGCTATGACTCCCACACTCAGGAGCACAGCTTTACTGCCCCTTCATGAGCTGATGATCTGTTAATGTCTCTCCAGCTGCATTCTCTCCAATATGTTCTAGCCACCCTGGTAGTTTGAGGTTTCTTGGCAGTTAGGCACCTTTTCACAGACCATTGCCTTTGCAGGAAGCACCCTGCCTTTGGTCTTGTTCCCTTTGTTTTATTTTTGTCTGGGTAACTTCTACTTCACTTCGAGTAATTCATCTGGAGGTGGACTTGCACTTGAGTGGAAAGGAGTGTGTCCAAGACATCATTGTTTATAACAGCAAAAGACTTCTACATGCACATCAGTAGAGTTAAGGATGTGATGGTACAGTCATAAAATGAAACATTCTGGAACAATTAAGAGGAAAAGAATGGCTCTATATGCATACACACACACAAACTGTGTGCTAAAGCTGTATTATTCCAAACTTTTAAAAAATACGATACTTTTCTTCATATGCTCACATAATCTCCTGTGCTCAGCAAACCCTTCTCCTTCCTTGATCCTTTTAACAAAATCCTGTACCCTTTCTCTGACAGAAATGACTGTCCTCTTCTTTCGTGCAATAGTACTTTATTGATCCGACAGGTGTAAAATGCATCTAATTGTATTACAGCCGTTTGAACATATTTCTTTCTGTCTGTGAGCTCCCTGAAGTCAAGGGCAACATGCCGTTCCTGGAACCCAGCATCTAGCAGAGTCCAGTCTTATGAAATTGAGCACCTTAAGACACATTCTCAATAAGGATTTGTCATACATAATGACTACAGAAGGCTCTGTGCAATATTTATAAAACTTCAGTCCTGCATCTTGCTCTGTGAAATGATTCTATTTATTCTGGAAATTTTTCAGCTTAGTCCAATTAGTATCAATCCCAACCCTTTATCTTTAAAAATGCAAGCTCTCTAAATTGCTGAACATTAGTTTTTCATGTTGCTGAAGGTTAAGGAAAGCAAATGGTGAGGAACATGAATTCCAGCCATCTGTTTTCCTTTACTGTCTCCAGCAGCATCAGTGCCGCAGGGGCCTGTCCCTGCCTAGCAAGGGGTGTGAGGATGTGCCCGTTCATTATTGAAGAGGCTTACACAGGCCCTGTGTCAGTCATCTTACGCTGACTTACTCAGTGATTAAAAAAAACTACCTCCAAATCTCAACAGTTTATTGTAGTAGAAGTTTTTTTCTCACTTGGTTTGCCATTGGCTGTGTGGGGCTCTGATCCATATTTCCTTCCCTTAGGGACACAGGCTAAGAGGGTATTTACAGTCACAGGGGAGATGGAAAAGAAAGCATGGTGCAACCGTAGGATGGACCTGAAGGTTTCTGTTAGGAAGAGGCACATATCATTTCCACCCACGTGTCATTAGCCAAAATGAGTCACAGGGCCACGCCTGTTCTTAGCAGGGCTGTGTATACAGCCATTTCTCGGGAGTAGGCAGCAAATATTCTTCACCATAACAGACTCTACTAAAGTCTCCTTTAGAGTTCTTCTCTTGTAAATGAATTTTCTTTGCTCTGATCAGTGTGCCTATTCGACACACATTAATTGAATATGCATCGCAGAGCATAATAGCAGGGTCTACAGTTAAGTCAGGTGGCTCAGATGGTAAAGAATCTGCTTGCCAGTGCAGGAGACGCAGATTCGATCCCTGGATCAGCAAAATCCCTTGGAGGAGGAAATGGCAACCCACTCCAGTATTTTTGCCAGGGGAATCCCGTGGACAGAGGAGCCTGGTGGGCTACAGTCCATGGGGTCCCAAAATCAGACACAACTGAGCGATTGAACACAAGGTTAAGTCAGACTCTTTTTAAGGGTCTGAAAATACTTGTGATGCTTCCCTAGATTGTGGTAAGGTCCATATGTTGGTAAGAGCACTTGAAGGAAAGAAAGCTGATAGTGTGAAAAAGCTGATAGGCATTTGCTACTGATAGCTGAACAGATTTTTGTATAATTATTATTTTTTAATCTCATATGTTAAGGTGTACTGCTCAAAGGTTCATCATGTCTATTTGTCCTTTAATTCTGCTCATTTCAGAAATTTATGTTATACACCTATATAATTCCATAAACACTTGCATACGTGGTGATAAAGTGATAACAGTTCAAAATAGATGGTGTCACCTTATTAGTCAGACTCCTTGGGTGTTGGATGTGTAGAGTCATACAATACACATTGCAGAAGTTTTGCAAAACCCATTAAATATTCTATTTTATAGTATTTTTTAATTTTCTACTTATTTATTTAATTTTCTCTTCTTTGTTGTTTTGTGTAGCTCTCATTTCATTTTTGAAGAAAGAGATCTGCTCTGGGCCTTGCATTTTCTAGCTTGGGAATTACTCTCTTGCCTACTCACTGAATACATGGTGCTTATACCCTAAGCTGTCAGTGTTTTTCTCTTGGTAGATGATTCTACATTCATTGCTTTTTAAATATATATTCAAGAGGATCATATTTTAGGAAAGGATTAAGTATTTCAAAAGAGAAAAATCATTATTCTGTTTCCAAAGCATACACAGCTGTTAAACTTTAATTAAACAAGTTTGTAGGAGAGGGGACTGGAGACCAAGTTCATAAAACCAGACAGATATGCTTTGTAAATGAAGAAGAAAACTAATTAAGCCAAGCATAGCAGCTTAATATTAATTTTTAGAACACCACCAATGTATTTGTTGTAAATCTCGGCACTGCTGTTGCATATTTCCTAATGAGTTATTCTACAATTTCAGTGCAGTATTTGGATGTCAAGGCTTCCCAGTCAGTTGGAAAATTATAAGCTCTTTCCACATTATGTTAATATTTATTGCAAGAAACCTAACTCTTGAATGAAATGTAATTCATCAATGAAAATAAACAGTGGATTTATACTTCGGAAATAGAATTTGTCATGTGAGCCACAAAAGTAATCCAGAGCAACCCGTCGGTTTTTTTTTTTTTTTTTTAATATTTGATCACCAACAGATTCTGTGCCCCCAAGCAAGACTAATACAACAGACTTAATATTCAGTAGTGGTGTTTTTGAACTTATCCTTAAGTCTTTTTACCAAGACATGATTTTTCTTTTAAATACTAAAGGGTAGCTATACTATTTTAACAGAAGATTTGATCTCAACAGTTCACTCAGATCTGTGGAGGAGGAGGAGCAACAGCAACAAAAAACCCTAATGAATTAGAATTTGTTGACAAGGCTGTTGGACGCTAAGAAACCTGCGGATTCATTCAGTTATTGAATAGAGTTTATGATTTTCCTCTCTGTTCTGTTATGCATAGACTCTATGAAGGAACACTTTAAGATATAGATTTTACCTTCTCAATGAAAAAGGCATATAGGAGAAACTTTCAAAGCATAGAGGTGTTTAAGCCCACTGGGAAGGAATGCAGTAAGTAAAATCAAATTGGGATTTATTTCACTTATTTTCAAGTTGAAACCTGTTGTTTCTCATTGAACACTATGTGTCCTATTTTATTCTCTAAATAGAATTATGACCAATAAATTAAGTTTTGACTGTATACTTAAATGCATTAATGTAATCATAAGAATTTCACGCTATTGCTTAATCATAACTGAAAAGATTTCTTTTGTTCGTGTTGAACAAAAGGATTAGAGAAGCACTGTTCATTCAGAAAACCACCAAAGAATAAGAAGATATTTGAAACCATCTGTAGTTTTTCCAGAGAGTCACAATAGCTGCAAATAAATGAAGATTTAAAAACAAACTATGCTGAACAACATACGTTGTGTGGTATGTTGTCTTGTGGTGCTTCAGTTTGATGTAGTGTGTAGCCACAATACTGTCATCAGTAGAAACTCTGAAGATGGGATGTTTCTCCCTGTAGGTTTCTTGATAAAATGAAATATTTAACTTGTGTTGAAGATGTGACATGCACAGACCACTCTTCTGAGAGATGCAGCCAACCTAAAAGGATGCTGTTACTCTAGGTTCTGACTTCCTTTTTAAACACAGTATTATCGCTGATTGTGCTGAATGAAACTCTCCTTAATAGCGGTTTCCTCTGTCATGCCAGATGAATGGAAACAATGATGATTCATCCCCTAAGTATTTTTTTCATATCTGCTTCCTTCATGAGGCACACTGTCAGCATATTATGTGGTCATGATTAAAACCCCACTTATAAGCATGTTAGTCAGAAAGACTTAAGCTCTTCTGTCTTTTCCCTGAGTCATCTGGTAGTCTAAATTCTATCTTGTGGTTTTTCTTTCTCTTTCAGGACACCAGAAACACTTCCTGATAGTTGGGGTGTTCCTCCAGGATGTCAGGTTTCTATAGGCAACCTGCTGAGTGGGTCAATGCAGCTAAAGATGTTGTCATCTTTGTGCGTGTACATGTATGCTCAGTCATGTCTGACCCTTTTTCTACCCTATGGCCTTTAGTCTGCCAGACTGGTCTGCCCATGGAATTTTCCAGGCAAGGATACTGGAGTGGGTTGCTATTTCCTTCTCCACAGGATCTTCCTGATCCCGGAATAGAACCTGCATCTCTTGTGTCTCTTGCATTGGCATGCAGATTGTCATCTTTACTTAATAAATTACTAAAATAGAGTGATATACATTTGTATAACTGGACCCAAGAATTTCTGAGATCAAGTTCAGTTCACTCAGTGTCATCAGTTCAGTTCAGTTCAGTCACTCAGTCATGTCTGACTCTGCGACCCCATGAATCGCAGCACACTAGGCCTCCCTGTCTATCACCAACTCCCAGAATTTACCCAAACTCATGTCCATCGAGTTGGTAATGCCATCCAGCCATCTCACCCTCGGTCATCCCCTTCTCCTCCTGCCCCCAAGCCCTCCCAGCATCAGAGTCTTTTCCAGTGAGTCAACTCATCACATGAGGTGGCCAAAGTATCGGAGTTTCAGCTTCATCATCAGTCCTTCCAATGAACACCAGGACTGATCTCCTTTAGGATGGACTGGTTGGATCTCCTTGCAGTCCAAGGGACTCTCAAGAGTCTTCTCCAACAACACAGTTCAAAAGCATCAGTTTTTCAGCTCTCAGCTTCCTTTACCATCCAGCTCTCACATGCATACATAATCACTGGAAAAACCATAGCCTCGACTAAATGGACCTTTGTTGACAAAGTAATGTCTCTGCTTTTTAATATGCTGTCTAGGTTGGTCATAACTTTCCTTCCAAGGAGTAAGCATCTTTTAAATTCATGGCTGCAGTCACCATCTGCAGTGATTTTGAATCCCAAAAAAATAAAGTCTGACACTGTTTCCAGTTTCCCTATCTATTTGCCATGAAGTGATGGGACCTGCGCCATGATCTTAGTTTTCTGAATGTTGAGCTTTAAGCCAGCTTTTTCACTCTCCTCTTTCACTTTCATCAAGAGGCTTTTTAGTTCTTCACTTTCTGCCATAAGGGTGGTGTCATCTGAATATCTGAGATCATTGATATTTCTCCCGGAAATCTTGATTCCAGCTTGTGCTTCTTCCAGCCCAGCGTTCCTCATGATGTACTCTGCATATAAGTTAAATAAGCAGGGTGGCAGTATACAACCTTGATGTACTCCTTTTCCTATTTAGAACCAGTCTGTTGTTCCATGACCAGTTCTAACTGTTGTTTCCTGACCTGCATATAAGTTTCTCAAGAGGCAGGTCAGGTGGTCTGATATTCCCATCTCTTTCAGAATTTTCCAGTTTATTGTGATCCATACAGTCAAAGGCTTTGGCATAGTCAATGAAGCAGAAATAGATGTTTTTCTGAAACTCTCTTGCTTTTTTGACTCATGTCATAGATGAGGAAATGGAGACCTGAAAATTTTGTGACTTTCCCATGTTTATGTAGCTATTCAGTTCAGTTCAGTCGCTCAGTCATGTCCTAATCTTTGCGAACCCATGAATGGCAGCACACCAGCCCTTCTTGTCCATCACCAACTCCCGGAATTTACCCAAATTCATGTCCATCGAGTCGGTGATGCCATCCAGCCATCATCCTCTGTTGTTCCCTCCTCTTCCTGCCCCCAATCTCTCCCCGCATCAGGGTCTTTTCCAGTGAGTCAACTCGTCACATGAGGTGGCCAAAGTATTGGAGTTTCCGCTTTAGCATCAGTCCCTCTAATGACCACCCAGGACTGATTTCCTTTACAGTGGACTGGTTGGATCTCCTTGCAGTCCAACGGACTCTCAAGAGTCTCCTCCAACACCACAGTTCAAAAGCATCAATTCTTCAGCACTCAGCTTTCTTCACAGTCCAACTCTCACATCCATACATGACCATGGGAAAAACCATACCCTTGACTAGGCAGACCTTTGTTGGCAAAGTAGTCTCTGCTTTTTAATATGCTCTCTAGGTTGGTCATAACTTTCCTTCCAAGGAGTAAGCGTCTTTTAATTTCATGACTGCAATCAGCATCCGCAGTGATTTTGGAGCCCAAATAAATAAAGTCTGACACTGTTTCCACTGTTTCCCCATCTATTTCCCATGAAGTGATGGGACCAGATGCCATGATCTTAGTTTTCTGAATGTTGAGCTTCAAGCCAACTTTTTCACTCTCCTCTTTCACTTTCATCCAGAGGATTTTTAGTTCCTCTTCACTTTCTGCCATAAGGGTGCTGTCATCCGCATATCTGAGGTTATTGATATTTCTCCTGGCAATCTTGATTCCAGCTTGTGCTTCTAGTTAATGAATTAATGTAGTTAGGTGATTCAACAACCTCACCCTTAGTCTAGCTGGATCGGATAATTCTCATTAAAAATCTTAAACTTCAGCACAGTTGTCATTTGATCTGTTGGGTTGATGAGCAGTTGAATTTCTGAAGACCCTTGTATTTCTGTTATACTGCAGTTATGTGAATTTTTTCTTTGGCTGGGCTCTGCCAGATCTCAGTTGCATCACGTGGGATTTAGTTCCCTGACCAAGGATCGAAACTGGACCCCATGCATTGGGGGTGCAGAGCTTTAGCTACTGGATCGCCAGGGAAGTCTCTGTTGTTTCTAATGAATAAGCACCAAGTATGCATATGTAAAATCTTATTTTTCTTTTTGCCTATATTATTACACAATATTTATGTATTTATAACATTTTTGATGGTTACCCCACTGTGATATTTATGAAGGCGATATTTAGATCGCCTTTGCTTCCAGATAAGACTATGGGCCAATGGTGTGCTTATGTTGTAGTTTTACTATTTTGTCCTGTTGAGTTTATAATGTTAAGTTCTGTTTCACCTTTCAACAGAATTCATCAGAGGATTCCCCTTTGTCTGGTGTCAGGGTCAAAACTCTCAATGGCCTCTTCTGTGTAAAATCTCTTTTGTTGCACTTAGCTTTTGAGATGACAGCTTTCCTGACAGCCCACTGTATCATTCTCAGTTGATGCAATGAGTACAGTGAGATGCCCACACTTTATTTAAAGTCAATCACTGGGATATACTTTAATGACTGTTTATCTGGCTATTTACCGTGGGCATGCTTTTCAAGGGGGAGACGGACTTGTCTTCCCTTATGTGGGAATGGAGAAGTCTACTTTTTTATAGCTGAGGGTTCAAGAAGGGGAGGTTTACTCACATTTCATAGTGTTATGAACATTACTTTCTGGGTAACCCAGGAAATCATGAGGCCTTCAGGGACCCTAGGCCAGCCTTTGTCCCACAGCAGAAGGATCCCCAGTACATTATAGTTTGACCCCTCTGTACTTGTACTAGCTTTATGATTTTGGAACCAACTAACTCCAGTTTGAGAGTCCCTTGGACTGCAAGGAGATCCAACCAGTCCATTCTAAAGGAGATCAATCCTGGGTGTTCATTGGAAGGACTGACGCTAAAGCTGAAACTCTAATACTTTGGCCACCTCATGCGATGAGTTGACTCACTGGAAAAGAGTTTGATGCTGGGAGAGATTGGGGGTTGGAGGAGATGGGGACGACAGAGAATGGGATGGCTGGATGGCATCACCGACTCGATGGATGTGAGTTTGAGTGAACTCCGGGAGTTGGTGATGGACAGGGAGGCCTGGCGTGCTGTGATTCATGGGGTCACAAAGAGTCGGACATGACTGAGCGACTGAACTGAACTGAACTAACTCCAGTTTCTGCAGTTTTGCATTAGATCAGTGGTTTTTAAAACCTGTCCAAGCACAAAAGCTCTCAGGACACTTTTAAGAACCAATATTCCTAGAAGTCATTTCAAATCAACTGAATTGTGAACATTCAGGAATACAGTCCAGGAATCTGTAATTCTTAAGAACTTATTTACCCTGGACACTTAAAAAAAAATGTTGGATTCTATGTCATAGTATTTAGATCCAAATTGATAGAGGTGATGCCCCAGGATCCAGCATTTTAAAAACTCCCAAGGGGATTCTCACATGTACCCAGGGTGGGGGAAAAAAAAAAAAACCTCTAAGCGTTCTTCCTTCTCTAAGCATTTCTTTTGCTTAGAGGATCTAGCAATATAAGCTTTGCTTTTTGGGAGCAAATAAAAGAATCCCTGTCATTTGTATGTTCCTGAGTGAAGTGGTTTGGTAACCTCCGTGCCAGTTGCAGAATCTGTGTCATCGGAAGCTTAAATTTAGTGGTATATTTAGACTTCCTGATAGATTTAAGCAAAGTGATTCACATATAAAATCATCTAACATTTAGGTTTCCATTCTGCTGTGTCACTCTCTGCTACCTCATCTTCTAGTGGGAACTGAGTATTGCATTTTAAAGATATTTTTCATCTTAGGTGTCCATTAGAAAAAAGAATAATTTTTTCAACCGAAATTCTATCAGCATTTACTTTATTCAAATGTGTAAGCCATAATTCATATATATATATATATATATATGAATTCGTTTTAGAGGGGCTATTTGGATTTCCTGTTGTTTCATTTAAAGCAAGGAGTTTATTCTATGCAT
This sequence comes from Moschus berezovskii, assembly GCF_049115385.1. NCBI lineage: Eukaryota > Metazoa > Chordata > Mammalia > Artiodactyla > Moschidae > Moschus > Moschus berezovskii. The sequence continues at coordinate 66,120,906 of NC_142462.1, forward strand.
CTTTTCAGTAAAATACATATTTCCTGTCTTATTTTTTTCTCAGTCAGTCTGGCTCAAAATAGTGTTATCACAGAGCACTTATTCTCTGTCCCTTGACCAAGTTGCTTTTTTGATGATATGTCTGCCTATCCAACCAGACTGAATTTCTCAGCCATGAGGCATTTTGGATCCATTGCTTAATGTGGTCCATCACCTGCTAGCAACTAGCATGTTGCTGACCACAGACTAGTAGATGAATAGTCTATAAAGGTGTGTTGAACCATGTATTGATAACCCCAACTGCATTTTTAGAGAGTAGATCCTGTTGCATTGATTTGCCATCTACCTAATAGATGAAAACATGGACATTGGGAGATGAGAAGCCAGGAAGAGTTGAACTGATACCATTCAAGGAGATAGGTGTGGGGCAGGTTTGCAAGAGGGACCACAGGAGCAGGAAAAGGAGCAGGCAGGAAATGGTGGGGGGTAGGGGATGGTGAGATAAAGAAGACCATTCAGATGGCAGGAGGCTACTCCCTAAGGTTCCCAAGTTTTTCATTAGTGCTTTTCAAAATTCAGATACTTGGTGTTTGTGGATTTCTTGTAGAAACCAGCCAGGGCTTTGTATGCATCCTTGTTGGTACAACTGACACTTAAACAGCAATCACTGAAGGAGGATCCAGAGGCCCAGTTATTCTGAGAGCATCAGAGTTCTTTCCTGTTGAGACATGAGGCAAAGTATAAAATGGCTTTGTACTGTGCTTCCCTGGTGACTCAGTGGTAAAGAATCTTCCTCCCAGCCCAGGAGACATGAGTTCAATTCCTGGTCCAGGAAGATCCCACATGCCTCAGAGGAACTAAGCCCGTGTGCCACAACGATTAAGTCTGTGCTCTAGGGCTGGGTATCCTTAACTACTGAGCCCAAATGCTTCAACTGCTGAAGCCTGAATGCCTAGAGCCCATGCTCCATGACAAGAGAAGCCACCTCAATGAGAAGCCCACACACTGCACCTAGAGAGTAGCCCCCCCGCCCTGTCCCGCAACTGGAGAAAGCCCACGTAGCAACGAAAGCCCAGCACAGCCAAAAATAAAATAATAAATAAATATGGATTTGTACATCCACAAATGAGAGACTGGTGATAGGAGCAAAACTGAACTGACTTTGCAAAGTGTAAGGAGTCTGAAAGTGAACCTTTTCTTCCTACTCCCATTCTTACCTTCAGTTGTATGTGGCTGAACCAAATGATACTGCCATTTTATAAGTAAGATGGTCCAGTGTGAGCAGTTGTCTGAAATCAGGGTTAGAATGAATAACATCAATCAACAGAGACTCTCGCTATTAAATCTCAGGGCTATAACTCACTCCTGGAATTTAGGGTACTCTGAGCCTGTCCTCAGATATGTAAACTCAGCTGGACTCCTCTGCTGTGTGAGTCTCTTCACCCCATCCTGCAGACTAGGTGCACGTGAGCACAGTGGCCCACTCTGCTCAATACTGCTGTTCATACTGGAGAGGAGACCTTTGTCAATATGTCATTCCTTTCCGTCTTTTCCTTTTCTATTTGTTTTCATCATTAATTAGGAACAGAAATCTGAGGAGGGAGAATCTGTACTTTCTCCTTATTCAAAAAGGGCCGCTGGAGCCAGGGCCGACCTTACATCTAGTCAAAGCCCAAGGGCCTACCCCATAGAGAAAGATTTGAGGAAAGACTGAAAATATCTCCTGAACCAATAATCATAGAGCCTGGAATTTTAGCATCAAAGATGAAAAGCATAGAGCAAGACTGAAAGCTTTTTAAAAATCTTCAAGATCCTGTGTTAAAAGAGCACATTCTTTTTACAAAAGCATCATATAATTTCTCCCTTCTGATATCACAAGAAGGCTTAATTCAGTGAATTCTTCCCTTTGTGTCTACTGCTGTCAAAGAAAAGTACCTGGGAGTAGAGAGAGAAATAGGTGGGGTGAGGGGTGGCTTTCAATGAGGTGGAAATTATGCAAAGACAAGCCTTGTGGACGTAACTATACCTTCCCTTGGGTCATCTGCCTGGGGCGCTTCTGGCTATTTCATCTCTGCTCCCCATGGTGTGGGCCAGAGAATCCAGTGTTTGATCAGTGCCTCGATACCCGCCTCCGGTCTGTGGGTATCTGGCTGTGCTGTTCAAGTTCACTGCAGCTCTGTCTCCTCCACCTTTGCTCCAAGTCTGTTTCTTTAGGGAGCACACCATGAAAACGAGGGAGCAGTACTTTCAAGTGTGTTGAATACTTAACTGTACATGATAAAGTTAATAGAGCTGTCGTTTCAACACACTTCTTATTTGTGATTATGTTTCAAGTAAGCATAGTAACAGCAATCTTAAAAACCCTGTGGCAAAAGCGGAGAGTTAGAGCTCTTCCCTGATGTAATATTCTGAAATAACATTTCTGCAGGTTCCCCTTATTACCAAGGGCATGTGTCATAATACATCATTTTAGAAAATTCTGTTACATTCTCCAGAAAGGCAACATGAAATTTTTTACACTATTTCAATTATCTCTTTCATCCTCACATTATAATTCTGAGGTTAAATTCCCATAGGGAGAACCACAGTACTCAAAATGTGTATAAGAAAAATGTAGGTGACATATCCTCCCTTTTTTGCTACAGCAAACATACCAAATATTTTCTCTACAATCATCAGAGAGTGTAAAAAAGTATTTAGCACACTCAAAAAGTAAATTCTTAAGCAGCAGTTTCAGAGAGGGCTTAAACACAGAAGACTTTTCCTGTGTGTGTGTGTATTTGTGTGTGTGTGTGTTTTATTATTATGGAAATAGTTATTGAGTCTTGCTATATAACTGGTGTTCTGAGTAATGTGGATAAATCAGTAAGTGTCTCTACTCTCATGAGTCTGTATGAACTGTGGTGTAAGTATTAACAAACCAATCTTGGGTCCGCTCACCCAGGTGCAGTAAAGTCAATCTACCATTCTTCATCACGTTTGTTCTTCTCCTTCATCGCATTTGTTCTTCTTCTGATGATGATATCATAACAATCCTTTGATGATGTGAGTCTTGTTAACAAAATGTTTGAGGATGGGCCAATTCCTGGAGCTGGGGGACAAAGATAATAGCAAAAAGTTTGCTCTCTGCTAAGGGCAGATCACAGTGGAAGGATAATGACCTTGGTAGAAGAAGGTAGGGCTGCCCTGGTGGCTCAGGTGGTAGAATCTGTCTGTGATGCAGGAGACCTGGGTTCAATCCCTGGGTCAGGAAGATCCCTTGAAGAAGGAAATGGCAACCCACTCCAGTATTCTTGCCTGGGAAATCCCATGGATAGAGGAGCCTGGGAGGCTACAGTCTGTGAGCTCACAAAGAGTTAGTTGGACAGGACTGAGCGACTAACACTTTCACTTTCAGAAGAAGGTAAAATGAGCAGGGCACAGTGAAGGAACCTCATTGGCATGGGAGTTGGTCACCATCTTTCCAAGTAATTGTACCACAGAGGAAAAGGAGGTAAAGGTTTTAGCATGATAATGAAGTTTTATTGTTCTGCAATGTTGAGACACGTCTTTATTATGTATTGACTTAATGGGGTTTCTGATTTATACAGCTCAGTCCTAAATAGAATGAAATGATAAAATGCAGTATACTCATTAGCTACAGATCTGATGACTTCTCCTGAGCTAAGACTAAATCTACCACCAAGATTCTGATAAATGTCTCTCTTGACAAACTAGTATTTAATGGCAGTTATTTTCCCCCATCTACCACCTCCTTTTTGTGGTCATATTCTTATTATTGAGAACTAGAAGAAATCCATAGTTCAATCATTCTATGACATTTATCTTTGTGCACGGCACCTTCTCTGTCACTTCTTGATCAGGGAAGAATCAGATAGTAAGTGACTAATCCTTGATTTGTTAATGCAAAACCTTTTTTATTGAATCATTTTGAGACAGTCATGGGTAGCTATTTAGCTCTACAGATTCTTGCAAGTCATGAGCCTGCTTAGGCGAAAGATGTTGAGGAACTTGTTGAATTATGCAAAGTTAGGTTCAAAAAGTCAATCTTGATTTACAGCTGTTGCATGAACAATTCAGGGCAGGCTCAATGAAGCACATCATCTACACATAATACTCTGTACTTGTGTAGAAACAGCCTGAACAGAAGGAGACTTCATTGTATATGATTAATGTACAGGTGCTGTGTAAACTGGGAAGCACTCTACTGATACAAAATAGAATTTATCGGCAGCATTTCTGTGACCATTGGTGAACCTATCTCAAGGAAAATGAAGAGTTCCTATTGATAGGAACTCTTCCTAAGATTAAAGGGGACCTTACCTTCTGAAAGGCTTCCCTGGTGGCTCAGATTGTAAAGCATCTGCCTGCAAGGCGGGAGACCTGGGTTCGATTCCTGTGTCAGGAAGATCCCCTGAAGAAAGAAATGGCAACCCACTCCAGTACTCTTGCCTGGAAGATTCCATGGACGGAGGAGCCTGGTAGGCTACAGTCCATGGGGTTGCAAAGAGTTGGACTCAACTGACCAACTTCACTACCTTCTCAAATGGACCTTACTTTCTCTCCTCCAGGGGAAGTCTATGGCTCGGTCATCTCATACAGTGGCTTTGTCTTTTGCATACATTTTGGATCAGGACTCCAGCCAGTAGCATTAAATAGATAGGTGAGACAGAGGTACACATTTAAAAGGTTGTTCAGACTACATATTACTTTCTTAAATGCAGGTAAACGTCTTAATGTTACTTAATCCTATACACTGTTTCAGCGGTTTCCATGTTTTGTGGATTTTGGTAATGAGAGCAATTTCAGTTGCCATTAAATCCTGTGGTCATTCAGTACCAACCATGGCAGAGTTACAAGGAAGCCAAAGGTACAATTGTTAAGAATTTCCAAGATGTTTTTCTTTTTTCACATTGATTCTCAATAGGCAAATAGTTTTGCTCAACTGTGGGACTCTACAAAGAGGGGACTATAAATACACCTCAGCAGTGTTTTTATTTCTTTCTTTCTGGCTTTTAGTTGACAAGCAGCATAGCCACATCTGCCTCCATGTGAGGGGAATCTTCTGCCATTTCTTTTTTGGGCAAAATTGTAGAGATCTCAAGAAGGTGTCCAAAGTTATAAGTTATAATATTGAAAGGGAGTAGAAAATTGCCTCCAGGGGGAGTTTATGACTAGGTCATCTCATGCAGTGGCTTTGCCTTTTGCATATGTTTTGGAGCAGGACTCCAGCGAGTCACATTAAGTAGATAGGAGAGACAGAGGTACACATTTAAAAGGCTGTCCAGACTACATATGCAGGTAAGGGTAAGGGCAGGTAAAGACAACTGAGGGAGGCAGAAGCCTAGTGACAGAATGTGGTCTACATGGAGATGGTTGCAGCCGGTGGCAGGTACAAAAGCAACTGGAAGGATCCCAGTTGTCAGGTGATGGCTTCTACTGTGCACTCTCTGCCCTGGTTACCTCTGGCTCAGGAACTGGGAAAGGCTGAGCTGCCTTCAAGGAATGTGATTTCTGAGGTTGAGAAGACCTGAGAAAGGCCAGGTACACTAGGTTTATAGAGTAACTGCTGAGAGAGATATCATATTAAAACTCAGTGTAATATCAGAAACAATCAGTAACACTTAGACAAAGCATATACTGGGAGTGTTAATTATGCCATGAAAGTGCCTTTCTCTTCCTTCTGAGTGTACCTCTTTTTGTTGCGTGTCTGTTTGACTATCTCCTGTGTGTCTCTGTGAGAATCTCTCTCTCCCCACCATTCTTTTTTATTTAACCTCTCCTTTTCCTTTTTGTGTTTTTCTCTGTCAACTCCTGATAGTTTCCTCTTTTTTATTCTCTCTTAACAGACAATACAAAGCTGAAATATGTCTATATCAAATGTGTATATACACATATATAGTTTTTAATTGTATTTTAGATAAATTTTATTTCATGGTCTTAAATTGAAAAACAGAAGAGTTAAATACTTCCCTAATTTTAGGAAATATTAAATGAAATGAAATGTTTGCTTCTGTCTTGGGTTGATGCTCTCCAAAACTGTTGATCTGCTTTAGAGGTTTGGTTTGGTTTTTGCTAGAGACAAGAAGAGGATGCTTTTCATTCTGTCTGTTTCACTACTTCTGATAGGTTATGATAAATATCAATATATCATTTTAGTCAATCTTATTTATTTCTGGCCCAGTTCCAAAAGGATTTGAGGTAATATATAAAATATAAGCACAGTGCCAGAGAGAAAACAAAGCAGAAGAAAGGGAAAATTAGAATAGAGATATGAGATCCTGCAGAGTTGTCCAAGATGGCTCATTGATTTGGTTTGAACTTCCTATAGGTCAAAGCTAAGAATTAAGCAAGGTCCTGTTCCAATTACAGAATTAATAGATTAAAAAGTCCCCCACCCCCAACTTAGAGGCTTAAAATAAGAGTATATAGTTTTCTATTGTTGCCATGGATAGAGGAGCCTGGTGGGCTACAGTCCATGGGGTCGCAAAGAGTCAGACATGACTGAGTGACTGTCACATCACTTCATTTCATTGCTAAAGTTATAACAAACAATGACTTAACACAATTTCACTGTTTTAAAGTTCTAGATATAAGAAGTCTCACATAGATGTTCAGTTCAGTTCGGTTCAGTCTTTCAGTCGTGACCAGCTCTTTGCGACCCCATGAATCACAGCACGTCAGGCCTCCCTGTCCATCACCAACTCCCGGAGTTCACTCAAACTCATGTCCATCGAGTCGGTGATGCCATCCAACCATCTCATTCTCTGCCATCCCCTTCTCATCCTGCCCCCAATCCCCCCCAGCATCAGAGTCTCCTCCAGTGAGTCAACTTGTCACATGAGGTGGCCAAAGTATTGGAGTTTCAGCTTCAGCATCAGTCCCTCCAATGAAAACCCAGGATCGATCTCCTTTAGAATGGACTGGTTGGATCTCCTTGCAGTCCAAGGGACTCTCAAGAGTCTTCTCTAGCACCACAGTTCAAAAGCATCAATTCTTCGGCAATCAGCTTTCTTCACAGTCCAACTCTCACATCCATACATGACCACAGGAAAAACGATAGCCTTGACTAGACGGACCTTGGTTGGCAAAGTAATGTCTCTGATTTTTAATATACTATCTAGGTTGGTCATAACTTTCTTTCCAAGGAGCAAGTGTCTTTTAATTTCATGGCTGCAATCAGCATCCGCAGTGATTTTGCAGCCCCCCAAAAAAAGTCTGACACTGTTTCCACTGTTTCCCCATCTATTTCCCATGAAGTGATGGGACCAGATGCCATGATCTTCGTTTTCTGAATGTTGAGCTTCAAACCAACATTTTCACTCTCCTCTTTCACTTTCATTAAGAGGCTTTTGAGTTCCTCTTCACTTTCTGTCATAAGGGTGGTGTCATCTGCATATCTGAGGTTATTGATATTTCTCCCGGCAATCTTGATTCCAGCTTGTGCTTCTTCCAGCCCAACGTTCCTCATGATGTACTCTGCATATAAGTTAAATAAGCAGGGTGACAATATACAGCCTTGACGTACTCCTTTTCCTATTTGGAACCAGTCTTTTGTTCCATGTCCAGTTCTAACTGTTGCTTCCTGACCTGCATACATCTTACCAAGTTAAAATCAAGTTGGACCCTATTTCTTTATGCAGAGTTCTGGGAGAGTGTTTCTTTGCCTTTTCCAGTTTCTATAGTTTACCCTGTTCCTTGGCTTATTGTTTCTTACCTTCACTTTCAAAGGAGTGATGTTGCATTTCACTGATCATACTTCTGTACTCTCCCTCTGACTCTCTTCTGACTCTCTCCTCCCCTTTTAAAGACCTTATAATTTCACTGACCATTGGATAATCCAGAATAATCTCCCTATCTTGGGGGCAGCTAATTCCAAGCAAACTTAAAACCATCTGCAACCTTACTTCCCGATTTCTATATAACCTACCATACCTGTAGACTCAAGGGGGCAGGATAGGGCAATCTTTGGGCAACAGAGGGCATATTTCCATGCCTATCACTCAAGAATAACAGCATTTATTTTGTTCATGCATCTGCAGTGTGGACAGTTAAATGGAGGCAGGGTCACTTCATTTCTGTACTACCTGGCATTAGCCAATTTGTGTGGAAAGTTGGGGCTGGAATCATCTCTGTGTTTTCTCATTCAAATGGTTGGCACTTCATGCTGGGAAGACTCAAAGAGCAGAGGGTGGGACAGTTGGCATTTCTTGAGCATCTCTGCCATATGATCCTTTCGTGTGGCTTCTGCAGCATAGAGGCCCAGGTAGCTGAACTTCTGTATGTTAACTAAGGTCTCCAAGGCATGGGGGTGGGAGAGGAGGAGACAAGGAGGGAAGGAGGTGAGGAAGGAAGGAACGAGGAAGAGAGATAAGGAGAAAGAAAATGGTAGAAGCTGTGTTGCCTTTCCTGTCCTATCCTCCTAAATCATGCAGCATCACTGGTATCACTTTCTGTTGACTAGAACCGAGACACCGAAGCAAGGCCAAATTCAAGAGATGGGAATTAGACTGAAGGAATGTCAGAGAATTTTCACACGTTTTAAAACTACCGCTGCCCCTTAAAATATTTACAGTGTCCCCTGAACAGTTTTTCTGGGGGATAACAAGTAAATATTTTTTTTCATGGGTCTCATAAAAGGACACTATGTGTGATATAAAAATTGATGGCCTCACAAATGTCTGCACAGACAAAAAAACATGATAAAATTCATAGAGAAATTTATTATAGCATTTCTGGGTGCTAGTACCAAAGTACATTTTTGGGGAAAAAAAATTGTACAAGTTTCTAAAGCCTTTATTCCAAAGCCTCTAATGGACTAAAAAGAATCCAAGCAAAAACTTAAAGACTTAAAATTAATGGACTATCCTTCAGCTGATCCTCTATGAATATTATATTTTATGATAAAACATTTAAAAGACTTAGGCATCAAAGAGATCATGATTATATTTCTTGATAAGAACCAAAAGTAAAAACAATCTTTGTGGCCTGTTCATGGCAGGTTTTTAGGTTTTTAAGTTAGTTTGGTGTTGAGTTCTTAGATGAAATCAATAAATGGTGCTCCTCCTCATATAGTCACTAATTTTAGATAGAAATCAACACAAACCATTTTTAATATCTGGAAGATAAATACATATCAACTTGAACATGGTTATTTTCAAATTTCAGTGGAACAGCCTTTTAGCAGATGTCCATTTGCTACTCTTGAGCTCCCATCCTTGCACATAAAATGGTAATAGTAATTGGATTTTCATCATTAATATTTCCTTGCAGATGATTGAATCTGATGTGAAATATATTTTTTAAATTTAGAGCAAGATTTATGAATAAAATGAGTAAGATAAAGTGTGGAAGTTAATCAACTTAGTTCTTAGACAATCTGTTCTTAATTCGCGTTTTTCTAAGAAGGCAGTAAAAATTTTTGTGGATAATTTTTGTCTCCTTTATATTGTCTCCATTAATATTTTTTTTTCTCTCAAGAATTGAGAACAGGATCACTCAATCGCTTATACATTTAGCAGTTAGTATACACAGAAGCAGTCTATTCTTTTCTGCAATTAAGTAATATAGGACACAGACTGTGAAATGAGTGAGTGAATAAAAGGTAATTACATGGCATACTTAATAGAAAGCCGAGTTCACCAGCTTTTCAATGTTCTTTCATTTAAGTATCCATACTCAATTACTGTGTTTTTTTTCCCCTACTGCTACCTAGTAAAACAGGAAATTACAAAGAACTTCTGAATGCTGTCAAATAACCTAACCTATTTCTATCTCAGACATGTCAGTAGATCTACATGGAAATTGAATATAGCATCTATGCTAAAAATCTATAGCAAACTGGAGCTATGGGAGTATTTGGAGGCTGGACCCTTTGGAGTTTTTCATTTTTAAAGATAGCGTCTCATATTCTCTTTATGCCTAGAAAGACTTTTGTCCTTGTGTGAAGCTATGCCCCTGAAGTGAGAGTTGCTGATCAAGGCCAAATATAAAAAATAATGTCTAATTCTTTATTTTCTCTTCATTCAACCTACTAAAAACAGCATGGTTTACATGTTTGAATAGCTGTGTACAGAAAAGAAAACCTGATCTTTTTTTGCTCCTGATTTTTTACACCAGGAATGCAATTTTTAACAAGAACTTTTCCCTGCCAAGTCCTATTCTTTGCCTTCATTATGATGTATAGCCATAAATGGGCAGATAAGAGTTAAATTTTTTCAGCTGTTCCTTTTGCTTTCTTTCTCTTAAGAAGACAATCTTTTGTTGAATGATATATAAAAGACTCTAGGGCAGTGTAGGGGCAGAAGAATAGAAAAGAGCATTTCTCCGAATTGGCTAATTGACCATCTAGAAGTTCTACTATGAAGTAATAATTATAACATAGAGATGGGATAAAAAGTGAAACATCTAACAACCACGTTCATATTTTTCTCAAACCTGATAATCCTGTTCTCCAGGTGAGGATCTTACGATCTCCTGTTTATTTACACTGTTAAAGGATTTGATATTTAGAATAAAACCAATCTGTTCGACTTCCCACAGTGACAGAAACATAAATGTGATACCCACAGCCAGAGGGCCCTGTGACACAAGGCGGACGGTGCCCTTAAACATCTTCTGCAGGCCTTCTTTGGCAAAGACTCTGCCAAATTGGAACCTCCAGAGGCCTTCTAACATCCTAGAGATCTTTTTCCCTGAGATTGGATATTGATTCTAAATTATTTGGGGGAAAATAAAAATACATAAATCCTGATCCCTACCTACGTGATTTTATCTGCCTGAGGAACTACAGATGTTGTCACCAGAAGCCTCTTCTCAATTTTACTTAAATAAAGTGGATTGTAGAAGCACTGGGGAGAAAGAGAAACAGTTCTGTTCCTGTCTTCACCAGCCCAAACCTGGCTTTGGGCTGATAAAGGCTGACTGTTCAAATAAAGATATTGTTCCATGTGAGATCACAAAGTGAGGGGAGAAAAGTTTTAGATAGAAGGCAGAATTTAAAATAATCCTGTGAACTGTTACTTTGTCACACACAAGACTCAATTAGGTTAACTTGCCACCAAGTGACAAGGTGAGCTGGATGCTTCCTTAAAGCCACAGAGAAGGGTAGGCTTTTACCTCCTTTGTACATGCATACATAGGGGACTATTCCTGGGCAAGTGTGGACCTACATTTCTGTTGTCCATCAGCAGAAATAAGGCTACAGCGTGAAATACTCTCCAGTACTTTGGGATACTGCACTCGCATTAACCTTAGTTCTGGGAAATCGGTTTCAGTCTACCTCAAAGGATAGCTTAAATAAAGACTGAAACAGTACAAATGATAAGAAATAGTGTTCTAACTTAAAAGTGAGATCTTTTGAGTCATAATTTAGATCAAATTAACAATGTGTTAGCAGTATATTTCAGTTATGAGTCCCAAAATGACTGTGGCCAAAATATTTGCGTGAAGTTGACTTGATAGACTTAATGAAAAAGTAATGCTTAAATATATAGTAGGCTTGGTGAATTATTATTAAATGTCCCAGTGTTACAGAACTAAACTTGGATTTACTTGCCCATGTGCAGTAAAGCCGATTTACTGACCCGGGTTGTGGTGAAGGAAAGTGCAACATTTATTATAAGGTCCTATACAAGAAGTCTGAAGGAAGGTACAGCAACTCACCCCAGTATTCTTGCCTGGAGAATCCCATGACAGAGGAGCCTGGCAGGCTGCGGTCCATAGGGTCACACAGAGTCAGACACAACTGAAGTGACTTAGCACGCACGCACACATACAAGAAATCCTGAGCAGCTAGTGCTCAAATGACCTGAACTCCCTGTGGCTTTCAGCGGAGCATTTTTAAAGGTCAAGTGAGGGGGGGAAGACCCAGGCTGTGTGGCCAACTTGTGCACACTTCCCTGATTTGTTGATGGTAAGGTAACAGGGCGGTGTCATAGTGGGTAACATTATCAGTCCTTAAGCTGCAGTAGGCCTGGGGGCTGTGTGCTCACTGTCATCAAGCAATTAGCATCTTCCATTTGGTAGAGGTTTTAGTATCCATAAAACAGCTCAGGAAATGTGCATCAGATACTGTCACCTGGATACTTTGGAGAAGGAATACAGCAGAAGACATGGGGGCGAGGGTCTGTCCCAGGAAGGCCCCATAGGGTCCTGTTTGGTTGCACTGGTAACAAAAGTATAGAATTTTCTTTAAAAGTGAAGTGATAGTAAAGCCTACTTTCAGATAAAATCTATATTTAAGGGTTGATATTTATGAACGTACTTTCTATTTTCTTTTGAAAGTTTCAGTTCAGTTCAGTTCAGTTCAGTCACTCAGTCATGTCCGACTCTTTGCGACCCCATGAATCACAGCACGTCAGGCCTCCCTGTCCATCACCAACTCCCGGAGTTCACTCAAACTCATGTCCACAGAGTCGATGATGCCATCCAGCCATCTCATTCTCTGTCGTCCCCTTCTCCTCCCACCCCCAATCTTTCCCAGCATCAGAGTCTTTTCCAGTGAGTCAACTTGTCGCATGAGGTGGCCAAAGTATTGGAGTTTCAGCTTTAGCATCAGTCCTTCCAATGAACACCCAGGATTGATCTCCCTTAGAATGGACTGGTTGGATCTCCTTGCGGTACAAGGGACTCTCAAGAGTCTTCTCCAGCACCACAGTTCAAAAGCATCAATTCTTCGGCGTTCAGCTTTCTTCACAGTCCAACTCTCACATCTGTACATGACCATGGGAAAAACCATAGCCTTGAGTAGATGGACCTTTGTTGGCAAAGTAATGTCTCTGCTTTTTAATATGCTATCAAGGTTGGTCATAGCTTTCTCTTTTTTCATGATAATAATGACACCAAATGCATATGTAGGTTGTCTACATATAGAAAAATAATTTGCTAAATAAGTGACCCTATCAAATACTTTCTTTTATTCTCAAAATAATACTTGTTTTTTTACTTTTTTCGGGGGGGTGGGTGGGTGGGTTGTGAGTTGTGTGGGATCTTCATTTCCTGAAAAGGGATAGAACCCAGGTCCCTACATTAGAAGGCTGGAATTTTAACCACTAGACCACCAAGATGGAGAAGGCAATGGTACCCCACTCCAGTACTCTTGCCTGGAAAATCCCATGGATGGAGGAGCCTGGTAGGCTGCAGTCCATGGGGTCGCTAAGAGTCAGACAGGACTGAGCGACTTCACTTTCACTTTTCACTTTCATGCATTGGAGAAGGAAATGGCAACCCACTCCAGTGTTCTTGCCTGGAGAATCCCAGGGACAAGGGAGCCCGGTGGGCTTCCGTCTATGGGGTCGCACAGAGTCGGACACGACTGAAGGGACTTAGCAGCAGCAGCAGCAGCAGACCACCGTGAAAGTCCTTTAAAATGGTACTTTAGAACACAAACTTATCTTTTTCTTGTATTTATGTTTAGGGAATAAACATTTTCTCTGCAAACACAACATTGTAAATCAACTATATTCCAGTAAAAATGATTTAAGAGACACAGATGTATAGAACAGTCTTTGGGACTCTGTGGGAGAGGGTGAGGGTGGGATGATTTGGGAGAATGGCATTGAAACATGTATATTATCATATGTGAAACAAATCGCCAGTTCAGGGTCGATGCATGTTACAGGATGCTCGGGGCTGGTCCATGGGGATGACCCAGAGGGAGATAAGGGGAGGAGGGAGGTGGGAGGGGGGTTCAGGAAGGGGAACTCATGTACACCCGGGGCAGATTCATGTCAATATATGCAAAACCAACCAATATAATATTGTAAAAATAATTAGCATCAAATAAAAATAAAGAAAGAAAATTTTAAAAAAAAGAAAAAAATTCTCTGTTAGTACAAGAATTACTTATGTTTGAGAATAAAATTAGTCAGTTCAGTTGCTCAATCATGTCCAACTCTTTGCGACCATAGCACTCCAGGCTTCCCTGTCCTTCATCATCTCCTGGAGCTTACTCAAACTCCTGTCCATCAAGTTGGTGATGCCATCCAACCATCTCATCCTCTGTCATCCCCTTCTCCTCCTGCTTTCAATCTTTCCCAGCATCAGGGTCTTTTCTAATGAGTCAGTTCTTCACATCAGGTGGACAAAGTTTTGGAGTTTCAACATCAGTCCTTGCAATGAATATTTAGGACTGATTTCCTTAGGATTGACTGGTTTGATCTCTTTGCTGTCCAAGGGACTCTCAAGAGTCTTCTTCAAACCACAGTTCAAAAAAATCAATTCTGTGGCACTCAGCTTTCTTTATGATCCAACTCTCTCATCCATATATGACTATGGAAAAACCGTAGCTTTGAGTAGACAGACCTTTGTCAGCAAAATCTACTTTTTAATATGCCATCAGGTTTGTCAGAGTTTTTCTTTCAAAGAGCAAGCATCTTTTAATTTCATGGCTACAGTCACCATCTGCAGTGATTTTGGAGCCCAAGAAAATAAAATCTGTCACTGTTTCCATTGTTTCCCCATCTATTTGCCATGAAGTGATATGACTGGATGTCATGATCTTAGTTTTTATGAATGTTGAGTTTTAAGCCAGTTTTTTCACTCTCTTCTTTCAATTTCATCAAGAGGCTTTTTAGTTCCTCTTCACTTTCTGCCATTAGGGTGGTGTCATCCGAATATCTGAAGTTATTGATATTTCTCCTGGCAATCTTGACTCCAGCTTATGCTTATGCTTCATCCAATCCAGCATTTTGCATGATGTACTCTGCATATAAATTAAGGGTGACATTATACAGCCTTGATATACCCCTTTCCCATTTTGGAACCAGTCCATTGTTCCATGTCCTATTCTAACTATTGCTTCTTTACCTTCATACAGGTTTCTCAGGAGGCAGGTAAGGGGGTCTGGTATTCCTATCTCTTGAAGAATTTCCAAAGTTTGTTGTGATCCACACAGTCAAAGGCTTTAGCATAGTCAATGAAGCAGAAGTAGATGTTTTTCTGGAATTTTCTTGCTTTTTCTATGATCCAGTGGATGTTGGCAATTTCATTGCTGGTTCATTTGCCTTTTCTAAGTCCAGATTGAACATCTGGAAATTCTCAGTTTACATCCTACTGAAGCCAAGCTTGGAGAATTTTGAGCATTACTTTGCTAACGTGTGAGATGAGTGCAACTGTTCAGTACTTTGAACATTCTTTGGCATTGCCTTTCTTTGTGATTGGAATGAAAACTGGTCTTTTCCAGTCCTGTGGTCTCTGCTGAGTTTTCCAGATTTGCTGGCATATTGAGTGCAGCACTTTAACAGCATCATCTTTTCAGATTTGAAATACTTCAGCTGGAATTCCATCTTCTCCACTAGGATTGTTCATAGTGATGCTTCCTAAGCCCCATTTGACCTTGAACTTCAGGATGCCTGGCTCTAGGTGAAGATCTGGGTCATTAAGATCTTTTATATCTGGGACTGAAGCGCCTTAGCAGCAGCAGCATTAAGATGTATTATAAAGAATAATGATATTCATTGTTTCTTCATCAGGAAAAGTTGATTCATGATCAGTAAATGATTCAGTTTATGTATTCTTTGTCATTGCTGCTGTTGCTGTTTAGTCACATCAGTCACATCCAGCTCTTTGCAACCCCATGGAGCCTGCCAGGCTCCTCTATCTCTGGGATTTCCCAGGCAAGAGTAATGGAGTGGGTAACCATTTCCTTCTCCAATTTTTTGTCTTTATTGTTGTCCATTAACTAAAATTCAAGAGATGGTTATACTGGTGGGGCAGTGTGTTTATGCCTGAGGGCCTAGCCATAGCAACTGCCCCAGGCTTTCCTCTTCCCAGATGAAGATTTAGAATGGTGAAACTGTTTGATACAACTAATCTAATTATTGACTGTGCCATGCAGTGGGCCAAACCAGAAAATCGATCCAAACTACCAGCTTCCAGCTTCTCCCTTGTTACACATTAAAGTCTTGACTATCGATCTGATAAGAAATACATTCCATCCAGAATTTAATGATAAACCACATGTCTTGCTCATACTATACATCTGAAGTACCAGGGCCACCTTGTATTCTCTCAATCGTTCATAGAATTTTTCATAATTCTAAATCCTGCTTGAAGTGTATACAACAGGACACAGTTTCAGATCACAGGTTTTTTTTTTTTTTAATTTCTGTGGTCCACTCAGCCCAACCCAAGCAATAGAGTTAAGTGAAAAGGAGAAAAATGACATTTTATAGCTTCAAACATTAATTATAAGTTTTGAGTCATTTAATTTTTAAAATATTCTCTTAAGGATATGAATGTGTCAGATGGATTTAAATGGTACACATAAATTATATAAAAAACCTTCTAAATTTGATATCAAATTATAGAAGGCTCTAAGTTGATTGGGGGTTTTATATCATATATATATATATGTATATTTATACTATGTTTATTTAAATATAATTTATAACTTTGGCATCCTACCAAGGTCTTTTAGACCAAAAGAATTTTTATATGCAACTATATGTGGAAGGAGTAACGTTGCATTTAAGCCTGAAGTTTGCATACTTTTGTAAAGTTCGTAAACATCAGCACATACATTCTCTCCCAAGCTCTGGACCTCCCAACACACTTCTTAAGTAAGTAACAATTATTTCCACAATTTTATAAATACTTCTATTTCCAGAACAGAGTGGAATTCTTATTTTCATAGCATCTGGGCACTGTGAATGTTCTATGGGAGTGGTGGAAAATACTAACAGACTCAAGCTTATTCTTATTTAACCAAAGGAAATAGTGTAGCTGTTAATGGTTTGTTTGTTTTTTTTTTCTACCTAATGAACCAAATCTATAATAAGGCTCCAGGTTTCAGCAGAACTGCAAGTGCCTTGCTGTACCCTTAGAAATGACACTTCAAGAAAAGATAATTTCTGACTAGTGCTGAGGACTCGAGAATTACTAATAGGCGACTCCCCAACCAGTTGTACTGAAGTTGTCTGCTGTTAACTTCTAGGAGAGATGGAGTATCCTCCTTGTGCCAGAGCAATTTATACTTCCAGTTTTCATATATGTGTCAAAATAATGTTCCTGGTGGTGCACCATGGGTAGTTAAGCACATTTGTTATTCCAAGATCCAAGCTTTCACATTACGGAATACATGAAAATATAATGTGATCTCAGCTAGTGCTGCCAGTCTGAGAAGGAGAACAGAAAAAGAAACAAGCAGGGGCTGTCATCCCAGCCTTTCTCTCCCTGGCCTGGTCTTGTAGAATTCTTATGTGCCCTTTACATTGCAATTCCTCAAAGGGAGAATAATTTGAAGCAGATCTCATTGGTTAATTGGATGAAGAGCTAATGCAGAGTTAAAAGAGGAACGTACATAGGTGCTGGTAGCAAATCACCTCTTGCTCTGGTGTTAGACAGTGGAGGCACTGGTGCTTTTAGCAGATGTGGATCTCGGTGTGACTGCCTGCAGCTACCGCTCTCCCACTGGGACAGGGCACTTCTAGATACTACTCTCTTATGAAACCTCACCAGCCAGCAGTGAGCCTTCCAGCCCCAGTGTAGCGAACTACCTTTAGTTTTAAATAACAGAGCAGAATAGAGACTGAAATTGTGAAAAATATGTTTTTGTGCATCTATTATGTGTCAGAGTACAGCCAAGGTTGTATAAGTAATGCATAAAATAACATTGGACAGAGCTTATCCCATTGAACAATTATATTGATATTTCAAGCATAAAACAAAAATAGTCTTTTTATTGATTTCTTATTTTTGGCTGTGCTGGGTCTTTGTTGCTATATGCTGGCTTTCTCCAGTTACAGCGAGTGGGAGCTACTCTTCTTTGCAGTGTGTGGGCTTCTTACTGCAGTGTCTTCTTTTGTTGTGGAGCGTAGGCTCTAGGCATGCGAGCTTCTATAGTTGCAGCAGTTGGGCTCAGGCGTTGCAGCTTACTGGCTGTGGTTGTGGCACAAGGGTTCAGTTGCTCCAAAGCATGTGGGATGCTTCTTGCATCAGGAATTATACCAGTGTCCTCTACATTAACAGGCAGATTCTCATCCAGTGTGCCACAAGGCAAGTCCAAAACAAAAATATTCTTAGTCATGAATGCCTCATTTAAGAAGCTGGCAATTCTAATTCCTGTTTTTTTCTCAAAAAAGTAGTCACTCACTAAATTATTAAAAAAAAAATTCAAGCTGTAAGAGGGAAAAAAAAGACAACTGTGGAAGAACTTTTGCAATCTGAATCAATTTTGCAGTTAGTTAATAGCATTAAACCAGTTATATTGATGATTATGCCTTGGTTATGCAAGCTATTAAAATTAGGGAATTTGGGGTAAGATGTATATGGGCACTCTCTCTACTATTTTTCTAACTCCAAGTCTATAATTAGGTGAAAATACTTTGTTTAACAAAAACTCAGACCATTTACTGGGGGAAAGGTGTGGCATGAGTAAGAACTATGATAATTAGTGGGATAGGGCCCACAGTGATGATTTATTTTTTAAAATCTACAAGTACAGTGATAGTGAGAAGCTTAGGAAAGCATGCTCAATATAAAAACACTATTTCAAAAGTATAGGAATGCATAGGATCAATTCCCAGCACTCCAACTTTCAAATTTACCTGTTAGCTGGCAACGACTTCAATGATACAGGGTAAATTATGAGATACTTCATTTGAAAGGAGCAAAGGACCAAATTACTTCTAAAATCTCTAAAAGAATAGCTCTTCCATGGCCTTTCTATCTCAAAGACATATGTGAAAAGTTTCTGAATTCTCCAGAACAAATCAGCTGCCCTGTGCTCTGTGGACTCTTTGCCTTCACATATCACCACCAATTAGCACAGCCATAACTGGGGGACCATTCTCCAGATCAGAACCTACTTATTGTGTATCTTCACTAATACCTTAGTCCGTAAGTATTTGTAGAATTTTTTTTCCCAAAGGATCAGTAAATTTGTGGAAAGAATATATACTGTAAAGCACCTTTTCTTTTTTTTTGGTAAGCACCTTTGGTTCAGGGACCTCCCTGGAGTTCAAAGGAAGAATAGCCACGAGATAAATATTTCACTGAGGATGTGAAGACACCCCTTCACTGTCCATAGAATTAGATGTCACTGATCCTAAAAACAAGTGGTGCTGCTGTGAGAAAAACCTTGAGTAGTGTCAGCTGAGTTTATTAATATTTGCTGATTCTGTTCTTTCTCAGTTCCATTTTGATTCCTAATAGTAAAATCCTGGTTACTTGAAAGTTTAGGTGGGTTGAATGTACCATGGGCATAATTTTCTACCCCAGCCAGTTTCTGTATCTAATAGTTCATTTCAGTGAGTCAATCAAAGATTAATGCTCAGTAACCAGTTTACCATTTTGATTACTATATTGAAAGTAGCAAAATAAGAGTTATATTGGCAAGTAAATATACTGAAAAAGGAAAGTCATGCAAAAGTCACCATATGGAAATACATCACTCTCAGAAGGCCCTGAATTGGTTTCGGCTTCATCAAAACATCTTGTTCATGGTTGGTGTGTTTAGTATGCACCGTGGCTGCTGCTTTTTGAAGGTTATTAAGTTTGACCTAGATTTTATTGGTGTTCACTCTAATCTACTTAGTTATCTTTGGGGGTTTGCATGTGTCTGTGGGAAAAATGAAGCACTGGCTTCGATTGGCGTATTGAGTAGTTATAAAGATTTGATCAAATGCTAATTGATAATAATTAAAAAATGAGTCACTATTTTGATAAAAATTTATTTTCTTGTTCTTTTGTAAATTATTTGAGAAATTATTTTTAATGCAAAGAGGAGTGCTTAATAAGGAAGACTCCTAGGAAGAAGAATATAATAAGAAGAATCCCATTTGTGTTGGTATTTTTGTAGCTCACCCAGTTTAGATAGAAGAATTATGGTGAAAGGCACTAAAATGTTATAATTGTAGGTTCAGGAATAGCTATTAGAGATCATAAATATTCCCTTCTAAGTATAAATGTAAATCACTTAAGACAGAAAATTTCAGTTTTCTTAACTAATATACAGAGAATAGATTTATAAGTTCCATGATAATAATTTCACAATGTATATTTTGAGACCCCTAGTTTAATACTCTCTCGGGTTATATTATTAAACTTTTAAGAATTACAACTGAAGGAAGGGAGAGAAATGCCTGAGGGAGAGACTTATGCATTGAACCTTGAAATATTTGGTTATCGTCCACTCTTGTCCTGTTGTCTGTGGATGCTTCTAAGTGGAACCAAAGGTGGGGAGTAGGACATATTGTAGGAAAGGGTTGACTTTTATTTAAATAATTACAATCAGCAAACTCCAGTAGTCACCTAATACTTTCTTGAGCTGTCTCCTTGTTTTCTAAGTCTGATATAATTTTACTTCTATTCTCAAAATTGTGTTCTTTGCTCATTAATTTATAATTTTATTAATTTGTGTTTCATTTGGGCTTTTACTATTTTTCTTTCACTAGGCATTTGCTGTTTTTTTTAATTTATTATTTTAATACATAATAGATTAAGAGGGTTCAGAAATTTTTTTAAAAAATGCAATAGAATGAAAGATACTCTCCCACCCTGCCTTTCATCTCCCACTTCCTCCCCTCCTTCCAGCGACTTTATTAATGCATGTGCAGATAAGGAAGTATTCAGGTACTTTATACCGTCCCTTCTTCTTTAGTATCTTTAGTGGAGGATGATAGACTGAAATCAGACTGACTTGGGTCTGAATGCTAGTTGTCAGTTTCTTCCTCTATGATGAATTAATAATAATAATGTCAACCTCAAAGCTGGAGAAGGAAATGGCAACCACTGCAGTATTCTTGCCTGGAGAATGCTATGGACAGAGGAATCTGGTGGGCTATGGTCCATAGGGTCACGAAAAGTTGGACATGACTGAAGTGACTTAGCACCATCTTCACAGGGTTGTTAAGAAGGTCAAATGATAAAAAAAAAAAAAAAAAAAGCCTGTAAAAAAAATTATCACTATTTCTGACATGCAGCTAATACTCAGCAAACATGATTATCCTTAGTCATAATCTTGAATGAAAAGAGGAGCAGGAAAAGAAAAAATGTTGTATTAGTGCGTTTGGGCTGCCAGAACAAATTACCATAAACTTGGTGGTTTAAAACAGCGGGAATGGCATCTCACAATTTTGGAGCCAGAAATCTGAAATCAAGGTGTTTAGAACACTGTGCTCTCTTTAGAGACCCTAAAGGACATTCTATCTTTGCCTCCACCAGCATCTGCTAGAGTGCTGTGCTAAGAATTGCCATTTCCTCCTCCAGGGAATCTTCCTGACCCAGGGATCAGACCCACATCTCTTTTGTCTTCTGCATTGGCAGGCAGCTTTTTTACCACCAGTGCCACCTGGAAAGCTGGTTGTCAGCATTATTCTAGTCTCTCCCACTGCCTTTGCATGGCTTTCTCTCTTCTTTATGTGTTGTTTTTCTTGTGTCTCTTATCAGGAGTTATCTAGATTTAGGGCTGCCTAGATAATGGGGATCCCTAACTTGTGTGTATCAGTAAAGACCCTTTTCCAAATAAGGCTCCATTCACAGGTTCTGGGGATTAGAATGTGGACATATCTTTTGAGGGCACATCAATCACACACTACAAATATCTTTTAAATTTTATTTTGTGATGTTTAATTTATTAATACAAAGTGTGTTCTCAAGGACCACTAATGTCTTGTAAATTATAAGGCAAATATGGAAGTATCAATAGGCATTTGTTTTTTGTTAGTATCATGTCAATATAATATCATGCTACAATCAAGATTGCTGGGAGAAATACCAACATCAGATATGCAAATAATACCATACTAATAGCAGGATAGTAAAGAGGAGCTAAAGAGCCTCTTGATTATGGTAAAAGAGGAGAGTGGAAAAAGCTGGCTTGAAACTCAACATTAAAAAAAGCAAAGATCATGGCATCTGGTCCCATCACTTCATGGCAAATAAATGGAGAAGAGTGAAAGCAATGAAAGATTTTATTTTTCTGGACAGCAAAATCACTGAGGATGATGACTGTAGACCTGAAATTAAAAGATGCTTGGTCCTAGAAGGAAAGTGATGACAAACCTATACATTGTATTAAAAGGCAGAGACATCATTTTGCAGACAAATATATGTATAATTAAAGCTATGGTTTTTCTAGTAGTCGTGTCCTTGAACCGCAAGATCAATCCAGTGAATCTTAAAGGAAATCAACCCTGAATATTCATTGAAAGGACTGATGCTGAAGCTGAAGCTCCAATTCCTTGGCCACCTGATGTGAAGAGCTGACCCACTGGAAAAGACCCTGATGCTGGTAAAGATTGAAGGCAAAAGGAGAAGGATGAGATGGTTAGATAGCATCACTGACTCAATGGATATGAATTTGAGCAAACTCTGGGAGATAATGGGAGCTTCCCAGGTGGCTCAGACAGTAAAGAATCTGCCTGCAATGTGGGAGACTGGGGTTCGATCCCTGGATCAGGAAGATCCTTTGGAGTAGGAAATGGCAACCCACTCCAGTATTCTTGCTTTGAGAATCCCACGGACAGAGTAACCTGGTGGACTACAATCCACAAGGTCACAAAGAGTCGGGCATGACTTAGTGACTGAACAATTATGTCAATATTCAGTTCAGTGCAGTTCAGTCGCTTGGTCATGTCCGACTCTCCGCGACCCCATGAATCACAGCACGCCAGGCATCCCTGTCCATCACCAACTCCTGGAGTTCACTCAAACTCATGTCCATAGAGTCGGTGATGCCATCTAGCCATCTCATTCTCTGTCGTCCCCTTCTCCTCTCTCCCCCAATCCCTCCCAACATCAGAGTCTTTTCCAGTGAGTCAACTCGTCGCATGAGGTGGCCAAAGTATTGGAGTTTCAGCTTTAGCATCAGTCAATATTACACCTAGTTAAAATTTATTGATAACCTATGATATATAAAATTATTAAATTTATGGTAATAAAACAGGCCCAAACAAAAATATGAATTCTTTTTTGCTAGTGCCATTACTTGGTTTCCCTGCCACCCTCTAATTCTTTAGGTATATTTGTGTGCAGAAAAGGGAAGGAAATAGAAATTTTTTAAAAAATTGATGGTTTTTTTAAAATTAATAAATTAATTTTAATTGGAGGCTAATTACTTTACAATATTGTAGTGGTTTTTGCCATACATTGACATGAATCAGCCATGGGTGTACATGTGTTCCCCATCCTGAACCCCCCTCCCACCTTTAATCCCACTTGACAACAGAAACTTGATTTGGCTTGTCACATATTCAAAAAGTCACTTTTACTCTCTGTTGTAAATTTCTTGTCCCAATGGTGACCACCTCCTTTATATACTAGTAGAATGGCTTATTAATTCTTATTAATGGCACAAAAGAGGTGGAAGTCATAGAGGCACCAGATGTACTTTTTCTGTCTTTTGGAACAAAAAGAGTAGCAAAAGTGTTAATTTTTTTGTTTGAAATCCATATCACTCTGCTTCAAAAAATAACCATTTCTAAGGGAAAAAGTCTTTATTGCATTCAGTTCAGTTCAGTTCAGTTGCTCAGTCATGTCCGACTCTTTGCAACCCCATGGACTGCAGCACGCCAGGGCTCCCTGTCCAGTGCCAAATTCTGGAGTTTACTCAAACTCATGTCCATTGAGTCAGTGATGCCATCCAACCATCCCATCCCCTGTCATCCCCTTCTCCTATTGCCTTCAATATTTCCCAGCATCAGGGTCTTTTCAAATGAGTCAGCCCTTTGCATCATGTAGCCAAGGTATTGGAGTTTCAGCTTCAGCATCAGTCCTTCCAGTGAACATTCAGGACTGATACCTTTTAGGATGGACTGGTTGGATCTCCTTGCAGTCCAAGGGACTCTCAAGAGTCTTCTCCAATACCACAGTTCAAAAGCATCAATTCTTCGGTGCTTAGCTTTCTTTGTAGTTCAACTCTCACATCCATACATGACTACTGGAAAAACCATAGCTTTGACTAAAGGGACCTTAGAATTACAAGCATTCAAACAGAGTTACTTATGCTAGAAAAATTTCAGTTCGTGTACCAGTGTCATCATAGTGACTGCTGCTGCTGCTAAGTCGCTTCAGTCGTGTCTGACTCTGTGCAACCCCATAGGTGGCAGTCCACCAGGCTCTGCCATCCCTGGGATTCTGCAGGCAAGAACACTGGAGTGGGTTGCCATTTCCTTCTCCAATGCATGAAAGTGAAAAGTAAAAGTGAAATTGCTCAGTTGTGTCTGACTCTTTGCACCCCCATGGACTGCAGCCTACCAGGCTCCTCCATCCATGGGATTTTCCAAGCAAGAATACTGGAGTGGGTTGCCATTGCCTTCTCCACATAGTGACTGCAGTATTCTTTAATTCGTGTATGACCAAATCGTATGACAAATGCACTGATATCCTTTCTAATTATAATATTTTTTACATTTGATTAACTTACAGTAACTCCATACATCCATAAAGTTAGTAGTATGCTAGAGGCATTGTATATAATGTTATCCTTTCAATAACATTTTATTAATTGTCAGAATTAAATATGGGCCATCTCAAGCAGTTAACCTCATACTGGCTAAAAATGTCCTACTAGGTTTTTAAATTCACTACTCAGCCCATATGATAAGAATGGTTTAAAAGATGATGTAGTTTTCATTAGTAAATAGTTTCCAGTGTATTGTTAAACTTTTCACCCTTAAAGGTTGTCTAAATCTTATTCTAAGTTATGCTTTATGTAACAGAGTATTTTCACTGATGGAAACTTGTTTTGTGGATTTTTGAGGAAGGTGTAACTCAACTCTATTTGGAATTTGCTAGCCAGCAAGATATGTAGTTTGTTCTGGGTCACCAGTGCTCATTGAGTCTTAGTGTCGGATCTTAAACTGAAAGGCAGTGTAAATGCACAGCCTCTCACCTGTTGCTCAATACCCAGTGTTTATTCATCTACCAGGATCTTTGTAGGCAGGAGTGAGACATCGACTCCAATTTCCTTCTGACTGTGAGGAAAACAAGACATATCTCAGCAATCCTAAGTCAGACTTGAGATGTTCCTTGGTGACAGAACATGAAAAGCTACAACTTCCAAACTTTCCTGCTCCTAGAGTTAAAAAAAATGTAAGAAGTTTTCTCCCTAAAATAAGATCCCATTATCCTACTCCCATGAAGTGAACATTCTTAACATTTTAATGTATTTCCATCTATAATTTTTAATTATCATAGAAACACATATGTATGTATCTGGGTGTATATTTCTTTAATCCAGAATTTTGGTTTTTTTTTCTGAGATGCGTCATGAACTTTATCTTATCTCAAATCTAACTCATTTGTAATCTATACACAGCATTTGTCAGTTTAAATGCATTATAATTTCTGAGCCATTTATTCATTGCTGAACACTTATATTGTTTGTTATTTTTTGCTCTTACAAATAATTTTTCAATGATCATGTTCATACCTGTGTCCTTATGTAGTAGAATTTTGCAGTAATCATGTTCATGCATGTGTCCTCTGCCACATAGAATTTCAAATTTATTAAGTCAAAAAATTCACACATGTTAAAATCTGATAGGTGCATTCAAATAACATTTTTTTAAAAAGTGGAGAGAAATAAATTATTCAGCCTTCTTTCATTTTCAGTTTACTTGAGAGTGTTTTCTTTGATTTGTTTGTGTATTTGTTTCTTCTTTTGCATTTTAACTGGATTTCAGGAAAGGCTAGACCTACATTTGCAATGTGGGTACCTAACCAATATTTGTAACACTGTAGTGATACGTACTATACAAAGCAACCTTCTTCTAGGAACATTCTGTGCCTTCTAGGAGAAATTTCTCATTTCATTTACTGTGATTTCAGTAGAGGAAATTATTTTGATACATATTTACTATTCCATTAAGTGCCTGAAAATAAGTACATGAATTTTCCAGGAAGCTCTGAATAGAAATTGAAGAATTAGACAGGTTAACGTAGATAGCAATAACAGTTGTCACTTTATTCCTTAATAAATATGGGTAGAGCTAGAGAAAATATTTTATTTGTATTGCCAAAAGACAAAATAGGGATATTGCTGTCAAGATGGGGAAGTAAAAACATATGCAGTTCCGTTCCATAGCATCCATTTCATATCTGACCCCCAGAATATTTTTCAAAACTGTCCTTTCAACATCTTTTAGCCAATTTGGTTTATTAAGAGTACTTATTATTTACAAGTATGAATCCCTTTGTTTGTACAGTTCCTGATATAGTATTTCAGTCAGTAGCAAGTCATTTGTTCTTTATTCCTTTGTTTCATGTTCATGAAGATAGAATATCCTACGTAAATTAGTGCATGATTGCTAAAATCAAGTTTGTGCTTAAAAACCTTTGGGGGAAAAGGCAATTTTAGCATAAATTAATGCCATTTGATTTACATTTTGTAATGTATTTTTAATTTGACTTGTAAGGTTGAATTTGAATTCATTCATCTTTATAACTTCTTTTAGATTTAAATTTCTTGCTATGAAAGATAGTTTAGGTAAATGATGGTTAGAAAGCCTGCAATTTTTAGTTGAGTCATTTCCTCTGTGGCTTTGTATATATTATCATTTAACTTCTAGTTGGTCATAAAAACCCACATTTATGATTTGTCTTAAATAGTAAAACATATTCAAAAATACTGTTTGAATTCTGTATGTGGAATTATTGATGGTTTATTTGAGTGGGTTCCTGATTCTGAAAAGCTCTACTATCCACATCTCTGATGAAAGAAATTTGTACAAACAAAAATATACATATATTTTGTGTATGTGGATATAGACGCATTTATGCATATGCATATATATGATTATATATACTCACAAACACATAAACACCCTTAACATTTATTTAAGGGTGATTATATGGTAGAAGTGAGAAGTAGATTTAAAGGACTAGATCTGATAGATAGAGTGCCTGATGACGGAGGTTCGTGACATGGTACAGGAGACAGGGACCAAAACCATCCCCATGGAAAAGAAATGCAAAAAAGCAAAATGGCTGTCTGAGGAGGCCTTACAAATAGCTGTGAAAAGAAGAGAAGCGAAAAGCAAAGGAGAAAAGGAAAGATATAAGCATCTGAATGCAGAGTTCCAAAGAATAGCAAGGAGAGATAAGAAAGCCTTCCTCAGCAATCAATGCAAAGAAATAGAGGAAAACAACAGAATAGGAAAAACAAGAGATCTCTTCAAGAAAATTAGAGATACCAAGGGAACATTTCACGCAAAGATGGGCTCAATAAAGGACAGAAATGGTATGGACCCAACAGAAGCAGAAGATACTAAGAAGAGGTGGCAAGAATACACAGAAGAACTGTACAAAAAAGATTTTCACGACCAAGATAATCACTATGGTGTGATCACTGACCTACAGCCAGACATCTGAATGTGACGTCAAGTGGGCCTTAGAAAGCATCACTATGAACAAAGCTAGTGGAGGAGATGGAATTCCAGTTGAGCTATTTCAAATCCTGAAAGATGATGCTTTGAAAGTGCTGCACTCAATAGGCCAGAAAATTGGAAAACTTGGCAGTGGCCACAGGACTGGAAAAGGTCAGTCTTCATTCCAATCCCAAAGAAAGGCAATGCCAAAGAATGCTCAAACTACCGCACAATTGCACTCATCTCATACGCTAGTAAAGTCATGCTCAAAATTTCCCAAACCAGGCTTCAGCAATATGTGAACCGTGAACTTCCAGATGTTCAAGCAGGTTTTAGAAATGGCATAGGCACCAGAGATCAAATTGCCAATATCCGCTGGATCATGGAGAAAGCAAGAGAGTTCCAGAAAAACATCTATTTCTGCTTCATTGACTATGCCAAAGCCTTTGACTGTGTGGATCACAATAAACTGTGGAAAATTCTGCAAGAGATGGTAATACCATACCACCTGACCTGCCTCTTGAGAAACCTGTATGCAGGTCAGGAAGCAAGTGTCAGAACTGGACATGGAGCAACAGACTGGTTCCAAATAGGAAAAGGAGTACGTCAGGGTTGTATATTGTCACCCTGCTTATTTAATTTATATGCAGAGTACATCATGAGAGGAATGCTGGGCTGGAAGTAGCACAGGCTGGAATCAAGATTGCTGGGAGAAATATCAATAACCTCAGATATGCAGATGACAGCACCCTTATGGCAGAAAGTAAAGAGGAACTCAAAAGCCTCTTGATGAAAGTGAAAGAGGAGAGTGAAAAGGTTGGTTTGAAGCTCAACATTCAGAAAACAAAGATCATGGCATCTGGTCCCATGACTTCATGGGAAATAGATGGGGAAACACTGGAAACAGTGTCAGACTTTATTTTTTTGGGCTCCAAAATCACTGTGGATGCTGACTGCAGCCATGAAATTAAAGATGCTTACTCCTTGGAAGGAAAGTTATGACCAACCTAGATAGCATATTAAAAAGCAGAGACATTACTTTGTCAACAAAGGTCTGTCTAGTCAAGGCTATGGTTTTTCCAATGGTCATGTATGGATGTGAGAGTTGGACTGTGAAGAAAGCTGATTGCCGAAGAATTGATGCTTTTGAACTGTGGTGCTGGAGAAGACTCTTGAGAGTCCCTTGGACAGCAAGGAGATCCAACCAGTCCATTCTAAATCAGTCCTGGGTGTTCATTGGAAGGACTGATGCTAAAGCTGAAACTCCAATACTTTGGCCACCTTGTGCGACGAGTTAACTCACTGGAAAAGAGTCTGATGCTGAGAAGGATTGGGGGCGGGAGGAGAAGGGGACGAAAGAGAATGAGGTGGCTGGATGGTATCACCTACTTGATGGACATGAATTTGAGTGAACTCTGGGAGTTGGTGATGGACAGGGAAGCCTGGCGTGCTGTGATTCATGGGGTCGCAAAGAGTCGGACACAACTGAGTGACTGAACCGAACTGAACTAAAATGTTCTTTCCAAATATCTTTGATTTTCACACATTTTGCAATCCTCTCACTAGGTACCTTCTATTAAACCTCATTAACATGAACATGCAGGTAGAATATGGATGTAAAGGCTTCCTCTATGTTGAAAGTATCTCCTCCTATGATTAGTGTAATAATATGTTTCTCATAGCCCAGCATTTTGCGTTGTCAGCCAAAAATAATGAGTGAAAAGTCAGGGTTATCAGACCCTGCATGTGTCAATGGGACCTCCCCACTTGATGAAATCACTCATCACCTGAAACTCAAATTTCATAGATGAGATTAATCAATTTCCCCCCAAGTATGACCTAATTTTTTGCTTGATGAAATAGTCTTATCATCTAAAAGTTCAAGCAGTGGAGTCACCTTTAATTCCCTCCTTTTGACTCAATGATTTAATCTGTGATAAAAATTTCACAGTCTTTTGATACCTCCTTTCTATCACTACATCAGACCTTTCAACACTTATTTTAATGAACATCCTCCATACTGGTTTATTGTGTATCCTGCTAGCACCTATTTCCGTGTTTGGTGGCATTATAGGAATTTTATCTACAAGTAGATAAAAACTACAAGGTTCATTGTAGGGATTTATTAAAATACATTTCTCAGCAAGTTACTCCCTGTGGATCTCAGATAACAAAAGAGAAAAAGACCAAACTCCTCACTGGCATGTTTGGGGTTCATTAAGATCTTGCTCTCCTTATTTTATTGTTATCACTATTCTCCCTATAAATGCTCTGTTGCACTCATGGTAGTTTTTATATTTTCTCTAGTATCTCATGCTTTATCCCAAGCCTGACATGCCTCTTTCCTTTATTCCATGTTGTCATGCCTGAATTGCTTACTCTAGAATGCCCCAGCCTGTCCAGTCTCTTTCTCTCACCCCAACACGTAACTCAAGTATTCATACTTAAAAGTTCTCTTAGCTTTGGCCCATACTAGTATTTCCTCATTCTCTTTGATTGAATGTATCACTCTTTACTAACACGGCTACTTTTCTTGAAGGTAAGGCTTCTTCTTCCAACTTATGAGAGTGAGAACCCATCCCTCCTTTCCTTGGAGAATACAGATATAGTTGATTGAATAGAGGAGGTGGTAGATACAGTTTATAAGCCCTGGGTGTCTGCAGGTGAAGGATGGGGAAGGATGAAATACCTGGATGAACGGAGCGGGAGTTTGTTTTTAAGAGGACAGAGAAGTGCTAAAGAGGGCCTGGAGGTGGGATTAGTTCATGCTAGACCCAGAGAGTATTTTCTAAAAGAGAATAAAGTTCACTCAAAAAATGCTACAGAGATGAATGTTTCTTTCTTCAAGATTTTACCTTAACAGACTCTCATGTGGTGTGTCCTGGTTAGTAGAAATAATTTCATGGCATTGTTCTCTGGGTGTCGATGCATTAGAAATCTCCTCTGGTACCTTTAGGTGAGAGTCCTGTGACCTCATTACACCCTGTCCTGCTGCACAGTCCTGTCTCCACAGGTACTTCTTTTAGGGCCATCAGTTATTGCATGTCTATGAAACATGAACTCATTTCCTTGTGATTAAGTATGCAATTATTTCATCTACCATGAATAAACTATTTATTTGGGTACCTAGTCAACTGAATAAACAAAATCATTGAACTATAATTCTGAATTCTCCCTGAATGCAGCACAATTTGGTCCCCACTCATCACTCTTCCATCATTTTCTTCTGCTTTGCCACTCCTTTGGCCTTCCTGCTCCTCTGGCCTTCTCTCCAACTCCCAGATGTCCTGCATTTCCTTTGGACATAGGACTTCTACATATGTTCTCAATCTGTGTGAAACTTTCTCTTCACTGTCCCTTTTATTCTCCCAGACTAGGTCAGATTCCTCTGTTATTTGTGTCTACAAGTTCCTTTCTTTCATAATTCTTAGCATAGATATGATATTGCATTTTTACAAATGGAAATATTGTTGATTTACAAGTTTGCGTTAGTTTTAGGTGTACAGCATAGTAATTCTTTTTCAGATTCTTTTCCAGCATAGGTCATTACATGAGATTGAATATCTTTCCCTGTGCTATACAGCAGGTCCTGGTTGTTTATCTATACTATATGTAGAAGTGTGTATCTGTAGGCCCACCCCCATCACCTTTGGTAACCATAAGTTTGTTTTCTATGTCTGTGAGTCAATTTCTGTCTTGTAATTTCATTTTCACCATTTTTTTAAGATTCTGCATATAAGTAATATGGGCTTTCCAGGTGCTTCTAGTGGTAAAGAACCTGCTTGACAATACAGGAGACCTAGAGATTCAGATTCAGTCCTTGGGTTGGGAAGATCCCCTGCATGAGGCCATGGCAATCTATTCCAGTAATATTTCCTGGAGAATCCCATGGACTACAGTCCCTAGGGTTGGAAAGAGTCAGACTGAAGCAACTTAACATATATAAGTAATGCATTTTCTTTCTCTGTCTGACTTACTTCACTTAGCATGATAATCTGTAAGTCCATCCATGTAGCTGCAAATGCCATTGTTTCATTATTTTTGATGTCTTAGTAATATTCCATTATACACAATCACACCACACCATATCTTCTTTATCTATTTATCTGCTGAGGTTGCTTCTATGTCTTGGTTATTGTAAATAGTGCTGCTATTGATAATGGGGTGTATGTATCTTTTCTGATTAGAGTTTTCTCCAGATATATTCTTAGGAGTGGGATTGCTGGATCATATGGTAACTCTGTTTTTAGTTTTTTAAAGGAACCTCAGTTCTGTTCTCCATAGTGGTTACACCAGTTTACATTACCAACGATAGTGTTGGAGGATTCCCTTTTCTCCACATCCTCTCCAGCATTTATTATTTGTGGACTTTTTGATGATGGTCTTTCTGAGTGGTGTAAGGTGATTCCTCATTGTGGTTTTGATTTGCATTTCTCTATTAATTAACAATGTTGAGCATCCTTTTGTGTGTCTGTTGGCCAGCTATATATCTTTGAAGAAACATCTATGTCTTTTCCCATTTTTTGATTTTTTTTATATTGAGCTAAATCAGCTGTTTGTATATTTTGGAAATTAAACCTATGTCAGTTGTACATGATATTACATTTTAAATGATTACTTGATTAATATTTATCTTCCCACTAGACTTGAAGTTCCTTGAAAAAAATAGACTGTATTCGCCTTTGTCATTTTTATATCCCAGTGCATGGTGCCTACAAGGTACTCAATAAATGTTTATTAAATTAAGTGAACTGAGGACTTAATTTTCACCTGAAAATCTAGTTATTTTACTACTCCATAAACCCAGATTTATTGTGTAAATTGTTACCGTATTATCTAAACCCTCTAAAATATGAAAGAACTTGAATACATATGAAAAGGCTTCTAATCCTCAACAGATGAAAACAGGGTTTCTGTAGTTACATGGTTATCTATTTTAGACAAATATTAATTTTTGTTCTTTACATAATAAAGAGGACATGGTGGCAGTTCTTTAGAGTATATTTCTCCCCCTGTGTGGATTTTGGGAAACACAAATACATTTTAAGAATAAATATTTACCCAATTCCAGGGAAGATTATACACTGAAAAATCTGAAACATCCTCAAAGGCTTTCATGTTTCAATAGAGGGAGCATAATGATTTTACTACTTGACTTTGTTGTACAGAGTTTTCTCAGCAGAATGAACACTGAATCAGTTATCCAGCAAGTTCATATTAAAAGAAAGATGTTCAAAGAATTATTCCACAAGACTTCTCATGTTTGGATCTTGAAAGACTGCCTGCCTGGTTTAGTGATACTAAACTATAAATAGTTTTGAAGGGGAGAGAGAAGTTTGATGGCTTAATAAGAAAGGGGTCAGTTAATTCTGGTCACTGAGGTTGCTAGATGCAGAGAGACTGTTCATGAAGATAAGGCTTTTGCTCCTTTTGTAGCTGATTTTGTGAATTTCTTAGAAATACCTGCTTTGACTTCCTTACTACTTCTCGGAGTTCACCCCTAAACCAAAATAGATGTTTATTTGAGTGCGGCTGCATGGAAAAAGGCACCCATGATAAATGTCTTCAGCTCCACCCTCTTGCTCCTGAGCTGTGTCCAGTCAAGCAGCAGGCACTCCCAGTTCTGCCACACAAGTAAGTCCTGACTCCTGCGTGCCCTCTCTCTGTCCATCCTGGGACTGTGTTAGCTCAGCACCCGTAATCGACCAAGCATTTTCTCCTGGTTTGACACCCACCTCACTCCTTAATCCCTCCCTCTCACTGTTGGTATGGTTGCTTCTAAAGTGCAAACCTGATCACTCTTTCTTTTAAAACATTTAAATGGCTTGTAACAGCAAATTAATACAAAAATTTTTATTACATGCCAGGTCATATTCAAAGTACTTTACATATTCAGTCATGATTATGCCCTGGAAAAGCATACCTAGAAACTTACCAGTCATCACTTTGGTATGTAATAATAAAATTGATGTTAATTGAGCCCCTATATTTTAAACAGATAATTACAATATTAACTCATGTAATCCTAACAACATCCCAAGAATAAGGACTCTTTTTAAATTGTGGGACCTTAATGATTTGTATGGAGAAGGAAATGGCAACCCACTCCAGTGTTCTTGCCTGGAGAATCCCAGGGACAGCGGAGCCTGGTTGGCTGCCGTCTATGGGGTCGCATAGAGTCTGACATGACTGAAGTGACTTAGCAGCAGCAGCAGCAGCAATGATTTGTAGCTCACTCGGTAAAAGAATCTACCTGCAGTGCAGGTGACCCGGGTTCAATCTCTGTGTTGGGAAGATCCCCTGGAGAAGGAAATGGCAACCCACTCCAGTATCCTTGCCTGGAAAATCTCATGGACAGAGGAGCCGGGTGGGCTGCAGTCCGTGGGGTCGCAAAGAGTCGGGCACGACTGAGTGACTAACACTGATGATTATATAAGGGTACTATAGTATAAGGAGCTTGTCCAAAGATACATGGCTAATGAAGAGAGAGCATTCACACTGGCATCCATGTTCTGAAGCACTGCTCCACTGCCTTTCCTAATCAGCTCCCTAGATCTGGAGCCTAGCTCACAGCCCTCACCTGGCTCTCTTTTCCAACCTCCATTTTCTTTGACGTTGTATTCTCCTGTCTGGCTGATCTGCCACACTGAACTAAACAGATGATCTCTTAAATGAAGTATCACCTGAACAAGCTTAATTCACTCAAGCTCTCTTTTCCTTCTGTAAAAGTTATCTGAGCTCTGTGACCCAGGATACTCAGGAATAAAAGTTTACAATCATATGTACTTTTGTTCCCGTCAGCTAAACTGAATGCCTAAAAAACATCAGTTGTGATTATTAACATGCATGTTTATGTCAGGTCTAACTATGATCATAAACATCTAATTTAATTAAATTTTATACAAATTGATGAAATGTGAACAAGAAAGGAAAAAAAACCAGTCAAATGTTTTGAAAGACTAACTTATAATGAGTTTTCTTTTTTAAATGGTTGTCAAACGTGGCGAGACAACTGTGAAAGCCTGGGGAAAATTTGTAAATGTCTAGAAGGATTCGGTATTCAGAGTTTGTCACAAATAATCTTTACTTTTTCACTCCAACATAAAGAAGCTAAAACTGGGAATTTAAACAGTGTAGCATGAGTGTGGTTTGTAAAACACTTCTGAGAATTTCAACTTGTGGACTTATACCCAAAGAGAATGACATCTCAAATGATGATGAATTAATTCGGCATTATATTTTTTATAATACAGTGATATGATTAATAAAATGAATGTATGATATATTGGTATTATCTGTGCTTTGCCAGCTTAAAAAGAATTACCTGAAAAGTTGTCAGTCTGGACTGTGTTGGATGAGAGGATTTCTAATCTCTTTGAAATATGGTACCAAATGTACCGTCATATCCAAGCACCAGCCAAAGCACAGAGCTCAGAGTTCTTCTAATATTAACCTATGAGGCACTTTCTGATCTCTCATTTTCTGTCTTTGAACATGCTTTCCTTTTGCTTGAAATGCCTTTTCCTAATCTTCTTTGCTACCTTTGATTTGTCTCTTAGTTTTAGGTATTACTTGCTCTGCAGTATCTTTACAGATCTCCCCAGACTGGCTATATTCTCCTCTAAATGTCTATTAGAAACAACAACCTGAAAAAAATATTGTAATTAAAGTTCTAGAGGAAATGATGAATGCAGTCATCCTTTTTGCATTTGTTTCTTTTATGAGAAAGAAGTAATAGGATAGTTTTAAAGAATATAATTATAAGGATAAGAAATAAATTTACTAATATTTCTAATCCTATCCAGAATCTACAGGACTATCACCGACTTGCCCTTGACTTAAGGATTAATAATATTGTGCTAATTGTGGAATTCATGTGATAAGGGAACCCTGTAAAATATTGATTTGAGAATAATCAGCTACAAAAACTTGTTGTTTGGTTGATTTTTTTTTTTTTATATTATGATTAGGTTGATCATTTGTGGGAGGGAAAACTGTTAGTAGTTCAAGGCAGGTTACTAAATATGACCCTTAACTGAAACAGTAAATAGCAAAGTAGGGTTTAGATGGCTGTAGAGGTTTCCCTGGTGAGCCTATTTTATCTAATTAAAGTAGTATTTTGTAATTTTGAAGAGAATATAATTATAAGCATTTGTTATCTAAGTGGAATGATTTTTGATAAGGGTGACACAGAGTTGTTTTTATTAGGATGAGACAGATATCCAATCAGAACATAGAGTGCTGTGTGTGTGTGTGTATGTGTGTGTGCATGCATGCGAAGTCACTTCAGTTCAGTTCAGTTGCTTAGTAGTGTCCAACACTTTGTGGCCTCATGGACAGCAGCATGCCAGGCCTCCCTGTCCATCACCGACTCCCAGAGTTTACTCAAACTGATGTCCATTGAGTCGGTGATGCCATCCAACCATCTCATCCTCTGTCATCCCCTTCTCCTCCCGCCTTCAATCTTTCCCAGCATCAGGGTCTTTTCAAATGAGTCAGCACTTCACATCACGTGGCCAAAGTAATGGAGTTTCAGCTTCAACATCAGTCCTTCCAACGCACACGCAGGACTGATTTCCTTTAGGATGGACTGGTTAGATTTCCTTGCAGTCCAAAGGACTGTCAAGAGTCTTCTTCAACACCATATTTCAAAAGCATCAATTTTTCAGTGCTCAGCTTTCTTTCTAGTCTAACTTTCACATCCATACATAACGACTGGAAAAACCATAGTGTTGGCTAGATGGACCTTTGTTGGCAAAGTAATGTCTCTGCTTTTTAATATGCTATCTAGGTTGGTCATAAATTTCCAAGGAGTAAGCGTCTTTTAATTTCAAGGCTCCAATCACCATCTGAAGTGATTTTGGAGCCCCAAAAATTAAAGTCTACCAGTGTTTCTCCATCTATTTGCCATGAAGTGATGGGACCTGATGCCATGATCTTAGTTTTCTGAATGTTGAGCTTTAAGCCAACTATTTTACTCTCCTCTTTCATTTTCATCAAGAGGCTCTTTAGTTCTTCATTTTCTGCCATAAGGGTGGTATCATCTGCATATCCGAGGTTATTGATATTTCTCCCAGCAATTGTGATTCCAGTTTGTGCTTCATCCAGCCCAGTGTTTCTCATGATGTACTCTGCATATAAGTTAAATAAGCAGGGTGACAATATATAGCCTTGACGTACTCCTTTTCCTATTTGGAACCAGTCTGTTGTTCCATGTCCAGTTCTAACTGTTGCTTCCTGACCTACATACAGGTTTCTCAAGAGGCAAGTCAGGTAGTCTGGTATTCCCATCTCTTGAAGAATTTTCCACAGTTGATTGTGATCCACACAGTCAAAGGCCTTGGCATAGTCAATAAAGCAGAAATAGATGTTTTTCTGGAACTCACTTGCTTTTTCAATGATCCAGCGCATGCTGGCTATTTGATCTCTGGTTCCTCTGCCTTTTCTAAAACCAGCTTGAACATCTGGAAGTTCACGGTTCATGTATTGCTGAAGCCTGGCTTGGAGATTTTAAACATGACTTTACTAGAGTGTGAGATGAGTGCAATTGTGCAATAGTTTGTGCATTCTTTGGCATTGCCTTTCTTAGGGATTGGAAAGAAAACTGACCTTTTCTAGTCCTGTGACCACTGCTGAGTTTTCTAAATTTGATGGCATATTGAGTGCAGCATTTTCACAGCATCATCTTTTAGGGTTGAAATAGCTCAACTGGAATTCCATCACCTCCACTAGCTTTGTTTTTATGATGCTTTCTAAGGCCCACTTGACTTCGCATTCCAGGATGTCTGGCTCTAGGTGAGTGATCACACCATCGTGATTATCTGGGTCATGAAAATCTTTTTTCTTCAGTTCTCCTGTGTATTCTTGCCACCTCTTAAGTCGCTTCAGTCATGTCAACTCTATGCAACCTTATGCACTGTAGCTTGCCAGGCTCCTCTGTCCATGGGATTCTCTAGGCAAGAATACTAGAGTGGGTTGCCATTCCCTTCTCCAGATACAGAGATTGTGTCAATTATGTGGTTCTGATGCTTAAGAGAGAACACTTGCTTTTTTTTTTTGGACTCACTTTCACTGTCAAAAAGCCATTTAACCTAAAAGGTACAAAAACTGTGAAGCTGCCATCTTCAGTTATTTTGCTTCCCTGATGCCTTTCTATAGCAAGTCCCCAAATCAGGGGGATGAGTTGAATGCAGTTAGCTCTCAGAACCATCAACCATCAAGTGAAGTGGACTCACTACATATGCACTGATTTATTGTCGCAAAGAGTCGGTCATGACTGAGTGACTGAACTGAACTGAAACGAATTGATTGTCCCAATAATCAATGGAAGCTTGGTGTTTGTAGGTAGCAAGGGCTCCACTCTGGTGATTAGTTGATTGTATCTGGAAGGATGGTTTTCATTGGCAGCTGAGCATTTAGGTAGTCCTGTGCAAATAATTCCATATGATCTTCCAACTTCTTTGATCAACACCCTTCAGATATTCCTCTTTGCCCACAAAACAGAACATATATATATATTATATATATATAATATATATATATATATATATATATGATATTTAGGCTTAGATATCATTAGAATGATATTTAGGTTTCTATATGGCCAGTCCACACTCACATTACATTTGCTACTTAAACTTACCTTTGCTCGCTTCCATTAAACTATCAATACACTCCAGCCAAACCAAAGAATTCAGTTTTTCTAACATGAACACTTGATGCACTTCATCATCTACCTACCCTTTGTCACATGTTGTACCACTCATGATCATATTTGTATTTTTTCTAATTTCCAAGATCTGCTTTAATCCGGTCAGAATTAATCCTTTTCTTAAAGGAGTGTAGAATAAGTGATTAAGTATGCAGCTTTCTGTGTCTGTATTCAGTCTTTACTATTTTCTTTGCTTGTCAAAGCCAAAATTGTTATCATTTAGTACACTATTTGTTACTACTACAGTAAATACTCAGCAGATAGTAAGCAATTATCATGATTATATCTCGAATCCAGCATTTATCAGATTCTGCTTGTGTTGTGGTTTCTATGTACTTCAGCTCTTGTACTATATTATACTATAAGGTTTTTGAGGTCAGAGGCTTTGCGGTACTTAACATTTTAATCCCCCTGAACCCTCCAAAATAATGTACACTTTAGATGCTCACTTTAATAAATGTAAATTGAGTTGAATTGATAGTAATCTCACTACTCATGTTAAAAATTATCATGAACTATGGTGCATGTTTCAACTAATAGCCTCCTTAAATAATGATCTTGTACTCAATACCGATAACCTCATTCAATTAAAATTTTCTAAAAATGTAGTTTGTAAATGAAATGTCCAGTAATCTCAGTAAAATACCCAAAAGGAAGACTGTAGGAGAAGCCCTGAAATTTGGTTTTCATCATTTTGATTTTTAAAGGTCAACTAAGATAAGCAATTAATGATAAACCGTGTCGTTGTTGACAAAGTAATCTCTCTAGGCCTCGAATTTCATTGTAAAATGACTGTGTTACCTGAAGATTTCTAAAAACCTCTTTTCTTAAAGACATTATATGAAACTTATAGAAATAAGAGAAACAACAGCCTCTAAACTTCTCTGGTGATCCAGTGGTTAAGATTCCATGCTTCTAGTGCAGGGATTTCAGGTTCATTTCCTGGTCACGGAAGCTCCACATGCTGCATGGTGCAGCAATAAATAAATAAATAGGACTACTATCAGAAAGGATACTTATTCATCCATTTAGCCAACATATTGAGCAACTATTGAAAATATAGATAGGCACTGTTTCAGTAATCAGAAAGACAGTGTTGAACAAAATAGCTCAAGTCTCTGGCATTGTGGAATTTCATCAAGTTAGGAAGATAGATAAAAATTAAGTCAACTGTGAGATAGACTATAAAGCTAAGGAGCAG
This sequence comes from Moschus berezovskii, assembly GCF_049115385.1. Lineage (NCBI taxonomy): Eukaryota > Metazoa > Chordata > Mammalia > Artiodactyla > Moschidae > Moschus > Moschus berezovskii. The sequence goes on from NC_142462.1 coordinate 66,160,108, forward strand.
ATAAGTGCCGTGAAGAAAAGTATGCTAAGGGGTAGAGGCTGGCAGGAGGAGCTATTTTAGATAGAGAGGGACATTAGAACACACAGAGCTTTCTATTCAGAGAACAGCAAGTACAGATAAAGGCAGTAGTCAAGAGGGCTTTTGGTTTGTGGGTGGAACATGGATGAGGCTAGTGGAACTGAAGTCCAATAAGCCAGAGAAGATGAGGATTGAGGTGTCATGAGGGGCCACATCAAGCAGAGAAGTGATTCCTGGAAGGGCTGACTTTGCCCCTGAAGTACATTTTTGGTTGTCACAGCTGTGAAAGGGATGTGACTGGCCTCTAGTGGGTGAAAGCCAGGAATACTACTAAACATCCCAAATTGCATAGGACAGCCCCTCATGGCTAAGAATTATCTTGTTTATAATATCTATAGTTCCAAGACCCGGAATCTCAGATGTAAGGTCTCGTAGGTTACTGTAAGAAATTTGCATTTTATTCTCAGTGTGAGAGGAAGCCACTGGACAATTTTCAACAGGGCAGACATATGCCATGATTGGACTTACGTAGAGAATGACTAAAGATAGAGGCGGGTGGAGACATGAAAACCAATGAGGAGGTAACGGGCAGTCCAGAAACTAGATGCTGTTCGGTTGGACCAGCGTGGGAGCTGAGGAGGAAGGAAGTAGTTGTTGGACCCCCCAAGTATAAATAAAAATGATTTTTTTTTCTTTTAACTGTAGTTTTTCCACCTGGTTTCAAAGTCTCACAAGGTGATTTATATCATTTAAAAATTTATTTTAGGACAGCAATTGGCCTACACAGCAAAATATCAACAGGATGTGTCTATGGTGGGGCGAATTTACACTTCAATTTATATCTTCACAAAAATATGAGAAATTACATCTTCTTAAGATATACTTTACCCACTTGAATTCAGTTTCTTACAGGTCAGTCTTCACCATATGGACTCAGTGGATATAGAAGTCAATTTTATGCTGCTTAATATTATTCTGGGTTACATTAGAAGTTTAATAAGACCTCGTAAAAAGTGATTTCCTATTCTTTCTACCTGAATTGAATATTCTCTGTATTTTCTCCTCCATAATGGAAAAGTCAGACATACACTCCAGAGCACATTTCTTGGAAGCAGATAAAATTTCTTGCTACTTGAAATTTAGATCATTGGTAGCAAATATCCAAAAATAATTATGAAACAAAGTAGTCTAGGAAGCCTTAAGTGAACTTTATGTTTACAGCAAGCCACTTCGCCTCCAGGTACTTGATCCATAACTTCATCCATGTTTTGTAGCCCAGAAAATTCCCATGTAAGGGCCCTGCCACCATGTAATAGTCCTATGACTAGGGCAGGAAAAACATCATCCTTTGTCACCTACAAACAATTCTTTCACTTATTTATGTAACACCGGCATTCTAAGCATTATAATGTAGATTTATAATACAGTTTCTTGTAGGCTGAAGCAATTTGGACTTAAATTAGCAAGTTGCTTATTTGGTACTTTATAATACCTGTTTTATTCATATTTGCATTTTATAAAGACAAATCTATTGCTGTCAAATGTGTAATCTAGTATGGTAATTCTTTTAAGAAGTCATTATATTCTCTCTCTGTAGTACTTTGTTTGAATGAAACTATTAAATAGGACATATGAAGGAATATTTGGTTGGAAAATGATTGATGATTAAACTAATCCCTGCTGACTTTGATTAGTTAGTTCTACTATTTTGCAATATTGATCATGTATAAAGAAGAATCTCAATTTGAATTTAACTAAAGTCCAGTTAGTCCTTGTAATATAGTTATGTATCAAAATGTTATTATTAGATAATTAAAACTTAAAAAGAAACAGTGATTAAAAAATAAATGAAAAGTTATTTCAAAAAATACTGCATCTGGCTACATTTTGAAGATCAAATAGTTTCATAACTGTTGTAGGCAATAAATAATGAGTCGAGTTAACAGAGAAACCTATTCTCAAAAAAATAAAATTGCAGGCTTCCACGAAGATCAGAGGAAAAGGAAAACAAATCGGTCAGTTCACATGCCTCGATTAAAGAGTTGTTTTTGTATCCCAGAAGGCCTAAAAATGGCTTAAAAACATTAAATCATCAACTCTGAACAGGAGTACAGAGGCAGAAGTTTTCCAAAGCTTTCTACCCCAAAGAGGATAGTAAGTTTGAATCTAATGACTATGTAGAATTGTGGCTAAGTTTTTTCACTAAAATGAACTTAGGAAAAACAAATGATTTTGCAGCTGGAGGATCTCTTTTGATTCTTTATGAATTTTCTGCCAGAAGACCCAGAGCTGCCTCAGCCCATCAGTAGGTATCCCCTCTCTTGTATCTTTGTCTCTTAATTTTATTCACAGATGGGGAGCAATTTCTCAGGAAAGTAGAAAATATGTTCTTTTTGGTATGCTCTCGTTTGGTTTGATTTTTTGTTGTTTCAATTTTTCTTTATTCTTGTGTTTTATTTTTGCCTGTGAGGGGTGGTAGAATATGCCACTCCAAAATATGCCATCTTGGCAAAAAGATTATTTTGAGTTTAAAAGACCTGAAAAATAGCAAATCCTGTTCCCTTTTTTTTTAAAGCAGGAGATGGAATTCTCACGTGAATGATGACTTTGCTGTAATAGGCGCAAAGTAACATTCTTAATATCAAGGACAAGAAACTGAGACCCAGAGATTTCTACAAAAATGGACCTTCTAAAATAAGCCATCTTCCTTTAGCCTCTGCCATAATTCAGTCACTTTTCCATAACTGCCTCTCTTTGTTTAGCCAACTATAAAAAACATGTAGGTAGGTTCTGCCTTTCTTTGGGTTCTTCATTGCTTATGAGGGTTCCTATGTACCATAAAATTTACATAAATTGTATCCAGTTAGTTGTCCCTCAGTATCAGAGGGGGATTGGTTCCAGGACCCCTCTCAAATACCCAAACCCAGGGATGCTCAAGTCAGTTTACTTCACAGGCCTTGCTGAAAATTCTAAGAGGGCAGAGGTGAAAATTGCCTTCCCTAACCTTCAGTATCTGTGGATGAATCTAAACTTTTTGATTTCTAAATATAAAGACATTTCATAACCACAACTTGAGTACAAACGACTTATCTTACTGGAACTAACATTTGATTGATCCTTTGCTTAGTATGGTGAGTGGTTACTTAAAGACTCTTGCTGCTGCTGCTGCTGCTAAGTCGCTTCAGTTGTGTCCGTTAGGTACAGCAAAATAAAAGATATTTCCTTAAACAGGTATGCCCTTTGTCCCTAGCGTCCTGCAACATTTATCTGCTGATGCATTCAGCCTAAGAGGAAAGACCCCAACTGGGAGGACCTCTGGAAGAATTACACCCAATTAACATTGCTGGCTTTTATAAATTAGTGTCTGTTTTACTCCTTATTGTTATTTTTTGTCTAGTTTCCCTTCTATGAAGCAATGCTTTTAGCTAATTTCTAAATGTATTTATGTTTTGCATTTATATATATATACACACACACATATACATATATTTGCATTTTGTCTATTTTAGTTATTTTTATATGAATCTACTTAAAGTTTACAGGAAGGAATAAATATGGTAATATCATAATGCTTTATTTAGAAATGCTCTTTGATTTTTTTGTGTATGTGCTTGTTTGTCTTTACTCTTCCTTCTTTCTCCTTTGTATTGTTTTCCCCACCCCCCTCTCAGATCTGCAGCCTCATCTGAATATGGTTTTCTTTATTCTGACAAAATACTTCCTATATTCACATTTACGTATACGGTGACATTTTGTCATCATTTTTTCACAAGAGTAAAAATAGCACATGTGCTTTTCTACTTTTATCATTCAAAAATGCTTTTGGAAAAATCTCTCAAGTCAATTAATAGGTTTATTTTTGTTCTTTTTCTTGGTTGAATAGCATTCTGTGACATGGGGTCTGGCATCATCTCTTAAATCATTCCTCTGTTTGTAGTTATTATCTTTGCTTCCAATTTTTCTTGCCATTATGAACAGTGTTGTCATAACCATTGTTGTACCTGTGTCCTTATACAAGCATTTTTATGGCATTGAATCCCAGTACTTGAATTGCTAGGTCATAAGACAAATGAAGTTTTAGAATTGCATAGGTATTGCCAGATTGCCTTCCAGAAAGATTATAAATCTTCATGTCGTTGCCAGTAAAAGAGTATGCTTTTCCTATACCTCTGCCACCCACAGATGTTAAAGCTCTTTTTTAATTTTTCAGCTGTTGATTGTAAAGTATTATCTTGTGTTTACTCTAATTTGTATTTTCCAGACTGCTAGTGAATTTTTCATATGTCTCATCTGTGACTTGCCTGTTTATATCTTGTACCCATTTTCTGTTGGATTGTTTTACCCTTTTTTTTTTTTTTTTTTAATGTGAGTGACTTTGTGAGAGCTCCTTTATGGTATAGTTTTATCCCTTTGTATGTCATTTGTGCAGTAACTTTAAACGTTAAGATACAAAAAGTTTTTAATTCTTAAATATTCAGGTTTTTGTATATTTTATTTTATAATTTTGGCTTTCAGTTCAGTTCAGTTCAGTTACTCAGTCATGTCCGACTCTTTGCGATCCCATGAATCACAGCACACCAGGCGTCCCTGTCCATCACCAGCTCCCAGAGTTCACTCAAACTCATGTCCATCGAGTCAGTGATGCCATCCAGTCATCTCATTCTCTGTCGTCCCCTTCTCCTCCCACCCCCAATCCCTCCCAGCATCAGAGTCTTTTCCAGTGAGTCAACTCGTCGCATGAGGTGGCCAAAGTATTGCAGTTTCAGCTTTAGCATCAGTCCTTCCAATGAACACCCAGGACTGATCTCCTTTAGAATGGACTGGTTGGATCCCCTTCCAGTCCAAGGGACTCTCAAGAGTCTTCTCCAACACCACAGTTCAAAACCATCGATTCTTTGGCAATCAGCTTCCTTCACCATCCAACTCTCACATCCATACATGACCACTGGAAAAACCATAGCCTTGACTAGACAAACTTTTGTTGGCAAAGTAATGTCTCTGCTTTTTAATATGCTATCTAGGTTGGTCATAACTTTCCTTCCAAGGAGCAAACGTCTTTTAATTTCATGGCTACAATCAGCATCTGCAGTGACTTTGGAGCTCAAAAAAATAAAGTCTGACACTGTTTCCTGTGTTTCCCCATCTATTTCCCATGAAGTGATGGGACCAGATGCCATGATCTTAGTTTTCTGAATGTTGAGCTTTAAGCCAACTTTTTCACTCTCCTCTTTCACTTTCATCAAGAGGCTTTTTATTTCCTCTTCACTTTCTGCCATAAGGGTATTGTCCTCTGCATATCTGAGGTTATTGATATTTCTCCTGGCAATCTTGATTCCAGCTTGTGCTTCATCCAGCCCAGTGTTCCTCATGATGTACTCTGCATATAAATTAAATAAGCAGGGTAACAATATACAGCCTTGACTTACTCCTTTTCCTATTTGGAACCAGTCTGTTGTTCCATGTCCAGTTCTAACTGTTGCTTCCTGACCTGAATATAGGTTTCTCAAGAGGCAGGTCAACTGGTCTGGTATTCCCATCTCTTTCAGAATTTTCCAGTTGATTGTGATTCACACAGTCAAAGGCTTTGGCAAAGTCAATAAAGCAGAAATAGATGTTTTTCTGAAACTCTCTTGCTTTTTCCATGATCCAGCAGGTGTTGGCAATTTGATCTCTGGCTCCTCTGCCTTTTCTAAAACAAGCTTGAACATCTGGAAGTTCATGGTTCACGTATTATTGAAGCCTGGCTTGGAGAATTTTGAGGATGACTTTACTTGGCTTTAGTCTTGCTTTAAAATGCTTTCCTCAATTCTAGCTTATATATATTGCTTTCAAATTCTTTTTTAAAATGATTTAAAATACTGGTTTATTAATTGGTTGTATAAATTGAAAAAAAAAAAGCACAACCTGAAAGTTGAGAATTATGTTTTATTCGAAGATTTTCTGAAGACCCAAGTCTGGGAGGCAGCCTCTCAGGTAACGCTGAACGACTGCTCCCAAGAGGTAAGGGAGGTATCGATACACATGGGTTTCACAACAAAACCCAGATACTCAGGACATCAAAAGATTACTATTAAAGAAAGCCAGACTTCTCAAGTTAATGAATTTAGTTTTTTCTGTATATAGGAAGATTGCCAGAGTCTTTCAGGGCTCATTGAAATCTCTTCTTTGATTTATACTTTAACGGTTTAGGGCCGGTATCCTGCCTTCCCATCCTGAACCCTCTCAGAGCACACAGTCAGGGTTGGGGAGGGGGCTGCCTTAGTGGCTGACAGCTTGAAACTCTTTGTTTACTGATCTGGCAGATGATGTTCTTCATCCACAGTTGGAAAATTATTCCTTGGCTTAAATTTGGTGGTTTAGGGATGCTGATAATTTATATTCATAATGTGATTCATAGATGTTGATAATTAATTTCAGAATTATGGGTATAATGTATGAAAAGTGTCACCTTTTCTGAAAAACTACACAGTAATCCTAGCTGACTTGGATATCTCTTGCCCAGCTCCTTATTTTGCCCTCTCTGCCCCTATAACATTGAGTTACCACTTTGAGTTGAAATTGTATGTTTTAAAAAGTTGTCTATTTACCTGGCTAAGCTACAAATTGTTCCAGGAAAGGACTGTGTCATATTTATGTTTACATCTCTAGTGCATAACAGTTTCTTGAAATCACTGGAGGGTGTTGCAATCCCATGGAGTGTTGCCCACCAGGCTCCTCTATCCATGGAATTCTCCAGGCAAAGAATACTGGAGTGCGTTGCCATTCCTTTCTCTAGATACCACTGGGTACTTAATAAATATCTGTGGAATTAATTTGATTTAGAAAAGCTTTTTTGTTTTCCTAGTTGCATTAATTACTGTATCATAAGAACAGCTAAGCTTATTCCTTAATTCTGATAATAAAAGTGACCATTTATTGGAGTTTATTCTGCCAGATACTATTCTAAAAATGTTACATGCATTATCTCATCTCTCATCACGCCTCTATGAAGCAGATAGTATTATCCTCTGTTACAACAGGTGAACTCAAGGCCATGCAAGTAGAAAGTGGCACACCTGGAGTTCAACCTAAAGTCTGTCTAGCTGGAAGCCCATATTAATTTGCCCTCTGCCACACTGCTTTCCAGCTTCAGAATTATCTATTGTTCCTATTCTAAAGAGATACTTTTAAAGAAGACCCCTTGTTTTATGATCTCTTTAGCTCTGAGGCATTTATATTTTGTTTTACTGGTAATTATTCCAAAGAGTCATTAATTTTGTTTGTAGGGAATAAATAGTAACCATTTCTTTTAACACTAAAAAGTTAAAGTTATAAAACTGAGATTAGAGCAAACAGAAGGAAAATTGTTCATAGTTTCTCTAATATCTAGGTGTTATTGGACCTTACATTTAAAAAGCGCTGAAATGTGTCCCTCCCCGCTTTAAAACTAGCATGTGGGAAAAACCTTTGAAACTAAATGATGAATGAAGTGGACACCCAGGAAATTATTTCAAAAGAGAACTTTGTAAACAAGTGCAGCAATACCATTTATAATACATATTGATTTTTCTGAAAAATAAAATTATGCATTACAAGTTCACTGTTCTATTTAAATTGGTTTGCCAGGAAGCGATGCATGGAATAACAATATAAGTCACTATTTTATTATGTGATAAGATCCACTGATTATGGTATTTACACCTTTGACATTTCATGTAATTGATGATCATTTTAGCAAAAAGAATTTATTTTAAATATATGTGAGTTAGATACATTATTTTCTTTATGGATTTATCATTTATATATTCAGATAGCTTAAATAATGTTTATAATTATGCTATAATTCAATAATATATTTACCTTAAAATTTTTGACTCAATATGATCTAAGTTACAGCATACTATAATAGCATATAGAATATTTAAGAGAAAAATCAATAATATGCTTTTAGAATAAAATAATTTAAATACATTTCATTTTTCTATATAATTATAACAACTGAATGTCTTAATTAGAAAGTGATTTATAAAATATCTCCTTTATTTTATAGTGGCATATCTCCAGAAAATAATGTAGTAAGAAAAAAGAAATCCTTTTTTTTTTTTTGTCTGTTAATGAATGGGATTTGAAATCCACACTACGTTCTTTACCTTTTAGTTTTTATCTGTTCTTCACATCTTGAATCAAAGAGACACAATGCCTTTTCTGACTATTTGAGGCTAAAACAACACCATACTTTGAATACCTATGCAGTTAGCAACATTTGACATTCCTTCAATTATGTATTCCTCCAATTATTTTCTGGAAGATGCTTCCAACTTGTGAAATTTTGTTGTGGTAGTTTAGACTGTATATGTGTATATGTATGTTTATATATATTTATTTATAGACTGCTTTGTGGCTTATGACTTCCCTGGTGGCTCAGATGGTACAACGTCTGCCTACAATGTGGGAGACCAGGGTCCAATCCCTGGGTTGGGAAGATCTCCTGGAGAAGCAGATGGCAACACACTGTAATACTCTTGCCTTGAAAATCCCATGGACGGAGGAACCTGGTAGACTACAGTCCATGGGGTTGCAAAGAGTAGGAAATGACTGAGCAGCTTCACTTTCACTTTGTAGCTTATGTTTTGAATCATGGTATAAGTTACAGTCTTGGTAGAAGGGACAGGATCTTATTCTTCTCCGTGCTCTGGCCCACACCTTTATGATGTTCATAATCTTATCCTCAGAAACTAACCATAATACACGAAATAACATAGCATAAACTGCCACCCCATTGCTAGATCAATTGACGTGGTCTCAGTATGGGTTAAATACATGCCTGATACAGCATGGGTATAATCTGATTGTTGATATCATTCTCCAGTTCTCACTAACAGTTGCATTGATTTTTATGTACATAGTATTTTCAGAATGCATGTTTAACAGGAGAAAACATTCTATATATTAAGGAAATTGTCACAGTTCATTTTTGTCACACACTCCTATAATTCAAATTTAGATAAAATATATCAAGAATATTCGTCACTCAAAAAATTCTTAGCTGTAGTAGGAGCATTCATATTAAATTTATAAAGTTAATTCTGTAACTTTATTGTGAAGATGTATAAATCTAATTTCTAATTTAAATGAGCTGAATAGACTTTCTCTGATTACTTAGCAACAGGCTATAGTTTATTTAGAAAATGACGTTTCTTTTTTTTTCAGCAAAATACGTTAAGACATATTCTTTGAAATCTCAAGTACTTATGATCCATGCAGTGGAAAGGAAATTATGGAATCTGGTTTTCATTGGCTGCATTTGCCCTGCCACTAACTAATTGGTGATTTCACCTACATGCTTTTTGTATCCATTTTGTCTGTGCAAAGAGGAGTTATGTTAGATCACTGCTAGGGTCTTTCCAACTGTGATCCTAAAAGACATAATCCTTATAGTTAGCTATATGCGATTGAATTTTCTAGAAATGTTATCACTTAATTTGCTTAAATTCATTACATATATTTAATTTCCAATTCAAGTCAAGCTCCACAGAAAGGAGTATTGAGTCTCCATATTTCAGCATTTAATTGCTAAACAACATAATGATTGGCAACATGTATACTGACAAGAGAAAACTGAATAGCAAAAAGTTTGTCTCGTTGTGGTAACAGAATTATTTGTAGTTTTTAGAATAGGACCCCAACCATGGACTTTGGGAACAAAATTTAACTTTATTCATTAAAGTCTTCTAGGCTCACTTTCCTGCTTAAAATCCTTCTATAGGGTAAAATAGATATCAGTAGTGTTCCATGATCAGGTTCTATTGCAACTTGTCTTATGTCAGAAATCTGTTTGCATTTTGTCTGATATTAATTATAGTATATTTTTATATTGTCAACTTCTCTATGTATCTATGTCCTTTTGCTTTGTGTATCTCTCTTATATGCAGCACATAACTAGAATTTTTCCTTAGTTGCACAGTTCTTTTTTTTTCCAGACAGCTAGACTAGTTCATTTACTTTTATTATGACCACTGATATATTTATATGCCATCTGATTTTTGTGCTTTCTATTGATCTTAGTTTCCCCATTTTTCTCATCTTCTTCTGCATTCTTTTGCCTTAATGGATGTTTTTAAATACTATTTCTTGTTTGACTTGGAAGTTATGCACTACATTAACATTATTACTCTTAAAACTTGTAAAATATGTAGTTAACAAAGTCTAAAGGTAATAAATATGCCTACTCTTCCCTTGAGTTGAGTATTAGTCACTTAGTTGTGTCTGACTCTTTGGGATCCCATGGACTGTAGCCTGCCAGGCTCCTGTGTCCATGGGATTTCCCAGGCAAGAATACTTGAGTGCCATTGCCATTCCTTCCTCAGGGGATCTTTCCAATCCAGGGATCGAACCTGGGTCTCCCACATTGCAGGCAGACTTTACTGTCTGAACCACCAGGGAAAATTTATTTGCAAACATCTTCCTCCTTTCCTACATGTTATTAGTTAAGTGTTTCATGTAGTAGAGAAGGAGGCAGGGGCTGTGGTCTCTTACAATAAAAGCACTAATCCGATCATAAGGAGCCTAGCCTTAAGACCTCATTTAAATATAATAAACCTCCCCATAACCCCCATCTCCAAATATCATCACACTGGAAGGTAGAGTTCAACATATGAATTCTGAGGGCACATAACTCAGTCCAAAGCACAAGATAATTTAATAAATAAAGGATAATGTTTTCAAAGAAGACTGCTAGAAAATTTGGATTTCCACATGCAAAAAGAAAAGAAAAGAAAGATGAAATAAAGAAAAATAAATTTGAACTTTCTTACCGTATTTTTTGTAAGTACTAAAACTATAAAACGGGAATAAAAATTAGAGAATCTGTGATTTTGGTTTAGGCAAATATTTCTTAAAGTATAAAAGGCACATACCATGAAAGAAAAGAATTGGCTAAGTGAACTTCATCAATATTTACTATATTTGTTCTTTGAAGAAAAAGACTGTTAAGAAAATGAAAAAAAAAAGCCACATATTAGGAAGAAATACTTGCCAAAACTCAGGTAAGTTTTATACAGACTGTATAAAGAAATCATGCAACTAAATAATAAAAAGGCAAACAAAAAATTTAATTTTTAAGAAATTTAATAGATATTTCACCCCTGAAGAAAGCAAAGGATAAATAAGCACTCCAAATCATTAGTCACTAGGGAAATGCATATTGCAACCACTGTACGCCCCTTGCTAGCTCAGTCAGTAAAATATCAACCTTCAGTATAGGAAACCACCTGCCAAACAGGAGATGCGAGCTTGCTCCCTGAGTTGGGAAGATCCCCTGGAGAAGGAAATGGCAACCCACTCCAGTATTCTAGCTTAGGAAATCCCATGGACAAAGGAGCCTGGCAAGCTATAGTCCCTGGGACCTGACTTAACAACTAAACCACAGCCACTGAAATTTAAAAGAATGGTATTTATCAAGTATTAGTGTGTGGTTAGAAATATCAACAACCTCAGGTATGCAGATGATACCAGTCTAATGGCAAAAAGTAAAGAGAAACTAAAGAGCCTCTTGATGAGAGTGAAAGAGGAGAGTTAAAAAGCTGGCTTAAAATTCAACATTGAAAAAACTAGAATCATGGCATCTGGTTTCATAGCAAATAAAAGGAGAAAAGGTAGAAGCAGTAACAGATTTCGTTTTCTTGGGCTCCAAAATCACTGTGGGTGGTGACTGCAGCTATGAAATTAAAAGACTCTTGCTCTTTGGAAGGAAAGCTATGACAAACCTAGACAACATAATCAAAAAGCAGAGACATCATCTTCTCAACAAAGGTCCCTGTATTTAAAGTTATGATTTTTCCATTAGTCATGGACAGATGTGAGAGTTGGACCATAAAGAAGACTGAGCACCAAAGAATTGATGCTTTCAAACTGGGGTGCTGGAGAAGAGTCATGAGAGTCCTTTGGACTGCAAGGAGATCAAACCAGTCAATCCTTAAGGAAATAAACCCTGAGTGTTCATTGGAAGAACTGATGCCAAATCTGAAGCTCCAATACTTTAGTCACCTGATGCAAAAAGCTGACTCATTGGAAAAGACCCTGATAGTGGGAAAGATTGAGGGCAGGAGGAGAAGGAGGTGACAGAGGATAAGATGATGAAATAGCATCACCAACTCAATGGACATAAATTTAAGCAAACTCCAGGATATCATGAAGGACGAGGAAGCCTTGTGTTCTGCAGTCTATGGAGTTGCAGAGTAGGACATAACTTAGTGACTGAACAACAACATCATAAGTGTTTGTGGAACAAATGGAACTCACATACTATTGGTACAGCTTCTTTGAAAGTCAGTTTGACAAATTTGCTCTATGGTTAAACATTCAGTTACTATATGACTCAGTTATTTCACTTGTAGATATTTACCCAGGAGAAATGAAAACATGTATCCACACAAATATTTTATGTTCATTGCTTCTTTATTGATAATAGCCAAAAATTGGGAAGCAACCCAAGTGTCCGTGAACTACTGATTGATAAACTAATTGTGTTATTGACATGTCTCTATAATAGTATAGTATTAAATGTCTAATATATGCAGCAACATGGATTAATCTCAAAAGCAAATAGACTATGTTAGAAAACGAAGGCAAATAAAGGAATGCATATGGAATTATTCCATTTATATAAAATTCTAGAAAGGGGACGACAGAACAAAATGGTTGCATGGCATGAGTGACTCAATGGCCATGAGTTTGAGCAAGCTCCAGGAGATGGTGAAGAACGGGGAAGCCTGGTGTGCTGCAGTCCATGGGATTGTAACGAGGTGGACACGACTGAGTAACTGCACAACATAGTGATAGAAAGCTCAACCGGGAGCCAAGAATGGAGATGGAGGAAGATTTGCTTGGGGAAGGGCATGAGGAAACATTTTTGGGTGATTCAGGTGTATCATATATTGATCTAGTGATTATGTGCTTGGGTAGATTTTGAAAAATCATTGAATTTTATACTTAAAAGTGCTGAATTATGTTTCTGTCTTAACAAGGAAACTGTTGGCAGGTTGTTATTCCTTTGAAAGTAATCTTTTCTTTTTTGTTTGGCAGCTTTTATAAAATTTTTAGGGAAGAGGAGTTCCTTAGTGTTCTGCAGTTTTATTACAGTATATCACAGTGTGATTTCTTTCTATTTATTTATCTTACTTGTGATTTACTTTGATTACAGAAGCTGTAAGTCATGCTTTTATCAGTTGTAGAAAATTTTGTTACTATCTCTCAAATGTTACCTCTTCCTTGTTCCTTTTTTATTCTCTTACTTTGGGGCTCTAATTACACTGACATTACATTTTCTAATAATATTCTCCATCTCTCCTACTTTTCATTTCCTTACCTCTCTGTGCTAAAGTCTAAGCACTCTTTTAGATAGATATGCCAGTTCTTCTTTCTTTCATTTATAGTCATCCAATCCCTGGTCAGGAAGATCTCCTGGAGAAAGGAAAGCCTACCTACTCCAGTATTCTTGCCTGGAGAATTCCATGGACAGAGGAAACTGGAGGGCTACAGTCCATGGGGTTGGACAGGACTGAATGACTAACACACTTTCTTACTCATTAATGCTGGTTACTTCCTTATGAGTTCTGTCTTTGGATAGTAAGTGCCTATTGGTAGGAACTTATCTATAGAAAACTTGAAAACCCAAACTCTGAATTGAGAGATTATTCCTGAAGAGATTTATACTTCCTTCTGCCAGATTCTTGGAGTCAATTAAAATTAATTCTTAACTGTTCCAAACCATAAGCAGTGTGAATCTGAACCCCACCTTGAGAGTGGTATGTGGATTCTCAAGGGAGAATCTTTTCCCTTTCAGAAATCACCCTAGATCATCAGCCCCCAACCTTTTTGACACCAGGGACCAGTTTCATGGAAGACAGTTTTACCATGGACTGGGAGCGGGGTTGGTTTCAGGATGATTCAAGTGCATTATATTTATTGAGCATTTTATTTCTATTGTTATTACTTCTGTTCCACCTCAGATTATCAGGCATTAGATCCTGGAGTTTGGGGACCCCTGCCTTAGATAGGCAATGTTCCTTTCACTTTCCTTTCCTGATGATAGGTATCGTTTTTTCTAGTCCAGTCTATTAATGATGATGAAAGCGATCTGGTTCTATCTCTTGATCTTACACAGTCCTGAACTCTGTACTCCTAATCCCTTCTTGACAATGAAAGGAAAACTCAAGGGTCTAGGATCCTGGGAGTATCCAGTGAACACCCTCAGGGCAGCATCTACTTTGCACAATGAAAATAAATTAACAGAACTCTTTGAAAAATAAATAATTAAAAATACTTTAAACAATGATGATTTATTAATACTGATTACCTACATTAAGAATATATATGTGTGTGTGCTTATGAGATACTTTATATATGAATTTGTTTCCTTCTTGTGACATCAGGGATTACATAGACAGTTTTGTGTTCAACTGATGACTCAAAATATTCAGAGACTTAAAAAAACATTGTTTTCAAGGTCAAATCAAATTGGAAGCAATTGTTCTTCATTCCATTTATATGACCTATGTAACTTGTCTCGGTAAAACTAGTACAAAAAATGCCTTTTTGTAGATGGATAGTTAGAATACCATACAGAATTCATTTTTGTCTGTCAAAACCAAAATTATTTGCAACCCATAGATACATACAACCTTGTAGGCTGACACCTCACTTAACTGTTAAATCACCTAAAAGATTATCTTGTCTTTCTTTTATGTGAATTCAGGAGCACAAAGCTATTTAAAATTCCTTCTCTATTCTATTAGGAGTATTATATTTCTTTGGCAGTCCTAAAGAGAATCAGCTCAATATTTTAACATCATATCTTTCAAAGCTACTTTGGGTTATTTTTTTAAAAGTTAGATTGAAACCTGAGGGGGAAAAATATACACTATGTATATGGGATGAATTTCAGCAGGGTTCAATAGCTCAGACTTCTTTCACACCCTGTCTATTGTCTAGATAAACCATTCTCTATTAGCATAGTAACATTCAAATATGCAAGTGATTAGTAAGTAAAAGCTTAGGTAGGTAGATTGTGCTTTCACCTACTACTCTCTGCGTGTTTGAATATGCACAAGCATGTATATTGTGTTTTCGCATATAAGTTTTAGAATGTCCCAGAAGGGCATAAGAATGAAAGAAAAAATAAGATTCACTGTACCATTAAAAATAGTCTATAAGACCAAATGTAGGGAAAAGAAATTATTGAAGCATAGCTCAGGTAATTTTAAAAGACTGATGCTAATAGGCATTAGAAGCTGAACACATTCTGAATTATAAAATGAAAGAAAATAGTGGACAAAGAAGACGATAGCAATAATAACTACCACTTACTGAGCTTCCTGAGTTCTTACTATACATTAGAAATACATTGAGTACTTTACTTAGAAAGTCTCAACTCTAAGAGAATCCATTTATCAAGTATTTAATACATGCCACTTTTATCCATGGAACAGTTTTTTGAGTTAGGTACTATTATTTGCCCCATTCTGCAAATATGGTAACTGACATTTAAGACCTTTATCAACTTGCCCAAACTTACATAAACTTTAAAGTGTTAAGTCAGATATCCACTCCAAGATAGGCTGTCTGCAGAGACTATACTCTATAGCAGCCGCTCCATTATATTGTCATCTAACTACTGAAGCCTTCTGCAACCCCGTTGTTGTTTTTGAGTCACCCAGTTGTGTCTGACTCTTTGTAACATCATGGGCTGCAGAATGCCAGGCTTCCCTGTCCCTCACCATCTCCCTGAGTTTGTCCAAGTTCATGTTCAATCAGTGATGCCGTCCAGCCATCTCATCCTCTGATACCCTCTTCCCCTGCCCTCAACCCCGTTCAGTTCAGTTCAGTCGCTCAGTCGTGTCTGACTCTTTGCGACCCCATGAATCACAGCACGCCAGGCCTCCCTGTCCATCACCAACTCCCGGAGTTCACTCAAACTCACCTCCATCGAGTCGGTGATGCCATCCAGCCATCTCATTCTCTGTCGTCCCCTTCTCCTGTCCCCAATCCGTCCCAGCATCAGACTAATCTATCCCAATTTAAAAGTGGACAAATAGAGGTAGAAACTAAGTAACTTGCACAGGATTACTTGTGAGTAATATTAATAGCATCCAGTTTAAAACTGGTTTAGTCTATTTCAAGACTCTATGCACTTTCTACTATATTATTCAATCTTTGTGACAGCATTTTTCATTCTTCAGTTATACATTCCTTTGGTCATTCATTTAATGAATGTCTGTTGAGCACTTTGTACCATGCATTCTTTTGCATGTATTTAAATTTTTTTAAATAAGAGAGTCAATGCAAGAAAATGTGCAACTATCACTGGTAATTTTATGATTCTATGATTTTCTATCATAAATATCTTAACCTCTTGGTTTATATGACATTGAAACTGAGTCTAAGTTTTATATCAGAATCGGTTTCCAGACAATATGCTGAACTTAAAACCTACCCTATCATTGCAGAGATGATTACTTTTATTTCACAATTCTGCTTGAATGATTATTTAAGTAGACAAAATGGGTAATTGTGTCCTTTCTAAGTCCTTATCCAAAATAGCCAGTTTAATAAGGTAAACCAATATTTGGACTTATCAGGAGAATGTTCTTTGCCAACAAGTAAGTAAAAAGGTCTTTTCCACATCATTAACACTTGATGTTGGGATAGTAGTTCTTAGAAGGAGTCTCATAATAAAAGCAGTAGTGATGTCAAGAACTAATTGACTGATTTTAATTGAAGAACATTTATATGACAGTAAGATGTATTCAACTTGGTTTTGCTTTTCTTTAAAAAGCTGAAACTCTTCTTCCCAGTAGTAATTAAAAATAAATAGCAGTCATTTACTTACTGTGGGCTTCTAATGGCCACAACATTGCTTCCTTGCATGAATGATTTACTGATCTAAAGCAAAGTAATTCAACACTGAAATTATCTTGAAAATTAAAAACCATTCTAGATAATGAATAGTTTAAATTTCTATAGCACCAATTTATGTATAGTTTTCCTTTTTAATGTATTCTTTTGCACGTATACAACTTACTAACAAAAATGGTCTGGTTGAGACTCCACCTCCATGAACCATGTATAAAGCTCAGACTCTGGGGTTAAGTCTATAGACTTGGGAGTGACAATTATTCATTCAACTATCATTTATTGCAAAGTTTCTTTGAGCTAGATATTTTCTGAAATTCTTTTGGGAAAAGAAGAAGAAAAAAATTAGTCTCTGAAAAGGAATTATTATAGGCTTAGGATAATGTTTAATCTAATTTCATCCCTTTTATTTAGTTATATTATAATTTATGTGACCAGTCCCTTATTGATTATTTAAAAAGATACTTTTTTATTGCTGTAAAAGGTGTATTATATTGAGTATATCTGGTAATAAATATTTGTTAGTATTTCTCATTATTTCCTTGGAATGTATTTCTAACAGTAAATAACTAGGTTAAAAGACACATACATTTTACTTTATTAATAAATTTGACAAAAATCTACCCCAAATTGCAAAATAGGAAAAAAATAATTGTAGGAGCCCAACAGTGACCACGAGAGAGAATGGTTAAGGAAGCAGAGATGTACCTGCAAACAAGACTCTCTGCTTGGGCAGAGCATGCTTGCAAACAGGATGTTCTGCCAGGAAGCCTGCACACAATATCCAAGGTTAATGGTCCGCTCGCATACGAGGGAACATGCCCTCCTTAAAAATAAGGAAGAGGCTGGAGTTCTGGGCAGGCTTCTTAGTAAACTTGCTGTGGTCACTGCCTCCCTTTGTTCCTCCCATCCTTGAAATGTGCTTGTCTTTTTGTCCTTGTTTGGTAAAAGAATGCATTGCTTAGATTTTGGTATGTGTCCAGCTACCGGGGTATAAAAATAAACCGCAAGGGGGCTTGCGCAGAATTTTTCCTCCGGCGGGAGTTGTGTCTTTGTCTGTCTTTTGTGTGTCTTGTCTTTGTGTCATTTCGCCCGCAACATTGTATCATTTTGCATTGCTACCAACACAGTATGAAAGAGCCTTTCCTTGTTTTCTTGTCAGACTTCAGAAAATAAAATATTCCATTAAATGTATGTTATTGATCATTGCTCTCCAAATACTGTCTTCAAAATTGTTAAAAAGTTTCTCATTTTCAAGAATAATTTATAAAATCAAATGGCACTAATCAAAAATTTTCAGTTGACATTGTTAGTTTGTCTTTGAAGAGATCATCTAGCTTTCTTTCTTATATATTCTGAATTTTAAAGCATTCAGAAAATTCTGTCATTTGGTTTGAGACATTTATTTGACTAAAAAAGTGAAGACTGCAGCTGGCCAAGATGACCAATGAGGTAAAAGCAAATGTCAGAAATGAAATAGATCTGTATTTTGTTGGGGCTTTTTGGGTTTTATAAAAAAAATACAGGATATTGTGAATTAAGTAGCAAACCATTTTCTTGTGCTAATGCATCATGTTTAAGCACAAAATTCTACCTACAAAAATATGAAAACAAAATACTGTGGGTAGGTTTACAGGGTCCTAACCACATCTTACTTAAAAAATAAAATTCTACAGTATCCTTACACTTAACCTATAATAATCCATTGCATTTTTATAATAGCAGTTTTGTCCTTCCTGAGTTTGTATGCTTCCCTATTTGAGCTCTTTCTTTTCTGATCTTTTGTCAATAGTTTGGTTTTTTTTTAATTTCTAGAACTATGGGACACAAAAACCGCTATGTCAAAGTCCCCCGTGGTCACATCTGGGTGGAAGGTGATCATCATGGACATAGTTTTGACAGTAATTCATTTGGGCCGGTAAGTCATCTTATTACTGATGTGATTGGATTTCAAATATAGAAACAAAAGTACATCACAGACGTTGCTCAGGTAACCCAGTCAAGACTTGTCCACGAATTTTATAGTGGAACACTTTATGTTTGAAAATTTCCTTTTAAATATCATATGGACAATGTAAGCTGTCAGTGGGTGTGTAGGTGTGTGTGTGAGTGAGACATACATATTAGACAACCCAGTCAAGTGGTGCTTTCAGCCTGCTATGATCTCAATAGAAATGGTTGTTTTTTTCTCACATAAATGTTTTGTACCTTATGTTCTCAATTAGTGTTTAACAGAAATAATGTCTTAAAAGATAGACATCAGTTTTCTAAGTCAGTAGTTTAAAAGGCATTTATAATGGAAATCTTATTGGTGAAGTAACATTTTTCAGCTTTTAATTTATAACAGAAATGCTCATGTTCCTTATACCATGTTTATATTCCATAAAATATGTGACTAAATTCATATTTTACAATTTTGTTCAGTTTTGAATGCATACAGAAGTGCTCTATTTGTGAACCCCTGCAATAACTCATTATATAAGAATGTTTTAGTTAATGGAAACTGCATTATTTCTCTTTTACTAATAAGATTAAATCTGTTAAATGTATCATGTTGGCCAAGTCCACATTAAAATGTAAACTTTAGTTTGGGTTTTAATTGAGAAAGTAAGTGTCTCTGAAATGAAGTGTTAAAAATGTTGTTGTTCTGTTATCTACTCACCTAGATCACTTTAAAATCCTAGATCTTCAACCCATTAGATTTTCCTATATCTAGACATGTACATACTTGTATGTATGTAAAAGATAATATTGAGCTCTGATAGTTACATAGGTTTGCAAAAATATTATTCACATCCTTTTGTCTAAAACTAAAAGGTTGGTGGTCTATATAAAACATTTTTCTGCACCTGTTGTGAGAAAGCACTATTACCATCACTGTAGGAGCAGTCACTTTACTCATCTTTGACTAAAAGTACAAGAGACTTGGGGTTGGATAAGTGTTTATGTGTGATTTGGAAGGGAACTTTAGGAGACAACATCTACTTCTTTTTCTAGCTGCAATGATAATAATAAAAACACCTGAGGTCGTTCCTGCTTTTGCATAGTACTTATTAAAGAAATAAAATTTAATTGTTGTAAGGTGTATCAGAGATGAAGTGAACAGATTGGAATTGTTGTAGAGGATCCCTTGGAGACTGTAGTAAAAGTGACTGTCATGAAGAAACTTAGTAGCAACTTGAAAGTGAAAATAAATCACCTAAAAGCAGTTTTGTTTCTTTTTCACCAATAAAATTAAATCTATTAAGTGTATCATGTTGGCCAAATCCACAATAAATGTAAGTTTTAGTTTGGGTTTTAATTGTGAGGGTAAGTGACTCTGAAATGAAGTGTTAAAAATGTCTTTCTGTTATCTGTTGCACATGTGGGGTAAATAATTACTAATTTAACAAGTACTAAAGCTTGAAATTGAGTTGCTTTGAAATGAAGCCAATGCAATCTTATCTATATAATTAGTATTATTGTCAGTTACTTGTATTCCAGAAACTTTCTTATTTGGGAGAGAAAAATAATAGAGTTGATAGCCAGGATACTGGGAATTGCAATTCGAACCTTCAAGATCATATCTATTGTGTAGTTCTTTCTGGGTTCTCTTTCCTGCTGTGTTCTTCATAGTAGTACTGTGAACCACTGAACTTTAAGTAGACCTATGTAAGTTGAAAATATATCAGCAATGAAAATATCTTCTGTCACTTATATGCTTTAAAAAAGAGAGAAAGAAAAAGTGAGAACCGTGTATGAAGGGCAATCTCATTGGGTTTATTACAATAAGAAACTACAATATGCAAAACATTGACAAATATATTCTGCGTAAGACCTTAATGGCATTGATTTACATCAAGTTTTTAAATTAAATATACTTGAATTTACAACTTGAACCAGTAATATGAATCAGATACATAGAACCACTTTGAAATTTAGTGATTTTCTTTTTTTTTTTTTTTAATGGATATAAATATATAGATGCAGAATGGCTTTTGGTTCACAAGTTGGAATAAACTATAAATTTCCATTCACTTAATTTGTATTGTTTTCATTTGTCAAAATTAGATGAAGAACCTGTACTAGAATGAAGGAAAATATTTGTCACATCAGATACTAACCTATTTGTATTTATGACTTTCAGTACATATATTTTTACCCTTACAGTAGATTTCATATTTACATTCCAATAGCATTTATGACTAGGAATAGTGATTAGTAGTGATGCTCCCAAATGAGTTTAAAAGAATAGAGGGGGAAAAAATGAATTAACGGCCTACCATTTTTATTTAAAGCTAAGCTCTGATGTTTGAGTACAGAGATTTCATATTACATCTTTGACCAATTAATGGTTATCTGAATATTTTAATTATTTTAATATTTTTATAATTCTAAAAAATAACAACTAAAGTTTTACAATTCTAAAAAAAGCAAAATAATCTTGAATCTTAAAATGCATATGGACTTGAAAGTTGTTATATTTTTCCAATAATTCTCAGTTATTTTTCCAATAATTCTCCATCAGTAATACTGGAGATTGTGGAAGGTCAGGAAGTTTCAGGCTTTCTGGATTGTTGATTTATTTCTCCCCCTTGGAACAGGGAATGCACTTTTCCTGGAAATAAGCTCCCTATCTAAAATTAGCCAGAATTGTCTCTAGGATGCTTATCTTGACTTTGTAGAAATTGACTGAAGCCTTTACCCTTTGTTTCCCTCCCAAATAACTTCAGAATTGTAGCTAACTCCGGGAGTTGGTGATGGACAGGGAGGCTTGGCATGCTGTGATTCATGGGGTCTCAAAGAGTCGGACATGACTGAGCGACTGAA
The DNA here is from genome assembly GCF_049115385.1 of Moschus berezovskii. Taxonomy (NCBI): domain Eukaryota; kingdom Metazoa; phylum Chordata; class Mammalia; order Artiodactyla; family Moschidae; genus Moschus; species Moschus berezovskii. The sequence continues at coordinate 66,181,825 of NC_142462.1, forward strand.
CTGAACTGAACTGAATGTTTGACATGCTTTAACTTTTTGAATTGTAATTATACTTTATCATAGCATCTCTTCAATTTATTTTAAATTGTTGCCTATGGGTAATCACGTTGGAGTTCACTTTTTCCATATTCAAGTAAATTTTTAGTTGTAATCTAGAAAAGAAGAAAAGAATGTCTTACTCTATTTTTTACCTCGTTTGTTCTAAAATTTCCTATTTATTTTTTAATATTTGAATTTTCTTTTCTGATTTGGTTTATTGCCACTGTATGTAGGCTCAAGAGGGAATTAAATAGTTTTATGGATGAAAGATTAATAATGGGTTATAAATTTAAAGATAGAAAAGTTGTTATAGTAATAGAATGCATTACATCTATTCGCATTCAAAATCCAAATATCTGAGATCCAAAATCTGCACTTTTAATTTGTAGAGGATGATGTTATGGAGAGAATCCAGTAGACTCCTTTATGAACATAGATAGAGTAAAACGGAAAATCAGATAACTTAAGTTTTGGACCTCATCAATCACATAACTTATATGGTCTACATTTCCTCATGAATAAAATGAAGTATTTCCTCTCCTCTGAATTCATCTTCAATAGATGTTTAATATAATAAGCATCAATTCAGTTCAGTCGCTCAGTCGTGTCTGACTCTTCGCGACTGCATAGTCCACAACACATATAATTTATTTAATGCACTTCTATTTCAGATTGCTGAGGATGTTCACTAGAAACAATGATGTATTTTTGAATATAACCTTTGTTTCCCTCCCAAATAACTTCAGAATTGTAGCCAACTCTGGGAGTTGGTGATGGACAGGGAGGCTTTCTAAAAATAGAAAAAATTTTTAAAGAACATCTTCAGCAACCTAAAATAGGAATACAATTTAAGTATGTTTTATCGATAGGATGAAATATTATGCAGTCATTAAAAATCTGTATTTGTGAAGAATTCAATGACAGCACATTCATGATATTGTTTTAAGTGAATACATGAAACTAAAAAATGGATTGCAATGTTATGTTAATTGAGCCAGGAGTTATGATTATGGTCAATTCTTTTTTATACCTTTGCACTTCACTATATTGTAAAAGGTCTGCAGCAAGTTTTTATTATCTTTATAATCAGAAGAAAACTAAATATTCAAAAAAATAAGATAAAGGTGATTGAAGTAATGACTTCTAAGTTTCATTCTAAATTCTCTAAAATGGTTTATAGTGCCATGGCCAAAGGGAAGAATATCGATATCACAGATGTGATTGGGTAGAAAATGTTTCAATTATGAATGTCTCTATGGAAGATCTCTGTACCAGACCTCTTGAATATATCATCATTGTACAATGAAAGAAAGTGTCCAGGCTTCTCATAATATGGGTTCACTAATGTATGACTTCAATTCAGATTTCCAGTGTGAAAAATATACTTTGTTAGTATCCTTTAATGTTTTTATTATCGTCTGAAAATGTTTTTCAGTACATATTACTGCTTGATTTCACTGGAGTATGCATTAGAGATAGCTCTTGATTGCTTAGAAAATTCAGAAAGCACTTCTCTTAATAATTTTTTGCTCCGTGAAAGACATTATAACCTTTCCCTTTACCATCCCTACTTCTGTGTAGATGGAATTAATATAATTTCTATTGAGGTATGTTCTTTGCCACCACGCAAAAGTAACTGATTACAATAGATATTGTTGAATTTTCTGCTTGCTTTAGAAGGAAAGCACGTAAAAGTCATGCTTTTTTTTGTATGTGTGTGCACATAGCTATGAATTTTCAAATAGTTATTTTTAACTATTTTGGATTAGCAGACTGTTCATCAATTAAAAGACAGGCAGCAGTTCTTTTTTTGATTTATTATAAATATTCATTTTATTACTTATATTTGAAATGGTTTCATAGATACCCATTCTTTTTGGTGAAAACATAGATTGACCCTTTCTATGGCCTTCATTTAGCTTGCACCTTCCCTATCTTTGAATTTCTTTCAGTTAGTTTAATCTAGTTTTAATTTATGAGGCACTGAAATTCATTCGTTACTTGCTGCATAAAGATTTGTTGTCAGAATGTATGTCATAGTTGAAATTCTTGGGTTATAGTATCTAAAATAATGTTTTTAATTTCATTCACCAAAGGATATTAGGGAGAAAAAAAAAACCTTTGGTATAAACATTTCAGGTGGCATGACCTTTCTAATCTATATAAAAGTGTTTTGACTTTTAGATTTGTGGTCAGAGTGTCACCTTGTGAACAGTTTGTATGTAGGAACCATGAAGCAGACCTGAACAATTTGGTGCAGAAACTATGTATGATATACTGCCTCTATCTGAGAGTGGAAACCAAGGAATTATACTAAATATGAATTCTTTTTAGTTCCAAGTCATTTGGAAAAGAGCTAACCCAATCACTTATTTCATAGATGCCTAATTAAATAAAATACTAGCCCCCTAAAATTTTTTCTTGAAGGAATTATGCCTAATAGATAATAGTTTTTAAATAATTGAGCATTAGAAATATTCTTTCTTAATTAAATGATTGATGATCTAAAAATGATAATCTATAAGAAAACACTGAAGATGAAAATTCCATTAAACTCCTTTTGAACTTAGTGAAATTCAAAACATTTTTTTACTTTTTACAAAAGTACCAAAAAAGTAAAAGAGAGGAAAAGTAAAGTGTATGTTTTCCTATCATGTAAGTCTTTCATTCTGTCTTCAAGACAAATTTTTGAACTGAATATTGATTCAGTTATCCATATTGATTTTAGCCTAGATTGTGCTGGCTGGAATGGGTCAGGAGAGATGAGGATTGTATTAATTACAAGAGAGTACTAGATTAGGTAATATGTGGGAAATGAACATTGAAAGAGGTTTATTAGTCATTCTATTTTGAATTTTCTCCCTGTGTTATGCATTTTTGGTAAAAAAGAAAAAAAGAAATATAGTATGTGATTAGGCAACAAAATAAGGTTCTTGGAGATACAACGGGGCTAAAAGGAAGAGAAAAGGAAAGAGTATTATATCTTATAGACCAACTGACAAAGGGAAGCATTGGAATGGAGTTTGGGGACATGTTTGAAAGATTTAAAGAGTGTAAGGACAGAGATTCAAGTTGTGGATGATAGGAGTGCACTGAACCTGGGAGTCTCCCCAGTGCTTTCACCACTATCGTCAAGAGATGCCTTGATGCCTAGGAAGAGCATAAGTGGGTCAATAGATAAAATGACTGAGGTATAAGCCCAGCCTGGAAGGAGGCAGACAAATAATAGGGCAGAAACAACACAGCACTCTAAGTAGAGGGGTGAGACAGATCCTCTTAGAAGAGTAGACATTTGTGTACTGAAAACCCATAAGTAAAACCTACAAAATCTTCTGAGAGGGTTTGGTAAAACAGAGTGTTCTGAAATCCATGAAAATAATAATTATTTGGTACAATCTCATACTGCAAAAAACACTCTGGATGCTGCATGTTTTGTGAATGAAGTGGTTTATGCTTGGAGTGGTTAATATGTTTCAGCTTCATTGGAAACATTGTTTGAACAGTACAGAATATTCTTGTGGACTTATGAGAATGAATTGACATTTCATTTTATGTATTGTTGAAGTGTAGCATTTTCCTTGTGTAAATTCTCTTCCACAGATAGAATAACTTTTATTTAAAATCAGCCATCTTCAAATAAAGAAAAAGGTCATTAGACTATGTTGACAGAATTCAAGTTAAGTGTTTTATTCACACTTTCTTTGAAATATGTTGCTTAGACTTTAATTGGTTGTATTTTCCAGTTTCCTTGTAGTACATGCTATTGTTCATTAAAATTTTTGTTAGGAACTAAAACAATCTCTCTTTGTAGAAGAATATTTGTGATAGAAGTCCCTTGGTTCCTAAAATCATAAAAGCCTACTTTGTTGTTTTCCTTCAATTGTTTTTCACAATTTCTTTTAAACAGTGCCAGAACCTAGCAACCTCACATATTTTACTTATGTATAATTCTTACTTGGCTGGTATAGACAAAAGCATGCATTTCATAAAAAGGCCAAAGCCAATGAGAAGAAATGCCATAATAATGAAAATATCTGTATATCCAAAGTGCTAAGTCTCAGAAAAGAATCAATTCTCTAGAGCAGTATTCAAAACAGAGAAATGTTCATGCAGCAGAAAGAAATTTAAAAAACCCACAAAAATCACTTAGGATCAGCATCACTGTTGGTTGGATTTAGTTATAATACAATTTGAACATTTATATATATTATATCTATATATGTATATATGATTGTTTTTAAAGAGCATGGAGACATAATACCAACGAGAGCTAGTGGTGAAGTACATCTTCCTCCCCATGAGAACAGAGACAAACTGAGCTTCCATTTCTACCAAATCAAATTTTGTTTGTTTTAATTATTCTGCTAGCACAGAAATCATTTTCCACATGATTTCATTTTCAGATAGGAGAGATATCAGCAGAATTGTCATTAAACTTCATTGCAGATACTGTCCCTTAGGGCCATTTAGTTAGAATTAAGCATGTCCATTACACTAGAAATGTTATATTTACTGACAGTGGGTCAGGAGACAAAAATTAGTGAATTATATGCAGTATTATCAATTTAGCAGTTTTACAAATTCTCAAAAATTTTTAAGTGGGATTGAAATCCTTATCTTATTATTTATAAGACATAATCAGTGTCTATATTACATGTCTACATAAAAAAATAAAATGAAAAATATAAGGAGCTCAAAACAATAAACAATATAAGGAGAAAAAAAATCAACTCTTGAATACTTTGCAGTTTAAGGTTTGAGATTGAATTTCCTCATTTCAATAGATATTTATTTATAAAATATGTACGATTTCCTGTCTACCTCTCCTAATATGCAAATGCAAAGCAATGTAAATGACTCTGTCTTTCTACTGAGCTTCTGAGAGATGACTTTCTTTAGAAATTTTTAATTTTCCTAAAGCTTTTCTTCACTCAGTTCAGTTGCTCAGTCGTGTCCGATTCTTTGCAACCCCATGAACTGCAGCACGCCAGGCCTCCCTGTCCATCACCAACTCCCGGAGTCCACCCAAGCCCGTGTCCATTGAGTCCTAAAAAATGGCTTTGCTTTGTGTCAGTATCTTATTGGGCTGTTTCCTGAAAAAACTTGCAAGAGTATTAAAAGATCAGTTTGATTGTCAAAGACAGACGATTCTTTTCTGTATAATGGAGCCATATATGGAGTCTGTAATTGTAAAATAACCATAGTTTTAGATATTATCCACTGGAAGACCCATGCGGGTTTGTGTTATGTTAACATTTGTCTAACTTGATGAATCAAACAAGTGAAAATGGAATTCTTTATTACAGTGTCAGAGTCAGAACACTGAGGTATGTTCTACTGATAGGGCATCACAGGCCCCATCACTTTTTCACAAAATAACATTGATTCCTATAATACGGTTCCTAGGTATTCTGCTCCAACTCATCCTCCTGTCAGCAAGAGTTTTTCTTAAAAGAACTCTGATCACATCATTTCACTTCTTGAAATAATATCATCAGCTGACAGCACCTATCATGCTTAATGAAGAAATGTTAGAAGCTTTCCCTCTTAAATAAGAAATAAGACAAAAAGGTTAGCTTACCACCTCTGTTCAACACTGGGCTAAAGGTCATTGCCAGTGCAGATTAAGGCAAGAAAAAAAATAGAAAATGTGGCAATTGGAAAGGAAAATTCCAAAGTTTTTTTGTTCTCAAGTGTATTATTGTATAGTTAGGAAACCTAAGAGGAATCTGCAAAATTATTCAGACAAATACACAAGTTTATTTGTGTAAGAGCTATCATATTAGGTGATAAACAGGTCTAGACTTCATCAACAAATAGAAAACACCTTTAAAGAACTTGCCATTTGAAATAGCAATAAAAAATGCAGGATAGTGGTTAGCTTTGGAAGGCATGTAGGTGGAGATGGGTGAACAGGGACACCAAATTACTGGTACTCTCTTAAACCTTAAACAGGCTGGTAATGATGTAGCTGTTCATTATATTATGTGTTATACTTTGTATGTCTGAAGTGGAATATTTTCAATAACTACATAAATATTAAAAGTTGGCTTCAGTGGCCACACAAAACTCATGGCAGATCTTTCTAATATGTTTGGGTCATGGGGTATGGAGGTACACATACCACACGTCTAAATATTTAATAGCTATAAATCAAGTTGATCTTTTCTTTTAACTTGATAATGATACCTGCTTATGGCTAAAACCAGCAAACATATGAAAGATGATGGAATTTAATTATTATAAGTCTACATATTCTACTGGAAGGCCTGGGATGTTTGAAAAAGTAATGTAAAACATATAATTCATAAATTATTATATTTTTATTCATAAAATTTTTCTGGCCTCCATTTTAGCAAAATCACAATATTGTTATAATATTTTCACATATTTGCATTTTACTTAATAATTATATAAAGGATTAAAATATTTAATTGCATTAGAGTATAGAAAATGTGAATATATATTTATCAAAATGTAAATGAAAAGTAAATTTAAAAAATGGAAAAGTAATTTTTTCAAATTTTTCTAAAAATTTTTTGTAAAATATCAAAAAAACAAGAGTTGGTGATGGACAGGGAAGCCTGGTGGCTGCAGTCCATGGGGTCGCAAAGAGTTGTAAACAACTGAGTGACTGAACTGAACTGAAAATATCAAAAATACCTCTTAAAAGTCAAAAGGCAAAGTGACTACTAATGAACATAAAAATTATATTAAAATTATTGAATTTTTAGGTATTAAAAGAATTTAATCTTTTTAAATATTTTTATAAAAGCATATCTATTTACAGTTTGAGGGTTTGAGTTCCATATATTTGTCCATGAAAAGAGTCTATATTACCCTTTATGCATATCATATCCTAAACTACATATATGCAAATTTAAGAAGCACTTTTAAGCTTTTAAATTTTTTGCTCAGGAGAGTAATGAATAACAAGAGCCATGTCTGCAAGACTGATCTGGGAAAATAATGAGAGATTAGATTACAGATAGACCACAGGTAGAGAATGCAATTACTCAATGATTTTATTCGTTGAAGTGGGAGATGATAAAGTGGCAATAATAAAAATATGAAGAAGTGGGTTGATTTGAGTCCTTAGGAAACAAGAATTGATTGGATTTTTGTTAGATTCCTTTGACTAGAATTAACTCACCATATCTGTTAGGGAAGTTCCCAGCTCAAATACTCAGTTACCTTCATGCTTACCTGTGATGGATCAAATCTTAAAATTGAGCATGATGAGCTTAATCATAATGATAGTTTTTTGATGATCTTTATGTGGAAGAACAAAAGATGGAAGTGACAAGGTAATGTCTCCAAGCTTCTTTGGTTAGCAAAATGTATGTAGAGATATTGTGGCAGTCTTGGCTACCTGGTGAGAATTGTGCTCATACTGATTAGACTTGCTGTTCTGACCTTAGAAAAGAGAACTGAGTTTTGCTTATGACTCATTAGCACTTATAGACAAGTATTCCATCAAAATTCTGTTGTCAGGACTTTCCAGGTGGTCTAGTGCTTAAGACTCCAGGCTTTTACTCTAGAGATGCAATTTCCACCCCTAGTCAGGGAAGTAAGATCCTACATGCCACTCAGAGTGCTCCCTCTTCTCCCCACAAAAAAACCGTTTCTCTTCTTTTACATTTAGCATCCATGTCAGCTGATCAACTACTCATCCATTTCACAGACCTTCTCTGCTCTTTTTCTAAAGTTCTCACCTATTTCAAAAGGTGAGAAGGTGAATCAAAGAATGCAGAGGCTAATGAGAAGGAAACATTATGTAAAATAAATATTTTGATTGCTGGCCGACAGAAAAGCAGGTTTAAAATTTTCTTTTCACTGTTGTTATTTAATGTTATTATTTGAAATGTAGATATATATACTTCATTTCAATAGTTTTAGGAAGCAAGAAAAAAATCATTAGTTTTGATGAAGGAAGGATATAGAGTATTTGCACTAATTTCCACTTACATTAACTGATCATCCCTTTAACTAAAATTTTAGTATTAAATATAATGGTATTCTGTTCAGTGGAAGGAAAGGGGAAATTATATGACTTCATCAAGTTGTAGAATTTGGGACCTTGCTTTTTTCTAAATCACTAAACCTGGTTTTCATAAAGGTAATAATTATTAACTAGAATTTACTTTAGACTAACAACTACATTAGGCTAAGGTTTTATGTAGACCCCCAGTGATTTTATTTATAGTTGAAGAGCTTTAACTGAACATTTTCAAAGCTACTTAAATCTCCCTTGTTGTGCAATGTATTTGCCTATTCCCTACAGAGGCTTTAAACTCTATCTGCCTAGTATTTACTGAGAAGTTGCAGTCAAATGAAAGATTCTTCTCAAATGAGCCATGACTATATTTAGGTTGTTCATATAAATTAAGTTTCACTTCACAAAAGAAAACCTAATAAGATTATAAATTATGTAATTTCTCCAAGTCATTATGGAATTATACCATCTCTGGTCTAGGAAAAGTTCTAACCTTAAAATATTTGGTCCAGAGGCTTTTAAAACAAAATTACTTAATTTTATGCTTCTTTTGACATTAAAGCAAAAAGCAAACCAAAAAAAAAGGTATTTGTTCAGTCTTTCAAACAGAAAATTTATGTTCTGCATAGGGAATGGTAATACCATTAAATGAATGAATTATTCTTTAAATCTAAAGACATGATTTCAATGGACTGTTGTCTTCATATTCCATGCATTACCCCGAAATGACTGAAAACTAATGGAACAAAATGGGCAAGGCCATTTAAAGTCATTCATCAAAGTGCATGGTATTTAAATTACCTTCTTGCCCAGATGGACATTGCCAGTTAACTGTTATATCTTTTCAAGTAATATTTACTATTGAGTCACAAAAGTATACTTTATAAGAATTTTAAATAAATTTTCAAGAGTAAGTTTTCATTTTATTTTATTTCAGTCACCTAATACTTTATATTTTAATTTGGGAGGGGAAAAATAAATCCTACCATGCTTTAGCTGAAGTATTTTTCTCTTTAGATTAAACTATTATTTGATTTCAGAGAGGTCTCTCTACAGCCTTTGTATATTTCACATAAACATATTGTATCCATGTGAATTTTTATTCTGTGCTTCTTCACCCTGTCACTACCCCTAATTATCTCACTCATTCTTTTGGAGTTCATTGTCTATAGCACCTTTTTGTTTATTTGTTTTAGCAAAGGAGAATTACTATTTGGTTTTAAGGAAGAATATGAATAAGATATCCTTTTTGAAAAGGGTTTAAATAGGATATACCTGTGTATGAGAACATTACCCTAAATTGATATATGGTTATCCTTTAGGTTGAGGAAGAGTGCCTTCTTTATGCAGTTATTTTCTATATTCTCTGTTTTTAATTCCTCAAAATCTCACTATGGCTATAGGGACTTTTACCATGATCTTTTGCAAAGTATATCTGTTTGAATGTGCTTTCCTATAACTTCAATCTAGTTTAAAAATAAACCAACCAAAAACATCAGGAATCATGCCAAACAGAATGATTTACAGATGCATGGGATATATGATCTATATTCTTCTTGCTTGATTGAAAATAAACTGGCCTAGAGTAAACTATAATGTCATCAAAGCTCTTTATACATTCTATGTTCTTAGCCTCTATTTCTTTTAGCACACAGTAGAAGCCTCCCTTCTGCCTTTGGTGTCCAGATCTCACCTGCTCTCAAAATTCTTTTCTTCCCAGAGAGCTCAATGGTAAAGAACCCACCTGACAAGCAGGAGATGAGGGTTTGATCCCTGAGTCAGGAAGATCCCCTGGAGAAGGAAATAGCAACCCACTCTAGTATTCTTGTCTGGGAAATCCCATGGACAGCAGAGCCTGGCAGGCTATAGTCCATGGAGTAGTAAAAGAATCTGACATATCAGCAGCTAAACAACAACCACCCCTCCCCAAAGGAGGAAATCTAATAATCTTTTAAGACAGAGAAAGAGAGAGAGAAAGGGTTGGGGCATCTGGGAAGGTGGGGAGAGAAATCAATACTATCTTTTGCAAGTATTACTTTCAACTTTTTATAATTGTAGCATGAACTTTCTCTTCCACTCAACATCCCCATATAAAGAAAATCTAATAAAGCAGTAGAAATAAGGTTGCAAGCAGAGGAATTATTTTTGTGGGGATGGCTCCCTCAAAGTATCATGAAGTTCCCTTGCTTGTCCCTGAGAGCAATGGTGAATAACAATTTGAAGTGGCCTCCTACCCAGCCTTACCCTGAGTCGATGCCCCACCCCAAGGCCTTCTGAAACTGAGGGAAGCCCAATCCCATGTCCAAAGCTGTGCACTGCTTCCCAAAGTTACAATACATATCACGGTTGGTGCCTCAGACTCTCAATCCCTAGGGTTGGTCATGTGCCAATCCTGAGCTGAGTCGATGCCCCACCCCAAGGCCTTCTGAAACTGAGGGAAGCCCAATCCCATGTCCAAAGCTGTGCACTGCTTCCCAAAGTTACAATACATATCACGGTTGGTGCCTCAGACTCTCAATCCCTAGGGTTGGTCATGTGCCAATCCTGAGCCAACTAACTATGACCTGTGGAACAAAATCTAGATGAGAAAGGACTGACGGGCCTATGATGCCCATCCTGGAACAATCAATCTTTGTCAAGTAGTGGAACACCATGGTAGTCATAGCTTGCATCAGGCTTCTACTTCTAGATCAACTAGTGTGGCCAGAAGGCAGTATTACACAAAAATTGTGGCAGTCCTGTTGCAGGAAGGGGGACCTCTTCCAGGACCCGAAACTGGGCTCTTGTCTAACACACAGAAATGAATTGTCCAAGGAGATACGTGCTGACAAAGCAAGAGATTTTATTGGGAAAGGGCACCCAGGCAGACAGCAGTAAGTTAAGGGAACCCAGGAGAACAGTTCTGCTACATGGCTTGCATTCTGGGGTTTTATGGTGATGGGATTAGTTTCCAGTTGTCTTTAGCCAATCATTCTGATTCAGAGTTCTTCCTGGTGGCACACACCTTGTTCAGCCAAGATGGATGCCAGTGAGAAGGATTCTGGGAGGTGGTCGAACATGTGGTGTCTCCTTTTGACCTTTCCCAACTCTTCTGATTGGTGGTGGCTTATTGGTTCCATTTTCCTTACCAGGACCTCCTGTGGTAAAATAACTCATGCAAATGATTACCATGGTACCTGGCCAGGGTGGGTGGTTTGTCAGTGTGCTTCCCCTAACAGTCCCATGGAAATCTTATTTTGCTGATACCAGTGTAGAGAAAGGAGTTGTTGTCCCCAGTTTCTGCAGGGTGTGAATAGGTCACACTGTCATAGAATAAAAGGTAGAAAGCATACACCCTGTAGCAAGAGACAGAAAGCGCTATGATGTTCACAGAACTTCCAGCAGGAAAGAAATGGATAGGCTTCCATGAATTCAAAGAAAAGACAGAATTTGTGCTTCTGAGCAAATGAGAAAGTAACTTTCTAGAAGTAGAGAACAAGTTAGAAGCAGGGAGGTAGAAGCCTATAGACCATATACTGGGTATTTGAGCAATTTTATATTTTGATGGAAACTCAGTTGTGGGAAGGGCAAATTCTGAAGCCATGACTAAGAACCTTGATCATCACACAAAGAAGTCTGAATATTATCCTTTGGGCTGTGAAGCACTCAGAAGGCTTTTGGGCAGCGTAGAGAAATGATAATAACAGCAATTTAGGAACACTAATCTGACGGTGTGCTGTAAAATGAGTTGGAGAATGAAGCAAAAGGTGAAATACCTTACCCTGCAAAAATGCTGTATACACATCCATAGTATACAAATTAGGCCAAGAGTTCATACCTAAAAAACACTAAAGGGAGGTTATTAGAAATGCAGATGTCTTTACCTGTCCCTTACAGATTTTGGTGTATAAGTGTGAAGTGGGGCTTTGAGATTTGCTTTTTTTTTTTTTAAGCACCAGGTGATGCTTTCAGAAATGCAGGTCTTGGAATGCAATCTGGAGAATCAGTTTAGGATCTGAGTGTGAAAGAGTCCTGGTTCATCCTTGAAATTTGCTCAGCTCAGAGCCCTGGATTTCAGCCTTGGTTTTGGTGTAATATATCTGAAGTCAGAGCCAAAGCAGAAGCTTGAAGACATGCAGCCTTACTTCTCTCCCAAGTTTCTGTGGGCTCTATTTCGTGTGGTGCCATCTCTCTGTGGATAAGTCAACTGGAAATTTTACAGCATGACTCACCGAGGAATAGCACTGAGTTCTGTGGTTTTGGTGGGGGAGCAGTGCCAGAAAAGATTAATGTATTCTGTTTTAAGACTGAAGTGAGGTTATTTTATGTAGCTTCAAGATTCCTTCTCTACTTGCAGTCTATGCAGATCCAAATTCAGTACAATTTAAATGACAAAGGGTGATTTGGGCTGTTTAACAAATGGGATATTGATATTAATCATCAAGTTTTTGGAGCTTCACCCTGAACAGAGTGGGGAGTGATAAGTCCTCCTAGGAGTCCTTACACAGATGCACTGTATTAGTAGACTTTGCTTGGCTATTCTTTGTTCAATAATTAATTAGAAGTCTTTTCAAAAATCTCCTTATGTTTCCTGAACTTGGAGCAATAAAAATTTTATCCTGTGCTGATAAATTCTAAGATTCATATTTAGATTGATTTAATATGTGTTCCAGTTAGTATGTATTTATTTTGTTTTTAATCTTATTGTTAGTTGTTCTTGTATGACAGTTTAAGATTAAAAGCTGCTGAGAGTCTGAAGCTGTGCTAAGATTTTCTTTGCATCCTCTTCCTTTTCACCATTCTACCTTTCTTCAGTCATTTTCTTTGTCAGCCCAGATAGATGCCTAGGCTTTGAAGAGTTGATTCATTCATTTGGCTTAGGGTGTGTCATGGTTACGTTCATGTTGCCAAAACCAGTGATCTTTCCCATGTATTCTTCTTATTTAGCCTTTCAACGGTTTTCTATATAGTTGACCACTTCCTCTTTAAAACATATTGAGAATTTTTTTCTCTTAGCTTCCTTGAAACTGTACAACCAGTCATTTTTTTCTCTGCTTCTTTTCACTTTCATTTTTCTCTCCCCTGGCCTGCCCCTGAGCTCTATCCTATTCTCTCATCCCTATTTAAAGCTCTCCCTGAGAAAAAATGAATCTAATGTCTTTAAAAGATGTATTTTATGCACTGGTATTCAGAATTATATCTCCAGATTGATCTTATCACACTTGGATAGTCAATAAGCATCTCACATTTAACATGTCTAGAGTGAAATTCTTTGTTCCTTCCCACTCCCATCTTCTTTCCTCAGATTTCCCAGATTTTAGTAGATGACATCACCGTCTATCCAGTTACTCAAGCCAAAAAGCTCAGAGTCCTTAATGTCTCACTTTTTATCACTCCCGTCTGCACCGTACCATCAGAGCCTGGTAATTCTGCCACCATCATATCCTAAACTTGCCTTATTTCACCCACTTCTGTTACTGCCTCTCTCACCCAAGTCATCATGAGGTCTCACCACGTGAGGTTCCTTAACTGGCCCACAAGCTTTCCTTCTTCATTTTCTAAACTCTAATATCCAGATAGCAACTGGGGCCATCTTACCCACAAATCAGGCCTCTCTCCTACAAGAAACACTTCAGTGGCTCCTGTTGCTATTAGAATTAGAAACCTTCTCCACAGCATTTTCTCTGACTCACTTGACCATCACCTTCAGGGGTCCCGCATCAGGTGGCTCCTGCATCTCAGTCTTCCCTATGCTCTGCACCACTCTGGTCTTTCAGTTACTTAAACAGGCCGTAGGTCTTCTGTACTAGGCAGATCCTCTTCCTTGAATTCTCTTCCCTTAGGTCTTTCTGCAGCTGGCTCCCTGTTTTCCCCAGTTTGGAGAAGATTTTGCTGTGTACCCAGTTTAAAGTGAAACACACACACACACACTTCTGCCATCACTATTATTACTGTGCTATTTTTTTCATAACTTACCACTATCTTATTTCACTTCTTTATTTACTTTCTTTTTTAAATCCCCACTAAATAGAAATTAAGCTTCATGAGATCAAGAACCATGTCTTTCCAGTTCACTGATATAAAACAGTACCTGGCTCATCACAAGCACTTAATACATTTTTTTTTTTAATGGATAAGTGGTTTTCTGATCTGTGAATGAACTTAGCTCTAATGGTGCCTCCTGGTTTAGAAATAAGTTAGTGGAACGTATCCAAGAACATCTTTGGAAAAAAAAGACTGTCTGTTTGTAGAGGCCAGTGGAGGTTGGAATGGTGTACTTTCCAAGAAGCAGTGGATGACTCTAGAGAGTGATATGGATTCCACCTTAAAAACAAAGTGATGATCCAGAAATCTCACTTCTGGGTATATATCCAAAGGAAATAAAACCATTATCTCAAAGAGGTATCTTTACATGTACATGAATGTACATGTTCATTGCAGCATTATTCATGAGACAAAATATAAAGACATGCTAAGTGTCCATGAGAGGATAAATGAATAAAGAAATATTGTACATACATGTTGTACATACAGATGTACAAAATATTGTACATACAAAAATGTACATATATGTGCCCACCATAATTTCTTCATTCATTATGTGCATATATATATATATATATGCATACACACAGAAAGGTATATTTATTATTCGGCTGTGAGAAAAAAGGAAATGTTACCATTTGCTGCAACATGATGGACCTTGAGGGCATTGTGCTAAGTGAAGTAAGCTAAAGAAAGACAAATATTGTATGGTATCTCTTACATGAGACATTGAAAGAAAAAAGAATTCATAGAAACAGAGAGTTGTAAAGTGCTTGCCATGGGCTGAAGGACTGAATAAATTGGGAGATGTTGGTAGAAGGGTGCACACCTTTACATTAAGATGGATAGTCTCTCAAGAACTAATGTGTAACATGGAGAGTACAGTTAACAACACTATATGTATAACTGAAATTTGCTAAAAGAGGAGAACTTAAATGTTCTCACCAACCAGCCCCCAAACTATCTATATACAGACAGATGTGTTAATAGCTAAATGAGTAGAATCCTTTCACAATATGTATGGATTTCAAGTCATCACATTGTACACTTACAATCTATTACAATTTTAATTGTCAACTATACCTCAAAGCTAAAAATAATTTTTAATTAAAAAGATTATAGGGAAAATAAGGCTCAACTAAGTAGGCTTTTGCTCTAAAACATTCAGACTCTAATACTAACAATAAAATAAACTGATCAAAAAATAAGTAAATAAGAAGGTGATTCAACCAAAGCAAATAAAATAAGAAATAGCCAAGGTTTCTTACAGATAGAGCACGGGGCTTTTGTGATAAGTAAGTGGACCAGGCTGACTGAAACCTGGAAAAATGGAAGAGTGTACCTACAGGGATGGTAGGAATCTTTGGTGACAACCAAAACTTACCTTCCATATGTAGAGAGCCAGAAGTAGGACTCTAAGATATTGGTTCTCTCAAGGTATTACTGGGATGTTAAGACCATAGAGTCTTATTTAGTACAAAATCATATGAAATGTAGTGGTTAAAAATAAAACTCCCTGAGAAGATAAATCAGAAGCCAAAGCTTCTGATTCCATTTGGAAGCTCTCTAATCTGATTCTTTGTCATCTGTAACTAAAATCTTAGAGCTCTGTTTAGCGTGGGTCAGAATCAATGCTTGATTGAAAATAGAGCTTTCCCATCCTCTGTGAGATACTGATTTGGTAGTACTTGTATGGGTTTTGGCAAACTGTACTTTAGCAAGTAGCAAGTATTCCCCAAATCAAACTAATGCCATCCTAGCGCAAGGTCAGTCATGACTTGATGAACAGTGGTTTAGAGGAACCCACAGTTTTACCTATTCTCACATAGCATTTAGACAAAGTTCAGTATTGTGAGTGCTTGAAGTTTTGCTTGGTAATTTAATTGTTGGTTATTTAGCCATCACTTCATGGGAAATAGATGGGGTAACAGTGGAAACAGTGTCAGACTTTATTTTTGGGGGCTCTAAAATCACTGCGGATGCTGATTGTAGCCATGAAATTAAAAGACGCTTACTCCTTGGAAGGAAAGTTATGATCAACCTAGACAGTATATTACAAAGCAGAGACATTACTTTGCCAACAAAGGTCCGTCTAGTCAAGGCTATGGTTTTTCCAGTGGTGATGTATGGATGTGAGAGTTAGACTGTGAGAGTTAGCTGATCGCCGAAGAATTGATGCTTTTGAACTGTGGTGCTGGAGAAGACTCTTGAGAGTCCCTTGGACTGCAAGGAGATCCAACCAGTCCATTCTAAAGGAGATCAGTCCTGGGTGTTCATTGGAAGGACTGATGCTAAAGCTGAAACTGCAATACTTTGGCCACCTCATGCGATGAGCTGACTCACTGGAAAAGACTCTGATGCTGGGAAGGATTGGGGGCAGGAGGAGAAGGGGATGACAGAGAATGAGATGGCTGGATGGCATCACCGACTTGATGGACATGAGTTTGAGTGAACTCCGGGAGTTGGTGATGGACAGGGAGGCCTGGTGTGCTGTGATTCATGGGGTCGCAAAGAGTCGGACACGACTGAGCGACTGAACTTAACTGATACATAGTGAAACTCTATGCATGTCTCTTTCTAAGAATTGGTTGTTTTAATTATTATAATTATGCACACTCTGCTTTTTCTTTTTTGGTTGAGTCTTGAAAAATATGAGTTTCAGATAACTTATACATTATTTGAATTTATAGGATCTGATTTTAATTATAACATTAGATAGGAAAAATGAGAAAGTATGTTAATTAAATATGTGTTTTCTCTAATTAGTTTTAGTAGCCCCATATACAATTGCTTCTGTATGTGTGCATGCCAAGTCACTTCAGTTGTTTCCAACTCTTTGTGACCCCATGGACTGTAGCCCACCAGGTTCCTCTGTCCATGGGATTCTCCAGGCAAGAATACTGGAGTGGGTTGCCGTTTCCTACTCCACAATTGCTTCTACCTGTGTGATATTCCTGAACTCTGGGAACAGAAATTCCACTGTTACTTGTGTAAGCAGTTCATGTATGGCCAAAAAACCTGAAGAAACTATTTACATTGTAAACATGATTGCATTACCTAGAGAAAAATATTCTTAGAAAAACTTAAAGCTTCCTTTTCAAGAGAATATTAAGCTAATTGGAATTTTTTTTAGTTTAAAAAAATTATTTCCAGAAATTGTTTCATTTTTTTGCATTCTTTTTATATTTAGTTCAGAAACTGTTAAAACTTGGCCATTTTCCAAAACAAAAATTGATTAGAGTGTAGAAAGAATAGAGATAGACTAGTTGATTCAAGGAAAATTATACGTGTGAGAAGCACCAAATACAGAGTTTAGTGGGGGTATTCTTTGCATTACAGTTATTAATTTAAAGACAAGGGATAACTTATTGCTTACATAAACAGAGCAGTGCCTACCCTATGCCGTATATATGTCATGTTCTCTACTATTAGAGATTTTCTGACAGTAAAGCACATTTGAGTAATCTTTGTGTCTGTTGTCTTTGCCTAGCCCAAATCCTAACACTCACAGGGTTAATCCATGTCTGGATTAGACTAGTGCAGTTTAGAACACAATATGCAATCATAGTACTATGATTCACACCCTCTCATCCTTTTAATGATCAAAATTATAACAATATAACATACTGGGCTATAGTTACACTTTGGGTGATTGATTTGGGTTCATGTGGCTAACCTAGCTCTGAGGGTTATCTTGATCCAACATAGCTACTCTTGCTATAACGACTGAATAGACAAATTTCATGCCTCTTGTTTCAATCAGAAAAATGGGCTGGGGGCATATAAAAAACAAAGAAATCCTTAAGCAACATAATATAAGCCAGGTGTTCTTTTTCTCAGCTTGACTTAGTCTTGCTCATCCAATACCTCATGTTTCTCTCTATCACTGAATTTTAAAGTCAGTTACACATTTTTTTTTTTAATTCACAAGAATCTTGTATTCAAAAATAAAAAGAACTTGGGTTAGAAACTTTTTGCTTTAAGTTTGTGTGTCTTTGAAGGTCAGCTGCCTTTAATTAATTGCCGTGTTTTCTGGCTTGGAATGTTGATTATTTTCATCTGGAGCCCCAAAGACCCCTGGGGAGCTCCCAGGGTGACATCCCCTTGACTGAGGAGTGCTGGTGAGGGGCTGAGAAATGTCCGCCTTGCAAACCTCATCGTGAGGATAATGAGTTCAGGCATTTCAGAAACCAACCAGCTTCTGAGAAAGGCACTTGAGTGGAATCCTGCTTATTTTTGAAATTTAAGAGCCTGAGGCTCACCTACTAAATTAAAGAGCTTTCAAACAAAAGCCTGGAGGAACCTGGGGTGGTGGTTGTTTCCCTGTGCACAGGAATGGCCTTACCATTCAACTTGATCTGAAGTGAAATCTAGAGATGAGGCCAAAGAAAAGATACTCAGGGATAGTTAAACTCACAGGAAGTTCTTATAAAAAAAAAAAACATGGTAAGATTTGGGGTAATAAAAATCTCCCCACATATACATAATTTTATTGTTCATACTTATTTTTAAAATTTCAAGGAGTGTTCTCTCACTGCCATGGACTAAACTGTGCCTTCCCCAAATACATGTGTTAAAGCCCTAGCCCCTAATATGATTATATTTAGAAATAGAGCCTTCAGTGAGCAGTTAGCTTTAGATGACATTTATGGAAGTTGGCTGGAGAAGGGTATGGCAACCCACTCCAGTATTCTTGCCTGGAGAATCCCTTGGACAGAAGAACCTGGCAGGCAGTTTACAGAGTCACAAAAAGTAGGACATGACTGAAGTGACTTAGCACATGTGGGAGTCAGGGCCTCATGAATGAATTAGTTCCCTTATAAGCAGAGGAAGACACACCAGCACCCTCTCTGCCATGTGAGGACACTGCAAGAAAACAGCCTTCTGCAAGCCAGGAAGACAGCTCTCATTAGAACCTGACCAGGATGGCAACTCTGACTTCTGGCCTCCAGAACTGTGAGGAAACACATGTCAGTTGTTGAAGTCACCCACTCTATGTATTTTGTTATGGCAGCCTAAGCAGACTGATGCACTCCTATGATAATAATTAATTACAATAGGAATAGATTATTGGTTTACTGTTGTTGTTGTTTAGTTGCTAAGTTGTGTTTGGCTCTCTGCAACCCCATAGACTGTAGCCCGCCAGACTCCTCTCTCCATTGGATTTCTCAGGCAAGAATGCTGGAGTGGGTTGCCATGCACTCCTCCAGGGGATCCTCCTGACCCAGGGATCGAACCTGTGTCTCCTGCATTGGCAGGTGGGTTCTTTACCACTGAGCCTCCAGGAAAGCCCAGGTTTCTGCTTAGGAGGTGTGACTAAAATAATCTCATTGACATAAAATTTCCCTTAACCAATTGTTTACACAAGAGTGTAATTTTTTTGGTATATGATACTGTATCATTGTATTTTCAATTGGTAATTGTAGACTGAGGTTCTTTTCATTCACTTTGAACACTTTATAAAATACCTCATGGCCAGTGTACAGAAAAACCACC
Organism: Moschus berezovskii; assembly: GCF_049115385.1. Taxonomy (NCBI): domain Eukaryota; kingdom Metazoa; phylum Chordata; class Mammalia; order Artiodactyla; family Moschidae; genus Moschus; species Moschus berezovskii. Next base: position 66,201,380 of record NC_142462.1, read on the forward strand.
AGCCACATGTGTGATTTGATTTAGGGAACACTGGAAGCTCCCAGGAACCAATCGATAGATGTGAAATGCCCTAGATTTGAGATTCATTCCTTTAGATTTAAGGCTTTTGTCTCTGGGAAACCCTCAGTCAAATGTCAGTATCCCTCAAAAAATAATGTATTGATACTTCACTAGTATTTTTCTCAGTATAGAGTAATCTTTGAGGTTGGCAAGTTTTATTTTAGGAAGGATGGTTAAGACTCTGAATAAGAAGAGATAAGAATAAGGAGATGGGTCACAACATGTCCACAAAATGGGGTGTTAGAGGGCAGAGCACCCACAGGAGAGCTCAGGTGACAAAAGAAGAGCCCATTGTCACTGAGTGACTAGAATATGCCACTCTGCTCTGTGGCTCAGACAGTTTTCTTTCTCTCTGCCCCTCCTTTATACTTTGAATATTCTCCAATCACTGCCCTTGTATTGTTTTAATCCCCGCTTTTATATTCCAGATACTTATATGACCCTTAAAACTGTGTTTACCTCCAGTCCCCTTTCTGTCACTTAGGCTTTTTGCTGAAATGAATGGTTTTCATCTTTTCTTCTCTTTACCCCCATAAGAAATTACCCAAAGTACAATGATAGCAAAGAGCCTTACTGTGCTTAGTTGCTCAGTCACGGCCAACTCTTTGTGACCCCTTGGACCGTAGCCCGCCAGGCTCCCCTATCCCTGGGGATTCTCCAGGCAAGAATCCTGAGTGGGTTGCCGTGCCCTCCTCCAGAGGATCTTTCTAACCCAAGGATGAAACCTAGGTCTCCCGCATTGCAAATGGATTCTTTACTGTGTGAGCCACCAGGGAAGCCTTAAAATATTAGAATGGATAGCCTATCCCTTCTTCAGGGGATCTTCCCGACACCAAGGATTGAACCGGGGTCTCCTGCATTGCAGGTGGATTCTTTACCAGCTGAGCTACCAGGGAAGCCCAAAAAGCCTTAAGTCTGAACCAAAACAACAAATATAATAGATACTCACGGATAAGTATTTGTGATCAGGCTTTGCTATTGGAAAAGAAAAGGCAATTTTTAAAATGTGTCAATTATGTTCTTAAAATATTATCCAAAGATTATAGAAATCTGTCTGCTAGGCAGAATCCCTTAATTATTTTTTTCTAAAGATACTTTTGCTTTCTATGAATCCCTTTACTCTCATCACTGTGAATTTTTCATACACCTTGACATGCCTAGATGATTTTGATGTAATTCTGCCTTATATTAATTTTTTACGCTATACTTAAGTGCACTGATGCCCACATGCTCCTTAGAAAAACAGGAATAAATGCAAGATTCTTGCTTTATGTTCCCCATGAAAACTGAAGCTAAAATCAAGTTAAATACTATTAATAGCAAGCTGCTTTAACTGTTAGCCTGGGTAATTAAAGAAAATAGAAAAATAAAGAAAAGTCTATATCTAAGATGACTTTTTTCTTTGGGTTCATCACTGCTGCCTAGATGATTGTTTTTTTGAAGGAGAGTATCTTTTGTGATTAAGTCACTTGTCAGATTTGCATTGATATGCAAAGTCTCATTTTATATCTCAAGAAGCTCCACCATCTGTTACTAACATTCTTCCAGCAGGAAGTTCAAGAGAATAGCGTTTGTAAGGTAAAAATACATCAGCCATAGCTAGAGCTTCAAACAATTGTTTATAATTAAAAGTAGAATTCACAGTAAATGTGGATTGAATGTAGTTGATAAGAATGAGATGAAGAATAATACTGGAAGGTTGAGACAAGATGTGAAAATGCAGAAGGACAGGAAGTATATTTACATTTCTTTTTGGAAATATTTAAGAAAAGTCTCAGTCTTATTTTGTACTTTCAGAAGACGGTTCAGATTTAGTGTTTGTCTTAATTTATCTTTTTTTTTTTCATTCAGTACATACTTACTGGACCCAACAATGAATAAAGAATAAAGAATATTCATGGGCACACAGGTGCACTCAAATGCACGATTGAGTGCCATTATTCACTTCATGCCCTTAAAGTCTCATATAAGTAATATAGGATGTAGCTGAAATCTACTTTTAAGTATATAAATTTCAAATGCTGAAATAAAAACACTTATGTTAAACATGGAGAAGAACAGTAAAACAATTGAATATCCCAAATGATGTTATATAAATAATGTGGTAACATGAAACTTTAGATATTAAATATTTTGGTATTTAAACACTTAGATAATTTAGAAAATATCCCTTGAGTAGAACATAGCCAGTTTACAAAGGTGGAATATAGTCAATAGATGAAGGCATGTGGGATTATTAAATTGAAGAGACAATGCTGCTGCTGCTGCTGCGTCACTTCAGTCGTGTCCGACTCTGTGTGACCCCATAGACGGAAGCCCACCAGGCTCCCCCTTCCCTGGGATTCTCCAGGCAAGAACACTGGAGTGGGTTGCCATTTCCTTCTCCAATGTGTGAAAATGAAAAGTGAAAGTGAAGTCGCTCAGTCGTGTCCGACCCTTAGCGACCCCACGGACTGCAGCCTACCAAGCTCCTCCATCCATGGGGTTTTCTGGAGTACTGGAGTGGCTTGCCATTGTAGTAAAGGATTAAAAAGACTTGGTAGACTGGAGTTGCTTGCTATAGTTCTTAGAATCCCAAAAGTATGACTTATGATTTGAAATTAGTCATAGAGACTAAAAAGGTCATTTTTGATTCATTGAGGTTCATTGGCCTCAAAGTAAGGTGTGTTTATTCCATGCTGAGTTAGACTGTATGTGTGGCAGTACACAGGTAATGAGTTCAAAGAGATTATGTAGTGGAAAGATGGCTCAAAGGATGATTACATCTGAAACAATCCAGTGGAAAAATCACAAATAACCCTTCATGTACCTGTATTTCTTGGTGGTGATTTTGAGAAAAACAGCAGAAAATTTCAAGAGGGAATAGAAGAGTTGCTAATATATTTGTGAAATAATTCTTCTAGGAGGTTTGGTTTTGATTGTTAAATGACAGCATGATCAAAACTTTGCATTCTGTATGTTTATTCTCTTAATAGTCATGAAACATTTCTCTTAATCCCTCTTAAAAATAGGTTTTGCATGTTTATATGTCCCTGTACATGTTTGAACACAAGCACACCCACTATACTCTATTTACTCCAATTTATATACCGTCTTGTTGAACCCATTCCTACTATCAAGATTTTTTTACAAAAATCATTGAATGTTGGTATGTTCTTTACTGTCACAGGTATAATACAGAACTATGAGAAACAGTTTTGAAACCTGGAGAAAATCTTTTAAATTTTGTATTTTGTCTTAACTAATTATGTTCTGACTCGTCATAACATAGTTATCATTTACTGAGCATGTGTTGTATATATGTGGAAGAATGTATTACTGTTTCCATTATGCATTCTCCCACCTTGTAAGAAGTTTATGTATCCTTGCCTTTTTCCATATGGGTTGAGAATACTTCAGTTCTTCCTGTGAGAAGTGTGTAATTTGCCACCCCACTAATACCAGGCCTGTCAACGTGACTTGCTTTGGTCAATAGAGTATAAGTGAAAGTGATGTACGCCATGAACAAGAAAATATTTTAAAAGCTACATAGGTGGCTCCTCCATTGCTTTTTTTCCTGGGCCATTAACAATAGACATGTCCAGATGGGGGCTGTTCATTCAGTCTCAGAGAAAGGTACCTGAAGCAGAGCTAAGCTGACCTACAGTGACACATAGCCAACATGTAAAGTGGGCAGTGTCTGTGGAAAGGAGAAATAATCCTACATTATGATTAGCCCCTGAGATTTGGAGGTTTTTGTTAAGAACCTCGGAGGGTTGAAATTTCACCCTGCTTTCAAGCTAATAGATTAGCCAGTTAAGAGTCATGGACACTGCCAGAGGACTTGACACTCCTAATTCAGCGACAAAGGACAGTTTAATATTCAAAGCCATATGAAGAGCCATAATATCAGATTTTGTGTTGTTCCCTGAGCCCCAGTTTCCACCAGGTGATGTGAAAGTGGCCCAGGTGACAAGCACAAACTTCGTGTATTGTGTTACAGGAGAAGAATCCTGAGTTTAGGGAATCTGAATCGTTTGTAAGAGGAGGAAGTATGGCTGCTCAAGGTTTCTGAGGGAGCTATCTCTGTCTTCTAAGGCTGTAAGCAAACTTGCCCTTTACCAGAGAGGGGGATGTTATCTTCATCTTCTAAGGCTGTTTACTATGCAGACATCCTTGAAAGATAGCCTGAAACAAAGAGAGTCTATGCCTCTGTTCACAAGATAGGCAATAATGCAAGAAACCTATGGAGAATTATCTCCCAATACTTCTTATTTCAGCATAATCTAGCAAAAGCCACCAAATACACTGTGTGTTATGCACTACCTTTTATTGTTTCATATCTATCCAGGCCTCTAATTTTTTGAGTTATCATATGAATGACAATAATTGATTGTGAAGTGAAGTTCACTCAGTCGTGTCCGACTCTTTGCGAACCCATGGACTATACAGTCCATGGAATTCTCCAGGTCAGAATACTGGAATGGGTAGCCATTCCCTTCTCCAGGGGATCTTCCCAATCCAGGGATCAAACCCAGGTGTCCTGCATTTCAGGCAGATTCTTTACCAAGTGAGTCACCAGGGAGGCCCAAAAATTTATTCAGTGTCAATTATATACATGCTTTGCACAGTACTAGGGACTCAAACATACATAACTACTCTCTGCAAGGCAGTTGTTATTATTTAGTTTATAATAGAAAAACTAAACTCCAAAGAAGTCAAATAGTTTGCCTGAGGTGATATTAATCTGAGAAGCTAAGATTCAAACTCAAGTGTTTTAGACACCAAAACCTACATCCCTAAGCCACTCCTTTCACTAGTTATTTTAAATTAGATAAATATGCTTCTAGTTCACTATGATAAAAAACATCAGCAAATAATGAGTCAAGAAAAAATTCTTGTCATAGCTGCTATCTATCCATTCATCAATAAATACTCTGTGGATGTGAGTATTTAACCATTTATGAATCCACCCAACTGGATTGTCATCCATCTCTCAGAGTTCCATTTTGCCTTTAAGAGACTGTGAGGGGCCAAGCCACTCAACCTAGCCATGGAATAATTTTATCACAAAAGAAGATATGAATTAGATCGTCATATGTTTCCATGTCTTTTTCTAATTAAAGAAAGTTGGTCCTTTAAATCATTGCTTTCTTTTCTAATGGGATGTATATACACTCAGTTTCTGTAACCTACATTTTCATATCTGTTATGTGTTTTGTTAAGTTAAATTTGGGTTTTTGAAAGTGTCTTAGAATTGAGAAAATCCACTTGGACCAGTACTGTTGCTGATTTAAGATACATGACAAAGAAACTAAAGAATGGGCATTTAGCATAGTCCTGTAACAATCTAGGAATCTATTTGAGAACAAAATAACCCTCCAAGTGAGTGCACATGTATATCCTTTCAATGTATTTGTAGATGGCATACCAAAGGGCCTGATTCATACAAGTTCATGTAACCTGGGCTACTTTGGGGGAAATTTTATATTTTGATATATGTGAAGCATATCAGCCAAATGCTGAGCTGGGAGGTGGACAAGGCAGAAATGGTATCTGCCTTCATGGAGTTTACAGCCGACAGAGGGCAAGATTCATTCATAAATAGTCGCATAGGTAAATATAAAATGATAACTATAATAAATGCTAGGAAATAAAACCCACATCATACAAAAGAACTTATAAAAGAAAGAACTAGTTTTTGTAGGGAATATAATAAGATTCTATTTTTAAAAATTATTATCCACAGGTAAAGAGGATTAGATACAGCAAGTGTGCCATAGGTAGACATTTTTTCCCCCACAGAAATCTGCATTTCAGAAAATCATCAATTTGAGTAAATACCATCACAATTTTTCTTCAATGAGTAGCAGAGGAGTTTTTCCTAGCACCTCTAGCACTAATCCGAACCTGTAAACCAGAAGCTAGAGACTGTATTCTGTTGAATGGTGTTGCAACAGCTAGTATATGTTGAGCACAGAGAACTATTCCATCCCTCAAGGAGCTTTCATTATAACAGGGAGGTAGAGGAAATGACACAGGTAGATAAGAACAGACAAATAGTTTCCCCCTTTTAAGGAAAGGCATGATATCAGTTTTCTTTCCTTCTTTATGGTTTCAGAAAGTTGGAATCAGATCCACTTTTTTTCTTTTTCTCTGTATTTTTCCCCCAGTCTGAATGCTATCTTACTTTCATGCATAATTATTGCTTAATTCAAAGAGTAAGGATATAGAACAAACTATCACGTTAGTCAATTAGGAAGAATAGATCAAAATGATCATATTCTCCTGAAAAGAAGTCAGTGTTTGCCATTATTTTACATTATTATTCAGTGCATTTATAAAACAGAATTATTCTTTTCTGGAAAGCAGACTTTGTATCTAAAAGAAATTCATGTGTTTAGAAAGCAGAGATCTTTACACATGCTGGAATAATGGGTAAGGTTTAGTGATTTTTGAGAATCCAAAGTGAAGTTTTTTTCTTTATTGAATTTTACTTTAAAAGTCTACTTATCTGAAGAAATTCCTTCCCCACCTAGGGTGTGTGGATAGATTTTATATATATGCATGCATGTGTGTGTGTGTATATGAATGTGTAATATATGTTGTTTCAACACCTATTCAAACATTTTTTAAGAAGACATATGGTCTACTGGATATATTTGAAAATTATAAAATATAAGTTAATACTCAAATTTATTACATTAAAAACATTTTAGAAATAAATCATGCTGGTCGTGTGGATATAATTTTTGTAGTCTCTATGTGAGTGTTCAATCGTGTCCAGCTCTGCGAACCGATGGACCGTGGCCCACCAGGCTTTTCTCTCCATGAAATTTTCTGGGCAAGAATACTGTAATGGGTTTCCATTTCCTTTTCCAGGGGATCTTCTTCACCCAGGGATGAAACCCATGTCTCTTGGATCTCCTACATTGGCAGGTGGATTCTTTGCCACTGGGAAGCCCATATAATAATGTTAATTTGAATTAATAATCAGTTTTCTTGTCTTCCGAATCCGCTATCGACATTTGGGTACTACAGTAAATACTTATATTTTTACATTATATTACTTTGGTCATTATATTAATTTTTTAATAGAAATATGCTTACAGTTGGTCAAACTCTTAAGAATTAGTTGAGGAATAAGAGAAATGTATATTTCTGATTTATTTTTTCTTTCTGACCTATGGTTAACGCACAGGCTTTTGGTGACATTTGAATTGTATTTTCAGATTATCAAAATGTAAGCTCCAAGTTTTAGTATATAAACCCCTCCTAATTTTTAAAAATGATTTTTTTCTCCTTAATGAAAATCTCCAAAATGTGTTTTAATGGTGGAAGTACATTTGATTTCCTCCTGTTGGTGGGAACTAAATTATCCAAAATGATTTTAGCTCATTTGTTTTCTCTTTCTCTTGGAATAGACCCTTTTCTTGTCAATCATAAAACCATTAGTAGCACAGCCTAAAACAATTTTTGATGTTAGTCATTCATTTTTCCTCTTGGCTTTGAGATAAAGCAAATCTCTTCAAATAATTTGTAAACTTTTTGTAATCAGAAAATATTGGTATCAGTATCTATGCATATTTGGTGGATTCATTATATATGCTTTTATCCCTTAATATTATTTGATTGATTACATGCAAGTATGTCTATTTGAGCTTTCAAAATTGAAAGCAGTACTCTGATTTTTTTTTTAAACATGCAAGGAAATTTAGTTAACCTCTGTTTTAGTTTTATTAGGTGATCTTTTATTTTTCCAAAATGACTTTGAGAAATGCCAAGGATGTAGTAAGTAAAGTTGCTCAGTCGTGTCTGACTCTTTGCAACCCCATGAACTGTAACCTATGAGGTTCCTCCATCCATGGAATTTTCAAGGCGAGAGTAGTGGAGTGGGTTGTCATTTCCTTCTCCAGGAAATCTTCCCAATCCAGGAATCAAACCCAGGTCTCCCTCATTGCAAACAGATGCTTTTACCCTCTGAGCCATAGTCCAGGAGGATGTATGAGTTCACTTACCAAATATGTTTGAAAGAGAGCATGTTATGATTTTGGAGCTGTTGATGACAGATGTAAAGACAGGTACTATAAATTTAATCTCTATATTAGTGAATTGTCAGCACAGTTGTAGCATCAGTGAGAGAATACATTATTTTTCTCCATTTTTATAAGAAATGATACTACCCCTGATCCAGTTACAAGAATCTGAGAGCCAAGCTTCTGATGACACAGTACCTTGGTGACAGACATGGTTTCAGGTAACAAGAAACTTTTTTCTTTGGCTTCCAGGAAGTACGTTTTCCAAATTAGTGTGTCTGTCAACCTTAAATTGGCCAATAAAAAATATTACCTTCAACTTGGCATTGCATTTTAACTAATCTCAGGGAATCCAAGAACATACTATTCAGGTAGAGTCTCTATATAGAAGATAATTAATATATTTTAATGTATTTATATTAATTAATTACTATTAGTATTTACTATCAACTTATGTCTCTAGTCATAGCATATTCAAATGACTAGAGTATTTTAGAAATAGGGAAAGTGGAAAATGTGTTATTTATAAATTAAGTGTTTTAATTCTCTTATATTTTCCTTTATTCCCCAATCCAGTTTATTTACTTTGCTTATTCTATAAAATAGAACATGGTGCTTCCCAGCAGTTGATTTGTTTATTCTGCCCAACACTGATGTGATCTCTACTGAATCAGTTTGGAACAGACTAAATGTTGATTATAACAAAGGCAGAAATAAACAGTGATTTATGTTGCAGATTAGTTCATACATCCCTCATATTAATATTTTAGGCTAAATATATAACAACCATTTAAGTTCATGGTAGATAAGATCAAGTAATAAATTTATAATGGAGAATTCTATATGATTATGAAAATGGTCTCTAATAACTTGGATACTAAGCTTATTCTAAGTTTCAACCTGAAAAAATATGCCCCTGGTAAAGGAGATGGTTAAGATTTTATTTGCATGACATTTTACTCCTAAAATACATGTTTTTTAGTAGAGTTTATTTTTTAGAGCAGTTTTAGGTTTACTTCAAAGTTGAGCAGAAGGTATAGACATTTCCTTTATATTTCCTGTCCCCATATACACCCAGCCTCCCTCAATATCAAAATCCTATGCCAGAGTAGTACATTTGCTATAATCAATGAACACGTGTTACATCATTGTCACAAAAGTCCATATTTTACACATTAGGGTGCACTTCCTGGTGTTGTACATTCATTCTATGGGTTTAAATGTATCATAGCATGTGTTTACCATTTTGGCGTCACACTGCCCTAAAAATCTTTTGTGCTTTACCAAATTGATCTCTCACTCCTCCCTAACCTCTGACAAGCACAGTTCTTCTCCATGGTTTTGCCTTCTCTAGAATGTTATATAGTTGAAATCATACAGTGTGGAACCTTTTTGGATGAATTTCTTTCATTTAGTAATATTCATTTTTCTTTCATGCCATGGTTTGATAGGTCCTTTCTTTTTAACACTAAATAAAATTCCATTTCTAGAGGTACTACCATGTATCCGTTCACTTGGTGAGGGATATCCCGGTTGCTTCTGAGTTCTGGTGATTATGAACAAACTGCTATAAACATCTATGTGCAGGTTTTTGTAGGGACACAAGTTTTCAACTCATTTGAGTAAATACCTATGTGTGTAATTGCTGGAATGTTTCGTAAAAGTACATTTGGTTTTATAAAAAACGGCCACACTATCTTCCAGAGTAGCTACACCATTTTTTATTTCAGTTAGCGATGTATGAGAGTTCCTATTGCTCCATGTCCTGTCCAGCACTTGGTGTTGTCAGTGTTCCAGATTTTGGCTACCCTACAGAATAGGAAAAACAAGAGATCTCTTCAAGAAAATTAGAGATTCCAAGGGAACATTTCATGCAAAGATGGACTCGATAAAGGACAGAAATGGTATAGACTTAACAGAAGCAGAAGATATTAAGAAGAGGTGGCAAGAATACACAGAAGAACTGTACAAAAAAGATCTTCACGACCAAGATAGTCACAATAACGTGATCACTGACCTAGAGCCAGACATCTTGGAATGTGAAGTCAGTTCAATGTGAAGTCAAGTGGACCTTAAAAAGCATCACTACGAACAATCTCGTGGAGGTGATGGAATTCCAATTGAGCTATTTCAAATCTTGAAAGACGATGCTGTGAAAGTGCTGCACTCAATATGCCAGCAAATTTGGAAAACTCAGCAGTGGCCACAGGACTGGAAAAGGTCAGTCTTCATTCCAATCCCAAAGAAAGGCAATGCCAAAGAATGCTCAAACTACCGCACAATTGCACTCATCTCACACGCTAGTAAAGTAATGCTCAAAATTCTCCAAGCCAGGCTTCAGCAATATATGAACCGTGAACTCCCAGATGTTCAAGTAGGTTTTAGAAAAGGTAGAGGCACCAGAGATCAAATTGCCAACATCAGCTGGATCATGGAGAAAGCAAGAGAGTTTCAGAAAAACATCTATTTCTGCTTCATTGACTATGCCAAAGCCTTTGACTGTGTGGATCACAATAAACTGTGGAAAATTCTGAAAGAGATGGAAATCCCAGACCACCTGACCTGCCTCTTGAGAAACCTGTATGCAGGTCAGGAAGCAACAGTCAAAACTGTACATGGAACAACAGACTGGTTCCAAATAGGAAAAGGAGTATGTCAAGGCTGTATATTGTCACCTTGCTTATTTAACTTCTATGCAGAGTACATCATGAGGAACACTGGGCTGGAAGAAGCACAAGCTGGAATCAAGATTGCTGGGAGAAATATCAATAACCTCAGATATGCAGATGACACCACCCTTATGGCAGAAAGTGAAGAGGAACTCAAAAGCCTCTTGATGAAAGTGAAAGAGGAGAGTGAAAAGGTTGGCTTGAAGCTCAACATTCAGAAAACAAAGATCATGGCATCTGGTCCCATCACTTCATGGGAAATAGATGGGGAAACAGTGTCAGACTTTATTTTTTGGGGCTCCAAAATCCCTGCAGATGCTGATTGCAGCCATGAAATTAAAAGACGCTTACTCCTTGGAAGGAAAGTTATGACCAGCCTAGACAGCATATTAAAAAGCAAGACAATACTTTGCCAACAAAAGTCCGTCTAGTCAAGGATATAGGTTTTCCAGTGGTCATGTATGGATGTGAGAATTGGACCTTAAAGAAAGCTGAGCACCGAAAATTGATGCTTTTGAACTGTGGTGTTGGAGAAGACTCTTTAGAGTCCTTTGGACTGCAAGGAGATCCAACCTGTCCATGCTAAAGGAAATCAGTCCTAAATATTCATTGGAAGGACTGATACCGAAGCTGAAACTCCAATACTTTGGCCACCTGATGCGAAGAACTGACTCATTTGAAAGACCCTGATATTGGGAAAGATTGAGGGCAGAAGAAGGGGACGACAGAGGATGAGATGGTTGAATGGCATAACTGACTTGATGGACATGGGTTTGGGTCGAATCCGGGAGTTGGTGATGGACAAGGAGGCCTGGTGTGCTGCGGTTCATGGGGTTGCAAAGAGTTGGACACGACTGAGTGACTGAATTGAACTGAACTGAAAGTGATATATGATGTGGAGCATATTTTCATATGCATATTTGCCATCTATGTGTCTTCATTGAGAAGTGAGGTCTTTTGCCCTTTTTTAAAATTGGGTTATTTGTTTTCCTGTGGTTGAGCTTTAATAGTATTTTGTATATTTTGGATAACAGTCCTTTATAAGATATGTGTTTTGTGACTATTTTCTCTTAGTCTGTGATTTGTCTTCTCACTCCCTTGACAGTTTTTTTTTTTCCCAATAGAGCAGAAGTTTAATCATCTTATCAGTGATTTATTTCTTTCATGGACTATGGCCTTTATGTTATATCAAAAATTCCTCAGTCAACCTAAGGCCATCTAGATTTTCTTCTGTGATATCCTCAATGAGTTTGATAGTTTTGTGTTTTATATATAGGCCTCGGGTCCATTTTTAGGTAATTTTTGTGAAGAGTGTAGGGTCAGAGTCTAGGTTCACCTTAAGCAAATGGATATCCAGTTATTCTGGGCTTCCCTGGTGACTCAGACAGCAAAGGATCCACCAGCAGTGCAAGAGATCTTGCTTCATTCCCTGGTTTGGGCCTGGAGAATTCCATGGACAGAGGAGCCTGGTGGGCTACAGTCCATGGGGTTGCAGAGTTGGACATGACTGAGTGACTAACACTTTCATTTTTTCTGTGTGTCAAAGAGATGAGGCTGCCATAGTTAAAGACTGAAAAAAGACTGTCTTTGGAAAGCTCTAAATTCTCTAATAATACAGTTCTTTCAAATAAAAGCCTTTAAAAAAGACCTTGAAATTCTCAGAATTTTAATGAGTACTCTCAGTTTTATTATGAAATTGTCACTTCGGCCTAAAGAATTCTACATTTACCTTTTACATTAATCAAAGGAAGTAACCCACTAGTCATTTCCAGTTAAACGAAAAAGAAACAATGAAGGAAAAGAACCTCAGTCAGTTGTTTATGTGTTGTGAACTATCTATACAAAATGATTCATCTAATCATCTTAGATGTGATCATAAAGCAGAAATGAGTGATTTCTTAGTTTTCTCAAATTGGTATAGGCTTCTAGCAGGTCTATTCCAGTTAATCTTGTGGGTTCCAGGTATTTCTAAGACATAAAGCTGAATTCTGAATCATGAGTTTGGGTTGGTCATGGACCATAGATTTCAAACTGGTTAATAGTTGGTTTTCATTCTCTCCCCCTCTGCTATTCCAAAGAATTTTATTTATTTTAAAATGTTCCAAAGACTTTAGTTTGGAAGCAATAATTATCTCCCTAGAGTTCTTAGGAACTAAGGATGCCTTGTGACTAATCTAGACCTACACTTTTGTACAGCTAAATATATGGAGAAAAATAGTTATAAAGCCATCCCCAAATGGATACCAATGAATATTCTAAATCAAAGAGGATAAAAATTTTAAAACCACTATAATTTTTGAGATGTTTTTCATACCTGTCTTTTTCCAAGAGAACTTTGGGAGTGTTTTTCTTTTAAATCTAAAAAAAATATTACAGATATCATTGAAAAGGAACAGAGAAGAAAAGGGAAGAAACAATAATTATTGCTGTGAAGATGAGTGTGATAGGTGCAGTTAAGCATCAGTTTGGTGGTGAACTTCCTGGCAGCCCAGGAGAAAAGAGAGATACTGTAAATAACATAGTTTTTTATAGTCAGGAAAATGAATTCATACCATTTCTTATAGAGTTGACACTGCTAATACACTGCTAATACATCTTTCTTAACATTTTTATGGCAAAGGGTGTAGCAGAAATCACATAGCTCTTTGTGATCATGATCAAAATAAAAGATGATACCATAACCTCAAAACACTTGTAAAACAAGCTAATTTTTCATACAGTGAAGTTGTCATTCATAGCTGCAGAGATTTAATTGACCCAAAGACAGAAGAGCCTTGAGTACCCCGAGGACTGACTAGATTCTGAATCCCATAGGCTGGTTGTTTTCAATTTGAGTATCCATTAGAGTCAAATAAAGTTCTTGTTAAAAATACAGGTTCTTTGGCTCTATTCCTGGTATGTCTGATTTAGGCAGTACATGATGAGATCCAGGCATCTGAGTTTTTAACAGTACCTGATAGGATTCTACCACAACTGGTCTAGCCCTTGCAAACCACTCACTTGGACTCTCTTTATCAGATTTCTTTTATATGAGTTAAAATTTTTATAGGAATTGGGTAAAAATTTTCTCAATGTTATACTATCTGAAGACAGCCTAAATGGCAGGTATTCTATAGCACTGATCAAAGGCAGGTCTACAAGGGATCAAACAGATGGTAGGGCTTTCATTCTATTACTAGAATTACAGAGTGAGACAGGTACCCTAGGCTAGACAGACCAGCTACCCAAAGGTTTCTTACAGTTAAGGCTGGATTTTCTGCAAGAAACAATTGTGAGTTTGCTCCAGCATTTGGGTCACTGATGAATTCAAATGTCAAATTACAACAAGTCGGATTTGGTTTTTATTTTAAATCTTTGAAGAAATCTTTGAAGAAAGTGTTACCTGTGTTATACCATATCTATCCAAAAAGCCTTAATATGACCCTGTACAGGTCTCTAGATATGTCTGCCAGGATGAGTGAGAGGCTAAATGTTCCTCAGACAATTGAACACATTGACCTGTTACATGATGCGATTTAATATCGATCAGATGAATGTCTGCCAGAGGCAGTGGTTTTTGTTACATCAAGGTTAATGATGAGTCATTCTTCCAACAGCTGGCAGATCCCAGAACTCCTTGTCTCTTAAGACCACTCCTGTTTAATGAACACCATGCATTTCATCAGCATTTAGGAGGCCTGTAATATTGAGAGTTTTACTTTTTTATTATTAATTTAAAACCCCTGGTCCGAACCTCTGTTGATTAACTGGCAACATTCCAAGCATATCTTCATGTAAATGTTCATTTAACATATGTATTATTTTTTATACCAGAAAGAAAGAGAAAATGGACATTCTCCCTTTTCTAAATCAATGTCTCTTAAGTAGAAGACTGATTTGACATGTCAGGTCTTGCTGGCTGTTCAAGACCCATATAATTTTTGATCTTTTATAAGAAAATACTCTGATTTTCCCTTTACATAAATTTGTAGCAGATAAAATAATGTCACTTTCACTGTAGATCAGCAGGCTTATGGACGGCTGCTTCTGTATTGCATTAATTTTTAGATAGCATGTTCTAGGTGATTGGTTTCCCTTCTAGAAATTAGCATCATTTTTCCACCTATCTTGACAATGGAATCACTCTTCCTTTAACTAAATGTACTTATAACCTTTCAAAATCTGGACATGCCTTTTAGCTGAGAACTAAAGAGAAAGAGAGAAAAAAAAAAACAAAACTTGACACAAAAAGAACTCTTACCTTTAAAAGGCAGAGTCCCTTAGGTTGCTTTACCCTACAATCTCACTTTAACAAACTTGATGATGAGTGTTTTTAAGCAGTTGTTTTGATGCAGTTCTCATTGTTTTTTTTTTAACTGAAATTTCTATAAATTTGGTAGCTTTGGAAGAAAGCACATTTAATCAGAAGAATGGTGGCTGTAGTAGATGAGTGGCTCTAAACTTAAAAGAGTTATGTGGCAAAAGAAAATTGAGACTTTACATATTGTCAAAACTTTTTCTAAATTTAGGAAATAATGTAGCTTACAATAAACACATAGCTATCCATTGATGGGTTTATCATATTATTTTATGAGCGTTGAGTTGATTGATTAGTTAATGCTCCCATAATTGAGTATAATATGTAAAGAAAGTGCCCATATATAAATTAAAATATAGATTGACAAGTGCTTGTCTAATTTTAACTTTAAGAGGTAGCATATCTAATTGAACTATAATGGTCAAATAAAGGTGGGATGTTTGTCAAGGAAACTTGGAGAAGAGTGTTGGCAGAGTTTTGGAAGCAAGAAAAGGGACAAATTTGGACTGGGAAAATAGAAATATCATTCAAGTTGAGTAAATCGACAGATGGCTAAAGATACAAGGGATACCAAATGTTCCCTTTAGGATCATGAAGAATTATCTTCCTTCTTTTGCAGAGTCTGCTTCTGCTCAGAATGGTTTTTAGCATAGAATCGGGTGTTTGGAAGATTGTCTTATTCATCTTGCACATTTTACCCTATGAAACAAAGCCCTGAGAAGTAATCTGACTTCTCCCTACGCAGACTACTGGCTGTGGTGGCAGTGGAGCCAGAATGCCCAGTTTCTAATGTAGAGTGCATTATACTGCCGTGCAATGCTGCTGCTGCTGCTAAGTCACTTCAGTCATGTCCGATTCTGCGCGACCCCATAGACAGCAGCCCATCAGGCTCCTCCGTCCCTGGGATTCTCCAGGCAAGAACACTGGAGTGGGTTGCCATTTCCTTCTCCAATGCATGAGAGTGAAAAGTGAAAGTAAAGTTGCTCAGTCATGTCAGACTCCTAGTGACCCATGGACTGCAGCCTACCAGGCTCCTCCATCCATGGGATTTTCCAGGCAAGAGTACTGGAGTGGGGTTGCCAGTGCCTTCTCTGGCCTTGCAGTACTATATCACCTCATTTTTAGATCTCTATTATCCTGAAACTTTTAGACTTATAGAGAAGATAGAAGTGTCTATTGTAGAGGACTTAAGGTTAGTAACCTCAGTGGCCCGTTATTATTATTTTTTTCTATTATGATCTATTTCTTCCTAGGGAAAACTTTGGTAATCATTTAAGATTTCTTTCTAAATTATGGTTAACTTTCGTTCTCCACCACACATATATTTTACCTGTTATCTTCTTAGTGTGTATTCTTAGATTGACTTTTTTTTTTAAACTGTCTCATCCTGGTGTGTTTTCTTAACTTGTGATGAAACTGTCCTTAAAAACGTTAACTGTCCCTTCATAGGTTCTATTGTTCTATATTTCAGGCATCATCTACACTCTGGGATACAAAATCATATATAGATAGTCACTGACTTCTAGAATTTTACAGTCCAGTAGGGAACAGATATGAGTAAGCAAACAATACTAGACACTCAGGCAAACCACTTTATTTCAAAAATATGGCATGTAGTTTGAGGTCTGACCATTTGGTAAAAACTCCTTTTAGCTGATTTTTACTTAAATTTCTTCAGTATGTATGAGTTAGATATGTTTTAAAAATGATAATCTTAAAATCCTAGTGTATTCACATATCAATTACTTTTTATTATTTCATTTGGCTAGATTAATTATTTGTCATGGGATTTATGGTTTACTCCTATGGCTAGTCAAGGTCTACACTATTCAGTAATGTTTCAAGTTACAACATTGTTAAGATGGACAAGGAAAACACACATTTGTATTATTTTTGACAGAATAAACTTTCATGTAGAACACTTTTAAAGACCAGCATTTTATATTAATAAAACTACTACATAATTCTTTCCTATGGATTTTCAAAAATTACTCAGAATAAGTGTTCCTCGGGATTCATTCCAGAAGGGTTTAGTAAAGTCTAATAGGTGTAATATTCTTTATTTTTCCTGCTGATAATAACAGTTGTCAAAATATTTTTAAAAAGAAAATATAAATGTGCTAAATGAAAAATGTAGATAGCTATTTCTAAATTTTTGGTATTATTAGAAACTTGTAGAGTATTAGAATGCATGTATTCAAAACAACGTGTATACAGTATCTGAGTAACACTATTTTATTTTAAGAATATGGTATTTTATTGATGATCATAAGAAGTATGCTTCCCTGGTGGCTCAGACGGTAAAGAATCCATCTGCAATATGGGAGACCTGGTTTCGATCCCTGGGTTGGGAAGATCCGCTGAAGGAGAACATGGAAACCCACTCTAGTATTCCTGCCTGGAGAATTCCCATGGACAGAGGAGCCTGGCAGTTGCAAAGAGTGGGACACCACTGAACTACATGACACAACTAAACACAAGACATAAGAAATATACTCTTGTTTTTACATGATTTAATAATATTCTTAGTAAATATTGAGCCCACACCTTTAAACAGAAAAGTTATTCTGCATAATGTGAGAATACCTTTTTTAAAATGTATTAAAGTCAATCCATTTTTGTGGTTATTGTTTTCTATGAAAGTTATAGTTTCTTGGCTATTTCATATTGAAGCCAAATAACCCACATAAATAATCATTATCCATTATTTTGCTTTGAAACTCTATTTAGTTGAATTTTTATTTCATGAAAAAGTCAGATAAAATTATGTCTGCCATTTTATTTTTAACAATTTTAATTTCAATTTTTAGCATTTTCTTTTTTTTTTAATTTTTATTGGAGGCTAATTATTTTACAATATTATATTGGTTGGTTTTGCCACACATTGACATGAATCCACCCCAGGTGTACATGAGTTCCCCCTCCTGAACCCCCCTCCCACCTCCCTCCTCCCCTTATCCTCCCTCTGGGTCATCCCCGCATACCAGCCCCGAGCATCCTGTAACATGCATCAACTCTGAACTGGCGATTCATTTCACATATGATAATATACATGTTTCAATGCCATTCTCCCAAACCATCCCACCCTGACCCTCTCCCACAGAGTCCCAAAGACTGTTTTATACATCTGTGTCTCTTTTGCTGTTCATATATAGGGTTAACATTTGCATCTTTCTAAATTCTATATATATGCGTTAGTATATTGTTTTGGTGTTTTTCTTTCTGGCTTACTTCACTCTGTATAATAGGCTCTAGTTTCATCCTCCTCATTAGAACTGGTTCAAATGCATTCTTTTTAATGGCTGAGTAATACTCCATTGTGTGTATGTACCAAAGCTTTCTTATCCATTCGTCTGCAGATGGACATCTAGGTTGTTTCCATGTCCTGGCTATTATAAACAATGCTTCAATGAACATTGGAGTACCTGTGTCTCTTTCAATTCTGGTTTCCTCAGTGTGTATGCCCTGGAGTGCGATTGCTGGATCATATGGCGGTTCTATTTCCAGTTTTTTGAGGAATCTCCACACTGTTCTCCATAGTGGCTGTACTAGTTTGCATTCCCACAAACAGTGTAAGAGGGTTCCCTTCTTTCCACACCCTCTCCAGCATTTATTGCATGTAGACTTTTGGATAGCAGCCATTCTGACTGGTGTGAAATGGTATCTCATTGTGGTTTTGATTTGCATTTCTCTGATTATGAGGGATGTTGAGCATTTTTTCATGTGTTTGTTAGCCATCTTTATGTCTTCTTTGAAGAAATGTCTGTTTAGTACTTTGGCCCATTTTTTGATTGGGTCATTTATTTTTCTGGAATTGAGCTGCAGGAGCAGCTTGTATATTTTGGAGATTAATCCTTTATCAGTTGCTTCATTTGCTATTATTTTCTCCCATTCTGAAGGCTGTCTTTTCACCTTGCTTATAGTTTCCTTTGCTGTGCAGAAGCTTTTGATTTTAATTAGGTCCCATTTGTTTATTTTTGCTTTTATTTCCAATATTCTGGGAGGTGGGTCTTGAAGGATCCTGCTGTGATTTATGTCAGAGAGTGTTTTGCCTATGTTCTCCTCTAGGAGTTTTATAGTTTCTGGTCTTACATTTAGCTCTCTAATCCATTTTGAGTTTATTTTGGTGTATGGTGTTAGGAAGTGTTCTAGTTTCATTCTTTTACGAGTGGCTGACCAGTTTAATTTTTAGCATTTTCTTAAGTCTATCTTATAAAGGTACTTCTGAAGAGAAAAATAGGAACATGATAGTCAAGGTCAAGTGTCAAAAGAATGACAGAAGAGGCACTATCTATCTTCATGTATAGGAGAGTATATTCTTCTTTAAAAGTTCCCTAAAGGTCCCATCATCTCATATGCTATAGAAAATGGCCTGACACTCTACCTGAAAAGAAACCAACTTTTACTGTCGGAGAGCATTCCCACTGCTATCCTAATTACCACACATCATTATATTTGCACTTAATGCGTACTGTTTATAGAAACTTTGAGAGGATGGAAGAAAATATAAGGAAGAATAGAAACTCATGAACATAAAATCCAGGGGTTAAAGTTTTGAACTATTTTACAAAAGCAGTTTTTTTCCAATAAAACTAATATATACCTTGTTTTAAAACAAATCAACTAATCATTGTTGTTCAGTCACTATGTCGTGGCTGACTCTTTGCAACCTCATGGACTGCAGCATGCCAGGTTTCCCTGTCCTTCACTATGTCTCGGAGTTTGCTCAAACTCATGTCCACTGAGTTGATGGTGCCATCCAACCATCTCATCCTCTGTTGTCCTCTTCTCCTCCTGCCTTCAGTCTTTCCCAGGATCAGGGTCTCTTCCATTGAGTCATCTCTTTGCGTCAGGTTGCTGAAGTATTGAAGCTTCAGCTTCAGCATCAATCCTTCCAATGAATACTCAGGGTTGATTTTCTCTAGGATTGGCTGGTTTGATCTCCTTGCAGTCCAAGGGACTTTCACAAGTCTTCTCTAGCACCACAGTTTGAAAACGTCAGTTCTTCATGCTCAGCCTTCTTTAGGGTCCAATTCTCATATCCATATATGACTACTGGAAAAACCATAGCTTTGACTACACAGATTCTGTTGGTAAAGTGATGTCTCTGCTTTTTAATATGTTATCTAAGTTTGTCATAGCTTTTCTTTCCAAGAGCAAGCATCTTTTAATTTCATGGCTGCAGTCACTGTCCGCAGTGATAAAACTAATACGTATCTTTTTAAAGTGAAAATGAAAGTGAAGTCGCTCAGTCTTGTCTGACTCTTTATGACCCCATGGACTGTAGCCTACCAGGCTCTTCCATCCATGGGATTTTTCAGGCAAGAATACTGGAGTGGGTTGCCATTTCCTTCTCCAGGAGATCTTCCCAAAACAGGGATTAAACCCGGGTCTCTCGCATTGTAGGCAGATACTTTACCATCTGAGCCACCAAGGAAGTTGTGGAAATCGTTTTAAAAACAAATCAACTAATACATATAGGTATAAAATAGAAATTTCAAGTTCCACCAGAATGAACCATTTTGGTTTATCACCATGTTTTTGTGTTTGCATATGTTTGTGTTTGTCTTCTTCCTATTTCTATGTCTATATTTGTATAGGTACTCAGAGGTGTATCTTCAAATGAAACCAAGTTATAATTTTGTTCTATGACCACTTGTATAATTAAATTTGTCACAGACATTTCCCCCTGTTTCCTCCATAATCTATTGCTGCATAAGAGGGCATCTCAAAATTTAATGACTTAAAACAACAGCAACATCTCCAGTCTTGGGCAGGCTCAATGGGGACAGCCCATCTCCGTTCCACTTGGCATCAACTGGGATGTCTCAAAGTCTGGGGGCTGGAATCATGGGGAAACTTGTTCACTCAAGTATCTGGCAGTTGATGCTGGCTTTTGGCTGGGCCCATCCTTTGGAATCTTTTCTACTTGTGCTCACCATGTGGCCTGGGTTTCTACTGAGAGACATTTTCCCATGAATATTTCATGTTTCTACATGGTCCATTTCTTCTGAACACAGGCATTTACAGCCAATTTAAGAATGTTTTTATAAGGAAATTTTCAAGGATAGTAAAACTGAGGGACATCTTCCTCCCAGTCCAAGGTGGTAAAGATAAAATCCTGTCCTTCCCTTCCCCAGAAGATGTACTTATCCAGGAACAAAATAAAGTCTCTCTCTTCTTAGAGGAGGACTGAGCATCACCAGCAGCCCTATGTTATATCAGAGTTTCCTAGTGTGGGGATTCTTCTATAATGCACCCCACTGCATGGATTCATTATAGATGGCTGCCACTATGTCACCCTGCAGGGACTGGGGTTTGGGAAACTCAAGCAAGCTGTTGCTCTAGTTGCTGCTTCTACTGTGACTAATAAGCTGTCTTTGTTTCTGATCCTGAGGCCTCATGTTTTCTGTGGTGTGTGTGTGAGAGAGACAGATAGGAAAAGAAAATGCAAAATATTATATGTATATGAGTGTACATAATACATACATACATACTGTGGCAGTCTAGGAATCTTTAATTGCAAATAAGGGTAAATCTCATTCCTTTCAGATTACCTGACTTAACAGTTTCCTTCCAAAGTGGTCACTGTGTTCAAAAGGCAGTTGTCTGTAGACAGACAGAATCAGGTGGAAGCTGTATCACCTTGAATATCACAGCTTTAGAAGCCATGCTGTGTCAGTCTTGATGGATTTTATTGGTCAATCACTCACAAGGGCCTAAGTTCAAGGTTAGAATAAGTAGACACGAACTCTTAATAAGAGAATGGTAAGATTCTGGAAGAAAATGTGAGACCGGAAATATTGCTGGAACACTTTTTAAAATATCAATACAACGGGGACTCAATATAATCAATACAAGTTGTATATCAATACAACTGAAGATATCTCATCCTGTTTAACTTGTGCATAATTTAAATTCTTGTTGATGAACACCGAGAATTTCCACTTTCCTTTAGCTTAGGATTCCTAAGATAGTAATGAGTAAGGCAAAGGCTCGTGTGCCGTAACATTATGGGTTTGTCCAGTCCTAGGGGGTTAGTGAGAGAGAAAAGAGAGAGACAGGATGGCAGGAGAGAAAAAGTGAGGATGATTTATTGAGTTGCCCAAAGCTCAGTATACAGCACAATTGATTGTTCAGTCTTGCAGAACCATATTCTAAGAGGTGACATAAACATTGTCTCAGGACCAGGAAGGAAGGGAGAGTAATTTATCTGCTGACTCCCATTTCCCATTGTGGAGTCTCCTTGTGGGACATGCTTTCCTTTGGCATCATTTGTGTGCTTGAGTACTGCCACTTCTACCTTGGACTCAGTAAATCTGAAGTGGCTTACAAGAGGTGTTGAATATTTTTCTGACTGTCATGCATTTTTGTATGAAAAGCATCTCTCTAGACTAATTCATGTGTACTTGCCAAATTATATTCTTAACATAAGCTATGGAATTGAAATCTCAAAATGATCACACATGTACATTTAAAATTTTGCAGTCTATTGACAAATATTACTAATTTTCCCCCTATGCAATGTATATCCTACCAAAGAATCACAGAACTTAATCTTGTTTTGTAGACTTAATGTCCTGTGTGTGTTAGTCACTCAGTTGTGTCCAAATCTTTGAGACTTTATAGACTGTAGCCTGCCAAGTTCCTCTGTTCACGGAATTCTCCAAGCAAGAATAATAGAATGGGTTGCCATTTCTTTCTCCAAGGGATCTTCCCAACCTAGGGATCGAACCCGGGTCTCTTGCCTTGCAGGCAGATCCTCTACCAACTGACCCACCAGAGAAGCCTAAATCCACGTCCTAAGTGCTATCAATCTAAAAGATAAACAGAAAATAATTTTTTTTTCCTAGTTTCTATTTAATTTGTTTTCTGAGAGTGAACTTCTTTTTACATGATTATTATTGTCATTTTCCTTTAGTAAGTTGTTTTTCATATATTTTTCTACTTTTTTCATGGGGTATATTCCCTTTTTGATGGTTTAGCTATGTGCACAATGAAGAACTAGTGTTTAAGTTTGCACATATGTTTTCCAGTTTTCATTTCTCTTAATTTTATTTTTCAGCTTACATTAAGACATTTCATCATCCAAAGTCCATAGTTTACATTAAGGTTCACTCTTAGTGGTATACTTTATACCAATTTTGACAAATATATATTATGACTGTACAATTGTGATGGGCTTCCCAGGTGGCTCAGTGGTAATGAATTCACCTGCCAGTGCAAGGGGATGCAAGAGACACGGGTTCAGTCCTTGGGTCTGGAAGATCACTTTGAGAAGAAAATGGCAACCCACTCCAGTATTCTTGCCTGAAGAATCCTATGGACAGAGGAGCCTGGTGGATGCTACAGTCCATAGGATTCCAAAGAGTCAGATACAACTGAGTCACTGAGCATGCACACCTGTAAACCATTGTGATACATTCAGAATATATTCATTCCCCTGAATATCTGTGCTCTGCATATTCACCCTTCTCCCCCTCAAAACCCCTGGCAACCACAGACTCTTTAGCTATCTCCATAGTTTTGTCTTTTCCAGAATGTCATGTAGAGTTGAATATTTGGGAGATAGAAGTGGATTAGGAACTCTGACGCCCAACTCAGTTGGAAAATCCTAGCATAACTTATATTAATGGTTGGTCCTCCTTAATTGTGGTTCCACATCTGCAGAGTCAGCCCATCTTGGATCATGTGGCACTGTAGTATGCATTTAGTGAAAAAATACACATGCAGGTACACCTGTGCAGTTCACATGGTTGTTCAACGGTCAACTGTAGTTGGAATCCTGCAGTATGCAGCCTTTTCAGCCGTGGGGTTGATACGCCCTTGGGAACAAAACATCTCCTTAACCTCAACTTTCTGTCCTGCTCCCTAATTCTTGGTCAAGACTTATTCACTGCCCTATTACAGAAAAAATTATGAAACATATATACCAAAATATTTTACAGTGATCAGTAAAGAATCTAATTCTGGGAGTTGGGAAGTGGAGCTGATACTTTTCCAAAGTTCTCAGACTGAAACAAAAGTGAATAATGAACATGTATTTTTCACTCATCATTCATTAATTACTGTCATTATGTGGTGGTGCTGTGCTCTGTTGTGTTCAACTCTTTGTGACCCCATGGACTGTAGCCTGCCAGGCTCCTCTGTCTATGGAATTTTCCAGGCAAGAATACCAGAACAAGTCCTTTCCTATTCCAGGGAATGTGTCTGACCCAGGGATCAAACCTGCATCTCTTGTGCTTCCTGCATTGGCAGGCAGATTCTTTACCACTGTGCCACCTGGGAAGCCCTAAATGAACATTAAGCTGATATTGTGTACTACTTGCTAAGCGTTGTGCTAGGTGCTAAAGAAGACAGATATAAAAATAAATAATATATAAGACCAATGAATAAAAGAGAGGGGAAAGGAAAGTGAGAGAGAGGTCTGAGCATACTGTGGCACAGAATCAGCTACTCTCTTGAATTTTAGGTTGAAATACTAAAATTATGGCACACATTACTTTAAAATTTCAGCAGCTGAGAATTGGGAGGTAGAAGCACAAGCTACCCAATTTCCTAGACAAAATGAGAAAGTAGGGAAATTTGTGCACAGGACTCCCCAGCCTCCATTTCGGGGACTCTTCTTCTAATCCT
Source organism: Moschus berezovskii (assembly GCF_049115385.1). Lineage (NCBI taxonomy): Eukaryota > Metazoa > Chordata > Mammalia > Artiodactyla > Moschidae > Moschus > Moschus berezovskii. The sequence continues at coordinate 66,226,057 of NC_142462.1, forward strand.
CTTCATTGCAGCTTGATTCCAGAGGTCCTTATGTTGTCTTTGGTGAACATGCAGTGGAACCTGGTGGTTCTCCAGTAAAATTCCTGGCCATAGGTGGTTTCAGGAGAAGCAAAGAGAGAAGTGTGAAGGAACTGAGAGAGCAATTCTATCCGTCCAAGGCATCTCCACACTCCATTGTGGAGGTTATGTCTTAGTCGTCTGAGTCATCTTGGGCTGCTATAACAAACTAACATAGACTTGTTGACTTATAGATAGCAGAAATGTATTTGCTGAATTTCTAAAGGCTGAAAATCTGAAATCAGGGGTCCCAGTGTGGTCAGATTCTGGTGAAGACCTTCTTCCACATTGTAGACTGATGACTTTTTGTGTCCTTACATGGCAGAAAGAGAACTTTTTCAGCTCTCTTGCCTCTTCTCATAAGGGCACGAATATTATTCATGGGGGCTCCACCCTCATGACCTAATTAGCTCCCAGTGGCACCTCCAAGTACCATAATATTGGGGATTAGATTTTAGCATATAAATTGGGGGGCACATAGAAATTCAGTCTGTAACAGCATCTCTCCTCTGAACTACTGGAGAATTTTCTTAACTTTTCTCCCTGTTACTAGTACCTTCCTGCTCCAGTTACTCTTTTGTATGTATCTGTAATTATCTTTCTAAAATGCAATATCTTGTCTGACTTAAATTCATCCAAGTGTCCTCACTGAACACAGGATAAAGTTCAAATCCCTTAGCACATAAAATAGCCCCATCGATCCCATGCATTTGTCACAGGTTTACTTTTTCCCAACCATTTTTTGTTTTGTTTTTTTTTTTTTCCCTTAAGTCCAACATTGCTGAACTTCTTTTGTCTCCATTTCATTCCATACTCTCATATGCCTCCATTATTTTGCAATTGCTATTAGCTGGAATGTCTTCCCCCATAAGATGCAGTTCAGTGTTTATCACTTTGTATCCTTTCCCCTTGTTTCCCTGAACATGTTGTACATGCCTCTAAATACACATTTACCTCTAATAAATCATATTTATTTACTAATTTGTTATATTTCTGGAAAGAAAAATCTAAGCCTTATTGATCTTCACATTTCCCATCTCTTCAGGGGAACTGGCAAACAAAGATGCTGAAAAATGTTTCTCAAATGAATATTAAATGAATGCACTAACCGGTGTGCTCTGAGGATCCAGAGACCTCTCTGTTGGTAGTGTTGGCAGTGACAGCAATCTTTTAAAAATGCAAATCTAATCATGTCACTTTTCTGCTTAAATCCATCCAAAGGCTTCATGCTTCACTTAGATCCCAAGCCTTGGTGTGAAATCCACAATCTTTTCTGGCCTGCTGCCTCTTCCTCCTCCTCCAGTCTGTCTCTCCTCCCCTCCCCCCACTTCCCTGGAAACTGTCCTCAGCTGCCCCAGCCCCCTCTGCAGGGGATAGTCGTCCCTGGGCACCAATTAGCTGTTAGCTGTTCCTTCCTCCAGCTCCAGGTCTAGGTGTGGATACCACTTCCCTGAGGCCCTCCCCCAAATCACATTTCCCTAGTATCATCTCAGTTTGGTGCTTTATACATTTTATGCTGCTTATTTCAATGTGTGATTTATGTTCCCCTCTGTCGTTTTGTTTAAGTCTATCCTGTTTAGTAGCCTTTAGTCTCCACTATGGCAGGGACCTTGTATATTTTGTTCTAAGAGATATTCCCAGCACAGTGCTTGAGACTTATTTGCCCAGTAAACATGACTGAATGAGCCACAAGCTTTAGGATTGTAGTTACTATAGACATTGCTGTATTCCTCTAGTCGCCCTTTATTTTTAACCCTAATGACCCATTCTTATCTAGTAATTATAGAATTCTATTAACTGTTTGGCTGGCCCCCTCCATACGCATTCTATTATCACCTTTGAATAAGAGGTTTATGTAAATATATAGCTCTCAAATGAATAATAAATTGGAACATTTGGTTTGTTTTTTCTTCTAGTATTTTGCCAACAAAATTGAAATTAAGTTCTCTTCTGCCTACCGTTTTTCGATTTCTTTAAGATAATTTGGCAGAAGACAGTTATTAAATCATCTTCTTAAACCTTCAAGGTTAGGAATGAATGCAGTGCTATTTAAGGTCTGTGCTCACTATCCTCTTTTGTTATTGTGGTTATTCCTCATAAAAGTTGACTTTCACATCACCAGCAACACTGTGCAGATCATCATGAGTAATCCAATAAAGACTATGCATTTTACCTTAGAATTTTTTTATCTGATTCTCTGATTTGATAGAGCTAATTAAGTTTTTCTAAGCTCTGGTTTTAAACCTAATTAAGATATCTTAAACTGCTCAGTTTCCATTTGGGTAGCCTGCCTTGTCTATAATTTTCAGGTTTCAAGACTTCTCTAATGAATTTCTTCCACTGCTTTTCTGCAATTAAGCATCTCTTCCATTAAACTCTGTCAGTCTTAGTCATAAGGCAGACTGCTAGCCAATCAGTCTCATTAATTAAGAGCAAAAGTTTCTTTCTTTTTTTTTTATTTTTTGAGAAATTCCCTTTGTATGCAATGTAATTTAGAGGAATGACTTACCATTTAGCAAATGTCCACAGATCCTTTTCCCAGCATGACCAGTTATGGATATTTTGGAAACCAATTTTCTTCCCTCTTCTTCCTCACTCTTTTGTGCCTCTGATCTCTCAAAATCACCTTTCCCTCTAACCCCAATTAAAGGTTAAACAGGAGCAACCACATACTGAGATAGAGCAGGGGCATGTGGAAGGTGACCTGTGGTTTACCCTTTGGTTTCAGACCCCAGCAGCAGTTGCCAGCCCCAGGCTTTCCTAGTTGAATATGTCACTTCCCCATCACAATCTGCCTCTGTTGTCCTGTGGCCTGTGGCCTGTGGCCCTAAACTCACGCCTCCATTTCAAAGGCATTATGCTAAGGCACACCATCTGGTCAGCTGGCCCCACATACAGAGAGACTTGGAATCACAGTGCAGAGGAGCTAATTATGTTCAGTGCATGTTTCGTGTTTTGCTATTCCAGCCAAATAAAAATAAATTATTTAAATATTTCCTTTTTGTTCTTCCTGTTCATTAGATTCAAAAGTATAGGGGGAACAAAATCTCAAAATAGTGAGAAAATGATTGGAGAAGCTATTGAATCCATTTTGCTTAACTGATCCCACATATGTTCTAAATTCTAATCCTTTTGGACTTGAGATGCATAAGAATATTTAATGTGTTTCTGCCCCATTTTACAGTGGACAGTTTTCATGCTAAGTGCTTTAATGTATGTCTGCACTGTTAATATATCACTTGGGACTCTAGAGTTCAAAACCTTGAGTATACTTTATGAATTTGAAATTTACTGACCTAGTGTTTATTTTAATGAAGATATATTTATGTTTGTACCATTTTGAAAACCAGGCCATTGGGACAGAGGCAAATTTCAAAATCTTAATTCTTTTCTTAGATATAATTTGATAATGGACTTGTTCATTCTAGTTACTTCTGCAAGCATAAGCACCTTCTCTTTGCCAATCCAGATATAATCCAACTTCCATTCAGTAACTGTTACCTATAAATTAATTTCCCCCTAAACCCCATTTCTTAAAAGAAGACATCAAGCAACAGTATTCTGCTGCTACTGCTGCTGCTAAGTTGCTTCAGTCGTGTCTGGCTCTGTGTGACCCCATAGACGGCAGCCCACCAGGCTCCCCCATTGCTGGGATTCTCCAGGCAAAAACATTGGAGTGGGTTACCATTTCCTTCTCCAATGCATCAAAGTGAAAAGCCAAAGTGAAGTTGCTCAGTGTGTCCGACTCTTCGAGACCCCGTGGACTGCAGCCCACCAGGCTCCTCCATCCATGGGATTTTCCAGGCAAGAGTACTGGAGTGGGTAACAGTATTCTAGTATTTGTTAATTCTATTATATATCTACTGAAGTCATGTAAAATCTGATTTGAAATGCAGTGTGAATGACAAATTTATTACGATGAAAGAAATCTAGGAAGCTATAAAGTAGCATGAACATATTCATGTGGAAATATATGTCAAAAGTCTAATTAAACTAAATGATTCTAGATTAGCCTTACTAGTTATCTAAAAATAAATACCTATAGAGAACTGATCCTACTTTGTAATCTATCATTAATTTTCATGCAGATTTCCCATGATAGGATTTTAAGGATAAGAGCTATCTCTTTTTATTTTTAGTCATTTCATCTGTTGTTTATACATTGAGAACATATAACTGTCAATTGAAATTTTTGAAGTAACTATTCTGTTGAGAAGCATGTATTATACTCTTGTTAATCCTTCTGACACAGATATTCAAATCCAAGGCTTTAAAGTCTAAAGCTAACTATACATGTAAAGGTGCAACTTTTTTCTATTTTATTGAATGAACCACTGAATTAAATAAATGGCATTAAATAGTATCTTTTTTGCTTGAACACTTAGTGCCTTCTCACTTCTAGAACCCAGCCGATTGTTTATTATAATTAAATATTACCAAAATTGAGTTTATCCCCACCAGATTGCTAAAACGTGTAATTAACAGTTCCATTAATACCAGATAGTTTTAAATAGTCTCTGAGAGAAAGTTTAGTGTGTGGGCTTGTATGCAAAAGTTTAAAAAAAAATAGTATACAGAAAATAAACAAGAAGTTTTTTCATTAGTATGCGTATGAAATTATCTGTTGGGACAAAGGCAGATAACTTTTCATTGCTTTTACACATATCACATTGAGTGTATAAAAATTATAGAAAGGTAAACATTTTTTAAAGTATTGATATAATGTTTCTGAATACAGTTTCATTCTGTCATATGTAAATTTAAGTTTTTTCAAGCTAGCATTTAGATAATAAATCATTTCATGGAATGTTCTACCATTCTTTTTCCCCTGCATTAATGTGAGAATACACTCACCTTCTCACCTCGATCTAAGCAAACCTTAACTAATAATGTCATAGTGCTCTCAAAAACTATAAACTGAGAGCAGAAACAACTTTTTTTTCTATGTGTTAACAGCACTCTTAGTAGATTCTTAACATGTCAAAGTATGGGTCAGGATCCCATAATGAAAGAGATGGCACATTTCTTTGGTGTAACTGAGGTGTGTTTAGTGAGGGGACTGTTTATAAAGATGTGAGCAGGGATAAGGGGTGGAGGACAGCAAAGCAGTAGTGGAGAGCTCCTAGGCCTGAGGGTCAGAACTGTGGGGAGGGTACCAGGATCTGCAAGGGCTGTAGCTGAGCTTCTTGCTCTAAGAGAGAACTGCTGGCAAGAGCTGTGGCCCTTAGAGGACTTCAGGCTACTGCAGAACTGAAGCCTGGCAGAAAGACAGCCTCGTTCTCTGATGCCTTTACAATGCTTTTCATTGGTCTATTACTGACTATACCCCCTAAACAGCCAGGGACTAGAGAAGCCTGTCAATATACTCCATCAAAGACTGCCTCTACGGGCACAGAGAAAGATGGAGAAAGGAAGAGAATAGATGGAAGCAAGGGAAGGAGGGTTGTGTGCCAACAGGGAATATCTTAGTAGATGTTCAATTGATGAGTGGAGCAATGGGGAATGATGGTAAAATCTTTAAATGTTTCAACACACTAAAATATGTTTGCTAAATTCTGGGGCTTGAACTTCACTGAACTCTCTCAAATCATTAATCTGGGTGTTTATATATTTGAGTACTTGGGTAGAAGGATAGCTGTGAGAGAAGGCAGCCGTTCAGGGAGCCACACCCCACATATGCTCTAAGGACTGATCTTTTCTGTCATAAGTATGGATTTTTGGTAAATCTATACACCTTTTATCACATCCTGGATTAGTCTAATAGGCCTTTTGTTGTTTGTTTGTTTCAATTGGCTAAGTATTGTCTACCAGTCCTAATGAATATCACTTTGTTCACTTGATGTTTCTGCTGATGTCTATCTATAACTAATGCATATAAATAGCATAATTTTGCAAAATAACTAATGGACTTTGTTACTTAAAGATATTCCAAGATCTGTTTCTCACTGAACAAAATAATCCCTTTATTATGTGAATCAATGTCTCCTAATCTATCTTTTGTTTAAATTTGTATGTTCGTATATTAAAATGGCTTAAATCAAAGGATTTAAGGGACAGATAATAACACTGAGATGAATTGTTGAAGAATTCATGTGACATTGATTGTGTTGTTAAATCAGTCATATTGATAAGGACATCTAATAGACCAAGAGTACTTGTGGGGAGTCATTTAAGGCTACATTAATTGATGACAGGGACTTCTCCTTTTGATTTTTTTCTGACTCAAATAAACTAGCTGTTCAATTTTTCTGTGCTGTGTACTGTGCTTAGTTGCTCAGTCATATCTGACTCTCTTGCCACCCCATGCACTGTAGGCTTCTCTGTCATGGGATTTCCCAGGCAAGAATACTGGAGTGGGTTGCCATTTCCTTCTCCATGGGACCTGCCTGACCCTGGGATTGAACCCGCATCTGCTGTGTCTCCGCATTGCAAGTGGATTCGTTACTTGCTGAGCCATCAGAGAAGCCCCTCAGTGTTTTTAATGGAACTCATAAATGCATTTAATTAATAAATCATTAGGACCAGTAAAACCATAGATCCCAAAGAGTATACAATTCACAAGAAACATAAAGAACGATCCATTGGGATGCATTAAGAAAAAAATAATAATATACCTACTTCTATTTATTTTCATTAAAAATTAAGTCAAAATGTTGATTAATAGTAGAATATACATATTGGCTGTAAATAAATTTACATTTACTAGGAAGGCATGCTCAAAGATTCTTTAGGAAGATAGGATTAAAGACTCAAATAACTACTGACTGGACCTGAATTCCACTTCAGTTATCTTAAAGCTTCATCCAACTAAAAGTTGGTTCCTTCTCACCAAGTAGTTGGAGGTCCCTACATGGTCTACATCACCCTGTCTTCTTTGGATTGTGTTGTTTTTAAACATTGGTGGGGTCAACAACAGTTATCCATGTGTCAGATATACATGCATCAAATAAAACCCTTCAGAGCTACCTAAAGAAAAGTAAACAACTTCACCTTACCTCCTCCATCTCATTCCTTTGAGTAACCATTGTTAGATAGCTATCTGCAGCATAGCATTCCTTCTCCATGCTTTTATAAAGATAGATAAGCACTCACAGAAACAGTTTGCTTTTTCCCTTAACTTTCCTTCCGCTACCCCATGCCTGCTTCACTCTTCTTTCTCCCTCTTTTTTTCCTCCCTCCTTTTCCTAAACTGGAATGATACTATACATATATTCTGTCACTTGTTTCTTTTTATATAATGTATTGCATGCATTCCCCTGATGTCAGTACTTATAGATGTAACCCATTCTTTTTAATAGTTGTATAATATTCCATAATATGGAGTCACATGTTTTCTTTAATCATTCCTCTATTGATCAGCATTCAGGTTACTTCCAGTCTTGTGCCACTACCGACAATACTATAGTAAACGACTTTGTACAGAAATCCTTATGTATGCTCTTTCAAATGTGTATGAAAAAAATCCCCCAACCTTAGATTGCTGATTCAAAAGGTACCTTTACCTTTAAGTTGTAATGTATATTAGGACTTCCCTGGTGGCTTAGATGATAAAGAGTCTACTTGCAACGCAGGAGACCAGGGGTTTGATTCCTTGGTCAGAAAGATTCCATTACCATGTTACTTTCCATAAACATGGCCAGTAGCAGTGAATGAGTTCCATTGCATTCCTAGGCATCCTTACTAGTACTGGATATTATCTGTCTTTTCCATTTTTCAAATTTGATGGGTAAAAATAAAATTGTTATTGTTTAGTTGCTAAGTCATGTCCAACTCTTTTTTGACTCACAGACTGTAACCTGCCAGGCTCGTCTGTCCATGGGGTTTCCCAGACAAGAATACTTGAGTGGATTGCCATTTCCTTCTCCAGGATATCTTCCCAACCCAAGGATTGAACCCGAATCTCCTTCATTAGCAGGCAAATTTTTTACCACTGAGTCACCAGGGAAGCCCCCAAATAAAATAGAATATCATTAATGCTTTGTGTTTCATTCTTCCATACCAGCCACCTGAAGTGCAAGGGCAGTACATAGAAGGCCTAGGGTCATAGAAGATTTTAAAAGCATTCTCTAACATGAGAGGATTTTCCTTGTGTGTTTATGTGTGTGCCTCTCTTCTCCAAGGCTTCCCTGGTCCTCAGTTGGTAAAGAACCTGCCTGCAATGCAGGAGATCTTCCCGGATAGCTCAGATGGTAAAGAATTCCCCTGCAATGTGGGAGACCTGGGTTCAATCCCTGGGTTGGGAAGATCCTCTGGAGAAGGAAATGGCAACTCAAGCCAGTATTCTTGCCTGGAGAATCCCCATAGACAGAGGAGCCTGGCAGGCTACAGTCCTTAGGGTCTCAAAGTGTTTGACACAACTGAGCGACTTTCACACATTTGCACACCTCTTCTCCAAATTACAACAATATTTGTAAATTCAGGTCTTACCCTCAGAGAAATTCTGGGAAGCAGCCAGCCTACCCAACTGAGTAGGTTGACACAGCAGTGAGAATACAAGGACTAATATTAATTCAACCTTATCATTTCTTAACTGTTTCTACCAGGTTATATGTTTACAAAGAGATCAGCTTCTCCCCACCCCAGCTGATGCAATACTGATTGAGATTTGTTATCCTATTAACTCACCACAGGATCTGTAATTCATTAAAACATGTCATTTGTAGGTGCTTCCAGCTACAAATAAGAGTGAACAATTGGGTGTTGCCCTGGGTCTAAATGTAATTACAATGTTCAATTCCGCATATGCCATGCTCTACAAAGTCAATGACCCATCAGGGTAGACAGCAGCCCCCTAATGTGATACATTTGAAGAAACATTTGTTAAATGAGAAGAGTAAGAAAAAACAGACACTGAGAATAATACACAGGATAATAAAAAGATTTTACATCTTTTATTATTTAGCATTTATTGAATATAGTTTCATATATGCAATGATGATAGATCTTATTTCTGCCCAGTTAAATTCACAAAGAAAGAAAAAAGATTTAGGAACAAAAATATAGCTACTAAGTTTAGCTCAGAACTGTCTTTGGGGAACAAAGGAAAATATGTCAGGGAAATAGGTTGACATTTACAACCAACTAACTTCTTTTTCCTGGCTCTGCTACCCCTGGTCATATTTTCTGCTTTCTGGTTTTCCTTGATCCTAGGCTCTATAGATGTTTGGGAAGACTTTTTGACAGTTTTTCTAAGAGTCTTTCCTTGATAATCTGAGATTTTTGAGGACAAAAATTGTAAAAAGTACCATCATGTCCCATATTTGGTTGTTGGGTCAGATCTTTAGTCTCACATAAGTGCCTTTGTTCATCAGCACACAATAATAGAGTCACACTGCTCCCATCCAGAGAAGTTCTCTGTCATCATTACTAAGATGGGTCCCTTGGCTATGTTTTTTTTGATACTCTAGCAGTAAAGATTTGTTTTCTTTATTGTTTTCTTTTTTGTTATGTTTTGTTTCTTTGGTGAAGCAAATGCTTTTCCTGCTCTGAGCACTAGAGGTGACTTAGTTATCTATTTTACATAACTATTCTTTCTTGGGCTACTCATACAGTGACATTACGATCCTACATGGCACTGATATGACTGGTCCATAATCAGGAAGAAATTCCCAGATGAATGCTTTCATCGAAGCCACCTCTGTGCTCTCCGTGTTTATCTGACATCTCTTCTCCTGAGGCTGACTCGTTCCATGGTAAGAGAGTGGACTTCTGGCAGATACAGAAAGCACCTGTGACATGGAACCATGTTCTGTTTTGCTTCATAAAGACAGGATCTCTGAGAGGTTCACCATCGCTGACTGTGATCAGTTCTTTTACTGATTTCTGTTAAGTTTTTATTAATCTATACAATTCTCTGTGTAGCAGGAAGCAAGCCCAACCCTAGTCTATTTTCATAATCTGTGCTGTCACATGCTGTAAGTTTCTCTTCAACCTGACTGGAATTCAGTGATATGTTTTTCATTATGTAATAAATACTAAACTACAAAAGCTTTAAACATAAAAATTTAGTTCTTTGTTCTAATAATGGTTACACAATTGGAAGGAAGGAAGGCAAAATTTCCTTCCTTCCTGTGACTGGGTGCTATTTTGTCACTGGTCTCTCTTATGATCAGTTGCTAGAACAATTAGACACATCCTTGCAAAACTGATTTGTGTTAATTTGTATATGCTTGGTGGGGGAGGACAATCCTTCTTCTATCCTCTTAGGTTCTGTGGCTGGGCCTGAGAATTAAACTGATATAAGATAGATGAATGAGAAAAACATTTAAAAATTTTATGGACACATTAGGTTCCTTATAAGAAAAAGGGAGGCTCAAATAAGCAGTTAGGACTGAGAATTCATATACTTTTGTTTTAAAACAAATAATGATAAATTTGTGGAGAAATGACAAGACAAAGGAGTTTCAGATAGGGGCAGGAAATTGTGGGAATATGATTATGAAATATATGGGGGAAACTAATGGAAGACAAGGGTTATTTTAGTTGATTTGTTTCTATAGGTCCATTTCTAGGTTCCCAGTTTCCAGTGAGAAGAATGTTCTCCTCCTGGTACGGGGAGTTCATCTCTCCCATGGGAAATTTTATGATCTGCTTTTAAGTGTAAAGGAGGAGGTTGGAGACCCCTTCCTACACCTGCTATCTTTTAAGTGTCTTCAGCTCAAAATACTCAATAGCCAAATCAGAATATTTTGGAGTGGCATGTTCTCATCCCCTTAAGTATGTAGTGTGTATATTGGCTTAAGCCCTTCTTAACTTCTTTGTGTTAATATGGCAGATGAGGCCTGATTTTTGTCTGGTGGCTGTTTCTAGGCTGGAAAAGGGCTGTAATAAATTGAGTATACTAAAGAGGCAACTATATCTGGTATGTTTGTGTGGAAGACCCTATTTATAAAATATAATTAAGATTTATTGTTTATGAGAAAGACTTAAAACTATAAATTGCAGTAAAAAGCTAAGAAATTCAAAATAAACTCAGAACAAGCAATAAAATTATAAGGAGGAAAAGTTAGAATCAACTTCAAATGAATTTATTAATATAGATGAGCACTAAACCTAACTCAAGTTATTGAAAACCAGAGCAAAAAAAAAAAAAAAAAAGAGAAGATATTTTGGTTTACCTAGTTCTCCATGTGTAACTGAAGAGAGCTTTCATTTATGAGCGTTCATCTCAGGGGCTACACAGGCCGGTAGGTAAAGGAGGATGAGGCTTGGTGTAAACCATGGAAAATGGTACAGCTTGTGTGTGCCCCATCCAAAGAAATTCAAACTAAAACCAAACCAAACCAGAGTCTTTGCTGTCCAGGTAAAACCAGAGATGGGGATGGGGATAGATAACAATTAATAACTCCTGAGCTAGAATTGAAATACAGGAGAAACATCATATATGTTTATTGGCATTCTGTAATATAAAATAAATGGATAATGTAAATATTTTATTAAAAGAGCACAAAAATGGCCATTGCTATAAAGTGTTGATTGTTCAGTTGTATTTGACTCTTTGCCACCCCATGGACTGTAGCCTGCCAACCTCCTCTGTCTATGGGATTCTGCAGGCAAGAATCCTGGAGCAGATAGCCTTCCCTTCTCCAGGGGATCTTCCCTACCCAGGAATTGATCCCTGGTCCCTACATTGCTGGCATCCCCTGCATTTACTGTCCAAGCCACCAGGGAAACCCCATTGCCATAAAAGGTCTTTCTAATACTGAACTTCTGAAAAAGCTGAAGATTTAATGTTATGTTTTACCTTAATGAATATACTGTGAATCCTCTGGAAATCGGACATGCCATCAAATGGTGTAACAGTGCCGTTAGGTAGAAGGGCGTACTTAATTAAGGATACTTTGATGTAATAATTAGAGTTCTTCTAAGAGATCCACTTTCCTTTGTTTTGGAGTGAATGTCTTCCATGATTTTGAGTTCCAATGTGAAAATTTTTCTATGACCTTTCAGTTAAGTAAGAGCATCGCCATTCAAGGTTTATTGATTACCTCTTGTATAATCAAGATTGCTGGGAGAAATGTCAATAACCTCAGATATGCAGATGACACTACCCTTATGGCAGAAAGTGAAGAGGAACTCAAAAGCCTCTTGATGAAAGTGAAAGAGGAGAGTGAAAAGGATGGCTTGAAGCTCAACATTCAGAAAACAAAGATCATGGCATCTGGTCCCATCACTTCATGGGAAATAGATGGAAAAACAGTGGAAACAGTGTCAGACTTTATTTTTTTGGACTCCAAAATCACTGCAGATGCTGATTGCAGCCATGAAATTAAAAGACACTTACTCCTTGGAAGGAAAGTTATGACCAACCTAGATAGTATATTAAAAATCAGAGACATTACTTTGCCAACAAAAGTCCATCTAGTCAAGGCTATGGTTTTTCCCGTGTTCATGTATGGATGTGAGAGTTGGACTGTGAAGAAAGCTGAGTGCCGAAGAATTGATCCTTTTGAACTGTGGTGTTGGAGAAGACTCTTGAGAGTCCCTTGGACTGCAAGGATATCCAACCAGTCCATTCTAAAGGAGATCGATCCGGGGTGTTCATTGGAAGGACTGATGCTAAAGCTGAAACTGCAATACTTTGGCCACCTCATGCGACGAGTTGACTCACTGGAAAAGACTGTGATGCTGGGAAAGGTTGTGGGTGGGAGGAGAAGGGGACGACAGAGAATGAGATGGCTGGATGGCATCACCGACTCTGTGGACATGAGTTTGAGTGATCTCCGGGAGTTGGTGATGGACAGGGAGGCCTGGCGTGCTGTGATTCATGGGGTCGCGGAGAGTCGGACACGACTTAGCGACTGAACTGAACTGAACTGTATAATCAATAAGGGATGGCGGGGAGGAGCTGGGCATTGTGCATCATCTGTAGAGTTTCCAGAGGAAGACAGATTAGAAAATACACTGGAAGAAGCAGAGAAAACAGGTCTAATCCTTTCTCCTACTGACCTGCTACCAAACTCAGCTTCTCAGGTCAAAAAGTTATTTTGTATCATATGTGGTTCAGTTCAATTCGGTTCAGTAGCTCAGTCGTGTCCGACTCTTTGTGACCCCATGAATCACAGCACGCCAGGCCTCCCTGTCCATCACCAACTCCCGGAGTTCACTCAAACTCATGCCCACAGAGTCGGTGATGCCATCCAGCCATCTCTTTCTCTGTCGTCCCCTTATCCTCCTGCCCCCAATCCCTCCCAGCTCAGAGTCTTTTCCAGTGAGTCAACTCGTCGCATGAGGTGGCCAAAGTATTGCAGTTTCAGCTTTAGCATCAGTCCTTCCAATGAACACCCAGGATTGATCTCCTTTTGAATGGACTGGTTGGATCTCCTTGCAGTCCAAGGGACTCTTATGTCCTTTAAATGGTGAGAATAAACTTAATCTCCCCCCCGTTTTCTGATTACTCAGTCATTTTTGGCCTCTAGAATTCCTATGAAAAATTCTAAGGTGCTTTATGGTACTTTTGTGGGGGAGGGGATCTGTTCACCGTTGTCAAATACCGGTGAAATGCCTGTCCAAGGTTAACTGGCAGGTCACGTGATATAAACTAAGTTCTGGGTGGATGTAGGGATGTACAGAGCACGCTTGGATTTAATAATGTTCTGAGCCAGCCCTTGGCTTCCAGACCAGGTAAAGTGACAGAGAAGCTACAAAACATGCCACCAGCAGTCCCCTTTTAGACTGTGAAAGAATTAAGGGAGGCTGGCTTGTCAGCTGAAGAGAGTGGTGAAAACTCTGACCACTGGGCATAGAAAAAGTTGTTGTTTAGTCACTAAATCATGTCTGACTCTTTTGTGGTGTCATGGACTATAGCCCCAGAGAAGGCAATGGCACCCTACTCCAGTACTCTTGCCTGGAAAATCCCATGGACGGAGGAGCCTGGTGGGCTGCAGTCCATGGGGTCGCTAAGAGTTGGACACGACTAAGCGACTTCACTTTCACTTTTTACTTTCATGCATTGGAGAAGGAAATGGTAACCCACTCCAGTGTTCTTGCCTGGAGAATCCCAGGGATGGGGTCACACAGAGTCGGACATGACTGAAGAGACTTAGCAGCAGCAGCAGCAGGACTATAGCCCACTAGGCTCCTCTGTCTGTGAGATTTCCCAGGCAAGAATACTGGAATGGGTTGCCATTCCCTTCTCCAGGGGATCTTCCCGACCCAGGGATCAAACCATGTCTACCGTATTGACAGGTGGATTCTTCCCACCTGGGAAGCCCAAGTGACATGTTAACTCTTAAGAATCCTGACTTTCAGGATGGCAGACTCTGCTCAAATGTCATTTAGCAAAACCCAAGAATATGCCAGGATAGAGACAGTACAGTGCAAATACCCAAATCAGAATGACATAGTGCTTTTGAATTCAAGTCAGTTTGGAAACATCTCAAACCCCAGCTGGAATCCTTAGATTCAATTAGGGATTTTCACCTGGGTGTTGAACAGATCTCTTTGTTTCAAAGCACTAAGCACTTTAGACTTCACCTGGCAAAATGTACCATCTGGTCACCTCTCAATATATCTGACCCCAAATATCTAGAAATGAAGCTTCTGCGAGCTCTTTCCCTCTAGAATTTTTGTCAGTCTTCCTTTAGTGCATGTTTATTTTTGTACCTGCTCTTTCAACTCTTTTTATTCAAATATTTGTAATGTCTCATAATAGTCCTCTTTGATATGTTTTCATTTGGTTCTTCATTTTGCAGTGAAATCTTAATTGCCAACCTGGCCACCTGTGACTTTTGGCTAAATATGTAATATAATTTAGGGTATATAAGGAAGTGTTTGAGAGGTCGGAAATCTGTTATTACAGTGTATAGGCAGAGTAATAAAGGTGCCTTCTCAAGAGGACGTTTTTCAATCAAACCCTCACCTAGGAACTGCTGTGGAAGGACTTTATAGATAGTTAAGGTTAATCATCAGCTGGTCTTAAAAGAGGGGAAGGAACTTGCGTTTTTCCACGTGGGTTCAGTTTAATCACACGAGCCTTGAGAATCACAGGAGAAAGGCCAAGAAAGTCAGTCAGAGAGATACAGTTTAAGAAGGAAGCGGAGAAGAAAGAAGCCAGAAGGGGAGAGGTCAAGAGATTTGGAACAAGAGATGGACTCAATCCATTGCCTCTGGCTTTAAATATGGAGAAAGGGCCGGGGCCAAGGTGTAGCATTTAGAAGCTGAGAATTAACCCTGCCCCACAGCCAGTGAGGATGTAGGACCTTAGTCCTGTGGCTGCATGGAAGTTCAGCCAACAACCTGAGTGAGCTTTCAAGTGGATTCTCCCCCAGAAATAGTGGACACCTTGATTTCAACCCTGGGAAACCCAGAGCAGAGAACCTAGAGCAGCCGGTCCCACCTTCTGACCTACAGACCTGGGAGGTAATAGATCTGTGTTGTTTCAAGCCTGCATATGATGTAATTGTTTTAAGTTTGTGTAATTGGTTATAGCAACAATAATGAACCGGTACAAATAAAACTCCGAATGCCTAGGAGTGCCTTAGTGCCCAGGATGGCTTGAAGTCATCTATACCTAGTCAGGAAGAGAGATGGCTGAATGCAGAAAGAGAGAGAATGAAAACAGAAAGAGGAGAGAAGGGGGTCTAACATTACCAAGTAGGGATAATTTGCCTCCATTCCTTTTAGGGAGACTGTGACCCCTAAGTGCTTCTGGCATGTCTGATGGTATTAGTTTCTCACAAGACTGATTCTAATCTTTAAATTTTTTGAATGGCCTTTTTGAGGCAGCTACAAGATGGACTTCTGGATTATAAATTATATAATATCCAATACATTATATATATGCATAATTAGTGGGTTATGTATCCAAAGCCATTCCTAATGTACTTCAAGGAAAATACAAGAGATTTTCAAGGGTATTTTGATTTTAGGCTTTTTTTTTTCCCTAATAGACTGATTTTAGAAACCAATTCCTACATAAGATGCAACCATTGTGCTGCATATAACCTCTCCCAGCCACAGTCTTAGAAGAACTTGAGCTTCTAGGAAGAGGCAGCCTGTAAGAAAAAGTGGAGCAGTTTCACTACCTATTGCTACAAGTCATTTGACACGTATGCACACTGTCAGTACATGGATTCCTTCAACTTGCTCCTCGCAAGAGTAGAATGTACCTTTCTCCTTTCCAGTTCAGTTCAGTTCAGTCGCTCAGTTGTGTCCGACTTTCTGCGACCCCATGAATCACAGCACGCCAGGCCTCCCTATCTATCACCAACTCCCAGAGTTCAAACTCATGTCCACAGAGTCGGTGATGCCATCCAGCCATCTCATTCTCTGTCGTCCCCTTCTCCTCCTGCCCCCAATCTTTCCCAGAATCAGTCTTTTCCAGTGAGTCAACTCGTCGCATGAGGTGGCCAAAGTATTGCAGTTTCAGCTTTAGCATCAGTCCTTCCAATGAACACCCAGAATTGATCTCCTCTAGAATGGACTGGTTGGATCTCCTTGCAATCCAAGGGACTCTCAAGAGTCTTCTCCAGCACCACAGTTCAAAAGCATCAATTCTTCAGCGATCAGCTTTCTTCACAGTCCAACTCTCACATCCATACAGGATTCCACAAATTATTCTTTTCTTACTTTTTTTCCCTTAGAAGGTAACCTGGGGTGTTAATGATAAGCAATCTGAGTTAATCTATGAACAACTGAAGGGTGAGTGAAAGGGAAGAGCACCAGGCATATGTGTGACTTGCCTAGTGCTGCTCCCCTCTTGCTATCCTTGAAGTCCAGGAAAACAAGCTGATTGAGAGGAATTTCCTGATCCATGATAATCTTTCTCTTTGGATAACTGAGCTTCATGTTGCTGCTGCTTTCTCAGCTCTTTGTAGTTTTCTGTGTAGGGAACTGTGGAGGCCCCCCACAGATTGGCTTATTTGAATAAAAATACATTTTTCTGCCCTCTACAACCTTCAGGAGCCTTCAAAGATGAATTTAATTATACATATTAAAAAAACAACTCAGAATTTTGAGGATTTCGTTCTGAAACCAAATTTATTATGTTCAAAGCTGTGTCTGGATAAAAGGCAAGTATAACATTAAAATATTAATCCATTCATGCCATTTAGTGATTTGAATTATTCACAGCTGCTTGTATTTTATTTTTATAAGAATATGGCTTTTATCTATGAAGCCAATCAAATTGAAAGGAATATTCTTTGCTTTCAGAATCCTTCCTAGTCAAGGTTGTTTTAATATAGGACACTCCTCCTCCCCCTCGTACATTTTATGAGCTGTATCCATAAAGCATTTACATTTGCTTGAAGCACTTAGAAAAAACAGGTAAATTGAACACTAAAAGCTAAAGTGAAACACTCAGCAACTATTTCCAAGTTTACAATGCTTTGATGCTGGTAAACTAAATCCCACTCCCCCAAGTTCTTCTTCCTCCTAGAATAAAAAGGAGGTGATGCTTTACAAAATATTTGTGAGTGTCTGTTTTTAGTGTTTAGTATATTTTCAAAACTGATTTGGGAGCTTAGCTTTAGTCCCTCCACTTTTTATGACATATGTCAAGAATCTCTAGGTGGAGAACAATCTTTTTTAATTTGGGCTTCCTTATTCCTAAAAAGACTACGATATTTACCTTTGCCAATTTCATAGGTCCAGGAAGTTCAAATGATCTGCTACACAAAGATATATAAACTAAATGGCTGTACAAATATAAGAGGTTAGTGATGTTAATTTAACATTATTATGAGCAATAATTTTACATACTTAAGGTATTACAAAGGTTCAGAAGACACAGAACTTAAAATTGGTCAGAACCAAGAACTCAGAAATATTATTCAGACCTAGGATATTTTAAGTTCTAATCTTTGATTCTAAGCATTTGAAGGGCTTCCTAGGTGGCTCAGTGGTAAAGAATCCTCCTGCAATACAGAAAGTGAAGGTTCAATTCCTGGTTTGGGAAGATCCCCTGGAGAAGGAAATGGCAACCCACTCGAGTATGCTTGCCCGGGAAATCCCACAGACAGAAGAGTCTGGCAGGCTACGGTCTATGGAGTCGTAAATGAGTCGGACATAACTTAGTGACTAAAACAAAAACAAAGTATTTGAAGAATGTCATGTCCACTATGTTTCTGCTTTCTACTCTTTAATACAGTTCTTTCAAGTATATTTGATTTGCTAAAGTTTCCAGAGTTTTTAGGTCCCTGGTTGCTTTCTCCTGTGCAGTCTTATTATTGTTTTACTTATAATTGAACTTTACAGAGTGAAGTAAATCTGCCCTCTTTTCATTTGAGGTAAACATTTCTATTAATATTACCAAAAGTCACACTGTTTATTCCATGATGGAATGGATTAAAGGTTATTCTTTGGAATTTAGGGCCATTAGTGACTTAGCAGCAGCAGCAGCAGTGATCAGATAATCTAAAGATCCTTGAAATGATACAAGAAACACGGGCCAGAGTAAAGCAATTTGCCTAAGATCACACAGCTGGTTAGTAGTGAGGTCAAATTAAAAGCTGGTTCTGTTGATTCCAAGTCTCCTATAGTTCTCCTGAGGGCATATGTGGTCCACTGCCTGTTCCATAAATAAAGTTTTATTGGAATGCTGCCATACCCATTCATTTACATTGTAAGACAGAGTTGAATAGTTATGTCAGAGATCATCTGGCCTACAGAACATAGAATATTTGCTGTCTGGTTCTTTACAGAAAAAGTTTTCTGACCTCTGGCTTAGAGGAAAGATGACTGAAAAAGTCTGGTTGCAGCGTTTTATGAATAGTCGGTTTAGTTTTTGCATTTGTCCCAACTGTGGTTTGGCTTAAGCTATTTGGATATTAGGCAAAATCAGTGGGGTTTCATGATTAATTACAGGTTGATGTTAACAAATGTAAAAATATATTTGCAGAAGAATGATAGACATATATTTTCAGAAGATGTATCCCATAATCTGGGGATTTGTTTCCTATATTTATCCTCATAGTATGTTCTTCAAGCAATGGAACTATTTAATTCAAAGTAGTGAAAACTTATGCAAAACACACAATAGCTGTATTCAAGTATGTGAAGGACTATTCTGTGAATAAAGAGATTAGATGATGTATTTGTCCTTCAAGTCCGACTCAAATGTACTTGCACTGTTAAGGCCCTGATCTCCCTTCTTTGGACAGAATTGATCACTCTCTCTTCTGTGCCTCCAAAATATGTTGGACAGAGTACTATTACAGCATTTATCACACTACATTACAGATAGTTGTTTATTCATTTATCTTGCCAGTCAATGTTGAAATCCTTGAAAGTGAGGACCATATCTCATTCATGTTGGCATCCCCTTCATGGGGCTCAGTCCCTGGCTCATAGTAGAAGCAATCTAAATACTTGATGAATGAGTGTATATTATAATATCAGAGGGCAAAGAAAGGGCCAATGCAAAATTTCAGTAAAAAGAACTTTGTGATAATATTGGCAGCAATATGTCCTAAGCAGTGCTGCAGTCCTCAAAGACCAGGACTTGGGGTTAGAATTCCTAGGTCTGAATTTCTCCTGTTGTGTTTTTACTGTTTGTCATTATGTAGATTACTTAATGTCTCAATTTCCTAAACTTTGAAATAGAGATGATTTAGACACCAGTTTTCTAACTATGGTCTGCAGAACACTGAGCATCCGCAAGATCTTTTTAAGAAGTTTGTGACTGTCAAAACTGTGTTTTAAGAATGCTAAGGCATTATTTACCCTTTTCACTTAGTTTCATTGATGGTGCAAAAGCAATGGTGGGAAAACTGTTGGTGGTTTAGCATGAATCAAGGCACAAATTTGAACTAATATTAATGTTTTCTTCATTATACAGTCAGAAAAAAAGAAAAATGCCAGTTTCATTTATGAATGCCCTGGATGAAGGAGTAGAATTACTAGTTTTATTAAGTCTCAACCTTTGAGTGCAATGTCTTCTTTAATATTTTGTGTGATAAAATTAGAAGTACCTATTTTTGCAGCATTTTGAAGTATAATGGCTGTCTTGAGTAAAGATACTTGTGCAGTTATTGAGTTGCCAACTGAACTAAGCCACTGTTGTACATGGTAACATAATTTTTGCTCAAATCACTGATAAATTGCAGTATAGTTATCCAGACTTTGGTATTTGACAGATATCTTCCCAAAAGTTGACAAAGTGAACTTAACACTTCAAGGAAAACAACAGCAGTATTTGTCTCTAAGCACCATTTTTAATTTTGGGAATCTTCCCTTGTGGCTCAGATGGTAAAGAATCCACCTGCAATGTAGGGGACTTGGATTCAATCCCTGGATTGGAAAGATCTCCTGGAGTAGGGAAAGGCTACCCACTCCAGTATTCTGGCCTGAAGAATTCCATGGACTGTATAGTCCATGGGGTCACAAAGAGTTGGACACAGTATCTTTTACCATAAACTTTGTTCTTAAGACTTTTGAGAAAAGATCAGTGATATTATAAATTATTTTAAACTATTATATAATGAAATAAGACTATATTTGAAACATCTGCATAATCTAGTAAACTAGGATTTTCCAAGTGACCAGTACATAATGTTACAAAATCATGCATTAAAATCATACAAAGATAAAGATCGATTCAAAGTGTGTTAATATAATATGGATGCCTCAAGACTAATACATAGATTTTTTTTTTTTTTAAAAAGAATTTTATTAAAAAAGCACAAATGCAAAGAAATGAACAGAGGAAAATTTATGCGTCGAACCTGGACTGGTCACTTATGATAATATACATGCTACAATTCCATTCTCTCCAATCATTCCACCTTCACCCTCTCCCAAGAAAGTCATTACTCTCTTATTAAGAATTATTAATTCTTTGGTAGAATTTCAGATTCTATGTTGCAATTATTCTTTAAGAAGCTACCACTGTTGAGTTTTGGTATGCTATCAAAGAAGAATATCTGCAATTATGTGAAAGGACTATTGAATTGCACCTCCCTCTTCAACCATACCTGCTGCCATGTGAGGCCAACTTTTTTTTTCATATACTTGAAGCAAAACAGCATAATGCAATAGATTGGATGCAGATATGAAAATTCAGCTCTTTTCTTAAAACAGACATTAAAAAGATTTACAAAAAATGTAAAACAAAGTCATTGCTCACTGTTTTTTGTATGTTTGTTTGTTTTTAGAGTAGGTTACTTAATCTTTGAACTTCAATACAAAGATCAGATTATGGGTCAGTCAGTCAGTCAGTTCAGTCGCTCAGTCGTGTCCGACTCTCCGCGACCCCATGAATCACAGCACGCCAGGCCTCCCTGTCCATCACCAACTCCCGGAGTACACTCAAACTCATGTCCACAGAGTCGGTGATGCCATCCAGCCATCTCATTCTCCGTCGTCCCCTTCTCCTCCCGCCCCCAACCTTTCCCAGCATTAGAGTCTTTTCCAGTGAGTCAACTCGTCGCATGAGGTGGCCAAAGTATTGCAGTTTCAGCTTTAGCATCAGTCCCTCCAAAGAACATCCAGGATTGATCTCCTTCAGAATGGACTGGTTGGATCTCCTTGCAGTATAAGGGACTCTCAAGAGTCTTCTCCAACACCACAGTTCAAAAGCATCGATTCTTCGGCGATCAGCCTTCTTCACAGTCCAACTCTCACATCCATACATGACCACGGGAAAAACCATTGCCTTGACTAGACGGACCTTGGTTGGCAAAGTAATGTCTCTGCTTTTTAATATACTATCAAGGTTGGTCATAACTTTCCTTCCAAGGAGCAAGCGTCTTTTAATTTCATGGCTGCAATCAGCATCTGCAGATTATGGTTACTTATCATCAAAATGTTTTCATATTAATATATAATCATCATTATATAATATATATCATATATTATGATATATATTTATCATATATAATCATCATTTTAATTGAAAATATTTATAACATTTAAAATATTTTAAACATCTGTGATTGCCAGGATATGGAAGCAACTTAAATGTCCATCAGCATATGAATGGATAAAGCAGATTATCATGTATAAATACACATGTGTATGTATATGGCTTCCCTGGTGGCTCAGTTGATGAATAATCTGCCTATAATGCAGGAGACCCTGGCTCGATCCCTGGGTTGGGAAAATCCCTTGAAGAAGGAAATGGCAACCCACTCCATACTATTCAGACATAAAATAGAATGAAATTTTGCCATTACAATGTGAATAATCATGGAGGGCATTATGCTAGGTGAAGTAAATTAGAGGACTATATGACACCTCTTATATGAGGAATCTAAAAGGTACAACAAGCTAGTGAATATAACAAAAAAGAACCAGACTCACAGATGTAGAGAACAAACTAATAGTGGGGAGAGGGAAAAGGAAAGGGGCAACAGGGACAGGAAATTAAGAGATACAAACTATTAGATACAAAATAAGCTACAAGGATATGTTGTACAAATGGGGAATATAGACAGTATATTATGATAACTATACATGGAGTGCAACCTTTAAAGACTGTGAATTGCCATATTATACACCTGTAACTTATATAATATTATACATCAGTTATGCTTCATTTAAAAATGGTCAATATGAAAAAACTGAATGTTAAACATTTTTGATTTCTCAGTTTTAATTTCTAATATGAGAAGTTTGGATCGATAGAATTCACATAATGAAAGCTCTTTAAGTTCCTCCATTTTTATTTTTTTATTTTACAATATTGGTTGGTTTTGCCATACATTGACATGAATTCGCCCCAGGTGTACATGAGTTCCCCCTCCTGAACCCCCCTCTCACCTCCCTCCTCCCTTTATCCTCCCTCTGGGTTATCCCCGCACACCGCACACCAGCCCCGAGTATCCTGTAACATGCATTGACCCTGAACTGCTGATTCGTTTCACATATGACAACATACATGTTTCAATGTAATTCTCTCAAATCATCCCACCCTCACCCTCTCCCACAAAGTCCCAAAGACTGTTCGATACAACTGTGTCTCTTTTGCTGTCTCGTATACAGGGTTATATTTCCATCTTTCTAAATTCCATATATATGTGTTAGTATACTGTATTGGTGCATTTCTTTCTGTCTTACTTCACTCTGTATAATAGGCTCCAGTTTCATCCACCTCATTAGAACTGATTCAAAGTTCCTCCATTTTTAAGAATAGGAAGAGGTCCTGAGCAGATGTGGTGGAAACAGACATTCTCATATATATCTGTGGAACTATGAAAATATCTGCAAGATACTAAAATATTAAAGAACTTTTTAGAGGATGCAGGAAAATATTTTGAATATGACTTCATTGTAAATAGTTAGTGGATCTCTGTAGAAATAAATGCCTTAGAATTGGAAACCAGAGTTTTATTGGGGGAAAAAAATGATTCGTAGTTGAGGAAGGGTGGAAGGAGGCATTCGTTTTTCATTTCATACCTCTCCAAATTTGATTTTTTTAACCACATTCACTTTTTTGTATAAAAAATTGAGGTGATAATACTTAGAATTGTAATGAAAACTAGTTGAGATAATGTTAAATCTCCTGATCTATAGTAATTTGCTCTGCGAGCAGTGGGTAGGTGAGTGAAAAACAGCTTCATGAATTTGTGTGGTGCCATCAGCAGAGCGTTCTCCAAGCAATTACTGAAGGATAGCTTGATAAAAATATCTTAAACAAGAAAGAATTCTGTCTCCGAGTTTATCAAATGGACCTCTAGTGTTGAATTCTGACTACTTTTGATCCTACTTTTTTTGTGAAAGAATAGCCATAGTATTTGAAAATGAAAGTTCTACAGCAACTGTCTTCCATATCCCTCAGAAACTGTAAAATTTTTCAGAATTTCATTTTTGGCCATTTTCATAGCATTTACTTTTCCTATTCAATTTTATTCCCAAAGTGTAGAAGGGCCACTGAGGCAAATAAGCCAGCATTCACTTAATTTTGTACTATACCACAGCAGGAAGCACTCTTTCATAATCTTTATGACAAGAATTTTATCTCACAGTTGCCAGTCTCATAAAGTATAATTTACTTAGTAGAATGTCCCTATTCTTAGGATAAATTTGTCTTTGAAATAAGTTGAGTCTAGGAAACAAGTGATATATTTTGCCTAAAGAGAACATAGAGCAAAGAGCAGAGAGAACATTCCAGATTTTATTGTATTTTTTTAAAAAACATCGCTTAGTGGTTTCCAGTACTGCCTTTTGAAGAGTCAACATATGATTGCACCTATAGATTGTATGTGCAAATATATTTTTATAAATCAGGGCTTAGGTCATTGTGTGAAAAATGGATATACCTTTCTGGAAGAACAGATTAATAATTTAAACCAAACATCTTATTGAAAGAAAAAAGTGCATTTGAATAATGTAGGGAGATAAAGCATAGCAATATTATTCTTTATTTCTTTTATTAATGAGTTAGAATGTAAGGAATTCAATAAAAATTACATTAAAAACTCATAAACATTGTTAAAATCTTCTTTCCCCATCAGTCATATTTATGAAACTGGCATTTCTATTTAAATGGTATTTAATAAAACAAGAAGATTTTATATAGTGAGTCAAACAGCCCATGGGCTCATTCATTTACTCATGAGACATGTGTTGAGTGCCATATTGTGTACCAGGTACTAAGGCCTCGGTGATGAATAAGATAGATTTCTTGTATTTTAAGAGTTCAGTTGCCAGTGAAGCAGACAGACTTATAAGCAAATAATAAAGTGCTGTGGTAAATAGGAAGAGCATAGAGTTTTGGCAATAAAAAAATTTAAGTCTGGACTTCACTTCTGAATTATATAGCTTTCTAATCTCTGTATTTCAGGGATTTCATCTGTAAAATGAAAAAATATGCTCATTGCATGCTGTTTTATGGATTAAACATATTCAAAATGCAGGACCTAGAACAAAATCTCATCAAATGGAATGTATTACCCTAAAACTGCAATATGAAAGACCCCATAATATGGGCATGGACGAAAAAGAAGGTGATTCATTTGGGGTTGGGGACAGGTAAGGAAAAATATCTTAGAGCAGGAGCTGTTTAGAATAAGGAAGTGCACATAACCAAGAGAATGCCAGGCAGAGAGAATTTTATGCACAGGAGCTTTGAACTTGTCGTAAAAATATAAGGAATTCTGAATATAGTTTGATGAGGCAATGCCTAGGGTACAGAAGAGTAAAAATGAGAATGGTGAGTTTATGGTCCTCGGACACAGAGGATCTTTCACAGCCTGCAAATTATTCAAGACTTTTAGCAATAGCAATGGGAATGAGATATATAAATAGATTTGGGCAATATTTTCAAGGTAGAATTTGTGGAATTGAGTGACAATGTGGGATTAACAGAGAGAAAGACTTCTTGATTTTGCTTTGGATTAATAATTGTTGACATCATTAATCAAAGAAGGAATTTAGGAGAAAAAGTAGGTCTGAGGAGAAAACGATAATCTTTATTTCATTTTATCAATTCTGATTTGTTAGCTCCTTAGGCAGGAGAGAGACCTACATTGCAGAAAGGATTTGAGAATGCTAAACATTTAGGCAAGAGCAGAAGCCAGGAATCTGAAGTTTCTAACTGGGCTGCATTATCCATTGACTTTGCCACAAGTTTTACCTTTCCCTGTTCTGTTAGATAGAGATTTAATGAAGTTTAACTTTGGAGGTCTTTTAAATGTCTGGGTCTTAGCTCAAAATTATCATGAATGAAATGCAAGTGTAAAAAAAAAAACTATTCAATATTCTTCACAGGGTTTTTTTAAGAATCACATTTTTGGTAACTAAAATCCCTTTCAGTTCAGTTAAGCCACCCAATTGTGTCTGACTCTTCGCAACCCCATGGACTGCAGCACACGTTCGGCTTTCTTTATGGTCCAACTCTCACATCCATACATGACTACTGGAAAAACCATAGCTTTGACTAGACAGACCTTTGTTGGCAAAGCAACATCTCTGCTTTTTAGTATGTTGTCTGGGTTATCACTGCTTTTCTTTCAAGTAGTAAGTGTTTTTTAATTCCATGGCTGCGGTCACCATCTGCAGTGATTTTGGAGCCCAAGAAAATAAGATCTGTCACTGTTTCCATTGTTTCCCCATTTATTTGCCATAAAGCAATGGGACAGGATGCCATGATCTTACTTTTTTGAATGTTGAGTTTTAAGCAAGCTTTTTCACTCTGTTTTTTCACTATCATCGAGAGGCTCTTTAGTTCCTCTTTGTTTTCTGCCAGAAGGGTGGTGTCATCTGCATATCTGAGGTTATTGATATTTCTCCCTGCAATCTTGATTCCAGCTTGTGCTTCATCCAGCCTAGCATTTCTCATGATATACTCTGCATATAAGTAAAATAAGCAGGGTGACAACATACAGCCTTGATGTACTCCTTTCCCAATTTTGAACCAGTCCATTGTTCCATGTCTGGTTCTAACTGTTTCTTCTTGACCTGCATACAGATTTCTCAGGAGGCAGGTCTGGTATTCCCATCTCTTGAAGAATTTTCTACAGTTTGTTATGATCCACTCAGTCAAAGGCTTTAACATAGTCAATGAAGCAGTAATAGATTTTTGGAATTCTCTTCCTTTTTCTATGAAATCCCTTTAAAATATTGCATATGTAAGTAGAGAGTTCAGATATAGCAGTTAAAGATTTAAATTAGACTAATATTCGCAGAAATAGAACTATTAGTAAATTCATTGATGAAGGACTCTATAGTTAGATTGAAAATCATGATCAGATATTATGCAGTAGCATAACAGTTAGTAGTGTGGGCTCCTGGTCAAACTGCTTGCACTGAATATCAGCCACTTATTATATCTTTGACTTCAGGCAAATTGTTTAATCTCTTTTCTAAAATGGAAATAATCAGAATATCTACCTCACAGGTTGCTGTGAAAATTAAATGAGTGTATATAAAGTATTGGAGAAGGAAATGGCAACCCACTCCAGTATTCTTGCCTGGGAAATCCCATGGACAGAGGAGCCTGGAAGGCTACAGTCCATGGGGTCATGAAGAGTTGGACTGAGCATATATAAAGTATATAGAATAGTAACTGACGAATAACTGGGCAACAGTGTGTAACTGATAGCATCAGAGGCAGTAGCAGCATCATAATCATTTATTATCATCAAATGGCACGATTTTAGTCAGCGAGGGGATGTTGGAGATAATAATATCAGTGTACATGAGGGAAGAGGAAGCCTGGAATCACCTAGAGAAAGACAAACCTGAAGATGTAGTCCTCCTCAGCTCCATGTCCTTCTTGTCACTCTTTGTTAAAGTAGGACCTTGTGCCTTCATGAGAAGGTTGAGAAAACATATAATTTTAATTGATAGTATGTTTTATATACAATATAATATGAATATTATTCTTTATTAATGATTTGCTAATATCCAAAAGTTCAAAGTTTGTGGATATTAGTTCAAGTTGGACATTAACTGTTACAGTACATGTGTGTACGTGTGTGTGCATTCATTAGAATGAACTATTCATAAAATTCATTATATTGTACAGATACATTTATAATATTATACATAATAGTTTTTCTGTAGTGGTTTGCAGACTACCCAAGATTCAATGGGAAACAAAACACCAAGATACCATAAAGTAATTTCTTGATACACCTTCAATTTTATCTTTTTTTCTGATTATTTAGGTATACTCATACATTCAGAGGAAAATTTCCTGTGTTGTAAACTCACAAACTTAAAATATTATACCTCAGGCTAAAGTTATTGAATATTTGCACATAGGTGCTAAAAACACTGTGATAACATCATAGAATATTACTTAATAATACTTGAGATTCATATAAACTATTTTCAACCTGCAGAGCCCAGAGAACTTTATAAATATAAATGCTGTTAGTCAAAGACTTGAATAAATAGAAAGGTTTTGTATTGTACCCTGAAGATAAGTAGATTTGGATTCTTCTTGGATTTGTGTAGTCTACTGTAGGAGTTAGGCTGTGGTGATTAAAAAAAAAAAATTGAGCAGAGCTTTTTATCATCTGTCCGTAATAAGTGTTGCCAAATAAAACATTTCTGTCATCAAAAACAAACAATAGCTTAATTGTCAGGCCCTAAATATGAAAATTTGAGATAAATATGGCAAATGAAATAAAAACAAATTAATAGTGTTAAACTAAATTAGTTACATGATATAGAGAAATTATGAGAAAAAATGGAATTGATCTAAGGAGCACACTTTTATCCAGTCTAATTTAAGCACACCATCAAAATGAATAGTTACAGCTTTGCTTGGAAGATGGAGTATGTTATAATTACTTAACTGGAAATTTTACCCTCTTCTTCCTTTTAATTTGCACTATCACTCATTTCGTTCCCATTCTGAGCTCCTTTAGCTCGAAAATTCCCAGGATTTTAGATAAACTGGGTAGTTTAAGAAGTTCATAATGAATATCTAACAACCTTGCTGACTGTGGTCCCTGCTTTTGTTACTTTTGATCTTGGTGCCTTAGGTTTGCCCCAAGGATGAAAGAGTGGAAAGAAATGATGAAAGCAACCCTTCCTTCATCAACACATTTAAGAGGTCCCTTTCCTTGCATTTACCATGTTTCCTGAGCCCTCTTCACTTGCTCCAAAGCTTCTGAGTATCAGTCAAAACCTATGCCACACATTTACACACAAAATAAGGTTGAAATCACACCCCAAAGGCTCAGCTTGATGGCCTTTCTCAGTTCCACCTCAGCCTTATTTCCCCCAGCTCTCTGAGCCTGGCTCATACAGACACCAAGCTGCTTCTCTTCCTTCACTCATCCACACCCTACTTTCCAGCAAGGGCCCACACCAATCTCAGCTAACAAGTGAACCCTCGTGGACTCCTCCAGTCTGTGCTGATTTACTGTGTTATACTCCCAGAGCACTTTTTCGTGGCACCTCACAGTTGAGCAATTATGGTTCAGTGTGGTTTTATGAGGCTTGCTATCATTTCAATTATATTTTAATCTTCTATAGGAAAAGGATCATGTGTTTCATTTCTGTAACCTGCATAGAACCCAGCTCAATGAGGAGGAGATAGATTAAACATCATAATAAATGCATGTTAGCAAGTTAAGTACTGTGACTGCATTGTGTCTTATGGTTTATTACATATTTACAATACCCATTTATGATGAGATTAAAATTTTCTGAGCAATAAATTACTGTAAATCTACATGAAATTAAGTTTTAATTTACATAGTTCTATACTTCACAGATTTTTTTGTTGACGAAAGAAATCAGACTTTTTTGGTAAACACAGGACATGTGTTAATAACCAAAATAGTTTATTGGCTTGTGATGGCATTTTTAGGCAAAAGCATTATCTTATTTAATTATTAGAATATTATACTCTGGTAATTTTTTTTGGCTACATAGAACTGTTTTCTCAAAGTTGTAGATGTTTTAATCTTAGAGAGGACTAAATTGGGAGTGAATGTTACTTAATTTCTGTTGAGACATAATGAAATAAACTTAGATGCCAATATATGCAAGACTGATCAAAATATAAAATTCAAATGGGCCCTCCTTAATGATTTTGTTATCTTCCAAAAAAATTGAAATTTTGTATAAAGACATTATGCACCATCATGTCTGTAGACACTGGAAAAATTTCCCATAGAGGAAAAGCAGAATGGAATTTGGAATGTTGCTTTATTCTTTGTCTAGAACTGGTTCTGGAAAGAATAAAGTGACATTGAAATGTAGCAGTTTCCTGGCTAATAGTATAAGCACGGAGAACCCAATCTGGCCCATCTAATCCAGTGCTATTTTGTTCTTTGGGGATTAATGCCTTTGGTAAATCTACACTCAAAAGCATAAAAGATAGTTTATGTTCCGAATTAAGTGTGGAAAATATTTTTGTGTCTAGGAAGTTAGTTTAGATGAAGTTATTTTATCAGAAGAAACAGCACAATAAAATGACTTCCCCATGGGTATAATTTTGAAGTTTTTTTTTTAAACTCAGTTTTAAAAAAGTACTAAAAATATTTTTTTAGTAGAGAATAAATATTAAATTAGCTTGGGAAAATGTCTATATGGAAATGATGAAATTCCTGAGTATTCACTTGGAATTTCTGTTCTTTCTAAGCAAAATTAAAATTTTTAGCTTCCTTATGTTAGAGCTACAATTAACTGTAGTAATACATTCTTCTCCCATTCTCCCTGGCAGCTCTGTTTTTATTAAACTTGATATTTTTAGATAATCCAAACTCTACAGACAATTAAGAATTACCATACAAAGTACAGACATGAAGTAAATGTTGCAAAATGGTACTTTTTCCTGATAAAATGGTTCAGTCAAAAAGGAACAAAACTTTGACCTTGTTTTCTCTTGCTCAAATGAGAGACGTTTCCATTTAGAATGAGAATTAGTTATTGAATAAAATATAAAAATAAGATGATTTTGAAAGTTAGGAAGACTCTTCATGTACTTCTTTTCACTCAATATCCTTTGATTATATACAACATTTCCACAATGTGCTTAATCCTGAAAAGAGAGGATAGTGCTAAAATAAAGGGAAAAACACTTAACTTCAGAGTGATTTCATATAACTCTTGTTCAGTTTTGTGTGGCTTTAGGTGTTCTGGGAGGTTATTAAGTGTTCTAACTGGCATAGGAAAGACTCAGTATCATTTGAAATGCCACTTATGTGAGTATACATGTACTTTGGTATAATAAAAATAGAATTGACATTTGCTTGACCTTCCTTTTTGAGAAGGGAGAAATGTGTAAGGAAATATAGTCTATATATAGAATTTTAGGTATGAATAGATGAAAAACAAAAGGGAGCCATTGTAATCTGCTTCCTTCAAGCCATCCTGTTCTTAGTTACTTTGCAAAAAGATCTCGTCTTCATGGAATAATATTGTAGACTATATGCATGATTTAGAAATAAGTTTTTTTCTTTTCTTCTTTAGACTTTTTCTTTATCCTTCATGTCCATTTTTTTTATTTCTCCTCCTCTTTCCTTCTTTTCTCCTCCTTTTTCTCCTACTCATTGCTCGCAAACACAAAATGCATTGGCTAGGGCAAACACATTGCATATGTGCCAGAGATATACTACAGAATAAAACAGATGTGGTTTCTTTCCCAAAGGAACTTAAAATCTCATGAACAAAAGTCTTTAAGCAAATCATTACAGTTAATTAAATATTCAATAAGTATGAAAAAGTAAAAGGTAAGGGATATCAATCTTCAGTAACTTCTCTGAATATAATATACCGTGTACATAAAAAACATGTTTTGTGTATGGAATATTGAGGGAATATGATTCCTAATCTAAGGAATTAATACTTAGGATATACTAGTTGCTATGGTCCACATGTGGAAACTTTTTATTTAATGATCAATTAAATGGACACATGCAGTTTTCGACTTTGACAAAGCCAACTTATTTACATGTTTTTGCTTATGAACCTATGAACAGCCGGTGGTCCCCTGGGTCTTGGTCTTTGCATACTTGTAATTTCCTCAGATCTGCATCCATTACTGCCAACTTCCATCTCCTTTGAATCAATTGAGATTTCAATCCCAAACTCTCAATCCTGATTCAGGAGTTAGGGCTCAATTCCAAAGCTAATGAAAGCCTGTTTTTACTAGAAGCAAAGTATGATTTTTTTTTTTTTTTGCCTGTTAAAGAAAGAAAGTCTTCTGATGTTAGATCCTGCTCTCTCAGATGAGAATATGAGGAAGGTAGCAGTGAGACTGGGTGCAAATGACATCTTTTTTGTTGTTGTTGTTGAGTTCTGCTGAGTCTCTTTAAGCTTTTTCATAAGCTCAATTTCTTCAGATTCTGTCCCCTCAGCAATGCATTCCAAGTCACTCAGTCGAGTCCAGCTCTTATGACCCCATGGACTGTGTAGTCCATCAGGCTCCTCTGCCCATGGGATTTTTCAGGCAAGAGTACTGGAGTGGGTTGCTGTTTCTTCCTCCAGGGCATCATCCTGCTTTTGTGTCTCCTGTATTAGCAGGTGGATTCTTTACCACTGTGCCGCGTGGTTCCTTCTACATCTTATGGCATTCCTGAGGTGGCAACTAATGATAGTGGCAAATGAGATTCACAAATGAGATTATTGTTTTAGCCAGTGTTTTTCTCCTATCATAGTTCACTGATAGAATACCCTACTAGTGATATAAAGTATGTCTTTTCTACGTGATACAGTATTATGCTGTGATTAAGCAAAGTAAGATATGTCTGTTGCCCTAAAATGAAAACATGTGAGTAAAATTAGTTTCATACACTTTACCACTCTATTTAGAAACTTTATTTGTAGGCGTATATACATGAATATCAGTGTGCGTGTGTGTGTGTATATATACCCACACACACACATGCATGTGTCTGTATAGGCTTATTTTATTGTCAAATATATGACAGAGAAATAAGTCTGGATGGAAACATACCAAACTGATATCAATGATTATACCTGGAGAATGGAAATAGAAGCAGAAGAAGCAGCCATGTTATAAAATTGAATCTTGGTAAAATGGCTTAGGTCATTCATTGTCTTATATGTGAGCCAATCTCTTTAGCCAGAGGATGAGAGTACTAATATTAGGTGGGTTCACTCTAAAACCAGGAGATGATCAACCCAAACCACAGTCTTAACAGCTGGGGATGGGTGGTTTTTCCATGAGGAACACCAGGATGCTCTTTCCAATAGAACAGTTGGTGCTGAACAGTAAATACAGCAGTTTTGCATGATAATACTCCCTTCAGATTTCTTGCTTTATTTATAACAAGTATGTACCACTATAGTAATCAAAAGGTAACATAGCATAAATATTGAACTATATATGTAAAACAAAAGAGATGGAAGATTTTCTATTTGAATTAAATTTTTATAGAGTTGAACTAATACTTATGACAAATCATAAGGATAAACATAAACAGTAAATTTTTTTGTACACCCACCCTTCATCTATACAGGCACTTTGATGAAAAAGCCCAGTATGCTATTTATAATAGATTGTCACACCTTATTTGTTTATGAATATATTACCCTTTATCACATTTCTCACTAGACTGATGCTTGGCATTAAGGCTATGTAGAGGTGAGTTTTAGGATTTTCTGTGGCATTGTCTTTATTAGACACGATGGTTATTCTAGAACTGGCAAAGTAAAAGTCTTCCTGACCTTTGAACCTTATGGTCCTTTTGGACTTCATGCAACATTTAAAGTATTTTGCAATGTTTTAGGGATAGAGAAAATTGCTAAAAAGTAATAGCATTCCTTCGGAAAAAGGACTAATAATCCAACAAAGAACTGATACATTTTACTGGTCTCATTACCCAAGCATCATAACCTGCCAAGTGAGTAAGAACTATCCAAACATACGGGGTGTGGTGTCATCAGAAACCTGTCTGAAATGTCCTTCATTCACCCCCAGCTCTGCTTCCTGTGCTTGCACTCGAGCCCCTCTTCTCATCCTAGGATAGAAGGTGCTCTGTGTTGAAGTCTTCACAGAAATGGAAATGGTTTCAACTTTATCCAGCTCGGTGCTTTTTTAAGGGAAACATAAGCTTTTAATAATGAGTCATGGCACCCACAATTGAAGTTTCAGACAGATTTAATTGTTTTAATTGTATTATTAGAGGGAAACCATATTATTTGAGACCCAAGTAATTTCCCGGTACTATGTAATGGATTCATGCTTCTCTCATCATGACTAACCCATTCTCAAGCTGAATCAATCTATAGGCTCTTTATCCTCCAGCTTCAGGCTCTGCTGCTGAGAAGCAATAACTTCTTCAGGATACCTGAGGCCCATGAAAGCCCTCTTCAGGGCCAGAGGACTGACAAGCAGCTGTGTGTCACAAACTTAAGCATTCATTCCCATGCTAACACTTCAGCATTTCTTTTAGGCTGGTTAGTAACTGATGTATCTAAAAAAGTGCCTCCCAGTATATTAAGGCGGTCTTCTCAGCTTCTTTGGAAGCATAGTCTATCAAGTTGGAACCAATTATTTCTTCAGTGTGTTATAGCACAACTTCTCTGGTTGAAGGATTCAAATGGAAAGCATCTTTTTACTCATTGGGCTGCAAATGATAGCAGCAGCCATATGTGAATTTGGTATTGTCCTTTTTAGCTGAACGTTGATAAGATAATTAAATGCAGCCATTGTAGTGTTTTACCAAGTTAAGTGAAAGGCAAGCAAGTGAGAAGAAAGGAATTCAGGGGACTAAACAAGGGATATGCAAAATAGTTTTAGCTAGAAATTGGGAATGAGATGGATGCTGGCAAGAGAGAGCAGTGAGGATGCCTGCTCCAGATGGCAGACATTTAGGAAAAAAGACGTCACACCAACGACCAACCATTTAGAGCTGGCATTGGCATGCAGTGTCTTTGATTTTTTTTTTTCATAATGCAAGGCAATTTCTGTTTGCCTTATGGAACTCAAGTATGGGGAAGACTTGAGCAGTGGAGAAGAGGAAGAGTTCATTTTCATTTAGGTTACATGGGGTTTGATGCCATCGGATAGTAGGGTTTCAGAACATAATTTGGCTAAATCATGTTGCTATTTACAACTCCAGAACTGTCCAATTGATGAAGTCCATAGTTGCTCTGTTAAAGAAATGCAGTGTTTATTTCAGTTTCAAGGAGACCTTCATTGTAATGCTTGACTTCTAGGAAGTTTGGAAATTATTCTGTTTCAGTTCAGTTCAGTTCAGTCGCTCAGTCGTGTCCGACTCTCCGCGACCCCATGAATCACAGCACGCCAGGCCTCCCTGTCCATCACCAACTCCCGGAGTTCACTCAAACTCATGTCCACAGAGTCGGTGATGCCATCCAGCCATCTCATTCTCCGTCGTCCCCTTCTCCTCCCGCCCCCAACCTTTCCCAGCATCAGAGTCTTTTCCAGTGAGTCAACTCGTCGCATGAGATGGCCAAAGTATTGGAGTTTCAGCTTTAGCATCAGTCCCTCCAATGAACATCCAGGATTGATCTCCTTTAGAATGGACTGGTTGGATCTCCTTGCAGTATAAGGGACTCTCAAGAGTCTTCTCCAACACCACAGTTCAAAAGCATCGATTCTTCGGCGATCAGCTTTCTTCACAGTCAAACTCTTTTACCAAATGTATAACTTACTATTACATAAAATATCAGCTTTTGATTGGGGCCTGCTTATTATTAATATCACATCGTTTTTTAAAATTACTATTTAAATATGAAAGTTGTTTATTTTAGAAAGACCAGACAGCATCTGACCAAAACAAGTTAGCTAAGAAAAATTATCCATAAATACTCTCCATAATCTTATCCATAATTAGAAACTTAAAGTGGCAGTATTTTGGCAATGTTCTTTCTAGTTATGTATGAAATTGAAAGTATTAGTCACTCAGTCATATCTGCCTCTTTGCGATCCCATGGACTGTAGCCCACCAGGCTCCTCTGGCCGTGAAATTCTCCAGTTAAGGATACTGGAGTGGGTAGCCATTCACTTCTCCAGGGAATCTTCCCAACTCAGGGATTAAACCAGGGTCTCTTGCACCGCAGGCAGATTCTTTACCATCTGAGCCACCAGGGAAGCCCCATGAAATACTAAGCATATGACAATATTTTGTTACTGCAACAACCAATATGTCTAGAAGAATATCAAGCACATTCATATAACTGAATTTTTTGTGTATTAATATCGTAAAGCTTTCCAGTGAACTTAATATACTATTATTATTTCCTAGCATGTTAACAGGCCAAACCCCTTCGTTGACATGACTTTGCTTTTTTCCCCTACTGACTAGTCTTTGATGTAGCATTTTCTTTCTGTCACAGTAGAATAAATGATGTGAAGCTGAAATGGTAAGCGAGCTTTCCATTTTAATTTAAAAGGAACACAGCATGTTAGGTTGCCACACCAGAGAACAAGAATGAAGGTTAACAGATGACATGATTTTCAAGTACCTCCTTTTAGCAATAGGTGATTTCAGCTTTATTCATCTCAGCATATTTTTAGGGAAACCTAAACTTTT
This sequence comes from Moschus berezovskii, assembly GCF_049115385.1. NCBI lineage: Eukaryota > Metazoa > Chordata > Mammalia > Artiodactyla > Moschidae > Moschus > Moschus berezovskii. The sequence goes on from NC_142462.1 coordinate 66,261,984, forward strand.
GATGATGTGGAGCATTATGAATCATGACACCCATAATTGAAGTCTCAGAGAGATTTAATTATATTGTTACTTTGAAGAAAACCACACAGAACCATATTTAGGTACAATTTCAAAATCATTTTATTCCGTTTTCACATCTCTGTTTTCCTTTCAAACTATCTGGTAAACATCCAGAGTTTCTGAATGCTTCTCTCTGATGGATGCAAAGAGCATTTAAACTAACACTCAGCTGTTTGTTTGTTATGTTTTCAAACTTTTTCCAGTTTCTGTTTAGTATTCAGTGAAATGGTGTAAAGAAAACCATCTGCACTGCAGCTGCAAAGGGATTACCTTCAGTTCTTCTCTTCAAAAAGAAGCCAAATGCCCTCTGTGCACAGCTCTGGACGGTTGCTGAAATCTTACACCATATGTTTTATATAGTCATCCTGGAGCTAAGTCAATGAATAGTTCAGAAGATGCAATTAGCCTTTTCGTGACTGTGCTGCCTAAAATAAAGAAACTCTTTATTCCTTACCCCTATTATAATTTTAGACTAAAGATTTGAAATGTTGGAGGACAGCAAGTGGAGTAAGATCCTGAGTCCCTGATGTATCTGAGTTATACAGCCTTATGCCACCGTGCCAAATTCCTAGGTGTGTATAGGATATTGGCACAACCTAAAAATGAAATTGTTCTCAATGGGACATAGGTAAATGAAGTTTTATAGTCCTTACTATATCTTGAGATTGCTTTTGTCTCTGTCAAAATATATATTTTAAGCAGACTTGAGTGAGAGACATGTAGTAAAATGTCATTATTATAGTGAAAATCATTATTTTTACAATTTATCATCCTTACATCAACACTCTTTTATTTTAAGGTGAAATTTAAACCGCTTGAAAATATTGCACCTAACTCACTTTAACTTTTTTCTTAAGCAAAAACCTCTATGCAGTGGGTAGCTTTAGAAACCATTGCAGTCTTAACACATGGATATTAAGTCAATGCATATCATCAACTGGGGCAGAAGTTGCACTCATTTATTGTGACTTAAATCTGTTTTGAAGGAAAGTTGAGAATGAATCAGTGGTGTAGTTGGGGGTCAGTTTTGTGAGGATGACAGGACTTGCATATGAAATTTAAAATTTGCTTTTTCCTAGGTAGGATGACATCTGAAATAACTAAGATTAATAAGGTGGTATAATTTAGGTGGATAAATTTAGATTTCTACACATAGAGACATTTTTAAGACATATGTATACATGTATTATAATAATTTTCCTGAATAACTGTTTGTGGAATACGAGTAGCTTTCATGTTAAGTCCTAAGTAATTTATTTCAAATAATCTTACACTTACTTGGCAGAAATTAGACTTTGTGTCTGATTGACTGTAAGAAGGAAGGTGCAACTAACAAAGGGACATCATTAGGAAGAGGTGGGGGGGGGTGTTTCTTTTTTGTTTTATTTGATAGGGAGATAGTTAAAACAAACACAGGATTTTCTAATACACAGGAAATTCAGATACACCCTTCAAATTGAGTTTTCCATGGCCAGACAAAGAAATGTCCTCCTGGGATAAGAATAAGAAAGAGATACCATGTTAGACAGAGTGGAGCTAACTATATTTTCAGTGTTAAAATGGGGCGGAACTCCATGATGGCTAGAAGAATCAGCTCCAAGAATAAAGGTACTCAGAAAAGGGAAACCAAAGTAAGAGTCTGCAAGGCATGTATAAAACTAGAGCATTCTTGGCTTTAATGTACACACCAGCAAAATTATAAAACCAAGACCCAAAACAAGCCTTGTCAACAGTGACTAAAAACTCATGCAGAGAGTGGGGACTACTTGATTACCTAGCAATTGATCCTAAGAAAATATTTAACATTGTTTTCTGACTGCTTTTTACTTTCTAAGATTCCCTTATATTTTCTGGCAAGATTAAGATTTTCTCATATTTCATATCACCATTCTCAGAATATGCCAGAGTATTTGAAGAGGGGATTTTAAAAAAAGCATTTGAATTGGAGCATATTTGTCTTAGGACATTAATCAGAAATTAACAGTCAGATGTCTGAGCAAAGAAATACTTTACTATCGTAACTGCTATTTTAGTGTGCAGTATACATTGCAGTGGATATATATTTCTTGAGGCCATTTCTTTTTGGAAAATTAGTGAAAAAATCTTCATTCTTAATGTATAATGAGGTTTATCTTCTAAAGCACACAATAATGACTGAGACATGAAATACTTCTGAAACTGTGCATAAATATTCACTAGTAATAAAATAAGTTTAATGCTATCTTGGATTCATACTATATCTTTCTTCCATATTCCCTATTCTATTTTAATGCATCTTGTCATGTTATTCTGTTAATGTTTCTATGAGTTAAATGGATGGAAAATAATATCTGCAGTAAACATATTGAAAAATTATGTCATAGTGAAGTCTAAACGGAGTCACCCTGATTGATGAACCACAGAGCCAGAACATGAGCCAACTCTTAAACTTACACTGACACTTGAGCTCATTGCCTTAAACATATGCAATGGAGTTGAGCTGTTTTCCAGGTAGTTCTATAGATTACCTATCTATCAAATTATTCAGTAGGATCCCTCTGCAATCTAATAGCAAGAATTCCCAGTTAAGAATGTATTCTTTGGCCTTAAAATGGAACAAAGATAACTGGTTCACTGACTGACTTATAGAATTAATAGTTTTGCCCACTTTAGCAAGGGTTGATCTAACTAGAGTAGTTGACTGAAGCCCTAAAGATAATGCCAAAGCTAAAGTCTTTTTGATCTTTTTTACCTGGTATAAAGTATGTGCACTGGGTTTAGCATGATACCACTTCAATCATTGGTAGATTTAAGAAAAGTTTCAAAATACTATTTCTAAACATAACTGTAGATAATAAAAGCCATGTTTAAAACATGCCAGGATTGTAAGTCCAGTATTGGTCCATTATTATAAGGGAACTCACTGTTTATTTAATACAATACAATTTCATATATTTTATGTTTTTCTTGAGTTCTAGGAGCTTATATTTTCCCATGGCACAACTGTTCATAAACCTTGAATTTTATCAGTGAGTCTAATACTGAAAGTTTTGTTATAGAATCATGGAATTTGTTTTCTTTATATAATTTAAACAAATGCTTCATTGTGGTTGATTTTGAGAAGGTTTGATATGTTTCAGGATAAATAAAAATCTTTCAGTACTTTGTAGGTATCTGTTCTGTTTTTCTTTTCTTTTTTTTATTTTTTAACAAATGTTAGACCACGAAAGAAATTACACTCATTCGTTCTACAGTCTTATACCATGCCTGTTATATACCAGGAATATTTTCTAGGTTCTGTGTATTTAGCAAATAGACCATTAATTACTTTCATGAAGCTTATGTTCTAGAAGTGATTTGTACTATTAACCAAAAGTTATCAGATATCATGCTGGTAAGACTTGGTGTTATAAATGTTACTTACAGAAAATTTTTAGTAAGTTTTCTATTAAACTTTAGGTAATTGACATTATGTCAGTAATAGGTAAAGCACTTCCTGCATACTTTAACAGTACATCTGAATTACCTATCTTAAAACTGGTTTGACTTAGTTTGCACTATCTTCACAAAATACTTCAGTATGCATCTATGATAATATTTAAAATTAAGTTGAACTTCTTTCCCAGCAGTTCAGGAGCTTGAAGGACATAAATGACCTAATTTCCTTATTTAACTAGAAGTACATTCTTCTGACACAGCTGTGGATGTACAATTTAGGGTAAAGGTTAAGCAATCAAACAAAAATAATAGAGGTTTGTTTCTCTCTCACATGACAGTTCTGTCCTAGCGTGACAGTTTTGTTCTGCACTTTTAGGTCATCTGGAGGCCCAGTTCCTTAAATGCTGTGCTTCCATCTTCGCGTATTGCTCCTTCTAGGTCTGCACTTGGAGAACCACTGCCTTTTGCACTGTTAAATGAAACTGGTAATCATAACTCCTCAGATTTTCTTTCAAGGACTGATTTGTCCCAGCTGCTGAAAGTGCTGCTGATGTTCAAAAGTTGGTCTCTGTGCATGGGTGCCAAATCGAATATCAGAGACAGGGTTTTGAGTGAAGTAGAAATAACAACTTTATTGCTTTGCCAGGCGAAGAGGGGAACACAGCGTGCTTGTGCCTCTCAAAACTTTGTGTCTCAACACTGCAGGATTTGGTGAGGAATTCTTGAGCACTAGTTCAAGGGTAGGACTGAGTCTCCTTAGCTCAGACAATAAAGAATCTGCCTGCAATACAGGAGACCGGGTTCGATCCCTAGGTTGGGATGATCTCCTGGAGAAGGAAATGGCAACCCACTCCAGTATTCTTGCCTGGCAATTCCCACAGACAGAGGAGCCTGGCAGTGGCAGGCTACAGTCCATGGGGCCGCAGAGTCAGAAATGACTGAGTGACTAACTACTCAAGAGCAGGGTTGATAAGGATCACGGTGTGTGCAGGGCCTGCACTTTATTATTATTGTGGCCTCAGGTATCCTCCTGATGAGCTTCTTGAGGTTGTCAAACTGTGGCCTTCTCTGAAATGAAGAATACTGACATCTTTCACTTGTTGGGGCTTTTAGTTCCATAAAACAGCTCAAAGATTTGGTTATATGTATCCCTTGAGGTGGAACCAGGACCTTGCCCCATGCATGTGTGCTAAGTTGCTTCACTCGTGTCTGACTCCTTGTGACCCCCATGGACTGTATCCCGCCAGGCTTCTCTGTTCATGGGATTCTCCAGGCAAGAATACTAGAGTGGGTTGCCATTCCCTTCTTCAGGGGATCTTCCTGACCCAGGGATCGCACCTGCATCACTTATGTCTCCTGATTTGGCAGGTGGGTTCTTCACTAGTAGCACCACCTGGAACGTCCTAGGACCCTGCCCCAAGGCTGCAGTATTGTTTTTAGGCTGTTCCTTCCTTGTCTCTGCATTTCATCTCTTCCCTGATTAGAAACTGCTCTCTGGAACTGAGGGAAGGTCATGAAGACTGAAAGCTAGTGCCTACAGAAACAAAGGACACAGAAAGATTTCTGTGTCCAGGAGTCACACCTGCATAGATTTACTACCAGTGACCAGCATGTCAGCCACTTCAGGGATTGCCCTGGTGACAGATAGCTACATGGTCCTATTCACATCTCTTCCTGGAATGGCCCATTGGTAGTGCCTTCTTGCAGCAGCAATATGAAGACATAACACCACTTTTCCTGGCTTCCTGGCTGTTTCAGCTCCAGAGCTCCTTGTGGAGTCAGCTGACTTCTCCCTGGGCTTTATTCTGATTTCTCCTCCTCCCTAAGTGTTAACATCAAGGACACTTCTAATAAACATCCTGAACACCAAACTGTTCAGAGACTGCCTTTCTAGAGACCCCAGTCTGTAACAGGAATGATTCAGCCTCCAGTGTTTCTCTGTGGCCCATCAAATTGAGTCTCATCTCTGAGTTGGTATTCAAGTTTGAAGTCCACTCACCATCCCTAGGCTCTGTAATTCATGGCTCACAGTCACTTTCTGATCTTCACCATTCACTCCACAGCTCCTACTACAGATTCCTGCCTTAAGGTTTTTATCCATTTTGTTCTTAACGCCCAAAATACGTTTGCAGTGCTGTCCTTTTACCTGTCCTAATCCTTGTGTCTTTCAAGGCTCAGATTCAAACTTGCCTATTTCAAGAAGCCTTCACTAGAAAAGCAGTATAGTACTGATCTTGAGAATATCTTAGTGATTATTTATAATTATAGTAAATATTTATAATCTGTACTTGTGCCTATTTCATATAACATTATGTGGTATTGGAAAATGAACATTTTAAATATTCATTTGTCTATCCTTCCAGACAATAAACTCCCTGAAGGCAAAGATCATACCTTTAGTCATCCATGAACGCATAACTGATCCATAAGTGTGTCCTGTTACATAGGGCCTTGCAGTTTGCTCATGTTGCCTTGTAATTTCTCTACTATTTCTCCTTATATATCTTTGCACTTTATTCTCTTTACATGTTTCTCAAGGACAGGCTTTTGTTTTTTAGCTTTATGTTCTCATGGTTCTTAGTGAGAAAGCAGATGTTCCATTACTACTTACTGGATAAAGAAACCTTGTATATAGTTGGTGGTTTTTATGGCCCATAAGAAAGAACACACTAACAATATGTATTCTGAATAGAAGACCATATTTTACAATTTTATTATACTTTTCTTTATGTTTTAATGCTTGTAGTATCCCAAGATAATGAGCTCTTTATAATTTGAATATTTTACAATACACTTATAAATTAAATTAAAAAATAATGCTATGGGATATTATTTTGAAGTAACCTACAGCATTCCACCTAACAATGTGGAAAAAATAGAATTAAAAAATGTGGTGTTACACCTATGAAACTACATACATAAATTATCTTTAAAATAAAAATTCCTTTTAAATGCCAAGTTAATCCCAAATCTTCCACTTTCATGTAAATTCAGAAACGAATTTTTACTAATGTAAGGAAATGGCAACCCACTCCAGTGTTCTTGCCTGGAGAATCCCAGGGATGGCGGAGCCTGGTAGGCTGCCATCTATGGGGTCGCATAGAGTCAGACACGACTGAAGCGACTTAACAGCAGCAGCAGCAGCAGCAGCAAGCTGGCTTTAATTTTCATTCTAAATTATACTTTCTATCTGTGCTAGGCTAGACCAATGAATCTTACCTAGATTCAAAGACAGGCAAGATCATTGACTTGGAGTTGGTTTGAAATTTGATTTTACTTATGTTCACTCCTAACACAATGAATAATATATATCACAGAGTCGCGGTGTATCCCCAGGGCTTCATGTATTTAGAAGAGACACACCTAAGGTTTGATGATCTTGGGTGCTGCATAGAATGAGACCTCACTGTTAACTAAGAGGATCCTAAGATTATGGGCTTGCTGTCTTTTATCCGTCCCAGCGTGTCAACGCCAGAGAGAGCACATAAAAGGCAATCATTCTATCGGTCAGCAAGTAAAGCCATCCAGGATCTGCTACTAGCCCAGTATCTGTTATCCTGTGTTCCAGGTCTTGACAACCCTGCTGTGCCACCCTGGGAAACTGTCCTTTACAAATGCTTGTGTCCAGGGCCTAGCTGTCTTCCCATACCCATAAAGGGACTTTGGTTGTGTCTAACTCTGATCTTCCTCCTCTATTAGTTTCAGAGGGTTTGAAGCTGAAATAATTGAACATGAAGTCCATTTTCACATTCTACAGTCCTATTCAATTTCTAATTCTAGCTAGATTTTAAGGAGTATAGATAACCAGGAACGTCAGTTATTCTCTTACCCAATCCTCTAGGACAGCAGTCCCCAACCTTTTTGGCACCGGGGACCAGGTGATGGTTTCAGGATGATTCAAGGACATTACATTTATTGTGCACTTAATTTCTATTATTCTTACATAAGCTCCACCTCAAATAATCAGGCATTAGACCCCAGAGGTTGGCAACCCCTGCTCTAGGATCTGATTAAAGGGCATTGCTATTTATTTTTTTTATAGTCCTTATTCAGAATCTCATTCAAACAAGTTAGTCCACATAAGAACAGAAATTTCAACAGCATAAAGGACAAATCAAGCACATAGTTAAAAAATCTATGTTTGAGACTGCGATATATAGCACCTACATTCATTTCTAATTTGGGCAGTTTGAATAAAGTTAACACGAGCAACGTATGAGAAAACTCAATCTGAGCAGAATATTAGATTCAGACAGCAAGACAACCCTAAAAGGGCAGCTGTATCAGCTATGTAAATAGCAGGTAACATGTGTGGGCTTTATGTCAGGATGTGCATGGCTTTGATTTTTCTGGACGGATCTAGAAAGCTGGTGGAAACTTAGGTCTGGCATCATTTTCAACTATGTACGGCAAAGTCAATAAGCTAAAAGGAATCACAGGTAATAGCCTGCTGCCATCCATACATAAAAAAAATTAATCTATCAAAGCATAGACTGTAAGCTTTGTACTTTGGTTTTATTAGGATTTTTTAAAATACTTGATTTACATTCCCTATTAAGGTATGCTCTAGGCCCAGTGGCTACCATTTCAAAGTCATGGGCTAAAGCTGTGGAACAGACCAGGTTCATCTTGGGAGTACTTCTTCACCCTGCGTCATAGGCATTCTACCCTTACCAACTGCACCATGTAAAGAAGTTATGATTGGTTAATATCCAGCTACATGAGACTTGTAGGGGTAATGTAGTTTGTCCAAATGGTGCCAGCCTGTCATCGTTTTCAAGAAAATGTACAAATGCCCTTTGTAACAATGAGTAAAAATACCATGATAATCTTAAAAGTATTATCTTAGGGAAGTTTATGATAAGAAAAATGGTTTATATAGATATATTTTCATTCAAACAAGAGTATCAAATCTGTGGACAGAAACTATGGTTCATTCCCGTTACAATTTCTCAAGGGGTTGGTGGGTGTGCACATACAGGAGATACTTTATGAATTTTGTAGATTTAGTATTTGGTGTTGCTTAAGATGTGTCTGCATGTTTTCTGGTTTTGTTGTCATACTAGGCCATTCAGAAATTCTCTACTGATCCATGGGAAACTCTAAAAATTAGTTACACAGAAAAGAAACATCATTAGATCAGAGGCACATGCATTCAGTTGTGGATGAGAGGGAGTCTGATTATTTGCTCTCTTTCTTGACAGTAAGGTCATGCTTAAAATCTTTCATGCTAGGCTTCAGCATTATGTGAACCAAGAACTTCCAAATGTCCAAGGAAGAGGAACTAGAGATCGAATTGCCAACATTCACTGGATTATAGAGAAAGCAAGGGAATTTCAGAAATGCATCTATCTCTGTTTCATTGACTATGCTAAAGCCTTTTACTGTGTGGATCATGACAAACTGTGGAAAGCTCTTAGAGAGATGGGAATACCAGACCATCTTACCTGTCTCCTGAGAAACCTGTATGTGAGTGAAGAAGCAACAGTTAGAACCCTGTATGGGACATTTGATTGATTCAAGATCAAGAAAGGAGTACAACAAGGATGTCTGCTGTCACCCTGTTTGTTTAATCTATACACTGAGCACATCATGAGACATGATGGGCTGGATGAGTTACAAGTCAGAATTAAGATAGGCAGGAGAAACATCCTCAACCTCAGATATGTGGATGATACCACTCTTAATGGCAGAAAATGAAGAGGAACTAAAGAGCCTCTTGATGCTGGTGAAGGAGCAGAGTACAGCTTAAGACTAAATATTAAAAAAAAAAAACTAAGATCATGGGATCTGGCCCCACTACTGCATGGCAAATAGAAGGTGAAGAGATGGAAGTAGTAACAAATTTCATCTTCTTGGGCTCCAAAATCACTGTGGATGGTAACTACAGCCATGAAATCAGAACACAATTGCCTCTTGGCAAGAAAGCGATGATAAACTTAGAGTGTTGAAAAGCAGAGACATTACTCTGCCAACAAAGGTCCATATAGTCAAGGCTGTGGTCTTCCCAGTGGTCACACATGGTTGTGAGAGCTGGAGCGTAAAGAAGGCAGAATGCCAAAGAATTGATGCCTTCAAATTGTGGTGCTGGAGAAGATTCCTGAAAGTCCCTTGGACAGCAAGGAGATCAAACCAGTTAATATTAAGAGAGATCAGCCCTGAATATTCACTGATGCTGAAGCTGAAGCTCCAGTATTTTGGTCATCTAATGTGAACAGACGGCTCATTGGAAAAGCCCTTGATGTTGGGAAAGGTCGAGGGCAGAAGAGGGCATCAGAGGATGAGATGGCTGGATGACATTACTGTTGCAATGGACATGAGCTTGGGTAATCTCTCACCGGGAGATGGTGAGGGATAGGGAGGTCTGGCATGCTGCAGTCCATGGGGTTCCAAAGAGCTGGACACAACTGGACGACTGAACAATGACAACATCATATTCATTCTCAAACTGTATCTAATCCCCAGTTTTATCTGTTTCTTCAGATTTCACACTTAGTTGTTGTTCAATCACTAAGTCGTGTCCAACTCTTTGTGACCCCATAGACTGCAGCACACCAGGCTTCCCTGTCCTTCATTGTCCCCTAAAGTTTGTTCAAACTCATGTCCATTGAGTCAGTGATGCATCCAACCATCTCATCTTCTGTCACCCCCTTCTCCTTCTGCCCTCAATCTTTCCTAGCATCAGGATCTTTTCCAATGAGTCTGCCCTTTGCATCAGACAGCCAGATTATTGGAGCTTCAGCTTTAGCATCAGTCCTTCCAATGAATATTCAGGGTTGATTTCCATTAAGATTGACTGGTTTGATACTTCCTCACATTTCTTGATGATCTTCTCTACGATGATCTTCAAAACTAAATGCTTTGTTTGTGAAACAAACAACACCCACAATGAACTAGAAACTTGGAAATGAAAAGAAAATAGGGATCAGAGAAGAAACCAGGCTCCTCCTTCAAGTGCATGAATTCTGTTTGAACAGATAGGACTTTGCAATAAAGAATATATGATTAATAAATATTTTAAACATTATGTATTTAATATTTTAAGGCACCTTTAAGGTCAATTTTGTGTTAAAATAATTTATAGCACAACTTCAGGGAACTTTTATGGAAATGAATTTCAGAATCCACCCTCATTGTCATGGATGATGTACTGTGGAGTTGGACTAGCAGTTATCACTGCTAAGTTGCTTATTTTAGAGACTCTTGCATGAACTGCAGCAAAGCATCAACCAGTAGAATTGGAAATTCAGACAAAGCCGTCAGTATTACCAATCTTCTTGGCCTATGGTATCTTGACTTTGCCTGCACACTTTCTCCCTTTAGTTTGGTATAATAAAATTATTGATAGTAAAGGAAAATTCTCATCTTTATTTTTTTCTTCAAGAAATTATATAGGCATAGTTCCTTGAGTAAACGTGATCCTAGTATATTTCTCGTTACTAAAGTATTCAGACAAATATATAGGCAATTCAATATGGGTGATAATTCATGCTTCCCATGAAGTGCTTCTAAAAACACATTCACTGATATGTAAAAATAGGAAAAAAATGTTTAGCATCTTTAAAAAACCTAAAGTCTGAATATCTTGTATAATGTCCTCAATAAATTAGTCTTAAAAACATATTCTAGCCTGACTTTCAGAAATAAAAAGAAGTCCGTTCACTTAAAATGTACTGAATTGTCTCTAAAGTTCCTTTTCACTTGGTTTTAGTGAGGGTCCCCTTTGTAAAAACTGGTTTTAACATCCTCAAATTCAGGCCTTTATTTTCTAACTCTAAGCTTTAGACATACATGTGGTAAACACTGAATTAACAAACACAGGAGTCTTCTCTCTGAGCATTCTTTGCCAATATCTTGCCAATAGAATCTCAGGGAAATTGCTGGCATTTGAGATTGGTGATATTCACCACTTACTCCTCCCCATTGTCCCCAAATTTATGTTAAAACCATCACCAGAAAGCACCAAGCTTAGCTACCAGTAAAAATGCTTTTCTTGGGTTACAATTCATTACCGTTCTTTTAGTTTTTATCAAAAGTCACTTAAAATACATGAACACCACAAGAGCCTTTCTTCATCTTCTCCAAGAAGCTTTTGACATCATTGCCCTTTAAGTTACCCAGAGTTCCTTCTATGTAAGCTTCTACAAGAAAAACGTTTACTTGTAATATAGTTCTAAGAAAATGTCTTTCTCTGAAGACTGGCGTTTTCCTTTCGCCAGACAATAAGAACTGCAAAATTGCTTCCTTCTTTCCTTGACTGCTAGGCATCTCAGAAAGAAAGGTGGTATTCGGTTGATGTAACCATCCTCTCTCAGCTCTGAGTGGTTTTTCTCAGCCCTTTCTATTTGTGTTCTTATCTTTCTAGCATTGCTCTTAGCTTTCCAATTGCAAATTGGCACAATATTTTTCTAAGAATAGATTGAGACCAAGTTAGGAATTCAGTCAGTCCATCAGTCGGTCATTCCTCTAAGTTCATTTCCTAAAAATGTGAACACTAACTGATGATCCCCTTTGGGCTAGTGCTAAATACTATGGATAGAATTGTGAAGAGGTATATTCCCTACATCAAGCAGCTTCCTCTCTGACTCTTCTCTGTACCTCCATAAAGCCAAGCACAGGGTGCATGTTCACCAGAAATGCCTTGTCTGATTGACTCTTCTCTTAATTATCTTTCACTCCTGCTTGAAACATATATGTTGTCATATGTGAAACGAATCACCAGTTCAGGGTCGATGCATGTTACAGGATGCTCGGGGCTGGTATGTGGGGATGACCCAGAGGGAGGATAAAGGAAGGAGGGAGGTGGGAGGGGTGTTCAGGAAGGGGAACTCATGTATACCTGGGGCGGATTCATGTCAATGTATGGCAAAACCAACCAATATAATATTGTAAAATAATTAGCCTCCAATAAAAAAAAAAGAGGAAAAAATAAATGAATAAAATAGGATGAATTTTCAAGTCTGAATAGTTAATTATAGTACCTAAACTTTAAAATGTGTGTGTATTTTTCCTGTAATTTTGTCATAGTAGGATTAGAATCAAATACAATATTTTATATATTGCTTAATAAAATTAGCCATTAACTCCGTGACCTCCAAGAATTCTTAAGACTGTGGTTAATTGCAAAACATACCTTATACTTTGATATTATTTTGCTTAAATAACCATAGTTTGTCCTTCTGTAATCCTCAGGAATGGTAGTTATTCTTTAAATGTCTTCTTCATCATTGAATTTTTCACAGGCAAATGCAGGAATTCATTTAAAAACAAATAAACTATGTTACATAATTTGGCATTTCATGAGGCAGACATGACACTTATACAGTGATGCAATGTAAACATTCAGATATAAACTTTTCTTCTGTTAATAGATCTCAACTTCAAACAGGTCAAGGATTGCCTTATAACTTGACAGGGCCTTGCACAACGTCTTTCAAATAGTGAGTAACCAACAAATATCAAATAAATAAATTATTTCCTAATGTAAAATACAGGTGTGTAAAACATTAGACATAGTACCTTGGAGAAGGAAATGGCAGCCCACTCCAGTATTCTTGCCTGGAGAATCCCACGGGCCGAGGAGCCTGGCAGGCTACAGTCCATGGGGTCGCAAGAGTCGGACACAACTTAGCGACTGAAGAGAGAGAGAGGGATGCTAGTACCTTGTGAGCTCACACACATACACAGTTACTCTGGGACAACAGAAATGTGTTGTCTAACAGATTGCTTTTTAACTATTTTTCAGGCTTGATTTACTTGAATGTTTCAAAATAAGGTTAATTTTACTTTTCTGAATTACAGCAAGGACAAGAAAGATATGAAAATTATGTTTTAATTCACACTAAACTTTTAAACTATTTTTTTTCCTGTTAGCTTTTATCCTTATATAACAGCAGTTTCTTAAAACTAACATTATTTATTATTTCTTCCCTCAAGCTGCTTCTGGTATTTCCCCTATGGCATATCATGTGATTTTGGTGAGGATTCAAATTAATTGACTTGGTCCACTTAGAGGTGTTTTTTTTTTTCCCCACTTAGATGTTTCAGTGTGTTGAAATAAGATAATGATAGTTTAAGTTGCATAGCATCTTTTCTTCTTTCTTGCATGAGCTGAGACTGACGCAGACAGAACTTATTCCCTGAGCAAAAGGATCATGAAAGATAACCTTGCTCTTCACCTTTGAAATTGAGAAGCCAAGCTTTGTAACTTCCTGCATGTTAATACTTACCTAGAGTTGTTTACTTATAGGGAGCAAGGAGAATGAGATGCTGAAGGGGGAAGGGCTTGTAATGAATTAACTTATTATTTGCTGAGCTCTTAATGACTCTCATTAAGAGAGCAACTAATGTGGGTTAGGGCTTCCTAGGTGGTGCTAGTGGAAAGGAATCTGCCTGCCAGTGCAGAAGACACAGGTTTGATCCCTGGGTCAGGAAGATCCCCTGGGGTAGGAAATGTCACCCCACTGCAGTATTCTTGCCTGGAAAATTCCATGGGCAGAGAAGCCTGGCGGGCTACAGTCCATGGGGTTGCAAAGTTGGACAGGACTGAGAGACTGAGCACAATGTGGTTTAAGGCACTTAATTCTCTCTATATATATTGCAAACAGGATATTTTCTGGAGGTCTTGGGTTCAGTTCAGTTCAGTTCAGTCGCTCAGTCTTGTCCGCCTCTCCGCGACCCCATGGACCCCTAAAATCAATAATTTTAATCAAATATTCCACGAAGAAAGCCTGTCTTTTTACCTGTGATCTTGCTTATAAAGTAACTAAGGCGGTGGGTTAGGACATCAGATTCCTGTTTGTATACAGAATCTGTTCAGGTTCTTTCTTACTTAGCTTAAATGGGTTCCTCTTCCTTTTAAATGTATTCTGTGATATAACATAGGATATGTTTTTAGTATTAGGGGGAATCTCTCAAGTTGAAATTATGTTTTAAGCTATCACAGGATGAGAGCATGTTTCAATGGTATTCACTGAGAAAGTTTTGACTAGCAAACCTCCTTCTAAAAGTCAGAAACAAAGATCTTGGACCCTGAAGAGCAGAAAGGATGGTCAAATAGAGTATGTTTTCATTTTGAGTTTTAAAAACAGCACTAAGTTAGGATTCAGAAAACTGGAGCTCTGCCAATTTCAGCCACTGCCATGAACTCATTACCTTTCCATGCCTTGGCTTCTAGGGGGGAACATCGGATGAATTCTAAGTTCATCCATCTCTGCCTCACTGCAAGGCTAAGTACTTTGTAGTCCTGTTCTTGAGGGTTAGAAAAGTGCCTTACCCTCTGTATCCCAGACCCTAGAATTTAGTTGTTATTTTCTGAATATTAGTTAATTCCTATTGGATTCCCAGATATATTACTGGTCTTAGACTGATTTCCTGATTCAATGCACAGAGCCTCAGTTCTGGGGCTGAAAAGCAGGATAGACTTGAATTACAGAGAGCCCTTTTTTCCAAAGCTATCTTCTCTTTTGGTCATAGATTTAATGTGTCTTCCTATTTCTGGTTCAGCAGATGTTTCTCTATGGCTGCTATGCTTATGCTTGAGTTGGTTGTCAGGGCTGTTAGGAAAAAGCACTGTCAGCACACTACCTTGTCCTCAAGAGAGGCTTGTTTGACAGTGTTCATCATTACTGACACAGGAAAGGAAGTCTCATGCCTATTTCTGGCCTACTTACTCAATATCTCTTATTTAACCCATCCTAGGATGCTTATTTTTACAAATGGTGTGCTTGCTTTAGGTTTTTAATCGTAGTAAGTAGAAGAATATGAAATCAGGTGATAAATGTTGAATCGACAGCCAGGGCAACTGTACTAGCTTGCTTCTGTGGTCAGGACAAGAAACAGGGCCAGGTACAAACAGCAAACTCAGGAGCACAATATAATCCTAAACCACATTCTGTTTGGAACCCCATCGTGAAGCTAGCCACTTTTGTTTTCCATGTATTCTAGCTGCTGTTTGCAGTCATCCCTTTTCTCATTCCCTCTGTTCTCAAAGTACTTGTCTCCCTCCTGAACCCATCCTCTCTGCTTTCCTCCCTGGGTCTGAACCAGAGGTAAGAACCGAGAGTCAGAAGGCTGAGTCCTGTCATTGACTACTAATTGTGTAATTTCAAGTCATTCAAACTCTGTATGAATATAAAGTTTTAATTAAAGGGTTAGAATTATAATAAAGTTCTTTCTAACTCAATATGTATGATTTTGTAGGATATGCATCTTGTGAGCAAAACATTCTTCTTTGTACATGCCCACTACGTAAACCTGGGAAGTACTTTGTCCCAAGGTGGAAATGGCAATGGTCATCTACTGTGGTAGTCATAGGATGCTGAGGAGGGGTGTTTTGTGGTAGTGGTTTGTCTTGCTGTTGTTACTTTTTCTTTAAAGATTCATGCTGTTTCTTTTTCAAAAAAAGAAGAATGAAACAGCTGACTGAATTTAAGCACTAGATGAAAACAATGGAAGATGTATTTTCTTAAAGTAATTTTTTATTAGCACTGAAAACAAGACCACAGAAGCCTAAGGATTACTCCCAATGACTGTGGAGATCAACCAAGTGGCAGTGTCTAGAAAAAAGTTGTGGACTTTGGTTCAATACAAAATTTAATCCATGTCTTAGTACTGAATCAGGTAGGGAAAGGAAAAAAATTAATTCAGTACTCGTATGCCAAGCCCTCCAAGTTTATTTCCATTTAATTTTGACAAAACCCTAGAAGATAGTATAGCCACTTTTCAGGTTAAACTGTCTTCCTAGTACCTCCCCCTCTATTTTTTTTTTTTTTTTGCTAAATTCCATAAGCTATAGATGGAAGAAGTATGTTTCATGCCTCTCTGCCCAACCCGCTGTCTCATTCATGAATGTGAAGAAAAATGAAAGGGGGAAGTATACGTAGATGTTGAGAAAAATTCAGCTCCACAATTAAAGATAAAATTTAGTTCTCTTCTCCAATTTCAGAGTGAGATGAAGGAACATGTATTCCTAACTCCTTACGTTTTCATGGAGGGAGGTAATTTCCAATCCTCTGTCCCGGAGAGAAATGCATGTGAAGAAGATATGTTCTTCTTTCCACCTCATCATTTGCTCCTCCCAGGACAGGAGGAATGGTTTCTTTTCACAGTGGAGCTTTGCAGAAAGAAATGTCTGTGTCTGTGTCACCCCTTTGGCTCCTCTCTGTGACAGACATCTCTGCTCCTCTACTCTAGGAGCTTTCAGTCCAGGGTCTCCTCTGAGAGAGTGGTTGGCAATTTCCAACATCACTGGGAACTGTGAAGTTCAGGGGTTTAGGCAGTATTAGTGGAAATCACCAGAGTGGCACCTCTAAGTCCCATTCTTTGATCACCTCATCAATAATATAGCTGGCATTTTGATCTTCTTAGTCTATCTCTCAGCTTGTCCCAAACTGGGAAAATAATATTATTTTTTTCTTTTGGTGACCAGAAACCTCAAAAATAGACTGAACGAAGTAGAGAGGATCAGTAGTTTTAAAAAATGTCTTATATATTTTTATATACATTTATGGGCTTCCCTGGTGGCTCAGCAGTAAAGAACCACCTGCAATGCAGGAGACACGGGCTCGATCCCTTGGTCGGAAAAATCCCCTGGAGGAGGCATGGCAACCCAGTCCAGTATTCTTGCCTGGAGAATCCCATGGACAGAGGAGCCCAGCAGGCTTCAGTCCATAGGGTTGTGAAGAGTCAGACAAGATTGAAGTAACTATGCCCAGTGTACATGTATATATTTATATATAAATTTTATATAAATTATCATTAAAGATAATATAGCAATCATTTTCACTTCTGCTTCTGGAGGAGAGAGAAAGTCACTGCCAAATTATTTTAGGGACACTGAATGACAATGTTAAAGGAGCTACTAGTTTATGGAAAAGAAGGGATGTCCAGATAAGCTTGCTTTTTCTATTTGGATAGCTCCAAGTCAGCAGAGCCCATTTTAATGGGTGCTCCCTACAGAGCTGTAGTTGTTATGCTCTTTCAATATTTTACATTTCTTTTTAACTCTGGTCAGCAGCTGTCCTACAAATTTGTTTTCTTCTATGTACATGTTGGGAGAAAGATATAGGAGTACTTAATCTTTATATGAGTGGTTCTATTGTATTAGGATTTTAGTGTGACTTTTTTCCCTCCAGAGTATCTGTAAATGTTCTGAAGAGATTTGTCTCTGTGGACAGATGTCTGTCTGTAGAATTTTCTTGATGAGTTGCCTGCCACATATCAATCCTGTCAGTCTTCAGGGCATCCAGTTAGGCCATCTGTGCATGCAGGGGTCAGGGGTGCTTCTTCAAGACAGTGGTACATATTGGTCTCCATTACGTGAGGGTCTCCAGTCATCTCTTGGCATATTTTTATTCAAGTTTAGGTATTATGTCCAGGGCTCTCTGAGAATCAAAGAATTTATGCATTGGTTCTTAGAACTTCTGTTGATCTAAACATCATACAGTTGAGCATTGATTTGGAACTTGCTTGCCAATTCTGAATTCATGCTATAAAAAGAGGACCCTTGTTTAGAGTAAAACTACTACTAAAATGATAAAAGTGTTTAACCACTTGCAAATCCCATGGAAAGAGGAGCCTTCTGGCTTCCAGTCCATGAGGTTGCAAAGAGTTGGACGTGACTGAAGCTACTGAACATGCCTGCAAGGCAAAAACCCAGGGGTAATCTTTGATTGTTCTCATTATCTTATGTGTAAATCATCAAATCTCTTCAGCTCTGCTTTCAAAAAGGTGTCTGATCACCTTGGAGTTCTCTGTCATTACTATTATAATTCAAGGCATTGGCATCTCTTATTTGTCTAAATTACTGCAAAATCCTCTGGAATAGTCTCCCTAAGAATTTTATTTTTAAAATGCCAATCAGGTCATATCACTGCCTTTCGGTTTTTTCCCACTAGTCTTTGTTTTAGCCTACAAGGAACTGCCTGGCCCTTGATTTTCTCTGCTACCTCATCTGTCCCCCGTATTCATTCTGTCAGAGTCACCCTGTTTCTCTAGCATGTCAAGCTAGTTCCTATTTCAGGATCTTTGCTCTTGATCTTCCCTCTGCTTGGAATGGTCTTTAACTTGCCGAGTTCCTGCTATTGCTAGGTATTACTAGAGTCCTAGGAACTAGAGCTTTCAACAAGAGAAAGATTTTGTCCTCAAGAAGCTTCACCATGTAGAAGAGAGACAGAAAATAAGCAAAAAAAAAAAAAAAAATGTAAAATAGTTTCAGTTCAGTTCAGTCACTCATTGTGTCCGACTCTTTGCGAACTCATGAATCACAGCACACCAGGCCTCCCTGTCCATCACCAACTCCCAGAGTTCACTCAAACTCATTTCCATCGAGTCGGTGATGCCATCCAGCCATCTCATTCTCTGTCGTCCCCTTCTCCTCCTGCCCCCAACCCCTCCCAGCATCAGAGTCTTTTCCAGTGAGTCAACTCGTCGCATGAGGTGGCCAAAGTATTGGAGTTTCAGCTTTAGCGACCACGTGGCCACATGGCTATTTGGAGGGAAGCATATTCCAGGTGGGGAGAACAGCAAATGCAAAGGCCTTGGGGTGTGAATATGCCAGATATTTTCAAAAAAGAGCTAGGAGACCAACATACTTGGAATAAAACATCAAGGCAGGGAGAGTAGTAGGAGAATCAGAGTTAGCAAAGTGGTGGAGTTCCAGTTCATGAAGAGTTTTTTGTAGGCCATTAAGAACTTTGACTTTTTAGCTGTATAACAAAGAAAGCCATCGGAAGGTTCTGAGCATTGAAGTGACATGATCTTACACTTTCAGAAGAGTATTCTTCCTACTGTGTTGAGAGTAGACAGTATAAGAAAGAAGGCGTTAATAGAAGCAAGAAAAGACTAGTTAGGAGTCTACTGTAATATTTGAGATGAGAGAGAGTGGTGTGAAGTCATAAATCCTGGATGTATTTCAAAGGAAGAGCTAGATATCATAGGGTCTGCTGATAGCTTGGGTGTCGGTATGAGAAAAGGGAAAGCTGAAGGCAATTCTAAGGATTTGTCCTAAGCAGTTGGTAAATCTAGTTACTATTGTTGTAATAAGTTTAATGGCATAAAATAGCCGTTTTATTTTGCTCACAGGTTCAGTGGGTTATGAATTCAAACATGGCCCAGGAGGAAGTCCTGGTCTCTGTTCCACAATATCTGGTGCCTCTATTTGGAAGACTCAAAACCTGGAGTTGACTCAATGATGGGAAGCTAGAGTTATTTTGAAGAGTCTTCATTAACATGTACAGCTTTTGGTTAGGGCCTCCGCTTTGTTGTAGCTGGAACACCTACCCATGACCTCTGCAGGTAATCTGCAATTCCAGCTTCCACAAAGCAAAGCAGCTAGGTTCTAAGAGTGAGTGACCCAGGAGAGCCAAACGGAGGTACATAAAACTTTTATAACCTAGTCTTAGAAATCACATAATGTTACATTCCCCATATTAGATAAGGCAGTCACAACCCAGATTAAAGGAAGAGAGGACAGACACATTACCACTCAATGGAAGCTATGTCAAGGCAAGAAGGGCACATGCAATGGATAATATTGTGGCAGCCATCTTTCTAATGCACAGTCTGTTTCAATGGTGAAGACTGTGAGAATAGCAAGTATGTGTGAGATCTCAAAATTAAGAATTAGTTTGGAAGCATTTTATTTGTGATATGTATTGGACAACAAAGCAGAAATATCAAGTAAAGCAGTTGAGTGTCTGAATTTGAAGAGGTTCTATGGGCTGCTGATATGTCTGGAAGTCATTCATCTACTTGAAAACCTGGATGAGACAAAGTAGGGATAAATAGGGAAAGGAAGGTCCCAGGACTGAGGCCCAAACCACTTCATAGTTCCAAGTCAGGAAGACGAGAAGGAACCAGCCAAGAAGATTGTGGGTTGCCAGTCCCGCTAACAGAGTGGTGTGCTCAAAACTAAGACAAGAAAAAATTAACTTTGGCAATATGCAAGTTAGTGATGACTCTAAAGAGCTATCTCTTTGAGTGGTGGAGATCAAAACCAGCTTTGGGTGGGTTCAAGAGGAAGCCAGAAGGGCTTCCTTGGTGACTCAGTGGTAAAGACGCCACCTGCCAGTGTAGGAGACATGGGTTCAACCCCTGATCCTGGAAGGTCCCACATGCTTCAGAGCAATGAAGCCCATGCGCCACAACTACTGAGCCTATGCTCTAGAGCTTGGGAACCAAAACTGTTGAGCCCATGTGCCACAGCTGCAGAAGAAGTGCCCTGGAGACATGGCTCTACAACAAGAGAAGTCACTGCAATGAAAAGTCCATGCACTGTAACTAGAAAGTAGCCCCAATTCTCCACAACTAGAGAAAACCCTGCACAGCAACGAAGATCCAGCACAGCCAAAAATAAATAAATAAAATTACTTTTTAAAAAAAGAACAAATGGGAGGATGTTTGTTTCCTGTCACCCCTCAGAATGTAAACTCTCTGAGGGCAAGGATTTTGCCTGTCTTGTTCGTTGACCTGTTCCTGGCACCTAGAACCTGGCATGTAGAAGATATTTTTAAAAAGTGTTTTGGGTGAATGACTCCTGAATGAATGCAAAAGTGACTACTTTTATGTGAGTTTGTTTTGGCTTAGGGCCTTTTAAAGTTATAAACATTAGCAGTTCAAATGTGATTTTGACATCACTTTCCAATTAGGACATCATTTTGAAACTTCTAGGGATGAAGCTTGAGTTAATGGGAAACAAATTTGGCAGATTTTATACTGTCTACACTATCCTTAGCAACTTGATGACTTTGGAAAATGGATCCTCATTTGATAGACACGCTAGAAGAGAAATTAGTATTACACTTGTTTTGTACCCTCCTACACCCTCCAGTTCTCATGTTGAACAGCAGTTCATTGGCTTAGGGGAGGGGACTGAATGTCTAGAGGAAAGCTGTAAGGAAGGTCCTGCAAGGTTCTTAAAAAAATACCTATCCATCCTCTAACTCCTCCTACCTGCTAGGAAAATGCTTGATAACATGTTGATAGTTCACTGGGGCAAGAGGGCATTGAAACATTTTGAAATGATGTTAGAGAAACACTTTGCTCAGACAATCTGTAAGTTCACAGCATCATTATCTAGGTAACTATGACAAATGAAAACATTCAGTCCACTCTCCTCTTATAAGTCACTTCTCATTGATTTGTCATGTCAGATAATATTGTATTTTCATACAATTTTCTTTTTTCCCCTTTAGAGTAAGAAAGTAATTTCACAACAAGAAATGAATACTATTGTCAGGGAATATCATCCTATATATATATATATACACTAAGTTTCTTTTCTTTGGCGAGCAGTCCAAATTCAACTATCGACTTACAAAGCTGAGTTATTTTTCATGATGTTTTTGGCTTTCAATATTATGGAGAAATGTCTGATTAAAAGGAAGTCTGCAAGTGAATTCCCAACATGCCCTTTGGCAGCTTTTTCATTTCACTTAGAGGTGGGAGCAGGTGGTGTCATTTAGAATTAAATGCATCATGTCTCAGTTGGCAGGAAAACAGTGTTCAGTGATGAAATATCCCTGCAATGAATCTCATTAATTGTTCACCAATTTGTGGTAACTTTATTTATATTTGCATACAGTAATATAAGTACAATGAGGTATCGTATATTCAGATTATACTTAGCATTAAGTTTAACTATAAGCTGTAAAAGACCTTTGGTATAACAGCACTAATGCGCTGGCAGGTGAGGGCCCATCCATCGTCTACAGCAGACTCCCTGCTCCTCCCCACCAAAACAGACTTGTTTCATTTCCTCCATTTTCCTGTGAAGTGATGGCAATTTCACAAAACTGTGGCCCAGCTTAAGCCCACTCTATTTTTAGCAACTTCACTCTGGAAAAAGGTAGAACAGATTCTATTTGAACTCTCATGTGTTTCCACAGGCGTGATATTCCTGCAAATCATAATGTTTTGCTAGCATGTAAATGTTTTTAAATGCCAAATTGTAGCTAAAAATTCACCTGATTTTTTTATTGAAAGATATACTTTTAGATTCAAGTAACCATGCATTATATTCAACACAGTTTATTAGAAAAATACTCTAAAACATTGTTGTTATTATTTAGGTGCTAAGTTAGGACTTTTGCCACCCCATGCACTGTAGCCCGCCAGGTTCCTCTGTCTGTGGGATATCCCAGTCAAGAATACTGGAGTGGGTTGCCATTTTGTTTACTAAAATAATTATTTTCTTTTTATGTGGCTATTTCCTTCATACAATATTTGAGCAAGCATGAGAACTTAACAGTGGTTAAAATGTACATATTAGTAGGAGATAATGTAAAAAAAGACAGTATTTCTTTTTTTGTTGTTGTTTCTGTTTTTATTATTACTTTTTTTATTGAAGTATAGTTGATTTACAATGCTGTACCAAACTCTGCTGTATAGCAAAATGACTCAGTTACACACATACACACACACATATATATATTTTTAATATTATTTTCTATTATCATTTATCACAGAATATTATATATAGTTCTCTTACTATACATTAAGACTTTGTTGTTTATCTATTATAAAGGTAATAGTTTGCATCTACCAACCTAAACTCCAGTCCACAACTGTCATCCTTCTACCTTGCTGACCGCAAGTCTGTTCTCTATGCCTATGAGCCTCTTTCTGAAAGTTTTGTAGATAGGTTCATTTGTGCCACATTTTAGATTACATATAAGTGATATTGGACTTCCCAGGTGGTGCCAGTGGTAGAGAACCCACCCAGCAATGCAAGAGACATAAGAGACACGGGTTCATTCTCTGGGTCGGGAAGATCCCCTAGAAGAGGCATGGCAACCCACTCCAGTATTCTTACGTGGAGAATCCCATGGACAGAGAGGCCTGGCTGGCTACAGTCCGTAGGATCACACAGAGTCAGACACAACCAAAGTGACTTAGCACATATGCATGCATAAGTGATATCATATGGTATTTATCTTTCTCTTTCTGACTTACTTCACTAAGTATGTTAATCTCTAGCTAAGTATGTTAAGTACTTCACTGCTGCTGCTGCTGCTGCTAACTCACTTCAGTCATGTCCAACTATATGAGATTCCATAGACGGAAGCCCACTAGGCGCCTCTGTCCCTGGGCTTCTCCAGGCAAGAATACTGGAGTGGGTTGCCATTTCCTTCTCCAATGCATGCATGCATGCTAAGTCGCTTCAGTTGTGTCTGACCCTGTGCAACCCCATGTACAGCAGCCCACCAGGCTCCTCTGTCCACGTGATTCTCCAGGCAGGAATACTGGGGTGGGTTGCCATTTCCTCCTCCGAAGTACTTCACTAAGTATGTTAATTGCATCTGTTGCTGCTAATCACATTATTTCACTCTTTTTTATGGCTGAGTGGTATTCCATTGTGTATATGTACCATTTCTCCTTTATCCATTCATCTGCCAATAGGCATTTAGATTATTTCCATGATTTGGCTATTATGAATAGTGCTGTTATTCACAGCGGCACACAACATAGAAATGTAGCAGTGCATGTATATTTTTGAATTATAGTTTTGTCTGAGTATATTCCTAAGACTGGAATTGCTGGATTGTATCGTAGCTTTATTTTTAGTTTCTTAAGAAGCCTCCATACCGTACTCCACAGTGGCTGTGCCAACTTATATTCCCATCAGCAGTGTAGGAGGGTTCCCTTTTCTACACACCCTCTGCAGCATTTGTTATTTTTTTTTTGGAGACTTTTTAATGATGGCTATCATTGGAAGGACTGATGCTAAAGCTGAAACTCCAATACTTTAGCTACCTCATGTGACGAGTTGACTCACTGGAAAAGACTCTGATGCTAGGAGGGACTGGGGGTGGGAGGAGACGGGGACGACAGAGAATGAGATGGCTGGATGGCATCACTGACTCGATGGACATGAGTTTGAGTGAACTCCAGGAGTTGGTGATGGACAGGGAGGCCTGGCGTGCTGTGATTCGTGGGGTCGCAAAGAGTCAGACACGACTGAGCCACTGAACTGAACTGAACTGAACTGATTTTGACTAGTGTGAGGTGGTACTTCATGTTAATTTTGATTTGCATTTTCCTAATATTTAGTGATGTTGAGCATCTTTTCATTTGCCTACTGGCCGTCTGTATGCCTTCTTTGGAGAATGTCTATTATAGTCTTCTGTCTAGTTTTCAGCTGGCTTGTTTATTTTTGTTGTTGCTGAGTTGTATGAGCTGTTTGTATATTTTGGAGATTAAGCCCCTGCGTGTCGCATCATTTTCTAATATTTTTTTTCCATTCCATTGGTTGTCTTTTAGTTTGTTTTTTTTTTAAGTGATTTCCTTTGCTGGGCAAAAGCTTGTACATTTGATAGTTCCCATCTCTTTATTTTTGCTTCTACCTCTATTACGTTGAGAGACTAACCTAAGGAAACATGGGTAAAGTCTATGTCAGAGAATGTTTTGCCTGTGCTTTCTCCTTGGGGTTTTATGGTGTCATGTCTTCCGTTTAAGTCTTTAAGCCATTTTGAGTTTATTTTTGGGCATGATGGTAATAAAATATACTGGCAATGAAATATATACAAGGAAATAAAGCATACTAATAAGTATTCTTCTCTGAGTTCATAGTTTTCATTTCTAAAAGGACTTATGTGCTGAGGTCTGGGCTGCCCTGTGGAAAATGTGAAAAAAAAACACTTATGATAGCCTCTGTCTTTCAAGGAATCTAAACTGTCTTTGAAAAACTAGATCCAAATGTATGAAAAAAGAACTATCAATGTACAGTTGATAAAATTATGCAGAACCAAACAGGTGTTATTACAGATCAAAATAAAGACATTTTGTTGCAGTGATTTCCATTGGTAAAAGTTTTTAGTTATAATAGGTACCCAGTGGTAGCCTATTGGACAGATAAGACATTGCTACAATGAAATAAAGCCTATATGGTTTATAGTTACATTATATTGATAAATATGCATTTCTGTCATTAGTCTTTTGCATTTCTGCCCAAGGATATTATCTTGAAAAGACTAATAAGGGATGGAAGACAGTGATTCTATCTATCTTTGCTTCGAAGTCACTTCTTTTCTTTTAAGTTAATTTTTATTGGTGTTATCAATTTATAATGTTTTAGTTTCTGCTGTACAACAAAGTGAATCAGTTGTACATATACATATATCCATTCATTTTTAGATTCTATTCCAATGTAGTTCATGACAAAAGTCTTGAGCAGAGTTCCCTGTGTTGTATACTAGATTCTTATCAGTTACCTATTTTATAAATAGTAGAAGTCATTTATTTTCTGAGTATTTGTTTAGTAATAAAATGGGAAGGTGAGTGGGAAATTTTATATATTAGAGCTCTTCCAGTTCCTTGACATTAGAACTGTGTTTGACTTCTTGCTCTGCTTTCCATACCTGTATGATTTTAGGAGAATCATTTCATATAAGTGACCTCAATTTCTTCAATTATTGAATTGGATCAGTGAGAGCTACCTTGAAAGTTCTTCTAAGAATGCATCAGGTCATATATATGCAACAATGTAAACTGCAAAGCAAGATGCAGTTATAAGAAAAAACATCAACCTCTAAGAATTCAAGTACTATAGTAAAATTTCAACTGGAAAGTTGTCTTCATAGTTTCCTTTTGATGAGTCCATGGGTAATTTTATAGAGCCAGTTACTTTCCTTCTGAATCTGGAATTAACTAATAATAGCCTACAGCCCAAACTTGGCCCACCACCTATACTGCAGTAGTTATATTGGAACACAGCCGTGCTTGTTTGTTAGCACGATGTCTGTGGCAGCTTTCATGCCATGACAACAGAGATGAATATGTGCAACTGAGACCATAAGGCCCTCCCAGGCTAAAATATTTGCCATCTGTCTCTTTATGAAAAAATTTCACTGACCTCTGACCTAAATCATCATATTTAGCTGGATTTCATTTATTGTAGAATGTTGGGAGGTCAATTTTCTGATATTCAAAGGAGAATTTGAATTCAGTTATTTGAGATTACATAGAACAAAGTATTTCTCAAACTAGGTCAATGACTATCTGGTTTGATACTTTTGCCTTGATCACCCTCCTGGGAGTTATATCGCACACTCTTTTTTTTTTCTTTTTTTACTTTGCTGTATTATTGTTGTTTTTTTGTTTTTTGCTTTTTTAATTTTTTTATTTATTTTATTGGAGGCAGATTACCTTACATTAATATATTGGTTGGTTTTGCCATACATTGACACGAATCCACCCCAGGTATACATGTGTTTCCTTTCTTGAACCCCCCTCCCACCTCCCTCTTCCCATATCCTCCCTCCAGGTCATCCCTGTGCACCAGCCCCAAGCATCCTGTATCATGCGTCGAACCAGGACTGGTGATTCATTTCACATATGATAATATACATGCTACAATGCCATTCTCCCCAATCATCCCACCTTCAACCTCTCCCACAGAGTCCCAAAGACTGTTCTATATACCTGTGTCTCTTTTGCGGTCTTGTATACAGGGTTAAGGTTACCATCTTTCTAAATTCCATATATATGCGTTAGTATACTGTATTGGTGTTTTTCTTTCTGGCTTACTTCACTCCGTCTAATAGGATCCAATTTCATCCACCTCATTAGAACTGATTCAAATTCTTTCTTTTTGATGGCTGAAAAATACTCCATTGTGTATATGTACCAAAGCTTTCTTATCCATTTGTCTGCAGATGGACATCTAGGTTGCGTCCATGGCCTGGCTATTATAAACAGTGCTGCAGTGAACATTGGAGTACATGTGTCTCTTTCAATTCTGGTTTCCTCGGTGTGTATGCCCAGGAGTGTGATTGCTGGATCATATGGCGGTTCTATTTCCAGTTTTTTGAGGAATCTCCACACTGTTTTCCATAGTGGCTGTACTAGTTTGCATTCCCACCAACAGTGCAAGAGGGTTCCCTTTTCTCCACACCCCTCCAGCATTTATTGCATGTAGACTTTTGGATAGCAGCCATTCTGACTGGTGTGAAATGGTATCTCATTGTGGTTTTGATTTGCATTTCTCTGATTATGAGGGATGTTGAGCATTTTTTCATGTGTTTGTTAGCCATCTTTATGTCTTCTTTGAAGAAATGTCTGTTTAGTTCTTTGGCCCATTTTTTGATTGGGTTATTTATTTTTCTGGAATTGAGCTGCAGGAGCTGCTTGTATTTTTTGGAGATTAATCCTTTATCAGTTGCTTCATTTGCTATTATTTTCTCCCATTCTGAAGGCTGTCTTTTCACCTTGCTTATAGTTTCCTTTGCTGTGCAGAAGCTTTTAATTTTAATTAGGTCCCATTTGTTTATTTTTGCTTTTATTTCCAATATTCTGGGAGGTGGGTCTTGGAGGATCCTGCTGTGATTTATGTCAGAGAGTGTTTTGCCTACATTCTCCTCTAGGAGTTTTATAGTTTCTGGTTTTACATTTAGCTCTCTAATCCATTTTGAGTTTATTTTGGTGTATGGTGTTAGGAAGTGTTCTAGTTTCAGTCTTTTACAAGTGGCTGACCAGTTTTCCCAGCACCACTTGTTAAAGAGACTGTCTTTTCTCCATTTTATATTCTTGCCTCCTTTGTCAAAGATAAGGTGTCCATAGGTGCGTGGATTTATCTCTGGGCTTTCTATTTTGTTCCATTGATCTATATTTCTGTCTTGATGCCAGTACCATACTGTCTTGATGACTGTGGCTTTGTAGTAGAGCCTGAAGGCCGGCAGGTTAATTCCTCCAGTTCCATTCTTCTTCTTCAAGATTGGCTATTTGAGGTTTTTTGTATTTCCATACAAATTGTGAGATTATTTGTTCTAGTTCTGTGAAAAATATTGTTGGTACCTTGATAGGGATTGCATTGAATGTATAAATTACTTTGGGTAGTATACTCATTTTTACAATATTTATTCTTCCAATCCACGAACACGGTATATTTCTCCATCTATTAGTGTCCTCTTTGATTACTTTCACTAGTGTTTTATAATTTTCTATGTACAAGTCTTTTGTTTCCTTATGTAGATATATTCCTAAGTATTTAATTCTTTTCATTGCAACAGTGAATGGAATCGTTTCCTTAATTTGTCTTTCTATTTTCTCATTATTAGTGTATAGAAATGCGAGGGATTTCTGTGTGTTGACTTTATATCCTGCAACTTTACTGTATTCATTGATTAGCTCTAGTAGTTTTCTGGTAGAGTCTTTAGGGTTTTCTGTGTAGAGGATCATGTCATCAACGAATAGTGAAAGTCTTACTTCTTCTTTTCCAATTTGTATTCCTTTTATGTCCAACCCACTCCAGTGTTCTTGCCTGGAGAATCCCAGGGATGGCGGAGCCTGGTCGCCTGCCATCTATGGGGTCGCACACAGTCGGACACTACTGAAGCGACTTAGCAGCAGCAGCAGCATGTCTTTTTCTGCTCTGATTGCTGTAGCCAAAACTTCCAGAACTATGTTGAATAGTAATAGTAAGAGTGGGCACCCTTGTTTTGTTCCTGACTTTAGGGGAAATGCTTTCAGTTTTTCACCATTGAGGATAATGTTTGCTGTGGGTTTGTCATATATAGCTTTTATTATGTTGAGATATGTCCCTTCTATTCCCACTTTCTGGAGGGTTTTTATCATAAATGGATGCTGTATTTTGTCAAAGGCTTTCTCTGCATCTATTGAGATAATCATATGATTTTTATTTTTCAGTTTGTTAATGTGGTGTATTACGTTGATTGATTTGTGGATATTGAAGAATCCTTGCATTCCTGGGATAAAGCCCACTTGGTCATGATGTATGAACTTCTTAATGTGTTGTTGGATTCTGATTGCTAGAATTTTGTTAAGGATTTTTGCATCTATGTTCATCAGTGATATTGGCCTATAGTTTTCTTTTTTTTGTGGGATCTTTACCAGGTTTTGGGATTAGGGTGATGGTGGCCTCATAGAATGAGTTTGGAAGTTTCCCTTCCTCAGCAATTTTCTGGAAGAGTTTGAGTAGAATAGGTGTTAGCTCTTCTCTAAATTTTTGGTAGAATTCAGCTGTGAAGCTGTCTGGACCTGGGCTTTTGTTTGCTGGAAGATTTCTGATTATAGCTTCTATTTCCGTGCTTGTGATGGGTCTGTTCAGGTTTTCTATTTCTTCCTGGTTCAGTTTTGGCAAGGTGTACTTTTCTAGGAATTTGTCCATTTCTTCCAAGTTATTCATTTTATTGCCATATAATTGCTGATAGTATTCTCTAATAATCCTTTGTATTTCTGTATTGTCAGTTGTGATCTCTCCATTTTCATTTCTAATTTTATTGATTTGGTTCTTCTCCCTTTGTTTCTTGATGAGTCTGGCTAGTGGTTTGTCAATTGTATTTACCTTCTCAAAGAACCAGCTTTGGCTTTGTTGATTTTTGCTATGGTCTCTTTTGTTTCTTTTGCATCTATCTCTGCCCTAATTTTTACGATTTCTTTCCTTCTACTAACCCTGGGGTTCTTCATTTCTTCCTTTTCTAGTTTCTTTAGATGTAGAGTTAGGTTATTTAGTTGACTTTTTTCTTGTTTCTTGAGGTGTTCCTGTATTGCTATGATATTCCCCCTTAGCACTGCTTTTACAGTATCCCAGAGGTTTTGGGTTGTCGTGTTTTCATTTTCATTCATTTCTATGCATATTTTGATTTCTCTTTTGATTTCTTCTATGATGTGTTCCTTATTCAGCAGCGTGTTGTTCAGCCTCCATATGTTGGCATTTTTAATAGTTTTTCGTCTATAATTGAGATCTAATCTTACTGCACTGTAAAAGATGCTTGGAATGATTTCAATTTTTTTAAATTTACCAAGGCTAGATTTATGGCCCAGGATGTGATCTATTCTGGAAGAGGTTCCATGTGCGCTTGAGAAAAAGGTGAAATTCATTGTTTTGGGGTGAAATGTCCTATAGAGATCTATTAGGTCTAACTGGTCTATTGTATCATTTAAAGTTTGTGTTTCCTTGTTAATTTTCTGTTTAGTTGATCTATCCATAGGTGTGAGTGGGGTATTAAAGTCTCCCACTATTATTGTGTTATAATTAATTTCCCCTTTCATGTTCAGTTCAGTCACTCAGTCGTGTCCGACTCTCCGCAACTCCCCTTTCATACTTGCTAGTAATTGTCTTACATATTGCGCTGCTCCTATTTGGGTGCATAAATATTTATAATTGTTATATCTTCTTCTTGGATTGATCCTTTGATCATTATGTAGTTTCTTTCTTTGTCTCTTTTCACAGCCTTTGTTTTAAAATCTATTTTATCTGATATGAGTATTGCTACTCCTGCTTTCTTTTGGTCTCTATTTGCGTGGAATATCTTTTTCCAGCCTTTCACTTTCAGTCTGTATGTGTCCCTCGTTTTGAGGTGTTTCTCTTGTAGACAACATATATGGGGGTCTTGTTTTTGTATCCATTTAGCCAGCATTTGTCTCTTGGTTAGGGCATTCAACCCATGTACGTTTAAGGTGATTATTGATAAGTATGATCCCGTTGCCATTTTCTTTATTGTTTTGGGTTCAAGTTTATATACCCTTTCTGTGTTTCCTGTCTAGAGAAGATCCTTTAGTACTTGTTGGAGAGCTGGTTTGGTGATGTTGAATTCTCTCAGCTTTTGCTTGTCTGTAAAGCTTTTGATTTCTCCTTCATATTTGAAGGAGATCCTTGCTGGGTACAGTAATCTGGGCTGTAGGTTACTTTCTTTCATCACTTTAAGTATGTCTTGCCATTCTCTCCTGGCCTGAAGAGTTTCTGTTGAAAGATCAGCTGTTATCCTTATGGGGATCCCCTTGTGTGTTATTTGTTGTTTTTCCCTTGCTGGTTTTAATATTTGTTCTTTGTGTTTGATCTTTGTTAATTTGATTAATATGTGCCTTGGAGTATTTCACCTTGGGTTATCCTGTTAGGGACTCTCTGTGTTTCTTGGACTTGGGTAGTTATTTCCTTCCCCATTTTAGGGAAGTTTTCAACTATTATCTTCTCAAGTATTCTCTCATGGTCTTTCTTTTTGTCTTCTTCTTCTGGGACTCCTATGATTCGAATGTTGGGGCATTTAATATTGTCCCATATGTCTCTAATATTGTCCTCATTTCTTTTAATTCTTTTTCTTTTTCCATCTCTGTTTCATTTATTTCTACAATTCTATCTTCTAGCTCGCTTATCCTGTCTTCTGCGTCCATTATTCTACTGTTTGTTTCCTCGAGAGTGTTTCTGATCTCATCTATTGCATTGTTCATTGTATATTGAATCTTTTTTATTTCCTCTGATTCCTTATTAAACATTTCTTGCATCTTCTCAATCCTTTTCTCCAGTTTATTTATCTGTAACTCCATTTTGCTTTCCAGATTTTGAATCACTTTCACAATTAAAATTTGAAATTCTTTATCAGGTAGGTTCCCTATATCTTCTTCCTTTGTTTGTGTTGGTGGACATTTATCCTGTTCCTTTACTTGCTGGGTATTTCTCTGCCTCTTTATCTTGCCTGTATTGCTGTGTTCATGGTGGCCTTTACGTCTTCTGGCAGTTTGTGGAGTTCTCTTTATTATGTATTTACCTCGTTGTGTGTGGGGTTGGATGGGTGACTTGTCAAGGTTCCCTGGTTAGGGAAGCTTGTGTCGATGTTCTGGTGGGTGGAGCTAGATTTCTTCTCTCTGGAGTGCAATGAAGTGTCTAGTAATGAGTTTGAGATGTCAATGGGTTTGGAGTGGCTTTGGGCAGCCTGTATATTGAACTCAGTGCTATTCTCCTGTGTTGCTGGATAGTTTGCATAGTATGTCTTTCACTGAAACTTGTTGACCCTTGGGTGGTGCCTGGTTTCAGTATATGTATGGAGGCATTTGATGAGTACCTATTAATGTTCTCTGGAACAGGAGATCTCTGGTGTTCTTAGGATTTGGACTTAAGCCTCTGCCTCTGTTTTTCAGTCTTATTCTTGCAGTAGGCTCAAGGCTTCTCCCTCTGTTACTTCCAAGGCAGTTCCTTCTGTTGAAAAAGCTCTTCTGTTTTCTGGTCTCCTCAGTGTCTAATTCCTGTCCTGACACCAGGATGCGGTGGTGGACACTTTTTTTTTTCCCGGCTCACCTGTTCAGTCCTGCTGTGGGGAGGGAGGAACGCAGCTAACAAATATCCCTGGCGTCTGTGGGGAGTGCTCACAGTGTCTTGGCTACACTGGGAATGCTCCCGCTCGAGGCGTGTGTGCTTTCCCTGTTTATGCTGCTTAGGCTCTAGGTTGCTCTGCTGGGAGCTGTCCGCGGCCGGCTCTGGGTTGCATGCACTTCCGAGGTCTGAGAGGCTCAGGTTCAGGTCCTCGGGTACTCCACAAAGGCTCAGACTTGGCTGGGCCTGCGTTTTGTGCCTTCCCCGGTCTGAGCAGCTCAGGTGACCAGGCGTTTGGTGAGTGTGGTCGCTGCGACTTATCGCCTTCCCGATCCCTGCCGCTCAGTTTTCTGGGAGTACAACCGGCGCACTTTCTCAGGCAGATATTGACCGGCCGGAACCCAAGAAGTCTTGGTTAGCATGGAAGCCTGCCTGCAGCTTGGTATGGGAAGCCTCTCTGGGGCTGCGGCTGCCCCTTCCAGCACTGGCTGCCCTCCCTGTCTGTGTCGGCGGGGGCTGGGGGCTGGGCCGCCCACTGCAGGCTCGCTCTGCTCAGTGCTTTGTTCTGTGAGCGGGGCTGGCGGAGTCTTGGGTTGGGGCTTTTCGCAGGCTTTTCATAGCCTTTTCGCCGGCTTTTCAAAGCCTTTTCACCTTTTAGCTGCAGTGTCTGCTTTGCTATTTTAAGTTTGCGCCCTCAGTTTGCCCTGGGGCGTTCAAGACCGGTTCTCCCTCTAAGCGGCACTGACCACGCCTCCCTGCCCAGCCCCTGCCTGCTAGTGGGGGGTGCGGGCATCTGCGCCACTTCTCCGCTGTGAGTTTCCTCTGGGCACTTAGTCTGTGAGTTTTAATTATTTACGTCTTTTGTCTCCCAGTTATGCGGCCCTCTGAGGTTCCACTGGCCAGTGTTTCCAGGTGTTTGGAAACTTCTCTCTCTTTTTTTTTTTTTAAGCCTCCCCTCCCATGACGGAGCTCCGTCCCTCCCTATTTTGCCTCTCTTTTTATCTTTTATACTATTTCCTACCTCCTTTCGAAGACTATGGGCTGCTTTTCTGAGTGCCTGATGTCCTCTGCTGGTATTCAGAAGTTGTTTTGTGGAATTTACTCAGTGTTCAAAAGTTCTTTTGCTGATTTTGCGGGGGAGAAAGTGGTCGCCCCGTCCTATTCCTCCGCCATCTTCCGGTGCTCTCCACACACTCTTAAAATAGCAAAAGTTGCATCTTGGGAGATTGACAAATCAAGAAGGAAATAAGGAAGGCTTACACCTCATTGGCTTTCCTTAGGGGAGACTCACTTTAGTAGAGAAAGGAGCTGATTAAGACTCCTCAGCTGGGTTTGTAGAGTAAAACTGGGTATGAGGGTCATGTTACCTCTTGTTAAAGTCTCTTTTTGCATTGAGTGTCATCATTACCTCTTCAGACTACAATAAAATGGGATTTATATATATATATATATTTGGCAGTAAACTACCAGACTTAATAATGATATACATTGAAAAAGAACATAGAAGGAGGTTACTCTTGAGTAAATTTTACTCAGGCAAAAAAGATTATCTATTAAAGTGTTGGAGAATTATATGCTTTCCACTTTGAAATGTTTACAAACTTTCTGAAGAATCAAGAAGCATTCTTTCAGAGATATTTTCAGTTCCTATAGATAGTATTTTTCTTTAATATCTTTATTAAAAATATAGTTTCTGTTGCCATGCTAAAAGTGAATTTTTATGTCTGTGAATAGATTTTTTACAATATCAAAATATGAGAAATTACCTTGACAGTGAAAAGTAAAAGTCACTTAATCATGTCCGACTCTTTGTGACCCCATGGACTATACAGTCCATAAAATTCTCTAGGTCAGAATACTGGAGTAGGTAGCTTTTCCCTTCTCCAAGGGATCATCCCAACCCAGAGATCGAACCCAGGTCTCCCACATTGCAAGCGGATTCTTTACCAGCTGAGCCACAAGGGAAGCCCAAAATTACCTTAACATGTATGTGTATATTAACATACATGTACACATATATTCATGCACACATTTCTTTACATATATATTTACCTGTATTCTTGAGTAAAGAAATGTGTATATGTATATATGTGTATATGTATGTTAATATACACATACATACATCAAAATATATAATTAGTTTACACTAATCAGCCTAGGCTGATTACATCAGAATCTTTGAAAGTGGGGCCTAGGCATCAGGATTTTTATTAAAGTTTTCTGAGTGATTGGAATCACTCAGTGATTTGCAGCCAAGTATGAGGACCAGTGTGTGGATTAGGGACCTTGTTGAGGGGTTAGAACAATGAAAAACCTTAAAAAGAGTTTTAAACTGGAATAGGGCATGATTGTATTTACATTTTTCATTTAATTTTTTTTCCGTTGGAGTATAGCCAGTCAACAGTGTTGTGATAGTTGCAGGTGGACAGTAAAGGGATTCAGTCATACATATACACGTATTTACTGTCCCCCAAACTCCCCTCCTATCCAGGCTGCCAAATAACATTGAGCAAGAATTATACAGTCGGTTCTATGCTATACAGTAGGTCCTTATTGGTTATCCATCTTAAATATAGCAGTGTGTAACCCCTCAGATTAATTACATCAGAATCTCTGAGGGTGGGGCCTTGGCATCAGGATTTTTATTAGTTTTCTGAGTGATTCACAACTCTGTGGATTGGGGACCTTGTTGAGGTGTTTTGCTTTTATATAATGATAAACTTTTAAGAGTTTTAAACAGGAATATGGCATGCCTGTATTTACATTTTTATAAGGACACTCTGGTGAAATCACAGAGAACAGAAGTGAGGGAAATAAAGTAGATATAAACGCTGGCCAATCTTTAGGAGCATTTGGAAGTAGCCCAGCTCAGAGATGATGACTTCGTGGTATATAGAGATGGAATCAAGAGTTATTTAGTAGATGAAGAGTCCTGATTACGGATTGAATGTGCAGTAGGAGGGTAGAGATGCTGCTCACTGTGAACAGAGGATGATGCTTCAGAAAAAAGATGTGAAAGTTACAGGGTTTTTCTATACTTTTTTTTTCCTTTTTTTAGTTTTAATTGAAAACATTAAAAACAGCTTGAATACTCCTAATAATTTATAAAATTGTGATAGTTAAATTATGCTATCATTTGAGTTCAGTCACTGAATTGTGTCTGACTCTTTGCAACCCCATGGACTGTAGCACACCAGGCTTCCCAGTTCATCAACTTCCGGAGCTTACTCAAACTCATGTCCATTACTTCGGTGATGCTATCCAATTATCTCATACTCTGTTGTCCCCTGTTCCTCCTGCCTTCAGTCTTTCCCAGGATCAGGGTCTTTTCCAGTGAATCAGTTCTTCTCAACAAGTGGCCAAAGTATTGGAGCTTCAGCTTCAACATCAGTCCTTCCAATGAATATTCAGGATTGATTTCCTTTAGGATGGACTGGTTGGATCTCCCTGAAGTCCAGCGGATTCTCAAGAGTCTTCTCCAACACCACAGTTCAAAAGCATCAATTCTTGCACTCAGCTTTCTATACACTCCAACTCTCACATCCATACATGACTATAGCAAAAACCATAGCTTTGACTAGACGGACCTTTGTTGGCAGAGTAATGTCTCTGCTTTTTAATATGCTGTCTAGGTTGGTCATAGCTTTTCTTCCAAGGAGCAAGCATCTTTTAATTTAATGGCTCAGTCACCATCTGCAGTGGTTTTGGAGCCCCCCAAATAAAGTCTCTCTGTTTCCATTGTTTCCCCATCTATTTGCCATAAAGTGATGGGACCAGATGCCATGATCTTCGTTTTCTGAATGTTGAGTTTTAAGCCAATTTTTTCATTCTTTTT
The DNA here is from genome assembly GCF_049115385.1 of Moschus berezovskii. Lineage (NCBI taxonomy): Eukaryota > Metazoa > Chordata > Mammalia > Artiodactyla > Moschidae > Moschus > Moschus berezovskii. Next base: position 66,298,340 of record NC_142462.1, read on the forward strand.
TCACTTACATCAAGAGGCTCTTTAGTTATTCTTACTTTCTGCCATAAGGGTGGTGTCATCTGCATATCTGAGGCTATTGATATTTCTCCTGGCAATCTTGATTCCAGCTTGTGCGTCATCGAACCCAGCATTTCTCACAATGGACTCTGTATATAAGTTAAATAAGCAGGGTGATGTACTCCTTTCCTGATTTGGAACCAGTCTATTGTTCCATCTCTTGTTATAACTGTTGCCTTCTACCTGCATACAGATTTCTCAGGAGGCAGATAAGGTGATCTGGTATTCTCATCTCTTTCAGAATTTTCCACAGTTTGTTGTGATCCACACAGTCAAAGGCTTTGGCATACTCAGTAAAACAGAAGGAGATGTTTTTCTGGAACGCTTGCTTTTTTAATGATCCAAAGGATGTTGACAGTTTGATCTCTGGTTCAGCTGCCTGTATCTAAATTTAGCTTGAACATCTGGAGTTTCACAGTTCACGTACTGTTGAAACCTGGCTTGGAGAATTTTGAGCATTACTTTGCTAGAGTGTGAAATGAGTGCAATTGGGCAGTAGTTTGAGCATTCTTTGTCATTACCTTTCTTTGGGATTTGAATGAAAAATGACTTTTTCCAGTCCTGTGGCCACTGCTGAGTTTTCCAAATTTGCTGGCATATTGATTGCAACACTATCACAGCATCATCTTTTAGGATTTGAAATAGCTCAACTGGAATTCCATCACTTCCACTAGCTTTGTTGTTAGTGATGCTTCCTAAGGCCCACTTGATTTCACATTCCAGGATATCTGGCTCTAGGTGAGTGATCACACTATCATGGTTATTTGGGTTCCTTCACTTTCACACATTGGAGAAGGAAATGGCAACCCACTCCAGTGTTCTTGCCTGGAGAATCCCAGGGACAGGGGAGCCTGGTAGGCTTCCGCCTATGGGGTCACACAGAGTCGGACACGACTGAAGTGACTTAGCAGCAGCAGCAGCAGCAAGGCCCACTTCAGGGATTGGGGGTGGGAGGAGACGGGGACGACAGAGAATGAGATGGCTGGATGGCATCACCGACTCGATGGACATGAGTTTGAGGGAGGCCTGGCGTGCTGTGATTCATGGGGTCGCAAAGAGTCGGACACGACTGAGCCACTGAACTGAACTGAACTGAAGGCCCACTTGACTTTGCATTCCAGGATGTCTTTCTCTAGGTGAGTGATCACACTATCATGGTTATCTGGGTCATGAAGATCTTTTTGGTATAGTTCTTCTGTGTATTCTTGCCACCTCTTCTTAAATCTTCTGCCTCTGTTAGGTCCATACCATTTCTGTCCTTTATTATGGCCATCTTTGCAAGAAATGTTCCCTTAGTATCTCTGATTTTCTTGAAGAGATCTCTAGTCTTTCCCATTCTATCTTTTTCCTCTGTTTCTTTGCATTGATCACTGAAGAAGGTTTTCTTATCTCTCCTTGCTATTCTTTGGAAATCTGCATTCAAATGGGTATATCTTTCCTTTTCTCCTTTGTCTTTTGTGTCTTTTGTCAGCTATTTATAAGGCCTCCTCAGACAAACATTTTGTCTTTTTGCATTTCTTTTTCTTAGAGATGTGCTTGATCACTGCCTCCTGTACCATGTCTCGAATCTCCGTCCATAGTTCTTCAGGCACTCAGTCTGTCTGATCTAGTCCTTTGAATCTATTTCTCACTTCCACTGTATAGTCATAAGGGATTTGATTTAGGTCATACCTGAATGGTCTAGTGGTTTTTCCTGCTTTCTTCAATTTAAGTCTGAATTTGGCAATAAGAAGTTCATGATCTGAGCCACAGTCAGCTCCTGGTCTTGTTTTTGCTGACCATATAGAGCTTCTCCATCTTTGGCTGCAAAGAATATAATCAATCTGATTTTAGTATTGACCTTCTGGTGATACCCATGTGTAGAGTCTTCTCTTGTATTGTTGGAAGAGGGTGTTTGCTATGACCAGTGCGTTCTCTTGGCAAAACTCTGTTAGCCTTTGCCCTGCTTTGCTTTGTTCTCCAAGGCCAAATTTGCCTGATTACTACAAGTATCTCTTGACTTCCTTCTTTTGCATTCCAGTCCCATGTAATGAAAAGGGCATCTTTTTTTGTTAGTTCTAGAAAGTCTTATAGGTCTTCATAGAACTATTCGACTTCATCTTCTTCAGCATTACTGGTCAGGACATAAACTTGGATTAGTGTGATATTGAATGGTTTGCCTTGGAAACAAACAGAGATCATTCTGTCATTTTTGAGACTGCATCCAAGTACTGCATTTCAGATTCTTTTGTTGACTATGATGTCTACTCCATTTCTTCTTAGGGATTCTTGCCCACAATAGTAGGTATAAAGGTCATCTGAGTTAAATTTGCCCATTCCAGTCCATTTTGGTTCACTGATTCTTAAAATGTCAACATTCACTCTTCCCATCTCCTGTTTGACCGCTTCCAATTTAATTTGATTCATGGACCTAACATTCCAGGTTTCTATGCAATATTACTCTTTGCAGCACCAGACTTTTAGTTCCATCACCAGTCACTTCCACAACTGGGTGTTGTTTTGCTTTGGCTCCATCTCTTCATTCTTTCTGGAATTATTTCTCCACTGTTCTCCAGTAGCATATTGGGCACCTACCGACCTGGGGAGTTCATCTTTCAGTGTCCTATCTTTTTGCCTTTTCATACTGTTCATGGGGTTCTTAAGGGAAGAATATTGCCGTTCCCTTCTTCAGTGGACCACATTTTTTCAGAACTCTCCACCATGACCTGTCCTTCTTGGGTGGCCCTACAGGGAGTGGTTCATAGTTTTGTTGAGTTAGACAAGGCTGTGGTCCGTGTGATCAGATTGGTTAGTTTTCTGTGATTGTGTTTTTCAGTCTGTCTGCCCTCTGATGGATTAGGATAAAATGCTTATGGAAGCTTCCTGATGGGAGAGACTGACTGAGGGGGAAACTGGGTCTTGTTCTGATGGGCGGGGCCATGCTCAGTAAATCTTTAATCCAATTTTCTGTTGATGGGCAGGGCTGTGTTCCCTCCCTGTTGTTTGACCTGAGGCCAAACTATGGTGGAGGTAATGAAGATCATGGCCACCTCCTTCAAAAGCTCCCATGCAGACACTGCTGCACTCAGCGTCCCTGACCCTGCAGCAGGTCACTGCGAACCCATGCCTCCGCTGGAGACTCCTGGACACTAACTCACAGGCAAGTCAGGGTCAGTCTCTTGTGGGGTCACTGCTCCTTTCTCCTGGGTCCTGGTGCACACAAGGTTTTGTTTGTGCCCTCCAAGCGTCTGTTTCCCCAGTCCTGTGTAAGTTCTGGGGGCTCTATGGTGGGTTTAATGGATACCTCCTACCAGAGGGCGTATGCCATACCCAGGTGTACTGCACCCAGAGCCCCTGCCCCTGCAGCAGCCCACTGCTGACCCATACCTCCACAGAAGAGATTCTGTTACTGTTCTGGCTCAGTCACTTCAGGGTGTCTAGGTCCTTTTGCATACAAGGTTTGTTTGAGCCCTTCAAGCATCTCTGGCCAGTATGGGCTTTGATTCTAATCATGGTTTTGCCCCTCTTACTGTCTTGCTGGGGCTTGTCCTTTGCCCTTGGATGGGGGGTATCTTTTTTTGGTGGGATCCAACATTCTCCTATGGATGGTTGTTCAGCAGCAAGTTATGATTTTGGAGTGCTCCCAGGAGAAGATGAGCAAATGTCCTTCTACGCCACCATCTTGGACTAAATGCTATCTTTTAGGAGTCGTTTGTTAATTTTGTAGACCTGAAAGGAGCTTTGCATACTTGTTTTCTGTTCTCCATTCAAAGGAAGATTATGAAGAGAGGGTCTTAAAAGGCAAACATGAAAGTTTCTGCATAGCATGAGTTTTAAGTCTGTGTATCCAGATACTTAAAAATGTACAAGACATTTCCATTGCTGAAGGAACTTATAGGTTTTGCTATAAAGTGTTTATTCACTAACTGTAACAGTGAATGAGTTTAAGAATTGTATCACTGAAGAGGACTATTATGTTTTACTTTTGTTACCTGAAAGTAAGTCATCCAGGGGAAAGGCAAGTTGGAGAGTTAATTCTTCAATTGTTGGACTCATGAGTCATTAAGGTCCTTGTAAAGAGAACACGATGGACAGGGAGGCCTGGCGTGCTGTGATTCATGGGGTCGCAAAGAGTTGGACACGACTGAGCGACTGAACTGAACTGAACTGAAAGAGAACATTTATTTGTTCCACAGTTAGACCATGTTATGGTGTTCCCTGTTTTGTCTATTCCAGACAGCTGAGTTTAAGCTACTTAGATCCAAGATAGAGAACAAGGAAACATGTTACCGTATACTCCTATGAAATTCTCTGTCCCTATGCCAACCCCAATGTCTTCCAATACTTCCTCCCCTAGTCCATATCCTCCCAGAAAAAATCACGATTATCCTTTATTTATTCCTCTTCTATGGCCTTCTCTTGTGGCTCAGCTGGTAAAGAATCCTCTTGCAATGCACGAGTCTTAGGTTTGATCCCTTGGTTGGGAAGATTCCCTGAAGAAGGGAAAGGCTACCCACTCCAGTATTCTGGCCTGGAGAATTCCATGGACTGTATAGTCCATGGGGTCACAAAGAGCTGGACATGACTGAGAAACTTTCAGCTCACATTCCTCTTCTATGACTTGAACCTATGCATTGAAATTTTTCTAATCTTTACTAGGGCTTCTGTGTTGTCCTTTCTGAAGTTTTATTTTCAGATTCTTTTCTGTGCTTTCTATACCTATGTGTGGCTTTATTCTCTTTGTCCAAGGAGGCAATGACTCTCCATACTCCTGCAAGTACCACCTGGCTGTATTCTCTATCCAAGGAATATGACAATTCTGTACATCACTCAAGATTTAATGCAAGTCTAAGCTAAGAATTTCTGGAGGACCTGGTGCTCGAAAACAAATTAGGTAAATATATCTAGCTGAGTACCCAGCATATATTAAGTACCTATTGTTAGCTTAAGTGTTAAGCTTATATCAATGTAAATAGAACTTCCTCATATATTTTTTTAAATTGAAAGACATTATGTGTTAAAATAAACACACCTTAAGGGGAATAATGGGTCAAATTGCCTTCCGTTCCGTTCCGTCGCTCAGTCATGTCTGACTCTTTGTGACCCCGTGGACTGTAGCCTACCAGGCTTCTCCGTCCATGGGATTCTCTAGGCAAGAATACTGGAGTGGGTTACCATTTCCTTCTCCAGGGCATCTTCCCAACCCAGTGATCGAACCCGGGTCTCCCACATTGGAGGCAGATGCTTTAACCTCTGAGCCACCAGGGAAGTCTTCAGTTCAGTTCAGTCACTCAGTCGTGTCCGACTCTCCGCGACCCCATGAATCACAGCACACCAGGCCTCCCTGTCCATCACAAACTCCCGGAGTTCACTCAAACTCATGTCCACAGAGTCGGTGATGCCATCCAGCCATCTCATTCGCTGTCGTCCCCTTCTCCTCCCACCCCCAACCTTTCCCAGCATCAGAGTCTTTTCCAGTGAGTCAACTCGTCGCATGAGGTGGCCAAAGTATTGCAGTTTCAGCTTTAGCATCAGTCCTTCCAATGAACGCCCAGGATTGATCTCCTTTAGAATGGACTGGTTGCATCTCCTTGCAGTCTAAGGGACTCTCAAGAGTCTTCTCCAGCACCACACTTCAAAAGCATCAATTCTTTGGCGATCAGCTTTCTTCACAGTCCAAATCTCACATCCATACATGACCACGGGAAAAACCATAGCCTTGACTAGACAGACCTTGGTTGGCAAAGTAATGTCTCTGCTTTTTAATATACTATCAAGTTTCGTCATAACTTTCCTTCCAAGGAGTAAGCATCTTTTAATTTCATGGCTGCAATCAGCATCTGCAGTGATTAAGTCTTAAAGACTATCAAAACAGCATTTTAAAAAGAGTTTGGAAAGAACCTGTATGGTTCCAGTGCTAATCTCTTCCCCTTTCCCATTGAAGTTGCATCAATATATTTAAGCAAATAACTTGTCAGGAAAGGAAGCTGTAAATTGGAAATGCTAAGGTAAAGTCTCCCAAAACTGTTAGAATCACGTGGCAGGATAGACTCTCATACCCTGTTTGTAGATTTTCCCACTATTGTTAGTTCTAATTGAAAGTATTCATGTATGTTGTCTGTCTTTGAAAATATAATCTTCCTGAGGATTGGAGTTTGTACCCTACCTACCTTAGGCTTAAAATATGTTTTCAGATATAAATTATAAGTCTAGTGAGTATCTCAGAATCTTTTTTTTTTTTTTTCTTTTGCATATGTTTGGATTTAAAGGCTGGAAGTGGCCAAGAAATAAGGCCGGAGTGGTGATGCTTATAGGATACACCCAACCCTATAAGTTATCTTCAGGTCTCATCTCTTCCACCTACAACTAGGTTAGCAAGAAACTGGGATAACAAGCTAATCTTTTCCTACTTCATATTCAAAGAAGGTATCTTTAAACTAATTGCATAAGGAGATCATTCTCCTTTGTTGGAAAAAAGAATTTGATTTTGATTGCCTATTAGATTTTCAAAGAAGTTTAAGGGTTTATAGCAGATCACCTTAGGTATATAATTATAATGAAACTTTATATGTACTTTTTGTTATTAAAATAAGTACAATTAGATAGGCTGACTTGCTTTATAATTATCTCTTTAAAGTTTTATTTCAGGCACAGGCTATTGTTAATATTTTATATGGGTCTGTTTTATTTTGGATGAAGATTTTTGACAATTCATAGTATGTTGTCAGATAAGTTCCATTTATATCTTGCCTAAATTATATCTGAATGTGGGAAATGAATATTTTAGTTCATATTGGGAACATATCTTGTGCATAGGTTTCTTGAAATAAATTATAAAACGTCTTTATTTTAGAAAGAAAAATAATATATTGAACTGATATTTGATATTATTGATGACTAATAACACCATAATGGCAAACTAAAATTTGGTAATTTATTTTTGCCATTCTGAAACTGGAGATTAATGGGAAAACAATGCATTTAATTCATTTAAAAATTATTTGAGAAATGTACTTTTTAAATTTTATATTTGCAATATGTGGAATAAAACATAGGCGGCACTAGGCTGAGAAATTTTACTTAGTGAATCTCAGTGAAAATCTGTAGTGAATATAGATGTTCTACATTATTAGAAAAAAGAGTGAATTTCTTCAACTGCTCATTAGTAATTGGATGGTTTTTGTAGCACACGATCACATACATTACTGAGGAAAATTTACAGCTTTTTTGTTTGCCCTGTATTAATATTAAACCTAGTATATATAACTAAAAACCTCTTTAGTGTTCCATGAGTTCTTATAAAATCATGATCAATATTATCCTTACACTTTGCAAAGTTAACAAATGGTAAATAAATATAAACTCTAACTTTGAACGTTTTAGTCTCCTAATGAAAATCCTGCATTAACAAGTAGTAAGCCCACACTAGTGGAGCTACTGTCTTATGCAGCTTCTAAACTCAGGAGACAGAATGGACAGACTGACTCCTAATGAACAGACTGCAGTGGGAATGCAGAAGGGGCAATGGCAATGGGAAGAGACGTTGCGAGGGGGTCATTTCAGTTCAGTCGCTCAGTCGTGACCGACTCTTTGCGACCCCATGAATCACAGCACGCCAGGCCTCCCTGTCCATCACCAACTCCCCGAGTTCACTCAAACTCATGTCCATCGAGTCGGTGATGCCATCCAGCCATCTCATTCTCTGTCGTTCCCTTCTCCTCCCGCCCTCAACCTTTCCCAGCATCAGAGTCTTTTCCAGTGAGTCAACTCATCGCATGAGGTGGCCAAAGTATTGGAGCTTCAACTTTAGCATCGTCCTTCCAATGAACACCCAGGATTGATCTCCTTTAGAATGGACTGGTTGGATCTCCTTGCAGTCTAAGGGACTCTCAAGAGTCTTCTCCAGCACCACAGTTCAAAAGCATCAATTCTTCAGCGATCAGCTTTCTTCACAGTCCAACTCTCACATCCATACATGACCATGGGAAAAACCATAGCCTTGACTAGACAGACCTTGGTTGGCAAAGTAATGTCTCTGCTTTTTAATATACTGTCTAGGTTGGTCATAACTTTCCTTCCAAGGAGTAAGTGTCTTTTAATTTCATGGCTGCCATCAGCATCTGCAGTGATTTTGGAGCCCAAAGAAATAAAGTCTGACACTGTTTCCAGTGTTTCCCCATCTATTTCCCATGAAGTGATGGGACCAGATGCCATGATCTTAGTTTTCTGAATGTTGAGCTTCAAGCCAACTTTTTCACACTCCTCTTTCACTTTCATCAAGAGGCTTTTGAGTTCCTCTTCACTTTCTGCCATAAGGGTGGTGTCGTTTGCATATCTGAGGTTATTGATATTTCTCCTGTCAATCTTGATTCCAGCTGGTGCTTCTTCCAGCCCAGCGTTCCTCATGATGTACTCTTCATATAAGTTAAATAAGCAGGTGAAGGGGTAGGCAGGTTGTTAACACCTCACGGTGGCTCAGACGGTAAAGAAATTGCCTGCAATGCGGGAGACCCGAGTTCAATCCCTGGGTCAGGAAGATCCCCTGGAAAAGGAAATATTCTCACTCCAATATTCTTGCCTGGGAAATTCCATGGACAGAGGAGCCTGGTGGGGCTCACAAAAAGTCAGACACGACTGAGTGACTAACACTTTAACTTTCAGGCAGGTTGTGTGCTTGAAGAATTGTGAAATGAGAGCAGAGCTTCCTAAAGAGACTCATATCTAGGCCAGCCAGATAAATAAATCCTGTATTAAAGATGACTCTAAAGACAGTACAAAAGGCAGAAAAATATGACCCACAGTTTTATTTAATTAACACCAGAGGATATGCTCTTAATAGTATTCATGCTAAAAAGCTTGTAGGAAATAGTCATTTTGTATATTTCCTTTATAGCCAAAGTTCTGGTCTGCTATTAACTCCTTGGGTAGAAAGTTCCCTAGGACATGTATTCCTCTGTTTCCCTTACTGTGGAAAGAGGAATAGTAATTATTGCTGTTACCACAGCCCATGGATACCTATTTAGCAGTGGTCCCCAGCTTCTGGAATCTAATGCCTGATGATCTGAGATGGAGCTGATGTAATAATAATAGAAATAAAGTACACATTAAATGTAGTACACTGGAATCATCCTGAAACCATCCCCCACCCCCAGCCTGGTCTGTAGAAAAATGGTCTTCCATTAAACCAGTTTCTAGTGCCAAAAAGGTTGGAGGCTGCTGGAAAGTTTCAGAGCTAACACGTGAGGAAAAATAGAAATAAAAATAGTAGAGTAGCACATGAGCAAAAATGCCCATGAGTTAGAAGTACCATATTCCCCATGCCATACTTCAAGGCATGCCCTTCTCAGTCTTTGAACCTCCAGTGTTCACATTTAGTAAGGATAGTCCCTGGTGACTCAGATTTGCTTTGCCTCCATCTTTGTGGTAACTTCCTGTATCTTTTGGGTGTAAAAGAAGTTTGAATAAAAGAACAATTTGTTAGTCACTGCATATAAAAGTATTAACTTTGACTTGATTTTATTTGCATGTAGCAGCAGCTCTAAGGTTAACTGGTAGAATCTTTTTCTTCAGTTTTACATGTCTATCAAATTGATGTGAAATAGTCACATAAAAGAGTCAAAATAAAATGACTTGTCCAGCCAATGTGCTGAAGCTGACTTATACTGGTTTTGGGGAGCCAATTATTAAAATTTTCAGGAATTTTGTGAGTGGTTGTTGAAAAAAAGCCATTGTTAAAATTTTATAAAATTGGAAAATAACTATGATTTAAAATGAAGGTAATAAATTCCCCAAACCTCACTTTCTAATTCTCTGACTCCAGTTTACTGTTATTCCTGGTGAACATAATGATGTGCCACTAAGCATCTTTTGCCAACTCCACATCCAGTAATTTCATGTTGGTGGCTTGAAATTAGCCATGCTGGGAGTATTTACACCATGGAAATAGGCAGACCCTACAAATTAGCTTCACTCTACCCTGAGAGCCAGTTTTTGAAAATTTTCCAGCACACCTATTTTTTTTTTTTAATAACAGAGGTTTTTTTTGATATGTTCAGACCACCAAGGATGTCTATTCTCTTGCTTTCTGTACATCTCCTGCTTGACAAGTGCCTGCTTCACCTATGGTGGTGGTGGTTTAGTCACTATGTCATGTCTGACCCTTGCAACTCAGTGGGCTGTAGCCCACCAGGCTCCTCTGTCCATAGGATTTTCCAGGAAAGAATACTGGAGTGGATTGCCATTTCCTTCTTTGGAGGATCTTCCCAATCCAGGGATAGAACCTGGTCTCCTGCAATGCAGGTAGATTCTTTATCCCTACCCTATGCTCATGACTGATCTTCCTAAACACTTTCCTCAGGCCCCAGCTAGTGATTCTTCTTAACTGAGAGGTGTGCCTCTCTACTGGTTTCCTGGTAACTAATGAGCCCACCTGATGTCAGTTTCCCTATAACTGGTAATCAATCTCCCCTTCCACTTGGGAGCAATGACTCCTACCATGTCCTGCCCACCATCCACCACACATGGTGGTGTCTTGCTCGAGGATTTTGCTTCAGACACGTAAGCTTGCCCATCTGTTAAACCACTGATGTCTCTGTTGCTGTCCCCAGGCTCTTTCTTTGTTCTTAAAGCTAGGCAAGTGCAGGCCTTGTAAGCCTGTGGAATGTCATCTAACATGCTGGAAAAGAATAGATGCTGTTACAGTTCTTAGGGCAGTGGTTGTATCTCAGTTGGTGGATTTTATAGTACCTGTGTTTCAGCCCTCTCCTGGCCTTGTTTAAAACTAGTCTCTTTGGTCCCACCCCTGTCTCTCAATAGAGTTCTTTTGTCCAAGCAAGTTATTTTCCACACTAAAATTTAAGAACCTTTGTCATAGAGGCTTCTAAATTATGGAGGAAGTAAAAATAACTTTGCTTTGCTCTGTTTTAGTTTATTTTTGCATTGAAAAATGGTATCTCCCAAAAGAGTGGGGGTTTCCCTGGTGGCTCAGATGATAAAGAATCTGCCTATAATGCAAGAGACCTGGGGTCGATCCCTGGGTCAGTAAGAGTAAAGTTATAGCAATGAGGATAAAAGCTGACTAACTTACAACAGAAATAAGTGATGATGTACATGTGTATCCTAGGAGATTGTCTTCATCTTTATATCACCAACACTGCTTTCAATATATGGCACAGGTGCTAAGTAGGTCTTTCTTGAATAGAAGACAACATTCTGGATTGTTCAGTGTCTTCTATTTGTTAATTCTGTTTAAAATGCTATTTTCTTAGATGTATATTTCAGTTCAGTTCAGTTCAGTCGCTCAGTCATGTCCGACTCTCCACGACCCCATGAATCACAGCACGCCAGGCCTCCCTGTCCATCACCAACTCCCGGAGTTCACTCAAACTCATGTCCACAGAGTCGGTGATGCCACCCAGCCATCTCATTCTCTGTCATCCCCTTCCCCTCCCGCCCCCAACCTTTCCCAGCATCAGAGTCTTTTCCAGTGAGTCAACTCGTTGCATGAGGTGGCCAAAGTATTGCAGTTTCAGCTTTAGCATCAGTCCCTCCAATGAACACCCAGGATTGATCTCCTATTTACTCACATGTAAAAACACAAATTTCAGCTCTGCATTTTTGTTAATCTACAAAAGCTTTCAGATTCTGTGTCCATTAGGTTTTTCCATCAGAAAGCTTTCATATGATGAAATATGTTTTGCATCCTACATTTTTGCCTTTATTCAGTGGCTCTAGAAGCCAGATGTTCATCTTAGTTAAGTTGACATATTCTCATCATCTTCTTTCTAACCCAGCCTCGCCTTAAAAACTGCAAGAAGTTTTAAGTGTGGGTGTTTCAGTGAAAAAGAATTCATTGCTGTCCATCAGTTACAAAATGTTAGACTTCCTTTTTTAGACTAGCAGAACAATAAATGAAAAACAAGTCAAAGTCTTAGAACAGAAAAGACTTATTTTCTGCCTCTTAAAATTAAAATAATCTATTCATTTTAAAATAAGAGACTGTATACACAACCACCAAACCATATCTTTTTTGACAGTTTATTTGGTATTTAGATTATTTTCTCTCTTGTAACTGTCAATATGGAAATTTTAGTATAGTGGATCTGCAAGTCACCACTATAACAGATCCTCAGAATAACATATTGTAGCAAAAATAATGCAGAATGACACTTCTGCCAAATGTATTTATAGAATGAAGCTTATATAATGAAAGACATCCTTTTCCAGAAACAGTATTCATTCTCTAGCTCTGCAGCTTTCTCAGCATTCAGTTCAGTTCAGCTCAGTTGTGTCCGACTCTTTGCGACCCCATGGACTACAGCATGCCAGGCTTCCCTGTCCATCACCAACTTCTCAGCATTATTCCTCAGTAACTTTTGGTATAGAATGGTCACACTAAATTAATGGGATAAAGAAACTATGTGATTTACAGGGTCTTATTGGAGCAGCAAGTTTAAAATTATTTTTCCTAGGGAAAAAATAAGTGTAGGAAATACATGTAAGTGGCAGGTTTCATTGCTCCCAAATTCTCCCAAATAATTGAGTCTTGCTTACTAATATTGCTACAAACTCATTCTTCCCCTCATGGAAGACAATAGCCTATGGGGTTGCAGTAGCCTAGAGGAGTTACATTTATATATTTTTTTGTCTTTAGCTTCCAAATGTGGCCTGACCAGGTGGTTGTCAGGCACATGTACTGAGATGGATCCCTCTGATGTTTGTACAGGGATGCAGAATTTTGTTCAGAACCCACAGCCCAGAATGGTGTGCTAATGAGAAGAAGGCACACAGAACAGAATTTGAGACATTCCCAGGAATTTCCAGTGATGCTAAGCCCTCACTATTTTTTTTTTAAACCTGGAGTTTAACATAGAGCCACTGTTAAATTTATAGCTACAGATATTAAAAAGCACCATCCTGGGATGAAGTTAAAATGTTCCCTACTCTAAACTTTTAAATATAAAGAAACACACACACAATCAGAAAAGATATACATACAAAAAAAAAGTAAATGCTTTGCAGTATGATATAATAAACACAGTATCCTGTATGGTGGGAAACATAAAGGAGAAAACCAAAACGTTGAAAAAGAAAGTGACCCTTGAACTGAGTTATATAGTTGTCAAGCTTTTGTGTTAAATACCAGTGACTTCTAGAAATTGAGGGTAAATGGAAGATACAGGTCTTTCCCCCTATGTTAAAATGAAAGCAATGTTAATCTGTATCCTGCCAGACCTTTAGTAGCATGCAGGCACAAAACTAGTCTACCCTTTGCCCATTTAGGAACTCCTGACAATTAACTTTAATGCAAGGTTCCCTCTAAAGAAGATGCAAGGATATTAAGGTGGCAAGACAGGAAGCCCTCTGTCTTTCTCAGATAGCTGATAAGGTCTTCCATTAAAAGACATAGAGCTAAAAGGAATTCTATACCTTGAGTGGTTTGTCTTGCTTAGTTCTTCTATCTCATACATGGAAGGGCAGAGAGTACTGTGTAATCCTTCTAGGAAACCACCTCTCAAATACCACTCATTTTTTTAAAGAATAATTGTTTTTACCATTACTCCAACCCTGTGGTACAGATGGTGATATCTGAAATGTATGACATAGCCACCGCTAGAATGTGAACGCTTGATAATGATCCTCAGATGCTAACTATCCTGGGGTATGAATTCTGATTGGCCTACTTACCGTGTGCATTAAACTTACACATGGTATAGATTAATGATAATTTACCCATGCACAGGCACTATTTATCATGAAATTTATTTTGTAAATTATTAATAGATAATTTCTTATTTGTCAGAGTTTGACTTTTAGCTCTGTTTTGAGGTTTATAAGTTTTTTCCTCAAGAAGTTATTTTCTGTAGATGTTTCGTTGTTGTGAGTCGTGGTGATGGGGACTACTCTAGTTGCAGCGCAAAGCTTTTCGCTGCAATGGCTTCTCTTGTTGCGAGAACAGGCTCTAGGATGCGGGGGCTTCAGTAGTTGCAGCCCGTGGACTCAGCAGTTACGGCTCCTGGGCTCTAACCACAGGCTTAATAGTTGTGGTGCAGGGGCTTAGTTGCTCAGGAGCATGTGGGATCCTCCCGGATCAGGGATCGAACCCATGTCTCTTACATTGGCAGGCGGATTCTTTACCACTGAGCCACCAGGGAAGCCCCTGTTTTTGTTTTTCTAACAGGAAGTTGACTTTGTTGCCCAGGCCTGTGCAGAACCAGGGTGGTGTGTGGATGTAATATACTAAAGGAGACACATCTTTCCTTCTCAAGGGTGGCTCTCAGGAACACACTGAGTTCCCTTCATCTCTGGTGGCTGCTTTAATTGTACATTTGCTTTACATTAAATATTTTGTTTTCAAATGAAGAAGAATAGCATTCAGTTCAGTTCAGTCACTCAGTCGTGTCTGACTCTTTGCGACCCCATGAATCACAGCACGCCATGCCTCCCTGTCCATCACCAACTCCCGGAGTTCACTCAAACTCATGTCCATCGAGTCAGCAATGCCATCCAGCCATCTCATTCTCTGTCGTCCCCTTCTCCTCCTGCCCCCAATCCATCCCAGCATCAGAGTCTTTTCCAGTGAGTCAACTCGTTGCATGAAGTGGCCAAAGTATTGGAGCTTCAGCTTTAGCATCAGTCCTTCCATTGAACACCCAGGATTGATCTCCTTTAGAATGGACTGGTTGGATCTCCTTGCAGTCCAAGGGACTCTCAAGAGCCTTCTTCAACACCACAGTTCAAAAGCATCAATTCTTCAGCGATCAGCCCTCTTCACAGTCCAACTCTCACGTCCATACATGACCACTGGAAAAACCATAGCCTTGACTAGATGGACCTTTGTTGGCAAAGTAATGTCTCTGCTTTTTAATATGCTATCTAGGTTGGTCATAACTTTCCTTCCAAGGAGTAAGCATCTTTTAATTTCATGGCTGCAATCAGTATCTGCAGTGATTTTGGAAAGTATTTGAGGGTCTCTCCAGGAGTGCCTTTGAACTAGAGACAAATGTCTTTATTTGAAAGTTTAAATTCAAGATATATTTTTATAACTTGGAATGACAGAATGAAACCTGCATGGCCTTTTCTCCACTAATCATTTTCTCTACCAGTTCAGGCCTAGAAGACATTTCATACAATTGCTACCTCCTTTAGGTTTCCAATTGCTATCAGATATGTACCTGGAATCTAAATAGAATATTTCTATTTCAGGTGACATTAACCTTAACATTGAATTCGGCCCTCTGTCATTTTCATATTTGAGACTGTTCACGTTTAAGCAACAAACAAGTTAATGTTAGATCAGAACCACACATACACATGATTGACTTAAGCATTACATGCTCATAGTAAAAAATTTGGAAAAAATCAAAAAAGTATAAGAAAACATGCATGATCTCACTCTCAAGAAGATGTTAACACTAGTGTTTTTCCTCTTAGTGTTTTCTGTATGCATACATTATTATTTCATAGTTGTAATAAAATATATAAAGTTTTATGGCTTTCATTTTACCTGCTATGAGCATCTTCTTTTATCACTAATCAATGAAGGTATGATTTCTATTGGCTGTATAATATTCTATTCTATGGATCTCCCATGATTTATTTATTCCCTTCTCAGTTTTGTTGTTAGGCAAGCCTGCTTTCTAGATAATCATTAAATTACAGGGGTCTCCCATACTTTTTTCTTTATTTGTGATCCCTTAGTAGGATTTACTGTTTATTCACCTACTTTCCCTCATTACTCTGTCTATTCTTCTTGACACTTAGAATTTTTGTTTACAATTTAAAATTTAGTCTCTAAAGTTGTGGGCATATATAGTCATGTGTGTTTAAATTGAATGTAAAAGAAAGGTTTTGAAACAGATTTAAATTATTTTATGATGTAGTGATGGTTAATTTGTTTACATGTTAGTAAAAGTAATAAAAATTAATCTCAAGATAAAATGAACATTTTTATAGGTGATCATTTGCTGTGGGATGTGGAAAAGCAGCTGGGGATATTTACTTTGCACCATGTTTACATATGAATTTTGTCTTTTTCATCTTTGCTTGGTGAGCTTTGCAGTGCTGAAAAACAGTTCTGAAACTGCAAAAATGCATCTCGGGGTAGGGATGGGCTCTGAGGAACTCTGATTCTTTATGTTTCAGGGCAGAAACAATTCAACAAGGGGCAAGGTGGTAGATAAGAAATGGTTTATTAGAATTGGATGCTTGTGAGGTTTACAAGCAGGTGGGTAAGAGGGTGCTGCCCTGATAACTTTTTACAATTTTATAATCAAAGGAAAATTGGGGAAAGGAGGAAGACCACCTTCTTCCTCATTTTTGAACATGTGTCAAGTTTCCATGATCACCTTCTCCTCCACATCAGGCAGGGGGAGTTTTTGTGTCCTGCCATGGTCAAGCCAGGACTGTTACAGTGCTATTTAAATTAACAGAAGGGTGGTAACATATGCTAAAAATTGTTAATCATCTCAGGTTTTATTAATATTATAATATCATATTTTCCCTATATTTTGTCTTTACTGAATGCAGAGGAGTATGTATTAGGAATCATTAACTTACTGACCTCACTGGGCAGGTTATGGATCTCTCCTTACCATTGTGTTATTGTTTGGGGTCATTTCTCATGCTGCTGTTCCATGGGGTTTTTTTGCTAAGCAAGTCTGCTCAGTTTTGCTGTTAGGCAAGCCTGCTTTCTAGATAATCATTAACTTACAGGGGTCTCCCATACTTTTTTCTTTACTATGATCCCTTAGTAGGATTTACTATTTAATCACCTACTTTCCCCCATTTCTCTGTCTCTATCAATTTCCACTTCTAGCTAACCAAAGAGTATGATCAAATTTTTAGTGACTGGAAGTTTACCAATCACTGCTTCTACCTTCTTTTCCTTTGCAAAATGTTTTCCACTCTTCTGTAGACTAGTTGTCTTTGAACTTGGTGAAACCCCAACACTCTAGACACAATTTTTATGGGACACACATGCCATATTTCAACTTGGTGTTTTCTCAAAGTGTTCTTAAACATAAAAAAAATCTCAAAAAACAACAGTTTATCAAAGACAAAAGGGAAATCATTTCTAAGCTATAGAAAATAAATGTATGTTTCTAATACTACCCTTTTTAAAATGGCTACTCATAGAGATTTTTAGATAATTTTTCCCAATGTTATGATTTGGAACTCTAGCAAAAAATAGTTTTAAAAATACGAGTGCAAAATCTTTAGAAAACTTAAAAAATGAAAAAAAATTAATTGCCTGATTGCTCTCCAGGATGGTGTAACCCCCAAGTGAAATGGATGATTGAATCATGCTGATCTTTCTTACCTACAACTCTTAGTTTGGATGGCCAGGTTGCTAGATACCTTTCTGGACAACCAGGTTAGACGATGTAATAATATTATCATAGATTTTTCATTGTGATGTTATTTTTATATTTATGGATCATTGAAAATATAGTTGAAGGAAAATCTTAAAGCATTATAATACAAGATAGCATTTGGCCAAATTTTCAAATGTAATCTATTTCTGCACCTGACACTTAATGACTGATGTTTAATTTTGTAGACAAGACCCCCAATGTAAAGTATTCCATAATATTCAATTGAGATGCCCATTCAGAATATCTTCAGAGTGATCTAATGAATCATTTTTACTGTTTTCTGAAACACCTGAAATTTCTGTGTGTCTCAGCCTATTAAGAGGGAGATTTAGCGCTCTTTACTTAAAGCAGTTGCAAGATTATAGCCTCAGGCAGATTGTGAACACTTTGTCAGTATAGAGACCTTGAAATATTGAAAGGTTGACTGTTTCATTTGTTTATACAGTTGAAAATCCTTGATTTTCAAACATACATTAGACTAATAATACCACTTTTTCTGCTTGATAGTCTCTTATGAAACCTTGCTCCAAGATGACCAAGAATATTTTTAGCTCTTGTTATTTGAAAGTTAGTCCTGATATAAAACATGTACATGTACATATATGTGTGTACATATGTATGTCCACATGTTTGTGTATGTATATATATATGTGTATATATGTATATGCTTTCCAAGGGACGCAGTAGTAAAGAATCTGTCTGCCAATGCAGGAGATGCAAGAGACGCGAGTCCAATCCCTGGATTGGGAAGATTCCCGGAGTAGGAAATACCAGCATGCTCCAGTACTCTTGCCTGGGTAATCCCATGGACAGAGGAGCCTGGTGGGCTGTAGTCCATGTGGTTGCAGAGTCAGATATGACTGAGCACACACACATATATGTATATGCACACACATGTTAGTTGAATTATTTTTTTTAAGATTCTATATTTGTAATTATTTCAGGAGTAACAACACATTTGAAAGGACAGAGGAAAATAGAATTAAGAATAGCAGATAGTTCTTCCAGTTCTAGGGTTTCTCTTGACACGGTTCTCTGCAAGTAATACACTGCAGTTAGTCCCTGCAAGGCAACACTTGAGGCCTCCTACCAGTAAGAGTGTGATGACTGAAGTCTGAGTTTTCCCCTCCCAGTGCTCTGCAGCCTAGGGATTGTGTGGTGTTTATAAGTGACAGGAGCGAGGGAGTCAAGACCAACTTGGTCCTATCTCAAAGCAGCCAAGAAGCCCTGGCTACTGAATAGAAACTTGGTAAGCTTTGTCTAAAGCCTAGAATCCCAAACAAAATGCCCCCCTAACAGTATCCATAAATGTTAAAGCAGCATCATTCAGGAGAATTTGCTGACTCCTCAGGATCACATGCATTGAATGGACACCCAGCCAAGCTCTCCATGGCCAGTGAGGGGTGAGATGATAAAAATGTAAGTTGTGGAACAGCTGTGGGTTAAGAGCAGTGGGTTGCTGCTGGTGTTAGTCCTTGTTTCAGATGAGGAAACTGGGATCTAGCTAGGTTCAGTAACTTACCTCAGGACACACAGTTAAGAGGCAGATCTGAGTGTCAGGCAGTCTGGTGGTGCCTGTTCCTAACCATTCTGCTGTTCAAAATCTCCACTTTCAAGTCTTTTCCATTTATTTAGCTGTCCTATAGTCTCCTATTGGGTTTCCCAGGTGGCACTAGTGGTAAAGAACCCACCTGCCAATGCAGGAGACATAAGAGACGTGGATTTGATCCCCGGGTCAGGAAGATCCCCTGGAGAAGGGCACAGCAACTGACTCCAGTATCTTTGCCTGGAGAATCCCCATGGACAGAGAAGCCTGGTGGGCTATAGTCCATAGGGTCACACAGTGTTGGACACAACTGAAGCAACTTAGCAGACACATGCATACACACATTGTCCTGTATTAGGATGAGCCTTGCTTTTTTCTCATTTCTCAAAGGTATAGCCTAATTGGTTGGAAGTACTGCCCCCTAGTAAGGAGGCCCTGGACATCTCCCTCATCTAACTTACCAAGAGCATCAACAGTTATGCTCCACTGGATCCTGCTCAAGGAGATTCTCACCCAGTATCTCAGTGCCACAGGCTTTCTTGACCTAACTTCCCCTTCCTGAAGTAAGTTTTCTGTAAAAGCACATGAACAGCAATCCCGTCTTTGGGGAAATTCAAGTTATTTACCATTGAGATCCTCCAGAGATGAAGTTTCCCTGGCCATTATCATGTTTTCTTCCCCTTCTTACCACCAGCCTTCAGTCTCCTGCCCAGGTCTCAATGGTTAAGCCAACTTTAGGTGTCCCTGATGGAGCCCAGAAGTATAACACAGGTCCATGGAGCAAGTGTGTAAATATTACAAAGGACAAATTGACTCTGTAAGATTTCTTATTGCAAATTCATAATAACAAATAATCCATTTGTTATTACAAATCCTACATGTTAATAATACGTTAATACATGATGATTTTGCCAGAGTGATATTCTTTTCACCGTAAAATGATGTGTGTTGCACAGAAGTCCCAAACTTTCCTATAATATCATCTGTGGGTGCACATATTCCAGGAATATTCTATCTACCTAATAATATAATGCCTTCAAGTAAACCTCCTTCATCCAACAATTGTCTTTTTCTATACACCGCTGCTGCTGCTGCTGCTAAGTCACTTCAGTCGTGTCCGACTCTGTGTGACCCCATAGACGGAAGCCCAACAGGCTCCCCCGTCCCTGGGATTCTCCAGGCAAGAACACTGGAGTGGGTTGCCATTTCCTTCTCCAATGTGTGAAAGTGAAAAGTGAAGTCGCTCAGTCGTGTCCGACCCTTAGCGACCCCATGGACTGCAGCCTACCAGGCTTCTCCATCCATGGGATTTTCTAGGCAAGAGTACTGGAGTGGCTTGCCATTGCCTTCCCTATACACCGCTAAGGTAGTAATTACCCAAATAAGCATAACTCTCAATACCTTCCATTGAAGATACAGAGTGGCTCAAAAGGAACATTCACCATATTGTGTATATATAGGTAAATGTGGGATTCCCTGGTAGTTCATATGGTAAAGAATCTGCCTGCAATGTGGGAGACCTGGCTTTGATCCCTGGGTTGGGAAGATCCCCTGAAGGAGGGAATGGCAACCCACTCCAATGCTCTAGCCTAGAGAATCCCCCTGGACAGAGGAGCCTGGCGGGCTACAGTCCATGGGGTCACAGAGATTCAGACATGACTGAGCGACTAAGCACACAGCACAATACATATAAATAACTGGAAACATCTACTGCAACAAAACATATCAAAAAGATTTTGACAGGGACAAGATAATGAGTGCCGGTATAAGGACTTGAACTTTTATGGGGTCTGAGGGGGAGGTGGGAGAGGGGATACTTCATTGCAAGTTTAATGTATTCAAAAAAGTCCATGAATTAAAATACATTCTCACTGATGGTTTCTAATTATAAACAAAGGCTAATTTTTTTAACCTTCTAATATATTCACAGAAATGTACATTCGCTAATGAGTACCATTATATTGAGGGGCACATTGCACACAGAGGATTGCATTAATGCAGGAATGACCCTGCATAAATGCAGATGGTTTCACATTAGCTATATTGGAATTAAGGATTAGACCCTCCATCCCCTGACTTCTCCACAGAAAATAGTTAGCAATTGCTCTACTTAAGTGCCCAAGACTTCATAGCACTATTCGTTTTTTCTTCTAAATTTTCTTGAAAGAAAAATGCAAGTCTCTAGGTCCCTTTGGTATTAGGAAAGCACTAATTATATACCATTGAGTTGTGTATGTATGTGTGTGTGGGTCTGTTTGTGTCAGTATTTTCGGACTGGGGTCTCCACTGGAACGGTTATAAAGCAAAACGGCTCTAGACAGTCAACCTGTTGGGTTTTTAGTGTGGTACATACTCAGTACATCAGATATGTGAAATATTAGATGGATATTTATCCACAGGTTTGTACTGTTTCCCCATCAGAAAACACAGTGGAAACTGCTTCAAGTCCAGGGCAGTCTCCACTCAGTCTTTGGCTGAGCTCTATTACACTTTAACTTCTTTTTCACTTCTTGCCCTTTCTTTTCTTTTCATGTGTCTACAATTTCCACATTCTGTCCATTTTCTTTCCAATTATCCACATTAAATGGTCACCAGAAATAGCATGGATAAGTGACATCAATTGACAGTTTAAAATTCTGCATTAAAGCAATCATTTCACCGTTTTCCACCAAATCCTATTATGAGCCCACTCAAAAATGATCAGAATGGATTCATTTGCATTTCACTGCCTATCTTCACCTCTGCATATTATTTAGTGAAAATACAAACATGCTGTGGCCAGAGGATGGAAAATGAAGTGGGAAAATGAAGGAGGAGATCTTAAAAGGAATGAGTTCACTACTAAATTACAAGCCAATATGCAAATAAAGAGTAGTAGGGAACAGTGTTCTCTGCAAGAGGTCATTCTTGCCATGCCAGATGAATATGGAGTGGCTCAGAAGTCAGTGTGGCAGTTCATGAACTTAAGAGGCTGGATGTAAAATGTGAAATGCCACCAGGAAAGAGTGAGGAAGGTCAAGAAAATACTAAGGACAGAGCATTGGTAATCAGGAAAATAATGTAGAAAAATAGAGAACAGTGGGAGAATACAGTGTGCACTTAAGAAATGTGTGCCGAGAAAATGAAAATGCATTCAAAAGATTGGATCAAAAATATTGAGGTACTTAAGAAATTGTGCTATCAGACAAAGAGATACCAGGACATTTACAAGAAGTTTTGGTGCATACTCTGTTTATTTTCTTTGAAACATTTTAAGCACACCTACTTGTATTCTTGTTTCCATAAAACCATCTTTACCTGTAAGCACTCAATAGCCACTATTACTTTAAAAAGCTGCTTTATTCATTCAGAAAACATTTTGTATGCCTGTTCTCCATCAAGGCTCTGCACTGGTGTGGAATAAACAGAAACTGACTAGGCAATGTGAGTTTTCAAGAAGCTGATATCTAGTGAGGGAGATAGACCACTAAGCAATCTCAACATGGAATAACTGCTGTGAAGCTGAAGCTTGAAAGCAAAGGAGGGATACGTCTCTCAGTCTGGCAGGGAGCAGAAGACTTCCTCCAGGCAAGGATGTCTGCATTGAGAGGTACCAGGGCTAAGTGGAAGCCAGCAGGGAGAGAGGAGTAAGGGTGGCACTGATGGAGTTAGAGATACTCCAGGCAGAGGGGGCAGCGTGTGCACAAGCCTGGGGAACGAGCACTGGAGCTTTGTGACACCACATACAGAACATACAGAACAGCATGAGGAGAGAGGAGGAAGTGGAAAAATCTGAAGGGAAATCTTTCAGATTTCCCCCACCCCCAGCTTTATAGAAATATAATTCACATAGAACACTGTGTAAATTTAAGGTGGTGGTGGTGTTTAGTTGCTAAATTGTGTCTGACTCTTTGTGACCCTATGGACTTTAGCCCGCCGGGCTCCTCTGTCCATGGGATTACCCAAGCAAGAATACTGGAGTGGGTTACCATTCCCTTCTCCAGGGGATCTTTCTGACCCAGGGATTGAACCTGCATCTCCTACATTGGCAGGTGGATTCTTAACCACACCACCACCTGGGAAGTCAAATTTTAAAGTATACAATGTGATGACTTGATACATTTTTATACTGTGAAATGTTTACCACATAATGTTAGCACATTCTTCACCTCAATTATTATCATTTTGTCATTTTTAAGGAGATAGCATTACAGCTCTAATCTCATAGCAGCTTTCAAATGTACAATTCAGTATTATTAACCACTATGGTCACCATGCTGTATGTTAGATCCCTGGGATTTATTCATCTTATTATTGAAAGTTTGAACCCTTTGACCAACATCTTCCCATTTCCCTCACCCTTTAGCCTCTGAAAGGCATTATTCTACTGTTTCAATGAGTTCAACGTTTTAGATTTCACATATGAGGTCATACAGTATTTATCTACCACATGGAGGGTTGGCACTCCATCTCCTCCATTGTTCAAGGGTCAGTTCTACATTGTATGTGATGACTAATTAGATAAGGCATAGGAGGGAGGAGGAGGAGTCAAGATGATATCCAGGCATTTTTCTTGTATAACTGAGCAGAGAGAAAGAGATGTAATAAAATATCTGGACTTGAGAGTCACCAGCAAATAGAAGAGGATGCAGTCATGCTGAGGGAGAGGGTGGCAGGAACAGACTGAGAGGGTTGACACTGAAATCCTGAGGTACACATACAAATTCAAAATCAAATTAAAAAAATGTAAATCCATATTGGAAATAATTCTAAAATTTTAGCTTTGAGAAGTTTCACCTTTGTGTGAAGTCTTGTTTGTCTCTGGATAATTTTCAACTTGGCTGAAACAGGTAAACTGTCCTGTAGTGGGTAAGTTAAGTCTCCCTGACTCATGAGCAACAACAGTATGGCTTAATAGGATAAGTAAATTATGTGACAGACTGAAAGGTCAGTGTTGCATCCTGCAAAATAAATATTTAGCACAAGAAAAACAGGAAATGCTGATGGCATCGTAATGATACTAATGTTAATACTTCCAGATAATCATTAATCAAATCATTTTAAATGCCAGACAAACAAGACCTTGTTTCCTCCGCCTCACAGACAGGATCCCGTGGCCCAATTAAGCACGAAAACTGCCAGAAGTTTCATTGTAAGCACCGAGAACTCAAACATCAGGTCTTACCCTCTGAATAGTTACTGCCTAAAGTTTCTGATTACAACTCTCCAAGTTCATCAGAATTTCTAATTAATTATGATTGTGTTTTCTTTACAGGAGACTAGAAATCAAGGCTTTAAGCACGTTCTCTTGAAGAACTAAACATGTAGATTCTCAACTTTCATAAGGATTAAAAAATAATTCAAAGGGATTTAAAAATTAGTGTGATTTTTATTCCCTCTCTCCATCCCCACTGTAAAATCTTATATTCCCAAATAAGAAATGAAACACTACTTTTCTAGGTCACATACATTTAGCAATGTATTGTTTCACTAATACTTGACAAATAAAGCCTTTAAGTTTGGAGTCAAATATATTTAGTAAAAAGTAGTTGGAACAAGCCTACCTTTAGCTTGTGTTTCACCAGTTAATTCATTTATGTAATCTCCGTGTTATTTGGCAATGTTTAATTTGTTCCACTTGTAGGTAACTCAATAGCCAATACAGTCACAAAAAATTCTAGTATTTAATAAAATTTTTGAAACCAATAATTATATGGCAAATAAATTATAGCCAAGCAATACAGAATTTTTACCATAAGGTAATATATGTGGGCCTAAAAATACCCACAATCTGCAAAACTATACACTGAAATAGTCATTTATGGGGGAAAATAGATTTGAGATAGACCACTCAAAACTTTTACAACTTTGCAACCAGAATACTATCAAAAGCAAGTTTAAAAAAAAATCTAGTAAGAATACCAGTTTAAAAGACTTGTTAAATTCCAATTTCGTAAATACTTGAGTATTATAGTATATCCAGGACTTGGTGTTGAAGAAAAATGGAAGGCAGCTTGTTGTAAGAGGCAAAAGAAAATACTGAGGCTGTTCAACTATGAAAAAAGACAAAATGAAGCAGTGTGGGGGACAGGTGAAGAGTAAGCCCTTCTGAAGGGTAGTGTGGCCAACGAGAATTAGGAAGGACTGCGCGAGATGATTGGGTGTCTCGCACAGTAACAACGTTTAAATATGTTTAGCAGCTAATTCTTCCTGGGGAAAATGTTAGAAAATCGGGTACAAAACAATGTCATATCCATGACTTTCTGAATTCATTCTGTAACTGGAGGTTACCAGCATCTGAGTAACTGGTGTCACTCAAATAGTATATATACGCACATGTATATGTGGTATATGTTACAACAGTTATATTCAGAAAGGCATGGATGTGACATTGTTTTGTACCCAATTTTCTAACATTTTCTCCAGCAAGAAAATCTTGTAACATATAATGGAGGCTCAACTTGATATGTATAATAGGGCTGAAGCTTGCAAAGTTCTTAGTCTAATGCTCTCTGGGTAAGATTATTCATAATTTACAATTCAGTCACTAGATCTCAGTCATTAAGCATCTGACTCTTTGCAACCCTATGGACTATAGTACACCAGGCTCCTCTGTCCTCTACTATCTCCTGGAGTTTGCTCAAATTCATGTCCACTGAGTCAGTGATGCTATCGAATCATCTCATCCTCTGCTTCCCACCTCTCTTTTTGCCTTCAATCTTTCCCCGCTGATGCAGGGAAAGGGTCTTATTTAATGAGTGAGCTCTTGGCATCAGGTGGCCAAAGTATTGGAGCTTCAGCTTCAGCATCAATCCTTCCAATGAATATTCAGGGTTGATTTCCTTTAGGATTGATTGATCTCCTTGCTGTCCAAGAGACTCTCAAGAGTCTTCTCCAGCACCACAATTCAAAAGCATCAATTTTTTGATGTTCAGCCTTCTTTATGTCCCAAGTCTCATATCTGTACATGACTACTGAAAAAACCATAGCTTTGACTATATGGACCTTTGTTGGCAAAGTGATGTCTCTGCTTTTTAATATGCTGGCTAGGTTTGTCTTAACTTTCCTTCCAGAAGCAAGCATCTTCATTCCATGGCTGCAGTCACCATCCACAGTGATTTTGGAGCCCAAGAAAATAAAATTTGTCATTGCTTCCACTTTTCCCACTTCCATTTGCCATGAAGTGATGGAACCGGATGCCATGATCTTAGTTTTTTAAGTGGAGAAAAGGATGTGATCATCTCATTAGATAAAGAAAAGCTTTGATACTATTTTGCCTTGATTCATTATTTTAAAAATTCTCCACGCAAACTAAGAATAGAGAGGGGCTCTGTGACTGTAACAAGATGTATCTTCTTAAAGCCAGTGACAAATACCATTCTAAGGTAAAAATTTAAATACATTCCATTTAAAATTGGGAAGAAATGGTTATCTCTTACCATTACTTCTGTTCACTCAGTAGTAGAGGTCTTTGGCAAGAAGAAGGAATGAAATAAAAGAGCTAGAAAGAAAGAAATCAATAAAACAGGCATATTGAAATTTCCATTTAAATCTCTAAAGGAGTACATGTAAAGTAGATGGAAACTACCAAACCAGTGGGGAAAAAAGTGAAATTTTAAGACATAATCAAAGAACCAAGAAAGGAAAAACATAGAAAAATAAGAAAGGTGGGATGAATTAAAGTGTGTGCACACACACACAACTTCAGCAGTATAAGAATGCAGTAGGTAATAGGGAAAAATACTTCAAAGAGATAGAAGATTATTGATAGAAATAGATTTAGACACCAAAATGCACTGTTTCAGAACTGCTCCCAGGTTTGAGAAACAATCATAGGAAGGGCCAAAAGAAAATTCAAAACAGTTGTTAAGGCTATTCCGATTAACATAATAAGCGTGTGTGAGAGAGAGTGCACTTAGTCTCTCAGTCATGTCCAACTCTTGGGGACCCCAAGGACTGTAGCCCTCCAGGCTTCTCTGACCATGGGGATTCTCCAGGAGGAATACTGGAGTGGGTTGCCATGCCCTCCTCCAGGGGATTTTACCAACTGGGGATCAAACCCAGCCCTCCCGCATTGCAGGCACATTCTTTACCATTTGAGCCACCAGGGAAGCCCAAGAATACTAGAGTGGGTAGCCTATGCCTTCTCTAGAGAAAATTCCTGACCTAGTAATCAAACTGGGATCTCCTGCACGGCAGGTGAATTCTTTACCAGCTGAGCTACCTGGGATTAGGAATTAGATTAAATGAATAAAATAAATCTCAATATTCAAATTAAAAAAAAAATGTTCTCCAGAATTGTGCAATTTGTTGTGTGAAGAAAATGAAAGTCGCTCAGTCGTTTCTGACTCTTTGTGACCCCGTGGACTATACAGTCCATGAAATTCTCTAGGCCAGAATACTGGAGTGGGTAGCCTTTCCCTTCTCCAGGGGATCTTCCCAACCCTAGTGGTAATGTAAAGATTTATATAATATAAACAGATATTTTAATTGACAATATAAACAGAATTTTTAGTAGATACTTTCAGAGATTTCTTGAATGAATGAATTTTATCTCTGGTAGTAAACCAGTCCAGTATTCTGGCCTGGAGAATAAGGTTACAGTCCTCCCATGGACTACAGTCTATGGGGTCACAGAGTCAGACACCACCGAGTGACCTTCACTTATTTACTTAGTAAACCTTTACTGCCACATCTAGTGACAGCATACCCTAATTATAGGCATCTGAGCCACCAGGGAAGCCCTAAGTATAGACAAAGCACTGAATACTGAATCTATACTCAAATAAAAAGTAATTATGATAATGTCAGTTTGGGGAAAGTCATTTGAAGACTATTTGGCCTTCTCTTGTGTCCATACGAAGTCAGTGAAGAGCTGACTCATTTGAAAAGACCCTGATGCTGAGAAAGATTGAAGGTGGGAGGAGAAGGCAATGACAGAGAATGAGGTGGTTGGATGGCATCACCGACTAAATGGACATGAGTTTGAGTAAACTCCAGGAGCTGGTGATGGACAGGGAGGCCTGGCGTGCTGCAGTCCATGGGGTCGCAAAGAATCAGACACGACTGAGCAACTGAACTGAACTGTGTCCATACTGCCTCCCTCCATATTTTTTAATGGTCATATATTAAGAGTTATGATAATTGTTTCAGCCTACCCATCAATTTTGGGAAACTTGGGATCTCATTAGAAATCTTGCCTTCTCTTCTGGGAAATAAATAGGTCTATCACTTTCCTCTATAAGTATTTAATTTCCTATGATAACGTTTACAGTTAGAAACTTGTATCCATCATTAACCCTAGTGATTTGATTTATTATAGGCATATAATGCTTTATGAAGGGAAGAGGAAACTATTCTACCCAATTTTGCATAGCAATGATGCACCTTTCAAATCTACAGAATATCTGGCACCTTGATCTTGCATTGCAGTGCAGACATTAAGCTTTCCCCCTTCAGGTTGCTGACTAAGATTATACCAGTAGAATGTCTAGGTCAGCACTATTTCTTCATTTTACAGGTTACATAAAAAAAAAAAGGTTTGGAATTCACATTTGAGCCTTTACTGAAATGATATAGTTTTCAGTCCCTTCCTATTGTCACTTTGCATCATTCCAAAAACACACAAAGATATTATGCCATTTTTAATAACATCCTGGTTGGCTAGAAGATTAAAAGTAAAATAATAGTAGCATTTACTCTGAGTTTGATGGATTCATGAGTATCACATTCAGGGGTAGAGATGCTACAATTAAAATCTTAACATTTTCTCCCCCAAATAATTTAGTAACACAGAAAAGAAGCTGGATATTTGTTTTCCTTCTTTGAGGTCATAACTCTCTTTCACTGACATATTCATTTCTCCTAGATTTGAATTTTTTATTATTGTAGTTAAGTACTACTTTATGAGCAGTCATTTCAAAATACATATTTGTTGGTTTCATAAGTTCACATTTTTTTACACAAGTTTTGTTGAAATCAAATTAATTGCACCTTATACAGAGAATTCCCAGAACCAAAGAGTTATTGAAAAGCTTGAACATGATATGCTGACATGGTAGAAAATAGTTTTTATTATCTTTTAAAAAATTTTATTGGAATATAGTTGATTTAAAATGTGTTAGTTTCTGCTGTACAACAAAGTGAATCGTTATACATCAGTTTAGTTCATTTCAGTTGCTCAGTTGTGTCTGACTCTGTGACCCCATGGACTGCAGCACGCCAGGCCTCCCTGTCCATTGCCAACTCCTGGAGTTTACTGAAACTCAAGTCCATTGAGTCGGTGATGCCATCCAGCCATCTCATCTTCTGTCATCCCCTTCTCCTCCTGCCTTCAATCTTTCCCAGCATTGGGGTCTTTTCAAATGAGTCAGCTCTTTACATCAGGTGCAGTTATACACACATCCACTCTTTTTTTAGTTTCTTGTCCTAGATAGGTCATTACTGAATATTGAGAAGAGTTCCCAGTTGGTCTTTATTAGTTATCTGTTTCATATCTAGTAGTGAGTAAAAATATTTTGTGTAACTATGTTATCTCATCTACTCATTTGCTTTTTGGTGATATAAATAAAATGGAATATTTGGCATTTCAGAGGAGGAGAAACTTAGTTGATTTGAATGAACTAAAATCCTGAAAATCAGAAACCCTCTTTGGTTAATATGCCATAAGTTATAAGTACTAGCGTGATATTGTGAGCCTGACTGAAAATAGGAAAAGGAAATAGCACATGTGACTTTCTGTCCCTCTTCAAACGGTTGTGTAGTTGAAATTTTCAGTGAATGATCAGATCCTTCTCATTTTGCCAGGGGATAGACTTTGAGGGTGTTTTCAATGTTGGCACATAGTTATCCAGCTCTGTTACCCTGCATTCAAATCAGATTTACATTTCTTGATTGTTATTTTCATTAAATGGAAACAAGGATGTGTCACTTCATTTAAGGCTCCTGTGAATTCAAAGCTTTGAGTAAAACCTCATTAATCTGTACCCCATTTGTTCAGAGTGTGTAATAATTTAGAAAAGTGCTGGGCTGAAGTTTGCTTTCCTACTATCTATAAAGAGAGGGTTACTAACCCATTAACCAAATAAATAGTGCAAACAAGATTGGAAGAACAAATGGTGTTAAACATCCAAAAGCACTTTCGAAGCATCCATATACCTAAAGCCTATCTCAACCTAGCCATGTATCTAGCCTTATACCTAGCCATATATCTCAAGCCTATTTCAAAATTTATCCTCAGAGTTTCTTTTTTTTTTTAATTAATTAATTAATTTTTTTAATTGGAGGCTAATTATTTTACAATATTATATTGGTTGGTTTTGCCGTACATTGACATGAATCCGCCCCGGGTGTACATGAGTTCAAGCAGGATCACTGTCCAGCCACAGTGATGAGAATTTTAAATAAATGGCCCTTCTTTGGAATAATCCCCTAATTCACTCTTCCTCTGCTTTAAACCCAGTTATTCCAAATCTTTTAGGCTAGGTTGAACTTGACAAACAAGTTGTTGAGTTTGTGTACAGACTAGGTTGCTTGTCCGTGTTACACAGTGATCCTAAAGTGGAGACGACCTTCCCAGTGAGCAGTGTTCAGGTGGACCTTTGCTGACCAGCTTCTGAAACAGTTGACTATTTGAGATGAGGACTTTTAAATCATTCTCTTTACAGTACTTTCTAAAAGTTTATTAAAAACTTGTAAAGATGTCAGTGTTTTACAGAAGTTTTAGGTTTACAACCAAATTAATAGATACAGAAGTCTCCTTTTCCACATACTCCCTGTCTCCATACGGGGAAAGGCTCCCCCATTGTCCACATCATTCCCCAGAATGTTACTTTCTGTTCTTTTTTTTAAACCAAGAATTAAGCTACTTTACTCCCTTGTAATTAGCTGGAGTCTGTAGTTTACCTTAGTGTTCACTATTAATGCAGTACATTCTATATGTTTGAACAAATGTTATAAGAACATGTTGTGCTTAGTCGTTCAGTCGTGTACGACTCTTTGTGACCCCATGGACTATAGTCTACCAGGCTCCTCTGTCCATGGAATTCTCCAGGCAAGAATACTGCAGTGGATTGCCATGCCATTTTCCAGGGGATCTTCCCAAACCAGAGATCAAACCCAGGTCTCCCACATTACAGGTGGATTCTTTACCATCTGAGTCACCAGGGAAGCCCATAAGAACATGTATCCATCATTAGAATATCATGAAAAGTATTTTTACAGCCCTAAAAATCTTTTGTGTTCTAGCTATTAATTTCTACCCCCTGCACCAGCAATCAGTGAACTTTTTATTGTCTTTATAATTTTGCCTTTTTCAGAATGTCATATAGTTGTCATCATAGTAGTATGTAGTGTTTTCAGATTGACTTCTTTAAGTTGGTAATATACATTTAAGTTTGCTTCTTGTCTTTACATGATTTAATAGCTCATTTCCTTTTAGCATTGAATAATATTCCATTCTCTAGGTGTACTGTCGGAGAAGGCAATGGCAATCCACTCCAGTACTCTTGCCTGGAAAATCCCATGGACGGTGGACCCTGGTGGGCTGCTGTCTATGGGGTCTCACAGAGTTGGACACAACTAAAGCGACTTAGCAGCAGCAGCAGGTATACTGTAAAATAGCTTTTCACAAAGACTTGTCATATAAAAACCCACAGTGCTTGGACTCTAGCACATCACCTGCCATGGGGATTTGTTTGCAAATACTAGGCACCCAGTGAATTTTGAGTGAGTGAATGAATTCATCTATTTCTATATGTGCTGAAAAGTGAGGCTTCATGGTAGAGAGATCTTTTCTGCACTATTGAGTAGGAAATGCTTTTTTTCATCTCTCTAGGGAACTAAATGGAGAAGGAAATGGCAACCCACTCCAGTGTTCTTGCCTGGAGAATCCCAGGGACGGCGGAGCCTGGTCGGCTGCCATCTATGGGGTCACACAGAGTTGGACACGACTGAAGCAACTTAGCAGCAGCAGGGAACTAAATAAAGGATTTATTTTAAAGCTAGAAATTCCATAACTAGTTTATTGACATTTTAAGCATGATCTGCCACTTGACTCTATTTTCCTCCCTGCCCTGCTTCCAATTACCTCCTGAGATTGCAGATTTCTTTCACAGGATATTATTCCCAAGGAAGGAAAAAAAACCCAGTGTGGAATTTCATCATTTCCTTCTCCCCCTTTTCGAACTGTGATCACACACTGAAAGTTCCATCCTGAGCTGATGTTTGAGAATCTGTTACCATGGAGCTATTCCTCAGCTCTAAGGATGATTTTATTGCATGCAGTGTTATAGGAAAAGAGAATGATTAAAATTAAACTTTAAAAAAATCCTGATTAATAATAGAAATGGGAAAAAAAATTTAATCAAATACCTGATGGAGTACAATGCATTTTTATGGTCTCCCTTGCTCTCCAAACATTGCTTTTATTTATTTACTTATTTTGCTTTCTGTTTTTGTAATTGTGTTGTTTTTAAAAGACTCTCTGTCTACTAGCTTCTGGGCATATGTCCAAAATACAAATGGACATTAACCTAATTCAGCAGATCAGATTTCTGTAGAGACCTCCAGAAGACCCCACTAGTCCATTCCTACCAACCTTTCTCTGACCTGTGCCCTCCCAGACAAAGCTACTTAAAAGAAAAAAATAATAAGATTCAGTGCTTGTGTGGAGGTCAAGAAGGATACAAAAGTGCAAGATCTGAGGTGACTTTGAGAATGAAGGTCACCCGGACACCAAGGCAAGTCTGAAGGGGAGTTGAAGCTGAGGCGATGTGATCAGCTACTGAAGTGAAGGTCTGCATCAGCCACGCACTCTTGTCACTTTGCAGCTAGTAATGATCCTGCCGTGACAGTGGTGACCTTTTTCTTACATGGACTGAGTGATCAGGATTTATCATTTTCCGTTCCGTTCAGTCGCTCAGTCGTGTCCGACTCTATGCAACCCCATGGACTGTAGCCTACCAGGCTTCTCCGTCCATGGGATTCTCCAGGCAAGAATAATGGAGTGGGTTACCGTTTCTTCCCCAGGGGATATTCCTGACCCAGGGATCGAACCCGGGTCTCCCGCATTGGAGGGAGACGCTTTAACTTCTGAGCCACCAGAGAAGCCCTCAATTTTAACAGTTCAGAAATTTTCAGCTGTACTCTATTTCAAGTGTTTTTTCCATTTTATAGCACTTAGAAGTATAGTAATGATGGAAGAAAAAAATGGTATATTTACCAAAAGTCTCTTTCCCTGATAAAACCTCTGAAAAAAAAGTTGTTTCTTTGTGGTTTTTTTTTTTTTTTTTTTTTGCATTTAAGAGAAATGAAATTTAGAACTGCATGAGGAGGCACATGAAATGAGTTGCAATTAAAGCTTTCCTCAAAATGTCTTAAAATAGCCATTCAGATATTTGTCATGTTTCCTGATTCTTTGGAAAGACAATAGCTTTATTGTAGGAAGAATTCAAAGTGTTCTCTGCTTCTAAGACCTTGGTCCAGACAGAAGCTCAGAAGTGTGTCAGGTGCTGGGAGCTGGGCCCAGTGCTGGCCAGGAGCAGTATTTAGCTTTGGCGCCAACACACAAGATATGTTATATAGACCTGACCATTGCCATTGTGACACCAGGGATCAGAAGTTAGAGAAATGAATAGTTTGTGACTGATAGTCAACATAGATTAGAGGTTAAGCGGTCAGCCTTCCAGTTAATGGTTAAGTGTTGGTTTCAACTCTTTAAGCCTCGGGTTTGTCATCTGTGAAATTGGATTCATAATTGTATGCACCCCATAAGGTGGTTGTAATGATGGAATTAGACAATATGTGTACATTAGTTTAGCCACTTACACATAGTGTGTTCCCAGCATAGAGTAAGCATCTGATAAATAAGAGTTACTTTTGTAAAAATTCAAAGTCTCTTGAGAGGGGCTTAGTGGATGCAGTATCTACTTCAATTTTAGAGCAATATGGATCTCCCAGTAGAATATGTTGAATTTTGGATATCATTTGGGAGGATTCTATTGTATCATTCTGGATTTCTTACAACTGGTGTAGATGGGTCTAATTCTATTTCTCAATCCAGGTGAACAGTTCAAAATGTTTCTGGGATGGAAATGGCATCTTTGATCACTTGAAAGTTTTATTATGTACTTATTATTCAGCAGGTGGATAAAAAGGAATGGCTACACTTTTCTTGAAAGCTTTCTTCTGTACTTATTATTGATGTGAGATGGATAAAGAGGAATGACTATACTTTTCTTTTTTCTTTTCCTTTCCTTTCTTTTTATTAACCATCTCCATCCTCCAGATGTCATGATTTCTGTTAAGCAGTCTTTTCTTTCTCTGGTGGAGTGCTAGTGTTCCATAGACGGAGGGACCACTTAGTCCCCTCTGGACTATCACATTATTAGAGATGTTAGCAGAGGCCAACAGTTTAAAATCTGATTGGCTAAACACTGGACTACCTTATCATCTCAACTGTCCAGACAGAGCAGTGCTGAGGCACCCACCAGTTCCCCTTCTCTGGGATTTACCAGCAGATTTTCTTAGTTCATTAGTTTCCTCACTATTATTGCGTTGCAACATTTGTTCTCTATTTTCTCTTCACCCCAGTTGGCCCATTTATGTAACTTGGAAATCTGGTTTAGCTTAAGGTCTGGCTCCTGTGGTTTGCTGGGCCCATATTTCCTCAGGGTCTGCATGACACCTGTGAGGCACTGGTTGCGACTGCCATATGTGGCGTTCTACACCTGTTGTAAGAAATGGGTGTTTAGTCAGAGCTGTTACAACAGTCAACAGACCGTTTGAGATCTCCCGGGTATGGAGTGCTATGAGAGAATTTCAAATAATCATATTAAAGAACAAAAAGAAAACACACCCAGAAAACCAGTTCTGTAGTTTGTCTAGAGAGGAGCAAAACCAGCGCTTTCTTTTCTCCGTTTCATTGTGATCTGTTATCTGGACACTTCATTCCTTCTGAGTAGTTGCCCTCCTGGGACTTGGGGACAGCAAAAGCTCTCTCTCTCTCAATATAAGTTGAAAGCAATGAGTAGGAGATGAGAGCTTCAGACTTCTTAGTGGTTGATGTGGGCATTTCATTTCTAACTTTGTGTATTTACTTACACAAGCATCTGATAATGGAAGACATCAGCTTCAAAGTCCTTCATGGCTCTGAAACATTTTCATCTACTGCTGAATGATTAAATTTCCTGAAGACTAGTGGGATATAGATTATCTTTACTGGGAATAAAAACGTTTCTAATTTAAACTTAATGTGAAGGGCTGTTCAATACTGGATGTAAACAGCATACATCCAAGCAGATGCAGATAAACACTAACAGAAAGGTAATGAGTCTATCTTGGGCCTGGACTTGCGGAATTAAGACTGAATTCTCAAGGTGGCACAAAGGCAAGTGAATTCTTACTCCAAGGCTGATAAGCAGATAATAATTAGAAAAATAAAACTGTTTACTTTTTTGATGACAAAGCACAGATGTCTCCACTTGATTTCATATGAAATGGAAGGTTTAACTGCCATTGTGGAGGGAAATGAAGCTATTTTTTTTTTCTCAGAAAAGTTCTGAAGCAGATTGTCCATTAAGAAATCTAATAGAGAATTTGAAGACAGAGACCTCACAGCAAGGGAAAGAGAATGACTAGGTTGGGAAAGAGTGAATCTAACAGTGATAACCCAGCTTCCTTCTTCCAGGAAGTTCAGTGCTGAAAATTCACATAGTATAAACTCTATTTATATACTTTCTTGGAGAAGGCGATGGCACCCCACTCCAGTACTCTTGCCTGGAAAATGCCATGGACGGAGGAGCCTGGTGGGCTGCAGTCCACGGGGTCCCTAAGAGTTGGACACAACAGAGCGACTTCACTTTCACTTTTCACTTTCATGAATTAGAGAAGGAAATGGCAACCCACTCCAGTGTTCTTGCCTGGAGAATCCCAGGGACGGGGGAGCCTGGTGGGCTGCTATCTATGGGGTCGCACAGAATCGGACACGACTGAAGAGACGTAGCAGCAGCAGCAGCATATCCTTTCTTACTTGAGAGTCTTAGATCTATGGCTTCTGTAGTTCATTGTTGTCAATACACTACTAAAATAAAGGTTGGTCAAGGACATATGTGTACTTTCTTAAGAAAATAAAACCCTAAGTCTTTTTAATATAAGTGGTACCAAGAGTGGAAGTAGAATAGATCAGAAATCTGTTTTTAATACTGAATAACCTAGTCAAAAAAGTCTCCCCTGACTCTACCAAAGCAAGTTTTGAAAACTAGAGTCTTTTCATCACATACTCTGAATTATAAGTATGTGTACTATGAGACTGCCTTTCTAGTGAACGTTTACACAAGCCTCCTATCTTAGCAGGCTTTTACTCCATTTCTTTCCTTGCATATCATGCCATTTTATTTGATCAGCCTCCATTCGGAAGTGTATACACTGAAATTCATTCAGCGAATATTTATCTCATGTTACTCTGTGCCAGTCACTGACAGCACAGGGAAGACTAGGATAAGGTGCTTATAATTTGGAAAAGGAGACAGAAATGTCAACAGATTACATGCTGGCCAGTGTCAGAGCACAGGTGTGAATAGGCTGCAGTGGGAACAGAAGAGGAGGCATTCTCCCCAAGGAGATCCAGGAGTGCCTCCCGGTGGGGGTGATATTTGTATCTCCAAAGATGAACAGGGTGTACTTAAAATATTTAGTCAAGCTTAACGTGTGACAGTCTCGTGGGAATAATAGCTACTAGAAGATTAAATGTATGTTGTTTGTGTAAAAGGTAAGTCTTCTCAGAAATTAAACTTAATTATAGAGAGTGTTAAGACATAGAGACTAAATATATTTCATTTGCAGAAAATTTAAGATATACAAATGGCAATAATGCGCTATGACAGGACCTGTACGTGGCTATTGCTATATAGACAGTGTGTAGTATGTTAGTCACTCAGTTGTGTCTGACTCTTTGCTACCCCATGGACTGTAGCCTGCCAGGCTCCTCCATCCACAGAATTCTCCAGGCAAGGATACTGGAGTGGGTTGCCATTCCCTTCTCCAAGGGAATCTTACTGACTCAGGTGTAGACATTTGGGTCTACGAATACCTGTCATTTTTCTTTTTTTGGTCTATATAGAATTCTGTAGGAGCAAGAATCAGAGAGATTTGGTGCCTGGGAAGGTTTATTTAGATGACTTATTAATTTGCCAGGCACTCCGTTGACTAGTAGATACTGTATTTCTTAATGAAAAGCAAACTAAGTCAAAGAAAGGTTAGATGTCTTGCTTGAGAGTCTTCAGAGCTCATCAGTGACAAAACCGTGAACTGAACTTCAGGCTCTTGATTATATGTTAATGCCCAAACTGTTCACAAAGTATTAAGAGGTTTAACTGTAGGAAGACTGAAAGTCAATATTGATCGACTGATTATTTACTAAATAGCTCAGTGTCACAGGCCATGAGATGTCTGTCTCCCTGCTGGTCGCTAAGGCCAATGCTTACTTACTAGATCGCATCCCCTTTCACCTACAAGGACAATTCTTACCCTCTATCCTGCATCATCAGTATCTTCCTGTCTATAAGATCCTTCCTTCCTAACAGCATACTAACATGCTGGGTTTTATTCTATCACTTTAAAAGAACAAATCTCAGTTTCTACCTCTAGTACCCTCCTACTTCTCTCATTTTCATCTTTTTGTCTCTGCTCCCTGTCTGTGTTTCTCTTGCCTCCTATTCTCTCTGAAGTTCACTCCCATCAGGCTTGCAGCCACATCACTCTACAGAAATTGCTCCTGTGAAGGTCAGCAGTGAACTCCTTGTTGTTGACCTCAATGGCCGCTTCTTCAGCCTCATCCTAATGGCCCTGCAGCTGCACTTGGCAGTGAAAGGTCAGTGCCCTGAGACCTTTTCTGTCTGGTAGAGTGGCCTTCCTTCCTTCTTGAAACATTTTCTTCCTCAACTCCCGGGACAAAGCATTGTCCTTCTGCCTCTGAGCTACTTATATGCTTAATTAAACTTTAAAGTTCATGAAGTCTGAAACTGAACTCACGAGCTGTGCAGTCACTCTACTCTTACCCTATCTCCCTCTCCGCTTCCACAAACTTGCCCACCTCAGTTCATGATGGCTCCATACTTGTAGTTGCTTATGGAAGAAAACTGTGGCTCAATCTCCTTTCACACTTCACATTCAATCCGTCAGTGAATTAATGTGGCTCTATCATGACTATGATAGACTATGGCCACTTCTCAGCAGCTCTACTGCTACGAAGCTGCCATCACTTCATTTCTGGCTTATCAAAAGAATGAGTCCCCTCCCCCACCCCATCTCTCTACTTCTATCCTTGCTTGAGACTACTCTTAAGGCAATAACCAGAGTTATCCTGGTAAAATTTAAGTCCTTCCCTCATAGCATTTCATAAGACTAACGAGGCCCTAAATCAATTGTCTTCCTATTTCTTCCATGACACTGTCTTCTGTCACTCTCTGCATTACCCACTAAACTCCAGACTCTTTGGTCTCCTTCCTATTCACCTGATACAGGGGTTAGCAAACTATCTGTAACAGAAAAGATAGTACAGTAAGTCCCCTACATACAAACCTTCAAGTTGCAGACTTTCACAGATGCGAACGTGCTTCTGGCTCCAGCAAGGAACCAGAACCTGTGCCATCACCGTCAGGTGTGAGTGAAATTGCAGCCTGCCCTTCATCTCCTGTTGATGATGATCCTTCAGCTCTACCGTCTCCCACCTCCTCTCCTTTCTCCAGTCAGTAACTCCTCTTGTCTATTCATCTGATGCCAGCTGTTACACGGTTCTGTACTGTAAGAGGAAAAATGTTTTATTTTTTGTGTTTGCTTCTTATGTATTATATGTCTGAAAAGCATTATAAGCCTATTACAGTGCAGTATTATATAGCTGGTTGTGTTAGCTGGGTACCTAGGCTAACTTTGTTGGACTTATGAACAAACTGGACTCATATGTCTGAAAGGAGCTCGTTGGAATTTATGTATTTACATTACATAAATTCAGGTTTTGTAGGCATGTGCTTTCTGTCGCAACTACTGAACTCTGGCATTGTAACACAAATTAGCCGTAAATAATGCATACAGGAATGGATCCAATGGCTTTGATCCAATTGTACTTTATTTACAATAACAGACAGCAGGCTAGATTTGTCCTCCAGACTAGTTTGCAGACCCTTTGTGATTCCAAGACTTACGATTGTCTTCTCCAGATAGCCCCACTACTTTCCCCTCCCCTCTCATCAGGATCTACTCGAGTGTCACCTTCTTAATGAGGTATATTTCAGTCAGAGTACTGGCATTACACTTGTGTCATACTCAAATGAGAAAAGTTTAAGTATGATTTATTAAAGGTATGGGCACCGAACAGATAGACCAGCAGGGAATGGACATGGCAGGCTTGGTTGCTGCTGCTGCTGCTGCTAAGTCACTTCAGTCGTGTCCGACTCTGTGTGACCCCATAGACGGAAGCCCACCAGGCTCCCCTGTCCCTGGGATTCTCCAGGCAAGAACACTGGAGTGGGTTGCCATTTCCTTCTCCAATGTGTGAAAGTGAAAAGTGAAAGTGAAGTCGCTCAGTTGTGTCCGACCCTTAGCGACCCCACGGACTGCAGCCTACCAGGCTCCTCCATCCATGGGATTTTCTAGGCAATAGTACTGGAGTGGCTTGCCATTGCCTTCTCCGGGCAGGCTTGGTTAGCCGAGCATTAGATGGGCCTTAGATGGACATAGAAGCAGCTGTAGAACCTAGGTCAACAGAAGTGGGTAGTCTCTTGAGAGAAGCAATGTCCTCTTGAACTTCTGCCTGGGCTCCCTACCAAATCTACAGCCAGAGAGCAAAGGAGATCCCTGATACTGTCCATGTGGTCAGCCTCCTGGGACAGAAGAATTCAGAGAAAGGTGGAGAATCTATCTGGTGAGCCAAAGGAAAGATACCACCAAAAGCGGGCTTTCTCACCCACCGTATTGACAATTACTACCAGGACTGAGTGGATCATTTAAATGGACACTTGTTTAAAAATTAAGAAGTCTAAGACATTGACAGTGGAACATTACACCCAACATGAAGCCCTTCTGCACCTGGGGCCCTGTGTGACTGCATAGCCTGCATACCCAGGAAGCCAGTCTTGATTTCAACCCTTGCCCCCAGCACTGAATTCCCAGTTTTTCTTCCATGCTTTATTTTCTCTACTACATCTGTCCTAATCTCACTTGGTATATAATTTAATTTATTTGGTTAATATATCATCCCTCTGCCCCAGTCAATTTGAGCTCCCCAGGCAGAGATTTCAGTAGCTTTGGTTACATATGGCAAATCTTGTCTCAAACACTCAATGATACATAGTAAATGCAATTAACATGTGTAAATATATACAGCTACTCCTGGAAAAGAGAAGAAGAAAAGCTCCAGAAAGGGATCACACTTACTGATTTAGCTTGTTTCCCCTTCCCTAGCCCTTCTCTCCAGAAGCCAAAACCCAAAGCTGACTGCAGGCCAGTATCTCTCACTGGAAAGGATCATTTTTTAAATTCTCTGTATTTAAGATCATCTATCTGAATAATCTCTTATGTACAGGAAGTAATCAAAACAAGACATCTAACTTAAATGAACAGTTGGCATTTAGAATAGAAATGTGTGCGTGAATATGATTTTCAAGTTTTCTAAGGATTATTTCTGTGGTGTGAACTTAGCTACTATTCTTTGTGGTCTATTCCAGGATGACTGCTTCTCAGAGTTCTGTGCCTGGCCTACTTCTCTCACTATACATGCTTTGCGGCAAGCTCGTCTGTAGCTCCTGAATCAAAATAGCATTTAGATGAGGCACAGACACTATCTCCAGCCTGTATCTTTCACCTGGGCTTCAAAATGGACATGGTCTAGTCCAACTGCCTACTACAATTTCATTACTTGTCTCAGAGATATATCAAACCCACTCAGATAGATATCACTATTTTCCCTTCTCCACTCCAGCCATCAGCCTGCTCCTCCTGCTTTGCCTCCGAGGACAGCATCTTCATCCCTCATGATCCCTGCAGGAAACCTAGGAGTCTCTGGTGACCTCTCTCACTTCCTCACCTACCATATAATTATCCACACAGCCTATTGTTTTTCACCTCCTAGATACCTCTCATATCTGAATCTCCTTCTCATCTCCCCATGTGCTAACCGCATTCATTTTGACAGTGATACCCTGAGTAGCCTTGTTGCTTTTAACCATGCTGTTAAATCTGTCATCTACTATGCTGCTAATTCATCCTTTCCTTCTTACATGTAGATCTTCCCGTGTCTCCTATGTAATTTTTTCAGTATTTTCTCTTCATCAATAACATGAAACCTGAGCTTCTTTCGATGGCAAGTAGAATCCTACAAGATATTATCTCCCTTGATGTCTTACCAGCATATGCTGCTTACCCAAGTGACTTGCACATATCCAACAGAATCTTTTCCATGGCCTTTAATGTCTCTCCCTGCCTTAGCACCCGGAGAAGGTAATGGCAACCCACTCCAGTACTCTTGCCTGGGGAATCCCATGGACGGAGGAGCCTGGTGGGCTACAGTCCACAGGATTGTGAAGAGTCAGACACGACTGAGTGACTTCACTTTCACTTTTCACTTTTATGCATTGGAGAAGGAAATGGCAACCCACTCCAGTGTTCTTGCCTGGAGAATCCCAGGGACGGGGGAGCCTGGTGGGCTGCCATCTATGGGGTCACACAGAGTCGGACACGACTGACGTGACTTAGCAGCAGCAGCGGCCTTAACACCCAGTGTTATTCCTCCTACAGAGAATGCTTTCCCCAGTCTATCCAACCCAGCAAATTTCTGCTTTTCTTCTAAACCCACCTCCCTCCCTCTCTTCCACAGCACCTTATAATGACCCCATGATAGCCTCACATCACACATTATAACAGTTGGTTTAGATACCCTGCTTTCCACTAGATTTTAAATTATTTTGGAGAAGAGACATCTTATCTTTGTAGCCCCTAGCCCTATTTCTAGCACAATGACCAGCACATATTATTGTCAGTGCTAAATAAATGAGATGAACAGATGCTACATTTTGATTCTGGCTATTACACAAAGTGCATATGTGTGCATAAATTTAAACCACATGTCTAGAACTGCAAATTGTAATTCAAAATACTTAAATATTAGTCTTTTAAACAATATTGTAAATAACTATTAACTATTCTCTAATGTTTTTTGTGTAGAAAGTATGAAAAGAAGCTAGTTTTATTTTGTTTTCAATGACTGAAAAAGTTACCTTTTAAACAAAAAATCAGTGGTTTGTAATTATTAAATTTATTTATAAGCTTTAAAAAGAAAGATAAATATATCTCTCTAAATAAATATACACAAGTATACAATATTTAATCACACTTACAAACAAAATATTTCAAGAATTTTAAAAAGTATAGTTGTATAGACTAAACTATCAGTTATATTTAATTAAAAGTAATATTGTTGACACATTATTTATGTATAATTATTAACTAGGTCTTAACCCCACAGTAATGTCATTCAGCTTCAAATAATAACTCATTCCAGTTCAAAAATATACTAATTTTAGAATACATTGTCAGAATCTGAAGGTCAGATTAAAATTTGGCTGTGATGTTTAAAAAGAATAGCATGTGCTGTACCCATTCCATGTTCCCTGGTTTTCTGAGGGGCACATTAAAAGGATTATGTTCTTGTTGGAGGAATATATAGGGCAATAAACAGTTTTGTGGGTAATTAAAACAGTGAAGTGAAGCCCAGTCTTCCAATTACCAGCAAAATGCTCTTACTGCAAATATGTTATGGTACCCTGAAAATTTCCTTTTGTATATTAGTTTTTTGTAACATTTTATGAACTTGATTATTATTAGTTTTATACTGAGCGGAAAGCAGATGTGTACACTGCAAAAACTGCTAAACTGAATTTACAAAATTCAAAATCCGAGCTAATATCACCAGATCCAAAAATAACTTTTCACTTTCTATAAACTATTTCTGTGCACATAGAAAAGCAGGAAGAAAAGATGAGAGGACTGACATTTAATCCAGAATAGATAGGCCTTTGGGTAGAGATAGCTGCTGAGTAAAGCTGACAGATTTCTACAAAAAATGCAGTTTGTAGATGGAAAAACTGTATTCTACATCCCCAGGCTATGAAATCTGGACATT
Source organism: Moschus berezovskii (assembly GCF_049115385.1). Lineage (NCBI taxonomy): Eukaryota > Metazoa > Chordata > Mammalia > Artiodactyla > Moschidae > Moschus > Moschus berezovskii. The sequence continues at coordinate 66,341,448 of NC_142462.1, forward strand.
CTGAACAACGGCAGTGTATCTAACCCCAGTCATCTCTGAAATAAGATGTTAATTCATCTTAGGGTAGCAGTGATATTCAGTGATTATATTAACTGAATCATTATTACTTAAAACATAGTAAAATATAGAAAAAAGAACTGGAAAACCATTACTTTATTTTTCTTCTCTGGCACTATGAATTGAATGTTGATATATTTTACCCTTTGACCTCATTTTTTGAAGATGGGCTTCAGAAAGAGGTACATTATTTGATGGGAATGTATAAGTTTGGAGAAAGGTTTGGGAAAATTCTAGCCAGAAAACTTTCACTAATACTGTGATGGTGGTTTTATTCTATGCACCAAATCTTATAGAAAGAAATTCAATGTCAGTCTAGTGGGAAGCTTGAATGATGCCCCAAAGCTTTCATGATGGGAAGTAGAGATGGCTGGGCCTCCACCTACCTAACTACATCCATTGTAAAGTGACTCAAGATCTCCTAAATAAAGACTGTTCATTATACTCATGTTCAGACAAAGTTTTCTTCTATTGCCCATGTTTTCTTCTATTTCATCTCTCTTCATGTTTCCCTAACTACACACACACACACACACACACAAATACTGACACACATACATTTTCAAACAAAAGACTCATCTCTATGACCATTTTCCTTTGACTGTTCTTTGAAAAATCAAGCATGATATGCTATCACACGTCCTTGGTATGTCCCAGTATGAATGTCCATTTAAGGACCATCAGTCATGAATAAGTTATGATTCTGTAAATGGTTGTTAGAAAACAAGGTATCTTCATGTTGTTCTGATAGTTTAGGATTCTATGTTTCACTGAAGCATGGGCTTTATGTATAGTTCCATTATGACATTATGTGGGATTTTGTCATAAGAGTTAAATGTCAGAGGGTATGTGCCTATTTTCAGGGATCAGTAATAAAAACTGAAGGTCAGCTCTTTGGTTATGAATAAGCAAATGAAACCGAAACTCCAATACTTTGGCCACCTGATGCAAAGAACTGACTCCTTGGAAAAGACCCTGATGCTGGGAAAAATTGAAGGCAGGAGGAGAAGGGGATGACAGAGGATGAAATGGTTGGATGGCATCACCAACTCAATGGACATGA